>NC_090931.1:486825942-488075942 GCF_040938575.1 Ambystoma mexicanum | reverse complement strand
TCTTGCCTCAGCTCTACCTTCAAGCGATTTCCCATCAGCCCTCCTCCCTCATAGCTCTACCAGCCCATGCTCAGGCGCATTTAGAGCCTACAGACTCTTATCCCACCACATCTTGAAGGCAGAAAAAAGCAAGGGATGAATACGATCTAAACTGAAGATGGCGAGAATAAGAGAAAACTGATCCTAAAATCTTGCATATGCATCCATTTGTCATGAAACACATATGCACTCACCATGAAGAAAACTCACTAGGTCAATTATGCATTTATACATGGAGAATATTAGCATTGCAACCATCAAGACATGAAGAATACTAACATAAGCAAATAAGCAATATATAAGCTGAATGCAACACAAATTACACGATAGTATAGCTCACTAACATAGAAATGCAACAGTAATGGGCAGCCATCTTTTCCAAAATGGAAGCTGTAATACGCTTCAAGTAAACGAAAGGTCTAAAGGCTTCGCAAGAACTACAAATGCTGAATTTACTGGAATACAGGCCTGTGCAGGGCTCAGGCAGTTGCGATGCAGACCAAGCCAAAGTTACAAACAAATTAGGGAGGGCCGAAGCCCCACAGAGAAGGCACAAGTCAAGTGTTCCCAGGACATAGATGGAATACTCCCAAATTAATGCAAATTGCTGGCTGCACCACCACTGCTTGTTGCCTTTATTATTTATTTATTCATTATTATTTATCTGTTTCTCCTCTGCTTCACACTTTCCACTTCTCCCCCTTCCATCCACTTTTCCCCTCTCCCTCTCCCATGCACTTGCGCGTTCTCAATGTCACCGGGCCTAGTAAGATCGCTGTTTTGTTCTCCCCTGTTACCCTCCCTTGCCTTGTCACGCTCTGAAACACTTGTGTACGAGCACGATAGAAATAAAATATCAATATCAAAAAGTCTGAAAAGTACTAACAACCATTGTGAGCGGGGTGCAGGGTAATTATAAGTCAGAAGACCCCATGAATAATAAGCTCAAGAGAGTCCCTAGAGGTAGAGGAGGCCATACTATGTGCATTAATATCAGCTAAAACCTTCATAAATGCAGGGTGAATTAAATCCAAATGTGGTCCTCTCACACGTGACCCATAGTTGAAGAATACTGTTTATTCATTAGGGAGACACACACATAGGACACCTGCCTCACTTTTTACGCATATTCCCAAACACAAGACATTGCACAAGGCTAACTACAAAGTCAATCACCCTAGAAGATGAGGGATGATATTTTTCTTGAATTAAGACAAGCAGCCAGTGTACCTCTCTTTCCCTGCTCCCTTTTGGCTCATGTCTGGATGACCTGCAGTTGCCCAAGGTTGGTCAGTGCAATGCCAACCAAATAAAACTCCTGTAGACATTCCGTCCCACTAAGTATTGTATGAACCAATAGCTAAACATATAAATTATGTAATCTTGTTTCAATTTAAAGGGGGTCTTAGGAGGAGCCATCAGTTAAGCATTATCCAATGAAAAGTTTAACCCATATAGAAAATATATATATTAAATTCCCCTCACCAATCCCCTTACACCTTAGGTTTCATATCACTATGTCGTCATTCTGAAGTGTTTTTGATATAAAAGATGTTGTTTTGTAAGAAGAGCTCAGAGTGCGACAATCCTTTGTATGCTGTCCCTGCTTTATTTTTTATGTTAATAAAGCTGTGGTTTGCTTTTTACTTTGTCTATTCCTGTTACTGAGTCTGAGTTTTTCTGGCTCCTGATTCTCTGCATAAACCTGGGATTTTCCAGGCCATTGTTGTGTTTACCATCAGACCACTTTCCACAAGAACCCCCCCACCTGTGACCTTCTCTGTGCCAAGTTTCTCTATCCCCTTCCATTATCCTTCACATCGTCTACCACCCTTGTGGCCCCTTCAAAACTTTAAATGACGACCCGGTACCGACCTTAAGCACCAACATCAAACCAGCCACCAGCCTCCAAGATACTCCTACTAAGAGACCTTAACATAGGATTCAATTATCTCATTGACAAAGAAGTCCTCTCTCTTGGCAACTCCTTAGACTCCTTAGGATTCATTCAACGCATTATCGGTCCATAGCACTCACTAGGCAGATCCATAGGCTGACTTGCTGACCTCAAATGCAACACCATGATCACATCCAACACCCCACACCCTTAGACCGACCATCACATTATCACCATCAACATCCCCTCAGCCCCGCCATAGACTATTACCACTGCCCCTCCACCCATGGTGCTCACACGATGTGCTTGCATTCTCACCAAGGAGCACCTCCTCCGCTGCTAACTTCAGACTGTGTACTCTCACATCTCCTACCACATTCTAACCCCACTGCTCTGGTTGACCTCTACAATGCTGCCATCTTTTCAGCAGTTGACTCCATTGCCCCACTCAAACCCTGCAGGGCCAAACCAACAGCTCACAAAAACACTTTGTTCACCCCCAGTCGTCAAACGGTATGAGCCAAGAAGCGTTCGTTAAATCCGACTGGCACAAATCCCCCACAGCAGCCAACAAAACCAGTTTCCTTATCATTTCCAACAACTATAAGCAGACCATCCACACAGCCAACGTCACAGGATTCTCCGACAGAATCACCATTCTACGTGAACTGAAAACCCCTACCACACCTATGGCAAATTTTACGAAAGCTGATACCTGGTGCCAACAAATTCAGGGTGCCCTCATGATCAAAATCACCACCCTCCAGGAAAAAAATCCAAAAGAAGCAAGCTATCCTTTTGAAATCATCCATTAATGACCCACCCGCATCCACCTGTCTACTCTCCCACATACCTCCTCCACCCATTTCCGCTTCCAACCTGTCACTGAAGCTGAAATCTCCAAGCTCATTGGCAGGATTAAACCCTCATGATACCAAGAAGATTGTTGCCTTGCTCCACTCATCAAGGAATGCTCTGAAGCCCTCATACCAATCATCACATAAATCGCCAACTCCTCCTTCAAACCCCGGCTCAGTACCAACCAACCTTAAGGAGGCCTGGATCTCGCCTTTCATCAAAAAAGTAGTGCTTGACCCCACCATACCAGTCCGCTTACCGTCCAATCACCACTGTCCCATTTTTACTACAAATCCTGGTCTGTGCCACCTACATCCAAATACAAACCTGCCTTGAAAACAACACGATCCTCAACCCACACCAATCAGGTTTCCACCCTGGTCATGGCACAGAATCTGCTCTACTCAACGTAAAAAATCAAATGGATGATATTTGCAACTCTGGGAACCTAGCCCTCCTTCTGCTACTGGACCTATCAGCTGCATTCAACCTTGTGAACCACCAAACATACTGTCACCACCTCTCTACTGCTACCAACTTCTCCCCTAAAGCAACAAAATAAATGGGTTGCATCATTCTTAACAGGCAGGACTGCTTGTGTATTCGAATAAAGTGTATCTGCCCACCCTACTCCAGTACCCTGTGGTGTCTCTTAAGGATCTTGCATCTCCCCAACCCTCTATAACATATACACCAAACCTCTATTTGACCACCTCGACTCACTTGGCATTTTGTACACTAACTACGCCGATGACACCCAGATCCTCCTCCTCATCAGATGCATGGCACTGTCTACAAAATCTTTGATACAATCCAGACTTGGATGACCGCCCACCATCTCTGCCCGAATGATAGGACAGAAATCCTCATTGTGGGCCTCCCACTCATGACTAGCCAAGCTGGACCCCACCTTTCGCACCTTCACCATTGATGCTTTCACCATCCCCATCTCCTCCTCGTTAAGACTTTGGGCATCTACCTTGACTCCAGCCTCAGCATGACTCATCAGGTCAATGCAATCGCTTCATTGGCAGCATATACTACAAAACTCTTAAACGCCAGTAAACCATTCCTCTCCAAACAAGACTGCCTAACTATATCTAGAGCAGTCATCGGTTACCGGATTGACTGATACAACTCTCTCTTTGCTGGCAATTTCTGATCGCAACCTCAATAAATTCCAGACAATCCAAAACAATGCCATTCACACCGCCATGAACCTCACAAAACGGAACCATGTATCAGCCCACAGAGCATCTGCACACTGGCTAACCATACGGGATTGGATTTACTTCAAAGTTCTCTCCATCAACCACAGATGCCTCTCAAACGCTGCTCCATCCTACCTCTCACAGAAAATTACCAAAATTATCTTCATCAGAACTAAAAGATCCATCCACAGCCACTGTCTGACCACACCAAGCTTCAAGCGCACAAGAGCTGGGGGCTCCAGTTTCTCATCTACCGCTGCACGTTTCTGGAATGATCTGCCACTACAAATGCATGCTGACACATCCTACTGGCCATTCAGGAAGCAACTAAAACATTACTTTTCAATTGACTCTCCTTCTCCCTCCCCTTCAGCCCTTTTAATGCCTACTCCCCACGTCCAACACTCTGTTAACTAGGTTCTGTAACCAGCGCCTTGATGCCCATGGGTTTTGCGTGCTTTATAAATGCATAGATAAATTTATGAATAAATGAAAGGTGATCACAAAACTACCCCTGCAGCCTTGTAAGAATTTTGGCTACTGATCATTTGATAGTGAAAAACTTAGGGGATCCTTCCCTTTATAGGGATATTTACATGGCCCAGGCAGGTCATGGAATGCCAGCCGTCTACAGGGCACTAGTCATGTACGGCGTTGGTTTGGGTGGTATATTCTAATCTTATTCAGAAGAGCCATGCCATTCTTGAGAAGGGGGTTTCAAATGCCAAGCTGCATATGACAGCCGCAACATCATGAACGTCATGGGCTTGGTGTCTTGCGCGCTGTATGATCATATTAATACAAGGGCGTAACAGACTGAGCAGGAAGGGACCGGGCTATTCTACATACATAAAAAAATCATTAAAAGGAAAAGAATTTCAAAGCCCCAACGCAGACCCCAAGACCCTATCAAAGAAGAAAAAACAGACCACTTCTGCAGTTGCGAAGAGCTTGAAAACAACGTGGCTGCCATGGCCTTTGTACACTGCTCATCTGTTGAATGTGCCAAGTACAAACTTGATATTTTCCAGAGAGCATAGAAAACAGATACTTTTTGGAAGTTTCACCACTGGCATCCCTTAGAGACAGTTGGGCATAGGAGTTCATTATAGCGGGATCTCCTCTTTACCTGAAACTAAACAACAGCCTGTTATATGTAACGTGCAACATCACAAAGACAGATGGGATAAATATAGAGCACGGGGCACACGTGGCATCAGTGGCCTATCCCATAGCCAGGCTGTTCAATCAGGTAGACTTGATGCTCGTGGACCACCTCATATCCTAATCTAACAACTGTTATGCTTACAGGGGGCCTGTTTAGAGCTACTTCTAAATCACAGCAACAATGCCTTAGACTCTCAACATACGGCCAAACTCTTCTACAAAGAAAAGGCTGGCTTTCATGAATCTACAGCTTTGGATGGTGAGAACAGCAGCCTTATCGAAAGGGCCACATATGCGTCCAGAAATCAAATGTTTGATCTGATGGGACGTGTACATACAGATCTGTTTTTCCAAGAAAAACGACTAATTAATGGACTGGATGTTAACCTGAAACTTAAAATGTATGCCTCAACAATTGGCTACTACTGGTCCCCAGCTACCTCACACGTAGGCTGAGAAAGCATGAATGGAAGAGACAGTGCTACTACAAATCCTGCATGGGAAACCCGGGGATCTATCCCTCCCGCATATTACTCTCCACACTTTACAGATTTGGAATGAGGTACAAAAACATATTGAATGGGGTAACAAGCTGACATTGGCACAGAACTGCCTGAAGTAAGTAGGATCGGGAGATTCTTGATGTGGGTGATCTCTGGCATCCCGGAAATACATGATGTGGTAGAAAATGGGAGTATTGAAAATCAGAAACTCAAGTATTGAATGCCTAACACAGAACAATATCCTTATTTGCAAATGTTTCATGCCGCACGTGCACAGATAACAGACCTCCGGGAGATCCCACAGTGTTTCCTGCTAGAGAGAAATGTCCAACCGTAGAGTATTCAGAACACGGTTACCTCCACACTCTATCAAACCATACCCTCCTTTGCATCACAAGACCCTACTAACCCCAAAGCTTGATGGGAGGCAAAGGTGGGCTTAATTGAACCAGAAGAGTCGGTGGGGTAACCGTCAAACTGATCAACATTCCACGGGGAAGCCGTGACAGCTATCTAGATTGCCTCTTTATGGGCCCGTTGCCTAAATTGGTAGTCATAGAGTTTGTAGATAACACTGCCTTTCTAGGCTCCTACACTGCAAATCCTTTCAACATTAAGCACATGAATCCGGCCTTTCATAACACCAGTCTACAGAAAACCCTTAGGTATCTAAGCGCTAGTTGCATTACTACCACTTTAGTCAGATACAATTGTTGGTGCACATGTTAAAGAGGTTCTGGAGAACATTAGCCATCGCTAGAGAATGCAGAGCTGCTGATGTCCAAGTTGGTGGGGAGAGAAAGATATTTCCTGGACAGATAAGGGGGAGCTTGTGTACTGTGGACAGACTGTGCATGGCTCAAACTTGCTTGACGTAGTGCATGCCATGAGATGAAGTCACGCCTTTTCAAGACAAAAGGCACCTCAAGGTTGGGATTTCTTCATGAGAGTAGCACTGAACTGAATGTACACCCCACAGTGGTTAGCAAGGCTGCCAATCATGAATATTTGGATGAACTAAAATTGGTCATGTTATATCTTTGGACACCGACAAATCCATCAGTCCGCCCCCCCCGAGATTCTACACCTCACATATTCCATTCTTTTCATAGATGTCACCTTTGCAGGTTGATACTGGCACACTAGCACCCCTGAAGAGAGAAGGCCTTTAAACCTGTAAGTTTGACACCCGTTATAATGGAAATGGCTGTACGTGTATGTAATAAACAAGGGTCTTCACTGATTGTCGATTAAGGTTTAAAATGTCTGAGACTGCAAATAAAAAATAAAAATATGTTTTCAACATGTATTCTGATTCATCGCCGTACCTTAAAAATAAGTTTTAATTTATTTTTGGTTGCTGTGTTGAAATAAACAAAGTGATCACCACCTATTAACTCACACATATTAAAAATGTAATATTGTGTTTTGTGTAAAAGTATCCCCTGGTGTGGACATTCAGAAAGAAAAAAAACAAACTTGGCCTCTTGCCTAATAATTTACATCTGTCCTCCTTTGGCAAACTTTCTCTGAACTTGCCTTGTCCTGTAACCAGCGCCCAGATGCCTCTGGGTTAATCGCACTTTACAAATGCAAACATAAACACATAAATAAATAAAAATAAATAATAAAGATGGATGTACGCTGATGGCTGTGTCAGGTTGAGAAGATCTATCTTTTGATTACATTGTGTGCATTGTATATTAAAGGCTGTGTGTTATATTGATACATATTTATATATACCCATGTTAAAGTGGCTCTCCTTGTAATAACCTCACACCTGACTGTCTGACCCCCCCTTCTCAACCAACCACTCCCCCCCACATCTGACACTACCACCCTAGTGGAGCAATACAACGCCCTGTTACCTTCAGCAGTCAACCATTTAGCTCCCCCTCAAATCTAAAAAAGTAAAAAAATCTGCATACCTCAACTCATGGTTCACCCCTTGCATCTGCGCTACTAGAACCACCAAAAGAGCAGAGTAAGCCACATGGCGGAAAGAACCCACCACCATTAAGAAAGCCTCTCCACAAAGATTTCCCTTCACTACAAACCAGCCATCCTTGCTTCCAAAGCGATAACCTACAATGAGAGAATCTCTTAAGCTACTTCAAGTTCCGGTGCGCTCTTCTCCATCCTTATGGAATTAGAGATCCCCATCTCCCATCCCCTTGCCTTCATCAAAGACGATACATGGTGCAACAGCATCCAAGACACTCTCATGAGAAAAATAACACAACGACAAGGAAAAATCCAAATCAAACAAAACGCCCTCCCCACCACTCCCCCTTCCCCATCCATGCCTGCTATCTCCCCTTTCGAGTTGTAGCCCATCAACACCATATGTCTAGCCAACATCATAAAAGGCCTTAAGCCTTCACACTGCAATGAAGACTCCTGCTCCGCCTTACTAGTCAAAGACTGCGCATAACCCCTACTACCCCTTATTGATGCCATCATCAACACCTCCTTCCCTTTTGGCCTAGTTCCCATCGTGCTTAAAGAATCCTAGTTAGCCCCGCTGCTGATAAAATATGCACTTGACCCTACCATCATCGCCAACAACTGCCCAATTACTATGGTCCCACACTTTACAGATTTTGAATGAGATACAAAAACATATTGAATGGGGTAACAAGCTGACATTGGCACAGAACTGCCTGAAGTAAGTAGGATCAGGAGATTCTTGATGTGAGTGATCTCTGGCATCCCGGAAATACATGATGTGGTAGAAAATGGGAGTATTGAAAATCTGAAACTCTAGTATTGATTGTCTAACACAGAACAATATCATTATTTGCAAATGTTTTATGCCGCACGTGCACAGATAACGGACCTCCAGGAGATCCCACAGTGTTTCCTGCTAGAGAGAAATGTCCAACCGTAGAGTATTCAGAACACGGTTACCTCCACACTCTATCAAACCATACCATCCTTTGCATCACAAGAACCTACTAACCCCAAAGCTTGATGGGAGGCAAAGGTGGGCTTAATTGAACCAGAAGAGTGGGTGGAGGCACTACGGTTTCCCTGGGTAGTAGCAATTTCATCAAGATTCAGATTGGTGCAACTCAAAATACTCCACAGAATGTACTACCCTTGTACCCTGCTATTTAGATGGGGAAGGGTAGATGTGGGGGGAGAAGGGCACCCTTTTTTCACATCATATAAGAATGTACACAGATCCCTCATATTTGGGGTGCATGTCTCGATTGATTGTCAGCAACTACGGTGACAGAATACCACAAGATCTGAAATTGTTACTGTTGGGAATCTGGGGTACATCCTCTTATAACCACTTTGATAAGCGGTTTTTATCTACGGCAATCTGTCTCATTAAACGCAACATTGCCATAAAATGGGGAACACCGGAATGTCCCAGATATACTGTTTGGGTGGCGGTTATGGATGTCTGTATATCCCAGACAAGGAGAATATATACAGCAAGGAGATGCCCCACAAAGGCATGGAAAATCTGGGGGAAGTGGGAGGGGGAAGGTTTGTCAAGTTTGTGGTGCGGGAGGGGCTGGTACCACCTATAAAATGCACACAAATGTCTCAGTGATTCATATATGCTGCATACTACTAGAAAAATGTGATAGTTTAGACGCTAACAGAGTCTTTAAAACATTAAACAATGTCAATAACATACTAAGGTCGATGGTACACCGTGCTACTGTTAAAACTATCAGAAAGACCTTGGGAGAGAAATGGTGTAGCTGCGTTTCATCCTATACAAGTGAAAAACTACACCTCAAATCTCACCTCAAATCTCGCCGTAAACTGAGGGCTGTGGTGGATAGAGTGCTATATGAACAAGAGGATGATTATTACTTTACTAACAAGACACATAAATATGTTTACATCCCCAAAGGATAATGTACTGTGTTTGCACATTGACTGACCCCCATATCTATGTAACATTTTAGGAAAAACAACAAATGGCAAATGAACAAAGCACCTCTAAAAGTGAAACGTCTGATACTGGTTGCGTTATCAATGTCTTGTGCTCTCTCCTTCAAGAAAAAATACCTCTTCTGAAAATTTGACATTTCTAATTTTCCGAATTATCAAGAACATGAGTGTATTTGTAACCGGAATATATACTAGGTCACGGATTGTTACTGGACAGAGTATAAAAAGACATATATTCTCTGGTGCTACAACCCTACGTAGTCCTGGAAGTGGGTTTGGATCAGCTATATCAGTCTAATTTTGTATTAAAGTTAATTTGTTGTACTTTTAAAACTTATATGATGTGCTGAATGATAATGACGTATTTGTTTTCAAGGCCTGCAAAAGGTGTGGGACAGGGTCTTTTACAAAACTGTCAAAAATACAGCACTGCATCTATCACAAAATGTAGCACTGATTCCTATAGAACGCAAACTATCCTACTATGAGAAAATGTAATAAAATAAAAGACTGATGCTGGTAAAGAGTTTTTGAACAAGTCATTTAGAGCCTTGCTAAAGAAAGTGGACATACAGAACATAGTGACACATACCGATTAGAAGGCCCCTATTTCCGAAATACTTTAATAGAACGTTATAAAGCATATTGTGGTGTTATTTTAGCTGAAGCAATACCTACAGGTACAAAGACATCTGAAAGATGTTTATATGGACGTATAATGCTAAATAACACAGGTCTATCAAAATGGCCCCATATCATGTGACTCCCGATAACTCGTTGACAGTGTGGCAGAACCTTCATGACACAAGATGCAGCTGGAAAAAGCCTAAAATATGGGGATCTCAAAGTTTTGAGGTGCATTTACCAAGAGATACCAGCAAACCTATATTGTAGAGTTGTTTATAGTAGATAAAGTAGAAACCAAGCAGAGGGTACCCATCTACCATCTGAAGGACTATAACAATGAGGTTTCAAACAGTACTTTTTATACAGAGGAGTTGTATGAAATACAAAATTATCCTAATAGAGTGTATTGCATGTAAAAAGTATTGTAGCACCGGGTAGAGGTTCTAAGAAGGAGTATCTGGTTAAATCGGAAGGTTAAACAATGACTTCCATAGTTGGATTTTTGCTAGCTCCATGAAGGACCTATAAGCGACTATCCTGACAAGATAAAAACAATACAAAAATGGAAAACACCTCTTTTTATATCACCTTCCCTTCAATTGCATCCATGGACAGTTTTCCAAATAATCGAATCTCTAATTACACCATAAAACTAGACAAACCCGTGATTAAAAAGGACTGTGAGAAGTTGTGTTAAGAGAGGTACAGTATCCCCATACCTGGGACACTTTTTCCAGAAGCGAAGCGTAATTCACAATCAGGTATAAAAATCCTACGGAAATATTTTGCAGCTCATTCCCTCATAGGTATTACAAAAGTGTATTTTATGTCATAAAATGCATCAACAAGAGGCTTGCAACATTGAAATGCATAGCAACATCAAACTAACTATAGACAACATTTCTTATAGAATATTGAAATGATGCCACCACGCTGTCTGAGCCAGTTTATTTGTATAGGTTTATTTACTGGTTCATTATGATATCGTCATACAAAGTGTCCAGTATGCTAGTATGGTAATGGAAAGTGTCTAGTATGCCACCTCTGTTGGTTTTCGGTATATGCGAGTCATTAGTCGCTATTCTACTACTGAAATCTCAAAGTCCAAAAAGCTTATTTTGTCACTATCTGATATACACATGAATGTAATGCTTAAGTTATTGGAATTGATTGTGGTGGTTAAGTTCTTTAACTCTTCCGAAGTACCTGTCCAAATGGCAAACACATCATCAATGTATCGTGTCCAAAGGGACATTTTCCCGATGAATTGCAAGTTGGTGTAGATGATAGTGTCTTCTACATGGACATGAATAGGTTTGCCAAGGCTGAACCATTTGAGTATAGATTCTTGTAAGACGAAGACCAACTCCCTTGAGGGTTTAAAGGTAAGATCTGGTAATAGCCTGGGGTTTTAAGGTGCTTGACTGCCATCTCTATATGATCTTCTCGGTTTTGAATGACTATATTCCCCCTTTTATCAGCTTCTTTGACGACAATTCCTGTGTCTTCACTGAGTGTTCTTAAGGCTTAAATTTCAGTGCTGGTTAAATTACCATGAGTTGTCACCCTCATCTTATCACATTTCAAATTGAGGTGCATTGCATTAATGTCTTTGGTCACTGCCTTAAAAAAGGTATCTATTAGATTATCCTGGCTCATTTGTGGTGTGAATTTGGATTTCGCTCTCAGCTCTCACATGCTAAGGTTGGTAGGCTTGACTTTTAATTCACTTAGAAGGTTCCACATTTCATAATCTTCCTCTTCATCAATTGAGTGTAAGAGAAAAGTACTTTCTATGTCTGATATCTCAACATTTCTTATAGCACCTGACCCAGATACCAAATTCAATTGTACCAGAACATTCTTTAGGGCTTTCGGAATGGTACAGAGTATAGGTGAATCTGATTCTCACAACAAAACCTATGCAGATATTAACAGGGGTTCTATGCTCTCTTTCTGTACTGTGACATTGCAGAATCTCAGAGGGTGAGTGACAATTAGGTGCCCCGGCTTAGAAACTTGATATCAAGGGTTTCAACAATGGGGTTGAAATATTCGGTATATCGAAAGAGACTATGTGCCAGTGTGTAAAACCATTTTGACACCATCAACATCGTGATAATGGATTATCAGCCCGGTCCCCTCTCATTCATGTTTGGTGAAGCAGGCCCCCAACAAAGGCCCACAAATAAGGCCTTTGATGCCTTTCTTGGCCATTCCTCCTTCGATGACCGCCTCAACCACTGTTCTTCCCTCGACAACCACCTCCGCCACCATTCATCCCTCGATGACCGCCTCAACCACCATGCCAGAGAGAGTACACAATCCAGTGCCCCTGATCCTCTGGAAGATTCGGAGCATGCACTTTGTGACAAGATGGTCGCTGCCATCTCGATACCACTCAAACTGAGCCGAATCAGTCCAGCACTGCAGCAAGCCCCAGACGTTGAGCTCCCTGATTGGCTGCACTCTGAGGTAAACATATGACCTAAGACCCAAGCTGGCAGGTGAGACTGGACCCCAACAAAGGCCCACGCAAAAGGTCTTCGACACCTGTCTTGGCCATTCCTCCTTCACTGACTGCCTCGACCAATGTTCTTCCTTCAATGACCACCTCGACCACTGTTCGTCACTTGATTACCGCCTTGAACACCATGCTTTCCCCGTCGGGGACGATACACAATCCAGTGCCCCTGATCCTCTGGATGATTCGAAGCACCAGCTCCGTCACAAGACTGCCGGCACCATCTTTACTCCTCTCGAACAGAGCTGTACTAGTCCAGCACAGCAGAAACCCCCGGATGCCGAGCTCCCTCGTTAGCTGCACTCCGAGGTAAACATGGCCTAAGAACCACGCACGTGAGCAAAGCCTTCCCCCAACAAAGGCCCACACAGAAAGCCTTCAATGCCTGTCTTGGCCTGTTTGAGCTGGCGGAACCAGTGCCTGGCACTACCCCTGCCTCTACCCGCACAGACCACCTCTCAACCATCCTCCACCTCCTGGCAAGCAAAGGTATGCATGTTTGCTCCTACATTTCTACAAACTCACCTACTACTATCATTGTCAGCATTCACCCTTCTCATCACATTCCCCACCCCACTCCTTTCTTGCCCCACTTCACTCTCGATTTACACCTCTGCCTCTACTTATCTGCATGTTCACAGGACCCGCTCCAAGCCTCCCATTGGCCCTGTACACCTAAATCCCCCCTCCCCTCCTTGCACATGTACCACAACCATCTCACACACCAGTGTTCCACCTAGAAAACACTATGCTGACCCATCTTGCCTCAGCTCTAACTTCAAGCGATTTCCCATCAGCCCTCCTCCCTCATAGCTCTACCAGCCCATGCTCATGGCCAAACCAACAGCTCACAAAAACACTTTGTTCACCCCCAGTTGTCAAACAGTATGAGCCAAGAAGCGTTCTGTTCAATTCGACTGGCACAAATCCCCCACAGCAGCCAAAAAAAACAGTTTCCTTATAATTTCCAAAAAATATAAGCAGACCATCCACACAGCCAAAGTCACAGGATTCTCCGACAGAATCACCAAAGCCCAGTCCCAATCACTTGAAATGTTCACAATTCTACGTGAACTGGAAACCCCTATCACACCTATGGCAAACTTTACGAAAGCTGATTCCTGGTGCCAACAAATTCAGGGTGCCCTCATGATCAAAATCACCACCCTCCAGGAAAAAATCCAAAAGAAGCAAGCTATCCTTTCAAAATCATCCATTAATGACCCACCCGCATCCACCTGTCTACTCAGTACTCCCACATACCTCCTCCACCCATTTCCGCTTCCAACCTGTCACTGAAGCTGAAATCTCCAAGCTCACTGGCGGGCTTAAACCCTCATGATACCAAGAAGATTCTTGCCTTGCTCCACTCATCAAGGAATGCTCTGAAGCCCTCATACCAATCATCACATAAATCGCCAACTCCTCCTTCAAACCCCGGCTCAGTACCAACTAACCTTAAGGAGGCCTGGATCTCGCCTTTCATCAAAAAAGTAGTGCTTGACCCCACCATACCCACTGCTTACCGTCCCATCACCACTGTCCCATTTTTACTACAAATCCTGGTCCGTGCCACCTACATCCAAATACAAACCTGCCTTGAAAACAACACGATCCTCAGCCCACACCAATCAAGTTTCCACCCTGGTCATGGCACAGAATCTGCACTACTCAACGTAAAAAATCAAATGGATGATATTTGCAACTCTGGGAACCTAGCCCTCCTTCTGCTACTGGACCTATCAGCTGCATTCAACCTTGTGAACCACCAAACATACTGACACCCCCTCTCTACTGCTACCAACTTCTCCCCTAAAGCAACAAAATAAATGGGCTGCATCATTCTTAACAGGCAGTACTGCTTGTGTATTCGAATAAAGTGTATCTGCCCACCCTACTCCAGTACCCTGTGGTGTCCCTTAAGGATCTTGCATCTCCCGCCACCCTCTATAACATATACACCAAACCTCTATTTGACCACCTCGACTCACTTGGCATTTTGTACACTAACTACGCCGATGACACCCAGATCCTCCTCCTCATCAGATGCATGGCACTGTCTACAAAATCTTTGATACAATCCAGGCTTGGATGGCCGCCCACCATCTCTGCCCAAATGATAAGACAGAAATCCTCATTGTGGGCCTCCCACTCACGACTAGCCAAGCTGGACCCCACCTTTCGCACCTTCACCATTGATGCTTTCACCATCCCCATCTCCTCCTCGTTAGGACTTTGGGCATCTACCTTGACTCCAGCCTCAGCATGACTCATCAGGTCAATGCAATCGCTTCATTGGCAGCATATACTACAAAACTCTTAAACGCCGGTAAACCATTCCTCTCCAAACAAGACTGCCTAACTATAGCTAGAGCAGTCATCGGTTCCCGGATACCCTGCTACAACTCTCTCTTTGCTGGCAATTTCTGAGCACAACCTCAATAAATTCCAGACAATCCAAAACAATGCCATTCACACCGCCATGAACCTCACAAAAAGGAACCATGTATCAGCCCACAGAGCATCTGCACACTGGCTACCCATACGGGATTGGATTTACTTCAAAGTTCTCCCCATCAACCACAGATGCCTCTCAAACGCTGCTCCATCCTACCTCTCACAGAGAATTACCAATATTATCTTCACCAGAACTAAAAGATCCATCCACAGCCACTGTCTGACCACACCATGCTTCAAGCGCACAAGAGCTGGGGGCTCCAGTTTCTCATCTACCGCTGCACGTTTCTGGAATGATCTGCCACTACAAATGCATGCTGACACATCCTACTGGCCATTCAGGAAGCAACTAAAAACATTACTTTTCAATTGACTCTCCTTCTCCCTCCCCTTCAGCCCTTTTAATGCCTACTCCCCACGTCCACCTCTCTGTTAACTAGGTTCTGTAACCAGCGCCTTGATGCCCATGGGTTTTGCGTGCTTTATAAATGCATAGATAAATATATAAATAAATGAAAGGTGATCACAAAACTACCCCTGCAGCCTTGTAAGAGTTTTGGCTACTGATCATTTGATAGTGAAAAATTTAGGGGACCCTTCCCTTTATAGGGATATTTACATGGCCGAGGCAGGTCATGGAATGCCAGCCTTCTACAGGGCACTAGTCATGTACGGCGTTGGTTTTGGGGGGTATATTCTAATCTTATTCAGAAGAGCCATGCCATTCTTGAGAACGGGGTTTCAAATGCCAAGCTGCATATGACGGCCGCAACATCACGAACAACGTCATGGGCTTGGTGTCTTGCGCGCTGTATGATCATATTAATAAAAGGGCGTAACAGACTGAGTAGGAAGGGACCGGGCTATTCTACATACATAAAAAATAATTAAAAGGAAAATAATTTCAAAGCCCCGCCGCAGACCCCCAAGACCCTATCAAAGAAGAAAATACAGATCACTGCTGCAGTTGCGAAGAGCTTGAAAACAACGTGGCTGCCATGGCCTTTGTACACTGCGCATCCGTTGAATGTGCCAAGTACAAACTTGATATTTTCCAGAGAGCATAGAAAACAGATACTTTTTGGAAGTTTCACCACTGGCAGCCCTTACAGACAGTTGGGCGTTGGAGTTCATTATAGCGGGATCTCCTCTTTACCTGAAACTAAACAACAGCCTGTTATATGTAACGTGCAACATCACAAAGGCAGATGGGATAAATATAGAGCACGGGGCACACGTGGCATCAGTGGCCTATCCCATAGCCAGGCTGTTCAATCAGGTAGACTTGATGCTCGTGGACCACCTCATATCCTAATCTAACAACTGTTATGCTTACAGGGGGCCTGTATAGAGCTACTTCTAAATCACAGCAACAATGCCGTACACTCTCAACATACGGCCAAACTCTTCTACAAAGAAAAGGCTGGCTTTCGTGAATCTACAGCTTTGGATGGTGAGAACAGCAGCCTTATCGAAAGGGCCACATATGCGTCCAGAAATCAAATGTTTGATCTGATGGGACCTGTACATACAGATCTGTTTTTCCAAGAAAAACGACTAATTAATGGACTGGATGTTAACCTGAAACTTAAAATGTATGCCTCAACAATTGGCTACTACTGATCCCCAACTACCTCACACGTAGGCTGAGAAAGCATGAATGGAAGAGACAGTGCTACTACAAATCCTGTATGGGAAACCCGGGGATCTATCCCTCCCGCATATTACTCTCCACACTTTACAGATTTGGAATGAGGTACAAAAACATATTGAATGGGGTAACAAGCTGACATTGGCACAGAACTGCCTGAAGTAAGTAGGATCGGGAGATTCTTGATGTGGGTGATCTCTGGCATCCCGGAAATACATGATGTGGTAGAAAATGGGAGTATTGAAAATCTGAAACTCAAGTATTGATTGCCTAACACAGAACAATATCATTATTTGCAAATGTTTCATGCCGCACGTGCACAGATAACGGACCTCCGGGAGATCCCACAGTGTTTCCTGCTAGAGAGAAATGTCCAACCGTAGAGTATTCAGAACACGGTTACCTCCACACTCTATCAAACCATACCCTTCTTTGCATCACAAGACCCTACTAACCCCAAAGCTTGATGGGAGGCAAAAGTGGGCTTAATTGAACCAGAAGAGTGGATGGGGTAACCGTCAAACTGATCAACATTCCACGGGGAAGCCGTGACAGCTATCTAGATTGCCTCTTTATGGGCCCGTTGCCTAAATTGCTAGTCATAGAGTTTGTAGATAACACTGCCTTTATAGGCTCCTACACTGCAAATCCTTTCAACATTAAGCACATGAATCCGGCCTTTCATAACACCAGTCTACAGAAAACCCTTAGGTATCTAGGCGCTAGTTGCATTACTACCACTTTAGTTAGATACAATTGTTGGTGCACATGTTAAAGAGGTTCTGGAGAACATTAGCCATCGCTAGAGAATGCAGAGCTGCTGATGTCCAAGTTGGTGGGGAGATAAAGATATTTCCTGGACAGATAAGGGGGAGCTTGTGTACTGTGGACAGACTGTGCATGGCTCAAACTTGCTTGACTTAGTGCATGCCATGAGATGAAGTCACGCCTTTTCAAGACAAAAGGCACCACAAGCAGGGACGTCATTTCACCAAAATGCCAGGGGTAGCGGAAGTGACATCACAGTGCCACACCCCCAAGAGTGACATCACAGGAAGTGATGTAATTTGACCACACCCCCACAGGAAGTGATGTCATTTGACCACACCCCACAGGAAGTGATGCCATTAGACCACGCCCCCACCATGACATCACAGGAAGTGGCCTAATAAAGCATTATCGCTCAGTGCATTAAGAAAAAAATGGTTACCATATCAGTGCATTGTGACATTTCATACAAGAATCATCATATGTATCAGTGTCGAGGTCCATGTTGCCACGTGAAGTGTATGAACCCCAATCCCCACTTTATGTGGATCTGCCCTGTTATTTCAACAGGACTACAGAGCGAAATCACATTCTGGGGGGACAGGGACGGATAGGCGGGCACGGGGATAGGGGAAAGCCAGGATAAAAGGGGAGATTGGAGAATATTTCACCAGAAAACATGTATGGCATCCTCAGTTTTTAATGACTCTTCTGCTTGTGTTATTTTGGCTGCCAAAAGATTAGTTCAAAATGTGTTCAAGGCATACAGTGCATTATTGAGTGATACAAACTTCAGTACCTAAAGCCTCATCAGTCCAGTGCCCAGATTTTATGGGGGAAGAAATCCTGGCTGCATTTTGCATTACTCCCACACTCACCAACACTCTTTATATGCCTAGGTTTCTGTTCCTACATGTTCATTGTCCTCCACACCCCGAACCACAATGGTACACATTCCAACAATTAGTACTATTATATAGATTTTTGGATAATGCCCAACAGTTGCTCTTCCTTCACTCTGATCATAAGACTTAAAATGTAGTTTCTTACCAGATTGAGCAGAACAGAGGCTTGACAGACGTGTCGGGGCTGCTGTTTCAATGGCATGTGAGGTGAAGATTCTGACTCGAAGGCAGGTTGTTGCTTAGGTGACTGGAAACCAGAGGAGAGGTCTGTGAGTGTTCAATGGCAACAGATCAAGAAGACACAGAACTCTGGTAGTGGAGCTGCAGGTGTTTGGCAGGGAAGAGGCTGCAAGTATGGCAGGTGCTGTTTTGAGGTCGCAGAACTCTGGTAGTGGAGCTGCAGGTGTTTGGCAGAGAAGAGGCTGCAAGTATGGCAGGTGCTGTTTTGAGGTCACAGAATACTGGCTGTGATGCCGATGGTGCCGGGCTGGTTTTAACAGAGGGCACTGACTGGGTGTGTCTCATCATTGCTTGGTTGACTACAAATCAAGGATACGGTGCTGGCATTGTGAAGACAGAAGTGTAGCTGTGGGGTAGCTGGTGACTGGCTTAATGGAAGTTGCTGCTTAGATGGCTCATCATTGCTTCCTTGACTGGAAATGAAGAAGAGCCAGGCGGGAATCGGATAGCAAATGTTTTCATGACACAAGACTCCAGCTGTGCTGCAGCTTCTGGCTAACCTGTCAAGAAGATGCTGATGGAGGCTACTCAGATTCTAAGAGACTGGCGGTTGACAGATGCTTGTGGCTGTGCTACTAGTAGTGCCTGTCTGTCTTCACAGGAAAAGGCTAATTGAATGTCTTGCTGTTGCTTAGACTGAAAATCTGTAGGATGCCGGCGGTGTGGCAGATGATGCCATTTTAAAGACACACATGATGTTTCTGACGTAATGGTCCATTGTTGCTTAGCTCACTGGTAAAAAATAGGATGTTGACTAAACTCAACAGCATACCATGCAGTGTTTTGAAGATGAGACAAACTGGTTGTAGTGCATGAGCGATGTATCATGGCTGACTTCATGAGGAGAAGAGGCTGGTAGTGTAGGAGAGTAGCAGATGGTTTTGAAGACTGTATGTGGTGCTGATTAGGTCTGCGTGACTTGAAAAGAAAGACCTAACTGAAAAATTGAGCTATAATCTAACAGTGTCAAAGAATATAATGGTTCATCTTTTCAGAGGATACCTCCTGTGTCGCATGT
The DNA here is from genome assembly GCF_040938575.1 of Ambystoma mexicanum. Classification (NCBI taxonomy): domain Eukaryota; kingdom Metazoa; phylum Chordata; class Amphibia; order Caudata; family Ambystomatidae; genus Ambystoma; species Ambystoma mexicanum. The sequence goes on along the minus strand of NC_090931.1, from coordinate 488,056,159 downwards.
CAGCAAATCGGTCAATGGCATCACTCAAATTTACCTCGTCAACCTCCATAGGTTCACATGCCATTACCAACAAATCACTAAGTCTGTTGTCTCCACATCTATTTCTCAAATAGCTTTTAACTCTTTTCAAACATGAGAAGAACCTCTCATTTGTTGCAGTTGTAATCGGCAATGCAAGAACCAGATCCAACAGATTTAGGACATCAGAAAAGCCTCTTGGAGATTCATTGAGATAGTACCTGACAGAGTGAATACCTGCTAAAGTCTTGCCAGATAAATAGCCCCTTGCAGTGTCAAGGCCTGAATGCAATGCAGCATAATCTACTTGGGGGCCTAGGTAGTGCCGAGCAAGAAGATCTGCAGATGAGTCCTCCAAGAAATGTTTAGCCCTTGGATTGAACATGCCGGCAGCCTTGATAAGCCCCATGTTATCTATAAAACGAGCATCCAACTCTCTTACAAACCTATCCAAGGTGCAGAAAAACACCTCTTGCTTTATCCGTTCAGTCTGTGGCATTCGATCCTCAGAGTGCTCATAATGTCCAGGCCTTTTCCCTATAGTAGTACCAACAAGGTATTCTTTGAGTTTGCTGCTCAGTTGGTGCTGCCTTACTGGTAAAGCTCTGCGGTCGTGGTCTTCAACTGTTTCAATACCACATTTTTCTGCCAATTCCGTTGCGTCATTGACGATTTTCACCCAATGGCATTCTTGTCTAAGGTTGACGAGGGCAGTTCTTGTCACTTGAATTAGGTGACTCGCATCTGGCAAATCAAGATGCTTTCACTGAAGTTCATCAGATAACACACGAATCTTTTTCAGAATTGCTTCCATACTTAACAAAGTTAGCAAAAACTCAAAGCACTGCATATTTCGGAGAAGTCCTCTGGCTTCTGAACAAGCCTGCTTGTCACGTTGTTGCAATGATTCTATTACACTGAGAACAACTATAATGGTTTCAAATCGAGCCTGTATTTTTTAAACACGCGCGTACCAATAAAACCATCTAGTGCCACAAAGTCTTTCTAATTCTTGTAGTTCCAGACCGCTTTCTGTTTGAGCTTTTACAAAGAGTTCGTGCCGAGGAGAACTTTGTGAAAGGAACACATACACAGCCTGCAAAGTTGAGAAAAAATCCTTCACTGTTTGTATGTTAGTGATAGTTTGCACTAACGCAAGGTTTAGACGATGTGCATGACAGTGAATGTAAACTGCCTGTGGAGCAATTTCTTTTATTTTCGCTTGCACTCCATTGAAACAGCCACTCATAACTGATGCCCCATCATAGCATTGTGCCACACAGTTCTTCCAGTCAAGGCCAGCATTGCATACAGATTTGTCAATGGCTGCAGCTAAACTGGAGGCATCCAACTTCTCCATGTGGTAACATCCTATGCCTTTTTCCTGAATGTTCCCATCTTGATCTACAAACCGGATCACAAAGCTCATCTGTTCTTTATGCGAAATGTCTTTGGTTTCATCAACCAACACTGCAAAGTGCTTTGTCACTTTCCTAACGATATTCTGACGTATAAGATTTGCCACAACTGAGATCATGTCATTTTGATACTCTGGAGATGTGTAGTGCCCATATCGTCTAGCCATTTTTACTTTAAGAAGTTCATTATTATCAGACAGAAAACGCAATATTGCTATGAAGTTTCCCTTATTGTGGGAGTCTTGCGATTCATCTGTGGCTCGGAAAGCAAGTCCTTGACAACCCAAAACACATACAATCTTTAGTAACTGCAGCACATGTTGACGATTCTCTTCAATCTCTTGGTCCCCAACCTTTTCTAGCATTGAAACAATTGAGTGGTGAGGGCCTGTAGTCTGTTGTACACGCTTAAAGTCTGCCCAAGCTGCAACCGAAGACTTATGCTTATCAGAATCTGAGTGCATCTTTAAAGAACGACGTGTCTTTTCCCATTTAGCGAAGCCAATATCAACAAATGGAACAGTGCCACGTGCACGCCCCCCTCCTCCAGAATTAGAACCAAAATGTCTGCATGCAAAGCAGTATACTTTATCTTTCAGAACGGAATATTCCACCCAAGGATATGTTTTGTAGTCTCCGTTAAACTTACGGGAACCAGTTACAGGGTATGTAGGAAGTTTTGGCTGTACAGGGTCACAGGGTCAATTGGGAGCTGGAGATCTTCTTGGAATGCCTCGCTCAGCTAGACACATCTGCATACTGTTATTGCTCTGCAACCAAGAGCTGCTTGTGCTCTCCCCGAGGAGTGAAATGTCGGGAGAGCAAGCACCAGTGGGAGGATCATCAAACATGCCAATACGGGAAGAACAATCCTCAACATAAGGGTCGAAAGAGCACACTGCGCTATCCAGGAACGTGTTGATTAGGTCATCAGCATCACGTGAAACCGTCACAGCAATGTCTTGCCGTGAACAAGAGCCATCAGTGGCCACTACAAATGAAGGAGATGCTATGTCAGCCAAGGAAGGTGGAGCTGTAGACAAAGATTCAGCATGTGGAGATAGTGAACCAATGTCAGCACATGTAGATGCACTGTCTGCACCTGAAGAAGCAGCTTCGCTGCCAGCAAGAGTTGATGTGCTGGCCGATGGTTGGACAACATGTGCAGCTGTGTTTGAACTGCCACTTGAGGTATCATCAGACCTCTTGCGCTTGCTTGACTCAGAGCCTGGATTAGGGCCAGCTCCTCTTGCTTTTGGAGAAAACATATCAACGATTGACCTCTGTTTTGGATCCTTGGGCTTTCCTGTAGGTGTAGACATGTTCGTTCTTTTAGTACTGCTAAATAAGAAGCTATTATTCAAGCAAATGATGGATTCCTCAGTGTCCTCACAACTTCTTTTGTGCTTCACTCTTCTTTGGAGGACCACTTCCGCTGAATACCAAAGAGGAGACAAATCTGAAATGTATTGCTTTGGCTTACAAGTTTATCAGTGTACTCCCTGAAAATAAGCGAGTACTCCCCAAAAAGAAAAACAGATTACAAATACTCCCAACAAAAAATAGGAAACAAACACTGTGGACCCTGAGCCTCTGCTTTCACGCACACAGCTCCATGGATGTTTGGAGAGGTAGCACACGTAGTTCCAAAGGAAGAAAGTACTATTATTACTGCTCGATCGGTAGACATGCACATGATCTTTTAATGTGTATGAGTAACTAGGTGCAACAATAATTAGAAAAACCTTTCTGTTTTTCAGTTAAAGCATTTTTACTTGCTTACAAAATACTGCCGTGGGGAACTAGATTTACATTTTTACTCCATAAAAATCATTTTACTTCCAAGTTTACAAAATAGGGAATGTTAGGGAGAATTCTCTGTTTAGGCTGAATTTCCCTACCTAGTGAGTCCCCCAGCAGCTTTGCTGGATTTCTGGGGTTTAATTTTTTCTCCTGCCAAGAGTGAGACTCTTTTACCCTCACTCTTGGACATGTTGAAGTGTGTTTTCTTGGTTAAACCTTGTGTTGAATGGGCTATGGGGTCTTTTACTCCATAGGGCCTCATGTATTTTTGTGATGTGGGTCACACAGCACCCTCTGTGCCGTGACCCAGGGGTGTCCTAGGGACTCCCCAACATAGACTCCATACCCTGGGACTGACTACTGTCTCCCAGGGCATGTAAAGTCACCAAAGACTTTGCTAGTCTTGAATCCTGAACAGAACCAGTACAAACCATCATATTGTGGACGTACTGGCTGGGGCAATTCGATTGCCCCAGGGTCTGTTAGTCGAAGGGGCACGTCTCCGTCCCCCCTGATCGAGTTTTGGCTGGTGGCAGTGGAAACTACTTTTTATATTCGACCGCGAATATTTTCCTATGGGATTTCCCATTGTTTTAGGCTAACACATTTAATTATTTATTTACGGTAGCCTTAAACATACCGCCGGTTTATATATTTATTTTTATAACTCCGGTTGGGACTTTTTGCCAAAACTTGATTCTAAAATGGCGTTGGTGTTCGCCTCTGTAACTCTGACCCAAAGTGGAGCCCTTTGTTCCACTTTTGGCGGGCTTCTCCACAGAAGCCCTCCAAAGTGGTGCCACTCTGTCTGGGGTACTTAGGAGGGGTGGAGGGGGATTTAGGCACCCTGGACTGAGTTACCTTGGTAACTCAAGTCGCACTCCGTCCTGATTGGCCCAAGTGGTGAGCCGCCCGGCTCACCACTTAGCATGTTTGAGTGACAGCTAGGCTGGGTGAATGGGGGTTTGCTGCATAAAAGCAGGGCTTTGGGGACTGGGACTTCAGAAGTCGCCACAGGACCAAGAATCCGACGAGGGAAGAGCTGAGCCGACCTGCTTCGACGACACCACCCGGTGGAGCCCTGCTGAACCGTCTCACCACTTTTTCCCGACGACCGAGGAGAACTCTTAACGGAGTGGCTCCTTCCCTTGACTGGTGGGGACAACCAGTTTTCGCCTTCTTTCCGTTCTTTTGAGGTATCTCGTGGCCGCCTTGCCTGTGCCAAGCACCCCGGCATCCGGAATACCACACTTTACCCCCATACCGCGAAAGTCGGTACCAACCCTTTAACCGGAGGACTCCGCGGCTGGTTTCTTCCCGGGCAGTGCTACGACCTTTCTCTTCTGCTCTACAGCGAGATATTCTTCTCCCCTGACCGACGTCGAGCCTTGCTGTCACTGCCTGGAACAACTGCCCCCGCTGGAGGATCCTTTCCGCTTAAGGTACTGTGTTCCGCCTGGCTTCCCTTGCTACCGACTGTACGGGGTAGATTTAGCCCCCGGCTTTCGAACCTGGGAGTGCCTGGGACACTTTGGCTAAACTTTCTGAGCCACTCTAAACTCTTTCCGACGCTTTGCAAGACTTTGAATCTCTAACTAACAGTGTGATCTTGGGCACATTTTCGCTCCGGCTACTCTAAGAGTGGGCCCTGCCTAGTGACTTTTGCTCACCTGTGACTGTGGTGCTTCTTTAAGCCTATTGCAAGTGCTCTGGACCTTAGAGTGGTGTGTTTAACCTATTTCTGCTTTTTCTCTCCCTTTCTTGGAAACTACTAGAGTGTCATCTAACGTTAAGCACTCACCTCTGTTTTAATTAAGTGGTGTTAACCTAGAGTTGTCTAGATAGGAGAAAGGATTGAATTTACTTTCATTATAACTGTGTTGAAGTGTTTTTACTATATTTTTGCTAGAGTGTTTTTAACTTATGTGTATTTTAAATAAATAACTATATACTTTTGAAACCAGGCTCTGGTCAGTGTTTGCTTGTGCTATTGGGTTTTGGTACATATTGTGTATACTTTGCATACTGCCTAACTCTTCTTGAGAGAAGTCTGACTGCTCAGCCACAGCTACCAGGTAAATCTGGGTGGTACAGACTGCTACCAAAGGGGTTTACTGCTCTACCTGTAGTCTTAAATCTTTTGCAGTGTTCCCCAAGGGAACTGCACAGGTTTCTGCCTAACACTGGTGTACAGCGGTGGGATTTGTATTGAGTATACATTTTATTGTGCTTTAGATACCTTAGTGCAACTAACCACAAAGCTTAGCACTGAAAAAGTAAAACCTCTAACATGTCAGTTATAGAAAGCTATAGTCAAGAGTCCCTTGCAGCCAAAACTGCTGATTGTTTAAGAGTGCTCTGTAAACATAAGGATCTCCTGACTAAGGGCAAGAAAATGGAGCTGATTGAAAGATTGTTAGCTAACCAAAGTCTGGGTGATGGTTCAGAGGAACCTACCACTCCAGCAACTGTAGATGACAGTATTGAAGTTAACATGGAGCAAAATGTTGATGTTTCTGAGGAAGAGTCAGAAGAGGAGGGTGAGGATGTTGTAACTGTCCCCCCTAGGCCTCTGCCTGCTCTACCTGCTGTACCTACTGGACCTTTACCAGGTCCCACATTTAGTCCTCAGTACTTTGAACTGGAGAAAATGAAGCTAGAATTGGAGTATAAGAAACTTAATGCTCAAACTGACAAAGAACTCAGGCTAAGGGAAATGGAGCTCAAGTATGACTTAGAAATGAAGAAATTATCTGTTGAGAATGTTTCTCTCTCTGGCTCCTCTAGAAGTTCCAGTCCTAAAAGACCCCGGATGCCTAAAGAATTGGTTGGTATGTATGAGCCTAAGTTGGATGTGTTGGATTGGTTGTCTCTGTTTGAATATAATCATGGGCTCCAGAACATCACAGGAAATGACTTACTCACCTGGTTGTTCTCTAGGCTTCCCCCTGTTGCAACTGATGTGGTAATGGAGATGGGGGAGGAGGATAGGAAGGACTATGAATGTGTGAAACTAGCTTTAATAGCTAGGTTTGGGAAGACCCCTTCCCAGTATCTTAAGAGGTTTAGGAGCCTCAAAAAGCATGATGGTACCCCTTGGGCTACCTGGGTGAATGAATGTTTGAAAAACTTAGAGGGATGGATTAAGGGTTACAAGGTGAACACTTATGAAGGTATGAAGAATTTGTTTATGTTGGAGACTATTTATGATGCCTGCTCTCCTGAGCTCAGACAACACTTGGCTGATTCCAGGGAATTAGATTCCCGGAAACTAGCTAAGGCTGCTGACTTGTGGGTTGCCAACAGGGCCACTCACAAGGATTCTGGGGTAACTCAGAAGAAGGATGGGGAAAAACAATCTAAGAAGGACTCCAAAGAGAATTCTAATACTACAAATTCCAAAGAGGGCCCCAAACAAAACTATAAGGGTAAGCCACAAGGGAAACCAAATCAGGCTAGTGTACCTTCTGGTCCCAGACCAGAAGGAGGTCAGAACAAGCCTCCATTCCAGCGAGCCTTTGGCTCATGCTTTGTTTGTAAGGCTACTGACCATGTGAAAGGAGATCCCAGATGTAAGGGTAAACCTTCAGGGGTCCAGCTTGCCTCCTTAGCCTTCGCTCCAGAAGAGGAAGTACATATGGCAAGTGGAAACTTTCTATTACTAGCTGATGAACCCACTGGAGTCTCAGCTAGTGTTTCTTTAGTCTCTCTGGGGTTGTGGGAGCAACAGAATTTAGATGTCTATAACTCTATCCCAGATAATACTAAAGAGTATTATAAGGACAGTGTCCAGGTGAATGGTCAGGAGACTCCTGCCATTAGGGACACTGGAGCCAGCATAACTGTGGTGGATGAATCATTTTTCAAGGCAGAGGATGTTGCTAAGGCACCCAAATGCCTCACCAAGTTAGCTGGTGGGCCTGTGCAGATGTGTCCCCAGTTACCAGTTCTCATCCAATGTAATGATATGGCTGTAAAAATACCTGTCAGTGTACAATGTGAAGTGCCAGGTAGGGTTCTGTTGGGTAATGACCTCAAAGCTCTTGGAGTTGTATCTCATACCCCCAGACCTCCTAGCAAAAGGTTTCAGGAACTCACAAAACCTGCAAGGGAGAAAACCCTGAGAGGGTTATCCCAGGAGATGATGACAGAAATCACTCCTCTACCACTGGAGCAACTTACTGCAGTAACTACCAGATCAGGAGCAAAGGGGCAACCCAAGACTCCTAGGAAAAAGCCAGCAGCAAGCACTCCAGTGCTTCCAACAAGGACTTCCCCTAGGTTGTCCAAAGTTACACCTGTAACTCCCCCTCCAGCTGAGGCTGAGAGAGAGGTACAACCCTGTGTGGTTGAGCTAGACTCTGAGGAAGAGCTAGAAGGAGGCCCCAACCTTATTGGAGATTTGGACCCTGAGGACCATCCTGAGCTGCAGTCTTTACTGGCAGAAGGTGGGCCTAGCAGGGCAGCTTTTCGTAAGGGGCAAAGAGAATGTCCAACTCTGGAGGGTCTCCGCCACCAGGCAGCTTCTCAAGCTGATGGGCAAGAGCCTGGGAAGTATAGGTTGCACTGGGAAGATGGCCTCTTCTACAGTGAACCCACTGAGTCTGAACCTGGAGACTACAAACGCCTTGTAGTCCCACAAGAAAACAGACAACAGTTCTTACAACTAGCCCATGAGATACCTTTGGCTGGCCACTTGAGTTTCAAGAAGACCAAGGAAAGGCTCTCACTCTACTTTTATTGGCCAAAGATGGGGGCTGAAGTAGATAGATATTGTAAGAGCTGCCATACCTGCCAGACTTCTGGTAAGGTTGGTTCCAAGAATGTGGCACCTTTAGTGCCTCTCCCAGTTGTGGGAGTCCCATTTGAGAGGGTAGGGATTGACATTGTTGGTCCCCTTGATCCTCCAACCTCCTCAGGCAACAGGTTTATCCTTGTTGTAGTAGACCATGCTACTAGATACCCTGAGGCCATTCCTATGAGGACTGTTACAGCTCCGGCTGTGGCTAAGGCCCTCCTTGGTATTTTTACCAGGGTTGGGTTTCCTAAGGAGGTAATCTCTGACAGGGGGTCAAACTTTATGTCCCACTACATGAAGGCCATGTGGAAAACCTGTGGAGTTACCTACAAGTTCTCAACCGCCTACCACCCTCAGACAAACGGGTTGGTTGAAAGGTTTAACAGAACCATGAAGAGCATGATAGGTGCTTTGGAAGAACCCCTTAAGAAAAAGTGGGACCTTCTACTGCCATGCCTTCTCTTTGCTTATAGAGAAGTCCCTCAGGAGGGAGTAGGTTATTCTCCCTTTGAGCTTCTCTATGGCCATCCAGTCAGAGGTCCATTGGCCCTGATTAAGGAGGGGTTGGAAGGTGCTCCTCCCCTCAAGCCAGTCAGAGTGACTGACTATGTGATAGGTCTCCGGAGGAGAATGTCACACATGATGGCAGAAGCAAGTGACAACTTGAAAGCTGGTCAAGCCCTGGTCAAACATTGGCACGACCAGAAGGCTAACATGGTTGAGTTTACTCAAGACCAGCTAGTTCTAGTTATGCTCCCAACAAGGCAGAGGGCCTTGCAAGACAAATGGATGGGACCCTTCAAGGTTGTGGGAAAACTTGGAGAGGTCAACTATCTGGTGGATCTGGGCAGACCCAGGGAAGCTCCTAGAGTCTTCCACACCAACCGACTAAAAGCATACATCTCCAGACCTGATGTAGGAGCCTTGCTTCTAGCTTCAGCTGCAGAGGAGGAAGAGAGTGAATCTCTCCCTGATCTCCTCAGAGGTGTACCTTTAGATGAAAAAGTTGAGGGAGTCAATCTCTCTTCAGACCTGACACCTGAGCAACAAGAGGAGTGCAAATCTATGTTAAATCAGTTTGCCTCCCTGTTCTCACTGTCACCAGGCTTGACCCCTTGGGGCCAGCATGAGATACTCACTGGTGACTGTCTGCCAGTCAAAAGCAGAGGATACAGAATGTCAGAACATATCAGAGCCCACATCAAAGGAGAGGTCAAGAAGATGCTTGATCTCGGGGTAATAGAGCCCTCTACTAGTCCATGGTCTAGCCCAGTTGTGTTAGTACCAAAGGCAGGATCCAAAGACTTGAGATTCTGTGTGGACTATAGAGCTCTAAATGCAGTCACCAAGACTGATGCCCACCCTTTGCCCAGGACAGATGAGTTGGTGGATAAACTTGGTGCAGCCAAGTACCTCAGCACATTTGACCTGACGTCAGGCTATTGGCAAATAGCCCTGACAGACCATGCCAAGGAGAAAACTGCATTTTCAACCCCAGTTGGCTTGTACCAGTTTAAGGTCATGCCTTTTGGACTGAAAAATGCACCTGCCACATTCCAAAGGATGGTGAACCAGGTTCTGGCTGGGATGGAAGATTTCTGCATGGCATACTTGGATGACATTGCAGTCTTCAGCCACTCCTGGGAAGAACATGTGAACCACCTAGGACATGTGTTGCAGGCTCTGAAACAGGCCCATTTGACAATCAAAGCCAGTAAGTGCCAGATTGGTCAAAGTAAAGTGGTCTACCTTGGACATGAGGTAGGAGGTGGAGAAATAAGGCCTTTGCCCAGCAAGATTGAAGCTGTGCAAAATTGGACAACACCAACTACTCAAACCCAAGTGAGAGCTTTTCTAGGCCTCACTGGGTATTACAGGAATTTCATTGAGAACTATGGGACCATAGCTTCTCCACTGAATGTAATCTCCTCTCCCAAATTCCCTAAGAAGGTAAAATGGAATGAGGAGTGCAATCAGGCCTTTGAAAAACTGAAGAGAGCTCTTTGCCAGGCTCCAGTATTGAGAGCTCCTGACTACCACCAACCTTTCATTGTACAAACTGATGCTTCCAATGTAGGTATAGGTGCAGTTCTAAGCCAACTGGATGAGAAGGGTAGGGAGCACCCCATTTGCTTCATCAGTAGGAAACTGAAGGATCCTGAGACAAGGTGGGCAACTATCGAAAGAGAATGCTTTGCTATTGTGTGGGCACTGAAGAAGTTTAGGCCATACTTGTATGGTTCTACTTTTGTTATTCAGACTGACCACCAACCCTTGAGATGGTTAATGCAAATGAAAGGGGAAAATCCAAAACTATTGAGATGGTCAATCTGCCTGCAAGGGTTTGATTTCACCATTGAGCACAGGTCAGGGTGTCACCATCAAAATGCTGATGGACTCTCTAGGATGTATATCATCGACTAGAGGTATGAGGTTCATCCAGGAGTGGATTAAATCCTCCTGTCCCTTAGTCTGGGGGGGGCGAGTGTTAGGGAGAATTCTCTGTTTAGGCTGAATTTCCCTACCTAGTGAGTCCCCCAGCAGCTTTGCTGGATTTCTGGGGTTTAATTTTTTCTCCTGCCAAGAGTGAGACTCTTTTACCCTCACTCTTGGACATGTTGAAGTGTGTTTTCTTGGTTAAACCTTGTGTTGAATGGGCTATGGGGTCTTTTACTCCATAGGGCCTCATGTATTTTTGTGATGTGGGTCACACAGCACCCTCTGTGCCGTGACCCAGGGGTGTCCTAGGGACTCCCCAACATAGACTCCATACCCTGGGACTGACTACTGTCTCCCAGGGCATGTAAAGTCACCAAAGACTTTGCTAGTCTTGAATCCTGAACAGAACCAGTACAAACCATCATATTGTGGACGTACTGGCTGGGGCAATTCGATTGCCCCAGGGTCTGTTAGTCGAAGGGGCACGTCTCCGTCCCCCCTGATCGAGTTTTGGCTGGTGGCAGTGGAAACTACTTTTTATATTCGACCGCGAATATTTTCCTATGGGATTTCCCATTGTTTTAGGCTAACACATTTAATTATTTATTTACGGTAGCCTTAAACATACCGCCGGTTTATATATTTATTTTTATAACTCCGGTTGGGACTTTTTGCCAAAACTTGATTCTAAAATGGCGTTGGTGTTCGCCTCTGTAACTCTGACCCAAAGTGGAGCCCTTTGTTCCACTTTTGGCGGGCTTCTCCACAGAAGCCCTCCAAAGTGGTGCCACTCTGTCTGGGGTACTTAGGAGGGGTGGAGGGGGATTTAGGCACCCTGGACTGAGTTACCTTGGTAACTCAAGTCGCACTCCGTCCTGATTGGCCCAAGTGGTGAGCCGCCCGGCTCACCACTTAGCATGTTTGAGTGACAGCTAGGCTGGGTGAATGGGGGTTTGCTGCATAAAAGCAGGGCTTTGGGGACTGGGACTTCAGAAGTCGCCACAGGACCAAGAATCCGACGAGGGAAGAGCTGAGCCGACCTGCTTCGACGACACCACCCGGTGGAGCCCTGCTGAACCGTCTCACCACTTTTTCCCGACGACCGAGGAGAACTCTTAACGGAGTGGCTCCTTCCCTTGACTGGTGGGGACAACCAGTTTTCGCCTTCTTTCCGTTCTTTTGAGGTATCTCGTGGCCGCCTTGCCTGTGCCAAGCACCCCGGCATCCGGAATACCACACTTTACCCCCATACCGCGAAAGTCGGTACCAACCCTTTAACCGGAGGACTCCGCGGCTGGTTTCTTCCCGGGCAGTGCTACGACCTTTCTCTTCTGCTCTTCAGCGAGATATTCTTCTCCCCTGACCGACGTCGAGCCTTGCTGTCACTGCCTGGAACAACTGCCCCCGCTGGAGGATCCTTTCCGCTTAAGGTACTGTGTTCCGCCTGGCTTCCCTTGCTACCGACTGTACGGGGTAGATTTAGCCCCCGGCTTTCGAACCTGGGAGTGCCTGGGACACTTTGGCTAAACTTTCTGAGCCACTCTAAACTCTTTCCGACGCTTTGCAAGACTTTGAATCTCTAACTAACAGTGTGATCTTGGGCACATTTTCGCTCCGGCTACTCTAAGAGTGGGCCCTGCCTAGTGACTTTTGCTCACCTGTGACTGTGGTGCTTCTTTAAGCCTATTGCAAGTGCTCTGGACCTTAGAGTGGTGTGTTTAACCTATTTCTGCTTTTTCTCTCCCTTTCTTGGAAACTACTAGAGTGTCATCTAACGTTAAGCACTCACCTCTGTTTTAATTAAGTGGTGTTAACCTAGAGTTGTCTAGATAGGAGAAAGGATTGAATTTACTTTCATTATAACTGTGTTGAAGTGTTTTTACTATATTTTTGCTAGAGTGTTTTTAACTTATGTGTATTTTAAATAAATAACTATATACTTTTGAAACCAGGCTCTGGTCAGTGTTTGCTTGTGCTATTGGGTTTTGGTACATATTGTGTATACTTTGCATACTGCCTAACTCTTCTTGAGAGAAGTCTGACTGCTCAGCCACAGCTACCAGGTAAATCTGGGTGGTACAGACTGCTACCAAAGGGGTTTACTGCTCTACCTGTAGTCTTAAATCTTTTGCAGTGTTCCCCAAGGGAACTGCACAGGTTTCTGCCTAACAGGGAATACAATAGTCCCACTTCAAAATCTTATCTGGAGCACTGAGTATATACCTAAGCAGTAATTTCAAGTATGTATCTGTCAGGGTAATACTTTACATTTGAGAGATTAACAGTTGCAACCTGTTCAAACTCTGCCCCTAAGAAAAAAGGAAACCTGCGGGTCCCAAAAAAACTGAAGTGAAGCATGAGTTCAGTGTCATACAGTTTGAAGTTAATTTTGTGGTATTCTCTGATTAAATGGAAGAGAAAAAGCCATCTTTAGTGTTGAAACAACTAGGACAACTAGGACAGGGCTGCAATGCATAAATAGATAAGGACTAACAGATCAGATCATTAACATATGCTGTACATTTTCAATATGTTGCTTCACGTTCATTTACCTCTCACAGCGGTCACAGATAAGGCTGGATGTCAGCTGCTCAATGGTGGTACTGTTTGCTGGCGTTGAGAACACAGAAAGGAAGGAACTCCCACACGAAGATGCAGGTCTGAAAATAAGAACAAAATATCAGAAAGATTCATTTGTGCAACACCAGACCATATTAATTTTTAATAGAGTTTTAGAGTTCTGGGGTGCACGCATCATGCAAAGACAAACTGGACCACAGAGGCTTTGCACATGACAGACCTAGAGACTGACTTCAGGCCCGGCAACGATTCATCATTAACCTTCTGTGACTGTTGTTATGTTATGCGCCATTGCCCTAGGATCTCTAGAAACTAGCTCTGTAGGCCGCAGCAGGCCCAGGCTGAGTGTGTGGCTCGGGCAAGGAGCAGTTTACATAATGTTGTGTCACAATGTAAAATCCTAGTTAAATGCATTGCAAAATGTATAGGCTGCAGGCCACAAATGACTTGGATTTCATCTGCCTGTGGTTAATTTAAGCAGTTTAATTTGCATAAGCTGTTAATGTAAACTGGGCTCAGGAGGGCACATGAACACAGTGGCGAGGGGCAAAGGGCACAGTGACGAGGGGAACATGGACACGCTGGCTGGGGTCGGGGGCACATGGAACCGGCGATGACTTATCTTACTTATCTTACAGCAGGAAGTAAAAATGCCTTCAATCCCTCCCCCACATGATCTATAAAAGACAAAATGTAATAAAATAGTTGATTATAAAACACTCCCTTCGTCCCACAAAGCCCGGGTTCACATTTTATCTATCCTGACAACACACACAGGTCCGGTCCCAGATTTGTCTGGTGAAGCGGGGACAAAATGGATGCTGTAATGGTGCAGTGTGGTGATTCCACAGAGACAGTAGAGGGGGAAAGAGGCAAATATTGGGACGTGTATTATTCAGTGACAATCACTGTATTATTCGCTGCCCTGCAGTACAGACCAGTGGGTAGTTTTCCACAGAAGCCAAACCCCTCCCCCACGCAATAAAGGGGACAAACACAGAAATCATCTGCTACCTGTTGGGGCAGTCTGGAGGTGCTTTCCGGTGAGGTCGAGCTCTTACTTTAACCAATGCCGGGAATGTACAGATTTCTGCCACATGCCGCCCAGAAGTAGGTCATTGAAAAGGGGAACTTTTTGCGTCAGGCAGAGCGGACATTAGTCAGCTGCATGCCTCCTAAGGTGGGACAAAAGGGGATACGCTCTCGCCCTGTCATAACGGTGCCATCCATTCCATCTGCCGGAGTTTTTGGCACCCTGCAAGTGGCAACGCTGCCGTTGGGAACTAAAAACACAGCATGGCGAGCACCTGCGGGTGGTGTGAATCCTCTACTCTACTACGGTGCTCAGCCCAATGCCTGGGGAGAATGTGACTGGACAAGAGTTTCTGAGGGAGAGAGCTATGTAAAGCAATGTGTGCTGACATGACCCCCTCAATGAGGTAGGGAGGCCCAGAAATGGAATTCCCAGCAGGGCTCTCTAGTTTCCTCTGCGCAGCACAGAGTAGTTAGTACAGGATAGTTTTACGCACCCAGTACACGCGCAGACTTTGCTTGGGTGAACACAACAGGATGAAGACAGGGGGCGAGCACACTCTGTATCTTATCCAGTGGTTTGTAGAGGAGCTGATGTGAAATTGGACTTCAAAGGTTGCATTTGAAAATGTTTGCACTAGGTGCAAAATCGAGGAATCGCACCGTCCAAATTTAAAATATGTAGTGTAACTGGTTTGCTCCGTTGTTACTTAGACCACAAAAAGAGAGCAAAGTCAACTTTGTCCCCACACCCACCCAGTTTCAGCCTTGTATTAACTAAGTCATCTGTCCCTTGTTGCAGCATATAAATCAACAGGGCTTTTTTTAAAAAACAAATTGCGTTTCTCCATGGCCGCCATTTTTGACTTTCATTTACTCAATTCCTCCGTCGTTATATGGACAAAAAGAGACAGTTCAACTATATGAGATAGGGGTGAGGAGGTGAGCGTTTCGCCTTATTATCCTCTGAAAGCTTTCTTTGTCTGTGCCCCGCATCCCAACACCTCTCACCCATGTTACACTCGCAAATTCTTTGTGCCACCCTCCAAACCGCCTAGGCCACCGTCCTCAAACGTTCATGGATCCGGGTAGAAGAGATTCGCGGCTGACCTCAAGAAAGACATAACCTGCTGCTCAGAAGTTGTGACGCACTTATTCCAGAAACCTATGCCTTTGCGTCTTGGGGCTCAAATGATGTGGGGAGAAGCGGCTGCAGCCCCAGGCTGCCCTGAAGTGGTGCACCCACCTACGCCGTCCACTGTGCTTGGCGCTCGCACCTGTGTTTGGTTTCAAATTTCGAACCATGAGGCCTACGGGTTAATCCCGGCTTCCCCGCTTAACAAAAGTGTGAGATAATAGTTGCACCAAATGAGTCCCATTATGTTGCAGTTCAATAATTGCAACAATTGGTAGTGCTAACAGTGCCCGAACACTTACTTCAATGTAAGACTTACTTCTTACTTGAATAATGGGAATTTTGAAATTAATGACAGTAACTTCATTTGCGGGCAAGCTAGATGCCCGTGCTTTCCAAGGCGGAGAGAGCTGAATAACCCAAGCCAGCACCAAGAGGCACAGCCAGCCCACAGAGCGCCTAGACCACCATCCAGCCACGGGTATTAATAACCCAAGCCAGCGCCAAGAAGCACAGCCAGCCCACAGAAGCGCCTAGACCACCATCTAGCCCGGGTATTAATAACCCAAGCCAGCGCCAAGAAGGACAGCCAGCCCACAGAAGCGCCTAGACCACCAGCCAGCCCGCTAGGTATTAATAACACAAGCCAGCGCCAAGAAGCCCAGCCAGCCCACAGAAGCCAGGCCATTGCCCTAGAAGAGCAGCCCGACGCCCCAACCCCAAGAAGCCTGGACATGGGGAGCTCAGAAGGCCAGCCAGAGGCCAAGAGCCCCTCAACCCGACCCCCCATTGTCATCTAGAGGCGAGTCAGTGAGCCTCACACCCCTCACCGAGTCAGTGAGACCCCTCCCCCCTCAGCTAGAAGCGAGTCAGTGAGCCTCACACCCCTCAATTCCCCGGGGGAATGCCGGTCAGGCTAGCCAGCTATGAGGGCCCACACTGGAAAAGGAAGAAGAGGCAGGCAGGATATTTGTATGTGCCGGCGACAGCTTAACATTGCAAGCCGCCGGCCGCACATAAATTGCAATGTTAGTAAAATGAATGCTGCCGTCGGCGGCGGCTTGCTTTCACCGAATTCGTTTTACTAAATTATGTGCCGGCTGCCGGCGGCAGGCTTAACAACATTGCAAGCCGCCGCGGCCACCAGCACACAACGTTAGTAAAATTAATTTGGTGCTGCGCAGTGCGGCCGTCGCGTCGGCCGCGTGGCGACCACCGGTTCAACTCGTCACGGGCCGGCTCGAGCCTCACGGGTCACTCACTCACCTCGAGTACTCCTCGAAGTCACTGGCCTGGCCTAGTGGCCTTCTTCTCCAGTGCGGTCGGTGCCTCGGTGGTGGATCGTGGATGCCAGGCTGCCCTGGACACACAAACTGGTCTGGAGCACAGGAGCAGCTCAGCAGCAGTCCGAAGCACGCGTTCCGCTTCCGCACGTGCAGAATGGAGGACAAGTTGGCAACACAAGCGTCGGAGCACGCTGTTGCCACGCCCCCTCCTCCTCTGATTGGTCAACAGCCAGAGGTCGCAAGAGATTGACAGGGGTCGCTGGCCAATCGCCAGCGGTCGCTCTTGCGACCTCTGGCGACCCCCAAATGACGTCCCTGACCACAAGGTTGGGATTTGTTCATGAGAGTAGCACTGAACTGAATGTACACCCCACAGTGGTTAGCAAGGCTGCCAATCGTGAACATTTGGATGAACTAAAATTGGTCATGACATATCTTTGGACACCGACAAATCCACCAGTTCGCCCCCCCCCAAGATTCTACACCTCACATATTCCATTCTTTTCACAGATGTCACCTTTGCAGGTTGATACTGGCACACTAGCACCCCTGAAGAGAGAAGGCCTTTAAACCTGTAAGTTTGACACCCGTTATAATGGAAATGGCTGTACGTGTATGTCATAAACAAGGGTCTTCACTGATTGTCGATTAAGGTTTAAAATGTCTGAGACTGCAAATAAAAAATAAAAAAATGTTTTCAACATGTATTCTGATTCATCGACGTACCTTAAAAATAAGTTTTAATTTATTTTTGGTTGCTGTGTTGAAATAAACAAAGTGACCACCACCTATTAACTCACACATATTAAAAATGTAATATTGTGTTTTGTGTAAAAGTATCCCCTGGTGTGGACATTCAGAAAGAAAAAAAACAAACTTGGCCTCTTGCCTAATAATTTACATCTGTCCTCCTTTGGCAAACTTTCTCTGAACTTGCCTTGTCCTGTAACCAGCGCCCAGATGCCTCTGGGTTAATCGCACTTTACAAATGCAAACATAAACACATAAATAAATAAAAATAAATAATAAAGATGGATGTACGCTGATGGCTGTGTCAGGTTGAGAAGACCTATCTTTTGATTACATTGTGTGCATTGTATATTAAAGGCTGTGTGTTATATTGATACATATTTATATATACCCATGTTAAAGTGGCTCTCTGTGTAATAACCTCACACCTGACTGTCTGACCCCGTTCTTGACCAACCACTCCCCCCCACATCTGACACTACCACCCTAGTGGAGCAATACAATGCCCTGTTACCTTCAACAGTCAACCATTTAGCTCCCCCTCAAATCTAAAAAAGTAAAAAAATCTGCACACCTCAACTCATGGTTCACCCCTTGCATCTGCGCTACTAGAACCACCAAAAGAGCAGCGTAAACCACATGGCGGAAAGGACCCACCACCATTAAGAAAGCCTCTCCACAAAGATTTCCCTTCACTACAAACAAGCCATCCTTGCTTCCAAAGCGATAACCTACAATGAGAGAATCTCTTAAGCTACTTCAAGTTCCGGTGAGCTCTTCTCCATCCTTATGGAATTAGAGATCCCCATCTCCCATCCCCTTGCCTTCATCAAAGACGATACATGATGCAACAGCATCCAAGACACTCTCATGAGAAAAATAACACAACTACAAGGAAAAATCCAAATCAAACAAAACACCCTCCCCAAGACTCCCCCTTCCCCATCCATGCCTGCTATCTCCCCTTTCGAGTTCTAGCCCATCAACACCATATGCCTAGCCCACATCATAAAAGGCCTTAAGCCATCACACTGCAATGAAGACTCATGCTCCGCCTTACTAGTCAAAGACTGCGCATAACCCCTACTACCCCTTATTGCTGCCATCATCAACACCTCCTTCCCTTTTGGCCTAGTTCCCATCGTGCTTAAAGAATCCTAGTTAGCCTCGTTGCTGATAAAATATACACTTGACCCTACCATCATCGCCAACAACTGCCCAATTACTATGGTCCCTTTTCTCCTCAAAATCATGGACATAATTGCCTATCTGCAAATCCAGACAATCCTAGAATGCCACCACACTTTAGGGACTCATCAATCTGGCTTCCACCCCAAATACGGTACAGAAACAGCCCTCCTTGATCTCAAAAACCAACTTGACATAGCCAAAGACCAGGGCTCACTATCACTCCTCCTGCTGCTTGACCTCTCTGCTGCCTTCGACCTCGTTGATCACAAGCTCCTTTGCCAAGCCCTATCTACTTAAGCCCACTTCTCACTGGACGCAACTACATGGATAGCCTTCTTCCTTGCCAACAGATCCTCTAGAGTATTTGCAGGAGAAGCCTCAGCTGCCCTTATCCCTACCTATTGTGGTGTTTCCCAAGTTTCCTGTTCTTCCCCACACACTATACAATGTGTACACCAAACCCCTCTTTAACCACTTAGACGTCCTTGGCATTTCATACACCAGCTACGCCACTGGCACACACATTATCATACCCCTTTCTGGTGACTACCTTTCCCACTCACGTGGTATCAACATTATCTATGAAACTATCCAATCCTGGATGGCTGCACACAGCCTCTGCCTTAATGATGAGAAAACGGAGCTCCTCATTACAGACCTATCGTCCCTCCTCTCCAGACTGTCAAAACTCTGGGTGTTTACCTAGATTCAACCCTCACCACGACCTGCCAAGTCAACCACATTGCCTCCTCATCGGGGTATGCCATCAAACTCATCAATGCAAGCAAACCCTTACTCTCAACCCAGAACCATCTCGAAATTGTCAGGGCCCTAATAGGCTCCTAATTGGAGTACTGTAACTCCCTACTCTGTGGGTCCTCTGAAAGGAACTACAAACAATTCAAAAGAATGCTCTCCGAGCAGCTCTCGACATCGGCAAACACAACCAAAGCTAAGATCCTAGGAAAGCCGTCCACTGGCTTCCCGTAAAAGACAGAATCAAGTTCAAGACACTTTCACTCACCTACAAATGTATCACCAACTTGGCACCACAATACCTCACTGAGACAATTAAAAAACATACCTCTAACAGGCCTATCAGATCAGCCTACAAGCAACAACCTTACCATACCAAGATTCAACAGGAAAAGAGCAGGGAGGCAAGCTTCACAGCTGTGCGCCGCCCCTCTGGAATGAGCTCCCGCCACATCTTTGAAATTAACTTTCATACTACACCTTCAGGAAACATCTAAAGACTTTTTTCTTCAACTAATCCTATGCCCCCCCACCCTTCTGTAACCAGCACTTCGATGCCTCTGGGTTAATGGCGTTTCTTATAAATGTACAAAGAACTAAATACAATAAATAAAGACTGATGAACACTGATGGCGGCATCAGGGTTAAAGACAATCTATATTTTGATTACATGTGGTGCTCTGTATATTAAAGGTTGGGTGTTTTTAATAAATATTTATATATATACTTGTGTAGAAGCAGCTCTCTGTGTTATAAAGACTGGTGAACATTGATGGCCTCTTCAGGCTTAAAGATGGCCTATCTTTTGATAACATGTTGTGCACTGTGTATTAACCCCTTAAGTGCCAAGGACAAGGTATCTCTTCCTTGACAATACGTTTGCAGTACCAAGGAAGAGATACCTTGTCCTTTTTGGCACTGCACTTTGTGCATGAAATCCAACCCCCAGCTATGTGAGGAGGAGGTTTCTTGATAGTTGGGGATAGTGTCCCTGGCATTGGTGGGCTGTGACCCATATGGGGCGACCATCCCCAAGTGCAGCTGCTGTCCCGGGGAGCCCCGGCAGGGTCCCCGTCCTTTCCCAGAGGGAGAAGCTGTAACACAACCCAGCCAGAGCTCCAGGGTGGTAGGGGTCGTGTCCCTAGCCTTGGGCGGCTGACTCCCATGTGGGTTGAACATCCCCAAGCCCAGTGGTGGTTCCAGGGAGGCCCTGGATATTCCCCATCCTTACCCATAGGGAGAAGCTGTAACACAACCCAGGCAGAGCTCCAGGGTGGTAGGGGGTAAAATCCCTGGCCTTGGGTACTCATCTCCCATGTGGGTTGACATCCGCAAGCCCAGCCTGGAGCTTTGGCTGGGCTGTGTTACAGCCTTTCCCTCTGGGGAAGAATGGGTACTCTGCCGGAACTGCCACTGGACTTGGGGACGGTCCACCCAAATGGGAGACAGCCACCCAAGACCAGGGACATCACCCCGACAAATCCTGGCGCTGTGGCTTGGCTGTGTTACAGAATTTCCCTCAGGGAAGGGATGGGGGCCCTGCAGGGTCTCTCTGTGAAAGCTGCTGCACTTGGAGGTGGTTGCCCCATGTGAGAGACAGCCCACCAAGGCCAGGGACATTACCCCCGACTATCCTGGAGCTCTGGCCGGCCTGTGTTGCAGCTTCTCCCGCCGGGAAAGGTTGGGGACTCTGCTGGGGATCCCTGGGACTGTTGCTGCACTTGGGGATGGTCAACCCACATGGTAAACAGCCTCCCAAGGCCAGGGACATCACCCCCGCCCATCCTGGAGTGCTGGCTGGGCTGTGTTACAGAATTTCCCCCTGGGGAGGGAAGGGGACCCTGCCAGGGGCTCCCCGGTACTGCCACTGTGCTTGCGGACAGTACACCTACATGGGAAATGGATGTCCACGGCCGGGGACATCACCTTCAACCGTCCTGGAGTTCTTGCTGGCCTGTGTTACAGCTTTTCCCCACCAGGGAGTCCCGGAAAGGTGCCAATACCTCCCTGAAGGGAAAAGCTGTAAAGCAGCCCAGCCAGAACTCCAGGACAGTTGCAGGTGATGTCCCCGGCCTTGGACATCCAGTTACCATATGGGTGTACCGCCCCAAGCACAATGGCAGCTCCAGGGAGCCCCGGTATGGTCTCCTTCCCTCCCCCAAGGAAAATTCTGTAACGCAGCACAGCCAGCGCTCTAGGATGGTCAGGGTGATGTCCCTAGCCTTGGGCGGCTGTCTCCCATGTGAATTGACCATCCCCTGACCCAGCAGTGGTTCCAGGGAGCCCTGGCAGGGTCCAAGAACTTTCCCAGAGGGAGAAACTGTTACGCAACCCAGCCAGAGCTCCAAGGTGGTAGGGCGTCATATCCCTGGCCTTGGGAGGCTGACTCCCATGTGGGTTGAACATCCCCAAGCCCAGCAGTGGTTCCAGGGAGGCCCTGGATATTCCCCGTCCTTACCCAGAGGGGGAAGCTGTAATGCAACCTGGCCAGAGCTCCAGGGTGGTAGGGGGCCATATCCTTGGCCATGGGAACCCGTCTCCCATGTGGGTTGACCATCCTCAAGTGCAGCGGCAGTCCCCGGGAGCCCCGGCAGGGTCCTCCTCCCTTCCTCGAGGTAAGTTCTGTAATGCAGCTGAGCCAGCGCTCCAGGATGGTTGGGGGGATGTCCCTGGCCTTGGGAACCCGTCTCACATGTGGGTCGCCCATCTCCAAGCCCAGCCTGGAGCTCTGGCTGGGATGTGTTACAGCCTTTTCCTCTGGGGAAAAATAGGAACCCTGCTGGAATGGCCACTGGACTTGGGGATGGTCGACCCACATGGGAGACAGCAACCCAAGGCCAGGGACATTAACCTTGACTATCCTGGAGCTCTGGGTGGCCTGCGATTCAGCTTCTCCTTCCGAAAGAAAGGTCAGCGACCCTGCCAAGGGGCGGACATCGGGAGGTTCCTGCACTGCCCAGGGAAGAGGCCAAAAGCTGTAGCAAGATGTCGTTTTAAGGTGTGAGTGCCTTAAAGTCCACGAGCTGGTTTCCTTCCCTCTGGCTATCCGGTTTTCAACAGCACTCTGATGAAAATTCAACCAGAATAGGACGGTGTCCAGGTGGCTTGCGAGTTGGTTGTTCCCACCAAACTCAAGGGAAGAAGTTAACCTTGAAGGGCTTCTCTATCATCGGAGTTTCAGACAATTCAGACCTGCAGCAGGTCTTCATTGGTCATTCAGGCGTTGCAGCAGTCCTCTTCCTTCCTCTCCTCTTCGGTTCTTTCGTTCCAGTGGTTGACTCTGCTTTCCAAGTCCCAGAGACCTGCTTTTAAACAGTTTTCCCCACATTCATTCAGCCTGGCTGTCACTCACCCAGCAGAGTGGCTGTCCTTGCCAGACAGTCAGCCAGCGAATCACACCAGAGTCCATTCAGGTCTCCTAGGAGACTATGCACAGGGAGTTTCGGGCACCTCCCTAGCATCCTGTCCATCCCAGACACTCTGGCACCAGAGGAGAGCTTCAGCACAGAAGCTTGCCAAAGGGCACAAACAAAGGGAGCAAACCTGGTTTGGCACGGAGAGTTACACACAAGAAGGACTTTTCCTAAAATAAATGGCGAAAAAAGATGACCAGAGTCTGTTTTTACAGATAGGTCTGTGGCGCCATATTGAAAAACATGGCTACCCCTGATTTTCAGCTACCATTGTTAGCGGTCGCGAAAATCACGGTAGTTGATCTAAACCACTACCACCAGCGATTTAAAATGGGAAAAGGTAACATTTTACTGTTACATGAGTGTTTTGACTCAGGTGAAGCTAAGCAATCCCTCCAGCACTCTATATTAAGATTGGGTGTGCTGGGTCATTTAAAGAGACTAGTAAAGTCAATTTAACTTTACATGTCCTGAGACACAGTATTCATTCTCAGGGAAGGTGGTGAAGCCTTTGGGGAGTCTGAAAAGACACCCCTGTGCCACTGCACTGAAGATGCTGTGTGACACCAGAAAAAGATGATACCACTGGAGTTGTTTAAAAACTCCATAACCAAAGAACACAAAAGTAAAACACAGCTAAAATGAAAACTTCAAAGCCCCAAAATATAGCAAAAGAGCTGGAGGGCTCTAAGGTAGAGGGAATTAAGCACTTGTGTGAGAAATCTCCCTAACAGTGCACTCAAACATGTGTGGTACTGTTTGCATCCGGACACCTGTCGGAATGTTGGAAGGTAGGGCATGTGGTGTTGGCGGTGTGTTTCAGTAGTTTCTAGGTGGGAAATGTCTGAAAATTGTGGGGTTTTTTCTCCTAAATTTGGGACTTTGCCAGGGCTTGTGGGTAATACATTCTAATGTGATTCGCCAAAGTCAGCCCTCTGTGTATTCCCACGGGTGTCTTCTTTTCAGAAATGCATGGGGTTCTCTGTTTTCCACGGTGGCTGCAACACCCCAGGCCCAAATCTGCAGGTTGTCCCTAAGAGCAAAATCCCCCAAAATCTGCTCTGCCAAAAGACTTGGGGTTACCTATGGTTTAGCCTATTCCCTTTGATCCCAGGTAGGTGCAGCCACACATGTGAGGTACCGTTTTCAGGACACCTGTGGTAACGCGAGAAGGTAGGAAATGTGGTGTTGGCAGTGCGTTTTAGTGGGATGGCGGTGAGAAATGTCAGAAAATTTCAGACTTTGCTGGTGCTTGTGGGTAATACATTCTGGGGCGATTCGTGCAGGTCAGAACTCTGTGGATTCCCACAGGTGTCTTCTTTTCGGGAATGCATGGGGTTCCCTGTTTTTCTTGGTGGCTGCGACACCCCATGCCCAAATCTGTAGGTTGTCCACTAGAGCAAACTCCCCCAAAACTCCCCCAAAATCTGCTCTGCCGACACACTTGTAGTTACCAGTGGTTTAGCCTTTTCCCTTTGCGCCCAGGTAGGTGTTCCCACACATGTGAGGTACCGTTTTTGTCGGAACACCTGTGGAAACGCAGGAAGGAAGGACATTTGTTGTGTATGCTTGGTTTTCATAACATTTTCATACATTTGTTGCTGCACTTTGCCACCAAATGCCCTTTCATTTTCCAAATGTGACCTTCATTTAGTCACTGGTTTATGCACTATGCGCTTTTGTAACCTGCACAAGTCATCTAGCCTTCAAAAGGTCTGCCTGTGTTTTTTCAAACAATGATTGCTTGCCATTCCTCACCACATTTGTTTTCCTTATTTACAGATGCTAAGTATGTCTGTTTAGGCCGTAAGCTTAAAGATCGGGTGTACCATGGCTCAGTTTTTGGCTTGTGGTTTTGCTTGTTTTGTGAAACATTATGAAAAATGTGTGATTTCCTAACTGGAACAGTCGGGGGAAAGTAGTGGGGCATTGCTTTTCTCAAAATTCACAGAGGTCATTGCCTTACAGGGCCAACCATGTCCACGACATACCTTTTTTATCTGTTATGTGTCCAATTGTTCCCCAAACTATGGGAATTTTCCCTACATAGTTGTTGCATGACCTGCGCAAATCACCCCTTCCTAAACTTGGAATTTTGTCTACTTTTTAGAAATGTGTGCTTTTCTGTCTTCCCATTCAGCTTTCCCATTCTCCTCTTCCATTCCGTCCATGCATCTCCTATAGGAAAAAAAAACGCAAAATCGCCTACCTCTCAAAATGGATGGTAACCATATAAAAATATGTTTTCCTTTTGCTTTCCACGCAACATGTTCTTGAAAGCCTGGAAAATGGCGAATTCATCACAGCAAACTATTTGTTCATAGCTCTTACAAGGAAAAACCACAGGCTTCTTTGTACATCATTCTATAGGCATTTTCTGAAAAAACACAAAATGTACTCCCTTTTTGGTTATTTTCTCTCACCCCCATACAGCCAACTAGGATTCCTTGGTGGCGTTATGACTGCCTATTAAGGAAAATTCTCAGAAATGTCCTAATTCCCTTATGTTTATGTTTATTGAATTTATATAGCGCTTTAAGCCAAAGCGCTTTACAATAAAACAACAGGTACAAAGTGAGAGAAGCATATTTACAAGCATGAACAGGCCATTAGAACAATAAGTAGAACTATTTACAAGGGGGGGAGATGGAAGGGGGAGGGTAGAGGAGGGGGTAGGTGATGGGAGTTACGGTGTAGGATTTGAGGTAGGGGGAGAGCGAGGGAGGGGGGGAGGGGGAGTGGTCTGGTGTCCACATTGACCTTAAGTAGTATTTGTTACCAATTTAAGGTCAGGGGGAAGGGGAGAGGATGTGGGGAAGGAGGGGGGCAAGGGTAGGAAGGGAGGGAAGGGAAGTCAGGGGGGAGTGAAGGAGATGGGCTTTCAGGGAGTGGCGGAAGGATGAGTAGGTAGGGGTGGTGCAGATCGAGAGCGGGAGGGAGTTCTAGTGTAGGGGGGCCAAGAGTTGGAAGGAGCGGAAGCGTGAGGAGGCACATGGGGCTGGGGGTACAGTGAGGAGGTAGAGGTTTGCTGAGCGGAGAGAGGAGGGGGAGTAAAATGAGAGGAAGGAGGAAAGGTAGGGGGGTGCCAGGTCATGGAGAGATTTGTAGACAAGACAGAGGAATTGAAATTTCAGTTGTGAGAGGAAGGGAAGCCATCTAAATTGAGAGAGAGAGGTAGAAATATAGTCTCAAGGGCCAAAGAGACATAAAGTACGGATAGAGGAGTAGTAGATGGATTTTAGGGGAGTTAGGTGAGAGACAGGGAGTCCAAAGAGGAGAGAGGAGCAGTAGAAGAGGCGGGAGAAAATAAGGGAGGAGATTAGGAGTTTGGAAGCATGGAATGTGAGAGAGGACCGGATCTTGTGGATGTTATAGAGGTGGTGGCGACAGGCTCGAGAGGTTAGAGAGATGTGGTTGGAGAAGGAGAGAGAGGAATCTCCCTTCTACCTTACAGACCCCCAGCTCTTTTTGCTGGACTTTAAGACTTTTAATTTTTAACCTGGAGAGTGTGAGACCTTTTTTCGACTCTCTCATGTATTTTTCTCTGATTTGGACTCTGTGGGCCTCATCACGAGTTGGGCGGTATCCCCAGTGGTATTACGACCGGGGCTATTAGCATTGCTGCTAAACCCCCGGCCCTATTAGTGCCGGATTACGGGTTTGGCGGAACGGTAAATCCCCATTCCCCATTGGCCTCATTCGGGAATTTTCCATTCCCCATTGGGCCCAATGGGGAATTTTCGGTGCTACTACCACTGGTGCTATTAGTGCTGGTAATAGCGCCAGAAATTGGCAAAATCGCATCGGATTTGCCCCCAGCTCACAGCTGAGGGGAAATCCCGCCAAACCCATGATTTGGCGGCCACTTAAATGCGGCGGTAATAGCATTACCGCCGCATTTAAGGGTTACCGCCAAACTTGTGATGATACCCTATGTCTCTTGACTTTGGAGTCTGACAAACTCCATATGCATCATCTTTCATTGTGTCACACTGCACCTTCAGTGCAGTGACATCCGGAAGTCTCTTAAGATTTCCCAAAGGTTTAAACACCTTCTCTTGGTAAAACTACTGTTTCCAAGAGCAGTGAAGTGAAACTGGCTTTACTTACATTTTGTAACTTTCTAGACCCAGCACACACTATTTACGGTGCATGAGGGGTTACTTAGTATCTGCTTTGTCTAGTTTGTCATGTAACATTGTTATGTTACCCTTTCTACAATTATTGGCTGGTGGCAGTGGTTTACTTTTTCCTACTATTGTGTGTCTCTACCGCGGGCTGAAATTGCAGCAGCAGTACAGCACCCATGGGTGCCCATTTTGTCAAAATAGCCCTGTTTTCTTTTGCCATTTCTTGTGGGAAAGGTCCTTCTTCAGATTTACTCTGCATGCCAAACCAGGTTTGGTCCCTTTGTTCATTTTGTCTTTGGCGGGAATCACTGGTGAAGCCTGCCTCTGGCTCCAGCGTGTCTGGCAGGGGCAGGAAGTGAGGAAGGTGCCCGAATCGCCCTGTGCTTAATTCCCTTGGTTACAGGAATGCACCCAAAGGTGATTGGCTGGCTGGCTGTGCTTGGAGGACAGCCACCCTGCTGTGTGATTGAAAGCATAAAAGGCAAGGCTTTTTACTTGGAAGGCTGAGTCAACCACTGGACAAAGGAATCCAAAAAAGAACTTGAAAGAGACGCTTGCTGCAACTCCTGGACCGTTGGTTTGCCCGGTGAAGCCATGCTGCATTGCTGAAGCTCTGAATTTGCCTCGACTAGAGAAGCCCTGCAACGGACGACTTCTCCCCTTGGGTTGGTGGGACCAATCAACTCCAAAGCGAACTCGTCTGGACATCCTCTCAGGACTTCCATTGCTGCTGCAAGAACCGATTGTCAGGGAGAGGAACACCAGAATCGAGCGTCTCATTTTTAAGTCAGACCCGAGCTACAGGAAGATCCTCCAAACTCCCATGAAGCAGGACTGACCAAGCCTGAGCCAAGACATCAAATAGAAAACAACATGCCATCTTCTCTATTGGTTATCGCCCATACAACCCAAAACATAAACATACATTGCTCTATCTTCGTTGGTTAGTACTTTGGGGTCATCTTCGGTTAGACCATGGGGTCATCTTCGATTCCACACTCTCCTTCTCTCCTCTCATCTCTGACGTCTCCAAGAAGTCACACTACCAGCCGCACCTACTCAGAGGTATTCTTCCTTTCCTCTCCTTCTCCCAGAAGCTCACTGTCTTCAGAGCTCTGGTTCTCTCTAGGCTGGACTACTGCAACAGCCTCCTTCTAAATCTGCCTGCCTCTACTCTCCGCCCTCTGCAACTTATCCAAAACAGGACTGCGAGACTTGTCCTTGGCCTCAAGCCCAGGGATCGTATCTCTCCAGGACTGAAATCACTGCACTGGCTCCCTGTGGCGGTGAGGATTAAGTTCAAAACCCTCTGCATTGTCCATAAGGCCTTCTGGGGCTTGGGGCCTCAAGTCCTTCAACTCTCTCTTGCTAAATATCTTCCTTCTTGAGCTTTTCGCTCATCCACCTCCATCTCCCTCAGGGTCAGTTGCTTCTCCAAGCAACGAGTTGGTGCTAGTTCTCTTTCTTCCTGCACTGCCCCCCTGGGAACCCCTGCACTCTGGGACTGTTTCTGTATCCCTACAGCCCCCTACCAGAACTTGGCACCTAACGTCTGCCCTTACCCTTGCACTTTCCACCAGCTGGCTGTACTTACCACCAGCTGGCCGCACTTTTTATTTATTATCTTTATGTTTATTATTTATTTTATTTATTTATTTATCTTAATTTTTTACGGTTATCTCATGTACTGCACTGCCCCCTCCCCTTTCCCCTGCACTTCTCTCCTTCCCCGCCTCCCCTGCTCTTGCGCAATCTCAGTGTCGCTGGGCCTAGTAAGATCGCTGTCTCTATCCTTCCTCTGTTCCCCCTCCCTTGCCTCGTCGCACCATGAAACACTTGTCTATAGGCGCGTTATGAATGCCATATCATATCATGTCATAACAGCATGTGACCTCAAATGTGCAACCCACCCCAGGTGAAGTAATCATGCAGTCCGTGGTAAGAGAGGAATGCCCCCTAATGGCAACAAACTAGATAAAGCGATATTCTCTCCCGTGAGACCAAGCATTTGTCTAGAGACGTGAGATCTACTCATAATGGTAACATAACTATATACATTGGAAAGTTTCATCCGATGTGACCAGACATTCTGCCTGCATGGACCAGCTCCCATGAAAGAACAAACCAGAAGTTTCCTTCTGCAAAGATGTAATTAACATGTAATTCTGGGATGATTACTCGTGTTTGCACTGTCAGCAAGCCAGGCGTGCACTTGGCCTAGTGCTCTCTTGGATTGTTGCAAAACTGAAGTCCATACTAAATAGAGGATTATAATCGTGCCCTTCTATTATGTTATAGGGCCTGCATGAGGCCTATGTCTACTTCAAATTGCACCATGTGTAATGTGAGACTGATAAGTGTCAACCCACTATCATCAGAACAAGAAAGTTAGGAACAAAAGCTTACAATGTCAGTCATACAATGATATACATTTCTAAACATCAGAGATAATCCTGTTCTAAACCTCTATTAGCTCCTTCCCACATAAATCCTAAACCAGCATTAAGTGCTCTTTCCTAATTTATCAATAACCAACATATAATTCATTGTGTGCATCACCCAGCAGATGGCCTCCTACCTCCATGCAGTGGGAAGAGCAAAACCCACCCCTTATCACAATCAATCACCTGTTGCCAACGGATCTACGTTGAAAAAGTGAATACCAAAATTTCAAGTTACAAAATTGCGAGCTTTTGGGATTTTGGTTGTTTGTCCCCTGCTTTGCATTCAATGTGTGTGGGGGACACTCCTGGAAACCCAGCAGTCCATAATGCCAAACAAGGGCAGCGGGGGACACCCCCGCAACTCCTGCTCCCTTTGCTCAGTATTATGGTCTTCAGTCTTTTTTTATCATGCAGAATGCACACCAAAGGCACATTCAGCTTTTTTTTATTCAAACCATTTCGGCCAAAACGGCGGCCAACGCCTTTTACCTTGCAGTTAAAAATGTTGCCAACCCTTGCAGTTCGCAAGCTCTGTACCCTACCCATTCCAAAGCCTGTCCTTGTAAATATTGCTTCCCATCTGGAAATGCCATGGGCATAAGCCATCATTTTTCAGTCTGCTAACTGTTGCTTCTTTGTTTCTGGAGAGGGGTTTCTCAGAGAGATGCAGCTGTGAGCATTAACTCCTGTTTGTTCTTCTAACACTGAGCCACAATTTGTCAACTATTGAAGGTTCTCTTGGGTGCTGCAGAAATGGACTCCCATCCAGTAAATGTGACAACACTAATGCGCACTGGCCTTTCAACTAGGCCTTGATTCCATATAATACCTGGAAGTCCTAAAAACACTATAAAAGAGAGTGTAAATGGAATTATTTACTCACAAAGCCTAACACTAGCTGCAACCAAAGTAGCAACGCTGCTCACCTTAATAATATTCCTGCAAAGTATACTTCCATCTATGTTTCTGACAGGGCACCTGTCCCTTTATATTTCCCTCTCTAGTTGAGAAATCAACTACAGCACCCCCTTCCCCCTCCTTCCACCATAAGCAGCTTTGGGCACCCAAACCTTGAAAACATTCCGCTGATCTCCCAAATATTCTGTGGGGCTACATGGCAGAAAGCAACAATCACTGTCACCTGTGGGGTCTACATATGTTGCAATATACTGTTCGGGGTCATCTGGACTTTTAAATAAAGTACCCTTGAGGCCAATGGGCTGTTTCACTCGGATAATGCCATGCTCCTTCTCAGGTGTCCATTCATCAGTCTGTGCATGTGCGTCATTCACAAGAGGGACATCATCAGAATGTTGTATTGTGAGTGACATCATAGGTGTACCTTTGACCATACATTTTTTGCAACACCCTATCAACAATTGGCAAGTGCAAAAAAGGACAAACAACAAGACAAAAATAGATAATGAGAAATCTTTGAGAAGGTTGCTCATCCATGGAAGTACCTATGAAAAAGTTGGTAGGAACCAGTCCTCGGGTGTATCCACCTCATTCTCCATATCCATGTGTAAATCGTGCTGATCCTGTTCAGCTTGGGCAATGCTCCCATTGTTCTCATCATTGGGGGGTTTGTACATGCAGCAAAAGGTTCCCTTGGCGGTCATGAGGTCCAGAAATTACCTGTTCTGTAAGGTGGCTAATCTTATGGCCTGTAGTTCTTCCCTAATGAATTTAGCCTGTTCTCTGTGTTATTCGCTAACTGAATCATTTCTCACCCAGTAATCTGCAACCATTTAGTATTGTTTACCACCTGAACCCCAGGAGCAAAAATCGATGCAAAAATCATCTCCACTTTGCTGAACAGTCAGTATTCGTCTGGGATTTCATTCAGTCTGTGCACTGAGCCTTGAGATTACTGCAATGCAAGCCCAAGGATCTACAAGCTCATTGGCGCAGCAGGTATGTGTGTTTGGTTATCGGGTGCTTGCTGATGGATGTTATATTTGCTTCAGACACAATCAGCAAGGAACAGACCCCCCCCTGGGCTGGCGGCAATTGTATGTAGGCATGTCCCCCATACACCCAGTATATGTCCATGAGGGTGGCAGTGCTTCCCTGAATGTCAGGGAGGCTGACTGTTTTGTTGCAGTTTCTATTCACCCCCACAGGTACAGTGCCATTGCCCCTAAAACATAAGGAGAATCGCGAGAGTCTTAAAACTTAAGTCTGGGGTACATTTGAATGAATACACATTAAACTCTTTCTATATTTTCCCAACCTAGGCAAACAACTGTCATTTATTCTCGAGACCACATCCATGAATAGCCCAAACATCCCTCCACCCCTACATGCATAAGTCCCTGGAACTCAGTCTCCTTTAGGATATACTGCACCCAACACTTTTAAACCAGATTGATTCCCACAATGTGACATTTCTACCATTCCTCAGTTATTTGACTCTGCCTGCTTTCTCATTACATTTGTATATAATTCTGTAACCTATTTTCTAAGTTATCATTCTCTGCTCCACATAATTATTTCCATATACTGTTGTATTTGTTGCCCTCCACAGGACCCACACTCTGTTTGCCAGAATAGTGCCTCGCACTGTACATAAGGCCAAGTGAACCAAAAATAGTGCCCTTTCTAATGGTACCTTCTGAAGTATAAACAACCTTGGTTTGGCCACTGCACAGGGGATCAACGAGCAGACAAAACAAGGGGGACTCGATTTCTTTCTCCCCACCACCTGCATGTGGCAATACCACATGTTGTCCTTTGCATTGTGATGCACATCATTGGATCTCCCTGGTATTACAGTTGTATTAACAACGTCCCTCTTAATTCAGCTCTAAAGGTCATGGCATTCTCTAGCAGTTCAATGTGTTAGGTATTAGTAACATTGTAGAGCCCCCGTCCCCAAAAAGGAATCCCCTAAAATATAACATGAAGAGATGCAAAAAAGAAAAACAATAAAGGGCATAAACTTTCGGAAGCGATCTGAATCCTTTCGTGATTGGGCAATAATGTTTTGTCACCCAAAGGGATACAAAGAAATCATTAATGGCACGAGGAGCAAGGAGAAAACAATACTGCCCTTGGCTTCCCCCCTTACACCTGCTGCTGCAGGGGGGTATGAAGATGTTCTTCATCTTGCAGACAATGATGAGGTGTATCCATTGTCATTTTTCTGCTACCTTCACTGCTGTGGCTGTGGCATAGACCATGTTAAATGGTTCCTAGATTCACGCTTCATTCCAGTTGCGTACAAAGTTCCTGATATAAACTTTATCGCCGGTGGAAAAGCTGTTGTGCCTCTGCTTTCAACGGGTCCTGATGCTGTTATGATGAGGTGCCTGGTAGAGGTAGAGCTTGCTCTTGTTGGTAGGGCCCAACATGGAGAGATATACATCTCACAACTTTTGTTAAGTCCCTAAGGTACCCCTAAAACTCCTCCCCCAAAATTATAGCAGAACGCTGTGCATCGGCTGCTGTGCATGCCGGTGTGAGAGGAGTGTGCTGTATCCTGCCTGTCACTATTTCCTGGGGGTAAGGTGATGAACAGACCCTGAATGGTTACACAGCACTAAACATGTAAGGGCAACCAGTGCAACCATGATTTATGCAATGTACTACACATATTGGTGAGTTTTTGATTGAACAGGACATTCATGCATTCCACTATTCCGTTGGCTTGTGGGTGGTAAATGGATCTTATTTTGTGTTTTTTTCATAATAAAGAGCATATTTCTTTAAACATCTCATTGTAAAAATGTGTGCCATTATTGGATCTGATGATGTTACAAATGCCCCTTCAGGGAAATACTTCATGTACTAGAAATGTTGCAGCCGATTTGGCATCAGGGTGAACACAGGGACCTGCTTCAAGTCTTCAGGAGAATGGACAGAACACAACAATTAGGTAGCGATAGTTACTGCACATGTTAACCATGTCCACATAATCAATATGGAGGTGTTGAAATGGCCCTGAGGGGAGGGACCATGTCCTTTTGAGTGTTTTGAGAGTGTGACCAGTAGTGTACATGTGGCACATGGTGCAATTTGATATGAAATCCCTAACCAGTTCATGTAAGTTCCGGATTAACCACTCCTCCTGTAGGTCGGCGGCAACGTATACCTTGGTAGTGTGTGCAAGGTAGTAAAACTGTTGAGGGCAACATTGAGCAATTCCTGGGGCATAACTGGTTTCCCTGATATGTTTTGCCTACAAATGTGGTCTGTCGGAGACAGGAGCAGACCCTCTTTGTCCATAGTTCTCTGCTCACTTACGACCCCCAGCCAGCTCAGCACCTTCTCTCTAACTGCCCAACCTGTAATCTGGAAACCAGCATGGCTCCAGCTGCCTACTTCCAGGAACTATGTATAAACAATGGATGCATGGTTAACAGTATGCGTGCAATAAGTCAGCAAGCACTCCTAACACCTCCATCACTTCCACCCAAACTATTTACAAATAACTATGTACACAGTAAAAAGCATTGATAATCATCAAAACATTTCAGCAAGTATGAATAACTAACGATAACAATGGATTCATGTGCACATTGCAAAGATTCATAAGAACATTTGAGCAAAACATTTGAGCAGTGAGAATACAACTGGCAAAAACAGACTCAACCTTCCCTTCCCCTTACTCTCCTAACCGACACCTCATTCCCGTGCAAAACCGCCACTCGCTCCCCTACCCTTGATTAGAATAGAAGAACCCAAATCTTTAACCACCTCCTTGGGCTCAGAATATATTGGGTTCCCCTTTCTCACCTTCACCAGGAACTTCACCTTAATCATCTCACCCGGCTTCACTGAAAAATCTCTACAACATTTTGCTTTGTCATACCTCTCCTTAGATTTCTGTCCACTGGCTAGTCATTTCTCTCTCACACCATCCACAACCACGCATCCACACCTCAACCTACCCATCCAACCCAGACACAACAGTGCATTAGGTTTACTGCCACGTAACAATTCAAATAGAGACCCCCCGTCACTGCACGTGAAATAAGTCTATATTGGAAAGTCCTTAACATGACTGCCTGCACTCAATCTCCACCGGCGGTCACCTCAATCCTGATGACATCCATTAGTGTGCGGTTGAAACTTTCAATGCACTCATTGCCTTGCGGATGATAGAGAGAGGCCGTAACCTGTTCCACACCATGCCTCTCCAAAAACTCCTTAACCTCCCTCGAGATCAATTGGGAACCATTATCCAACAGACACTTTCGAGGAAAACCTTCCCTCCAAAACAAAGGTTCCAGAAACCGTATATTATTACTACTGGTCATGTCCTTTAAAACACAGATCTATGGCCACTTGTATAAGACATCCATCACCACCAAAAGCTATGTATCTCTGGACCCTGCAATATTAAACAGATCCAACAAGTCCAATGCAATCTCATCCCACAGTGTATTTGGGCTCTCTCTGATCACCATGGGAATTTTGTGAACTCTCCGACCTTTATTTCCTTCCTGACAGTCTGCACAATTTTGTAACCAACCCATCCACCTCCCTATCAATACCAGGCCACCAGAGATCAGACCTTAACAGGCCTTTGGTTTTTGCCAACCCCAGATGACCACAGTGCACCAAACACATTACAGCACCCCTCATTTTCTCAGGCCCTACCAATGTATGCCCTTTATACAAGTACTAGTCTCTAAATCAAAGTTCATTCTTCACTCTCCGGTACTCTTTGGTCCCTTCATCTCCAAACTCAGCAGAATTGGTACTCACCAACTTCATGACCGATTGGTACACCACATCCTGAGCACAAGCCTCATCCCACTCCAACCTCTTTATAGACTCATGCACCTGAAAAATCTCTCCCACATCCTCATCATGCGATCCTACCTCCCCACCAATCACTCGTCCTTCCTCCACTCACCATGAAAGGGCATCCACAACCACATTATTTCTACCTTGGACATGCTCCCAACAACATCACAGTCCCTGCAAACTACTGACCCACTTCATAATTCTTCTTGACACCGCTTCCAACCTACCTTTCGAGAAGATACTAGTTAGTGGCTTATGGTCCATTCGTATCATGAAATCCCGCCCCCCCAGATACATCTTAAACTTCTCTGCATCCCACATGCAAGCCAATGCCTCTTTTTCCACGACTGAATAACTTACTTCTGCCTCCTTCAATGTCCTTGAGGCAAATGCAACGGTTTACACCTCACCCCCACTCTCCTGCATTACAACTGCACCAAGGCCAAAATTGCTGGCATCCGCATAAACCAGAGTCTTCTGACTCTCCACAAAGCTAGATAGTACTGGAGCACTTACAATCGCCTATCTTTTATCTTCAAACTCTTTGGCACACATCATTTCCCAATCAAAAGAGACCCCTTTCCTGGTAAGTCTCCTCATACTCTTTGTCCTGTCTGACAACCTCTCAATAAACTTGCTACAAAACTCCACCAACCCCAGAAATGAGGAAACATCCCCCTTACTTTTGGGACACACCATTTTCCTGATAGCCTCCACTGCATAAGGCTTTGGTTTCAACCCATTCGGATAAATTTCATGCCCCAAATTGTTATGCTCACCTGATCTCTGCGGGGATGTTGGGGCACGGTTGGATCCCTCCCTGGACTTGGCTCTCCTGGATCCGGGTTTATCCCCAGCTGCTGTAGTGTGTAATGCTCTGGTCGCTTGCAGTGCCCTTGGGAGAAGGTAAGAGTCAGTGAAAATGCTGTGGTTGAATTTCGCGAACCCCCTTGAAACTTTCTTGCCAGAATGAGGTGAGCATGCGTTTTCCCATAAGATCTCACCTGTTGTTTTGTAAAGATGGGCTCTCCGTCCTGCATCTCTTCAGCAGGGGCACTGTAGATAGACCAAGTTGCTTCACTGGTCCGTATGCGTGATAGCCCAGACTGGCTGCGACCAATCCACTTTTGAGGTAAGTGTTTGTAACAATGATTATTGTCCGTATGCCTTTGCAATGTCTTTCCCAATGATTTTTGTCCGTAATTCCTATAATGTCTTTCCTTTTGCCAATAGGTGTGAAGATGGCTATGCTGCGTTGTGGTGTTGGAAGCGAGTCCACGCGGTGCCAGAAGGGAATGGAGCGGCCCCACTAGAAGGTAAGTAGGGTTTGAAAGTGGTACGCAAGGTTTAGGTGGTGCGCGGCCAAGCGTTAAATGTTTATGCAGTTTCTAACCTTGTGCGTTCCTTTTCTCTTGCACCTGGTGTTGGATGATGGAGAGCAGCAATCCGAGAACCTGTCAGCGGCTGATAGATGGAAGATCCATGAGGATGCTGGACGAGAAGAAGACTCCTGCATAGCTGGACGCTCCGACAGGTGAGGATGAGACATGCTGCAGGTGATGGATTTGCAGAGACAGGTAAGATGCGTGCTGCAGATGCTGAGTTCAAGGTAGCTGCGCTTCGAGCGATGGAGTGGCTGAATTCAGGTAAGATGTACGCTGCAGAGGTAGAGTTGAAGTAGCTGCGCTGTGAGCGATGGTATAGCTGAATACAGGTAAGATGCGCGCTGAAGATGCAGAGCTGGAATCAGGTGGGTGCGCGCTGAAGATGATATCCAGGACCTGATGAGATGCGAGCTGAACTGGAAACAGGTAAGATCGTCAGACGGCGGTAAGCGTTACGCTGCACAAAGCAGACTAATGCAAAGCCTCTACATGCGGGTGGGGCTGGCTTAAATAGCCTGGCCCCAGCCACTCCCCTTTAGCTCCGCCTTGTGGCCCCACCTCACCACTCCCATAGACTTCTGCATGTGCCTTCCAATGCTTTCCAATGGCCACGCCCGGCCTGAAGCACGTGCTTTGGACACAAAGTGTGCAGAGCACACTTTCTTATGAGCCTGGTGCCACAGGCACCAGGACAGGGTCCATTTGGACCCTTTGGAGGATGAAAGTAATGGCCCATGGTTAGTGGCCATGGCACAAATACACTACCTTACATGCCCTGAAGGTACATTTCTCTTTGGCAATGGTAAGACCTGCTTCAGTCAAGATCTCCAACACTCTCCTTAATCGACTGTTATGCTCCTCCTCACTTCCCCCACAGACAAGGACATCATCCAGGTAAAATAACACACCCCTATCATTGGTCAACAACCAGTACATCACATTTTGAAAAACATTAGCTACCGAGACAAGCCCAAAAGGCATCCTCCGGCACCTAAAAAGACCAATGGGTGTGATGAACGCAGTCAAATCCATGGAACTCTCGTGCAGCTCAATTTGGTGATAGGCCGATCTGAGATCAGAAATGGAGAACTTTTGAGCTTCAGCAATCCCAGTTAGCAAGTCATCAATTCTGGGAAGTGGAAACTTCTCCTCTACCACTATGCTGTTCAGATGCAGAGCCTCACTAAGCCATTGGACTTTATCACAACAACAATGGGGCGTATCCATTCCGAAGTTTGGATCTTCTCAATGACTCCCTCACTCTCCATCCTGGCAATCTCTTCCTGTACATCTTTGCACAATGCCAAAGGTACCATGCTTAACTTGGCTACCTTGGGTTGAGCACCTCAATTGAGTCTTATGCAATGTACAAAACCCTTGCGACAACCCAACCTTTTCTTAAAAACGTGTTGCCCCATCCCTGACAAATCTGTTGAGTTGTCACCAACCTTGACCATATCCACCATCAACACTTGTTCAGGATGTATTTCCAGTTCAGCCTGGTCGCTCCATGATAACAGCTCCCCTCCTTTGCTTGCCAAATAGACTGTCCCCTCAGCCTTTCTACCTTTGAATTCCAGCTCCCTAGTGAACTGACCAAGAATATCTATGGGAACGTCACCATATGCATTGGCCCTTATCTCAGGTTCTTGTAGCGTGCAACAGCCAAACGTGTTCCTCCAAACTGGAACACTAATGAGTGTATAGTCAGCCCCGCTGTCTGTCAACATCATGATAGGGACACCCTTGATAATTATGATGGCGTAGGGCTTTTGTCTCCTCACTTTACCTGACATCGCTTGCACTGAGCCAATTATCTCCTTGCGCATACTTCCTTAATCATATTCCTCTTAATCTTCAATGATTTCCTGAACTTGCCCAAAGGGTCTAAAGTTTTTGCAGCAACGGGCCACATGACCCTTACGGCCATACTCACGAGAGATGATGTGGATTGTCACACACTCCTTATCGTACGCCAAGTGGGACCCACTGCCACACTTGTAGCACCTTTTGTTCATCGGATATTTTAACTCCTTCGAAGGCCCCCACAAGCATCCCGGGTTCTTGTAGTTGTGCGAACCAGTGTCACTTGAGAAGTCTCTCCCTCTTCTCTCTGCCCTCTCACCCTTTTTGAACTTCCAGAAAATTGTTTCTGTGATGGCTTCAAGCACTTGTTCACAGAGCCTTCCTCTGGCGTGATCTTGCTGCTCGCAACACCTTTATCAAGATGAGGAGCTTTGATGCAGTTTTCTGTATGCTCTATACATTTCACAATCTCAATCATTCTTGACAAGGTGGGGTTACGCTCCTTCCACATTTCTTCCCTTAGTTTATTGTTGTTGCACTTGATCATTAACTAATCTCACAAGTGTTCCTCTTCACAATGAGTGAACTGGCATTTCACAGCCAAACCCCTTAACGCCGTGACAAACTCCTCAATGGTCTTCCCAGTCTTTTGTTCGCTGGGTGCGAAGTGTTATCATGCCAAATCGTTCTTTTATATACACCTGCATCTTCTAACTCTAATGGCTCAGGGAGCTTCTTTAAAACGTCCTGACCAGCAGCACCTAGACAATGATATGGTAGTGCTGCCGTCCTATCATTGGAATAATTAGCACCAAATACAGCCAGGACATACTTAGTGAAACCATCCCTCCAATCAGGCCAACAGACTCTGGGCTCACCAGGATTAGAAAGGAAAAAACTGGGCCTGGTACATTGGTCATAATGTGCCACTGCTGTGGTGTGACAGGTGACTCTGATTAATCCCCCAAAGTCTCCCCTACGCTGGAGATCAACCCTCTCAATGTCAATGTTTGGGTTAAACGTCGCTTCCTTACTTGTACTGACTGTATTTCACTGTGTTTGGGGCCAGTGCACAGTGTCTCTGGGCATTTATGGTGTTTCTTTAACTTGTTGCTGTGGAGGCAGTCTCTTTCTCAATTCAACCTTCCACCACTCTGAGACACTCTGATGGCTCTTTGCTTCATAACTGTATTGGACAAGCAAAATGGAAAACCTTCAATGAGTGTTTTACCTTTTATTTTTTTTTGCTGTGCTTAGCAGCTCAAATTATGTTTAGCCGGTTAACGTTGAAGGGAACTTCGGACGAGCTTCACTTCGCGTGTGTTGCCTCAGCAACTTGATTCCTTCAGTAATCCAGCGGCACGCCATCTGATGTTTCTCCAAGACCTTTCCTCTAAAGGACCTGTCCAATGGCGGCGTGCATGCTTGGGGAAGAGGCCGCTCAGCTTTGCCTCACCGGGAGATTATCGTGGCCGTAGGGTGAATCTTTTAATCTCCTCTGGCGCTGGCGCGGATCTCACCTGTGGGTCATGGTGAGATCTCCGTTCAGCTCTGGTTCCTTCACTCGCAATAGAGTGCTCTCCCTGCTAGCCCGGGGGTTGCTGCTTTTTTACCTTGTTGCCAGTTTGTTATGTGTGAATGAAGGGGCCACACACACGCAATCTGGTTAACAGGAGAAGGCATTTATTTCTGCATCACAACAGGTAAGTCAGGCTGCTCACTTAGCGACCCCCAGCCAGCGTAGCACCTTCTATCTAACTGCCCAACCTGGAACCTGGAACCCAGCAGGGCTAAAGATTCCTACTTCCAAGAATATGTGCAAACAATGGATGCATGGTTAACAGTATGCATACAGTAAGTCAGCAACCTCCTAACAGGTACCATCAGGTAGAGTTAAGTGAAGAATCCTGGTACATTACCACATTCACTACACTCCGGTATAAAAGCTTACATTTCGGCATATCGTCAGCAACTGAAATCATCCAGGTGGAGATTCTGACAGTGATATGTCACATCCCTCTTTGCATCAACTACAGTAACGACATCCTCATTTTCAGATGGTCGCAGGAATCAAATGACACCATCCTATTGAAATTCTGCAAGGCACTTGCCGAGGCAAACCTTACCCAAAACATGGAGAACAGTGCATTAAATAAATCTACGCTGAAGTTCTTTGGACACATTTTCTCTGACAAAGGCAATGAACCAGACCAGGACGAGATCAAGTCATTGACAGATGCCTCATGCCTGTCAAACGTAGCACAAATCTGCTTGTTTCTAGGGCTGGTGAGTTATTGCACGCACTACATCCCAGACATTGCATCCACCATTGCCCCACTGAGGGTCCTGATGAAAAAGGACCATTCATTTTCATGGACACATGTCCACCAACACGCTTTCAATAGGATCAGGAAAGAAATAGCGGCATCAGTGTGCAGGTTGTAATTTGACCCCCACACCTTACGCACAGAGGCAACAGTGGACGCAAGCCCGGTGGGCCTGGTCACCATCCTTGCACAACATTCCGGCAGCGACCACATCCCAAGTAAGACCGTGTTGTACGCCAGCAAGAGCCTTAAGTAGACAGAACGGTATTTTCAGGCAGAGAAAGAGAGCCTTGCCATTGTGTGGGCGTGTGAACACTTCCACTTGTTTCTTCATGGCCAACCTTACAACATAGTCACCAACCGCTAGGCTCTCATCACAATATATGGCAAGCCAACCGCTGAATTGCCTCCCTGAATCGTCCAGTGGGGCCT
Organism: Ambystoma mexicanum; assembly: GCF_040938575.1. Classification (NCBI taxonomy): domain Eukaryota; kingdom Metazoa; phylum Chordata; class Amphibia; order Caudata; family Ambystomatidae; genus Ambystoma; species Ambystoma mexicanum. The sequence continues at coordinate 488,015,259 of NC_090931.1, read as the reverse complement.
ACGATTACAAGAATACTGATTCAACATTGTGCATAAACCAGGCAAAGAAGCCAACCCGGCTGACTTATTTTCCCGGCATCCACTTGCATGCTCCCGTCAGACCAACAACCAGGCAGACAGGTAAGTCAAATATGTGGTGCACCAGGCACTACCACTAATGATCCCTCTAGAAGAACTACAGTGAGAAACGGCAGAGGATCCAACTCTTGAACTAGCAGCATTGTGCTTTCGAGATGGGGGAGATGGAGGGCTGTGGAACAGGCAGTGAGATCCAATTCGTCCATTGACCTCGGGCCATGGGAGATGCTCATGCGAGTGAGAGACATATTGTCTATCACACCTTCTAATCTGATTCTGAAGGCAGACAGAATAGTTAGTCCAGCAGCACTACAACAGAGGGCGGTTGATGTAGTAGACAAAGGTCACTGTGGGATCGTATCAACCAAGAGACAGTTGAGGAAGAAAGTATGATTCCCAGCATGGACAGCATGATTTAGAACAAGCTTAAGTCATGTCACATATGCCTCAGCCTACAACCGCATATGACACCTGAGCTACTGCAAATGATGCCCCTGCCTGACCAGATCTGGGAAGAAGTGGCCATCGACTTCTTCAGGCCTCTCTGGTCAGACAAATATATACTGGTGGCCCTGGAGGAGCACTCCTGATTCCCAAAAGTGGAGAGTCTACAGTCCACCATGGCCACTACTGTGATCCCAGCACTTGGCAGGATATTTTCCTCAGACGGCATACAGAGAATGGTCAAATCTGATAATGTTTCAGGGACTTTGCTCAGTATATGGGTTTTCACCAGAGGTAAGTCACCCAGCTATGACCCCAGCTGAATAGCACAACTCAGCGGTTTATGGTCAGTGTGAAGAGGGCACTGGAACAAGCACTCTACCAGCTCCTGCAAGACTATCGTAACACGACACACCGCTCCGAAGAGCATGTCCTGCCAACCTGATATTTCGATGCGCTGTCCGCAGAATGTTCCCCCATGATGCAGGACCTGGGAGATTGAGCAACCACGATCAAGACATCAGAGCAAAGGGCAAAGGTGCAAAGAGGAGGATGAGCGAGTATACCGACCACCGTTGGAAAGCCCATGCATCCAAATTCCAGCTGGGAAAAAGTGTCATTGAAAAGCAGACCATTACACACATGGACATGCCATCATTTAACCCACTCCCACTGTTAATAACGGACACGAATGGATCCATGATCACTGTGGCACGTGCTGACAGATGCATAACTTGTACCACCTCATTCTTCCGCAGAGTGAAAGAGGAACCTTGTGAAGAATTGAAAGAGAGAAGTGACTACAAGAAGGACAGGAGAGATGAGTCCAGATACACTGGAGATGAAGAGGAATTGGCACCCAGAGGAAGTGTCGAGCACTCCGAAGAACGTCCAGGAGCAGATGTATGACTGTGTCAGACCATAAAAAGACCCACATAATGGATTGAAGAAAGGGGTGGGACATTGTTATTTTGGGGGGAGATGTGATGTCGTGGCATGTATAGACAAACGGCACTGGGACATTATCAAGGTTATGTGGCCACGTGGGATGAGGGAGGGGCGGTCTGAAATAAACAGCAGTAAATGCCAGACCTTATTTCTGTGTGGTTGTGGTTATTGGCTTCAAACCCAAGTACAACGGGCCCACGCTATAGTACACAATACACCCCTTGGTCTGACCAGCCAGATAGATTTTTAGGGCAACATGTGCATTTCTGTTAAGTGTTTCATTTTCACCCCTAGGTTAGGCGTGAAAATATGGTGATAATGGCGATGATAGCAAGCAGGTCCTAACCAACCACCTGATGTTTTAACCTGAAAAAAGTGAAACCATTGCTGAGGGTGTTGAACCGGTATCATATATTAACAAACGAACAAAATAAATCAATAAACTAGAAGTAGATGCCTTGACTTAGAATGATAGGAAAATCAGATGAGGCAGTATTAATCTCTAAATCATCCCTGGGGAGCGGAAACGATTATTCTTTTTTATTACCTCTGACTAAAGAAGGTGCTTGAAGTAAATGTGGCAAAAATCAAATGAATGGTATGCCGACCAAAAAATAAATGTACCAAAAAAGTGTACTTTGAATTGACAGGAGTAAAAATAGAGGAAGTGAGAGATTTTGAATATTTGGGGTACAGGTTGAATGATGTTGTGTATTTCTTGCTGAAGCAAGTCAAATTTGGTGCCAGTCTATGGAATAGGTCCATAATGGCTGTTATAGAATCATGCCATAGGCAAGCAGTAACTTGCACTGTATATGATGCAGAATTATGGGCATATGAGTATTGTGAAAAATAAGTGAGAGGAGAAAATATTTTCCTAAAGAGAGTATTAGGATTATTTAAAAAGTTTGACTTTCGGCCAGGTCTGGGAACCATGAAACAGAGCCTCAATTTGTACCTATTGATTGCCAATTCTGTGTTTTACAGGGGTGATTTGGTTTATCTTTCTTTTATGGACCTAAGCACAGCCTTTGATAAATTGGACAGAGATAAATTGTGGGCCGTGCTGGGGTGCGTGGGATGCCAAAAGAAAGTTTTGGTTGTGTTGCAAGAAATCCATAGGGATAACAGGGTTTGCGTCCATATTGGACCCGGGGGGCAGTGCACCTGCTGTTTTGAAGTTAGGCATGGGGTACGCCAGGGCTGTGTTCTGGCCCCTATATCATTTACTCTCTACATAAACAGGCTCTTTAAAACCCTTGTGAATACTGTTGCCAATTACCCACCTCTGGGTGGGAGGCCCTTTCCGGGTTGTGGCCTACACTGATGACACAGTGCTAAAAGCCAGAACACCAAGGGCTTTACAGATTCTGATAGATGCCTATTGAGTGTTTATGGACAATTTGGGGTTAAAAATCAATACCTCCAAGTCTGCGGTAATGGGGTGTGTAGGGATAAAGAGGCCCACAAAGATGCGCCCATTGGTGTGCAATGGGGACCCCATTCCTAGAGTGAAGGAATTTGATTATCTGGGCGTCAGTGTCTCGGAGTCAGTTAAGGGTAGTGCCCATGTAAACAAACAATCCTTGAAGATGACTCAGCAGTTGGGTGGTATTTCCCGCTTCTTCTCACACTGCCAGGGCCAACATTTGGACTTGGCATTAAAGGTTTATGCGACCCAGACTAAGGTGGCCATTTTGTGTGGAGCACCTCTACGGGGTTACACAAAGGCAGTAGAGCTTCAGGTGAAGGAAAACCAGTTTTTTCCGACAGCTCTTCGGACTCCCGGGCTCCTACCCTGTGTCTCAGTGTATAGGGAACTGGGGATGGAGTTTTGGGAAGACCAATGGGCTCTAGCCCCAAGTACTTTTTGGCTCTGTCTGTGGGCAAATGAATGAGCTACATTGTGCAGTTCTATTATTAGGAGTCTTTGGGGAAGGTAAAATGGCACAAAGTCTCTTGGATAACCCTTGTTACAGAGTCTCTGTCTAACAGTAACATCCCTAACATCGCCCCGATCGACAGCCTGCTGTCCAAAAGGCAGGTGAAAGGTTTTAAGCAGCTTCTGTATCGGATGATGAAGGAAAAAAGGGAGAGTACAGAATTTGTCACTAACTCAGATAGAAATCATGCAGTGATAAGCAGGATGAACGAGATCCAGCCATAACTTCTTAGGAGTACCAAAAAGCGAGAAAGGTGGTGGATTATGAGGGCTAGGTTTGACTGCTTGCAACTAAGAGGAAACATCGCAAAGTGGTCGGGCCTTCCCAGTAACTCCAGCTGCCCAGCATGTGGGGTGGCAAGTGAAGACCTGAAGCACTTTGTGCTGTTCTCTCCGGCATATAAGGAAGTGAGGAGGTCCACAATCTTGCTGGTTGGTAAGCGTTTTGACATTCACCTATACAGGCTGGCTTTACTCTTACTTCTGACCGCTGACACAGCCCCAACAGCTCGTGCCCTCCTGTGCTATCTGAAAAGAGCCATGCACCTGAAAAAAGGGCTTTTTAGGTGAACAGTGAAGTTATAACCATGATATGGTATTTTTTTTTAGATCTGTGCTGTACTGATTTTATTGTACTGGTTTATTTTACAGGGCATTCTCAAGATAGGCTTTTCCATTTTTTTGTAATGTCTAAAGCTAATATTTATTGTTTAATGTTATATGCTTGTGAGTTTAATGGATCTAGCTTTTCGAATAAACTTATTTGACTGACAAAAACAAACTCTGAACACACTAATACATTTAGAGGTGGACCATATAGATGTGGGCAAGAAGATAAATCCATTACTATATTGATTCCGCCTCTGGACGACGCCACCATTGCAGACATGTAGAGATGCATTTGTGGGGATACTTAATACTGAGTCTCCAAGATCGTTTGTCTGGGCCAAGCACATTAATACGATGACAACAAAACGGGGTCTTCCAGTTCTTTGGTCCAGTGCACATATTCTTATGAAACGAGCTACATCTCAACTTGCGTATGCCCACAAGGCAATTGGCTGGTCGGAATGCCTGGGGAATGCATCCACTACTGTGAGCAGTATTTGTCTGCATACATAACTAGGGTTGTTCAGACCTATTTAGATTATATTTATCCAGCAGGCCAGATATCTATACTTTTGAAATTCAGATTTGGATAATTAACACTTGGTAACTGATTACACTACCTTTACATTGATGGTTGGTTGCAAAGTATTTGGGACGTGCCTGGCCGCTAAGAAAGAAAAAGCTTACTGAAGAAACGTACATTGAGGTTGAATAGAGACACCCATAATTATGCAGCAACCAAAGTCAATTACTACCTCTCTTGCGTTGCCATACGTCAATCATTGACAAGATATTTAGGTATCAGAATGTATATAGCATGATTTGGATTATGAAACGTTTCATTGTTATAGATTGTTTTGTTAATTGTAAATAATAGATTCGAGCACCAATGACAATTGTAAGTGTTTTTTTATAGCGTAACTGGAATAGGAAAGCATTTGGTTATACGCTTAAAGAAACTGTATTTGAGCGGGGAAATAATAAGGGGTGGTTTCATCAAGTTTAACAGGCAGCTAGAGGAAATGTACATGCAGCCTATTGATTAGATGTATTTTACTGTTTGCATTGTATTTCATGGTCGGCTGCTGCATGTTTCGCGCTCTGAAACACTTGTGTACGAGCGCGATATAAATAAAATATCATATATCACTTGCATTTTAATTGGCACATATATTGTACTTTTAATGGTGATGTGTGTCAATGTACAAATACCAGCTTAACTTGTACTTCGATTGCTAGGTTGTTTTATTGGAGCATTTGGTCATCATGAATGTTGTTTTATTTTTATCTATATTTTGTATATTTGATCGCTTTAGTAGCGAGTGCCAGAAAAAAGTAAATGAAAAAAAAAGAATCATAATTCAATAATCACCCTTTTGGTGCCCTTCACCCACTGCTACCAACCTGGGGCTCGTTGCCAGGCTGGTGAGGGTCACAGAACGAGTGATTTTTGCTATTACACTGTGCATGTGATAATAGCAACGTTTACTGAGGAGATGTGAGGTAGAGTCTGGTTGCAATGGAAATGAAAGACAGGGCTCCATTGCGAGCCCCTCTTCCATTTCCACAGCTGGAGGAGGAAGCCAAGTGGTGTGGGTTTGGTGGAGGAGCCACGATATGGTAAGGAGAGGGGGTGGGGTTGTTGAGGGACTTCAGTTGGGGACATGAGAGGAGGAGGGGACAGGTAGTCCCGATTGGAGGGTGGTTGGGTAGAGCATTCGGGTTGCTATGAAGTCGAATTAGGATCATTAGATTCAGCACGAGTTTGGAGACCTGATCGGCTGACACACCTACCAAGAGTGTTAATAATAATAATAATATTCATATTATTTTTCATCAACAATGTGTAATGGATATTGGGACCAGACACTCGTCCCTTGAGATATGCTTCCCTTGCAATAAAGACCAGGAACCTATCTCACACCCCTTCCACCTGCTCTTGAGCTCTCAGCATGTCTGCAGGACAGAGCACAATTCAACCAAGTGGTCCTAACTAATAAGTACGGCCCTACAACCTACAAGGCAGCTAAATACCTCTGACTGGGACTGGTAAAATGGCAAATCTCTTGATACAAATGCTTAGTACCCATATGAGCACACAACACAATAATACAGTGCCATGTGTCCCCACACTAAGTGATTTAAAAGGGATCAAAAACAAAGGGTGCACATGTTTGTCATAAGAAAACATGTAATGTGATGAGCTGTGTTTGTGCAGGTGCTGGGCCAGATGGTGAAAGTGTGTCTGTGGGTGCTTCACACCTTCCATTCTGCTGTTGTGTGCCCTGGAAATGTGGGGTCTGGTGCCTGGTTCTGGGCGGTGTGTAACATATGCTGTGTGCTTTCTACAAAGTGTGTAATGTGCAAGTACCTTCAGTAATCCTGTCGTGTAAGGCAAATATGGCAATATGGCACCATGCATTGTGCTACCTAAATAGGAATAGTGCTTGCCACTAATACAGTTATAATGCTGGCCGAAAACAAAATCTGTAATGAGGGAAATGGAAGCTACAATGCACCATTTACCTATTGTGAGGGGTCAGAAATGCGAGACAGACAAGTAGAGTTTTATCACAAGTAGCCATTTTAGTAAATAATAAGAGTGAGATAAACGCCTCACTGTCCCTAGCCTACCCAACCTGTCAAATTAAGACTAAAGGAAAACACTCTAATATCAAAATGTATCTGTACCTAACACCTGTACATAGAACCAAATTATACAGGTATCATATGGCCATTCAAACTACTCAATAAAATAAGTTGTCTTCGAACATAAACTTTGTAACTATGTATCCTTGTAAGCAGGGTCACATCCCCTTACCCAGGATACATTCAGGATGTTCTAAACCAAAGTTCAAATCATGAAAGTTCTTTTCAGTACCCAAGTTCTGCTCCAAATATAATACAAAGTTCTTTTCACTCCAAAGGCCTTTCACTTGGCACTTAGATTGTTTTATTGCTAAACAGTTATGTTGTTTTCACACATAAAGACCGCCAAACAAAATTAGGTAGTTTCAATTGTGAATTTATCTTGCTCATAAAAAATTATTATGAAGTACAGAAATCACAGATCTCTCGAAGGAGGGCCCTTTTGTATGACACGTGTTTCGGCTCTTCTTGAACCTTTTTCAAATTAGGTCATATTTTAAGTAAGATTCATATGCACAGACAAACATAATCATACAGGTTGTGTTAAAGGAAGACAGAGATTGAGGGGGGGGGGTTGTAGATAGGGTTAGATGGGATAGAAAAGAGAAAGAAAAAAATGCAAATGAATGTAGTCATAGCATAAAAATCATTGAATTCATAGATAAATCACACTAGTACATGTATTATGCCATTAGTCATTATATAATGTTTCTAAACTTTGCATATAGGTATCCAATAGTCCATTACTTTAGCCATTCCAGACTCTCCCTCTGGTGAATTAAAGTCATTGAAAGTTTGGGTTGCACAGGTTCCACTAATCCATTGTTTTCCTTTGGCATGTAAATTGTCATATTATGTTGGCTGTCCATTCCAGCCTTTCCCATTAATCACATCACCCCATTTCCAATCCATGTACCATTAATTTTAAATTTGCGTATCTCTTACCATAAGTTCCATTCTTATAGTATTCTGTGTTTGCAAACTAATTTCCGTTCCTTGTATTCTCTGGGTTAGAATTCTACCTGCAATGTATTAATCATGTAACATATACAACATTCTCTCTGGTTTAACAGACACATTCCAAAGTCCTATCACCTGTTTTTTTATATTTTCGAGCTACTTTTTCGTGTTGTCCTTATGGCATATTTATTGTTGATCAAAAGAACATATGAGACCGAACAATATTCTGCTTCACTGGTGTTTCTAATGTTAGATACTGAATTGTTGCAAATGTAAACATAAATGCCCTGCACTGTTATTCTTAATATATATATATATATTCCTCGTGAAAATTGGCTTAAATGTTAGTTTTGTTATTGTTTGGCGATTTTAGACAGCAATAATACTGATATACCCAAGCGCGTTGTATCCGCTCTTAAAAATTGCACGCGTGTGTATATGTATTTGCCATTCTGGGCTAATCTGTCTATTGCGATCATTTGTAAAGGAAGTGCCCCTTAATATATTCAGCCTCCCAATGTAATATTTAAATAAAGATGCACTAGATATTCGACTTCTGACCGCTGTATCACAAGTGCGATCCTCATATCGTGTCAGTTTTAGGGCTTACCTCGAAGGTTTAACTGTCCGTCTCCGCGTGTCGGCTTTTGGAAAAAGGACGCCGGCCGGCTGCCACGTCCTTAGTTTATGGCAGTTTCCATGGTTGCATCTGGAGTCCTACCTCCTTTGCAGCTAGAGGGCATTGCCGGCCGCCATCTTTTGGGCAAATATTACGTAAAATGCAGTATTCTGACCTCACGATCCCAACTTACTAAATGTAATATTTACTGGATATAATATTAATCATCATGGTGATATTTAGATTGCCTGGTCATAGTTTTAGTTTTATTTAAAATGTATTATTATTGGTATCTCATGAGAGTCTTTATAATCTAGGTCTTGCACAAAGCAGACTGAATTAAATAACTATATTTTTTTTCTGCCGTGCCTGATTGGGGCAAAGTTTATTAATTAGAGCTCCTAAATTACAGTGTAGTTTTATTTGGATAATTATTTGGCATCTCATTAAAGTATTGCTATTCGACAATACTGATTCAAATAGGTATTCATTTGTTACTTCTGCCGTTACCGATTGGGGCAAAATATATTAAGTAGAACTACTGATTTACTGGTTTCAGGCAAGTGTGTTGAATTTGGCTAAATGTTCTCAGTTGCATAAAGGAGACCACGTGGGTTTGTCTTGAAAGGAATGTAATCGGGTCCTATGGTGACCTGGGTGATGGTGAGTCATCCATCAGAGTAAATATAGTTGGTAAGCTTATAGTATTGCCTTCTCGAAATTGTTAGAATGGATGCCATCCATCTACAGAGAAGGATACAGATTTCATTAGATATTGGTGTACTGTTGCTGCCGTTCCCGAATTGGGCACAATTGTAATAATTAGACCTGCTAATTTCCTAGTTTAAAGCATAGTATGCTAATGGTTGCTAAGTGGTCTCAGTTGCATGTGTGAGACCACGATAATACACCTTGATTAAAAAATGGTCGGGTCCTGTTCAGACCTAGGTGGTGGTGAGTCATCCCGTTGTGCGCAATTTTCTAAGTTTTATCTCATCTTGATATTCCTTTAATATCTCATGCATTTTCATAAAATTCTTTTCCTTTGTTACTTCCAAAGCTTTAGTAATCAAACAACAGATGACCACAATCTTGTGGATACCTCCCGTCCCCTGAACACCCAAATTTGTATTGTATGAACAATCAATTAGTAATAATATTTAAATATTCAATTTTGAAATTCAATGGTACCACTCTTCATGTTTTATAAAGAGGTTTTTACTTAAAAAATATTGTTTTACGAAACCATATAATATGCCAAACTTTCAAACTTACAACTTTAGAGTTCAACACTTTGTTGACCATTTCACAATTGAATAGACAGTTACAAGTCTTGATTTGCATGTCATTAGAACATTCAATAATAACCCCAAGGAGCAATTTCTTATGGAATGTTCAATCGTTGACTTGTGTCTCTACGCGTTTCGGGGTTTGTTTGTCCCCTTCTTCAGGAGTTGTCTATTCTCTTCATTCAATCTGGTGTTCAATCTACAATAAGTAATTAATATTTTAGTTTTCCACTCTACTTATTGTGATTTCTGTCACTCTGTTCAAAATCTCATAATTACCTGAGTGTATTCTATTCAATATGGGTTTTTCTTCAGTGGATTAGAAATGCTTCCTGTGAAAACCAAAAACATAAAATATAGTATAGAAAAGGTTCACTAAACTAATTCCCAGTTATTTCCAGTTAAAAAACACCTCAGGGGAGCGTTTAGAGTCTATGTACATCTCATCCCTTAGTCTGTTACGTTTTCACCTGAGGTTCATTTCTCACATTGTCATCCGTTCGTGGGCCTTCCCTCATCAATGTCCAATAGATATGCTGTCCGTGATAATTGTGGTTGGACCTCTCTTCCCAGTTAACTATCCTTTCAATTATCTGGAAAAAAAATGTAGAATCCATTGTTGTATCTGGAAATTTCATTCCCTGGTACTACGATACATCTGGTGGCTTATAATAACTGTAAATAAAAAGGTTTCTTACCCCCATCTGCTGTAATTGATTTCATCCACCCTTAAAGTTAGTATTGATCCTTCCTTGGGTTATTGATATATTCTTTAGATACTGTGGAAAGTTAAATGCTGTATTTAAGTATCCACCTATATCATGGTTATTATGTGCTAGGTATTCTAGTTACCCATTATGGTTAAGGGGCCCAAATGTTAGTGTTTTACGTGGGTTTTTAAGCTCTCTGGTATTGTAGCACAGCAGCGTTCCGAAATTGTTGCCTATTGTGAGAAGATGCTGCAAAATGGCTGCAGTTATGTTTATCTGCATCATTGGGGTGATGTCAGCGCATAATAGCGCGATGACATCATACATATTTTTGTGTCGTCCGGATGTACATGCACGCAATGTAAGATGCCCCCTGTTCCCTGTGGCCTCAGTATGATAAATATTGTCCTTTTCGATTGCCGTTATGCTTGTTATTGGACATAAACATAAATTGTTCAGATCTGGAACGTACAAATAAAATGTACAGTTATCGTTACGTTGTGATTGTATTACCGTTCTGTGACCAGCCTTAGTAGTGGATTTTAAATTGTCTCTATGTTTGGATTGCGGGCTGACTCAAAGCAATTATGAGATTACGCATGTGCTCACAGTCTAATATTACCAGTGAATTGTGCCATCATTACATATGTATACCAAAAATCACACTTGTTATACTAAATTACATTAGAGTTCAGTGCAATAGATCAATTGAGTCACATTTTTTTCTAATGTCCACCTTCATACATGTAATTCCATTGATACAAGATCACTTCTGAAATGTATAAATGTGATGTGGTTCAAGTGTATAGTGCGTACTTGGTGCTCACAAAAATACTCATAAATTGTAATCCTCATTCATGCCCCTGGGTGCCAAGGTGTCCAATTTTTCAATCCAGTACAACTCTCTTTGATTTAGTTTTTCAGTGTGATTTCCACCTCGTGGAGTTTGCTTCACCACTTCGAGGATAATTACTTTCAATCGTGAAATATTATTTTTTTTCTCATTGAAGTGACGGGCAACCGGTGATCTCATGTTGTTTGTCCTGATATTACTCTTGTGTTCATGCCAACGTTCCTTGGCTTTTCTGTTTGTTTGGCTGACATAGAATATTCCACAGGGACAAGTCAGTCCACACACTATTGGTTTAGCATTTCATGTGGCATAATCTCTTAGTTTAATCTTCATTCCATTGTATGGGTGTCTTACATGAGTACCCTTCATTATGTTATTGTAGTGTCCACAATTTAGACAAGCAAAGGTTCCTGTTTTTCTTGTTCTTAGTGTCATCTGTTTCTCCTTAGGTGGTCTTTCAGACTGAATAAGATGGTCTTTAAAGTTGCGACCCCTTTTGTATGCTATAACGGGGGGTTTTGGGAACAACTTGTTTATTTGTGGGTCCATTCTAATAATCTTCTAGTTTTTCTTAATCATCCTGGTGATGTGGTGGTTTTGTCCCGAGTATCTCAGGGCATATATGAATGGTGTTCCTTCTGGTTTTTCTTTTGGAGTTAATAACTCATTTCTTGTTAGCCTCTCCGTTTTCTCTCTGGCTTTTTCAATGATATTTCCTGGGTATCATCGTTTTCTGTACTTCTCAGTCATGGTCAGATTCTCTTCTTCTAATGTTGTTGGTGCTGATATAACACGCTTCAGGTGTAAAAACTGACTGTATGGTAGATTGTTACGTTAATGTTCCGGGTGGTGGCTCAGAGAGTGTAACGTGTTGTTGACATCTGTTGTCTTGTGGTATATGTTTGTTATTATACCTTTGGTCCAATTTCAAGTTCTACATCCCAGAAATGCAATTTTGGTGTGCCCAGTTCCATAGTACATTTTATTCTTTCATGTATTGAGTTCAAATACTCCAGGAATAAGTCCACATCTGTCCTTGTTCCTCTCCAGACTACGAAAATGTCGTCTATGAATCTTTTCCATGTCACCAAATTTGTTTTCCATCTTTGTTCAACCAATATTTGTGTGCTTTCCAGAAAGTACATTACCAGGTTTGCGTAGGCGGGAGCCATCGATGACCCCATAGAGGTTCCGGCGCTTGTAGGTAGAATTGATTTCCATACCTGAAATAGTTGTTGACAAGTATGATTTTACTTATTTCATGTAAAAAAACTTTGTTTGCTCTGCAGTCATTGGTGTTTATAAGTGTCCAATCTAGTGCCTCTAAGCCGTGTTGATGTGGAATTGATGTATACAGGCTTTGTACATCGAATGATAGCAATATGTCATCCTCTCTGATTTCTGGTAGATTGTTCAATGTGTTCAGAAAATCTGTGGTGTCCTTCAAATACGTAGTGGTAGTCTGTACTAACGGTTGTAGTGCCTTATCAACATAGATTGCTATGGGATTAAAGATGCTATCCGTTCCGGCCACAATTGGCCTTAAAGGTGTTGTTTGTAGGTTCTTGTGAATTTTAGGCAATCCATAAAACACCAGAGTGATTGGAAATTCTTTAGTAAGATAATTTTTCATTTTTTCTGAAATCCATCCTGACTCTGATGCTTTCTGTAACGTAGTTGTAATGATCTCTGTAATCTGTTTGGTCGGGTCTTGTCTGATTTTGATGTAGGTGCCCTCATCGTTCAATAATTCTTTGATTTTGTTGTCATAGTAAATGGTGTCCATTATGACAATTGCCCCTCCCTTATCCGCTGGTTTCAGGGTTAAACTTTGGTCCTCTGCTAGTTCTTTAATTAATTGACTATGGTGTCTTCTGATGTTGTAGTTTTTAATTTTTGTAAAATGCATTCTCCTTAGATTGTTTTGCATCTGTTCTTCAAACATTCTTATCCCAATGTTATTCACTTGTGGGTCGGAAAATCTCTTGGTTTTTATTTCCAAGTATTCATGTTCTTCTGGTCGTCCTCCTATGGCCACTTGTGTGTCAAAAAACACTTTCAGTCACATCTTTCTAGTTAGTCTATGGGGTTGACATTTTTTTCTAACAAGTTGGAATAAATGAAAGAATAAAATTTACTATGGAAGTGGGCACACCAAAATTGCATTTCTTGGATGTAGAACTTGAAATTGGACCACAAGGTATAATAACAAACGTATACCACAAGACAACAGATGTCAAAAACACGCTACAATATCTGAGCCACCACCCGGAACATTAATGTAACAATCAACCATACATTCAGTTTTTACGCCTGAAGCACGTTATATCAACACCAACAACATTAGAAGAAGAGAATCTAACCATGACTGAGAAGTACAGAAAACGAGGAAACCCAGGAAATATCATTGAACAAGCCAGAGAGAAAACAGAACTAACAAGAACTGCATTATTAACTCCAAAAGAAAGACCAGAAGGAAAACCATTCATGTATGTCCTGAGATACTCAGGACAAAGCCACCACATCACCAGAATGATTAAGAAAAACTGGAAGATTATCGGAATGGACCCACAATTAAACAAGCTGTTCTCAAAACCCACTGTTATAGCATACAAAAGGGGTCGCAACTTTAAAGACCAAATTATTCAGGCCGAAAGACCACCTAAGGAGAAACAGATGACACTACGAACAAGAAAAACAGGAACCTTTGCTTGTCTAAATTGTGGACACTGCAATAACATAATGAAGGGCACTCATGTAAAACACCCATACAATGGAATGCAGATTAAACTAAGAGATTACACCACCTGCGATACTAAATCAATAGTGTATGGACTGAGTTGTCCCTCTGGAATATTCTATGTCGGCCGAACAAACAGAAAAGCCAAGGAACATTGGCATGAACACAAGAGTAATATCAAGACAAACAACATCAGATCACCGGTTGCCCGTCACTTCAATGAGAAAAAACATAATATTTCACAATTGCAAGTAATTATCCAGAAAGTGGTGAAGAGAGCTCCACAAGGTGGAAATCACACTAAAAAACGAAATCAAAGAGAGTTGTACTGGATTGAAAAAATGGACACCATGGCAGGGGCATGAATGAGGATTACAACTTATGAGTATTTTTGTGAGCACCAAGTACGCACTATACACTAAAATCACATCACATTTATACATTTCAGAAGTGATCTTGTGTCAATAAAAAACAAATAAAATTACATGTATGAAGGTGGACTTTAGAAAAAAATGTGACTCAATTGATCTATTGCACTGAACTCTAATGTAATTTAGTATAACAAGTGGAATTTTTGGTATACATATGTGATGATGGCACGATTGATACACCATTTACAATGTGCTGGTAATATTAGACTGTGAGCACATGCTTCATCTCATAATTACTTTGAGTCAGCCCACAATCCAAACATAGAGACAATTCAAAATCCACTACTGAGGCTGGTCGCAGAACGGAAATACAATCACAACATAACCATAACTGTACATGTTATCTGTACGTTCAAGATTGGAGCAATTTACTTTTATGCCCAATGACCAGCATAACAACAAGTGAAAAGGACAATATTTGTCATACTGAGGCCACAGGGAACAGGGGGCATCTTACATTGCGTGCGCGTACAGCCGCACGACACAAAAGACGTATGATGTCATCGCGCTGTTAAGAGGTGACGTCACCGCAATGATGCAGATAAATATAACTGCAGTCAATTTGCGGCATCTTCTCACAAGAGGCTGCAATTTTGGAACGCTGCTGAGCTACGGGGGATACCAGAGAGCTTGAAAACCCAGGTAAATCACTAACATTTGGGCCCCTTAAACATAATGGGTAACTAGAATACCTAGCACATAATACCATGATATAGGCGGATACTTAAATACAGCATTTACCTTTCCTCAGTATCTAAAGGATATATCAAGAACCCAAGGAAAGATCAATACTAACATTAAGGGTGGATGAAATCAATTACAGCAGATGAGAGTTGGAAACCTTTTTATTTACAGTTATTATAAGCCACCAGATGTATCGTAGTACCAGGGCACGACATTTCCAGATACAACAATGGATTCTACATTTTCCTTGCAGATAATTGAAGGGATAGTTAACTGGGAAGAGAGGTCCCCCCCACAATGATCACAGACAGCATATCTATTGGACATTGATGAGGGAAGGTCCACGAACGGATGACACTGTGAGAAGTGAACCACAGGTGAAAACTTAACAGACTAAGGGATGAGATGTATATAGACTCTAAACACCCGCTTAGATGTTTTTAACTGGAAATAACTGGGAATTAGGTGAGTGGACCTTTCCTATACTATATTTTATGTTTTTGGTTTTCGCAAGAAGCATTTCTATTCCACTGAAGAACAACCCATATTGAATAGAATGCACTTAAGTAATTATGAGATTTTGAACAGAGTGACAGAAATCAAAATAAGTAGAGCAGAAAACTAAAATATGAATTACTTATTGTAGATTGAACACCAGATTGATTGAAGAGAATTCACAACTCCTGAAGAAGGGGACAAACAAACCCGAAACGTGTAGAGACACAAGTCAACGATTGAACATTCCAAAACATTCCATAAGAAATTGCCCCTTGGTGTTATTATTGAATTATTGAATGTTCTAACGACATGCAAATCAAGACTTGTAACTGTAAATTGTGAAATGGTCCACAAAGTGTTGAACTCTAAAGTTGTAAGTTTGAAAGTTTTACATATTATATGGTTTCGTAAAACAATATTTTTGAAGTAAAAACCTCTTTATAAAACAATTTATGTATGAAGAGTGGTACCATTGAATTTCAAAATTGAATATTTAAATATTATTTACTAATTGATTGTTCATAAAATACTGATGCCTCTTGGCCTGATGCACGCTACAAATAAAGAAAATACAAATACAAATTTGGGTGCGCAGGGGACGGAAGAGATCCACAAGATTGTGGTCATCTGTTGTTTGGTTCATAAACTGTACAAACCAGTGTCAGAGTTGGTATTCCCCCCGGCACCCCACTACTAATCTAAATATTAGTTAATCTCGAAAAACAAAACAGGAGTGCACGAGGTCAACCTACACATAACTTCCAAAGCTTTAGTCTACATAACGTCTTCTTTGATTTCTTCTATCTGTTCTGTTGCATGCTTGTGTTCTCTTGTGGCATGCACCACCAAAAGTGCAATGATTAAATCCTTAGAAAAACGAATTTCGGATGAGGAGAAAGCATTTTTACAAATCAAACAGCCTATTACACCAACCATATATTTCCTTCCAAAGATCCACAAAGCATTTGACACAATTCCCGGAAGAATGGCCAATAATGAGTGGCATAGGATGGTCCACAGAAAAAATATCCGAATACATTGACAATGTGTTAACTCCAAAATTGCCTAAGTTAAAGGCATTTATCAATGACACAACTGACACAATCAGAATTATTCAACAGATATATTGGAAACCGACATATCTCTTAGCCACCTGGGATGTGCAAGCTCGCTACACAATAATTAGACATGAATCAGCAATACAGACTATTGACTATGTATTCAGAAACAACTCTCCTTCCCATTACCATTTTGTACAAATGTTAAAGGAAAGGCTTATGGCAACATTATGGCAACAAGTATTTCAATATTTATTTCTTTGATAAATGCTATCATCAAAAAAGAGGAATAGCTATGGGCACTAAATATGCCCCTCCACAAGTCCAACCTAAGGTGGTTTTCAGAAAGGCGAGAACCATCAAAATGAACCAGAGCCCATCGTTACTTCCAGAAGTACCTACTAAAGAAACGGAAACCTGGTTAACAAAGGAGTTTTCTGGATTTAGGAAATGAAGATCATGTACTATGTGCATCTACGCACACAAAAATACAATGACCTTTCAAGACAACAGGGGAACAAAAATTAAAATCGAAGAAAATATAAATTGCAGATCCAAACATGTAGTATATACAATAATATGCATATGCCAACAAAATTATCGGGAGTACTATCAGAGAAACCCGGTAAGAATTTAAGAAAATGTTTCCACAATTGATAGCCAAGATGCATCGCTACCATTGGCACATCATTGGCAAGAAATGCACCAGATGGGGAGGAAACAAGACCTAAGATTCATTGGATTAAAAAAGATCAATTTAGGAAGAAGACGAGGAAACAAAGAGATTCTTCTGAGACAGACAGAGGCACGCCTCATCTGCAAATACAGATCAATAGAATATGGACTTAACAAGGACAACGAGATGGTGCATTTCCTATAAACTGACCCCTGTCTGAAACTAACCAGGCATGGCCCTGTTAAACCAGGGCGACATATTATGAATGTTGTAAAATACTTGTAGTGTCTAGAATTCGAATTTTATTTGACAATGGAATACTGTATATGTTTATTTAGCTAGCATTTATCGAACATGCAAAGAAGGGTTGCTGAAGAACATGAATAGAACAGCCGTATGATGTAACTGACTGAAATGTAACTAACTTATGTAATTCATTATAGTGAATTTAGCTACCATGTATTGAGTATCCAAAGCCGGGTTGCTGAAGAGCTTGACTTGAACAGCCGTATGATGCAACTGACTGATATGTAACTCACTTATATAATTGATTACAGTGAATTCTAATAGTAATATACCCAGTACTTCTCCCTAGATGAATATGTTCTATTCCGATAATTGCTAGAAAGCCGCAACTAAATATCCAATTACATCCTTTTTTATGGATGACTTACCACCACCTAGGTCTGAACAGGACCTGACCATTTTTTAATCAACGTGTATCATCGTGGTCTCATATATGCAACTGAGACCACTTAGCAACCATTAGCATACTATGCGTTAAACTAGGAAATTAGCAGGTCTAATTAATATAATTTAGCCCCAATCAGAAACGCCAGCAACAGAAGCAAAACTATAAGCTTACCAACTATATTTACTCTCATGGATGACTCACCATCACCCAGGTCAACATAAGACCCGATTACATTCCTTTCAGCACAAACCCACGTGGTCTCCTTTATGCAACTGAGAGCATTTAGCCAAATTCAACACACTTGCCTGAAACCAGTAAATCAGTGCTTCTACTTAATATATTTTGCCCAATCGGTAATGGCAGAAGTGACAAATTAATACCTATTTGAATCAGTATTGTCGAATAGCATATAATAAGATGCCAAATAATTATCCAAATAAAACTACATTGCAATTTAGGAGCTCTAATTAATACACTTTGCCCCAATCGGGCACAGCAGAAACAACATATCGTTTTTTCATTCAGTCTGCTTTGTGCAAGACCTAGATTATCAAGACTCTCACGAGATACCAATAAAAATACATTCTATATAAAACTAAAACCATGACCTGGCAATCTAAATATCACCAGGACAATTAATATTATAACCAGTAAATATTACATTCAGTAAATTGGGATTACGAGGTCAGAATGCTGCATGTTACATAATATTTGTCCACAAGATGGTGGCCGGCAATGCCCTGTAGCTGCAATGGAGGTTGGACTCCAGATGCCACCATGGAAACCGCCATAAACTAAGGATGTGGCAGCCGGCCGGTGTTCTTTTTCCAAAAGCCAAACAGTTGAACTTTCGAGGTAAGCCCTAAAACTGACACGATATGAGGATCGCACTTGTGATACAGCTGTCACAAGTCGAGTATCTAGTGCATCTTTATTTGAATATTACATTGGGAGGCTGAATATATTAAGGGGCACTTCCTTTACAAATGATCGCAATGGACATATCAGCCCAGAATGGCAGATCCAAATACACACGTGTGCAATTTTTAAGAGCGGATACAACGCGCTCGGTTATATCAGTATTATTGCTGTCTAAAATCATCAAACAATAAAAAACTAATATTTAAGCCAATTTTCACAAGGAATATATATATATATATACATATATATATATATATATATATATATATATATATATATATATATATATATATATATATATATATATATATTACATGGCCACGGTAGTGGCCATGTAGCTATGGTTAAGTTGCTGTTTCCATAGGAAGAGCACTTTTTTGGCGGCTTATAACTTCGCTCTCCCTGGACGGATCCTCACCAAATTTTGCAAAAAAAGTAGTTGGGTCACTCTGAATTTTTTGCAAAGTTTGGTGAGGATTCGTCCAGGGGGGGAAAAGTTATAGGGGGGGTCCCAAAACTTTTTTTTTTCCCATAGACTGAATGGGAAAAAACTTTGAGCACGGCGACAGCCCGAACCGCTGGACGGATTTACACCAAATTTGCGGCAGGAGCGGCGGCCTGGTCCCAAAAGCGTGCTTTTGTAAATTTGGTGTAAATCTGTCCAGTAGTTCTTTTAAAAATGACCAAAATGTAAGGCAAAAAAATTAGTGATATCTGTGTTCGCTTCGTGGACGGACTTCCCTGTTCACTCCGCGGACAGCACCCCGATTGGCCCATGGCCTTGCGTCATGTTCGCGGACATGCGACGTGTTCGCTGATTGGACAGCTAGGGGCGTGGAGCGCGTCAGATTTTCTGTGGCGCCCGCCATCTTGTATTCGCAGTCGACCGCGTACAGCGCAGTGAAACGTGGATAAAAAATTGTATTTAGTGCTGTGTGTTGGTGTGTAAGAGTGTTTGGGGAGGGTGGGGGAGTATGAGATAGGTTCGATGTTTTGTTTTTTTATGTGCTAGACGTTTTTGTTGAGTTTGATTTGTCCGCGGAGAACACAGCTGTTCTGACATTATGTAAATAAACTAAATGGTGGGGTGTTTAGAGGACGGAGTATGTGTCATTTTTGTTCGCAAGGAAGGTAAAAATGAGCTATGAACACTCGCGGTGTACTTAATTGTTCGTAAATACACAAACTGGAGGTGTCCTCAGGACGCTGTCCGTATTGTAATCTGTCTAGTTGAATGTGTTCTAAGAACACTCGCAGTGTCCCGAAATGGTTGCAATTACACAAAATGGGGGTGTTCTGAGAACGTTGTTTGTATTGTTCGTTGTTAGGGTGAAAGTGTTTTAAGAGCACTCCTTTTGTCCGCTAATAGTACAATTTCCTAGGGGCGTCAACCGACTTTTTGTCCACTAAAGAAACGATAAATCCGGCTGGTGTGCGCCGACATTATGTGATAATCCTATGACTGGCGCTATTGACCTGGCTGACTTGCTTTTGCGACACTAAATCATATCTCCCGCCCCTAAGCCTGATATTATCAAAGCATTCATATTCCCCGCCTCTCTCCGTGACGTTACAGGGTGCGTAATCAAACGCGCCCAGTCGTCTCCAGTACTACGCGACTTTACACAGAACCCGGAAGACAACACACATTATGTCACAACACAGCACGCCACAATTCGGAATATGAAACTGTGATTTAAAAGCAAACAGCAAGATTGTAAATGTTGTAAAGTACATTTATTTGACATCAAATGTTTAGAGAATATTCAGCAATTTGCATTTGTCTTTGTTGTCGATCCGCAAAAGTTCATGTTGAGACACGCGATGTTCCTTTGTGGTACAGAGAGTGTTAGATCAGCTTACAACTCAGTGCGCCACAATTCGGAATATGAAACTGTGGTTTAAAAGTAAACAGCAGGATTGTACATTTGGTAAAGTACATTTATTTCACATGAAATGTTTAGTGAATATTCAGCAATTTGCTATTGTCTCTGCTGTCGATCAGCAAAAGGTTATTTGGAGCCACGCGTTGTTCCTTTGCGGTAGATAGGCTGTTGGTTTATGATAAAAGCAGTAAATGGTCGCTCTGATAATCGGAAGGTTGCTCCAACAACGAGCCATTAGACCACCCTATTGGTTGGTATGTTGTTTGTAGCCGCTAGTACTGCGTAAGGGCATATTGGTCCTCGGCGATTGTCCCATAAAATGGTGAGGGTCATGAAGTTGCATATTTGGACCTGCACCTGGCAGTTGAAGACCCCATCCACTGGAGTCTGTAAATCGTGACACAGGCAAAATGGAGCCACATACGTGTTTTAAAAAACATAAATTAGTCTCACCATTCGATCTTCATTAAAAATCATCATTTTATTTATTAGGGCGTGAAAATATTTGCTATCGAAGATAGTGCAACAGAGTATGTCAATAATAAAATAATAATATTTTCCCATTCATATAGCGCTAAGAACCGTGAGGTATCTAAGCGGTACATATTATTAACCACGGTGTGTGGTGCTCATTTATCGACCACGGAAGGATGAAAGGCTGAGTTTGGCCTTGCCGGGATTCAAACTTGCTGTGCCACTTGACAGGCTACAGTGAAGTGGCACAGCGAGTAGAGCGCTTGACCGCCTATAGACCGGTTAAATTATTTCTATTAACCCACCCTGTGTCGTCTGCCTTTTTCAGAGCCCTCTAAACGACAGGGGATCAATTCGGCGGTGATAGTGCGCGGTAGAAAACATTATGCCACTTTCAACGAACAAGTTCAACTTGAGCGGTCTTTAATGCTACGCTATTGTAATTATATTTGGTATAAAGTACTCTAAAGGGTTACTTACAGTACAATTGCAATTTCCATTGTCTACGAGTGGTGCAGTCCCAAAATATGATTCCGCGTGTGCCAACGATCTTTCGCATAGTGATATAATATATAAAAGTGGTTCCGTTTCAGAAATTTCATCTTTATCTTCTCTTACATTTTAGCAACACTCCTTCAAGAGAAGCCTTTCATCACAATCTCTGTCTGTCAAGGTCAAAACACAATACAACCTTATAGTCCGCTTCGTGAGCCTCTCCGGGGCCCGAGAAAAAAATGGAAGCAGCTGACCTTCACTGTGAACGAGCATAAATTCTTACTTTGCAACATTCTGTGTAAAGCCATCTGTAGAAGTTGTGGAAGCAGCTGACCTTCACTGTGAACGAGCATAAATTCTTACTTTGCAACACTCTGTGTAAAGCCATCTGTAGAAGTTGGTTTTTGCACGCCATGTTTGTATATTGTTTGCATGATATTAAAAAATGTTTGTTTAAAGGACGTTATGGTTCTAAGTACAGCCGAAAGACCCCTGAAAATCGCAAGTTATGGTAAGCTTTGAAAAATAACTGGCGCCACCACCGTGCACTGCTAAGACTAACACCCAGGACATCAAAGATGACATCGCAAATTTCATTGATGAAATCACTGTTGACATCACGTGTGTATGTACTTTTCATGGAATTTGTGTACTAGGGATTTTTATTATAATGTTGCGAAAAAAGTGTCAAGGATATTGCAATAAATATCATACCGTTATTAGTGCTTTGAACGATGCATTGATATAAATAGCATTGTATTATGGGATTCTATCTAGTATACTGAGCTACTAATGGAGAAACATAGCATTGTGTGCAGAGTACAAGATGAAAGTATAATATGTGTAATATTAATATGTTGAATAATGAAATAATAATTGTCCTGAAATGTTCGAAAAATCACAAAATGGGGTTGTTCTGAGGACGTTATTCGTATTGTGTGATTGCTTAGCTGTATGCAATGAGGGAATGGCACAGAGAGTAAAGTGGACGCCGTCCGCGGACACTGCGGCTGTTCGTGGACAGGGCGTGCTACATCTGGGTTTTTCCAGGAAATCCAACATGGAAAGAAGACTGTACGGATCAGCCAATCAGATGTTGAGGTTGTGGATTTGTGTTGAAAGAGACTGCGTGTGGTGAAGATGGCAGAAGTGGAGAAAGTCAGGATGTTGGTGCTCGGAGATATGTTTGTGCATGGTTTACAACAGTACGCTGAATGCAGGCATGTTGCAAAGAACTTTGATGTGAAAGGAGTGGAGGTGGTGTGGAGCAGTGTGCCTGATTGCAATGTACAGGGAATTGTACAAGTTTGTGAGGATATGGCCACGATGAACAGTCCGCATGTGGTAGTTTTGCACTATGGTGCTTTCCATTTGGGCAACGTCAGTGCCCCTACTTTGTTGGCTGATTTGGAACGCTTGGTTCAAGCAGTAATGAAGATCCTTCCAAATGCAAAAGTAATTTTTTCTGGATTACTACCTAGGGCAATATGGGACAATAGTTCAGTTTTTTTTCCTCAGCAAAATATTGCTAGGTGTGTCATCAACCGAGGCATGTGTGCCTTCATGCTTAGAGCTGGTATGTTCTTATGTAACAATGAGAATATTGATGCCAGTAATGCTGTTAATTTTAAAGAAGATGGCATTTCTTTATCTTTTACGGGAAATGCCTTTCTATTTTGGAATGTAAGGGTTGCTTTGGAGAAGGTTATGTGAAGATTTTAGGAGTAAAGTAAGAAAAAAAAACAAGAAAAAAAATACAAAATAACAGGTGTCTGTCAACCATCTGTAAAAAAAAAAAAAACGCCTCTTTTCAGAGCCAACCTCAAAGGGGAAATGGCGCACACTATTTAAATTTACATTCACCACGCTCAGATTTTCGATGTGTCCGCGGACATGGCGGTAGTCCATGGACATGAAAATCACTACGAGGGGGTGGGGTTAGTATGTTCTATGTTACATGTATATGAAGTCAGGGATATTATGGTTAAGTTGTGCACTAAAAACCTATGAAATTCAGTGAAAAAACTTTGTTAAAGGGACGTTATGGTTAAGTTGCGCTACTAAAAACCTATGAAATTCAGTGAAAAAACTTTGTTAAAGGGACGTTATGGCTCAAAGTAAAACCGAAAAACCCCTGAAATTCGGCAGTTATGGTAACATAAGCAACCATAACTCGCACCACTGTGCACTGCTAACACTAACACCCAGGACATCAAAGATGACATCACAAATGTCATTGATGACATCACTGATGACATCACATGGCTGGCTCTCCCTTTTTATCCTTTACTGACATATCGAAGCCACATAGTTTTCTTCAGTAACAGTCAGGAAGTAAAAATTGAAAAGGTACTATATTTGTAGACTTAGGGTCCAGTCACATCATATGAAACATATACATAGCAGAAGATACAGGCTTGAAAGAGAGCAATCCTTTCTGTGCATGAAGATAATCATTATGGTTATCAGCACTTTCTCATAGTTTTATTTTTATTACTCTACCTTCCCTCTATATGCTCATATTTGTATACATTATACTCACTCTCCATAGAGTGAATGGGAAAAAAATTTTGCTCGCGCCTACAGCCCAAACCGCTGGACGGATTTCCACCAAATTTGGACCAGGAGCAGCGGCTTGGTCCCGAAAGCATGCTTTTGCAAATTTGGTGAAAATCCGTCCAGTAGTTTTTTTTAAAATGACCAAAAAGTAGGTAAAAAAAAATTAGTGATATCTGTGTTCGGTTTGCGGACACACTTCCCTGTTCGCTCCGCGGAAAGTGTCCTGATTGGCCAATCGTCTTGCGTGATGTTCGCGGACATGCAAAGTGTTCGCTGATTGGACGGCGTGGAGCGTGAAGCGCGTCAGATTTTTCGGTAGCGCCCGCCATCTTGGATTTGCGGACGTCCCCGGACAGCGCGGTGAAACTTTGTTCAAAATGTGTATTTTGTAGAGTGTGTTGGTGTGTAAGAGTGTTTGGGGAGGGTGGGAGTGTATGAGATAGGATGAAAGTTGTGTTTTTTATGTGTTAGACGTTCTTTTTGTGTTCGATTTGTTTGCGGCCATCACGGGTGTTCTGAAATGTTCTAAATAAACTGACTAGGGGGTGTTCTAAGGAGTCAATATGTGTCCGTTTTGTTCGCAAGCAAAGTGAAACTGTTCTAAGAACACTTGCGGTGTCCGGGGAGTGTTCGTAGGTGGTGTCCTGAGGACGCTGTCCGTATTGTTCTCTGTCAAGTTGAATGTGTTCTAAGAACACGCGCGGTGTCCTGAAATGTTCGCAAATAAACAAAATGGGGGTGTTCTGAAGTCGTTTTTGAGAACACTCCCGGTGTCCTGAAATGTTTGTAGGGGGTGTTCTGAGGACGCTGTCCGTATTGTTCTCTGTCA
The DNA here is from genome assembly GCF_040938575.1 of Ambystoma mexicanum. Taxonomy (NCBI): domain Eukaryota; kingdom Metazoa; phylum Chordata; class Amphibia; order Caudata; family Ambystomatidae; genus Ambystoma; species Ambystoma mexicanum. The sequence goes on along the minus strand of NC_090931.1, from coordinate 487,990,213 downwards.
AGTTGAATGTGTTCTAAGAATACTGGCGGTGTCCTGAAATGTTCGCAAATAAACAAAATGGGGGTGTTCTGAAGACTCTTCTAAGAACACTCGCAGTGTCCGGGGAGTGTTCGTAGGGGGTGTCCTGAGGACGCTGTCCGTATTGTTCTCTGTCAAGTTGAATGTGTCCTAAGAACACTCGCAGTGTCCTGAAATGTTCGCAAATAAACAAAATGGGGGTGTTCTGAAGACGCTTCTAAGAACACTCGCGGTGCCCGGGGAGTGTTCGTAGGGGGTGTCCTGAGGACGCTGTCCGTATTGTTCTCTGTCAAGTTGAATGTGTCCTAAGAACACTCGCGGTGTACTGAAATGTTCGCAAATAAACAAGATGGTGGTGTTCTGAAGAAGCTTCTAAGAACACTCGCGGTGTCCGGGGAGTGTTTGTAGGGGGTGTCCTGAGGACGCTGTCCGTATTGTTCTCTGTCAAGTTGAATGTGTCCTAAGAACACTTGCGGTGTCCTGAAATGTTCGCAAATAAACAAAATGGGGGTGTTCTGAAGATGCTTCTAAGAACACTTGCGGTGTCCGGGGAGTGTTCCTAGGAGGTGTCCTGAGGACGCTATCCGTATTGTTCTTTGTCAAGTTGAATGTGTCCTAAGAACACTCGCGGTGTCCTGAAATGTTCGCAAATAAACAAGATGGTGGTGTTCTGAAGACGCTTCTAAGAACACTCCCAGTGTCCGAGGAGTGTTCGTATGGGGTGTCCTGAGGACGCTGTCCGTATTGTTCTTTGTCAAGTTGAATGTGTCCTAAGAACACTCGCGGTGTCCTGAAATGTTCGCAAATAAACAAGATGGTGGTGTTCTGAAGACGCTTCTAAGAAAACTCGCGGTGTCCGGGGAGTGTTCGTAGGGGGTGTCCTGAGGACGCTGTCTGTATTGTTCTCTGTCAAGTTGAATGTGTCCTAAGAACACTTGCAGTGTCCTGAAATGTTCGCAAATAAACAAAATGGGGGTGTTCTGAAGATGCTTCTAAGAACACTTGCGGTGTCCGGGGAGTGTTCCTAGGAGATGTCCTGAGGACGCTATCCGTATTGTTCTTTGTCAAGTTGAATGTGTCCTAAAAACACTCGCGGTGTCCTGAAATGTTCGCAATTAAACAAGATGGTGGTGTTCTGAAGACGCTTCTAAGAACACTCCCAGTGTCCGAGGAGTGTTCGTAGGGGGTGTCCTGAGGACGCTGTCCGTATTGTTCTTTGTCAAGTTGAATGTGTCCTAAGAACACTCGCGGTGTCCTGAAATGTTCGCAAATAAACAAGATGGGGGTGTTCTGAAGATGCTTCTAAGAACACTCCCGGTGTCCTGGAATGTTCGTAGGGGGTGTCCTTAGGACGCTGTCTGTATTGTTCTCTGTCAAGTTGAATGTGTCCTAAGAACACTTGCAGTGTCCTGAAATGTTCGCAAATAAACAAAATGGGGGTGTTCTGAAGATGCTTCTAAGAACACTTGCGGTGTCCGGGGAGTGTTCCTAGGAGATGTCCTGAGGACGCTATCCGTATTGTTCTTTGTCAAGTTGAATGTGTCCTAAAAACACTCGCGGTGTCCTGAAATGTTCGCAATTAAACAAGATGGTGGTGTTCTGAAGATGCTTCTAAGAACACTCCCAGTGTCCGAGGAGTGTTCGTAGGGGGTGTCCTGAGGACGCTGTCCGTATTGTTCTTTGTCAAGTTGAATGTGTCCTAAGAACACTCGCGGTGTCCTGAAATGTTCGCAAATAAACAAGATGGGGGTGTTCTGAAGATGCTTCTAAGAACACTCCCGGTGTCCTGGAATGTTCGTAGGGGGTGTCCTTAGGACGCTGTCCGTATTGTTCGTTGTTAAGTTGAAAGTGTTCTAAGAACTATCGTGTTGTTCTGAAATGTTCGTAGGGGGTGTCCTGAAAACGGTGTCCGTATTGTTCGCTGGCAAGTTCAAAGTGTTCTAAGAACACTCACATTGTTCGCGGACATTAAATGTTTCCCATAGATCATAGTTGAAATGTTTGACTCTATGGATGTGATATGCTGCGGTGGTTGTTGCCAGAGCATAGAGTCTTGGATGCATGGCCATTTGGCCATGCACCCAAAACTCTATGCCCTGGCAACAACCACCGCAGCATATCACATTCATATTTGCTTATAACTTTGGGTGAAAAACAAATGTATAAGGAACCAAGGTATTAGATACTAGGGATGTGATATGCTGCTATGGTTGTCCTTATCATTGTATACTTACTGTTTGGTCTAGTAATGGGAGTCCATGTTTTTCTTCTTCATTTCTGTGATAAAAGAAAATAGCATGTTAGTATTAGTATTTTGTAATGACTTATTACATTGTATAAGCAATATACTTTTATTTTTTTTCGACCCTCATATTTAGTAGAGTACAAATCAGAGTACTGTGCAATTTGCTCAGTTTCTGTATTTGTTGCTAAAATCATTGGGTCTGTGGGAGAAAAAAAAATCCATGTTGGATTAAAAAAAAACCCTTTTTCTGTTATGCTACAGTTTATTTGTTTGTGTGTTTTCAGTGTTCACTTGTTGTTTCTGGCTAATGCTTTAGACTTTGCTTTGTTGTATTTTTTTGGAGCAGTAACAGATTCTTCATTTGTTTTGATATTATAAAATTTTGGAGCAGTTAGATACCAATTGGCGTATTCTAACTGTCTATTTTTTTAATATATTTTAGTGGTTTTGATTTATCTATTTGGATATTGTTAAACTTTGGGACAGTTAGATACAAATTGGCGTATTCTAACTGTGTATTTTTTGGCCTAATTTAGTGGTATTCATTTATCTGATTAGTTGTTGTAGAATCTTTGAGCTGTTAGATAACTTTTGGAGTATTCTAACAGTTTATATTATTTTAACACAAATTTATAATTTTGGGACAGTTAGATACCAATTGGCGTATTCTAACTGTGTATTTTTTGGTCTAATTTAGTGGTATTCATTTATCTGATTAGTTGATGTAGAATCTTTGAGCAGTTAGATAGCTTTTGGAGTTTTCTAACAGTTTATATTTTTTTAACACAAATTTACTTGAAGGTTTAAATACAGTTTATTTATCAAATTTTGGTTTTAAGAACATCAAATAAGCGTTTGTAAGATTTGCTGGTAATCTCTGCTTTAGAGTAATGGTACTATCATTACATTCAAACCATCCACATTTGTTTTAAATATATGCAGTGTAGTGCCCTGAATTGGTTGTGGCTCCTGCGTGGTAGATTATACCTATTGTTGTGAAGGTTTTCTTACCACGTGATATTTGACCATGTGTGAATCCAGTCAGCTTGCAGTTGTTTTTGGTACCATCTGCATTGTAACGTAGAAGCATTAGTGTTACGTATTTACTATGCGTTTGTATTACTAACGTGGAGCGATTATCTGAATTGCAGGTAGAGCATAATCTACCATGGTTTGCATTTTGTACAAGTTGCTGAAATGGAATGGATTCACAATTTGGTATTGATATATATATATGAAGCGTTCATTGGGGATTTCTTCTTGTGGCACATTGTTGCAGAGAGTGCATGTATGTTTCCACATGTATGAAATCTGAAAGATTTCATTTATAGGTATGTTTTTGTTTTCCAGTACTTGTAGTAAGTACATTAGAAATTCTTGTGGATCTTCCTGTGAGTTTATAGTGAATTTCCCCATTCCAGCACAGTAGTCCAATTGTAGTCTTATTCCAAAAACACTATGAGGCCGATTCATGGAATAATTAGCGCGGCGCAAGTGGGCAAAAACGTGCGAATCGCAGTGTAATAGCGAAATTCGCAGTGCAAGTGCGAAAATCGCACGAAAAGCAGCGCACATCGATTCATGGAAGGCCGTGCGCGAGAAAACCAGCGGATGTGCGATAAAAAAGTGCGCGCTGCACGTTGGCGCACAGGCCATGTAACTGCGTGCGCCAGGTCACAGCGAAAATCGCACAGGCCACAGCTAAAATCGCACATAGCGCGGCGCACGCAACAAAAGTAGGCGGAACACGGGCGTAACACTCGGAATGGGGAACAACTTGCCAAAACGTGGGCGTCACGGGGGAAGTACAGGACACAAGTGCGCGGAACGCCCACACGCTCGCCTACAACACGTATTCATGGAATAGAATAGGGCAAAAAAGCGCACGCTCAAACCAGCGCACAGGCACAAACACGACCGCCACAAGAAAGCAGGCGGTAGCGTCTCTGCGGCTGTAAGAAATGTTCACCAAAAGGTGCGCCAACAAATAGCACCCATATACTGCCATGATGAATGTCCTATACTGTGGCCCTCCAGGACAAATGACGTGCAAAGGGGTACCCACAAACACGGACACCCGCTGACAAAAAATACGTGTGCGTGTATACCGGGGTGCGCGGGAAGTCTCACACGCGATTTGGCCGGGTACGTGGATTACAGGGGTGCGCGGGAAGTTCCACACGCGATTTCATCAGGGTACGTGTATTTCAGGGGTGCGCGGGAATTTCCACACGCGATTTCAGCAGGGTATGAGTATTTCAGGGGTGCGCAGGAATTTCCACACGCGATTTCAGCAGGGTATGTGTATTTCAGGGGTGCGCGGGAATTTCCACAAGCAATTTCAGCATGGTAAGTGTATTTCCTGGGTGCGCGGGAAGTTCCACACGCGATTTCATCAGGGTACGTGGATTGCAGGGGTGCGCGGGAAGTTACACACGAGATTTCATCAGGGTACCTGTATTTCAGGGGTGCGCGGGAAGTTCCACACGCGATTGGCCCAGTGCGAGCAGGGTACGTGTATTTCAGGGGTGCGCGGGAATTTCCACACGCGATTTCAGCATGGTATGTGTATTTCCGGGGTGCGCGGGAAGTTCCACACGCGATTTCATCAGGGTACGTGGATTGCAGGGGTGCGCGGGAAGTTCCACACTCGATTTCAGCAGGGTATGTGTATTTCAGGGGTCCTCCCAGGTGTACGCACTACAACCTCCACGGCCCCTGCAGGCAGCCCCCACCACGGGGGACTACCCTGCACTCCTGCTCATGTCCCGCAGGCAGCCCATCCACCATGGGCATGCCCCCAGCCAACTCACATGTCACCTTGCACTACTGATCAACAATGCATGTCTCCCACCACCCCCACCCCCCAGCCACCAGGGTCACCCAACACCAGGCCCCCACTCATGTCTCCCACCACCCCCACCCCCCTGCCACCATGGACAGCCCCAACCAGGCCCCCACTCATGTCTCCCACCACCCCCACCCCCCTGCCATCATGGGCAGCCCCCACTAGGCCCCCACTCATGTCTCCCACCACCCCCACCCCCCAGCAGTGCAGGGGCAGCCTCCACCAGGCCCCCACTCATGTCTCCCACCACCCCCACCCCCCTGCCACCATGGGCAGCCCCACCAGGCCCCCACCCATGTCTCCCACCACCCCCACCCCCCTGCCACCATGGGCAGCCCCACCAGGCCCCCACCCATGTCTCCCACCACCCCCACCCCCCTGCCACCATGGGCAGCCCCCACCAGGCACCCACTCATGTCTAACACCACCCCCACCCCCCTGCCACCATGGGCAGCCCCCACCAGGCCCCCACTCATGTCTCCCACCACCCCCACCCCCCTGCCACCATGGGCAGCCCCCACCAGGCCCCCACTCATGTCTCCCACCACCCCCACCCCCCAGCAGTGCAGGGGCAGCCTCCACCAGGCCCCCACTCATGTCTCCCACCACCCCCACCCCCCTGCCACCATGGGCAGCCCCCACCAGGCCCCCACCCATGTCTCCCACCACCCCCACCCCCCAGCAGTGCAGGGGCACCCTCCACCAGGCCCCCACTCATGTCTCCCACCACCCCCACCCCCCTGCCACCATGGGCAGCCCCCACCAGGCCCCCACCCATGTCTCACACCACCCCCACCCCCCAGCAGTGCAGGGGCACCCTCCACCAGGCCCCCACTTAGGTCTCCAACCACCCCCACCCCCCAGCAGTGCAGGGGCAGCCTCCACCAGGCCCCCACTCATGTCTCCCACCACCCCCACCCCCCAGCAGTGCAGGGGCACCCTCCACCAGGCCCCCACTCATGTCTCCCACCACCCCCACCCCCCTGCCACCATGGGCAGCCCCCACCAGGCCCCCACTCATGTCTCCCACCACCCCCACCCCCCAGCATTGTGGGGCAGCCTCCACCAGGCCCCCACTCATGTCTCCCACCACCCCCACCCCCCAGCAGTGCAGGGGCAGCCTCCACCAGGCCCCCACTCATGTCTCCCACCACCCACACCCCCCAGCAGTGCAGGGGCAGCCTCCACCAGGCCCCCACTCATGTCTCCCACCCCCCCACCCCCCAGCAGTGCAGGGGCAGCCTCCACCAGGCCCCCACTCATGTCTCCCACCACCCCCACCCCCTGCCACCATGGACAGCCACCGCCAGGCCCCCACCCATGTCTCCCACCACCTCCACCCCCCAGCAGTGCAGGGGCAGCCTCCACCAGGCCCCCACTCATGTCTCCCACCACCCCCACCCCCCAGCAGTGCAGGGCACCCTCCACCAGGCCCCCACTCATGTCTCCCACCACCCCCACCCCCCTGCCACTATGGGCAGCCCCCACCAGGCCCCCACTCATGTCTCCCACCACCCCCACCCCCCTGCCACCATGGGCAGCCCCCACCAGGCCCCCACTCATGTCTCCCACCACCCCCACCCCCCAGCATTGTGGGGCAGCCTCCACCAGGCCCCCACTCATGTCTCCCACCACCCCCACCCCCCAGCAGTGCAGGGGCAGCCTCCACCAGGCCCCCACTCATGTAAACCCACCACCGCCACCGCCCTGCCACCATGGGCAGCCCCCACCAGGCCCCCACCCATGTCTCCCACCACCCCCACCCCCCAGCAGTGCAGGGGCACCCTCCACCAGGCCCCCACTCATGTCTCCCACCACCCCCATCCCCCTGCCACCATGGGCAGCCCCCACCAGGCCCCCACTCATGTCTCCCACCACCCCCACCCCCCAGCAGTGCAGGGGCAGCCTCCACCAGGCCCCCACTCATGTCTCCCACCCCCCCACCACCCAGCAGTGCAGGGGCAGCCTCCACCAGGCCCCCACTCATGTCTCCCACCACCCCCACCCCCTGCCACCATGGACAGCCACCGCCAGGCCCCCACCCATGTCTCCCACCACCTCCACCCCCCAGCAGTGCAGGGGCAGCCTCCACCAGGCCCCCACTCATGTCTCCCACCACCCCCACCCCCCAGCAGTGCAGGGCACCCTCCACCAGGCCCCCACTCATGTCTCCCACCACCCCCACCCCCCTGCCACTATGGGCAGCCCCCACCAGGCCCCCACTCATGTCTCCCACCACCCCCACCCCCCTGCCACCATGGGCAGCCCCCACCAGGCCCCCACTCATGTCTCCCACCACCCCCACCCCCCAGCATTGTGGGGCAGCCTCCACCAGGCCCCCACTCATGTCTCCCACCACCCCCACCCCCCAGCAGTGCAGGGGCATCCTCCACCAGGCCCCCACCCATGTCTCCCACCACCCCCACCCCCCAGCAGTGCAGGGGCAGCCTCCACCAGGCCCCCACTCATGTCTCCCACCACCCCCACCCCCCTTCCACCATGGGCAGCCCCCACGAGGCCCCCACCCATGTCTCCCACCACCCCCACCCCCCTGCAGTGCAGGGGCAGCCTCCACCAGGCCCCCACTCATGTCTCCCACCACCCCCACCCCCCAGCAGTGCAGGGGCAGCCTCCACCAGGCCCCCACTCATGTCTCCCACCACCCCCACCCCCCAGCAGTGCAGGGGCAGCCTCCACCAGGCCCCCACTCATGTCTCCCACCACCCCCACCCCCCAGCAGTGCAGGGGCAGCCTCCACCAGGCCCCCACTCATGTCTCCCACCACCCCCACCCCCCAGCAGTGCAGGGGCAGCCTCCACCAGGCCCCCACTCATGTAAACCCACCACCGCCACCGCCCTGCCACCATGGGCAGCCCCCACCAGGCCCCCACCCATGTCTCCCACCACCCCCACCCCCCAGCAGTGCAGGGGCACCCTCCACCAGGCCCCCACTCATGTCTCCCACCACCCCCATCCCCCTGCCACCATGGGCAGCCCCCACCAGGCCCCCACCCATGTCTCCCACCACCCCCACCCCCAGCAGTGCAGGGGCACCCTCCACCAGGCCCCCACTCATGTCTCCCACCACCCCCACCCCCCAGCAGTGCAGGGGCAGCCTCCACCTGGCCCCCACTCATGTCTCCCACCACCCCCACCCCCCAGCAGTGCAGGGGCACCCTCCACCAGGCCCCCACTCATGTCTCCCACCACCCCCACCCCCTGCCACCATGGGCAGCCCCCACCAGGCCCCCACTCATGTCTCCCACCACCCCCACCCCCCAGCATTGTGGGGCAGCCTCCACCAGGCCCCCACTCATGTCTCCCACCACCCCCACCCCCAGCATTGTGGGGCAGCCTCCACCAGGCCCCCACTCATGTCTCCCACCACCCCCACCCCCCCAGCAGTGCAGGGGCAGCCTCCACCAGGCCCCCACTCATGTCTCCCACCACCCCCACCCCCCTGCCACCATGGGCAGCCCCCACCAGGCCCCCACCCATGTCTCCCACCACCCCCACCCCCCAGCAGTGAAGGGGCACCCTCCACCAGGCCCCCACTCATGTCTCCCACCACCCCCACCCCCCAGCAGTGCAGGGGCAGCCTCCACCAGGCCCCCACTCATGTCTCCCACCACCCCCACCCCCCAGCAGTGCAGGGGCACCCTCCACCAGGCCCCCACTCATGTCTCCCACCACCCCCACCCCCCTGCCACCATGGGCAGCCCCCACCAGGCCCCCACCCATGTCTCCCACCATCCCCACCCCCCAGCAGTGCAGGGGCACCCTCCACCAGGCCCCCACTCATGTCTCCCACCACCCCCACCCCCCTGCCACCATGGGCAGCCCCCACCAGGCCCCCACTCATGTCTCCCACCACCCCCACCCCTTGCCACCATGGGCAGCCCCTACCAGGCCCCCACTCATGTCTCCCACCACCCCACCCCCCAGCATTGTGGGGCAGCCTCCACCAGGCCCCCACCCATGTCTCCCACCACCCCCAACCCCCAGCAGTGCAGGCGCACCCTCCACCAGGCCCCCACTCATGTCTCCCACCACCCCCACCCCCCAGCAGTGCAGGGGCACCCTCCACCAGGCCCCCACTCATGTCTCCCACCACCCCCACCCCCCAGCAGTGCAGGGGCAGCCTCCACCAGGCCCCCACTCATGTCTCCCACCACCCCCACCCCCCAGCAGTGCAGGGGCAGCCTCCAACAGGCCCCCACTCATGTCTCCCACCACCCCCACCCCCCTGCCACCATGGGAAGCCCCCACCAGGCCCCCACTCATGTCTCCCACCACCCCCACCCCCCAGCAGTGCAGGGGCAGCCTCCACCAGGCCCCCACTCATGTCACCCACCCCCCCACCCCCAGCAGTGCAGGGGCACCCTCCACCAGGCCCCACTCATGTCTCCCACCACCCCCACCCCCCTGCCACCATGGGCAGCCCCCACCAGGCCCCCACCCATGTCTCCCACCACCCCCACCCCCCAGCAGTGAAGGGGCAGCCCCCACCAGGCCCCCACTCATGTCTCCCACCCCCCCCCACCCCCCAGCCACCAGGGGCACCCTCCACCAGGTCCTCACAATCCCCAATCATGTGCGTAATGGTCAGCCTCCACAGCCAAAAAGCCCTACCAAGTAACCCATTCACCCACATGGAAATGTAAATTACATGTTACACCCCCAATGTTCATGAAGCTAATTAACCCATGTCCGTCACACACAATGGTTGCAATTGAATGGGAAAACACCCAACATGACATGCATGAAACCAATGAGATGATACCATCAGTGAAGTATGAAAACAAAATTGTATTGAAAAAAATAAAGAATGCTAAAGAAAGGAAACAAACTACAATGAGAATGAGAAAAAATAATGTGCATGTCTGTATTAAAAAAAAAACACTGCAAATCAGAATCCAAAAAAAAGTCGTCCAAAGTCAGATGTAAAAAAATCTCAATGCAATAAAGAACTATGTTAAAAACTAACAAGGGTCCATGAGCCCAACTGAACAAAGGAAACCTACTAAAAAGCCTAACTAAAAATCAACTATATACAAAAAGTGGAGCAGTGTCCGTCGACTCCAAATCAAAATAAGAAACAAAGGAAACCTAAAACTAAAGAACTATATACAAAGGCGGCGGGCAAGTCCTGTTCGATGTCCCGGAGGCGGTCCAGTTCCATGGCCCCGAGGGTCCGCAGGGACGACGCCGTGTCCTCCTCCAACCCCCTGCGGATTGCCTCGAGGCACTCGGCCCGCCTCAGGGCCCTCCGCATGGAGTTCTCCGCCCTGACCATTGTGAGCCGCGCCTTTTCCGCCCACCGCCGCTCCGCACCTATGGCGTGGCCCAACCGCTGCCACACGGAAGACACTCTCTGTCCTGGGTCCCCCTGCCCTCCGGCCGATGCCTGCCCCTCCGATGTGGAAAGCCCCGAGCCTTCATGTCTCCCACCATGTTGCTGCTGCTGCACTGCCTCTGCCCGTGCACTGCCTCCTGCTGCCTGCACATCCTCCGCTGGCTGGGGTGCAGTTGTTGATGTGGCCACCCCTGCTGGACCTCCGACTCCCGACTGTGGCAGGGATGCCTCCTCCACCAGCCTGGCCGCACCGTCAGAGGCAGCTCCACAGGGCACCCAGGTGACTGATGGGTGGGAAGATGGCACAGAGGACGACTGGCGCGTAGGGGGTCCAGTTGAGGAGGGGATCGGAGCAAGCCCCATCAGACGGAGGAATCCGGCCTGGGTGACCTGTCCCAGCAGGCTGACGTGGTCAACGAGCCATTCGAGATGACGTGCAGTCTCTCCATGAAAAGACTGCAGGTCACCTCGCATGGCCCGTTGACGTAATGCCACACCAGCCAGGACAGGCTCAACCCGGACCTGGATGGCCACGTCCGCAGGCAGAGGAAGGCCAGTTGACGTCAGCTCATCCCCTGCCTGAAAACGGGTCTGGACGTAGGCATCCCTGCTGGTGCAAGATGATGCAGGGACAGGATCGGGGACAGGATTGCACACAGGCACCTCCGCGGCGGCGGCCTGTGCTGCCTCCTGTCCCTGGTCCTGCACTGCACCACTAGCACCAGTGGGATCCCCACCTCCAGACCCCGTCTCCGGTGCTTGCACGGCCTCCTCCTCCACCAAACCCCCCACCAACCTGGATGACTCCGTGCCATCTTCCCCTGTTGGGCCCTGTGGGGTCCCAGCTGCCCCTTCTGCTCCCGAGGAGTCCAACTGCAACCTCCGCCTCTTGGACCTCCCCCCGGCAGCTGCGGCCTGGGACGCGGCACCAGACTCCTCACTCCCCGACGAGATGACAACACGGGAGGGGAGCCGGGCCTTGCGTCTCCGGCTGGCGGTCGGATCCCCGCCGCTGTGCTCCACAGCACCTTCTCCGCCCTCTTCATCAGTTGACGCTGCAGACAGGGAGAAACAAAACACAGGCATCAGGGCACTGTACAATGGACACATACACACATGACAGTTTCACATGAGTGTCATTGGCAAACCTCAGACATGTCATCACAATCCCCAACACGCATGTCATTGCAACTCGCACACATGAGCCATACCACAGCCATATCGCAACTGCCAGCACCATCCATACACATACAACAGCATCAGCAGCCAAAGGGGAGCCAGACATCACATGCAACACAGGAAGTGCACCACACATGTACACACACCACCACACTTGCATGCATGTGTACACCTCTGCCAAGTGTCGCACTGTTCAGACGGCCATCCATGTCACATCTGCCAATCATGCTTCCACATACCGCTGTCACATGCATCCATGTTGCATCACTGTTGCACCCTTGTCAAATACACACACATGCACATGTACACAGTGCTCATACATGCAGCCGAAAACAACATAAATGCGTGACATCACGGACATGTTTACTTACATACACATTCATACAAACATGTGTGCACGCACAACTGCATTTGCCATGCAAGCCTACACACACAAGCACCATCCATGTCTCACACATTACAGCCCTCGCATGTGTCAGCCCCACGGCCCTGTACACCCCCACCCATACTCGACCCCATACAAACAGATGTGCAACCTGCACAATACCGAATAATCACCACACGCACTGCTCACAATCAGGATGCATGTACACTCACCGCTCGACTCCAGACGGGTCTGCTTCTCTAGGACCTGGACGTGGAGCGCTGGGGATATGCGTTCCAGGACCCCCATCTGTTCTTCCGACAAGTGGCCCCGGCGCCCCTTGGCATCCGCTGCCTTCAAGAGGCGCCTGGCCTTGTTCAGGGTCCTGGACCTGTAGTCCTCCCAGCGCTTCCTGACATGTTGTAAGTCCCGGACTGCCACCCCCTCCGCGTTGATGGCAGTCACGATGTCAGTCCAGATCCGAGTCCGTCCTTCCTTGTCGGCCCGGGAACTTCCGAAGAGGGCATCATACTGCCCCAGGACTTGCTCCACCAGGACACCAACTTCAGTGGCACTGAAGCTGGTGCCCCTCTGCCTCTCTGGCCGGGGGTTGTCAGTGGTCACAGATGGTGTTTGCCCCGACATGACAACCCCAGAGGCAGGAGTGGGTGGGCAACTGGGTCCTGGGGCTGGGCTGTGGAGCGATGGAATTCCAGTCGGGAGTCTTCGGTTCCAGCAGGGGTGGTCACAGCAACAGCACCCCTGGCTGATGTGCAGGCAGCAAATGGCAGTGCACGTGGGCAGCAGGCAGTCAGGCAGCAGCAGATGGCAAGTGGGAGCGTGTTCGGGGCTCTGGGGGGCAGTAGTTCGGCCTTCTGGGCAGGAGCGTGGTCTTCCGTGTGCTTACGCGTGGCCAGCTTGGTACGGAGTGATTTGGCACGTGAAAATCCTGCACGTCAGCGTGAAAATCGAGGAAAGGCCCTTAGCGCGTAAGCGCGTCAGCACGCATACGCGATTCTATTGGACCAAAGGCCCTCAGCGAGTAAACGCGTCTGTGACGTGACCCGCACGGGTGTCTCCCAATCAGCACGTGATGACAGAGCACACGTGTAAAGACTGCATGTCAGAGTGTCATCGCGTGTGATTGGTGGAAATGGCCCTACACGCAGAAGTGACAAAGCGTGTAATTGGTGGAAATGGCCCTAGCGCGTACACGCCGCGTAAGTGACGCTGGACGTGTGGGCCTGTATAAAAGGTACGTGTAGAACACCATTTCCTTGTACGTGCTTTTCGTGGAGAGCGAGTGGGTGAATTCTGTACTTCTTGTCGTTTCACACTCGATTTACTTAACGGCGTTTCAAGTTCGCATTCCCTGTTACCTCTGACAGCTTTTTCTCTTTTTTCTCTTTTACTGGTTTACCTGGGCCTGTTCCCTCAAACAGTGTTCCCTTCTACTGTTGTCCTGTTTCCTCAGACAGCGTACAAATCTTCTTTTGGCGGGGGTGTTGCCAACCAAACGCGCTCCTTTTTCACGCTCTTTTACTTGGCAGACGGTGAGTCACGCACGTATCTAACATCTGTGCTTGCCCCGTGTGTAGCCTACCCCTTCAGAGGTCATTCTAGGCTGCGTGTGACACGCATACGTTCATTCTTGTGTTACTGGGTGCCACAGCGTAGTGCAGGTTTTTCTTTCTGCACACGTGGTCTAGGAGGGGTTGCGTGCACGTCATCTCCCTTTTTTGGGGCTCCTGTGCGTAGCGTGACCCGTCATCTTTCCCCAGGGGTTACAATCAGCCTTGCAAGAGCACTAGGGTACAATTACCATCTGGTACCCAACCCCTTTGACCCCCAATTGCCCAGGACAATACTTTACAGCCACTCCCATACGCACATCTACATCAGTGCCATGGCTGGGAGGCGAGAATTCCGTAAGGGTGGCAAAGGTGGAAGAGCCACAAGTGGTGGCCGTGGTGAATCCGGTAGGGGACGTGGTCGTTACTTGCAGGGTGAGCCTGTCCCCCCATGTGTGGAGGACCAGTCAAGGGCACCCATATTCCCCCCCCCTCCCGTTGAGGCTGATGTGGCTGACACCATCCATGCTCAGCCCTTGTTGGACCAGCCCATTGTGGCACCAGACCTGGCTGACTCCATGGCTGACTTCCAGGTCAGCAGGCCTATGACACGTGCGCTGGTGCACGTTGATGTCACCATGCCACGTGCATCTGGGGCAGCAAGGTCATCTGCTGCACCAAGTAGCCAGGGCGGAGAGGCTGCAGGGGCAGCTGCGGCTCCATCCACCCCAGCCCTCACACACCCAGCCAGGACAGTGTCGGTCCTAGTCCATGCTGCTGACATTCCCCCTGACACCATCACACTAGAGCCAATGCCTGCACCAACTCCCATGCTGAGTGTGCAATCCCACACTCCTGATACAGAGTCCACCAGGGCTCCTGCCCCTAGTGTCCAGAGCAGCGCAGGACACTCAGGATCACCACCACCTTACAAGAGGAAGAGTGCTCGTCCGGCACAGGCTGATGCCCCAGACACGGCTACACAGTCCGGCCCGTCCAGGAAGCCCAGCTTCACGGATGACGAACTGAATGCACTTGTCAAGTATGTGTCCGCACATGACAACGAGATGGTCATTGTTGCAGGATCCAAGACCACACCTGCACAACGCCAGGCACTCTGGCAGACCGTTGCGGACATCGTAAGTGCCCTTGGAATCGTGAGGCGCACAGCCAATGATTGCTATAAGCGCTGGAATGACCTAAAGCGCAGGGCAAAGAGTAAGCTGGCCTCAAGTCATGCCGCAACTCTAGTGACTGGAGGTGGGTCTCCAGTAGTAGACATGGAACTCACTCCACATGAGTCAGTCGCTGGGACCTACGTCACGGAGTAACAGATCCAAGGCGTGGGAGATCTGGCTGATTACGAGGCATTGTCCGGTGAGTGCACATGCATGTGTGTGTCATCCATGTGCATGGTGTGTGTGTGAGGGCTTCTGTTTGTGTGCCAGGTGAGAGTGTGTGCGCCTGAGTCGTATGGGTCAGCCATGTGCTTCATGCAATACATCCTGCGCAGCTGCATTTGGCCATAGCAGTATCCCTTCTGCCAACAGTAGACATCTAGCCCAACTGCACGCCAGTTGCCCTTGAAGTGTCACCTTGCCACAACATTGTTGCTTATTTTTCACTGTTCATTCAGGCAGATTTTTTGCATTCCACCACCTTTACTAGGCATGTCGCAGTCCACTAGTCACATGTCTGACATGGCTATGGTAAAGTGGAGTGACTTTGTTACCTGGATATCATTTGTTCACACATGTCCCTGTGCAATTGGACCATTTCAGACTGGCAGCTCCAGGTGAAAAATCTGACCTGTTAGAATTAGAAAAGCTATTACATGCGGGAACTGGACTGAATGAATAGGTGCTGCCCTCCTCTCCATCTTCACTCAATAGCAATGGTACATGCCATCTGTGTGATGGCATGTGTGTTTCACCTGGCAATCACAGGCCAATGTGTGATGCCACTGCCAGGCAGCATGCAGAAAATGTGTTCATCTTCCATCTTGGTGTCATCAGTGTGTGCCATTTGCCTGCCCTTCATATGCAGTGAGGGTGCATGCATGGGAGGGTTTCAGTCATGTGGGACATGTGTCAATCAAGTACTGGTTCTCTTGCTTCTCAGCCCTCATTGTGTGCCATGGTGCTAATGCCTGTTTCCATTTCTCTGTTTTTATGTCTTTGCAGGGGAAGACGCACCTGATACTGCTGGGGTTGTGGAGATGGTGCAGACCCAGGAGGGGTCCGAGGGCCGACCAACCACCAGTGAGGGACGTGGTGTGGTGGTGGGTGAGAACCCACAAGTGCTGCAGGTCGTGCTCTCAAGGGGTGTCTCTGGCTGCACCTCCCCCGAGCTGTACTCAGGTGTTAATTCGGATGAGACCTACGTGCCGTCGCAGGTGAGTGTTCCAGGGAGGGATTCTGTTCTGTCCCACCCACCTGCACCAGGGTCAGAACCCTTGATGGGGATGTCAGTGTTGGCAGCTACGCCTTTGGTGGTTACGGATGCAGGGTCACACTCCGCGACATCTGATCCTGTTCCTGGGCCAGCAGATCAGAGGGGGAATGCAGTCCTGCAGCCTCAGGCAGTGCCGGCACAGCAAGGCGCAGTTCGCCTTGCCCCAGACAGGTGTGGTGCCCGCCGACGTGGTGGCCGTACGCCACCTGGCAATACCGCATGGGAGCAATCCATTTACGGTATGGCAACACAACAGGCAGCATCATCCGAGATGATGGCTCAGGCCATGGATAGGGTGGCCACTTCCATTGTCCCCCCTGAAAGGCTGATGGAGCGACTAGAGCAGGCAACCGACTCCATCTGCCAGTCACACAGGGAGGACATGTTGGGGTCCAACAGGGACAGGCGTGCGGCACTGGCGACTCTGCAGGAGGCCATCTCCATTGAGTCCCAGGGCCACAGGGAAGCCCTGAGGCAGGAGCTCCTTCACCTCAGGACGACTCTTGTTGAGCTTGAGGCTTCAACACACCAAAGGACAGAACAGCAGCTGGAGCGTCTCACCCGTACGCTCTCAGCTGAGATGCAGGCAACGAGGGCGGAGGTCCGGGCATCCCGTGAGTTGTTGCATGGGGACCTCCGCACACTCATCCTCCAGAACCAGACCTACCACACCCGCATGCTTGCAGCCATGGAGGAGCAGACTAGGGCCTTGCGTGGGCTGCCTCCCATAGTGCAACCACCTCCGGATGCAGCTGCACAGGGTGATAATAGCGACAGCAGTGATACTCCCACAATAGGGTAGCCGTGTGGGCCATGAGCCCATGGAGGTGTTTTTTTTTCCCAGGATCCACGCAGGTGGGTTCTGGTGTGCATCCTGTCCTCGGACCTCCTGGGTGGCCTCCCCAACCCCCCCGGGCCCATCAATGGCCATTTTTGATTTTTATTTTTATTTTTGATTTTTATTTGGGACAATTTGTTGGCTTCCGTGGTTCCTGTGGGCATACACAGCATTGTGGCTGGGCACATGCAGGCTTGTCATGTATTTGGTTCAGATGCTTGGGTTTGAGTCACACACACCCCTCCTGCTTCCCGTTTCCATGGGCTTGCAAAGGGTGTGCCCAAGTGACAGTGAATTACACAGTGACGTTGGACTCCCATGTCCCATGAGCTGTGTGGGCAGTCTGTAGTCAATACTGTGTATACATTCCTAGTGCATATTGCTGTTGTGTTGTACACTGCATGTTGCATTGATGTGTAACTCATCATCTGTGTCTACCTCCCAATTTGCAGGTCCCTTCCTCATGTCTACACAAGGCCCTCTAGTCTGGAGATGGGGTCCATGTTGGCAGCAGTGCACCTACAACTCTACATGGCGCCAACACTGCACAGTTGGTAGTGGTGGGAGTGCAGGCATTTCCAGGTGGTGAGACTACTAATATATAACATTTGTGATGTCATGTTAATGGTAGTACCTGCTCAAGTTTGTTGTTGGTCCTGCATTACTGTGAGCATTTCAGGTGTTGCAAGTTTCAATTAGGGACACTCTACATTGTGACACTAGTGTCATGTTGTGGGGATTACTTTGTTTTCCTGCAAATAGCATGACATGGCACGGTGTGTGGTGTGGCGGTGCTGGGGATGGGTTGGCTGACATGGCACTGTCCTCTTGTTGCATTTTGCAAGTGGGTATTCATTTTAGCTGCTTGAATGTGTTACTTCACAAAACTGCGTTGGTGGTGTCTGTGTGGGTAGGGATGCACACATTGTGACACTTCCAGGTGAACAATCTCAGGCTGATATGGTTTTCACGGTTCATTCTCCAGACATTCAGGATCAGTGTCAGGTTGAGTCATCATTGATTGTCAGATGGAATGTGCCAGGGCAGTGTGCACTCCACAGGGGTGTGATTTCTATGTGAAGTAATTAGCCACTAGCTGTGTACGGGCTGCCTCCCCCGTGCCCTTTCCCCTCCCATGCGCAGCGGCTGTGCATGTGGTTGGGGATGTGGGGCCACCACCATGTCCACGGCCAGGCCCGGCATGTTGCAACGTTGTGCAGGACACATGCTGCCACTATGATCCTGCACACTACTGGGGGAGCGTACAACAGCTGCCCGCCAGAACGGTCAAGGGAGCGAAAGCGTGACTTTAGCACTCCGAATGTGCGCTCCACTATGCCCCGGGTTGTAATGTGGGCTGTGTTATATCTTACCTGGGGTGGCGTGGTGGGGTTCCGAATTGGCGTCATCATGTGGGGGCTGAGAGGGCAGGCACTGTCCCCTGTGGAGGTGGTGATTGGTATCATTGGTGGGGTTGTGACCTTGCTCAGTATCTGACATGCATGCATGTTCAGTGGCATTCATACTCACCAAGCAGCCATGTATCGCCATGCCGCCCAGCTTCTAGGTCCCGGCTTAGGGTGGACATTCGGTAAATGAAGCTGTCGTGGGTTGACCCGGGATAGTTGGCATATACTGAGGTGATGATTCCCTTGGCATTACATACTACCTGCATGTTGATGGAATGCCAGTGCTTGCGGTTCCTATAGATGTGCTCAGATGCCCTGGGGGGACGTAGAGCCACATGGGTGCAGTCGATGGCACCTAGCACTTTGGGGAATCGTGCCACAGCGTAAAAATCCAGGGCGGCAGCATGCCTTTCTGCAGGTGTTCTGGGCAGGTATATGTGCCTGCGGACTGATGGGCGTGCAGTGATGATGTTCAAGACCTGGTGTAGGCAGCGTGACTGGGTGGCCTGTGATACACCACCCACAATGGCACTAGTCCGCTGAAATGATCCAGTGGCTAAGAAGTGCAGTACATTGAGGACCTTCTCCAGGGGGCTGAGTGCTTGGGAGCACAGGGTGGGTGATGTGAGGTCATCCTCCCACTCACTCACCAGGTCCAGTATGATGTGTGGTGGAAACCTGTACCTCCCATGCACCTGGTCATCAGGCATCCCGAAAAGGCTGGTTCTGGGTGTGAATATTCTGGCCCTGGCTATCCTCCTCCTCCTCCTTTGGTAGGCCACGCCCACTGCAGCTAGGAACGGTATGTTCATCCTGGGTCTGAGCTTGTTATTTTGTTAGCGCGCAAATTAATGCGTTGTGCGTGTTGTAGGCGAGCGTGTGACCCGCGCACCCCTGAAATCCAGTACCCAGTCCAATAGCCTGTGGAAATTCCCGCGCACTCCGGGATACAGGTGCGCTGACGTACTTGCGTGTGTAAGTGTCCGCGCACCCCTGATATACACGTACATAGGCCAATCGCGTGTACGCGCACTTTTGTCCAATTACACGAGATGAGACTCGGACGTACTGTCCAATTACACGCGATGACACTCTGACGTGCAGTCTTTCCACGTGTGCTCTGTCATCACGTGCTGTGTGGGAAACACCCGTGCGGGTCACGCCACAGACGCGTTTACGCGCTGAGGGCCTTTGGTCCAATAGAATTGCGTATGCATGCTGACGTGTTTACGCGCTGAGGGCCTTTGGTCCAATAGAATCGCATATGTGTGCTGACGCGTTTACGTGCTAAGGGCCTTTGGTCCAATAGAATCGCGTATGCGTGCTGACGCGCTTACGCGCTAAGGGCCTTTCCTCGATTTTCACGCTGACGTGCAGGATTTTCACGTGCCAAATCACTCCGTACCAAGCTGGCCACACATAAGCACACGGAAGACCACGCTCCTGCCCAGAAGGCCGAACTACTGCCCCCCAGATCCCCGAGCACGCTCCCACCTGCCATCTGCTGCTGCCTGGCTGCCTGCTGCCCACGTGCACTGCCATTTGCTGCCTGCACATCAGCCAGGGGTGCTGTTGCTGTGACCACCCCTGCTGGAACCGAAGACTCCCGACTGGAATTCCATCGCTCCACAGCCCAGCCCCAGGACCCAGTTGCCCACCCACTCCTGCCTCTGGGGTTGTCATGTCGGGGCAAACACCATCTGTGACCACTGACAACCCCCGGCCAGAGAGGCAGAGGGGCACCAGCTTCAGTGCCACCGAAGTTGGTGTCCTGGTGGAGCAAGTCCTGGGGCAGTCTGATGCCCTCTTCGGAAGTTCCCGCACCGACAAGGAAGGACGGACTCGGATCTGGACTGACATCGTGACTGCCATCAACGCGGAGGGGGTGGCAGTCCGGGACTTACAACATGTCAGGAAGCGCTGGGAGGACTACAGGTCCAGGACCCTGAACAAGGACTGGCGCCTCTTGAAGGCAGCGGATGCCAAGGGGCGCCGGGGCCACTTGTCGGAAGAACAGATGGGGGTCCTGGAACGCATATCTTCAGCGCTCCACGTCCAGGTCCTAGAGAAGCAGACCCGTCTGGAGTCGAGCGGTGAGTGTACATGCATCCTGATTGTGAGCAGTGCATGTGGTGATTATTCGGTATTGTGCAGGTTGCACATCTGTTTGTATGGGGTCGACTATGGGTGGGGGTGTACAGGGCCGTGGGGCTGACACATGCGAGGGCTGTAATGTGTGAGACATGGATGGTGCTTGTGTGTGTAGGCTTGCATGGCTAATGCAGTTGTGCGTGCACACATGTTTGTATGAATGTGTATGTAAGTAGACATGTCCGTGATGTCACGCATGTATGTTGTTTTTGGCTGCATGTATGAGCACTGTGTACATGTGCATGTGTGTGTATTTGACAAGGGTGCAACAGTGATGCAACATGGATGCATGTGACAGCGGTATGTGGAAGCCTGATTGGCAGATGTGACATGGATGGCCGTCTGAACAGTGCGACACTTGGCAGAGGTGTACACATGCATGCAAGTGTGGTGGTGTGTGTACATGTGTGGTGCACTTCCTGTGTTGCATGTGATGTCTGGCTCCCCTTTGGCTGCTGATGCTGTTGTATGTGTAGGGATGGTGCTGGCAGTTGCGATATGGCTGTGGTATGGCTCATGTGTGCGAGTTGCAATGACATGTGTGTTGGGGATTGTGATGACATGTCTGAGGTTTGCCAATGCCACTCATGTGCAACTGTCATGTGTGTATGTGTCCATTGTACAGTGCCCTGATGCCTGTGTTTTGTTTCTCCCTGTCTGCAGCGTCAACTGATGAAGAGGGCGGAGAAGGTGCTGTGGAGCACAGCGGCGGGGATCCGACCGCCAGCCGGAGACGCAAGGCCCGGCTCCCCTCCCGTGTTGTCATCTCGTCGGGGAGTGAGGAGTCCGGTGCCGCGTCCCAGGCCGCAGCTGCCGGGGGGAGGTCCAAGAGGCGGAGGTTGCAGTTGGACTCCTCGGCAGCAGAAGGGGCAGCTGGGACCCCACAGGGCCCAACAGGGGAAGATGGCACGGAGTCATCCAGGTTGGTGGGGGGTTTGGTGGAGGAGGAGGCCGTGCAAGCACCAGAGACGGGGTCTGGAGGGGGGGATCCCACTGGTGCTAGTGGTGCAGTGCAGGACCAGGGACAGGAGGCACCACAGGCCACCGTGGAGGTGCCTGTGTGCAATCCTGTCCCCGATCCTGTCCCTGCATCATCTTGCACCAGCAGGGATGCCTACGTACAGACCCGTTTTCAGGCAGGGGATGAGCTGACGTCAACTGGCCTTCCTCTGCCTGCGGACGTGGCCATCCAGGTCCGGGTCGAGCCTGTCCTGGCTGGTGTGGCGTTGCGTCAACGGGCCATGCGAGGTGACCTGCAGTCTTTTCATGGAGAGACTGCACGTCATCTCGAAAGGCTCGTTGACCACGTCAGCCTGCTGGGACAGGTCACCCAGGCTGGATTCCTCCGTCTGATGGGGCTTGCTCCGACCCCCTCCTCAACTGGACCCCCTACGTGCCAGTCGTCCTCTGTGCCATCTTCCCACCCATCAGTCACCTGGGTGCCCTGTGGAGCTGCCTCTGACGGTGCGGCCAGGCTGGTGGAGGAGGCATCCCTGCCACAGTCGGGAGTCGGAGGTCCAGCAGGGGTGGCCACATCAACAACTGCACCCCAGCCGGAGGAGGATGTGCAGGCAGCAGGAGGCAGTGCACGGGCAGAGGCAGTGCAGCAGCAGCAACATGGTGGGAGACATGAAGGCTCGGGGCTTTCCACATCGGAGGGGCAGGCATCGGCCGGAGGGCAGGGGGACCCAGGACAGAGAGTGTCTTCCGTGTGGCAGCGGTTGGGCCACACCATAGGTGCGGAGCGGCGGCGGGCGGAAGAGGCGCGGCTCACAATGGTCAGTGCGGAGAACTCCATGCGGAGGGCCCTGAGGCGGGCCGAGTGCCTCGAGGCAATCCGCAAGGGGTTGGAGGAGGACACGGCGTCGTCCCTGCGGACCCTCGGGGCCATGGAACTGGACCGCCTCCGGGACATCGAACAGGAGTTCGATGATGCCCTGGCCCGGGACACCACGGAGTGAGCCGCTGGACTTGCCCGCCGCCTTTGTATATAGTTCTTTAGTTTTAGGTTTCCTTTGTTTCTTATTTTGATTTGGAGTCGACGGACACTGCTCCACTTTTTGTATATAGTTGATTTTTAGTTAGGTTTTTTAGTAGGTTTCCTTTGTTCAGTTGGGCTCATGGACCCTTGTTAGTTTTTAACATAGTTCTTTATTGCATTGAGATTTTTTTACATTTGACTTTGGATGACTTTTTTTTGGATTCTGATTTGCAGTGGGTTTTTTTTAATACGGACATGCACATTGTTTTTTCTCATTCCCATTGTAGTTTGTTTCCTTTCTTTAGCATTCTTTATTTTTTTCAATACAATTTTGTTTTCATACTTCACTGTGTGGTATCATCTCATTGGTTTCATGCATGTCATGTTGGGTGTTTTCCCATTCAATTGCAACCATTGTGTGTGACGGACATGGGTTCATTAGCTTCATGAACATTGGGGGTGTAACATGTAATTTACATTTCCATGTGGGTGATTGGGTTACTTGGTAGGGCTTTTTGGCTGTGGAGGCTGACCAATACGCACATGATTGGGGATTGTGAGGACCTGGTGGAGGGTGCCCCTGGTGGCTGGGGGGTGGGGGGGTGGGAGACATGAGTGGGGGCCTGGTGGAGGGTGCCCCTGCACTGCTGGGGGTGGGGGTGGTGGGAGACATGAGTGGGGGCCTGGTGGGGGCTGCCCATGGTGGCAGGGGGGTGGCGGTGGTGGGAGACATGAGCGGGGGCCTGGTGGAGGCTACCCCTGCACTGCTGGGGGGTGGGGGTGGTGGGAGACATGAGTGGGGGCCTGGTGGAGGCTGCCCCTGCACTGCTGGGGGGTGGGGGTGGTGGGAGACATGGGTGGGGGCCTGGTGGGGGCTGCCCATGGTAGCAGGGGGGTGGGGGTGGTGGGATACATGAGGGGGGGCCTGGTGGAGGCTGCCCCTGCACTGCTGGGGGGTGGGGGGGTGGGAGACATGAGTGGGGGCCTGGTGGAGCCTGCCCCTGCACTGCTGGGGGGTGGGGGTGGTGGGAGACATGAGTGGGGGCCTGGTGGGGGCTGCCCATGGTGGCAGGGGGGTGGGGGTGGTGGGAGACATGAGTGGGGGCCTGGTGGAGGCTGCCCCTGCACTGCTGGGGGGTGGGGGTGGTGGGAGACATGAGTGGGGGCCTGGTGGAGGCTGCCCCTGCACTGCTGGGGGCTGGGGGTGGTGGGAGACATGAGTGGGGGCCTGGTGTAGGGTGCCCCTGCACTGCTGGGGGGTGGGGGTGGTGGGAGACATGAGTGGGGGCCTGGTGTAGGGTGCCCCTGCACTGCTGGGGGGTGGGGTGGTGGGAGACATGGGTGGGGGCCTGGTGGGGGCTGCCCATGGTGGCAGGGGGGTGGGGGTGGTGGGAGACATGAGTGGAGGCCTGGTGGAGGCTGCCCCTGCACTGCTGGGGGGTGGGGGTGGTGGGAGACATGAGTGGGGGCCTGGTGGGGGCTGCCCATGGTGGCAGGGGGGTGGGGGTGGTGGGAGACATGAGTGGGGGCCTGGTGGAGGGTACCCCTGCACTGCTGGGGGGTGGGGGTGGTGGGAGACATGAGTGGGGGCCTGGTGGAGGATGCCCCTGCACTGCTGGGGGGTGGGGGTGGTGGGAGACATGAGTGGGGGCCTGGTGGAGGGTGCCCCTGCACTGCTGGGGGGTGGGGGTGGTGGGAGACATGAGTGGGGGCCTGGTGGGGGCTGCCCATGGTGGCTGGGGGGTGGGGGTGGTGGGAGACATGAGTGGGGGCCTGGTGGAGGCTGCCCAACAATGCTGGGGGGTGGGGGTGGTGGGAGACATGAGTGGGGGCCTGGTGGGGGCTGTCCATGGTGGCAGGGGGGTGGGGGTGGTGGGAGACATGAGTGGGGGCCTGGTGGGGGCTGCCCATGGTGGCAGGGGGGTGGGGTGGTGCGAGACATGAGTGGGGGCCTGGTGGAGGCTGCCCATGGTGGCTGGGGGGTGGGGGTGGTGGGAGACATGAGTGGGGGCCTGGTGGGGGCTGCCCATGGTGGCTGGGGGTGGGGGTGGTGGGAGACATGAGTGGGGGCCTGGTGGAGGCTGCCCCACAATGCTGGGGGGTGGGGGTGGTGGGAGACATGAGTGGGGGCCTGGTGGGGGCTGCCCATGGTGGCAGGGGGGTGGGGGTGGTGGGAGACATGAGTGGGGGCCTGGTGGAGGGTGCCCCTGCACTGCTGGGGGGTGGGGGTGGTGGGAGACATGAGTGGGGGCCTGGTGGAGGCTGCCCCTGCACTGCTGGGGGGTGGGGGTGGTGGGAGACATGAGTGAGGGCCTGGTGGAGGCTGCCCCTGCACTGCTGGGGGGTGGGGGTGGTGGGAGACATGAGTGGGGGCCTGGTGGAGGCTGCCCCTGCACTGCTGGGGGGTGGGGGTGGTGGGAGACATGGGTGGGGGCCTGGTGGGGGCTGCCCATGGTGGCAGGGGGGTGGGGGTGGTGGGAGACATGAGTGGGGGCCTGGTGGAGGCTGCCCCTGCACTGCTGGGGGGTTGGGGTGGTGGGAGACATGGGTGGGGGCCTGGTGGAGGGTGCCCCTGCACTGCTGGGGGGTGGGGGTGGTGGGAGACATGAGTGGGGGCCTGGTGGGGGCTGCCCATGGTGGCAGGGGGTGGGGGTGGTGGGAGACATGAGTGGGGGCCTGGTGGAGAGTGCCCCTGCACTGCTTGGGGGTGGGGGTGGTGGAAGACATGAGTGGGGGCCTGGTGGAGGGTGCCCCTGCACTGCTGGGGGGTGGGGGTGGTGGGAGACATGAGTGGGGGCCTTGTGGGGGCTGCCCATGGTGGCAGGGGGGGTGGGGGTGGTGGGAGACATGAGTGGGGGCCTGGTGGAGGCTGCCCCTGCACTGCTGGGGGGTGGGGGTGGTGGGAGACATGAGTGGGGCCTGGTGGAGGGTGCCCCTGCACTGCTGGGGGGTGGGGGTGGTGGGAGACATGGGTGGGGGCCTGGTGGGGGCTGCCCATGGTGGCAGGGGGGTGGGGGTGGTGGGAGACATGAGTGGGGGCCTGGTGGAGGCTGCCCCTGCACTGCTGGGGGGTGGAGGTGGTGGGAGACATGAGTGGGGGCCTGTTGGAGGCTGACCCTGCACTGCTGGGGGTTGGGGGTGGTGGGAGACATGAGTGGGGGCCTGGCGGAGGCTGCCCCTGCACTGCTGGGGGGTGGGGGTGCTGGGAGACATGAGTGGGGGCCTGGTGGAGGGTGCCCCTGCACTGCTGGGGGGTGGGGGTGGTGGGAGACATGGGTGGGGGCCTGGTGGGGGCTGCCCATGGTGGCAGGGGGGTGGGGGTGGTAGGAGACATGAGTGGGGGCCTGGTGGAGGCTGCCCCACAATGCTGGGGGGTGGGGGTGGTGGGAGACATGAGTGGGGGCCTGGTGGGGGCTGCCCATGGTGGCAGGGGGGTGGGGGTGGTGGGAGACATGAGTGGGGGTGGGTGGAGGCTGCCCATGGTGGCTGGGGGGTGGGGGTGGTGGGAGACATGAGTGGGGGCCTGGTGGGGGCTGCCCATGGTGGCTGGGGGGTGGGGGTGGTGGGAGACATGAGTGGGGGCCTGGTGGAGGCTGCCCCACAATGCTGGGGGGTGGGGGTGGTGGGAGACATGAGTGGGGGCTTGGTGGGGGCTGCCCATGGTGGCAGGGGGGTGGGGGTGGTGGGAGACATGAGTGGGGGCCTGGTGGAGGGTGCCCCTGCACTGCTGGGGGGTGGGGGTGGTGGGAGACATGAGTGGGGGCCTGGTGGAGGCTGCCCCTGCACTGCTGGGGGGTGGGGGTGGTGGGAGACATGAGTGGTGGCCTGGTGGAGGCTGCCCCTGCACTGCTGGGGGGTGGGGGTGGTGGGAGACATGAGTGGGGGCCTGTTGGAGGCTGCCCCTGCACTGCTGGGGGGTGGGGGTGGTGGGAGACATGGGTGGGGCCTGGTGGGGGCTGCCCATGGTGGCAGGGGGGTGGGGGTGGTGGGAGACATGAGTGGGGGCCTGGTGGAGGCTGCCCCTGCACTGCTGGGGGGTGGGGGTGGTGGCAGACATGGGTGGGGGCCTGGTGGAGGGTGCCCCTGCACTGCTGGGAGGTGGGGGTGGTGGGAGACATGAGTGGGGGCCTGGTGGGGGCTGCCCATGGTGGCAGGGGGGTGGGGGTGGTGGGAGACATGAGTGGGGGCTTGGTGGAGGGTGCCCCTGCACTGCTGGGGGGTGGGGTGGTGGGAGACATGAGTGGGGGCCTGGTGGAGGACGCCCCTGCACTGCTGGGGGGTGGGGGTGGTGGGAGACATGAGTGGGGGCCTGGTGGGGGCTGCCCATGGTGGCAGGGGGGTGGGGGTGGTGAGAGACATGAGTGGGGGCCTGGTGGAGGCTGCCCCTGCACTGCTGGGGGGTGGGGGTGGTGGGAGACATGAGTGGGGGCCTGGTGGAGGGTGCCCCTGCACTGCTGGGGGGTGGGGGTGGTGGGAGACATGGGTGGGGGCCTGGTGGGGGCTGCCCATGGTGGCAGGGGGGTGGGGGTGGTGGGAGACATGAGTGGGGGCCTGGTGGAGGCTGCCCCTGCACTGCTGGGGGGTGGAGGTGGTGGGAGACATGAGTGGGGGCCTGGTGGAGGCTGCCCCTGCACTGCTGGGGGGTGGGGGTGGTGAGAGACATGAGTGGGGGCCTGGTGGAGGCTTCCCCTGCACTGCTGGGGGGTGGGGGTGGTGGGAGACATGAGTGGGGGCCTGGTGGAGGGTGCCCCTGCACTGCTGGGGGGTGGGGGTGGTGGGAGACATGGGTGGGGGCCTGGTGGGGGCTGCCCATGGTGGCAGGGGGGTGGGGGTGGTGGAAGACATGAGTGGGGGCCTGGTGGAGGCTGCCCCTGCACTGCTGGGGGGTGGGGGTGGTGGGAGACATGAGTGGGGGCCTGGTGGGGGCTGCCCCTGCACTGCTGGGGGGTGGGGGTGGTGGGAGACATGGGTGGGGACCTGGTGGGGGCTGCCCATGGTGGCAGGGGGGTGGGGGTGGTGGGAGACATGAGTGGGGGCCTGGTGGAGGCTGCCCCTGCACTGCTGGGGGGTGGGGGTGGTGGGAGACATGGGTGGGGGGCCTGGTGGAGGCTGCCCCTGCACTGCTGGGGGGTGGGGGTGGTGGTAGACATGAGTGGGGGCCTGGTGGAGGCTGCCCCTGCACTGCTGGGGGGTGGGGGTGGTGGGAGACATGGGTGGGGGCCTGGTGGGGGCTGCCCATGGTGGCAGGGGGGTGGGGGTGGTGGGAGACATGAGTGAGGGCCTGGTGGAGGCTGCCCCTGCACTGCTGGGGGGTGGGGGTGGTGGGAGACATGGGTGGGGGCCTGGTGGAGGGTGCCCCTGGATGCTGGGGGGTGGGGGTGGTGGGAAACATGAGTGGGGGCCTGGTGGAGGGTGCCCCTGCACTGCTGGGAAGTGGGGGTGGTGGGAGACATGGGTAGGGACCTGGTGGGGGCTGCCCATGGTGGCAGGGGGGTGGGGGTGGTGGGAGACATGAGTGGGGGCCTGGTGGAGGCTGCCCCTGCACTGCTGGGGTGTGGGGGTGGTGGGAGACATGAGTGGGGGCCTGGTCGAGGCTGCCCCTGCACTGCTGGGGGGTGGGGGTGGTGGGAGACATGAGAAGGGGCCTGGTGGAGGGTGCCCCACAATGCTGGGGGGTGGGGGTGCAGGGGTACATGAGTTGGACATGGGTGGGGGCCTGGTGGAGGCTCCCCCTGCACTGCTGGGGGATGGGGGTGGTGGGATTCATGGGTGGGGGCCTGGTGGGGGCTGCCCATGGTGGCAGGGGGGTGGGGGTGGTGGGAGACATGAGTGGGGGCCTGGTGGAGGCTGCCCCTGCACTGCTGGGGTGTGGGGGTGGTGGGAGACATGGGTGGGGGCCTGGTGGAGGGTGCCCCTGCACTGCTGGGGGTTGGGGGTGGTGGGAGACATGAGTGGGGGCCTGGTGGGGGCTGCCCATGGTGGCAGTGGGGTGGGGGTGGTGGGAGACATGAGTGGGGGCCTGGTGGAGGGTGCCCCTGCACTGCTGGGGGGTGGGGGTGGTGGGAGACATGAATGGGGGCCTGGTGGAGGGTGCCCCTGCACTGCTGGGGGGTGGGGGTGGTGGGAGACATGAGTGGGGGCCTGGTGGGGGCTGCCCATGGTGGCAGGGGGGTGGGGGTGGTGGGAGACATGAGTGGGGGCCTGGTGGAGGCTGCCCCTGCACTGCTGGGGGGTGGGGGTGGTGGGGAGACATGAGTGGGGGCCTGGTGGAGGGTGCCCCTGCACTGCTGGGGGGTGGGGGTGGTGGGAGACATGGGTGGGGGCCTGGTGGGGGCTGCCCATGGTGGCAGGGGGTGGGGGTGGTGGGAGACATGAGTGGGGGCCTGGTGGAGGCTGCCCCTGCACTGCTGGGGGGTGGGGGTGGTGGGAGACATGAGTGGGGGCCCGGTGGAGGCTGCCCCTGCACTGCTGGGGGGTGGGGGTGGTGGGAGACATGAGTGGGGGCCTGGTGGAGGCTGCCCCTGCACTGCTGGGGGGTGGGGTGGTGGGAGACATGAGTGGGGGCCTGATGGAGGGTGCCCCTGCACTCCTGGAGGGGGTGGTGGGAGACATGGGTGGGGGCCTGGTGGGGGCTGCCCATGGTGGCAGGGGGCGGGGGTGGTGGGAGACATGAGTGGGGGCCTGGTGGAGGCTGCCCCTGCACTGCTAGGGGGTGGGGGTGGTGGGAGACATGAGTGGGGGCCTGGTGGAGGCTGCCCCTGCACTGCTGGGGGGTGGGGGTGGTGGGAGACATGAGTGAGGGCCTGCTGGAGGGTGCCCCACAATGCTGGGGGGTGGGGGTGCAGGGGTACATGAGTTGGACATGGGTGGGGGCCTGGTGGAGGCTGCCCCTGCACTGCTGGGGGGTGGGAGTGGTGGGAGACATGGGTGGGGGCCTGGTGGGGGCTGCCCATGGTGGCAGGGGGGTGGTGGGAGACATGAGTGGGGGCCTGGTGGAGGCTGCCCCTTCACTGCTGGGGGGTGGGGGTGGTGGGAGACATGGGTGGGGGCCTGGTGGAGGGTGCCCCTGCACTGCTGGGGGGTGGGGGTGGTGGGAGACATGAGTGGGGGCCTGGTGGGGGCTGCCCATGGTGGCAGGGGGTTGGGGGTGGTGGGAGACATGAGTGGGGGCCTGGTGGAGGGTGCCCCTGCACTGCTGGGGGGTGGGGGTGGTGGGAGACATGAGTGGGGGCCTGGTGGAGGCTGCCCCTGCACTGCTGAGGAGTGGGGGTGGTGGGAGACATGGGTGGGGGCCTGGTGGAGGGTGCCCCTGGATGCTAGGGGGTGGGGGTGGTGGGAGACATGAGTGGGGGCCTGGTGGAGGGTGCCCCTGCACTGCTGGGGGGTGGGGGTGGTGGGAGACATGGGTGGGGGCCTGGTGGGGGCTGCCCATGGTGGCAGGGGGGTGGGGGTGGTGGGAGACATGAGTGGGGGCCTGGTGGAGGCTGCCCCTGCACTGCTGGGGTGTGGGGGTGGTGGGAGACATGAGTGGGGGCCTGGTGGAGGCTGCCCCTGCACTGCTGGGGGGTGGGGGTGGTGGGAGACATGAGTGGGGGCCTGGTGGAGGGTGCCCCACAATGCTGGGGGGTGGGGGTGCAGGGGTACATGAGTTGGACATGGGTGGGGGCCTGGTGGAGGCTGCCCCTGCACTGCTGGGGGGTGGGGGTGGTGGGAGACATGGGTGGGGGCCTGCTGGGGGCTGCCCATGGTGGCAGGGGGGTGGGGGTGGTGGGAGACATGAGTGGGGGCCTGGTGGAGGCTGCCCCTGCACTGCTGGGGGGTGGGGGTGGTGGGAGACATGGGTGGGGGCCTGGTGGAGGGTGCCCCTGCACTGCTGGGGGTTGGGGGTGGTGGGAGACATGAGTGGGGGCCTGGTGGGGGCTGCCCATGGTGGCAGGGGGGTGGGGGTGGTGGGAGACATGAGTGGGGGCCTGGTGGAGGGTGCCCCTGCACTGCTGGGGGTGGGGGTGGTGGGAGACATGAGTGGGGGCCTGGTGGAGGGTGCCCCTGCACTGCTGGGGGGTGGGGGTGGTGGGAGACATGAGTGGGGGCCTGGTGGGGGCTGCCCATGGTGGCAGGGGGGTGGGGGTGGTGGGAGACATGAGTGGGGGCCTGGTGGAGGCTGCCCCTGCACTGCTGGGGGGTGGGGGTGGTGGGAGACATGAGTGGGGGCCTGGTGGAGGGTGCCCCTGCACTGCTGGGGGGTGGGGGTGGTGGGAGACATGGGTGGGGGCCTGGTGGGGGCTGCCCATGGTGGCAGGGGGGTGGGGGTGGTGGGAGACATGAGTGGGGGCCTGGTGGAGGCTGCCCCTGCACTGCTGGGGGGTGGGGGTGGTGGGAGACATGAGTGGGGGCCTGGTGGAGGCTGCCCCTGCACTGCTGGGGGTGGGGGTGGTGGGAGACATGAGTGGGGGCCTGGTGGAGGCTGCCCCTGCACTGCTGGGGGGTGGGGGTGGTGGGAGACATGAGTGGGGGCCTGATGGAGGGTGCCCCTGCACTGCTGGGGGGTGGGGGTGGTGGGAGACATGGGTGGGGGCCTGGTGGGGGCTGCCCATGGTGGCAGGGGGGCGGGGGTGGTGGGAGACATGAGTGGGGGCCTGGTGGAGGCTGCCCCTGCACTGCTGGGGGGTGGGGGTGGTGGGAGACATGAGTGGGGGCCTGGTGGAGGCTGCCCCTGCACTGCTGGGGGGTGGGGGTGGTGGGAGACATGAGTGGGGGCCTGGTGGAGGGTGCCCCACAATGCTGGGGGTGGGGGTGCAGGGGTACATGAGTTGGACATGGGTGGGGGCCTGGTGGAGGCTGCCCCTGCACTGCTGGGGGGTGGGGGTGGTGGGAGACATGGGTGGGGGCCTGGTGGGGGCTGCCCATGGTGGCAGGGAGGTGGGGGTGGTGGGAGACATGAGTGGGGGCCTGGTGGAGGCTGCCCCTGCACTGCTGGGGGGTGGGGGTGGTGGGAGACATGGGTGGGGGCCTGGTGGAGGGTGCCCCTGCACTGCTGGGGGGTGGGGGTGGTGGGAGACATGAGTGGGGGCCTGGTGGGGGCTGCCCATGGTGGCAGGGGGGTGGGGGTGGTGGGAGACATGAGTGGGGGCCTGGTGGAGGGTGCCCCTGCACTGCTGGGGGGTGGGGGTGGTGGGAGACATGAGTGGGGGCCTGGTGGAGGGTGTCCCTGCACTGCTGGGGGGTGGGGGTGGTGGGAGACATGAGTGGGGGCCTGGTGGAGGGTGCCCCTGCACTGCTGGGGGGTGGGGGTGGTGGGAGACATGGGTGGGGGCCTGGTGGGGGCTGCCCATGGTGGCAGGGGGGTGGGGGTGGTGGGAGACATGAGTGGGGGCCTGGTGGAGGCTGCCCCTGCACTGCTGGGGGGTGGGGGTGGTGGGAGACATGAGTGGGGGCCTGGTGGAGGCTGCCCCTGCACTGCTGGGGGTGGGGGTGGTGGGAGACATGAGTGGGGGCCTGGTGGAGGCTGCCCCTGCACTGCTGGGGGGTGGGGGTGGTGGGAGACATGAGTGGGGGCCTGATGGAGGGTGCCCCTGCACTGCTGGGGGGTGGGGGTGGTGGGAGACATGGGTGGGGGCCTGGTGGGGGCTGCCCATGGTGGCAGGGGGGCGGGGGTGGTGGGAGACATGAGTGGGGGCCTGGTGGAGGCTGCCCCTGCACTGCTGGGGGGTGGGGGTGGTGGGAGACATGAGTGGGGGCCTGGTGGAGGCTGCCCCTGCACTGCTGGGGGGTGGGGGTGGTGGGAGACATGAGTGGGGGCCTGGTGGAGGGTGCCCCACAATGCTGGGGGTGGGGGTGCAGGGGTACATGAGTTGGACATGGGTGGGGGCCTGGTGGAGGCTGCCCCTGCACTGCTGGGGGGTGGGGGTGGTGGGAGACATGGGTGGGGGCCTGGTGGGGGCTGCCCATGGTGGCAGGGAGGTGGGGGTGGTGGGAGACATGAGTGGGGGCCTGGTGGAGGCTGCCCCTGCACTGCTGGGGGGTGGGGGTGGTGGGAGACATGGGTGGGGGCCTGGTGGAGGGTGCCCCTGCACTGCTGGGGGGTGGGGGTGGTGGGAGACATGAGTGGGGGCCTGGTGGGGGCTGCCCATGGTGGCAGGGGGGTGGGGGTGGTGGGAGACATGAGTGGGGGCCTGGTGGAGGGTGCCCCTGCACTGCTGGGGGGTGGGGGTGGTGGGAGACATGAGTGGGGGCCTGGTGGAGGGTGCCCCTGCACTGCTGGGGGGTGGGGGTGGTGGGAGACATGAGTGGGGGCCTTATGGGGGCTGCCCATGGTGGCAGGGGGGTGGGGGTGGTGGGAGACATGAGTGGGGGCCTGGTGGAGGCTGCCCCTGCACTGCTGGGGGGTGGGGGTGGTGGGAGACATGACATGGGTGGGGGCCTGCTGGCAGGTGCCCCACGGTGCAGGGGGGTGGGGTGGTGGGAAACATGAGTTGGACATGAGTGGGGGCCTGCTGGCAGGTGCCCCACAGTGCTGGGGGGTGGGGGTGGTGGCAGACATGCATTGTTGATCAGTAGTGCAAGGTGACATGTGGGTTGGCTGGGGGGCATGCCCATGGTGGATGGGCTGCCTGCGGGACATGAGCAGGGTTGCAGGGTACTCCCCCGTGGTGTGGGCTGCCTGCAGGGGCCGTGGAGGTTGTGGAGCGTACACCTGGGAGGACCCACACGGCCAATTCCCATGTAGTACTCCCCAGAACACCTGAAATACACATTCCCTGCTGAAATCGCGTGTGCAACTTCCCGCGCACCCCTGAAATACACGTACCCTGCTCGCACTGGGACAATCGCGTGTGGAACTTCCCGCGCACCCCTGAAATACACGTACCCTGCTCGCACTGGGACAATCGCGTGTGGTACTTCCCGCGCACCCCTGAAATACACGTACCCTGATGGAATCGCGTGTGGAACTTTCCGCGCACCCCTGAAATGCACGTACCCTGCTGAAATCGCGTGTGGAACTTCCCGCGCACCCCTGAAATACACGTACCCTGCTGAAATCGCGTGTGGAACTTCACGCGCACCCCTGAAATGCATGTACCCTGCTGGAATCGCGTGTGGAACTTCCCGCGCACCCCTGAAATACACGTACCCTGCTGGAATCGCGTGTGGAACTTCCCGCGCACCCCCGAAATACACGTACCCTGCTGAAATCGCGTGTGGAACTTCCCGCGCACACCTGAAATACACGTACCCTGCTTGCACGGGGCCAGTCGCGTGTGGAACTTCCCGCGCACCCCTGCAATACACATTCCCCGCTTGGCGTTTGCTGTTTGCCAGCCCGCTGAACTGGTCCAGGGTTAGCGCAGCCCTTTGCGATGATTTAGCGATTTTGATGGCTTTTCCTTGCGCAAGGGCGTTCTTGGGGGCGTTACTGGCGCTGCTGCAGGGTCGCTGCGATTCTCTGCGCCACGGCTGGTTTGGAAGCCTAAAATCCATGAATACGCTGTGCGCGGAAATCGGTTTTAGCGCACTTGCCTGGCGCAGTCAATCGCACGCGGACACTCTGCGCCAGCCGCTTGCGACACTTTTCTGCGAAATTCTATGAATTACCCTGTAAATGTGTTGTCAGGATTGTTTGCTGCATTTCTGTGAAGTACTAACATTTGCAAACACAATGGGTCTGTACTGTGTAAGTAAATGTTGTCAACAATTGGTGGTAATTGAAATAGAATATTCTTTGCTACATTTGCATAGCAACTTACACCAACTATATTTGAGAATTTAAATGGTCCAGGTAGTTCTGTATCTAACTGCTTTTTTTGGAGTTTGTCTTCCTTCTTTAAAGAAGTACCTGGTTTACTTTCTCTAATTGATTCTTTTTTGTTTGTGGTACTTGATGAAGTATTAGTTTCTTTTACTCTCTTTGGAGGATTTGCAGTGACGTCCTGTTGCATGTCTGTTTGATTTAGTTTTCTTTTACAACGTTTTAGTTTTTGTGGAACAGAATATGTGTTCAGATGGGGAGTGTGTAGTGAGCGAAGTGTATTATATTCTAAAATGCAAGGAATATCAGCGTT
Organism: Ambystoma mexicanum; assembly: GCF_040938575.1. Lineage (NCBI taxonomy): Eukaryota > Metazoa > Chordata > Amphibia > Caudata > Ambystomatidae > Ambystoma > Ambystoma mexicanum. The sequence goes on along the minus strand of NC_090931.1, from coordinate 487,955,740 downwards.
TACTTTACTTGCATCAAAGTTGATTAGAAATAGACTGTCAAGTGTACGTAAGCGTGATAGTGCTACGTAGCTCATGCCTTCTTTAAAGACTGTGTTACCAATATCTATCATTGCTTTGTCTAGGGTAAGACCTTGTGATTTATGAATCGTGACTGCGTATGCAAGAGTTAGAGAAAATTGTTCTCTGCGTACATACATATCTTTGAAGAGAAGGAATCTAGCTGTTGAGCTCCTATCCGTTTTACTTCTGAAAGTTTGTCAACGAGTATATTGACAAACTGAATTTTGTTGTCACGTGGGTATGTTTGAAAGCCAACAACTGTACCTAGTGCTCCATTAACTAGCACTTGGTCCACGTCAAGGTTACGTTTAAGCATTACTCTACAATTTAAGGATAATTTTAAAATCTTTTCTAAGCCTGCTGTGTTTGAGATTGATTTTTCTAAATTATTTAGTCTTGTTGTGGCTTGGTCACACATGGGTAGTGTCATACCATGTACATCTAGTTTGTCTGTGGCGCTAATTTCCATTATTGGTTGCATTTCTTTACTTAACATTATTTCATTGAATTTGAGACAGCTTGCAAGAGTTGACATTAAGGCCATACAATTGACATTTTTGTGGGCTAATTGTTCCATAACACCTGTAGCACATGCATTATCGCCATAAAGTGCATTAATGTGCCTGGTTTTCAATGCTGCTTCTGCTTCTTTAGAAAGTATACCAACTCTCAAACTTTTTAAAATGTTGGCATAAGTTAGATCTGCAGATTGGCACATGTTTTCTGTTAATTCTCTGTATTGGAAATGTTGCCAAAGGTTGACATTTCCAATGCTGCCAACAGTTTTACGGCAGAGTTTGTGCCCTAATGTTTTAAAAATAGGTTCACCTTTTACTGGTGTTAATTGAAGCAGATCTCCAAAAACAATAATGTGTTTTCCTGCAAAGAGCTCTTCATAGTCTGTTTTGAGTACTTCTTGTAATCTGAGGCGAATCAAAGCTAACATCAGGTTGGAGACCATGCTCACTTCATCTATTAGTAGCATTTTCATTTGTTTCAATACTCTGCGTAATTCCATTGCAGCTTCTGCAGAAAGTTTGTAATCTGGTGTTCTACTGGTAATAGTAGTAATCGGTGTAATGTAACACCACCTATGTTGTAGGCAGCTAAACCTGTGGGGCAGTGACAACAGCTGACAGTTTGTTGTTTGTCAATTGTTGAAGGAACTTACTAATGATTTTGATTAGGAATGTTTTGCCAGAACCAGCTTCACCACTGACGTACAGTAGTATAGGTTTATAATTATGGCAGGAACATTCTTTATTTTCATGTTTTACACCATGTGCAATTTGTTTTGTTACTTCTTGAAAAATGCTACTTTGCACATTGTTTAGTTTTGATTGTAGTATAGTTAAGTCTTCCTTATCTTCATACTGACACATGGTGTTTTCTACTTCTATCATAGCTAATTCTGCCTCATTTATTATTAGTGGTTCTCCCAGTGGTTCTTGGCTTCCTGTTACAGAAGGTTGACTACTGTCAGGAGTATCCTTATCTAGTTGGGCTTGGAGTTCTTCTTCATGTTGCTGTTCATTGTGCAACATTGTTTTGTACTGTGTAAAGTTTACATCAGTTATAGTGCTTTCATTTGCTTTGAAAGCATCCTCACATGAGTCATAGTTATCTAGCAATTGTTCTTCTTTTCTCCATGGTTTGAAGAGTTGTAGCAGGGACATGTAATATACTTCTTTATGTTGAGGAGTCTTCAGTGACAATTTGATATGATTAATTAAATTTGGTTTAGTGAGTTTAACTAAGCTGCCTTCTCAGTCTGTCACTCTATATTTACCTTTTTTTTTCATCAGGTTTCATATTATTTTTGTATGTGTAGTTTTGGGCTATTTGGTATAGACACATGTTTTCCAAAGTATTACTTCTGTTTGGGTAGTATGTGTCCAATAAATTGTTTTTTAAAATGTCTTGGCTGTTGGGATCATGTTTGGCTATTGTTTCTATATCTTCGTATGATTTTAGAACTATTTTTCTAGATTTAGCTGGACCAAGACTTAGCCATACTATATTTTCAGATTTACCATACAATGAAGTACCAGTTAAACAATCAGCTGCTTCATAAGATCCACATTCTCTATGGGTGAGCATTTTTATGCCCAAGCTGTATAATTTCTGAGATACTGTTTTATCTGATGACAGGTCATTCCAGAGGTCTTGGAGCTCTGTCTTTTCTGCTTTAGTTAAGTATGCTGTGACATATCGTGCAACTGCAGTAGAATTGTCTGCAATGTACTGCACATCTATGTTTGCACTCCATAAGTGGGCCAATGATTGCATTATAATCATTGATATATTTTTCTTCTTCTTTTCTTTTTATGTAATATGTATTTTTAGGTGACTTACCTTTAACACTATGTCTACCTGAAGACATGAGGTTGTTTACTTGACCTGTATTTGTAACTGGTCTAGGGAAACCAAATCGGCATTTGGTGTAGTATTTGCCTTTGTTTTTGTATTTGCGACGACAATATTTTCCACATTTGTGTCTTTGAAATTGTAAAATTTGTGCACGAAGATCACTATTTGTGGCTTCTGATGGAATTTCACAAGTGACATATTTTTCAATAAACTGTAAAACAGTGGCATCACTGTCTTGACCAAATTTAGGAGCATCTTTAATCCATAAAAGCATGTGGATATGTGGTGCTCCTCTGGCTTGGTATTCTTTTCTCCAAAAGAAGTGTTGCACTTCTCCAAGGGGAGGAACAGTTTTATTACAAATAAAATGTAGCATAGCAATGAAGCGATGGTGAAAATATCTTGAAACATTAACAGGATCCAAAGAACAAAGTTCTCCAGGTGTTAGAATATCTATGTTTGTTTTGTTTTTATTTGATATGCGTAGGAAATCATGTAAATCTTCCCATGCATATTCTGCACAACCTAATGTAACAAACCAAGTGGGTGGGCCAAGGTTTCTGATCATACAACGTACATCTCCATGACGTCGAAACCAGTACTCTTTAGTACCACGCATATTTGCTAATAGATTTGTAATATTTGATTGTAAAACCTCATCCTTTTGTTGCACTTTCTCTAATAATTGTGTAGCTGTCATATTTTGAAAGTGTGATCCTGATTTTAATATGTGTGCAACTCCGTAACATAAAGTTGCTAGTTCACTTTCAAAGAGTAGGTGGAATATGTATTCCACATTTTGTCTAAATCTGGGATCTTCTGAATACATCCGTAATGAGCGGTATTCTGAAGCTGATATTTGAATAGGTCTATCATCATACCTTCCTCCTTTGCCAGTAGGAAAGAGTAGAGGAAAAGCACGTGCTTCTATACTTTTTTCCCATATACTGATTGGCGATCCTTTTGTTTGACGCATTTGGTAAGTTTCCAGTACATCTTGTACGGTGTCATTACAGTGCAAAGGATGAATTGTACAATGGTCTAAAGTATTTGATATTGTAGCAGGATCTAGTAGCTCAAATTGACCAGCTTCTTGTGTTTCTTGAATTATTTCAGTTGTATCTTTCAAGTTTTCTTCAATATTAATTTCTTTGTAATATTCATTATTCTCTTTAAGATATTGGAAGGCTTGTCTAACTTTATATAAATCTACCAGCTGTTGCCATATTTTTTGTCTTTTGTAGGTACTCCATTTACTAATATAATTAAAGATTGCTGCATTGCACGTTGCACTCCTAGAGTATGCACATTTTATTTTAGATTTAATGGTAAATAAACTACGTTTCCACAAATGCCTTTTACCAATTCAGAGGGAGGTAATTTTGCTGTTTTTGGTTGAAGGCGTATTATTGCTTGAAATGGGTGTACTGTTTGAATTATGATGCTCTCATATAAATTAAGTTGTTGTAGAGGTTTTGGTACTGGGTATAATTCCAAATTATTTGTGATAGAACGTGAAGGAGTTTGGTTGTTGTCAAGTTTTGTAGTGCAATAACTGCAAAGTATTAAGGGCTCAGTTATTTCATATTTGTTTTCTGCTAGAAGGTAGAGAGCTAATTCAAACCATTTAGAATCTTCATTGTCTTCTATTTTGTATGATAGGTCCACAGTTTTTGTGTTACTTTTATAAAAAATTCTACGGCAACATACACATACATGGTTTGGTACTTCAGCTGATGTACTTTTAAATTTTAGTATTTCTTTTTTGTATGTGTTTAGCAAAAGGTTGCCATGTGTAGAATCGTTGCTTCATTGGTTTAAAGCTATTTCATTCTGTAAATGGCTTTCACTTCCAAAATATTTTTTCTGGATATAGTGAATTTCTTCAAGTAGGTCTTTTGCTGTACCATGTAGAAGGATGTTATTTAACTTTGCTAGTGCTAAAGCAGGACTTTTAGCATAGTACAGTTTATAGACTAGATTTATTATAGTTGAATGATGTGTTGATATCCTTTTGATATCATGGAAAGTGGTTTTACAAGTAGGTCCTGTAATGCAGGCCAATTAATGTCCTTGTAGTCCTGTGTACTTGCGCACTGGACAGGTATCTATATTTTGCAGTAATTTAATTTTGATTTTGTCTTTGCTTTTTACATATTTATTGAGGAATTGGTGTAAAGATTTGAAACATTGTTTGGGAATGTTACACATTGACGTGCATGGCCATTTGTACACTAGACGTTCTGATTCAGTTGAATGGAGGGGTAATTCTAAGTTTTCAGGGCATATTTTTGTAAGGAGTGCGTCTTGTTCCATTATGGTATTATTCACTTTTTCATAACCTCGACCACTGCTATTTATGGCAATTGTATTCGTTTGCTTTTGTTTGTCCGCTTCTTCATTAAAATATGGTTCTGTGCTCGTAGTGTGATTGCATTCACCTCCGCATATACTTAAGAAGTTCTTTCTGTTGACATTTCCCTTATTGAGAAGTCTTTTTTGTAATTTAGTTATTAGTTTTGTTAGTGGTTTCATTTTGTTTAACAGTAAAATAAATACATTTCTTTTGAGAAGAATTGCACTGTCCATCAATGCTTCTAAGATTAATTTCCTATGATAGGTTTTAAGCTTTGAACCTGATTTCTCTCCTGTTTTTATAAGATTTTGAAGGACTTTGTGACGGTATATTTTGGCTAAAATACTTTTCTTGGTATGCTTACTTTGCACTATATTAAAATTTGAAGAAGTAGTTTTATCTGTACTGATAGCTGATTTTCTGTTAATTGTTTTTTGGTTTGTTTTACATTTTGATAGAGGAAGCGAAGTTGTTGTACTTGAAACTTCTTGTGTTTCACTAAATGATTGTATTAGCTGTTTTGTTTCAAATTGTTTTACAAATTCTGCTAGAGATGGATGCTTATGTTGGACACCGTTATTTTCATTTGCTCTAATTTTGCGTTGCTTTCTACAGAGTTGTCTTTTGGTAGGCATTCTTTAGGGTCTGTTGAAAAAAATAAAGAAGATATGGGTTGGGGTGTTCTGGAATGTATGTGTGCTGTGTGCATGAGTGTTTGAGTAAGATGATAAAGATGTATGTAATGGTGTGTGATTGTGCATTGGGAACTAAAACTAGTAGGGATAGGTATTCTTGAATTTATGTGTTACTAAACTGGGGTTCAGATGACAAAAAAAAGTAAGCTAGTGGTGTGGAAAAGTACAAATAGTAAATCTAATGTATACAATTAAAACAGTTGTTTGTTCTATAATATGAGAATTGTAGTGGTTCAGCTGGGTAATTTGTGTGTCCATAAAAAGAAATGTGTGGGCCATTCTGGCTGTAAATCGCTGTTTAAGACATGGACATTTTTGGACAAAATGGTACAAAATCTCTATTTTAAGAAACCAAAATAGCTCGTATTAATGTTATAGTATATTTGATTAATAATATAAATATTATGGTCATATTTTACTTCCTTTTTTTTAAATTAACAGGTAACTTCTTAGTTTTTCTTTCTTCTTCGAATTCAGCTGCTTCTTTTCAGGAAACTGGTCTTCACTGTAATTGTAAAAGCTTCAAATTAGTAACTTTGTTTGTATATAGCACTGTTTTTAATTTAGATATTGATTTTTTTAATTGAAATCCTCAGTGCCTTCTGTAAAACCATTAAACTAATTTATTTACATAAGATACATTGCATCAGTTCAGTACACATGATATGTTCTTAATGAACAAATTGTATTGAATGACTAACTGTAGCAAAAAAAAATATCTTTACTATGTCTTGTGAAATTTATAATATATTAGTGAATACCACTATTTCTGTAAGTAAACTGTTCTAGGTAATAGCGCCTCAATGTCATGTCTAATTTAAAGTAATTAAGTAAATAAATAAATAAAAACAAAAAATATGAAATTGTATAAGTATTTTTATAAAGGTTTAAACATAGATTGTGTTTGCATGCAATTTTGTTTGAATATATGTAGTCTATATATTTCATTTAAAAAATGTTAGTTTAACATGATTTGAGTGTGTGTGTATAAAGAAAGTAAAAAGTATAAAGGTTTATAAGTGACAGTTGATTTTAGGAAATTGAAAAAAGTACAGTAAATTCATTTTACAGATTTTACAAGGTAAAAGTCTGCTTGAAAATGTGTTCATCTACCATAGCTCTCAACTCAGACGCTTTTGGCGGGTGTCACATGCCTTGTAAAGGGCAGACTCACCCGCCAAGCCTCCTGCACGCCCATTCATTCCAATGGGCGTCTCACCCGCCAAAAACAAAATCGGGTGATTTCACCCGCCTGTAAAACAAAAATGGTTGAGAGCTATGTCATCTACTATACAGAAAATATGCATACCTGAAGTTTGTGTTCATGCATATGGATATGCATGGAGCTGCAAGTAGACATCTTGAAGACTTGTACAGTATTTCTGGTAGATGCTGCTTGCCAATGATATGACACTTGTACTCAGAGAGATTCAGAGTACATTTGCAGTGCTGATCTATGATGATGCAGTTAGATGTAGAGGTCTTGAATGTGATTGGTGCATGGTCATGTGATTTTTGAGGTACATCCAATGAGGGAATGGCAGAGAGAGTGTAGTGGAAATGGTAGAAGGGCTGTTCATGTTATGATATGTCCGAGGACATGGCGGTAGTTTGCGGACATCGGGAGTTACATCCGGGGATTTTTGAGTTCAGAAGTCATGCAAATGAGAATAAGTACTGAAAGGGATTGGTCAGGAAAGTTTGGTGGGTGTGTTGTGCCAGGAGAGATTTTCTCAGATACTCTTTTTGCTGACAGAACAAAAGATAGCTATGACTGTGTGTTTCAGAAAACAGATTGTTTGGATTTTAGGAGATTCGTGGATACATTGGTTGAAGGTGCATGCAGAAAGCTGTGGAGTAGCTGTAGATCTTGGATTCCCACATGTGGAAGTACACTGGCATGGAGTATGTGGAATGAAGTGGTTGGACTTGCTACCTCTCTGTGCTACTTTGGAGACAGAGCAACATCCAGACATAATTGTAATTCATTGTGGAGGGAACAGTTTAGGACATGTGACTGGAATATTTTTGCAATTTGCTATGAAAGAAGGACTGAGGAAGGTTATGGACATGTTTCCTAATTCTCAAGTGATATTTTCACGGATTGCGCAGAGACAAATGTGGCTTCGTTCTTCTTCATTTGGTCCACAAATGGAAAAAGCAAGGCGCAATGTTAATAAGGTTGTTTGTGGCTTTCTAAGAGATTTTGGCATGTCTTCTTTTCACAATGAAAATATTATGGTTTGTAGTACATACATTTTAGCAGAGATGGAGTCCATCTTACTTATGCTGGCAATCAGATTTTTCTGAGAAATGTACAAAATGCATTGCGACTTTTTTTGGAATTACAACAACGATTTTGAAGTAGATTTTAAGCATTTACAATTTTTGACTTACAAACACCACCCAAAGGCTCTTTTCAGAGCCACCACTTCTTTCCAGAGAAAATTACAATGTTTGTGATGGAGTAGCAACCCAATTTTTTTAATGTTCGCGAACTGTCCGCGGACTTCTAAAAAATACAAAGAGCCCTGCTTCATTTATTTTCACTTCTATTTTTAACTGGGAAAGGCGGCTCTGAAAAGAGCCTTATTTTTTTTTGATTTTTGTAATTTTGTATTTTTTTGGGTTTTTCAGACACGACACACTAGGAGAGGAGGGTAAAGGAGGGTAAAGGGGGGGACACCAACCACAGGGATAAGAAAGGGCGAGCTGAGAGAGGAAGATGTAGAGTGGGTTTTATTTGGGTAGTGAGCAGGTCTTCTCGTGCTCTGAGACGATAGTCTCAAAAGCACTCCGAAGTCGCTCCCCCCTGCAGATTACTGTGTCACAGTACATACATACAACTGTGACCCTCGAAAGGTAAGGGTCATCAGCATTCTGTATGGCCTGTGAGGCAGCTTGAGAAAGACGCTGTCCCACAGAGGTGGTCCTTGTGGTGACAGGATCAGAAACAGAGGATGAAGTAGAGGAAATCAACCTGCTACGTTCTTCGCAAGGTACAACCCTGCGAATAGCCCCAGAGTGAAATGACCTCAGGTGTCGCTTCATAGTAGTGGTCCCAAAGCTGTAGTTACCGTGCTTCCCACGACTGAGTATCATTTTGCACTCATTGCAGGTAACATGGTTCGCACAAGCCTTAGGACCATTCCCATGAATGGTAAATAACTGCCACACCCAAGACTCACGCCTAGTGCGGGTAGTAGGGATTTCCTCTACCTCATTCTCATCATCCTCTTCTTCCTCCTCCGCATCCTCAGTCCTGTTCCCCTTTTCAGGCCCTTGGGGAGGTGGTGGTGGTGGAAGGTGTGGTGGTGGTGCTGAAGCAGGTGCAGCACCAAGTGGCAGTTCAGCAGCCAAGGATGCCATCTCGATGATGGTGTAGTCTGCAGGTGGCAGCAAAAATCACTGTGTTCTGAAGAATAGCCAGAAACACAATGGGAATAAGCTCTTGGCCGTGGTCTTTCATAGGGGTGCTTGTGCGCGGTCCGCGGACATGCGCACTGTGCGCGGACAGATCGAACACAAAAAAAGGATCGGAAAGTTTCAAAAAGTATATAGAAACTCAAGATTGCTATGTGGGACTTGTGGCATGGTGAGATTTTATTGAAAAATATTATGGATTAACTGAAAATGTACTTTTAAATTGTTCGGGGACACAAAGAGTGTCCGCATTTCAGGACACACGATGAGCGTGGGTGCGGTCATATGATCTGTTTGCGAACTAGTCTGCGAAGGAAGCGCCTGTCCGCAGGACACCAAGTGCACGGAGATTGGTTAGCGCATGTGCATTGATGTCCTACGGACACTGTTCGGGTTCTGAAGTAATTAAAAGTGCGTCACACGTGAAACGAACATTTCAGGACACCGCGTGTGTTCTTAGAACAGTTTAAACTTGGTAGCGAACAGTAAGGACAGATATAGTGTTCTTCAGGACACGTGTAATTTAGTTTATGTACGAACATTTCAGGACACCGCGTGTGTTCTTAGAACAGTTTCAATTGGGTAGCGAACACTACGCACAGGTATAGTGTTCTTCAGGACATCTCCATTTTCGTTTACGTACGAACATTTCAGGACACCAATAGGGTCCTTAGAACAGTTTCAATTGGGTAGCGAACACTACGCACAGGTATAGTGTTCTTCAGGACACATCATTTTCGTTTATTTACGAACATTTCAGGACACCAATTGTGTTCTTAGGACAGTTTTAAGTTGATAGCGAACATTACGGACAGATATAGTGTTCTTTAGAACACTTTAATTTTTGTTTCTTTACGAACATTTCAGGACACCACGTGTGTTCTTAGAACAGTTTCAACTTGCTAGCGAACAGTACGAACAGGTTTGGTGTTGTTCAGGACACCTCCATTTTCATTTATGTACGAACATTTCAGAACACTCGCACTGTCCGCGGACACTTTCATTGTTTTTAAAAAAAAAAACGGAAACTATTCACAATACAATATAAAAATTAAACTTTATTTAACGTATATTAATAATTTATGACAGAGAAGGTGAGGCAGAAACAGAAACAAAAACAGGAGAATTTGGGGTTTCAACATGATTGGTATTAGGTGAAGAAGGGATGGAAGTCTCATCAAAACGTTTTGGATTATGGAGAGGGTTTGGGGATGATTGAATGGGATATGGTGAGGAGGGACAAGTACATGTGGGGCAATGGTGTGACATTTTTGTTTTAAAATGATCTTCAAGAAAAGTTTTCAAATTATTAAAATTGGTCAACAGTAAATCAATTTTTTCTTTTATGTTGTCAAGCGTGTTTTCCATAACAGCTTCTTCAGAGGTAGTTTCTATTTTGTTATGCTCTGTACAAAAAATATATATATATGTTAAATGTATACAAAATAATAATATTTAAATGGTTTATATTATAAAGTGTTTACCATTAGTTTCACTATCTTGTCACATTTCTTCATGTGGGAAATTGTCCTCTAGCCATTCCAGAGTACTAGGCATTTCTATGAGAAAAAAAAAAAGAAAAAAAAAGATAATATATTTTTTAATCTAATACAGAAAGTTTATAAATATATGAGTAAAATGAAGTACACTTACTATTTCTGGTAAAATAAGTCCTATGTATTCAGTGGGTCAGGTCTTGTTCTCAGTTCTGTTGTGTCTGTGAGGTAATTATGTTGGAAGCCAATTTATGTTCTTGTGGTATATTCCATTTCAGAACATATTGTATTTAAATAAATGGTTAGTGTGTTACATATATGGGTTACATTTCTTATGTATTACTATATATAATGTGTTTGTGTGCTGGTTTTTGAATTTGTTAAATGTTCCTATATTATGATATAACAATCAAACATACCCCACCACCCCCCTCCCCCTCACAGTTTTTAGGTAGTGGTACTGTTCTCCGAACATGTCCGCGAACATTAAATAAGTTTGCGGACATCACGTTCATAAGAAGAGATCTAGTCAGTTCCATATGACATGTATATAAAGTCAAAGTCATTATTGTTAAGTTGTGCTACTAAAAAACTATGAAATTCAGTGAAAAAACTTTGTTAAAGGGACGTTATGGTTAAGTTGCGCTACTAAAAACCTGAAAATGTACTTTTAAATTGTTCGGGGACACGAAGAGTGTCCGCATTTCAGGACACACAATGAGCGTGGGCGCGGTCATATGATCTGTTTGCGAACTAGTCTGCGAAGGAAGCCCCTGTCCGCAGGACACCAAGTGCACGGAGATTGGTTAGCGCATGCGCATTGATGTCCTACAGACACTGTTCGGGTTCTGAAGTAATTAAAAGTGCGTCACACGTGAAACGAACATTTCAGGACACCGCGTGTGTTCTTAGAACAGTTTAAACTTGGTAGCGAACAGTAAGGACAGATATAGTGTTCTTCAGGACACGTGTAATTTAGTTTATGTACGAACATTTCAGGGCACCGCGTGTGTTCTTAGAACAGTTTCAATTGGGTAGCGAACACTACGCACAGGTATAGTGTTCTTCAGGACATCTCCATTTTCGTTTACGTACGAACATTTCAGGACACCAATAGGGTTCTTAGAACAGTTTCAATTTGGTAGCGAACACTACGCACAGGTATAGTGTTCTTCAGGACACATCATTTTCGTTTATTTACGAACATTTCAGGACACCAATTGTGTTCTTAGGACAGTTTTAAGTTGATAGCGAACATTACGGACAGATATAGTGTTCTTTAGAACACTTTAATTTTTGTTTCTTTACGAACATTTCAGGACACCACGTGTGTTCTTAGAACAGTTTCAACTTGCTAGCGAACAGTACGAACAGGTTTGGTGTTGTTCAGGACACCTCCATTTTCATTTATGTACGAACATTTCAGAACACTTGCACTGTCCGCGGACACTTTTATTGTTTTAAAAAGAAAAACGGAAACTATTCACAATACAATATAAAAACTACACTTTATTTAACGTATATTAATAATTTATGACAGAGAAGGTGAGGCAGAAACAGAAACAAAAACAGGAGAATTTGGGGTTTCAACATGATTGGTATTAGGTGAAGAAGGGATGGAAGTCTCATCAAAATGTTTTGGATTATGGAGAGGGTTTGAGGATGATTGACTGGGATATGGTGAGGAGGGACAAGTACATGTGGGGCAATGGTGTGACATTTTTGTTTTAAAATGATCTTCAAGAAAAGTTTTCAAATTATTAAAATTGGTCAACAGTAAATCAATTTTTTCTTTTATGTTGTCAAGCGTGTTTTCCATAACAGCTTCTTCAGAGGTAGTTTCTATTTTGTTATGCTCTGTACAAAATATATATATATATGTTAAATGTATACAAAATAATAATATTTAAATGGTTTATATTATAAAGTGTTTACCATTAGTTTCACTATCTTGTCACATTTCTTCATGTGGGAAATTGTCCTCTAGCCATTCCAGAGTGCTAGGCATTTCTATGAGAAAAAAAAAAGAAAAAAAAAAGATAATATATTTTTTAATCTAATACAGAAAGTTTATAAATATATGAGTAAAATGAAGTACACTTACTATTTCTGGTAAGATAAGTCCTATGTATTCAGTGGGTCAGGTCTTGTTCTCAGTTCTGTTGTGTCTGTGAGGTAATTATGTTGGAAGCCAATTTATGTTCTTGTGGTATATTCCATTTCAGAACATATTGTATTTAAATGAATGGTTAGTGTGTTACATATATGGGTTACATTTCTTATGTATTACTATATATAATGTGTTCGTGTGCTGGTTTTTGAATTTGTTAAATGTTCCTATATTATGATATAACAATCAAACATACCCCACCACCCCTCTCCCCCTCACAGTTTTTAGGTAGTGGTACTGTTCTCCGAACATGTCCGCGAACATTAAATAAGTTTGCGGACATCACGTTCATAAGAAGAGATCTAGTCAGTTCCATATGACATGTATATAAAGTCAAAGTCATTTTTGTTAAGTTGTGCTACTAAAAAAACTATGAAATTCAGTGAAAAAACTTTGTTAAAGGGACGTTATGGTTAAGTTGCGCTACTAAAAACCTGTGAAATTCAGTGAAAAAAACTTTGTTAAAGGGACGTTATGGTTAAGTTGCGCTACTAAAAACCTATGAAATTCAGTGAAAAAAACTTTGTGAAAGGGACGTTATGGTTCCAAGCAAAACCGAAAAACCCTTGAAATTCGCCAGTTATGGTAAGCTAAGCAACCATAACTCGCGCCACCACCGTGCACTGCTAAGACTAACACCCAGGACATCAAAGATGACATCACAAATGTCATTGATGACATCACTGATGACATCACATGTGTATGTACTTCTCATGGAATATGTGTAGAAGGGATTCTTATTATGTTGCGGAAAAAGGGTCAAGAATCATTGCAAGAAGTATACCCTAATAAGTGCATTGAACAATGCATTGATATAAATAGCATCCTATTATGGGGTTCTATCTAGTATACTAAGCTACTCGTACAGAAACATAACATTGTGTGCAGCGTACAAGATGAAGGTATGATATTCGGAATGTTAATATGTTGAATAATGAAATGATAATTGTTTTCTTAATAGATTTTTGTGTACTGTGAAATATGTAATAAGTAGCTAATAAAACCCATGGTATTGATATATATATGAGTGCATGTATGTCTCCACATGTATGAAATCTGGAAGATTTCCTTTATAGGTATGTTTTTGTTTTCCAGTACTTGTAGTAAGTACATTAAAAATTCTTGTGGATCTTCCTGTGAGTTTATAGTGAATTTCACCATTCCAGCACAGTAGTCCAATTCTTGTCTTATTCCATAAACACTATGAGGGTAATTCATAGAATTTCGCAGAAAAGTGTCGCAAGCGGCTGGAGCAGAGTGTCCGCGTGCGATTGACTGCGCCAGGCACGTGCGCTAAAACCGATTTCCGCGCACAGCGTATTCATGGATTTTAGGCTCCCAAACCAGCCGTGGCGCAGAGAATCGCAGCGACCCTGCAGCAGCGCCAGTTACGCCCCCAAGAACGCCCTCGCGCAAGGAAAAGCCATCAAAATCGCTAAATCATCGCAAAGGGCTGCGCTAACCCTGGACCAGTTCACCGGGCTGGCAAACAGCAAACGCCAAGCGGGGAACGTGTATTTCAGGGGTGCGCGGGAAGTTCCACACGCGATTGGCCCAGTGCGAGCAAGGTATGTGTATTTCAGGGGTGCGCGGGAAGTTCCACACGCGATCGGGCCTGGGGGAGCGGGCTACGTGTATTACAGGGGTTCGCGTGAACTTTCTCACGCGATCGGGCCTGGGGGAGCGGGCTACGTGTATTTCAGGGGTTCGCGTGAAGTTTCTCACGCGATCGGGCCTGGGGGAGCGGGCTACGTGTATTTCAGGGGTTCGCGTGAAGTTTCTCACGCGATCGGGCCTGGGGGAGCGGGCTACGTGTATTACAGGGGTTCGCGTGAACTTTCTCACGCGATCGGGCCTGGGGGAGCGGGCTACGTGTATTTCAGGGGTTCGCGTGAAGTTTCTCACGCGATCGGGCCTGGGGGAGCGGGCTACGTGTATTTCAGGGGTTCGCGTGAAGTTTCTCACGCGATCGGTCCTGGGGGAGCGGGCTACGTGTATTACAGTGGTTCGCGTGAACTTTCTCACGCGATCGGGCCGGGGGAGCGGGCTACGTGTATTTCAGGGGTTCGCGTGAAGTCTCTCACGTGATTGGCCCCGTGCAAGCAGGGTACGTGTAAGCCAGGGGTGTGCGGGAAGTTCCACACGCGATTGGCCCCGTGCAAGCAGGGTACGTGTATTCCAGGGGTGCGCGGGAAGTTCCACACGCGATTTCAGCAGGGTATGTGTATTCCAGGGGTGCGCGGGAAGTTCCACACGCGATTTCTGCAGGGTATGTGTATTTCAGGGGTTCTGGGGAGTACTACACGTGAATTGGCCGTGTGGGTCCTCCCAGGTGTATGCTCCACAACCTCCACGGCCCCTGCAGGCAGCCCACACCACGGGGGACTACCCTGCACCCCTGCTCATGTCCCGCAGGCAGCCCATCCACCATGGGCATGCCCCCCAGCCAACCCACATGTCACCTTGCACTACTGATCAACAATGCATGTCTCCCACCACCCCCACCCCCCAGCAGTGCAGGGGCAGCCTCCACCAGGCCCCCACTCATGTCTCCCACCACCCCCACCCCCCAGCCACCAGGGGCACCCTCCACCAGACCCCCACTCATGTCTCCCACCACCCCCACCCCCCAGCAGTGCAGGGGCACCCTCCACCAGGCCCCCACTCATGTCTCCCACCACACCACCCCCAAGCAGTGCAGGGGCACCCTCCACCAGGCCCCCACACATGTCTCCCACCACCCCACCCCCAAGCAGTGCAGGGGAACCCTCCACCAGGCCCCCACTCATGTCTCCCACCACCCCCACCCCCCAGCCACCAGGGGCAGCCTCTACCAGGCCCCCACCCATGTCCCCCTGCACCACCACCCCCCAGCAGTGCATGGGCACCCTCCACCAGGCCCCCACTCATGTCTCCCACCACCCCCACCCCCCAGCCACCAGGGGCACCCTCCACCAGGCCCCCACTCATGTCTCCCACCACCCCCACCCTCAGCCACCAGGGGCATCCTCCACCAGGCCCCCACTAATGTCTCCCACCACCCCCACCCCCCAGCCACCATGGGCAGCCCCCACCAGGCCCCCACTCATGTCCCCCTGCACCCCCACCCCCCAGCCACCAGGGGCACCCTCCACCAGGCCCCCAATCATGTCTCCCACCACCCCCCACCGCCCTGCCACCATGGGCAGCCCCCACCAGGTCCTCACAATCCCCAATCATGTGCGTAATGGTCAGCCTCCACAGCCAAAAAGCCCTACCAAGTAACCCATTCACCCACATGGAAATGGAAATCACATGTTACACCCCCAATGTTCATGAAGCTAATGAAGCCATGTCCGTCACACACAATGGTTGCAATTGAATGGGAAAACACACAACATGACATGCATGAAACCAATGAGATGATACCACACAGTGAAGTATGCAAACAAAATTGTATTGAAAAAAAATAAGAATGCTAAAGAAAGAAAACTAACTACAATGTGAATGAGAAAAAAGTAAGCTGCATGTCCGTATGAAAAAATGAAACTTGAAATCCAAATAGAAAAAAATTTTGTCCAAAGTCAAATGTAAAAAAATCTCCATGCAATAAAGAACTATGTACAAAAATAACAAGGGTCCATGAGCCCAACTGAACAAAGGAAACCTACTAAAAAATCTACCTAAAAATCAACTATGTACAAAAAGTGGAGCAGTGTCCGTCGACTCCAAATCATAATACGAAAGAAAGGAAACCTAAAACTAAAGAACTATATACAAAGGCGGCGGGCAAGTCCAGCGGCTCACTCTGTGGTGTGCCGGGCCAGGGCATCATCGAACTCCTGTTCGATGTCCCGGAGGCGGTCCAGTTCCATGGCCCCGAGGGTCCGCAGGGACGACGCTGTGTCCTCCTCCAACCCCTTGCCCAAACGCTGCCACACTGAAGACACTCTCTGTCCTGGGTCCCCCTGCCCTCCGGCCGATGACTGCCCCTCCGATGTCGAAAGCCCCGAGCCTTCATGGCTCCCACCATGTTGCTGCTGCTGCAGCTCTGCCTCTGCCCGTGCACTGCCTCCTGCTGCCTGCACATCCTCCGCTGGCTGGGGTGCACTTGTTGATGTGGCCACCCCTGCTGGACCACCGACTCCCGACTGTGGCAGGGATGCCTCCTCCACCAGCCTGGCCGCACCGTCAGAGGCAGCTCCACAGGGCACCCAGGTGACTGATGGGTGGGAAGATGGCACAGAGGACGACTGGCGCGTAGGGGGTCCAGTTGAGGAGGGGGTCGGAGCAAGCCCCATCAGACAGAGGAATCCGGCCTGGGTGACCTGTCCCAGCAGGCTGACGTGGTCAACGAGCCATTCAAGATGACGTGCAGTCTCTCCATGAAAAGACTGCAGGTCACTTCGCATGGCCCGTTGACGCAACGCCACACCAGCCAGGACAGGCTCAACCCGGACCTGGATAGCCACGTCCGCAGGCAGAGGAAGGCCAGTTGACGTCAGCTCATCCCCTGCCTGGAAACGGGTCTGGACGTAGGCATCCCTGCTGGTGCAAGATGATGCAGGGACAGGATCGGGGACAGGATTGCACACAGGCACCTCCGCGGCGGCCTGTGCTGCCTCCTGTCCCTGGTCCTGGACTGCACCACTAGCACCAGTGGGATCCCCACCTCCAGACCCCGTCTCTGGTGCTTGCACGGCCTCCTCCTCCACCAGACCCCCCACCAACCTGGATGACTCCGTGCCATCTTCCCCTGTTGGGCCCTGTGGGGTCCCAGCTGCCCCTTCTGCTGCCGAGGAGTCCAACTCCAACCTCCGCCTCTTGGACCTCCCCCCGGCAGCTGCGGCCTGGGACGCGGCACCGGACTCCTCACTCCCCGACGAGATGACAACACGGGAGGGGAGCCGGGCCTTGCGTCTCCGGCTGGCGGTCGGATCCCCGCCGCTGTGCTCCACAGCACCTTCTCCGCCCTCTTCATCAGTTGACGCTGCACACAGGGAGAAACAAAACACAGGCATCAGGGCACTGTACAATGGACACATACACACATGACAGTTGCACATGAGTGGCATTGGCAAACCTCAGACATGTCATCACAATCCCCAACACACATGTCCTTGCAACTCGCACACATGAGCCATACCACAGCCATATCGCAACTGCCACCACCATCCATACACATACAACAGCATGAGCAGCCAAAGGTGACCCAGACATCACATGCAACACAGGAAGTGCACCACACATGTACACACACCACCACACTTGCATGCATGTGTACACCTCGGCCAAGTGTCGCACTGTTCAGACGGGCATCCATGTCACATCTGCCAATCAGGCTTACACATACCGCAGTCACATGCATCCATGTTGCATCACTGTTGCACCCTTGTCAAATACACACACATGCACATGTACACAGTGCTCATACATGCAGCCCAATACAACATACATGCGTGACATCACGGACATGTCTACTTACATACACATACATACAAACATGTGTGCACGCACAACTGCATTTGCCATGCAAGCCTACACACACAAGCACCATCCATGTCTCACACATTACAGCCCTCGCATGTGTCAGCCCCACGGCCATGTACACCCCCACCCATACTCGACCCCATACAAACAGGTGTGCAACCTGCACAATACCGAATAATCACCACACGCACTGCTCACAATCAGGATGCATGTACATTCACCGCTCGACTCCAGACGGGTCTGCTTCTCCAGGACCTGGACGTGGAGCGCTGGGGATATGCGTTCCAGGACCCCCATCTGTTCTTCCGACAAGTGGCCCCGGCGCCCCTTGGCATCCGCTGCCTTCAAGAGGCGCCGGGCCTTGTTCAGGGTCCTGGACCTGAAGTCCTCCCAGCGCTTCCTGACATGTTGTAAGTCCCGGACTGCCACCCCCTCCGCGTTGATGGCAGTCACGATGTCAGTCCAGATCCGAGTCCGTCCTTCCTTGTCGGCGCGGGAACTTCCGAAGAGGGCATCATACTGCCCCAGGACTTGCTCCACCAGGACACCAACTTCGGTGGCACTGAAGCTGGTGCCCCTCTGCCTCTCTGGCCGGGGGTTGTCAGATGGTGTTTGCCCCGACATGACAACCCCAGAGGCAGGAGTGGGTGGGCAACTGGGTCCTGGGGGTGGGCTGTGGAGCGATGGAATTCCAGTCGGGAGTCTTCGGTACCAGCAGGGGTGGTCACAGCAACAGCACCCCTGGCTGATGTGCAGGCAGCAAATGGCAGTGCACCTGGGCAGCAGGCAGTCAGGCAGCAGCAGATGGTAGGTGGGAGCGTGCTCGGGGCTCTGGGGGGCAGTAGTTCGGCCTTCTGGGCAGGAGCGTGGTCTTCCGTGTGCTTACGCGTGGCCAGCTTGGTACGGAGTGATTTGGCACGTGAAAATCCTGCACGTCAGCGTGAAAATCGAGGAAAGGCCCTTAGCGCGTAAGCGCGTCAGCACGCATACGCGATTCTATTGGACCAAAGGCCCTCAGCGCGTAAGCGCGTCTGTGACGTGACCCGCACGGGTGTTTCCCACACAGCACGTGATGACAGAGCACACGTGGAAAGACTGCACGTCAGAGTCTCATCGCGTGTGATTGGTGGAAATGGCCCTACACGCAAAAGTGACAAAGCGTGTAATAGGAGGAAATGTCCCTACACGCAGAAGTGACAAAGCGTGTAATTGGAGGAAATGTCCCTACACGCAGAAGTGACAAAGCGTGTAATTGGAGGAAATGTCCCTACACGCAGAAGTGACAAAGCGTGTAATTGGTGGAAATGGCCCTAGCGCGTACACGCCGCGTAAGTGACGCTGGACGTGTGGGCCTGTATAAAAGGTACGCGTAGAACACCACTTCCTTGTACGTGCTTTTCATGGAGAGCGAGTGGGTGAATTCTGTACTTCTTGTCGTTTCACACGCGATTTACTTCACGGCGTTTCAAGTTCGTATTCCCTGTTACCTCTGACAGCTTTTTCTCTTCTTTCGCTTTTACTGGTTTACCTGGGCCTGTTCCCTCAAACAGTGTTCCCTTCTACTGTTGTCCTGTCTCCTCAGACAGCGTACAAATCTTCTTTTGGCGGGGGTGTTGCCAACCAAACGTGCTCCTTTTACACGCTCGTTTACCAGGCAGACGGTGAGTCACGCACGTATCTAACATCTGTGCTTGCCCCGTGTGTAGCCTACCCCTTCAGAGGTCATTCTAGGCTGCGTGTGACACGCATACGTTCATTCTTGTGTTTCTGGGTGCCACAGCATAGTGCAGGTTTTTCTTTCTGCACACGTGGTCTAGGAGTGGTTGCGTGCACGTCATCTCCCTTTTTTGGGCCTCCTGTGCGTTGCGTGACCCGTCATCTTTCCCCAGGGGTTACATTCAGCCTTGCTAGAGCACTAGGGTACAATTACCATCTGGTACCCAACCCCTTTGACCCCCAATTGCCCAGGACAATAGTCTACATCCACTCCCATACGCACATTAACATCAGTGCCATGGCTGGGAGGCGAGGATTCCGTAAGGGTGGCAAAGGTGGAAGAGCCACAAGTGGTGGCCGTGGTGGATCCGGTAGGGGACGTGGTCGTAACTTGCAGGGTGAGCCTGTCCCCCCATGTGTGGAGGACCAGTCACGGGCACCCATAATCCCCCCCCTCCCCCCCTCCCATTGAGGCTGATGTGGCTGACACCATCCATGCTCAGCCCTTGTTGGACCAGCCCATTGTGGCACCAGACCTGGCTGACTCCATGGCTGACTTCCAGGTCAGCAGGGCTACGACACGTGCGCTGGTGCACGTTGATGCCATCATGCCACGTGGATCTGGGGCAGCAAGGTCATCTGCTGCACCAAGGAGGCAGGGCGGAGAGGCTGCAGGGGCAGCTGCGGCTCCATCCACCCCAGCCCTCACACACCCAGCCAGGACAGTGTCGGTCCTAGTCCATGCTGCTGACATTCCCCCTGACACCATCACACTAGAGCCAATGCCTGCACCAACTCCCATGCTGAGTGTGCAATCCCACACTCCTGATACAGAGTCCACCAGGGCTCCTGCCCCTAGTGTCCAGAGCGGCGCAGGACACTCAGGATCACCACCACCTTCCAAGCGGAAGAGGAAGAGTGCTCGTCCGGCACAGGCTGATGCCCCAGACACGGCTACACAGTCCGGCCCGTCCAGGAAGCCCAGCTTCACGGATGACGAACTGAATGCACTTGTCGAGTATGTGTCCGGACATGACAACGAGATGGTCATTGTTGCAGGATCCAAGACCACACCTGCACAACGCCAGGCACACTGGCAGACCGTTGCGGATATCGTAAGTGCCCTTGGAATTGTGAGGCGCACAGCCAATGATTGCTATAAGCGCTGGAATGACCTAAAGCGCAGGGCAAAGAGTAAGCTGGCCTCAAGTCATGCCGCAACTCTAGTGACTGGAGGTGGGTCTCCAGTAGTAGACATGGAACTCACTCCACATGAGTCAGTCGCTGGGACCTACGTCACGGAGGAACAGATCCAAGGCGTGGGAGATCTGGCTGATTACGAGGCATTGTCCGGTGAGTGCACATGCATGTGTGTGTCATCCATGTGCATGGTGTGTGTGTGAGGGCTTCTGTTTGTGTGCCAGGTGAGAGTGTGTGCGCCTGAGTCGTATGGGTCAGCCATGTGCTTCATGCAATCCTTCCTGCGCAGCTGCATTTGGCCATAGCAGTATCCCTTCTGCCAACAGTAGACATCTAGCCCAACTGCACGCCAGTTGCCCTTGAAGTGTCACCTTGCCACAACATATTTGCTTATTTTTCACTGTTCATTCAGTCAGTTTGTTTGCATTCCACCACTTTCACTAGGCATGTCGCTGTCCACTAGTCACATGTCTGACATGGGTATGGTAAAGTGGAGTGACTTTGTTACCTGGATATCATTAGTACACACATGTCCCTGTGCAATTGAACCACTTCAGACTGGCAGCTCCAGGTGAAAAATCTGACCTGTTAGAATTAGAAAAGCAGAAAAGCAATTACATGCGGGAACTGGACTGAATGAATAGGTGCTGCCCTCCTCTCCATCTTCACTCAATTGCAATGGTACATGCCATCTGTGTGATGGCATGTGTGTTTCACCTGGCAATCACAGGCCAATGTGTGATGCCACTGCCAGGCAGCATGCAGAAAATGTGTTCATCTTCCATCTTGGTGTCATCAGTGTGTGACTTTTGCCTGCACTTCATACACAGTGAGGGTGCATGCATGGGAGGGTTTTAGTCATGTGGGACATGTGTCAATCAAGTACTGGTTCTCTTGCTTCTCAGCCCTCATTGTGTGCCATGGTGCTAATGCCTGTTTCCATTTCTTTGTTTTCATGTCTTTGCAGGGGAAGACGCACCTGATACTGCTGGGGTTGTGGAGATGGTGCAGACCCAGGAGGGGTCCGAGGGCCGACCAACCACCAGTGAGGGACGTGGTGTGGTGGTGGGGGAGAACCCACAAGTGCTGCAGGTCGTGCTCTCAAGGGGTGTCTCTGGCTGCACCTCCCCCGAGCTGTACTCAGGTGTTGATTCGGATGAGACCTACGTGCCGTCGCAGGTGAGTGTTCCAGGGAGGGATTCTGTTCTGTCTCACCCACCTGCACCAGGGTCAGGACCCTCCATGGGGATGTCAGTGTTGGCAGCTACGCCTTCGGTGGTTACGGATGCAGGGTCACACTCCGCGACATCTGATCCTGTTCCTGGGCCAGCAGATCAGAGGGGGAATGCAGTCCTGCAGCCTCAGGCAGTGCCGGCACAGCAAGGCGCAGTTCGCCTTGCCCCAGACAGGTGTGGTGCCCGCCGACGTGGTGGCCGTACGCCACCCGGCAATACCGCATGGGAGCAATCCATTTACGGTATGGCAACCCAACAGGCTGCATCATCCGAGATGATGGCTCAGGCCATGGATAGGGTGGCCACTTCCATTGTCCCCCCAGAAAGGCTGATGGAGCGACTAGAGCAGGCAACCGACTCCATCTGCCAGTCACACAGGGAGGACATGTTGGGGTCCAACAGGGACAGGCGGGCGGCACTGGCGACTCTGCAGGAGGCCATCTCCATTGAGTCCCAGGGCCACAGGGAAGCCCTGAGGCAGGAGCTCCTTCACCTCAGGACGACTCTTGTTGAGCTTGAGGCTTCAACACACCAAAGGACAGAACAGCAGCTGGAGCGTCTCACCCGTACATTCTCAGCTGAGATGCAGGCAACGAGGGCGGAGGTCCGGGCATCCCGTGAGTTGTTGCATGGGGACCTCCGCACACTCATCCTCCAGAACCAGACCTACCACACCCGCATGCTTGCAGCCATGGAGGAGCAGACTAGGGCCTTGCGTGGGCTGCCTCCCATAGTGCAACCACCTCGGATGCAGCTGCACAGGGTGATAATAGCGACAGCAGTGATACTCCCACAATAGGGTAGCCGTGTGGGCCATGAGCCCATGGAGGTGTTTTATCTTCCCAGGATCCACGCAGGTGGGTTCTGGTGTGCATCCTGTCCTCGGACCTCCTGGGTGGCCTCCCCATCCCCCCCGGGCCCATCAATGGCCATTTTTGATTGTTTCTTATTTTTATTTTTATTTTGATTTCTTTTATTCCCAATTTTTTTGGGACGATCTGTTGGCTTCCGTGGTTCCTGTGGGCATACGCTGCATTGTGGCTGGGCACATGCAGGCTTGTAATGTATTTGGTTCAGATGCTTGGGTTTGAGTCACACACACCCCTCCTGCTTCCCGTTTCCATGGGCTTGCAAAGGGTGTGCCCAAGTGACAGTGAATTACACAGTGACGTTGGACTCCCATGAGCTGTGTGGCCAGTCTGTAGTCAATACTGTGCATACATTCATAGTGCATATTGCTGTTGTGTTGTACACTGCATGTTGCATTGATGTGTAACTCTTCTTCTGTGCCTACCTCCCAATTTGCAGGTCCCTTCCTCATGTCCACACAAGGACCTCTAGTCTGGAGATGGGGACCATGTTGGCAGCAGTGCACCTACAACTCTACATGGCGACAACACTGCACAGTTGGTAGTGGTGGGAGTGCAGGCATTTCCAGGTGGTGAGACTACTAATATGTAACATTTGTGATGTTATGTTAATGGTACTACGTGCTCAAGTATGTTGTTGGTCCGGCATTGCTGTGAGCATTTCAGGTGTTGCAGGTTTCTAATAGTGCCACTGTACATAGTGAGACTGATGTCATGTTGTGGGGATTACTTTGTTTACCTGCAATTAGCATGACATGGCACGGTGTGTCGTGTGGCGGTGCTGGGGTTGGGTTGGCTGACATGGCTCTGTCCTCTTGTTGCATTTTGCAAGTGGGTATTCATTTTAGCTGCTTCAATGTGTAACTTCACAAAACTGCATTGGTGGTGTCTGTGTGGGTAGGGATGCACACATTGTGACACTTCCAGGTGAACAATCTCAGGCTGACATGGTATTGCCGGTTCATTCTCCAGACATTCAGGATCAGTGTCAGGTTGAGTCATCATTGATTGTCAGATGGAATGTGCCAGGGCAGTGTGCACTCCACAGGGGTGTGATTTCTATGTGAAGTAATTAGCCACTAGCTGTGTACGGGCTGCCTCCCCCGTGCCCTTTCCCCTCCCATGCGCAGCAGCTGTGCATGTGGTTGGGGATGTGGGGCCACCACCATGTCCACGGCCAGGACCCGGCGTGTTGCAACGTTGTGCAGGACACATGCTGCCACTATGATCCTGCACACTACTGGGGGAGCGTATAACAGCTGCCCGCCAGAACGGTCAAGGGAGCGAAAGCGTGACTTTAGCACTCCGAATGTGCGCTCCACTATGCCCCTGGTTGTAATGTGGGCTGTGTTATATCTTACCTGGGGTGGCGTGGTGGGGTTCCGAATTGGCGTCATCATGTGGGGGCTGAGAGGGTAGGCACTGTCCCCTGTGGAGGTGGTGATTGGTATCATTGGTGGGGTTGTGACCTTGCTCAGTATCCAACATGCATGCATGTGCAGTGGCATACATACTCACCAAGCAGCCATGTATCGCCATGCCGCCCAGCTTCTAGGTCCCGGCTTAGGGTGGACATTCGGTAAATGAAGCTGCGTGGGTGGAGCCGGGATAGTTGGCATATACTGAGGTGATGATTCCCTTGGCATTACATGCTACCTGCACGTTGATGGAATGCCAGTGCTTGCGGTTCCTATAGATGTGCTCAGATGCCCTGGGGGGACGTAGAGCCACATGGGTGCAGTCGATGGCACCTAGCACTTTGGGGAATCGTGCCACAGCGTAAAAATCCAGGGCGGCAGCATGCCTTTCTGCAGGTTTTCTGGGCAGGTATATGTGCCTGCGGACTGATGGGCGTGCAGTGATGATGTTCAAGACCTGGTGTAGGCAGCGTGACTGGGTGGCCTGTGACACCCCACCCACTATGGCACTTGTCCGCTGAAATGATCCAGTGGCTAAGAAGTGCAGTACATTGAGGACCTTCTCCAGGGGGCTGAGTGCTTGGGAGCACAGGGTGGGTGATGTGAGGTCATCCTCCCACTCACTCACCAGGTCCAGTATGATGTGTGGTGGAAACCTGTACCTCCCATACACCTGGTCATCAGGCATCCCGAAAAGGCTGGTTCTAGGTGTGAATATTCTGGCCCTGACTATCCTCCTCCTCCTTTGGTAGGCCACTGCCACTGCTGCTAGGAACGGTATGTTCATCCTGCCGTCT
The DNA here is from genome assembly GCF_040938575.1 of Ambystoma mexicanum. NCBI lineage: Eukaryota > Metazoa > Chordata > Amphibia > Caudata > Ambystomatidae > Ambystoma > Ambystoma mexicanum. The sequence continues at coordinate 487,930,465 of NC_090931.1, read as the reverse complement.
GAGCTTGTTATTGTTAAAGTCCGCAAATGTATGCTTTGCGCGTGTTCTAGGCGAGCGTGTGACCCGCGCACCCCTGGAATCCAGTTCCCAGTCCAATAGCGTGTGGAAATTCACACGCACCACGGGATACAGCGTGTGACCCGTGCACCCCTGGAATCCAGTTCCCAGTCCAATAGCGTGTGGAAATTCACACGCACCACGGGATACAGGTTCGCTGACGTACTTGCGTGTGTAAGTGCCCGCGCACCCATTAAATACACGTACATAGGCCAATCGCGTGTACGCGCACTTTTGTCCAATTACACGCGATGACACTCTGACGTACAGTATCTCCACGTGTGCCCCGTCATCACGTGCTGAGTGGGGAACACCCGTGCGGGTCACGTCACAGACGCGCTTACGCGCTGAGGGACTCTGGTCCAATAGCATCGCGTATGCGTGCGGACGCGCTTACGCGCTAAGGGCCTTTCCTCGGATTTCACGCTGACGTGCAGGATTTTCACGTGCCAAATCACTCCGTATCAAGCTGGCCACGCGAAAACACACGGAAGCCCACGCTCCTGCCCAGAAGGCCGAGTTACTGCCCCCCAGTGCCCCGAGCAGCCTCCCACGTGCCATCTGCTGCTGCCTGCCTGCCTGCCTGCCTGCTGCCACCGTGCCCTGCCATTTGGTGCCTGCACATCAGCCATCTGCAGGGGTCCAGTTGCTGTGTCCACCCCTGCTGGAACTGAAGACTCCCGACTGGGATTACATCGCTCCACAGCCCAGCCCCAGGACCCAGTTGCCCACCCACACCTGCCTCTGGGGTTGCCATGTCGGGCACTTCCACATCTGGCACCAGTGGCAACCCCAGGCCAGAGGGGCAGAGGGGCACCAGCTTCACTGTCACCGAAGTTGGTGTCCTGGTGGACCATGTCCTGGGGCAGTATGATGCCCTCTTTGGATCGTCCCACGCCAGCAAGGAAGGACGGCAGAGGATCTGGGCCGACTGTGTGGTTGCCATCCACGCGGAGGGGGTGGCAACCCGCGACGTCCTGAAGATCAAGAAGCGCTGGGAGGACTTGAGGTCCAGGACCCTTGTGAAGGCCCGCCGCCTCATGGAGGGGGGCCGGGGCCGCATGAGTTCCATCCTAATGAGGGTCCTGGAACGCGTACGCCCATCACTCCACGCCCAGATCCTTGAGAGGGAGGCCCGTCTGGAGTTGAGTGGTAAGTGTCCATGCATTACTGTGTGAGACAGGGCATGTTGCGGTGTGCTGGTTCTATGATACTTGCCTGTATGTGTGCCATAGGCCATGTATGCATGTATGTGTGCAGGGACATCATGGTAATGCATGTGCGACCAGTGATGTGTGATGCACATGGTTGTTGCATGTGTTGAAATGACGCATGGGGAGCCCTATGCAGATTTTGAACATGAGAGCATGCCAGTCTCTGTACCTGGACATGGGTGGGGGTGAGGGATGGGTGCTGATGCCAGGTACATATATGGTAGCCATGTCTGTGTGCCTGACCTGCGTGTCTGTGACTTGTGCATGCCATGGATGCATGACACATGTGTGTGACAATGCACAGATTCAGTAAAGCAGCCAAATTACCCTTCTATCATCTGTGTTTGGTGTGTTTGGGGCCAGATGGATGTGACTGAGGTGAAGTGTGTGCATGTGATGGGCATGAGCCATGATGCATGTGAGTTACATATCATTGAATGTTTCAAGAGTCCATTGGACATGCATGGAAATGTCCATGGCATGCACCATGCCTGTTACTGTGTGTGTTTTGCCTGGACTGACCCATGTGTTGTGGAGGGACATGATGGAAGTGTACTTTGACAGTGGTGCTCATCTGCTATTGCTTCCTGTCTAGGGGACCATTGTACAGTGCCCTGATGCTTGTGTTCTTTGTCTCCCTCTACGCAGCGGCTAGTGAAGAAGAGGGCGGAGACGGCGCTGTGGAACAAGGCGGCGGGGATGCCCCCACGGCTGCAGCGGAAGGGGTGGGTGAGCCCCCACAGGGGCCTGCTACGGTGGGAGACGGTGAGGAGCCATCCAGGTTGGTGGTTTGCACAGAGGAGGAGGAGGCCGCCACTGGGGCACACATGGGGCCTGGTGGGGGCATCCCTGCTGGTGCAAGTGGTGCAGTCCAGGGCCAGGGGCAGGAGGCAGCATAGGTCACCGTGGAGGGGCCTGTGCATGTCGCTGTCCCTGACATTGCACCACCATGCACCAGCAGGGATGCCCCGCCCCAGGCCTGTCCGCAGGTAGAGGGGATGTCCATGTCACCTGACTCCCCTCCACCTGCGGACGTGGGAACCCCTGGCCGTGCGGAGAAGGTCCTGATTGGGGTCGCGATGCGCACGGCTGTGATTCGTGATGCCGTGCGTGCTTCCCGGGAGGAGCACGCACGTCATCACGAAGTGCACCGTGCCGACGTGGCCCAATTGGGATCGGCCATGTTCGGGGGTTTCCTGCATGTGTTGGCCAATGTGGCGGCCCTCTCCTCCTCTGTGCAGGCTATCCACCAGTCGTTCTCCTTGCCGTCTTCCAGCCCAGATGCCACCAGGGCCCCCTGTGGACCTGCCCCGACCAATGCAGCCAGCTCGGTGGGGATCCCATCCCTGCCACAGTCGGGAGTCAGAGATCCAGCAGGGGTGGACACCAGAGCAACTGGACCCCAGCAGATGGAGGATGTGACGGCATCATCGGGCAGGGCACGTGCACGACGGCGTCGGTGGTTTCCATCAGCCTGGATGCCGTCGTGCTGGCACAGGCAGTTGCGTCGGAGGCAGCAGCAGGCTCAACGTGGGAGGCATCATGGCTCGGGGCCATCAACATCAGGGGTGCAGGCATCGGCCGGAGGGCAGGAGAACCCTGGAATGGGAGTGGCTTCCGTGTGGGAGCGGTTGTGCCAGCGGATAGGTGCGGAGCGGCAGCGGGCAGAGGAGGAACGGCTCACGATGGTCAGTGCGGAGGACTCCATGCGGAGGGCGCTGAGGCGGGCTGAGTGCCTCGAGGGTCTTCGCAGGGAGTTTGAGCTTGACACTGCGTTATCCCTGCGGGACCTCGGGGCCAGGGAACATGCCCGCCTCCAAGCCATTGACCAGGAGTTCGATGATGCCCTGGCCCATGACAACAACCAGTGAGCCGTCCGAATAGCCCGCTGCCTTTGTATATAGTTGTATAGTTAGGGTTAGGTTTCCTTTGTTTTTTTGATTTTTCTTTTGGTTGCGATTGGACAATGCACCACTTTTTTGTATATAGTTCAGTTTTTAGTTAGTAGTCATAGTTAGGTTTAATTTGGTTGGGCTCATGGACCCAGGATGATCTTCTTCATGGTTCTTCATTGGCTTATTTTAATTTTTCAGATTATTTTCTTGGACATTCATCTTGTTTTGTTTGATTTGCTTTGTGTTTTTTCTTATTTCATTTCCATTCTACTTGCTGTTCAATACATATTATTTTTTTAATCTTCAATGTGTCGTATCATCTCATTGCTTTCAGGCATGTCATGTTGGGTGTTTTGTCATTCACTTGCAGCCATTGTGTGTGACAGACATGTGTTCAATTGCATTATTTAAATTGGGGTTGTAACATGTAATTGCCTTTGATATGTGGGTGGGTGTGATAGTTGGTTGGGCCTTTTGGCAGGGGAGGATGGGCATTACGGACATGATTGGGGAATGTTGGGACCCAGGTGCAGGGGGGCATGGATTGGACATGGGTGGGGGCCTGCTGGCAGGTGCCCCACAGTGCTGGGGGGTGGGGGTGGTGGGAGACATGAGTGGGGGCCTGGTGGAGGGTGACCCTGCACTGCTGGGGTGTGGGGGTGGTGGGAGACATGAGTGGGGGCCTGGTGGAGGGTGCCCCTGCACTGCTGGGGTGTGGGGGTGGTGGGTGACATGAGTGGGGGCCTGGTGGAGGGTGCCCCTGGTGGCTGGGGGGTGGGGGTGGTGGGAGACATGAGTGGGGGCCTGGTGGAGGGTGACCCTGCACTGCTGGGGTGTGGGGGTGATGGGAGACATGAGTGGGGGCCTGGTGGAGGGTGCCCCTGCACTGCTGGGGTGTGGGGGTGGTGGGTGACATGAGTGGGGGCCTGGTGGAGGGTGCCCCTGGTGGCTGGGGTGTGGGGGTGGTGGGAGACATGAGTGGGGGCCTGGTGGAGGGTGCCCCTGCACTGCTGGGGTGTGGGGGTGGTGGGTGACATGAGTGGGGGCCTGGTGGAGGGTGGCTCTGCACTGCTGGGGTGTGGGGGTGGTGGGAGACATGAGTGGGGGCCTGGTGGAGGGTGACCCTGCACTGCTGGGGTGTGGGGGTGGTGGGAGACATGAGTGGGGGCCTGGTGGAGGGTGCCCCTGCACTGCTGGGGTGTGGGGGTGGTGGGTGACATGGTGGGGGCCTGGTGGAGGGTGACCCTGGTGGCTGGGGTGTGGGGGTGATGGGAGACATGAGTGGGGGCCTGGTGGGGGCTGCCCCTGCACTGCTGGGGTGTGGGGGTGGTGGGAGACATGAGTGGGGGCCTGGTGGAGGGTGACCCTGCACTGCTGGGGTGTGGGGGTGGTGGGAGACATGAGTGGGGGCCTGGTGGAGGGTGACCCTGCACTGCTGGGGTGTGGGGGTGGTGGGAGACATGAATGGGGGCCTGGTGGAGGGTGCCCCTGCACTTCTGGGGTGTGGGGGTGGTGGGTGACATGAGTGGGGGCCTGGTGGAGGGTGCCCCTGGTGGCTGGGGGGTGGGGGTGGTGGGAGACATGAGTGGGGGCCTGGTGGAGGGTGACCCTGCACTGCTGGGGTGTGGGGGTGATGGGAGACATGAGTGGGGGCCTGGTGGAGGGTGCCCCTGCACTGCTGGGGTGTGGGGGTGGTGGGTGACATGAGTGGGGGCCTGGTGGAGGGTGCCCCTGCACTGCTGGGGTGTGGGGGTGGTGGGTGACATGAGTGGGGGCCTGGTGGAGGGTGCCCCTGGTGGCTGGGGGGTGGGGGTGGTGGGAGACATGAGTGGGGGCCTGGTGGAGGGTGACCCTGGTGGCTGGGGTGTGGGGGTGATGGGAGACATGAGTGGGGGCCTGGTGGGGGCTGCCCCTGCACTGCTGGGGTGTGGGGGTGGTGGAAGACATGAGTGGGGGCCTGGTGGAGGGTGACCCTGCACTGCTGGGGTGTGGGGGTGGTGGGAGACATGAGTGGGGGCCTGGTGGAGGGTGACCCTGCACTGCTGGGGTGTGGGGGTGGTGGGAGACATGAGTGGGGGCCTGGTGGAGGGTGCCCCTGCACTGCTGGGGTGTGGGGGTGGTGGGTGACATGAGTGGGGGCCTGGTGGAGGGTGCCCCTGGTGGCTGGGGGGTGGGGGAGGTGGGAGACATGAGTGGGGTCCTGGTGGAGGGTGACCCTGCACTGCTGGGGTGTGGGGGTGATGGGAGACATGAGTGGGGGCCAGGTGGAGGGTGCCCCTGCAGTGCTGGGGTGTGGGGGTGGTGGGTGACATGAGTGGGGGCCTGGTGGAGGGTGCCCCTGCACTGCTGGGGTGTGGGGGTGGTGGGTGACATGAGTGGGGGCCTGGTGGAGGGTGCCCCTGGTGGCTGGGGGGTGGTGGGAGACATGAGTGGGGGCCTGGTGGAGGGTGACCCTGGTGGCTGGGGGGTAGGGGAGATGGGAGACATGAGTGGGGGCCTGGTGGAGGGTGCCCCTGGTGGCTGGGGGGTGGGGGTGGTGGGAGACATGAGTGGGGGCCTGGTGGAGGGTGACCCTGGTGGCTGGGGGGTGGGGGTGGTGGGAGACATGAGTGGGGGCCTGGTGGAGGGTGACCCTGCACTGCTGGGGTGTGGGGGTGATGGGAGACATGAGTGGGGGCCTGGTGGAGGGTGCCCCTGGTGGCTGGGGGGTGGGGGTGGTGGGAGACATGAGTGGGGGCCTGGTGGAGGGTGCCCCTGCACTGCTGGGGTGTGGGGGTGATGGGAGACATGAGTGGGGGCCTGGTGGAGGGTGCCCCTGGTGGCTGGGGGGTGGGGGTGGTGGGAGACATGAGTGGGGGCCTGGTGGAGGGTGACCCTGGTGGCTGGGGGGTGGGGGTGGTGGGAGACATGCGTTGGACATGGGTGGGGGCCTGCTGGCAGGTGCCCCACAGTGCTGGGGGGTGGGGGCGGTGGGGGACATGAGTTGGACATGGGTGGGGGCCTGCTGGCAGGTGCCCCACAGTGCTGGGGGGTGGGGGTGCAAGGGGACATGAGTTGGTGGTCATTAGTTCAAGGAGACATGTGCCTTTGCTGGGGGGCATGCCCATGGTGGGTGGGCTGCCTGCGGGACATGACCAGGGATGCAGGGTAGTCCCCTGTGGTGTGGGCTGCCTGCAGGGGCTGTGGAGGGTGTACAGGGTACACCTGGGAGGACCCACACTGTCAAATCACATGTGGAACTTCCCGCGCACCCCTGATATACACGCGCCCAGGCTATTCGCGTGTGGAACTTCCCGCGCACCCCTGAAATACACGCGCCCCCAGGCTATTCGCGTGTGGAACTTCCCGCGCACCCCTGAAATACACGCGGCCAGGCTATTCGCGTGTGGAACTTCCCGCGCACCCCTGAAATACACGCGCCCCCAGGCTATTCGCGTGTGGAACTTCCCGCGCACCCCTGAAATACACGCGCCCAGGCTATTCGCGTGTGGAACTTCCCGCGCACCCCTGAAATACACGCGCCCAGGCTATTCACGTGTGGAACTTCCCGCGCACCCCTGAAATACACGCGCCCAGGCTATTCGCGTGTGGAACTTCCCGCGCACCCCTGAAATACACGCGCCCAGGCTATTCACGTGTGGAACTTCCCGCGCACCCCTGGAATACACGCGCCCCCAGGCTATTCGCGTGTGGAACTTCCCGCGTACCCCTGAAATACACGCGCCCAGCCTATTCGCGTGTGGAACTTCCCGCGCACCCCTGAAATACACGCGCCCAGGCTATTCGCGTGTGGAACTTCCCGCGCACCCCTGGAATACACGCGCCCCCAGGCTATTCGCGTGTGGAACTTCCCGCGCACCCCTGGAATACACGTAGCCCGCTCCCCCAGGCCCGATCGCGTGAGGAACTTCACGCGAACCCCTGTAATACACGTAGCCCGCTACCCCAGGCCCGATCGCGTGAGGAACTTCACGCGAACCCCTGTAATACACGTAGCCCGCTCTCCCAGGCCCGATCGCGTGTGAAACTTCACGCGAACCCCTGATATACACGTAGCCCGCTCCCCCAGGCCCGATCGCGTGAGGAACTTCACGCGAACCCCTGTAATACACGTAGCCCGCTCCCCCAGGCCCGATCGCGTGTGAAACTTCACGCGAACCCCTGATATACACGTAGCACGCTCCCCCAGGCCCGATCGCGTGAGGAACTTCACGCGAACCCCTGATATACACGTAGCCCGCTACCCCAGGCCCGATCACGTGAGGAACTTCACGCGAACCCCTGTAATACACGTAGCCCGCTCCCCCAGGCCCGATCGCGTGTGAAACTTCACGCGAACCCCTGATATACACGTAGCACGCTCCCCCAGGCCCGATCGCGTGAGGAACTTCACGCGAACCCCTGTAATACACGTAGCCCGCTCCCCCAGACCCGATCACGTGTGAAACTTCACGCGAACCCCTGTGATGCACGTACCCTGCTGAAATCGCGTGTTAGACTTCCCGCGCACCCCGGTATACACGCACACATATTTTTTGTCAGCGGGTGTCCGTGTTTGTGGGTACCCCTTTGCACGTCATTTTTCCTGGAGGGCCACAGTATGGGGCATTCATCATGGCAGTATATAGGTGCTATTTGTTGGCGCACCTTTTGGCGCACATTTCTTACAGCCGCAGAGACGCTACCGCCTGCTTTCTTGTGGCGGTCGTGTTTGTGCCTGTGCGCTGGTTTGAGCGTGCGCTTTTTTGCCCTATTCTATTCCATGAATACGTGTTGTAGGCGAGCGTGTGGGCGTTCCGCGCACTTGTGTCCTGTACTTCCCCCGTGACGCCCACGTTTTGGCAAGTTGTTCCCCATTCCGAGTGTTACGCCCGTGTTCTGCCTACTTTTGTTGCGTGCACCGCGCTATGTGCGATTTTCGCTGTGGCCTGTGCGATTTTCGCTGTGACCTGGCGCACGCAGTTACATGGCCTGTGCGCCAACGTGCAGCGCGCACTTTTTTATCGCACATCCGCTGGTTTTCTCGCGCACGGCCTTCCATGAATCGATGTGCGCTGCTTTTCGTGCGATTTTCGCACTTGCACTGCGAATTTCGCTATTACACTGCGATTCGCACGTTTTTGCCCACTTGCGCCGCGCTAATTATTCCATGAATCGGCCTGTATATGTGTTGTCAGGATTGTTTTTTGCGTTTCTATGAAGTACTAACATTTGCATACACAATGGGTCTCTAAAGTGTAAGTAAATGTTGTCAACAATTGGTGGTAATTGAAATAGAATATTCATTGCTACATTTGCATAGCAACTTACACCAACAATATTTGAGAATTTAAGTGGTTCTGTATCTAACTGCTTTTTTTGGAGTTTGTCTTCCTTCTTTAAAGAAGTACCTGGTTTACTTTCTCTAATTGATTCTTTTTTGTTTGTGGTACTTGATGAAGTATTAATTTCATTTACTCTCTTTGGAGGATTTGCAGTGACGTCCTGTTGCATTTCTGTTTGATTTAGTTTTCTTTTACAACGTTTTAGTTTTTGTGGAACAGAATATGTGTTTAGATGGGGAGTGTATAGTGAGCGAAGTCTATTATATTCTAAAATGCAAGGAATATCAGCGTTTACTTTACTTGCATCAAAGTTGATTAGAAATAGACCGTCAAGTGTACATAAGCGTGATAGTGCTACGTAGCTCATGCCTTCTTTAAAGACTGTGTTACCAATATCTATCATTGCTTTGTCTAGGGTAAGACCTTGTGATTTATAAATCATGACTGCGTATGCAAGAGTTAGAGAAAATTGTTCTCTGCGTATATACATATCTTTGAAGAGAAGGAATCTAGCTGTTGAGCGTCCTGTCCGTTTTACTTCTGAAAGTTTGTCAAAGAGTATATTGACAAACTGAATTTTGTTGTCACGTGGGTATGTTTGAAAGCCAACAACTGTACCCTGTGCTCCATTAACTAGTCCTTGGTCCACGTCAAGGTTACGTTTAAGCATTACTCTGCAATTTAAGGATAATTTTAACATCTTTTCTAAGCCTGCTGTGTTTGAGATTGATTTTTCTAAATTATTTAGTCTTGTTGTGGCTTGGTCACACATGGGTAGTGTCATACCATGTACATCTAGTTTGTCTGTGGCGCTAATTTCCATTATTGGTTGCATTTCTTTACTTAACATTATTTCATTGAATTTGAGACAGCTTGAAAGAGTTGGCATTAAGGCCATACAATTGACATTTTTGTGGGCTAATTGTTCCATAACATCTGTAGCACAGGCATTATCGCCATAAAGTGCATTAATGTGCCGGGTTTTCTTCTGCTTCTTTAGAAAGTATACCAACTCTCAAACTTTTTAAAATGTTGGCATAAGTTAGATCTGCGGATTGGCGCATGTTTTCTGTTAATTCTCTGTATTGGAAATGTTGCCAAAGTTTGACATTTCCAATGCTGCCAACAGTTTTACGGCAGAGTTTGTGCCCTAATGTTTTAAAAATAGGTTCACCTTTTACTGGTGTTAATTGAAGCAGATCTCCAAAAACAATAATGTGTTTTCCTGCAAAGAGCTCTTCATAGTCTGTTTTGAGTACTTCTTGTAATCTGAGGTGAATCAAAGCTAACATCAGGTTGGAGACCATGCTCACTTCATCTATTAGTAGCATTTTCATTTGTTTCAATACTCTGCGTAATTCCATTGCAGCTTCTGCAGAAAGTTTGTAATAGTCTAATTTGATCTGGTGTTCTACTGGTAATAGTAGTAATCGGTGTAATGTAACACCACCTATGTTGTAGGCAGCTAAACCTGTGGGGGCAGTGACAACAGCTGACAGTTTGTTGTTTGTCAATTGTTGAAGGAACTTACTAATGATTTTGATTAGGAATGTTTTGCCAGAACCAGCTTCACCACTGACGTACAGCAGTATAGGTTTATAATTATGGCAGGAACATTCTTTAATTTCATGTTTTACACCATGTGCAATTTGTTTTGTTACTTCTTGAAAAATGCTACTTTGCTCATTGTTTAGTTTTGATTGTAGTATAGTTAAGTCTTCCTTATCTTCATACTGACACATGGTGTTTTCTACTTCTATCATAGCTAATTCTGCCTCATTTGTTATTAGTGGTTCTCCCAGTGGTTCTTGGCGTCCTGTTACAGAAGGTTGACTACTGTCAGGAGTATCCTTATCTAGTTGGGCTTGGAGTTCTTCTTCATGTTGCTGTTCATTGTGCAACATTGTTTTGTACTGTGTAAAGTTTACATCAGTTATAGTGCTTTCATTTGCTTTGAAAGCATCCTCATATGAGTCATAGTTATGTAGTAATTGTTCTTCTTTTCTCCATGGTTTGAAGAGTTGTAGCAGGGACATGTAATATACTTCTTTATGTTGAGGAGTCTTCAATGACAATTTGATATGATTAATTAAATTTGGTTTAGTGAGTTTAACTAAGCTGCCTTCACAGTCTGTCACTCTATATTTACCTTTTTTTTCATCAGGTTTCATATTATTTTTGTATGTGTAGTTTTGGGCTATTTGGTATAGACACATGTTTTCCAAAGTATTACTTCTGTTTGGGTAGTATGTGTCCAATAAATTGTTTTTTAAAATGTCTTGGCTGTTGGGATCATGTTTGGCTATTGTTTCTATATCTTCGTATGATTTTAGAACTCTTTTTCTAGATTTAGCTGGACCAAGACTTAGCCATACTATATTTTCAGATTTACCATACAATGAAGTACCAGTTAAACAATCAGCTGCTTCATAAGATCCACATTCTCTATGGGTGAGCATTTTTATGCCCAAGCTGTATAATTTCTGAGATACTGTTTTATCTGATGACAGGTCATTCCAGAGGTCTTGGAGCTCTGTCTTTTCTGCTTTAGTTAAGCATGCTGTGACATATCGTGCAACTGCAGTAGAATTGTCTGCAATGTACTGCACATCTATGTTTGCATTCCATAAGTGGGCAATGATTGCATTATAATCATTGATATATTTTTCTTCTTCTTTTCTTTTTATGTAATATGTATTTTTAGGTGACTTACCTTTAACACTATGTCTAACTGAAGACATGAGGTTGTTTACTTGACCTGTATTTGTAACTGGTCTAGGGAAACCAAATCGGCATTTGGTGTAGTATTTGCCTTTGTTTTTGTATTTGCGACGACAATATTTTCCACATTTGTGTCTTTGAAATTGTAAAATTTGTGCATGAAGATCACTATTTCTGGCTTCTGATGGAATTTCACAAGTGACATATTTTTCAATAAACTGTAAAACAGTGGCATCACTGTCTTGACCAAATTTAGGAGCATCTTTAATCCATAAAAGCATGTGGATATGTGGTGCTCCTCTGGCTTGGTATTCTTTTCTCCAAAAGAAGTGTTGCACTTCTCCAAGGAGAGGAACAGTTTTATTACAAATAAAATGTAGCATAGCAATGAAGCGATGGTGAAAATATCTTGAAACATTAACAGGATCCAAAGAACAAAGTTCTCCAGGTGTTAGAATATCTATGTTTGTTTTGTTTTTATTTGATATGCGTAGGAAATCATGTAAATCTTCCCATGCATATTCTGCACAACTTAATGTAACAAACCAAGTGGGTGGGCCAAGATTTCTGATCATACAACGTACATCTCCATGACGTCAAAACCAGTACTCTTTAGTACCACGCATATTTGCTAATAGATTTGTAATATTTGATTGTAAAACCTCATCCTTTTGTTGCACTTTTATCTGTACTGATAGCTGATTTTCTGTTAATTGTTTTTTGGTTTGTTTTACATTTTGATAGAGGACGCAAAGTTGTTGTACTTGAAACTTCTTGTGTTTCACTAAATGATTGTATTAGCTGTTTTGTTTCAACTTTTTTTACAAATTCTGCTAGAGATGGATGCTTATGTTGGACACCTTTATTTTCATTTGCTCTACTTTTGCGTTGCTTTCTACGGACTTGACTTTTGGTAGGCATTCTTTAGGGTCTGTTGAAAAAAAAAGAAGATATGGGTTGGGGTGTTCTGGAATGTATGTGTGCTGTGTGCATGAGTGTTTGAGTAAGATGATAAAGATGTATGTAATGGTGTGTGATTGTGCATTGGGAACTAAAACTAGTAGGGATAGGTATTCTTGAATTTATGTGTTACTAAACTGGGGTTCAGATGACAAAAAAAAGTAAGCTAGTGGTGTGGAAAAGTACAAATAGTAAATCTAATGTATACAATTAAAACAGTTGTTTGTTCTATAATATGAAAATAGTAGTGGTTCAGTTGGGTAATTTGTGTGTCCAAAAATAGAAATTTGTGGGCCATTCTGGCTGTAAATCGCTTTTTAAGACATGGAAATTTTTGGACAAAATGGTACAAAATCTCTATTTTTAGAAACCGAAATAGCTTGTATTAACGTTATAGTATATTTGATTAATAATACAAATATTATGGTGATATTTTACTTACTTTTTTTTTAAATTAACAGATAACTTCTTAGTTTTTCTTTCTTCTTCGAATTCGGCTGCTTCTTTTCAGGAAACTGTCTTCACTGCAATTGTAAAAGCTTCACATTAGTAACTTTGTTTGTATATAGCACTGTTTTTAATTTAGATATTGATTTTTTTAATTGAAATCCTCAGTGCCTTCTTTAAAACCATTAAACTAATTTATTTACATAAGATACATTGCATCAGTTCAGTACATATGATATGTTCTTAATGAACAAATTGTATTGAATGACTAACTGTAGCAAAAAAAAAATATCTTTACTATGTCTTGTGAAATTTATAATATATTAGTGAATGCCACTATTTCTGTAAGTAAACTGTCCTAGGTAATAGCGCCTCAATGTCATGTCTAATTTAAAGTAATTAAGTAAATAAATAAATAAAAACAAAAAATATGAAATTGTATAAGTATTTTTATAAAGGTTTAAACATAGATTGTGTTTGCATGCAATTTTGTTTGAATATATGTAGTCTATATATTTCATTTAAAAAATGTTAGTTTAACATGATTTGAGTGTGTGTGTATAAAGAAAGTAAATAGTATAAAGGTTTATAAGTGACAGTTGATTTTAGGAAATTGAAAAAAGTACCGTAAATTCATTTTACAGATTTTACAAGGTAAAAGTCTGTTTGAAAATCTGTTCATCTACTATACAGAAAATATGCATACCTGAAGTTTGTATTCATGCATATGGATATGCATGGAGCTGCAAGTAGAAATCTTGAAGACTTGTACAGTATTTCTGGTAGATGCTGCTTGCCAATGATATGACACTTGTACTCAGAGAGATTCAGAGTACATTTGCAGTGCTGATCTATGATGATGCAGTTAGATGTAGAGGTCTTGAATGTGATTGGTGCATGGTCATGTGATTTTTGAGGTACATCCAATGAGGGAAAGGCGGAGAGAGTGTAGGTGAAATGGTAGAAGGGCTGTTCATGTTACGATATGTCCGCGGACATGGCGGTAGTTCGCGGACATCGGGAGTTACATCCGGGGATTTTTGGGTTCAGAAGTCATGCAAATGAGAATAAGCACTGAAAGGGATTGGTCAGGAAAGTTTGGTGGGTGTGTTGTGCCAGGAGAGATTTTCTCAGATACTCTTTTTGCTGAGAGAACAAAAGATAGCTATGGCTGTGTGTTTCAGAAAACAGATTGTTTGCATTTTAGGAGATTCGTGGATACATTGGTTGAAGGTGCATGCAGAAAGCTGTGGAGTAGCTGTAGATCTTGGATTCCCACATGTGGAAGTACACTGGCATGGAGTACGTGGAATGAAGTGGTTGGACTTGCTACCTCTCTGTGCTACTTTGGAGACAGAGCAACATCCAGACATAATTGTAATTCATTGTGGAGGGAACAGTTTAGGACATGTGACTGGAATTTTCTTGCAATTTGCTATGAAAGAAGGACTTAGGAAGGTTATGGACATGTTTCCTAATTCTCAAGTGATATTTTCACGGATTGCGCAGAGACAAATGTGGCTTCGTTCTTCTTCATTTGGTCCACAAATGGAAAAAGCAAGGCGCAATGTTAATAAGGCTGTTTGTGCCTTTCTAAGAGATTTTGGCATGTCTTCTTTTCACAATGAAAATATTATTTTTTGTAGTACATACATTTTTCGCAGAGATGGAGTCCATCTTACTTATGCTGGCAATCAGATTTTTCTGAGAAATGTACAAAATGCATTGCGACCTTTTTTGGAATTACAACAACGATTTTGAAGTAGATGTTAAGCATTTACAATTTTTGACTTACAAACACCACGCAAAGGCTCTTTTCAGAGCCACCACTTCTTTCCAGAGAAAATTACAATGTTTGTGATGGAGTAGCTACCCAATTTTTTTAATGTTCGCAAACTGTCTGCGGACTTCTAAAAAATACAAAGAGCCCTGCTTCATTTATTTTCACTTCTATTTTTTAACTGGGAAAGGTGGCTCTGAAAAGAGCCTTATTTTTTTTTGATTTTTGTAATTTTGTATTTTTTTTGGTTTTTCAGACACGACACACTAGGAGAGGAGGGTAAAGGAGGGTAAAAGGGGGGACACCAACCACAGGGATAAGAAAGGGCGAGCTGAGAGAGGAAGATGTAGAGTGGGTTTTATTTGGGTAGTGAGCAGGTCTTCTCGTGCTCTGAGACGATAGTCTCAAAAGCACTCCGAAGTCACTCCCCCCTGAGTACTGTGTCACAATACATACATACAACTGTGACCCTCGAAAGGTAAGGGTCATCAGCATTCTGTATGGCCTGTGAGGCAGCTTGAGGAAGACGCTGTCCCACAGAGGTGGTCCTTGTGGTGACAGGATCAGAAACAGAGGATGAAGTAGAGGAAATCAACCTGCTACGTTCTTCACAAGGTACAACCCTGCGAATAGCCCCAGAGTGAAATGACCTCAGGTGTCGCTTCATAGTAGTGGTCCCAAAGCTGTACTTACCGTGCTTCCCGCGACTGAGTATCATTTTGCAGTCATTGCAGGTAACACGGTTTGCACGAGCCTTAGGAACATTACCATGAATGGTAAATAACCGCCACACCCAAGACTCACGCCTGGTGCGGGTAGTAGGGTTTTCCTCTACCTCATTCTCATCATCCTCTTCTTCCTCCTCCGCATCCTCAGTCCTGTTCCCCTCTTCAGGCCCTTGGGGAGGTGGTGGTGGTGGAGGGGGTGGGGGTGGTGCTGAAGCAGGTTCAGCACCAAGTGGCAGTTCAGCAGCCAAGGATGCCATCTCGATGATGGTGTAGTCTGCAGGTGGCAGCAAAAATCACTGTGTTCTGAAGAATAGCCAGAAACACAATGAGAATAAGCTCTTGGGCGTGGTCTTTTATAGGGGTGCTTGTGCGCGGTTCGCGGACATGCGCACTGTCCGCGGACAGATCGAACACAAAAAAAGGATCGGAAAGTTTCAAAAGGTATATAGAAACTCAAGATTGCTATGTGGGACTTGTGCCATGGTGAGATTTTATTGAAAAATATTATGGATTAACTGAAAATGTACTTTTAAATTGTTCGGGGACACGAACAGTGTCCGCATTTCAGGACACACGATGAGCGTGGGCGCGGTCATATGATCTGTTCGCAAACTAGTCTGTGAAGGAAGCGCCTGTCCGCAGGACACCAAGTGCACGGAGATTGGTTAGCGCATGCGCATTGATGTCCTACGGACACTGTTCGGGTTCTGAAGTAATTAAAAGTTCGGCACACGTGAAACGAACATTTCAGGACACCGCGTTTGTTCTTAGAACAGTTTAAACTTGGTAGCGAACAGTAAGGACAGATATAGTGTTCTTCAGGATACGTGTAATTTCGTTTATGTACGAACATTGCAGGACACCAATTGTGTTCTTAGAACAGTTTCAATTGGGTAGCGAACACTACGAACAGGTATAGTGTTCTTCAGGACACCTCCATTTTCGTTTACGTACGAACATTTCAGGACACCAATAGCGTTCTTAGAACAGTTTGAACTTGCTAGCGAACAGTACCGGACAGGTATAGTGTTCTTTAGTACACTTTAATTTTTGTTTGTTTACGAACAATTCAGGACACCAAGTGTGTTCTTAGAACAGTTTCAACTTGCTAGCGAACAGTACGAACAGGTGTGGTGTTCTTCACGACACCTCCATTTTCGTTTATGTACGAACATTTCAGAACACTCGCACTGTCCGCGGACACTTTTATTGTTTTTTAAAAAAAAAACGGGAACTATTCACAATACAATATAAAAATTTAACTTTATTTAACATATATTAATTTATGACAGAGAAGGTGAGGCAGAAACAGAAACAAAAACAGGAGAATTTGGGGTTTCAACGTGATTGGTATTAGGTGAAGAAGGGATGGAAGTCTCATCAAAACGTTTTGGATTATGGAGAGGGTTTGGGGATAATTGACTGGGATATGGTGAGGAGGGACAGGTAGATGTGGGGCAATGGTATGAGGTTTTTGGTTTGAAATGATTTTCTACAAAAGTTTTTAAATTATTAAAATTAGCCAACAATACATCCATTTTTTCTTCTATATTGTGAAGACTGTTATCCATAACAGGGCTTTCTGAAGTCTTTTCTATTTTGGTATGCTCTGTACAAAAAAATAATATATATGTTAAATGTATATAAAAAAAATAATAAATAAATGGTTTATATTATAAAGTGTTTACCATTAGTTTCACTATCTTGTGACATTTCTTCATGTGGGAATTTGTCCTCTAGCCATTCCAGAGTTCTAGACATTTCTGTGAGAAAAAAAAAGATAATATATTTTTTAATCTAATACAGAAAGTTTATAAATATATGAGTAAAATGAAGTACACTTACTATTTCTGGTAAGATAAATCCTACATATTCAGTGGGTCTGGTCTTGTTCTCAGTTCTGTTGTGTCTGTGAGGTAATTATGTTGGAAGCCAATTTATCTTCTTGTGGTATATTCCATTTCAGAACATATTGTATTTAAATGAATGGTTAGTGTGTTACATATATGGGTTACATTTCTTATGTATTACTATATATAATGTGTTTGTGTGCTGCTTACCCACCACCCCCCCCACACAGTTTTTAGGTAGTGGTACTGTTCTCCGAACATGTCCGCGTACATTAAATAAGTTTGCGGACATCAAGTTCATAAGAAGAGATCTAGTCAGTTCCATATGACATGTATGTAAAGTCAAAGTCATTATTGTTAAGTTGTGCTACTAAAAAACTATGAAATTCAGTGAAAAAACTTTGTTAAAGGGACGTTATGGTTAAGTTGCGCTACTAAAAACCTATGAAATTCAGTGAAAAAAACTTTGTTAAAGGGACGTTATGGTTAAGTTGCGCTACTAAAAACCTATGAAATTCAGTGAAAAAACTTTGTTAAAGGGACGTTATGGTTCCAAGTAAAACCGAAAAACCCTTGAAATTCGCCAGTTATGGTAAGCTAAGCAACCATAACTCGCGCCACCACCGTGCACTGCTAAGACTAACACCCAGGACATCAAAGATGACATTGCAAATGTCATTGATGACATCACTAATGTGTATGTACTTATCATGAAATATGTGTAGAAGGGATTCTTATTATGTTGCGAATAAAGTGTCAAGAATCATTGCAAGAAATATACCCTAATAAGTGCATTGAACGATGCATTGATATAAATAGCATCCTATTATGGGGTTCTATCTAGTATACTTAGCTACTCATACAGAAACATAACATTGTGTGCAGCGTACAAGATGAAGGTGTGATATTCGTAATGTTAATATGTTGAATAATGAAATGATAATTGTTTTCTTAATAGATTTTTGTGTACTGTGAAATATGTAATAAGTAGCTAATAAAACCCATATATTACATAATTGCATTACTATAGACAAAACACAAAGACACAAGAACACATACCAATATGGGTATATACAGGGAAAGTGAAGTTAGCAAAAAAGCACAAGTAGTAGCAGAAACAATTCATAACTTAACTGATTAGTTTCATGCAAATAAATGATTGCTCTGTTTCAAAGCTGCTATTTACCCTATGTATATGTATCACTTGATGTGATTGGACCCTAAGGAAAGTAGTGTGAGTACAATGTATACAAATGTGACCATATACAGGGAAAGTACAGGGTGATGTGAATAATGGGAAAGGCTGGAATGGACAGCCAACATAATATGACAATTAACATGCCAAAGGAAAACAATGGATTAGTGGAACCTGTGCAACCCAAACTTTCAATGACTTTAATTCACCAAAGGGAGAGTCTGGAATGACTAAAGTAATGGACAATTAGATACTTATATGCAAAATGTATAAGAATTACATAATGACTAATAGCATAATACATGTACTAGTGTGATTTATCTATGAATTCAATGATTTGTATGCAATGACTATATTCATTTGGAATTTTTTTCATTCTCTTTTCTATCCCATCTAACCCTACCTACAACTCCACCCCTCAGTCTCTGTCTTTCTTTAACACAACATGTGTGATTATGTGTGTCTGTGCATATGAAGCTTACTTAAAATATGCCCTAATTTGAAAAAAGCTCAAGAAGAGCTGAAACACGTGTCATACAAAAGGGCCCCACTTCGGGAGATCTGTGATTTCTATACTTCATAATAATTTTGTTTGAACAAGATACATTCACAATTGAAACTACCTAATTTTGTGTGGCGCTGCTTATGTGTGAAGAAAACATACATTTATTCAGCCACGGAGGAGCGTTAGTGGTTCCTCCGATCTTTTCTTTCACACACTAGTGACACTGGCACATTGTGGATTTAACAAGTCGCGAGGCCGAAGAAGTTGACTCCCACAATCGCCCCCCGTTGACTACTTATTCCTAACAGGATTTATCACTCTTCAAAAAGATTGTCAAAATTTCCACAAGCTCTTGCTTGATAAACCAAAAGACTTTGGGTCTCATTACAAGTCCGGCGGTAACCATGCTGGTGCTGCCGGTGCGTTGTCACCAAACTTGAAATATTTACAGGCGTCTGGCTTGCCGGAATCACCGGGGGATTACGACCCCGCGATACGGGAATTCAGGCGCTGATAAATTGTTAATCCCCATCCGAGTCCCTTAGGACTAAATGGGAATCGGGATGATGGAAGCACCGGCCCCGTTAATAACAGTGCCAGTGGTTCCGTGAAAGTCTGTGGGCGGGTGCCGTTCTGCCCACCAAGTCGGACCTGGTGGGCAGGGCGGCAGCTGCCCACAGACTCAGAGTGTGCCAGTCCGGTAACAACGGTGCTGGTAGGCCTACCAGCACCGTTGTTACCCAGACCGGCACACTCCTAATGAGGTCCTTTGTCTTCACACTTCCAGTCAGTATTCAATATAACTTCTCTTCTTTGAAGAAAAACCAGTTTCACATTTATAAACAATAAAGTTTTGTCAGAATGTTTTTAGCACAGTTCATCATAACACAACAGTGAACTTGACACTTTCTTTCCACCACAACCTTCGACAATGCTGCAGTACTTTAATTATGTTTTTCCTGATCCACAAACCTGCCAGGACTAACCACTAATAATCCCTTTCCTGGTGTACTCGCCTGCCAGAATAAAACTCCTACCACTAATATAAGTACTCTGTGGTTAGGCTTGCATGAAACTTTAGAAAAGTCTTTGACTTTCAACAACAACATTGGGGTTGACAACTTCTTCCATAAGGGTACAGTACACATTGATGCTGTTTGTTCCACTGATTTGTTTGCCACATACAATGCAGGTTATATCCCTCTCCCCCTTGATTATTTCTACAAAGAGAGCTTCTTTCCTGCTAACTTTGGGTTCTTTCTACAACATCATTTAGCTGTTGGTAATGTTTCTTTCTCAAATATCCCTTTTTAGGAAAGTTGTATCCCCTTTTATTTATAATTGCTTTTCTTAGCCTTCGGCAATGCTGGGTATCATCTTCCCTTTTAAGTAATCTTCCTTTGTGTAGATTACATTCGGTTTATTCAAAAAATGTTTGCCTCTTTACTTTGGCAATGGGGGTTACAATGTTTCTCCACTTGGTCTCTCTCAATATTCTTGTTACACCAACAATGTGTTAATTCATTAGTTTGGTATTCAAACAGGTTATTTTGTGTTTGCTGTCTATTGCTGGGCATACTGGGGTTACCATCAACGGCCAACTTACTAGTCTTTTCCTGTGCCTCCGTTCAACCCGCTGCTGCTTTAACTTCTTCTTCTGTCAGGACCTGGGCATCTGAAAGCTCTGGTCTCCCTCCCATTGCTTGCGCCTTCTGTAAAGGGAGCCTGTTTTGCTCCTCGCACAGTCCGGCGGATGCCAACTACCAGAGTAGGACGGAGAATTAGGAGAGCTCCTCTCTCCTATGGGACAGCTGGTCTCAGCATCACTTCGGGAGAATAGCTCAGGGCAATGTGCTTGTCTTGCAAGCAAGACGACACGGAGCAACACAGGTTCGATCCCCCGGTCCGCGCATACAAACCTCTGGGTATTAAGCGCGTTATATGGAGTCTTCTTCCTGCTTCTGATGCTTCCACTGCTACTTTCTAATGATCTGCACCTGAAGGGGCTTTACATATTTAAAATTCCTGCTCCGGTGTGGGTCATTAAAACACTAGACTGCACACTACAGTTCTGCACCTCTGAGCCCTTCTTCCTCATCTCAGTACTTTTGAGTCTCTAATGTTCTGATTCATTTTAACATCAAAGTCTTCAATTTTAAAAAAGGTCATTAAGTCCATGGGATCATTAGGGAAGCTGGTTAGAGGGGTCTCCCAATTCTTCTGACCTGAGTCCCCTCCCATGTGATCCTCTCGCAGAACACCAAGCCAAGGGTCAGGATCATATAGCGGATGCCTTTGTCTGGCCACATGAGAAGGGTCCCAGGCCAGGATCCTTGGGATGATCCCCTCTGATTCTTTACATACCCTTCCCCTAATGTCACTTGTTTCACAGCTTCTATTGGGAAGTGTGACAGGAAATCAACACTACTCTGTTCTTTTCCTTTCCGATGTTCAACAGTAAAGCATTAGGGCTGTAAATCCCAAAACTAGTGCATACCTCTGGCATTGGTATCTTTTCTTAGACTCAACCACTTAAGGGGAGCATGATCATCAACCAGGTGACATTTTCTGCCTGTCAGATAGTACTTTAAATAAATGATAGCCCATTTAATGGCTAGGACGTCAAGTTCCAGAGTGGCATGATTCTTTTCTTGATGAAATAGTTTCCTGCTTATGTAAAGAATTAGATGTTCTATACCATCATGGATTTGTAATAATACAGTCGCAAGACCATTATGTGATGCAACTATTTGTAGGATAAATGGTCTGTTGGAGTCTGCCTACCTTAACAAAGGCATATCATACCCCTTGTCGAATACTCCCTATCTCTCACGGTCAGGGGATAACTATACATTTTTATCATATAAAAGAGACAGAAATTACATTCCTTCACTAAATACCGATCTATACATATTGTATGATGCAGAAGTACCCTCCTTGTACCAATAGTCTTGAAAAAATAGACTTAGTACCTAGTTGTTTTTTCACAATATCAAAAAACAGTTTATTTTAATAGGTTAAATCACAACCCAATTTTCCTTTATAAAACCAACTCTAAAAACAGAATTTTCTTAAAATAGACCCAACAACACAAGGTGGATACATATATAATACAAATTACTAGTTTCACACACATACATTTCTATAACATAACAATACAATACATCAACATATAAAATTAATGTAGTGGTTTTAACACTTCCAATCGCTGAGTATTATTAGCTCAGGTTAAACAGTCCCGACATGTTTCAGTTCCTCGTTGCGCTCAATGCATGAACCTTCTTCAGGGGAAGAACCCTTTTGTTTTTATTCTCCACCATGTAATCCAGGGCCACAAAAATACTCTTCAAATCGTACTCCTATAATTATTAAATACACAAAGCAAAAAACGAGGGGGTATCACTACACATCAACATCATCCAAATATGTAAGTCAGCTCCACACTACTAACTAAACTCCAGTCACATTGAATATTATACAATGTACTGGTAAGATTATAAATAAAATAAAATAAAATAAAATAAAATAAAATAAATAAACAAGATAGCCACTACATACCTCATAAGTAGGATTTCTGTAGTGTGGGTGTGCCAAAGTGCACCCGAATAACCTCAGACCCCTTTAATAAAGTCTGTAAATATTTTCTTGGTGGTTCTTTAGTAACCAGGAACCTGATCACTGCTCTAAAGGAACATAAAACAAACAGTGGTGTGAGAAACACAACCACTACTCCCTCACTTAATCCCAATATCATATAACCACAGACACTCTGCTGTGCTTTGCTACCCGTGCTGACAAAAATGCCCGCCTCTGTAGTGCACCATTGTGTACCCATATCATTCAATATGATTACACCAGCCATATATCACCACTATCGTGCTGCTGGAACTACACCCTTCACCATGGTAAAGTCACTAATTCAAAAATATATATATATATACCTCCTCTACAACGCCAATACTCCTGCGTAGATGCCGATATAAACAAAGTTTTTTTTACATTTTCCTCATCGCTGGTAAGTTATCCAAGTATACATCCTACAACAGAGGAAACCAGATCAATACACTTGCTAAAAAATACCACGTGTGTTTCCATAACGTACTATGCCCTCTACAATGTAGTATACTTAATATAAGCCGCTATTTAAAAAAACCAAATGGATGCTCGTGTTGGAATGTAACACGTGATTTCATAACGTGCTATGCCGTCTACAATGCGATATACGCAATATAAGCAGTTATTACCTTGAATGCGAACGGAACTTCACCCGATATAGCTCCGGAAATCCAGAACTCAATTCCAGTTTGTGCGGCGGTTCGGCTGCTGGCACCCTGCTCGTGTTGTGTAAAAAAGTTAACGTGCACTTTTGCTGCGACATAAACAAAGGACTAACACCCTTTGTTTCATGAAAATAGAAAGCGCATTACACTCCATTGTAGCAAGGAACCCGGTATTTCTGCAATGTCTCTAAGCTACAAAGACACTGCATAACCACTAATCTAGTTATTACCAAATTGAATAAGGATAGTAAATGCGTTAAATAGGGCAAAAATTACCACTCAAAAGAAAAAACTTAAACATATTAATTATGGAGGCGCAAAGATGATGTGAACTATACACGCCATGTACTAGACCCTCACTGGCTACGACTAAACACGATTGCCATGTCAGAAGCAAGGCCATAAACAAAAATGTAACAACTATCAAACACACACCACGGCAAACAGAATTGTAACCACGAATGTAATTGACACTGGATTCCATGTTGGAGAAACTCAATCTCCACATCCATAAATACGCCAGACAGGTTAAAAAGACCCTGTGGATATAGCACAACCAGGAGACCATTATTAACCCATGTTCTAAATACGATTTTTTGTAGACAATTAGAATCACCCAAACAACATATGATGATTTATAAAACAAAGCATTCTCAGTACCTGAACCATATCAGACCCATCACATAATATTTTCAAATTTCGGACCAATATCGTTTTTCAAGACACCATTTCTGTTCATATACAATAGACCATAACATGTCTTCATATTTCTCATTAATGACATATCAGATATAACTATATCTCCACAGGAATGTATATCCATCAAATGTCCCTTTATCTCTGTGTATGTGGCCAATCGATTTCTTCATTAAGACCAATGATGTGACTTTGGCACCTATAAATAATTTTTTGTTCGAATAAGACGAGTTTGCCATCTATTTCTGATTTATTTTTGCCACAGATTTTCTTTAAGATCACCCAACTAAAATCCTTGTGAGAATGTTTCATCTGTACAAAATGTTTGACCATAGGTGCTAACAGTACTTGATTTTTTATGCAACTGCGATGTTCTATCATGCGGGTGCGACATTTCCTGTTGGTTTTACCTACATACTGTAATCCGCAAGGACACGTGATTAAATAAACAACATTTTCAGTGTTGCAGTTGGTCATTTCATTCAGAACCCACTTAATATTTGGATTCAACATAATCTGTTTGGTTTCTTTCGTCGTGGCGCACATAACACATTTTCCACAGGGGAAATGTCCCTTAACAGGTGGGAGACCCCACAATGTGGTTTGTCTGGGTTCTGATGGTTGTTTGATGGATATATCATTCCTGATAAGCATCTCTCTAATGTTTTGGCTTTTCTTAAATGCCACCAATGGGGGAGGAGTCGATTTATCATTATGCACTTTTCTCCATGCCTTATTAATGATGCCTTTGATTTTATATGACAAATTTGAAAAAGTATTGACAAATACAATCCGATTCCCTTTATCGTCTCTTTGTCTTTTCTCTAATAATGCCTCTCGGTTATTGTTAAAAGCTCTTTTAGAGGACCTCTTTACCAACTTAGCTGGATAACCTTTACTACATAATTTTCTAGACAAAAGAGCTGCACTTTCTTTATAGTCCTGCTGCAAACTACTATTTCTCTTTAGCCTCAAAAATTGCCCAAAGGGCAAGTTGGCCTTGATATGATTAGCATGGTGGCTGGAGAAATGGAGAAGAGCATTTTTGTCAGTTCTTTTATTGTAGGGTTTAACTTTAAGATAGCCTTCATAGTGGAATATGGTGATATCTAGGAAGTTGATTTCCTGTGAGTTGATCTCTTTAGTAAATTTTAAGAAAGGGTTCTGTACATTCAACCATTCAACAAAAAGTTCTGCCTCTACAACTGTTCCTTCCCATAGTATAAAAATGTCATCTATGTACCGAAGCCATTTCAAAAGATGTTTTCTGTACGGGTTGGTGACCGGATAAATGAACATTTTTTCAAAATATTCCACATACAAATTGGCAAGATTCGGTGCCATGGCAGCACCCATGGCTGTGCCCTCAATTTGTTCAAAAAATGCTCCTTGAAACTGGAAAAAATTACGAGTCAAAGCAAACTCGGCACACCACATAATGAAGGCATTACTTACAGGATGACTATCTTCCCTATCTCCTAGAATTTCTTCTATAACCTCCAAAGGGGCCCTTTGAGGAATAACTGTATACAATGATTGTATATCCAGACTGATCAGAAAAGACTGACCTGAGGTGAAAGGCAAATTTTCAATTTTGTTGATAGCATCCGATGTATCTCTCAGATAACTATCCATTTTGAGAACAAATGGTCTTAAATAAAAATCAACAAATTTAGACAAAGGTTCAAGGATAGAGTTTACTCCAGAAACAATAGGTCTACCCGGAGGATTAGTAAGGCTTTTGTGCACTTTGGGTAGAATATAAAAAACGGGTACACGCCCTTGTTTTCTAATGAGGTAGTCATATTCCTGTTTACTAATCATTTCTGCTTCATATGCCCTCTGTACTTTGGCTTCTATGATCTCCATCATAGAAACTGATGGATCAGAAGGTATGGGATGATAGCTCGTGCCATCACTCAATAAGCAATGGCATTCCCCCACATAATCAACACGGTTCAATAGCACAATGGCTCCGCATTTATAGGCTTGCCTCACTATTACATCTTGCAGTCTGGCCAATTGCGAAATCAATTCTCGTTGAGCATTACCAAAATTAGAGTGATGCGGTATACCTTGTTGTTCCAATTTATATACCTCTTTGAGAACCTGCTTCTCAAAGACACGAGTTTCAGGGGTATGACTGTTGGTCGGAGCACTAAAAGTAGATTTATTTCTGAGACCCGTGTGATTAACATTTTCATACAAATTGTCATTCAGAAAAAACTCATTCAAATGGACCTTCCGCATAAAGACAAAGGCATATCGTACCCCTTGTCGAATACTCCCTCTCTCTCACGGTCAGGGGATAACCATACATTTTTATCATATAAAAGAGACAGAAATTACATTCCTTCACTAAATACCGATCTATACATATTGTATGATGCAGAAGTACCCTCCTTGTACCAATAGTCTTGAAAAAATAGACTTAGTACCTAGTTGTTTTTTCACAATATCAAAAAACAGTTTATTTTAATAGGTTAAATCACAACCCAATTTTCCTTTATAAAACCAACTCTAAAAACAGAATTTTCTTAAAATAGACCCAACAACACAAGGTGGATACATATATAATACAAATTACTAGTTTCACACACATACATTTCTATAACATAACAATACAATACATCAACATATAAAATGTATGTAGTGGTTTTAACACTTCCAATCGCTGAGTATTATTAGCTCAGGTTAAACAGTCCCGACATGTTTCAGTTCCTCGTTGCGCTCAATGCATGAACCTTCTTCAATGGTGATCAATTTATCTAACTATAATTTGAGCACTAAGGAGGAAACAGTTCTCGACAAGGGTTTGAATTTCATTACCACTAAATATCATGATCCTTTCGAGTTCAGATCTGAATTCCACAGTTTTACGCGGAAGGTCCATTTGAATGAGTTTTTTCTGAATGACAATTTGTATGAGAATGTTAATCACACGGGTCTCAGAAATAAATCTACTTTTAGTGCTCCGACCAACAGTCATACCCCTGAATCTCGTGTCTTTGAGAAACAGGTTCTCAAAGAGGTATATAAATTGGAACAACAAGGTATACCGCATCACTCTAATTTTGGTAATGCTCAACGAGAATTGATTTCGCAATTGGCCAGACTACAAGACGTAATAGTGAGGCAAGCCGATAAAGGCGGAGCCATTGTGCTATTGAACCTTGTTGATTATGTGGGGGAATGCCATCGCTTATTGAGTGATGGCACGAGCTATCATCCCATACCTTCTGATCCATCAGTTTCTATGATGGAGATCATAGAAGCCAAAGTACAGAGGGCATATGAAGCAGAAATTATTAGTAAACAGGAATGTGACTACCTCATTAGAAAACAAGGGCGTGTACCCGTTTTTTATATTCTACCTAAAGTGCACAAAAGCCTTACTAATCCTCCGGGTAGACCTATTGTTTCTGGAGTAAACTCTATCCTTGAACCTTTGTCTAAATTTGTTGATTTTTATTTAAGACCATTTGTTCTCAAAATGGATAGTTATCTGAGAGATACATCGGATGCTATCAACAAAATTGAAAATTTGCCTTTCACCTCAGGTCAGTCTTTTCTGATCAGTCTGGATATACAATCATTGTATACAGTTATTCCTCAAAGGGCCACTTTGGAGGTTATAGAAGAAATTCTACGAGATAGGGAAGATGGTCATCCTGTAAGTAATGCCTTCATTATGTGGTGTGCCGAGTTTGCTTTGACTCATACTTTTTTCCAGTTTCAAGGAGCATTTTTTGAACAAATTGAGAGCACAGCCATGGGTGCTGCCATGGCACCGAATCTTGCCAATTTGTATGTGGAATATTTTGAAAAAATGTTCATTTATCCGGTCACCAACCCGTACAGAAAACATCTTTTGAAATGGCTTCGGTACATAGATGACATTTTTATACTATGGGAAGGAACAGTTGTAGAGGCAGAACTTTTTGTTGAATGGTTGAATGTACAGAACCCTTTCTTAAAATGTACTAAAGAGATCAACGCACAGGAAATCAACTTCCTAGATATCACCATATTCCACTATGAAGGCTATCTTAAAGTTAAACCCTACAATAAAAGAACTGACAAAAATGTTCTTCTCCATTTCTCCAGCCACCATGCTAATCATATCAAGGCCAACTTGCCCTTTGGGCAATTTTTGAGGCTAAAGAGAAATAGTAGTTTGCAGCAGGACTATAAAGAAAGTGCAGCTCTTTTGTCTAGAAAATTATGTAGTAAAGGTTATCCAGCTAAATTGGTAAAGAGGTCCTCTAAAAGAGCTTTTAACAATAACCGAGAGGCATTATTAGAGAAAAGACAAAGAGACGATAAAGGGAATCGGATTGTAATTGTCAATACTTTTTCGAATTTGTCATATAAAATCAAAGGCATCATAAATAAGGCATGGAGAAAAGTGTATAATGATAAATCGACTCCTCCCCCATTCGTGGCATTTAAGAAAAGCCAAAACAATAGAGAGATGCTTATCAGGAATGATATATCCATCAAACAACCATGAGAACACAGACAAACCACATTGTGGGGTCTCCCACCTGTTAAGGTACATTTCCCCTGTGGAAAATGTGTTATGTGCACCACGACGAAAGAAACCAAACAGATTATGTTGAATCCAAATATTAAGTGGGTTCTGAATGAAATGACCAACTGCAACACTGAAAATGTTGTTTATTTAATCACGTGTCCTTGCGGATTACAGTATGTAGGTAAAACCAACAGGAAATGTCGCACCCGCATGATAGAACATCGGAGTTGCATAAAAAATCAAGTACTGTTAGCACCTATGGGCAAACATTTTGTACAGATGAAACATTCTCACGAGGATTTTAGTTGGGTGATCTTAAAGAAAATCTGTGGCAAAAATAAATCAGAAATAGATGGAAAACTCATCTTATTCAAACAAAAAATTATTTATAGGTGCCAAAGTCACATCATTGGTCTTAATGAAGAAATCGATTGGCCACATACACAGAGATAAAGGGACATTTGATGGATATACATTCCTGTGGAGATATAGTTATATCTGATAAGTCATTAATGAGAAATATGAAGACATGTTATGGTCTATTGTATATGAACAGAAATGGTGTCTTGAAAAACGATATTGCTCCGAAATTTGAAAATATTATGTGATGGGTCTGATATGGTTCAGGTACTGAGAATGCTTTGTTTTATAAATCATCATATGTTGTTTGGGTGATTCTAATTGTCTACAATAAATCGTATTTAGAACATGGGTTAATAATGGTCTCCTGGTTGTGCTATATCCACAGGGTCTTTTTAACCTGCCTGGCGTATTTATGGATGTGGATATTGAGTTTCTCCAACATGGAATCCAGTGTCAATTACATTCGTGGTTACAATTCTGTTTCCCGTGGTGTGTGTTTGCTAGTTGTTACATTTTTGTTTATGGCCTTGCTTCTGACATGGTAATCGTGTTTAGTCGTAGCCAGTGAGGGTCTAGTACATGGCGTGTAGAGTTCACGTCATCTTTGCGCCTCCATAATTAATATATTTAAGTTTTTTCTTTTGAGTGGTAATTTTTGCCCTATTTAACGCATTTACTATCCTTATTCAATTTGGTAATAACTAGATTAGTGGTTATGCGGTGTCTTTGTAGCTTAGAGACATTGCAGACATACCGGGTTCCTTGCTACAATGGAGTGTAATCCGCTTTCTATTTTCATGAAACAAAGGGTGTAAGTCCTTTGTTTATGTTGCAGCAAAAGTGCACGTTAACTTTTTTACACAACACGAGCAGGGTGCCGGCAGCCGAACCGCCGCACAAACTGGAATTGAGTTCTGGATTTCCGGAGCTATATCGGGTGAAGTTCCGTTCGCATTCAAGGTAATAACTGCTTATATTGCGTATATCGCATTGTAGACGGCATAGCACGTTATGAAATCACGTGCTACATTCCAACACGAGCATCCATTTGGTTTTTTTAAATAGCGGCTTATATTAAGTATACTACATTGTAGAGGGCATAATACGTTATGGAAACACATGTGGTATTTTTTAGCAAGTGTATTGATCTGGTTTCCTCTGTTGTAGGATGTATACTTGGAAAACTTACCAGCGATGAGGAAAATGTAAAAAAACCTTGTTTATATCGGCATCTACGCAGGAGTATTGGCGTTGTAGAGGAGGTATATATATATTTTCTTTTTTAATTAGTGACTTTACCATGGTGAAGGGTGTAGTTTCAGCAGCATGACAGTGGTGATATATGGCTGGTGTAATCATATTGAATGATATGGGTACACGATGGTGCACTACAGAGGCAGGCATTTTTGTCAGCACGGGTAGCAAAGCACAACAGAGTGTCTGTGGTTATATGATATTGGGATTAAGTGAGGGAGTAGTGGTTGTGTTTCTCACACCACTGTTTGTTTCATGTTCCTTTACAGCAGTGATCAGGTTCCTGGTTACTAAAGAACCACCAAGAAAATATTTACAGACTTTATTAAAGGGGTCTGAGGTTATTCGGATGCACTTTGGCACACCCACACTACAGAAATCCTACTTATGAGGTATGTAGTGGCTATCTTGTTTATTTAATTTATAATCTTACCAGTACATTGTATAAAAATCAATGTGACTGGAGTTGAGTTAGTAGTGTGGAGCTGACTTACATATTTGGATGATGTTGATGTGTAGTGATACCCCCTCGTTTTTTGTCTTTGTGTATTTAATAATTATAGGAGTACGATTTGAAGAGTATTTTTGTGGCTCTGGATTACATGGTGGAGAATAAAAACAAAAGGGTTCTTCCCCTGAAGAAGGTTCATGCATTGAGCGCAACGAGGAACTGAAACATGTCGGGACTGTTTAACCTGAGCTAATAATACTCAGCGATTGGAAGTGTTAAAACCACTACATAAATTTTATATGTTGATGTATTGTATTGTTATGTTATAGAAATGTATGTGTGTGAAACTAGTATTTTGTATTATATATGTATCCACCTTGTGTTGTTGGGTCTATTTTAAGAAAATTCTGTTTTTAGAGTTGGTTTTATAAAGGAAAATTGGGTTGTGATTTAACCTATTAAAATAAACTGTTTTTTGATATTGTGAAAAAACAATTAGGTACTAAGTCTATTTTTTCAAGACTATTGGTACAAGGAGGGTACTTCTGCATCATACAATATGTATAGATCGGTTTTTACTGTTGGAGTCTGCCACCATCAAAGCTGGTTCACTACCTAAGATTTGTTTTAATTTATGAAAACATACTTGGTTTTCAGGGCGCCATTTATGTTTTTGAGGTTCTACATTTCTAAGCTTTTCTGTGAGAAGGGAAGTGATGGAAACAAAGTTAGGGATGAATCATCTGAAATAACCAAGTAGGACCAGAAAGGCCCAAAGTTCTATTTTGGTCTTGGGAGCTTGCGTTTCTTCAACTACCCTAACTTTTTCAGTTTGAGGCTGAAAGTTTGAGACTTTCCCACAAAGAAACCTTGATATTTTACTGCAGCTCTAGCAAGATGACACTTCTTCGAATTGGAAGTGATTTCAATTATCCTTGTAGCCAAACTAACCATATATAAATGTGACATATGTACTGGCCATCACTTACTATGAATGATGATATCATTAATAAAGGTTCAACAAAATGAAGTGTATGGTCAACACGTCTTTGCATGCCTAAAGACTGAGCCCACTGCGGGCAATGTGGACGACACGGTTCATGTATCATTAAGCGCTTCTCCAACAAGGAAAACGTGGTTCTACACAGACTAAAATTTCACACAAGGAAACAAGAAAGCAGTGAGCCAGTTGATGATTACATAACCTGTATGAGAGAGCTGGCGGCCCTGTGTGGATTTGGAGACAATGCCGAGCAAGTCATATGTGAGTAGTGCATACTCCCGCAAATTTCAAGACAAATTCATCCAAGAAAAGGAATTAGACCTGGAATGCCAAATCAGATAGCAAGAGCCGAGGAAGAGAGGTTGAGCAGACACACGGAAATGGTGTATCAGTGCCACCCCCTGGATTGGCTGTCGTTCAGTGGAAGGGATGTGGGGACAAACAGCCTTGAGATTCCACAAAAGAGAGCGGACCCAAGTGGAGAGAGACCCAGAAATGCTACAGGTGCACCAATACCAGGCACTTAGCAAATAATAAGGACTGCCCTGCAAGGAACAAGGAGTTTTCCTATTGTAGGAGATTCGATCACATTGCTGTTACCTGCATGTGGAGAGAAAAGAAAGTTGCATATATTGAGGATGACAGAGGTACGAGTGATGAGGAGGAAGTAGAAGACAGACCCACAGTGGTCATGGTGAACTCGACTCGCGCCAGGAGAGAAAAACCTCATAGCATGGTGAAAGTGGATGGCAA
The DNA here is from genome assembly GCF_040938575.1 of Ambystoma mexicanum. Taxonomy (NCBI): domain Eukaryota; kingdom Metazoa; phylum Chordata; class Amphibia; order Caudata; family Ambystomatidae; genus Ambystoma; species Ambystoma mexicanum. Next base: position 487,898,452 of record NC_090931.1, on the reverse strand, counting down.
TGAAACCAGGTAATGGCCAACTCGGGGTCAGATTTGACCATCCTCCCCATACAAACCTACAAAAATATGATGGGGCGTGACTTGGTAGAGATCAGAAGCACCATCCAAAGGCCCACAATCTTTGGGGGAGCCACAGTGGACCTTTTGGGGTACATCAAAGCAAAGCTTGAATTCAAAGACAGACATACCACAAAAAAGTATACTTTTCAACTAAAGGTCCTGCAGTGCTGTGTTGGGATGATCAGTATAAATTGAGTATTCGGTTGGAACCCAGCACCAACGAGAAAGTGCTGTTGGTGTCCACAGGAGGAGTGCTGGACCTACAAAATTATTTTCCATGTTGTTCTCTGAAGCACCAGGGAAGATAAAGAAATATGTCCACAAGATTTGGATGAAGCTGCATGACGTGCCAGTGAAACACAAAGTCAGACCTGTCCCAGCAACGAGAAAGGCATTAGAGTCTCAACTCTGCAAGATGGTCGAAGAGGGCACGATTGAAACTGTTGAATCCTTAGAATTGGTTAAGTCCTGTTGTTCTCATCAAGAAGAGATCGTGAAATCACTTAAGTGTGTACATAGATCTGCGCAGCCTCACCAGAAGTGGTTATGGACAGTTTTCCCTTGCCAAGCATTAATAAAATAATTCTGATGAAAGAGGTGAAAATCTTTTCCAAACTGGACAGGCCAGACACCGACCATCAGATTGATCTACTTAAAACTTTACGTCCCCTCACAGCATTAACCATGCTGAATTTGTGTGCCTACCCAAGCCCTTCAAGACGAGGTAACAATACTTTTAGATAGATGGGGAGGCAGAATATACTCAAACATCAATAATCAAACTGACTCATGAAGTTGGCAAAGTGTGTCTGTTTTGTTATCAATTATCTAAAACAAGGAGTATAACGAACGTCACAACAAACTCGCTCGATCTTCTCACTCAATGCCTTTAAAAAAAAACATATCTTATATACTAAAAACTTGTCATCATTGACATCAATCTATGTTGCAAACTACAAAACCTACTTGGGGATGTGATAGGATTACAGTGACCCTCTAGGTATACGTTCCATAATTGTTGGGGAGGTGATTGGGTCTCTCTCATCAGGTGGGGCAACTAAGCCCTCCTCTAGTTCAGGCCACTATGAACGTCATCAACTACACAACGTCCCATTGGTTATACAAAAGATAGGGCTCTCTACTACTAGTCCCTTTACTATTGGTTGGCACCCTTGTATCCCTCTGTAATATTCCACTTATGCAAGCAGCACGCAGGCTAACATCCAGGTGCTGATGCGCTGGTCATAATCATAGCTTCCCACCAATTAGCCTGTCGTCAATCATCACTCTTGAAGTCTGCCAGTCAATTAAGGTTTTGAACTTGGCCTTGGAAATGTTCTCTGCGCCTGAGAGTAAGATGGAGTATAGGCATACTCTCTCTGTCTCTGTCAGTATCTATTTGCATCCATCCACATGACTGCAGACCATGTTTCAGAGTCTATCTGTATTTAAAAGACTATTAAATGATGAACCTCTGACATCTTCAATGTTTTCACTCCTCATCCAAGACAGGAGTTTGTTCTGTTCACACGTTCTCTAACTACTCCATGAACATTGAGGTTCACGGTGGCCTTGACTTTCTGGTGCTGGGCCAACCAATCCTTTCTCTGATTCACCTCCGAATGTCGATTGCTTTTCAAACTGCGACACACTAAAAGCCTTTCTTTTCACTGGATCTAGCTCTGCTAAAATGCGTTGTGGAATCATCCATAGTTCATACATTCCTGTGCATATACGTTGGCGCATCGCCGCAATCTATTCACTACAAAGCCAGCCTTTAAGCATACTTTGTCGTTACTGCATCTGTACACTTGTAAAATAACTTGATATCTTTTTCATTATTTCTGTAGCATGAGCATCTAAATATTGAGCCCGAAATGTTGCTCATCTGTAACACCTCTTCCATTGTTTCTATAGAATGGCTATATTCTTCAGCCTCTCCTTCTGAGTGTGTCAGTTCTGCTCTGTATGATGTCACCAGGCTTCTCTTTTGCTCAGTTTTCAGACTTCCGGGATTTCATTCAAATGGTCATCATATTGTCGTGAATGCTTATATGGCTTCCTCAATGGGAATCTTACTTCCAAGATTCTTTTCTGTATCCGTATTTTCACTGGTACTGCACGTGTCTCATACTCTGGTTCCCAACATATAGACAGCATGGGGAGGAGCTTTGGGTGGCCGTGCTTGGCTCCACCTCTACACTCCCCCCTCTGGGCGATTTATCATCCACTCTCTCATTAATCTTCACATCTCGACATCCTTGTCTGAAGAAATGCTACTTTGGGACCCATATCTTTATAACTCCTTTCAGGCCTCCTTCTGCTTTCACATGCTCATCTTTATTCCAAGACATAAGCATGCATTGTCCACTTGGACTGCAGTAGATCCATTTCCCCACATATTTCTTGTGGTTCTGCGGGTACAGGAACTTCGTTCCCTCAGTTGCATGAATGCTGTCCTGATTTCTTTATCTTCATCTGTTAGCTCTTTAGTCATCCATCCTGATTCAACATCAATCATAATCCTCATTCCTATTTGCCTTCTTTGCAGTGTAATTATACTGATCACACAAAATCCAAGCAACACCATCACTATTAGGGCTCCAAGGAACTTTAACATATCTGCCATCCATTGTGGAACACATGAGGAGATTGATCCAAACCAACTGTCATCAGCAATGTATTTCACTTCGTCTATCATCAGGACGAGTAACTTCGTCAGCATCGTTATGGCCTCTGTCAAGGTGCCACTCTCGTCATCATGAGAAGATATACATGTACGACATGATTCTCCAATTTTGGCACAAACACCTCCATCCACAGCTGTGATAATGTCCAGGACATATATATTCTGAAGAGTCATCAGTCATATGGCTCTCAGCTCTTCCTTGATAGCATTGAATTCTTTTATAGTAGTGTTTATCGTCTGCAACAATTCCCATCTGGTTATTTGTAACCATTTAGTATTTGCATCCGTCTGGATCCTGGACATGAAGATTATCGTGAATATTGATTAAGTCTTGCTGAACAATCTATGCTCATATGGGATAGAGTCAAAAAGCCTCTATTGACTTGGCTGAGACATAATTCTCTCTCTTCATTCGACTAAGTAGTTCAGCTGATCTCTTCTTCCTCAGGTGAGCATCTGCTTTCGGAAACTCGCCAATGTTCAAGTCACTTTTAGGAATTATCAATGCAGGAACATGGACGTTTACCATAGACCATAGTCCTCCCCAATCTCTGGCCAGCTTCATGTAAGCTCTGCATCCACAAGCCCAGTAGTGATCCATTATCACTGCAGTTCCAATGCTCATTCCTGGTACGTCGAAGATTCAACCACAATTCTGATTCTCTCCAAGTTTTCTCGTACCATTGTTTCTGAAACACAGCTTTGCATTTTCCATAGGCACTATCTGCAATGGACCGCCTTTGTCTTCGACACATGTCAGTAGTTTAGCAATTCAAGGCCATAGATATACAGGTACTGCTGCTCTGTTTGGATCGATATGGTAAACAGTACGTATCGTGAGGGAGAGAAAAATAACAATGAACATGACACATGTATATATTATGTACCAATATGTCCATTTTATACAGAAATCGCTTTGTGCATGTCATAGTGCTCTCTCGTTGTTTGCTACATTGTTGTTACTATCAATGTTGCCCATTTTGCCTGCAACTACTTTTAAGGAAGGAAAAAAAACAATGTTTAATCAGACAATCTCATAGCATTTTCTGGCAACTGTTGAATCTGCTTGACAGGATTCAGAATAAACACAAAAGTGTTATCTTTGCATCTTTGCACCAAACAAGATGAGGATGAGTTTCAAGCAAATAGTAAAAGATCAAAGCCAGTAGATTGTGAATGTCATCACTCGACAGAGCCATCCATACCTTCAGCAAGATGTTCAGGCAGCAAGCAAATCTGCTCACGGATTTCACTTATCAGCCAGTTTATCTCTCAGAAATACATGAGTATTGGTTTGTCGTAGATGAGGATAAGGATGCTCTTCAATCAAGAAATAAAAGACCATGCTAAGCAGTTTGTGTGTATCCTCGTCAGATGTGACAATCTGTACTTCCTGTACTATACTTAGGTAACTGGAGGAATTGCTTAATTATAGCTGTGAGCAGCCTCCTCTCGATTGGACCATTTTTAGGATCTTGCAAGAACAGGTGAATGTCAATAGTTCTCCCAACCAGCGCAGGATATGCACGAAGAATGAATAGGAAAACAGCAAAAATGATCCGATGAATATTGCCATTAGGCACTACCATAGGTGCCTCCAAAGAAAAACTCAGTAAGAAAGGAATCGGTTAACTGCTCCCTCTTCCAGTCATCAAAGATGAACTCAAGATTTGCCATTTTTCTTCTTCTGGAACTCAATGCTTCACAGTCCAATGTTTAGCAAACTCCTGTGGCTCAAGAACAATAGCTTTGTTCACTCCTTGCTTGGCAGCTACAAAGAGAGTCTCGAAAGAACCACAGTCCAATGTACTCTTTATCTGTCTACTGGACAGTCTCTGCATCCTTCTTCCTCGTCATTGATCTATTCTGCACACGCTGAACTTCTTCTCCATGGCTTGCTTCCGAATGGGGCGGGAGTGTGAGGGGGTCTCTCCAGCGTAGACTTTCATGTCTCCCAGGTGCAACCACGTGCGTCTCTCTGGGACCATCACTGCCAATGGGGTTACATCCTCTACCACCAAAGGACTGTTAAATTTGGGTTGGTGCCATTTGCGGGTAAAGTTCCTGATCAAAACTTGATCTCTGGGAAACAATTTTGGAAATAATAGTTCTTTAATTCCGGTTGCTGTATCGTCTTCATCTGTGTTCTGAGCCTGACACCCCATTCGCTTGACTTGGTCTGAAATTACAGATACTTGCAGTGATACATGTTAAGTAGGCACGTAACTCATCTCCTAACAATTTTGCTGTTGTCTGGGCGTCACTTCTAGTCCTTGATGAAGGAGTGAGAGGCATTCTCATTCACCTCCCCGTTACTAGTTCATGGGGTGTGAGGTGATGGTCAGAGCCTGGTTGATTCCTCAGTGCATATAATGCAAGAGGCAGGCAATGCAGCTATCATTTTTTCAATGTTACCTTTAGCTTGGCTATCCTTTCCTTGAGCAGACTGTTGAGTCTCTGAAATATCCCGTTAGCTTGTGGGTGATAAGCAGAAGAAAACATATGTTTTATGCTTAGCAATAAGCTAATTTGCTTGAACGCTTCATTCACAAAATGTGGACCATTATCTGATCTCATCACCTCACATATTCCCCATCTAGGAAATACTTCTCGTACTATAAACATTGCAGCCCAAGTGGCGTCTGGGTGTGTGCATGGACCAGCCTCAATCCACCTAGAAAAGGGGCACACCACCACTATCAGATACCATTATAAACGTGCAGCATGTCCACATAATCAATATGTAAATGCTGAAAAGGACTATTTGGTCAAGGTATGACTACTCTGACTGTTCGCAGAGTGTGCCCAGAAGTAAACTTTTGACATACAATGCAATTTACTACATAAAAAACAACGTGTTCTAACAAATTTGGTATGAACCAATCCTCTGCAATAGTTGCTGTGAGGCTTTCCCTAGTGACATGCGCAGGGTAGTGTAGCTGTTCCAACGCCACCCTTAACAAGTCTACAGGCATCACCGGTCTACCAGAGCTTTCCTGTAACCACAGTGCCTCGGAAGAGGATAACTAACACCCCCTCCGTGTCCACAGGTCTTTCTCATCCTGTGGGGCTCCACCTTGAACTTCCATCAATTGTGTCTTCAATGAATTATTAAAGCTTTAATTTACTATTATCATCACCACCATTCTTTCATTCACATCAGGCGTATCAAAACTCATTACATCAGGTGAATATGCAACTCTTTTTGCTTCCTCATCTGCGGCTTGGTTTCCGCATGAAATAAAGTCTGCTCTCTCAGTGTGTACTGCGCACTTGACTATCGCGTTGGCTACTGGGGGCTGTAGTACCTTGATAAGTCTGTCCAATAAAGCAGTGTGTTGCACCGGAGTGTTGTCTGCTCGGAGGTAGCCCCTCCTTTTCCAACGTGCTAATCATGTATGCAATGTTGACGTACCATAGATGGAGTCACTATACATGGTTATTCCCTGGTCTGCGTGTTTCTCGAACGCGACAATCAGTGCTACTAATTCTGCAGCCTGTGCTGAAAAGTGAGACGGTAGTCGTGCACTCGTCAATATTTCAAATTCCCCATTAGCCTTGTGCCATACCACAGCGGCACCTGAATATCTTTACCCATCAGTTTGATAGATCCTTGAAGAACCGTCAATAAAGAGAATCTCCCCAGCTGCCAAATGATTTTCTTTCACTCTCGGGATCTCATCATAGAATTCCTTGTATTTTGAACAATCATGTACATGCTTGTCTCTGCCAGTGGTTCAGCTACAAATGTGGGAGGATTTACTGTTTTACAGTTTACTATTTTAATCGCTGGATTCAATATAACTACTTCATAAGCAGAAGCTCTTTGAGACCTCAGTGTACCTTTTGGTTTTTCCAAAACAGCAAATAATGCATGCTCAACAAACAACATCATGTCACACCCCATTGCTATGCTAGCAGACTTTTCAATAGCGAATGTGGTGGCTGCCAAAGATTGTTCACAAGGGAGGTGACCTCTCATTACTGGGTGCAGAATCCCACTGTAATATGCTAAGGGCATATACCCCCAACGTAGTTCTCTGCGCGAGTATCACAGTCATAACTGTTTCATTTGTGTGTGAGAAAAAAAAGCACTCCTCAGAATAATTAGAAATCCCTAAGACTGGAGCTGTGCAAATTGCCTTTTTTACCTCATCAAACCCTTCTTCCATTTCCTCAGTCCATACAATCATTTCCTGTTGTGCCTTTTTCAGGGCCTGTAACAATGGCCTTGTGTATGAACTATAATCAAATACCCATGATCTTATATAATTGCACAGTCTCAGAAATTGCTTCATGCGCTTTATCGTGTGTGCTTCTGCCATTTTCAAAATTGCCTCAGCCCTTTCATATGTGACTTTCTTTCCTTCATGCAAAATTAACTGACCTATATATAACACCTCTTCTTGGCAATACTGCAATTTTTCTTTGTCCACTTTGTATCCTTTCTCGGCTAAAATAATCATTAGCTGAACTGAGTCATGTCTGCACTCTTCCTCTGACATGCTGCAGACCAAAATATCATCTACATATTTCAAAACAACACTTGGCAAATCAATATTGCTTATGTTCATCTGCAGGACTCTATTGAAAATCGATGGAGACTCACAATACCCCTGAGATAATCTTGTGCTTTTCAATTTAGTCTGATGAAACGTAAATTACGTCAGATCCTAAGAATATTTATGCAACGGGATTGAAAAAAACACTTTTTTCAAATCAATCACAGTGAAATATCGTGCTTCTGGGGGAATACTGCATAATATTGTCGCCGGATTAGGAACTAGAGGAAACTCAGCCTCTACAATCTGAATAATTGGGCGTTTGTCTTGCACTAAACGCCATGACCCTCCCTTCGAATTTAAGAGGGGATACACCACAGTATTACATGATAACTCTGACGTCACTAAAATGCCTTGATCTATCATGGCAGATATTGTCTTAAAAATACCCTTGTCTGCCTCTCAAGACATGGGATACTGTTGTGCTCGAGGTAAAATTGCTCCTGGTTTCAGTTTAATCTTGACTTCTCCAACCCCTTTTAATAGGCCTACCTCACAAGGGCCCGTAGTCCATAAAGAAACTAGCACTTTTGCATGTCCTCATCAAAAAATGTGGGACGATGCTGCACTATCATCATCCTCTGTAGAATCTCGCATCTTTCTGCCCTAACCCAATATATAATGCTCATCTGGAATACTACCTCGTCATCAGATGGGTCATCCTTAAATATGTCCTCATCAGTGAGGTCAGTTAATCTGTAACCCTTTCCAATAGGAATTATTGTACTCAATGATCTGCTGTTATCATCAAATCCTATGAGCATGGCCAAAACCCATTGTACTACAGCTGCTTGTAACTCCCAGGGAAAAATCTGTCCCCCCTCTTCGTTCATGGGGATCTCTAGTGTAAAGAGAAATTCATCAGGTGTTCTCATAGTCTTACCCACTAAACCAGGTAGCCATGTTAACAGAATGTGTTCCCCATAATGAAATACTTCTGGTTCTAATGGTACTCCTCGTATGGCTATCTGCCCTGTAAATACCATAATAATTTCGCTCACATTTAAATAATGTTTTCCTGGTGTTGAACACATTATGCCTTCATCAGTAAAAGAAATGAATATGACAATGGAACAGATATATCACATTCTCCTATAGAGACTGGCAATTATTCTGTAAAAGGAACTCTACTTGTAGCTCCTGTGAAACCTTGAGCATTCATGGCATTACCCGATAATAAAAATATCCCCTCCTGTATACATGAGCAAGTTGCACCTGTGTCTACCAAAAAAGACAAAATGTGCCTCCTATCGTGACGTCAACCCTTGGTTCCTCTTGAGGATTTGGCGTTACTGATAGTACTCAACACAAGTCACCCGGTAAGATGTCCTATTGTGGGTACATATGTGCCCTTTGTAAGGATTCCCACCGTTGATAGTGACATCCCCTATCCTAGGGGTCAGTAACTGTCCCGTATTTGTGCTCTGTTTTATCTGCATGGGTGCATGTTGTGACTGCCCTTGTGGCAGATTCAATTCTGCTTGCTTGGTTGCAAAGCCTGTTTAATTCTTGGCGCTTGTGCTTGATACACTGTTCGATCTTGGTCAAACCCGTCCCTACTTTGTGAGCTATATGCCTGCGGATAAGTGGTCCCCCCTCTTAAGAACTGCCCATTCTGCACATACCCTTGGCTCCCACATGTACGTGATATATGTCCTGTCATTCCACATGTCCAACATACAGGAGGGAGTCTTCTGACTTGTCCTCCCTGCATGCCCTGGTTCTCGTTCTGCATAGGCTGAAGCCCACCTTGGTTACTCTGAAGGTTTCCCTGAGTATTCTGGAAGCCCCCTCTCCCGCGGAAGTTTCCCCTACCTACAAGGTTTCCCCTACCTACAACCCCTACAAGGTTGTCAACCAATAGTAGAGGGACATTTACTAGAGAGCCCTATAGTTTGTTTAACTAATGGGAAGTTGTGTATTTGATGACCTTCGTAGTGACCTGCACTAGAGGAGGTCTTAGTTTCCCCATCTGATGATAGAGACCCAATCAACCTTCCCAACAAGTATGGAACGTATACGTAGAGGTTCCCTGTAATCCTATCACTCCCCGAGTAGGTTTTTGTAGTTTGCAACGTAGATTGACATCAATAGTGATGAAATGTTGGTATATAAGCTACGTTTTTTATGAAATGCATTGAGTGGGAAGATCGAGCGAGTTCGATGATGTTTGTTATGCTCCCTGTTTTAGATAATTAATAATAAAACACACACTCAACTTCCTGAGTCAGTTTGATTATTGATGTTGGAGTATATTATGCATCCCCATCTATCTCAAAGTAGTGTTACCTCAACCTAAAGGGTTTGCCTAGGCACACAAGTTGGTAGCAGAGAGATGTTGGTTAAAAATTCACCGACTTAGTAAGCTTTGAGGCCTGGGAAATATCGGAGGTCCTCCGCCATTTGGCTAGAGGAATGTGAAGCTCCCTGTAGATAGAGGCCATTAGTTAAGAAATCTTGCAAGTATAGGTGGGACGGGTTCATGGTTTTCAAGGGGAATCCCCTCCCGACTTCTACAGGAATATGAGTGGGCTGAAGGCTGAAAAGGCTGGTTGAGGAGGAGACGATAACGAGGGTCGGAAGTTGAAAAAGCAAATGGTGAGTAGGCTGAGTGAGGTGGCAAACTGAATGAGCACTGAGTGAGGAAGAGTGGTAACGGGGGAAGAGTAACAGAGGGTTGGTTGGGGTATTTTACTTTTGGTTTAAGATAAAGAGCGTCATGGTTAAGACGAAGAGCGTCATAGTTTAAGGCATACTGACGAGGAGCGATCTATGTTATAAGCCCAAAATCCTACATCAAGGACGTTTAGAAGGAACTTGTCCTAAAGTCCAAGTGGACGTACCTAGGCTACAAACGATCAAGATTGGTAGATTGAAGTGAAACGTGATATAGGGGCTTGGAGCTGCAACGATTGGTGCACGCTAATATTGTATTATTGTTTGGAAACCATTGACTTGTGTAAAATAACTAAGTCATGATGGAGGCTATTACTCCACTTAGACACTTGTGCAGACAGTTGCCAAAATATGCAACCAAGCAGTACAGTGCAGAATGCGTAAAGGGCACAGCAGATAAAATGTCCATGCCGTGGCCACAAGGGGATCACTGTCTAAAGCAGTTTTGCAACACATGACGACATACTTACATGCAGCAGACACTGGAACTAAGTTAGAAAAAAGATTACCTAGCTTAGAGCTTTGGAAGATGTACCAGGAGGAACGGGAAGACCCGCTTCCTGAAGACTGGATGCTTAACCAGTAAAAAGAGGGGTGTGTTGAGCCTTCTGCTCACCCTATTGCACCTGAAGTAAATGGTGATAGTCCTAAGGATGAAGGATTATATCCTTTAACAGAGCTTAAGGCAGCAGCAGGGTATAGCAACCTGACATATAAGTCACCTGCACATAGCAGCGATGAGGGACAAGTAGAGAAGTGATCGCCAGGTATGTTTCTAGATATAGAGAGAGAAATAAAGAGATGGAAAGGAGAGAAAGACAAAACTGATGAGGTAGCGCTCATACAGAACGAATGGATGGGAGGTCAGATATTGCTCAAACTTGATGGGAAGAACATCAAGGAAGTAAGGCAAAAGGAAGATCAGGACAAACAAGATAAAAAAGATAAAGAAAGAGAGAAACGATTGAAAGAAGATGAGACCAAAAGAAAAAATAGTCAAAGGCAGGAACAACTGTATCAAGATGAACAGTTAAGGAAAGTGCAGAAGAACAAAGAAAATATGATAACAGACAAAGAGCAATTGAAGAACGAGATAAGCTAGAAAAGAAAAGAGAAGAAGAGGAGGAACAGAAATGAAGAGATAAAAGAATGCAAAGATGCAGAGATGAAGAATTGTGTAGGGCAAATGAGAGAAGAGAGGTGAAAAGAAAAGAAGAGAAAAGGGTCAGGGAGGAAGTAAAAAAACTAAGAGAGTTTGACGAAGAGATGGAATGAAAGAGAAGGCAAAGTGCACGCAACATTAATCCCATTGAGAAAGAGTTAATGGAACCAAATCCAATAATAGCATGGCAGGACATAGAAGAATTCTTCCCGACACATGAACCAATGCCAGGGCCACCTATAGCAGATCTAGAGGATAATGTTGATATAAGAAGCATTGGAGAAAAAATTGATAAGGTTTATAATGAAATGAGGACCAAAAGTGAATCGAAAAATCAAGGAAAAAATTATCGATTTCAAGGTGCTCAGACAGAAGGCAAAGAGGGGGGTTTGTTTAGCCTCAAGTACAGAGCCTTGCCTTTGGTTAAATTAACGTTAAACAGATATGAGAAAGAGGGAAGCCACACTAGTTGGGGACAAGATATGTCAGACGAAGACAGAGAAACCTTCTGTGGGGAGGAGGAGGCTAGTGCATGTGGTCCTGAAAGGTGTTCTCCAACAGACAGGGAAGTTAGATGGTCAGATTTGAACCTACCTAAACCAAGAACGCCAGAGCCATTGGCGCGGCCAGGTCGACCTAAGGGGCGATCCCATAGTGTGAGGGGGTATTCGCCACCTTATGTGAGCAGGTTAAGGTCACTACCTGGAAGAAGACGGCGTGGAACAATTGTCCCTACTATGGATAAGCAGACAATGGGAGACGAGTGCGATTTTGGGATCTCACAGTTCCCGTTAGAAAAAGGACGAGTCAGACCACAGTATATGCCATGGCCCAAATGGATAAGGATAATATAAGGTGTGAACTTCAGAGTCTGACGTTGGGTGTCGGAAAATGGATTTATGAATTAGAGAAAATTAGAGGAAGCAATGTGCTAGCTATAGGGGACATTAAGGGTCTTCTCACAGCTATACTTGGGGAGAGAGCTGATGACATTTAGTCGAGAGCAGGATATGCAGGTGTCACTGCCCAGAACGCCACTCAAGGTGGAGCACTGTTTAATAATTGTAGTGCAGCAGTCTGGAAAGCGCTTCGAGTACAATATCCTGATACATCAGATATGGGTGCTATAATGGCACGTAAAATGCAGGAAGGGGAGGATTTACTTGTTTACATTCAGAATTTCCAAGAGCAATGGTGTCTGCAAACATGCGAGCCATGGGGAAAATCTATACCGGTGTTCTGTCATACCTTATGTCAAGGGCTACCAGACAAGGTGCAGGGACAGCTCAAGAAACTGGTGGGTATGGAAGTGAAGAAAGAAATACAGGTAGGGGAAATCTTACTTCCAAGATTCTTTTCGGTATCAGTATTTTCACCGGTATTGCACGTGTCTCATACTCTGGTCCCATCATATAGACAGCATGGGGGAGGAGCTTTGGGTGGGGGTGGTTTACTCCACCTCTACAACGCAGTTCGGCACGTACCAATATACCTGAATTCCTTTCGGGTTGTCATCAGCAGCATCAGCGTTCCAGAGAATGATGAACTCCTTGCTCCACGGCTACAATAATATGTCTTATTTCCAGGATGATATCCTGGTGTATGTCGAGGACGTGAAGACCCATGATGGAATTCTAGGACAAGTCTTCCACAAACTCCAAGATGCGGGAGTCTATAATATGAAAAATGCGTATTTGGGGTGAATGAAGTGGAGTACTTGTGCTACCGGATCTCGAATGAAGGGATGAGCCATAAAAAAGACCTTTTACAAGCCATTGTGGATGCCCCGACCTCGAAAGATGAACAGCTTGAATCATTCTTGGGACTCTTGGAGTACTAATCCAAATTTGTACCCAGATTTTCTTCCCCGTTGAGGAAGCGAGGAAAGGCGTGGAGTACACATGGGACACACAGCAAGTGGCTGCATTCAATGAAGTCAAGAGAACGATCCTGCATGCTCCATGTTTGAAACCTTTCAACCCTGAATGGGAAACATATGTGACGATGGATGCCAGTGCCTATGGGCTGTGTGCCACACTCACCCAAAGAAAGGGAGACACAAAAAACATAGTCGCCTTTGCGTCCAAAGCCCTCTCCAATTCTGCAAAAAACAACTCCACAGTCGAGAAAGAGATGCTTGTGTTTGCCTGGGCTGCTGAGTACTTTAAGTCATATATGTGGGGCACCAAGTCTCGGCTGATCATCGACCGAAAGCCCTTGGTGGATATGCTGAGTCTCGGAGGGATGAAAACTGCAATGCCACGACTGGCAAGAACCACAGCAAAACTACAAGAATACACATATGAAATCACACACATTGCTGCTGGAAAAACAGCCAGGTGGACTGTGGGCCTCATTACGAGGCTTGCGCTCCCGTAATGAAGGGGGCCGGTACGGGACCGGCCCCCTTCATTACGGGAGCGCGCATTACAAGGTTCCCTTTGCGGGACCCGGATGAGACGTCTGGTAAAACCACACTTCTTTTCTGGGTCACGCGAGGGGAAGAGGGAGGTAACAACGGGACACTTGTAATGTGCCGCTTGTTACCTCCCTACCCATTCCCATTGAGCCCTATGGGAGCTCAAATGGGAATGGGGAATGTTCCTGCAAGGAGGATTTACCGGACCCTCCTATGTCGGAATGACCCGGTAAGTCCCCATTGCAGGAACCCAGTAATGGAGTCCCGGTTTGGAGGCAGCCATGGAGCTAATAGCTCCATGGCTGCCTCCAAACTCGTAATGAGGACCTGTATGTCCATACTACTTTATCACAAAACCCCAGGCACCATGTTCCTCGAGGATGAGTTAATTGTGGCATCCATCGGGGATCTAAGGAACCGGGAGTTCATGGAAATGAGCGAGTCCCATTGGAAGGAAGAAATGGAGCAAGATGATTCCCTGAGCAGAGTAGCAGAATGGGTCCAAAAATGGCTGGCCCAGTGAGAGGGCGAACCCGGAAGGTCTAGGCCCGTTCTGGAAGATCAACGAAGAAATCACAGAGATGGATGGGTTGGTGATGAGAGGAGATCAGGTAATTCCCCCCAGAGGTAAGCGGAAAGTCATATTACGCAGAACCCATGCCGGTCACCTGGGCAGCAACATGACATGACGCAGAGTGTGGGATGCTTACTGGTGACCGTGCATGGACCAAGAAGTAAGGACTATGGGCCTCATTACAAGTGTGGCGGTAGCTGTGCTGGTAAAACTGGCAGTCTGCCGCCGGACTTGTGAATTTTTCCGGCGCCTGGCTTCACGGAGACCTCGGGGTATTACAACCCTGGTGTTCGTGAAAGTCGGGTGCTGGAAAATCGTTAATCCCCATTCCCATTTGAGTCCCATAGGACTCAATGGGAATGGGAATGACGGAAACACTGGCACCATTAATAATGGCGCCGGTGCTTCAGTGAAAGTCTGCGGCAGCCGCCTGTAGACTTGGAGTGTGCCGGTCCGGTAACAACAGTTTCAGTTGGCTTACCAGCACCGTTGTTACCAGACCGGCACACTCCTAATGAGGCCCTATGATTGAGAGGTGCAACAAATGTACCAATAGTGACAAAAGATTAAAAGGGAGGCAAACACCATGTTTCCCACAGAAATTCCATTGGGTATGTGGCACAAATTAGAGCTGGACTTCAAAGGCCCATTGGATGGCATGTCGATCAGCAACAGGTATGGAGTGGTCCAAGTGGGTGCAGGTACATCCACAGTCATCAATGTACTCATTGCAGTCTTTCAAACATACGGGATGTCCAAAGAAATTGTGACGGACCACAGCATCCAGTTAGTCTCCAGAGACATAAAACATTTCCTCAAGAAGCACAACATTCAACTGAGAGCGATTTTCTACCACCCCCATGAAGTCCCGGGTCCCGCCTGAATTGAATGTTTGGATTAATGAGATGGTCTCCTTGCCGTCTGTTGAAAAACTGATTTATAGACGACAGGAGAAACTACAATTACATGCTGAGATCTTGGAGGTGTTTTTGAATTTTCATTAGTGAGATCTGGGTTTTTTTTTTTCCTTTTCTTGTTAGCTGGTTTCAATTTTGAGGTTGCAATGTAGCTGCTTGATGTATCTTATTTGATTTCTTTGCTGATGTACATTTTGTTGGTGAAAATGTAAATAAAGAATTAAAAAAAAGAAAACTGTCTGGTGGAAAAAGCAAATCGTTTTGTCAAAGGAGCCCTACAACTAGCGAATGCAGCAGGGATAAACCCCTATAAAACAGTCAAAGAGGCTGTTGTCACCCACCGGCTGACTCCCAACACCGTCATGGGCATCTTGCCATTCCAAATGTTAAGAGGGAGAAGGACTGCATCCACTTTGTTACCCCAGTGCCTACACAAAGTTAGGCAGGATGATGACATCGACATGAGTGAAACAGTGTGGAGAACACAGAAGAGCAAGGACATTATGAAAGCACAGAGTGACATGAACAGAGCTGTCCACTGCACAGAAGTCAACAAACGGGATCTAGTAAAAATATGGCTGCCCCACAAGGACACCAGGACGGCTCCAGGTATCGCCAATACGTTGAATGTACCCGGGAAGGCACCAATCATGTCTATACCCGCGACAGGAAAAGGTGGAATCTAGAAAGGGTGGCCATGCACAGGAAGAAAATGCCGGCAAGCCAACCCTCCATGGGAAGTGTAGATGCCAATGAATTGTGGGAATCAGCCGATGGTCTGGAGCTGCAAGGACTGAAGGACAGGGAAGAAGAGAACCAAGGTTAGAGTCACATGATGAGCCCTGTGCCATCAGCAAGAGAACAAGACCAAGAAATAACTCTAGCTGCGCATGGCTCAGAGGAAACATCGGGCATGAAGCCTCCAAGTTCAAAAGCAGCAATCAGCTCCAACCGACCCCAATGAGAAAAGAGATGACCAACCAAATACTGAGACTTCATAATGGAGTAGGACCAAGCTGCTCTAATGAAAGGAGGTATGTGAGGACTCTCTCCCAAGAGATCCTGGGCGTCCTGAGATCATGCGAGATTACACATGCGAAACACGCAATGGAACGGAAAAAGGAGTATGCCGTGCTGAGAGCAAGGGCAACGTTCGTGCCCCAGCATTCCTGCTAAAGTGAGGCCTGAAGCGTCCTCTGAGCAGCCAGGCACCCTGGTGCTGCTCCCTCAAACTTAGAGCGCAATGCCAAGGCTGCTTCCTGGAGCCTCCTGGGAGCCCTTGTAAATAAGTTAAGACTTGTGGCTGAGACGGTTACATCAGCGCAGTGAAGTCAACCAAGCTGATTCATAAAGGACCTTAATTGTGAGTACAGCCGTTCTGTTGCATTGTCACAAGATGCCAATAAAACACTTTAGGTATTACCCAATTTGACCTTTTACAATTGACCGTTTGTCCTAATTGACCTAATAATAGTGGTTCTAATTGACCTTCTGCACAATTGACCTTTACCTTTATTTACTTTTATATTTTTGTGTGGGGTGGGTTTTGGGTAATAAATAATATAATGGGATTGGGTAGGAGGTTGCAGGGTTTATTGTATTGAGTGAGGGGTTGCAGTGGGTTTCCCCCAGCATATATGTCCTAATTGACCTTCATTTCACAATTAATTCTGAAAAGGTCAATTCTCCCGCGATCATTTGTGAAAAGGTCAATTTGTATACATCCACACTTTATCATCCTGGTGTCCTGTGTTCATTGGGCCCCCACAGTGAGCCTCACAAGCCCAGCCGTGGCCTGCTCCCCTGATACACACACACCACCTGAAAATATTTGTGTCGCTTCTTGATCCACGCTAGTAGGGTTCTCTGATATCTTTCATCAGCAGTAAAGCGTTGACGGGTTTCCACGCCCCCCTATGTCATCATATTCGGTCCCTAGGCAGTCTGGGACGGGATATGACATCATAGGGCTAGCCCCGGAAGTTATGCCTGGCTAAAATCCCAACCTGGAAGTGATGTAGGTGTGTTTAACAGGAACTTGGTCCCTGTTGTGGTTGTCCCACAGGGTGTTTCGTTATAGGGGGTGTTTGTCCGGTCCCCCAAAAGCCTGGAGCCTCTAGGGTGCCCCATTGGGTTTCCAGTGGAAGTTCCCACATGTGGGGTGCCCTAACCTGGAAGCTGGTCAGTGTCTTTATCTGAAAGGCCCACCTTGGTATTTTATGTGAATGTGTGTTGACCATGCCCCCAGAAAGAGCCGGAAGTGTGGTGCAGGGTTTTCGAATGGTGAGGCGGCTGAAGATGATGTATGTGGGGCGGACCTTTAGGGATGGGGCGTGTAAGGTGCATATATATACAGCGGGGTTTGGCTTGGAGGTACAAGCAGCTCCTGAAGCCCTGGAAAATCTTGAAACATTAGCGCCCTCGATACCGGGAATTATAACGAGCTACATATACTATTCTAAGTATAATACCGATCCCGAGGCCTTGAACAACCTTCAAAAATATTACAGCCCTGAAAGTCCGCCAGCACCGGCGCTATCCATCGATGAGGACCCTGAAGACGCAGCAGCTCTGGATGAGCTGTGTGAAAGCCAGGTGGTTATCCTTGAGGAGGCCCTGCTGAAGAATGTTTATACTATCAACCCCACTAACGGTATAAAGGACCCCTATACCGATGCCGACTATGTGGATATGGATGAATCTGTTAAGGCTCTTAAGGAGGACCCATATGAGGATCTGAATGTTTTAGAGAGTCTGTTTGCAGAGGACGCAATGACACCTGCGAAAGAACCAGCGGCTGATGAAGACAAGTTCTTTATGGACATTGCTAGCATCGCCGAGGGGCAGCAAAGTTCTCTAACGTGTACTACGGTAAGTAGTAAATGATGTTGGTTTGTGTGGGGGTGTGTGTGGGTGTGTGGGGGTGTGTGTTTGTGGGTGTGAAAAATGTGTGATAACGTATTCTTGAGGGTTAAACTTCTTTCTTTTTTGAATTGCAGAAAACGCCCGATAATATTGACGGTTCAGTGCTTTTGACCGACGCATGCAACACCATTAATATTTATTGCGTGTGCTGTTCAAAAAGGATGGAAAGTTGTGTAAGGAATGTGGCATTTTAAAACATTTTAAAAGTTCTGATGAAGAAGAAGACAAAACTATGACCCTTTTGGAGTCTGTAACAGTTCAAGCTTTTGCAGCTTGTGTTGTGAGAACATGTTTAAAGTGTGACTATTACCGATGGTGTGAAGGGCATAAATTGGAAGACCCTCAGCTGGATGGCCATGCTTGTTTACTACTGCATTATGAAATTGGAGCAATACGGCGTATATGTAAGATGTTGAAGTCGTATAACGTTTTACACATGCTTAAATGTGTTTATAAAACGATGGGTATGCGTGTACATGCTAGTGGGGGGGTCTTCTAACAAAAACAATCCTGGAAATATATACGTATCGCAATCCTCAGAGAAAAATGAAAACTTTACAGATGGCTGGCCCCATGGTTTTTAGAAACCAGGTAGCTCGTTTAATGGACAGAAACTTTTCTAGCATGAACAGTGTTAGGAAGAGTCATTCGGAGTGTCCGGTACACCGAAAGCTTTTTGAAAAATAAAAATACAATAGACTTAACCCTTATACCTGTACCATTGTTTCTAGGTTAGTGTTATTCGAGGACAAGACGGGCGTGTGGAGCGCAACCTGAAGCCCGGATCTATGTGTGTTGAAAACCTTTTATACGCTATGCTGAAAGCGAGAATAGCTGTAAACAACCCATATCTTTCGTGGGGGTTTATGACGCCGCCATTTGGATATTCAGTAATTTGTGAAAGTTCAATGTGTATAAGCGACATTTGTAACATCATCAAGATGCCGGTGTGTGATCAATACGATTCACCACTCTGCTACCCTGTGGGATCTTTATACCTCGACCCTAGAGCAATTTTGATTCACTATGTGGGCGAAATGTATGCAAAATACCTCCGTTGTAAAGGGGATGTTTTACAAGCCTCCGAACTATCTGAACTGCTAAACGCTACAAGTATATGGTCTCTACAGAGTTACAGGCAGGACAACCAGGTGGATATGTATAGCCTGCTTTGGTATGCGTCCCGTAAAATATCAACGGTGGTAACTGTCTGTGACCCCATACATGTATAATAACCAGTATAAAATAAATAAATAAATAGATAAAAAATAAAACGTCTTACACCTACCATGAGTTTGTTTATTTATATGTATTGCCTCAATGGATAACAGCCTGCATTCAAGATTGTATAAAAGCTATTATGATAAAAGTGGTGTTGGGAGTTATGATGCTTTTTATCGAAAATTATGGCGTGAAAAACACCTCGCTTCACGGGCATCTGGTCAGGAGACATATACCCTTCATAAAAATGCTAGAAAACGTTTTAAAAGAAGAATGACCATTGTCGCATCTAAAGACGAACTATGGCAAGCAGACCTAGCTGACATTTCAGCCCTTCAAAAGCAGAACGACGGGGCCCGTTACATCCTGATGGTGATTGATGTTTTATCAAAATACGCATTTGCAGAGCTCTTGAGGGATAAGACTGGGGTAAGAGTGACCGCTGCCTTTAAGCATATCTCCAGTAAGGGGCGAGTACCTGTAAAATTACAAACTGAAGCCGGTAAGAAATTTCAGAACAGGCCCTTACAAAACTTTCTAAAACAACACAGTGTGCATCATTTCACAACCCACACGGAGGTTAAAGCAGCGGTTATTGAACGTTTTAATAGAACCCTGAAATCTAAACTATGGAAATATTTCACAGCCTATAATACGCAGCGCTATGTGGATATGTTACAGGCGTTTATAGATGTGTATAACAACAGTCACCACCGGTCTATTAAAATGACACTCCAGTCTGTAACGGCTGAAAACTCATTAGATGCCTGGAGAAACATGTATGCCAACTGGGTATCGGAGAAGATCAAGAAAGCCGTCTTTCATGTAGGCGACCATGTCCGAGCATCCCGGTTAAAAGAGGTCTTTACAAAAGGATGCCAATAGGCATTTACGGATGAAATTTTTATAGTGGAAAATGTATCAGCGAAGAAGGGGGTGTACATATACCAACTGACTGATTATGCTGGTGAAGCTGTTAGTGGTAGTTTCTATACCGAGGAGTTACAAAAGGTGAACGACAATCCCCAGCGTCTTTATAGGGTTGAGAAAATTATGAATAGTTAAGGCAAAGGGTCAAAGAAACTATACCTGGTAAAATGGGTGGGTTTGCAGGAGAAATTCAACAGTTGGGTCAAAGCGGCATCTCTAGAGGATCTAAAAAGCAGAGGCGCTCCCTGAGAAGATGGAAAACACAGGCTTTTATATCACATTGCCCAGCAACGCCTCTTTAGATACATTCCCCAACAATGCAATATCGAACTATTTGGTTAAGTTGGCGCAGCCCGTTGATTTACAAGGGCGATGGGAAGCGGGTTTGATGGAGGTTCAATATCCCCATACGTGGGACACCCTCGAAAAAAAAGATGCCTGGTATACCCTCAGACGTGGAGAACCTGCAGAATTGATACACATGGGTTTTTCTCATGGCTTCTACCCACAATACAAGCATTGCTAGATACTATCAACAAATCGATAGCAAGTCTCGAGCGCTATGCAGATGTACAGCTGTTTCTAATTAACTCCCACCGGAAAGTATTTCTAAGATTGACCGATCTTACCACTGAGTTTATCGGTAGTTTGAAACTCACGAGACTGCTGGGAACTGTGCAACATGAGAAAAGTAATAAGTCGTTGGACAGAACATGCGCTGATATCAAAGGGTTGGTGATTCATACGCTGCCCTTATGAGAACAGCCCAGGTGAAGGGTGAAAATAACAGTATTGTTAATATACAATACACAAAACCGGATTATATTCCAGTTTCTAAGTGTCATTTTGACACCATCAACATACAGATAAGGGACGATCAGGGGGCATTGGTGTCATTTAAATACAGGAAGGTTCTAGTGAAATTACACGTGTGTCCTAGACGAGAGAAAGACAGCTAGAACATGGTTTTCCTGAAGAATTATGGGGAGCCGCACGTTTATAGGGATTATTACCACAGACAGGGCGGTTATGGAAATCAACCCTACTTTCAAGGAGCTCCGGTGAGGTATGGTGAGGGGTTAGGAAGTATTTTCAAAAGTCTATTCTGGAGAGCCATGCCCTTCCTGTGCAAAGGTTTTGAATTAGCGAAGCCCCATATGAAAACAGTTGCTATAAACATTGCCAAGGATGTGACATCTACTGCAACAACATCCATCGCAAATCGTTTCAATCAGCCGACACAAGAGGGCTATGGTCTGGTTTATGTGGGTTAAAGTCCTGCAAAAAGAAAAAGACAGTCATCGCATAGGTGGGGGCCCCCAAAGCCACACAAAAAATGAAGATCAACAACTAATGCCGCTCAGAAGAGAAAACACGCGACAAAGAAGAGACGGGGCAAGCAAAGTAAAAACAGAGCCAACATCAATATTTTCTAAAATATGGCCTTTATCCACTGTGCCTCGGGGGAGTGTGTGAAATCGGAACTAGACCTATTTGTTGTACCCCGACACAGACGAGCATCGAAAACAGTTTTTTCATGGAAGTTGCACCCCTCGCTGCACTTTCTCATTTAGCACCCATTGAGTTTTATATATCGGGCTCAACGGAGTCGTACCTGGATCTGAATGACACATTACTCTACCTAACCTGTAAAATAACAAAAGAGGATGGGTCAGCTATCGGCGCGGCCACAAAGGTGGCCACGATTGCCTACCCGGTAGCCACCCTTTTCAATCAGGTGGACATTACTCTAGGTGATCGCCTGATTACACAGAGTGACAATATGTACACCTATAGAGCGTAAATCGAAAGCATTCTGAACTACAGCAATGATGCTTTGGACACACAACTGACGGCTGGTCTTTTTTATAAGGACACGGCGGGGGATATGGAGGATTGTGCTCTTGATGGAAACAACAAGGGCTTTATAAAGAGAGCATCATATGCGACCGCTAGCAGAAACTTTGATTTACTAGGACGGCTACACACAGATCTGTTTTTCCAGGAGAAACTCATGGTGAATGGTGTTGATTTGAAAATTAAACTCTCTCGAAATAAAGACCTTTTCTGTCTTAACAGTGGTGATGCAGAGGTCTACAAACTGGTAATAGTTTCGGCGAGCTTATTATTAAAAGGGTCAACGTGTCACCACCTGTCAGACTTGCTCATGCTGACGCTCTACAAGTATCTAACTTAAAATACCCGGTGGAGAGGACATCCTTGAAAATCTTCAGTGTACCAGCGGGCAGTCGGGTTGCCAGTCAAGATAATTTATTCCTGGGACAGCTACCTAAAATAATTGTTATTGGTTTTGTGGATAAAACCACTTTTTCAGGGGACTACACAAGCAATACTTTTAATTTTAAACATTACTGCATTAACTACGCTGCTCTTTTTAAGGATGGGGTCGTCATACCAGCTAAACCCTACAGCCCCAGTTTTCAAAACAAAAATACAGTTAGGGAGTATCTGGGCCTAGTTTCTATCAGCAGGAAGAACATACGTGATAAAGGATTGGTGATACCTCGTGACGACTACGACACCGGATACACTCTGCTGGCTTTTGATTTGAGACCCGATAATACATCATCAGGCCATTATAATTTGATTAGAAATGGTAATTTACGCATCAAAGTTCGGTTTGCTGTAAATTTACCAAACACTGTGAATCTTATTATTATGGCCATATTTGATTCAGTTATAGAACTCAATATTCGGAGGCAAGTGCTGTACGATATGTAATGGATACCTACCAGATCATGCATTTCTTGCATAAAGACAAACAGGCTATGAAAACATTCCGGGGTGTGTATTCGTGTGATAACATTCCTAGGAATATACCTACTGAGCGACCCGTCACCTTTGTGGTAAACACCAATCCCCAGCATCAAGAAGGCACACATTGGATAGCTATGTTTATAGACACGGGTTCAATAACTTTTTTTGATAGTCTGGGGTGCTTTCCAAGCCACCCTATATACAAAGGTGCACTCTTGGACTATGCTAAAGATATAGCACCCGTATTACATTATAATAGGGCACAGGTGCAGCATTCTGAAGCTGTGACATGTGGTCAGCATGCTTGTTACTTTGTATCTAAAATGTCTGAGAAACAGTCAATGTGTGATGTTATGCAAACCTATTCTCTTGATCTTATGCAAGGTGATCGCATGGTAACTGATTTTGTGAACAAGCGTAAATACGCCCGAACCCCTGTAAATGTATTTAGCTTTTGTCAAAAATGTAAGCCTGTTACTAAACAGTAAATATGTGTATCGGTCTAAATAAAAAATATCTTGTACTTTTAAACAAAACGTCTCCTGATTACTTGTGTGATGTTTAATTAATATTTTTTTATAAAGCAAATGAGTTTGTTAATCATGTTTTAAATAATTAGACGCAAGACGGTTGGCTCGAATAAATAAAAGTGTATTTTATTAGAAACAGAGTTTTTGTTTATACAACTTTTAGGGGGTACACATATAAAAGCATATACATAATCACATTTTATTACAATTTTTTTGTTTAATTCATCTGGGTATACTTATAAAACATTTACATAAACTCGTATACATATACATATTACATGGGTTAAAATAGTTTTAAAATTAAAAAACACACCCCGTTACACACTAAACCAGGCCAAACATTTGGGTTTCTTTTTCTTATCTCTTTTTTTTAATGAAATATCTAGGGAGTCAACATCGTCAGGAGGTGTTTTAACACCCGAGTCTATTAGGGTCTCAAGCAGCTCCCGATGACTCATATTTCCTATTAAAGTCGCGGGGATATTTAAGTCTGCAGCCGCTTGCATGAACAGATCCCAACCTCTAGGTTTTTTATGTCTTCCAAAGGCTTGAGGATTTGTAATACTGCGTACTAAATCATGGACGTTTGAACCTTTGACAGCAATCCCTTTATATACAAACTCCCCCTTTGTGTTCCAGGGTACCAACCCCTTGTCACCGGTCATCCTGTTCAACAATAGTCAAACATTTTTACAATAGCGGGTGTTAATGGTGGTTAGGATTTCCGATACCAGAGGGTCTGAAGCGCTGGGTCCGGGATTTGTGACGGCACGACTTGCGGTCTCTTCAGTGGGCATGTACAATGTTAGTTTATTCTTCTCATTCTCAGCCTGTCTAAAGTGTGTTAAGTACTTTTGGAGAATAGATGATTAGGGGGTAACCTTGTCGTAGTCTGATAAATCATGACCCGTTAGGACCTCTTGCATTTCAGAATCAAACTGTCTGGTAGCTGATTTTTGAATATCCGGTTCTTCACGGTTTTGGCTGCTCAGGCCGTCCAACTGACGCTTTTCAACCAGATACATCTTCTGACTGTGTGCCATTAGCTGCCCCCGAGAAGACTTGTGATCAGAGGCAGTGCAAGACCTAGTAGAGCTCATATGAAACCTCCAGACTGTTTTAAAAGTTTTCTTTTAACTTTTAGGGATGACTGCTTGTTACCTAGTTTTTTGAGGACAAGCTTCTTCCTTTTTAAGACTCCTAGCTGACGGCTGGATAGCGGAACATTCCCCTTGATGGTGTTGAAGGTAATCTCAGCAATAGCCGATACTAAATCATCAGCAGCTGAACATAGAATGGCCTTACGCTGTTATGGCGGTGCCATTACTAGCATTTTAAGGAGAGCATAGTTTTGATGTATACGGGCTGGATGGGCAGTCGCCGGCACTAATGAGGAGGGCTTTTCTCATAATCGTTTTTTCTAGAGGGCTTTTGAACGTAGACGACCAGTAAATCTGGATAAAAAAAGGCCTGTGCGCAGCCGGTAGTCCTCTAAGGTATTTGTTTTTAAATCCACCAATGAATATCCATAAGGTTTCCTGGTAGAGTCTTCAAAGGCTTCCATGAAAAACTGTCTGTTACCCGGATACATTTGTCGCGCTAGAACTGAAAGCTGTTGTTTACCTCTGGGGTTCTTAAACAGAACGATATAGCTGGCATTTAGCGCTATCGAGCGGCTGCCCTTGCCCTTGTAGAATAAATTCTGTACAATGTAGAAAATGCTAAGGTTGCGATGGTGTGTATATTGAGTAATAGCTTTCTCTATCTAGGAGCTATGCCCACCCTCCATCATAAGATCATCTAAATAATCATATTAACAAGGTTTGATGGTAGCAAAAGGTCGTCATTCAGAGAATCTGGTAGCCCCTCCACAAACTTCAGATGAGGCATTTTAGAGGCCAATTCATCATACAAGGTTTGCCAGCAAGAAAAAAAACAAATCACAAACTCCGGTGGTACTGTCATCGTGGTGTGGGCATTTTCTAGGAGCTGCTTAATAAAATAGCTTTTACCACAGCTAGACGGGCCCGCTAACACGCATGAAAAAGGGTGTTGAAGGCAGGTGTCCATCTTGCACGCTGTTGCCTTTTCAGTAGCCGTATGGTAATGTTTTGTAGTCATTTGTGAGCTCCCGTTTATCAAACACTACTTTCAAAGTCTTCTGCAACGTCTGGGTGCTAATTTCCCAACACCTCTTTTCACGCACTATGGATGATTGTTTTACCACAATAGTATTGGTCGTGTTGTTTAAAGTGTACTCCTGCACTAGCTCTTTCAAACTGTCAAAATTCATCTTCATGCTGTTGCTGATGTTTAATGTGATACCTTTAACTTTCATACAAACCGCACCGGTGGATGTACGATAGGAATATGTTTTGGGCCCTGCGGACACAAACTCTATAATGTGCTCACCAGGTGCTAATTCACTTGTTAGATTACCCAGATAATCGCCCTGTGGTGGATCCTCCTGACCGGGGGCGCTAACAAATATTATCGAATCAGTGTCATGGTACAAGCATCGTTCTTGGAGAGCATCCATGACGGTATACAGTTCCAGACGGGTATGGGCTGTGGTGAAGCATGCAATAAATATATTTATATTGTTGTAAAACGTCGGGTACTCAGCTGCGTACTTCCAACAGAGGCAAGCCGTTTCCTCATCTATAAACTGCAGACTTGAAATATCATAACCGGCGTCAAAAAGATAGGCCATCAACTTTTCAGGATCAGTTATGATCGTGGTGTTTGGTAAATTTGTTCTCTGAGCAAACTTGCCCCATAAAGAATGTAAATACAGCTTAGCTAGTTGGCGATGAAGGGGTTATTCTCTATGAATTCTGGTCTTAAACGGATACCCTGATGTTTGTAATACTCATCTATATAGGTCTGGCGTGGGACAGGGTCATCGTAACCCTCTGGGTATCCTGAAGATTGTTGTTTGATTTTTAAAAACATGCAAATGTACTCGCAAAAGAGTTCTACCGTGATGCTCTCAAAGTGCTATATTTCATGGATCTTACCCAAACGATATCCTTTTTGCAAGGCAAATTCCAACTTGACGATACACCATGTACCTGTGATCGAGCGTTCCTCATCGGTGTGTGTACATTTTTCAGTCTGTTTTGATTCGGCACACGCCATACACAAAGGGAACATGGGCTTGCCAGAGATCGTCTGAGGGAGGACCAGGAAATAAAGATTTCTAGGGGGGTACACTTGACATTTGATCAGCCCAAAATACTGTGTAATATCACCAAAATGTTCGTAGATGATACGCGGATGCCCTAAAGGGTAGGGCTTTGAATGGTTCACAGATGGTTATAGGCTGGTAAAATCCAAATAGTTTATCTTCTCACCAGGGGCTGCTTTGTGATAGAGTTTAATGGCATTAGTCCTACCTCCAAAAAGTCCACCCCACATATATTATCTTCAGCCACCCCACCATTCTAAAACCCTGCACCACACTTCCGGCTCTTTCTGGGGGCATGGTCAACACACATTCACATAAAACACCAAGGTGGGCCTTTCAGATAAACACGCTTACCAGCTTTCAGGTTAGGGCACCCCACATGTGGGAACTTCTGCTGGAAACCCAAGGGGGCACCCTAGAGGCTCCAGGCTTTTGGGGGACCGGACAAACACCTCCTATAACGAAACACCCTGTGGGACAACCACAACAGGGTCCAGGTACCTGTTAAACACACCTACATCACTTCCAGGTTGGGATTTTAGCCAGGCATAACTTCCGGGGTTAACCCTATGATGTCATATCCCGTGCCAGACCCCCTAGGGACCAGATATGACGACATAGGGGGGTGTGGAAACCCATCAATGCTTTACTGCTGATGAAAGGTATCAGAGAACCCTACTCACGCTGAAGGCAAAATCCCAGGCCTGTACAACTAAATTGTTAAGTATGTGGGCATGAAAGTGAGTGTGAGTGATCCAAACTCATAGGCGCAGGTGGTTCAAAGGTTCATGCTAACAATAAGTGCTGACTGCTCATCATAAAGAGGTGCAGACCCATTAGACAAAAACTCTTGGCGCCTTGTGCTAGAGAGCTTATGTCTCTAACATAGATTACATTTGTATCGCAATGATTTGGAGGTGAGCAGTGTAAAGCACAGGATAAATGCAGCCAATCACTAAGCAGTGGAGCAGACTATGTACATACAGAATGCTAGAAGAAATTTACGAGAATGTTGCATTCGAGTTCACCATCATAAAATGCTTGTGTCGCTCAATGCTTACACAGGCGCTCACAATGAATACGCTACCACTGAGGCAGGTGTAGCTGCAAGAGTACAAGGGCCCAAGCAGGCATTAACTTATCCCGGGTGGCAACTCATTGCAAGACAAGTTTACTTTACTAGGTGCATATCGATAGGCATTGTAAAATGGACATGTTTAGTTAAGGTCAAAAGTCAACGATATGGGGCTAAAGATCAGACAGCTGTGGCAGAGGACAGGATATTGAACCACCAAATGTTTGCTGTTTTCTTCCAGTGGAATGAATGATGTGGAACATTCCGTCTTTACTCTACAATGGTGGTCTTCAAAGTTAAGCACAGTTGGCAGATCCAGAAGGATGCTGTAGCGGTGCAATGACTTTCAAATATTCAGACGAAGGCCTATTCAGCTATTTCAAAAGTGGCTCTGAAAAACAATTCTGCTCTGCCCACCTATTTGGTGAATGTTGTTTTTTTTTTGTTGTAAATTTGATTTTATTAAGTTTACAGAAGTCATGTTACACCGAAAAAACTTCAACAATTAGAGATACAGAAACAAAGCCAAACCATGTAATATATTTGATACATATCTTTTCAAGATGCATTGTTCTGAATTGGGTCAAGAAAAGGAAAATGACTTCCCCACCCTTCTTTCCCTCCCACCTCCCCACTGTGGGTCATGCAGTTCTTAACTTAGTCCTTGCAGCGTATACCATCTGACGATCACATTTTGTGTATATTGCAGGGTTCACTTCTAGAGCTGATGTATATGCGGGTGGTACCAAGGGGTCTTGTTCAAGTGGGTTCTTGCTCGTCGTGCACGTGAGTGTTGGTTGAGCCGTGAAAAAGTCCACTGGAGAGGTATTTATTCTTGAAGTCCATCCATAGGGCTTCAACCTGTGATGATCTGCCATGCAATGATGCTGTTATGTTCTCCATTATACATATGTTAGTGGCAACGTTGATCCATTAGTTTTTGGTGGGGACTGACGCAGATTTCTATTTCGTGAAAAGTATTGCTCAGGCTGCTAGCAATAGTTGTGGAACTAGGTCTCTAACCCTAATCCATTTGTCTTCATCTTTCTCGAGGCCGAACAGTATGAGGAGAGGGTCAGCTACTCTTATAATGGCGTCAATCTCCCTGATCCAGCCCAGGACCTCATTCCAAAAAACTATTATTCGGGCACACCCCTACCCCATATGCCAGTAGTCGGCATTTTCTCCACATCCTCGCCAACACTTTCGACTGGCTGTTTGAAACATTTTGGATAATCTAACAGGGTCATATTGCCATCTGTGTAATAGTTTAATTGCATGCAGCTTATATTGGTTGGAGATGGATGTTTGCGTAGTCCAGAGTGATCTGTGCCCCAAAATCTTTCTCCCATCTGTCTTTCAAAGCTTCTGTAGTTCGTCCCCCTCCACCTATTAGTTCCTTATACATGGCGGATATTAGACCCTTCATTTCTGATCTTGAGTCTAGTATCTTCTCAAAGGGCGTAAGGTCTTTCATCAATTTGGGCTTCCACATCGGTCTCAGTTGTCCGACCCTCTCTAAGTCGGCTTCATACCATGCTTGCAACCTTCCTACATTTGGAATGTGATCATTGATTCCAGGGGACTGTAAGTTTCTAAGGGGGCTATGCAATGTGGTAATGTCTTGCATGTTTTGGCCCTGTGTCCAAATGCCCCATATCGTGTTTAAAATTTGGTGGTCTTTAAGTTTTCTATGAATCCTCCTCATGGCGGACCAGAGCCACTGGGGAAAAATAGTCGTTGTCCATGTTGACCTAGTGGATGTTTGTTTGGTTACGGAGATGAGGGATTAATACTCTGAGTTGGGAAGCTTCATAATATTTTTGTAAGTTAAGGAGTCCCACCCCACACTTCTCTTTCGGGAGTATTAGGGTCTTATAAGGAATTCTCGGTTTCTTTCCTTGCCACAAAAATTTGGTGATGGCTCTTTTAGTCTCGACAAAGAAATTGTTTGGGATCTTGATGGGCAGCATTTGGAAGGGTTTTAGGAACCGGGGAAGGGATACCATCTTGATCGCGTTAAGGTGCCCCAGCCAAGATATTGTGAGCTTATCCCATCTTGTCAGATCAGTCCAGAACTGTTGAAGCAGGGGGGGAAAGTTCGCCTCATAGAGTTCCTCCTTATTTCTAGTAATTTGTATCCCAAGTATTGTAATTTTGAGTGCTCAATTTTGAGACCTAATATGGTGAATTTGTTGGTGTTTGCTTCATCCTCTCCCTGTAAGGGGAAGAGTGTGGATTTTGTTTTGTTTACTTTAAAGCCTGAGAGTTTGCCATATTCCTCCAACAGGAAGAGGGCTCGAGGGATAGAG
Source organism: Ambystoma mexicanum (assembly GCF_040938575.1). Classification (NCBI taxonomy): domain Eukaryota; kingdom Metazoa; phylum Chordata; class Amphibia; order Caudata; family Ambystomatidae; genus Ambystoma; species Ambystoma mexicanum. The sequence continues at coordinate 487,868,432 of NC_090931.1, read as the reverse complement.
GTTATGGGATTAGTGACATGGAGAAGAATATCATCTGCGTTGAGGGCTACTTTATACTCTTTTGTCCCCAGTTGGATACCTTCTATTATGGGGTCTGCTCTCATTGTTATTGCTAAAGGCTCTAGGGAGAGTGCGAAAAGAATTGCTGAGAGGGGGCACCCCTGGTGAGTTCCACGTTCTAGGTTGAACCATCTAGAGTATTCACCGTTTACAAATATTGATGCCTAGGGATCCGTATATACTGCGTGTATTGCCTTTCTAAACTTCGGGCCGATCCCTACTTTACGTAATACTGCCTTCAAGAATCCCCATTCCACCCGTTCGAAAGCTTTTTCTGCGTCGATGGAGAGAAGGACTGGGTCATTAGACATGGCCTGGGATGCATGGATAAGGTGCAGTGTTTTACGCATTGTATCGGCCCCCTGTCTCCCAAGTATAAACCCAACCTGATCAGAATGTATGAGTTGTGGCATTAACGTTTCCAGCCTTGCGGCAAGGACTCTCGTAGACATTTTTGCATCAAGGTTGAGCAAGGATATGGGACGGTATGATCCGCATTTCACAGGGTCTCTTCCTTTTTTTGGGATAACCGTGATTAATGCCCGGGTGAAAGAGTCTGGAGGTTTCCCATATTCTATTATCTCATTGAAAAGCTCTGTTAGGAAGGGTGTTAGAGATTTGTTAATAGTTTTATAGAATCTGGCTGTGTAGCCGTCTTCACCTGGAGACTTGCCTATAATTTGTCTTTTTATAGCGGCCTGGACTTCTTCTTGAGTTATAGGGGATTCCAACAATTCAGCGTCTAAGCTTGGTATTTGGGGTAGGTTTATTGAGGACAGGTAAGTCTCTATTTCTGGTTGCTCAGGATTCATTTCAGAGGAGTATAGAGCTTCATAGAAATTGGCAAAGTTCTCTGGGATAGTAGGGCGGATATGTGATGCATGGGGACTCTCTTCAATTATTTCCAGAACTCTACGCTCAGCCCTTTGCTCTCGGAGTCTAGCGGCGAGAAGGGCGTCCGCCTTGTCTCCCTTTTCGTAACATTTTTGTTTTAAAAATCGTAATTTGTGTACTATCTGTTCATGTTCTAATAAGTTGAGTTCATTTATTTTCTCTTTTGCCTCATTCATTTTCGTGTAATCAATTCCTGTGCCCTTCCCAATATCCTCTTCTAGCTGATGAATTTCAGATTGTAGCCTTTCTTCAATGATATTTCACTCCCTTTTCTTAGATGACCCTTCCCGTATTAGGATCCCCCTCCAGGTGGCCTTCCCCTCCTCCCATACCGTTTGTTTGGATACTTCACCTTTATTGTTGGTTTAAAAAAATTGGTTGATTTCAGTCTCCAACTCAGCTTTGAAGGCTACGTCTTTCCAGAGGCTTTCATTGCAGTGCCATTTCACTTGTTTAATTGGTAAATCCGCCCATTGCATTTCCGTGAAGACCATGTCATGGTCCGACCATGATATTGGTGTTATCTCTGAGTGTGTTGATATGTCAGTGAGCTCCCTGGATAAATATATATAGTCAATTTGGGTGTTTGTATTATGAGGAGCTGAATAGAAAGTATAGCCATGCTCATCAGGATGGAGGTCTCTCCACACGTCACTCATATTGTACATTCCCATGATCTTTGCCAGTTCGGTCTGGTCGGACCTGTTTTGATGTTTCACATTGGGGTTACCGGGTTTTCGGTCTTTGACAGGGTCAGCCTACTGGTTGAAATTGCCACCATGATGATGTGACCTGAGGCTTCTAATAGTATCTTGGGGATTACTCTGGTGAGGAATCTGGATTTAACTGTGTTTGGGGAGTAGAGAGTTGCAGTTGTAACATTGACTTTACCTATGTGTCGGGTTACTAACAGAGCTCGGCCCTCTACGTCGGACCATGTCTTGCTTGGTGCAAATGCTATGCCTTTTCTGATAAGAATACCAACACCTCCTTTCCTCAGTGGGCCAGAGCCCCAAAATTCAATCCCAACACGTTTCCCCACGATCTGTTGTTCTTCTTCCTTTGTGTATTTTGTTTCTTGCAAGAGGAGGATGTCGATTTTGGATCTCCAAAATTCTCTGGTCACAAGAGATCGCTTTGTTGGAGAGTTAAGCCCTTTTACGTTAAGTGTCCCTACTCGCAAATGCGCATGTCTCCCTGTGTCAGTGTTTGAGGCCATCATTCATTTTCCCAGGAAGATGTGTCTTCTTATGTGATCGGTATTGTTTGTTTGCTTTAAATTGTGTACTGCGTTGACTGCTCTGGATTATCGTGACTGCTGCTCTGACCCCTTTCACATTCCCGGCCCCTGTCTCGTCTTCCCTCCTCCCCCCTTCAATTTTACATTGGTGGAGTCCAATTTGACCCGATTGACTGCACCGGGTCAGCATCGAACCACCTATGGGGACCGTTACAGCACGCCCCTTGTCCAAGTGTAACATCTCTGATTCAAGTGAGCCCCTCTTTTTCTCCCCCATGATCTCCTCATTATAGTCATGAGATTGTGTATATGTTAATGTTTCTTCAGAGCACTTCTTACATAATTATTTAGATTTGTCTTACCGGAGTCTTATGGATTCAATTGTCTCCCTCTGGGGAAAGATTACCTCTCTGGAATTTTCACGACCCCTTCACCTTCTTTCTTCTGGGGCCTTGGACACGCCATTTTCGTTCCTCTTTCTGCATCTCCCCTCGGTTGCCGTCTTCTTCGTGAGGGCCAAGGAGGTCAGCTATGCATGCCTTTATTTCTTTTTCCGACCTCAGTCTGATTCGGGTTCCTTCATATTCAAATGTGAGCGAAAAGGGGTAACCCCACCTATATCGGATGTTCTTCTTCTTCAATTTCTTCGTGATGGGGCTGCACATCTTCCTGAGGGCTAAAGTCATTGAGGATAAGTCTTGATATATTGAAATTTGGGTTCCTCATAGTGTGATCGTGTCACTCCTTCTAGCTTTTTCGAGAATGCGGGCTTTGTCTCGGAATCGATGAAATCGGGCCAGGACCGATCGTGGTCCTCCCGGGGGTCCACCAGCTCTGTGTATCCTCTCTGTTATTGGTTCATCCACATCATCGTCTGCTATTAAGAGTTTGATAATGTTATGCAGTGTTTCCTTCAGATCAGCTTCCGTTTCCCCTTCTCTTTTCAGAATTCCAAAAATACGTAAATTGTTTCGTCTTTCTCTGTTTTCCAAATCATTGAGTTTGAGTTTGAACTCTTCTTCTCGTTGCTCAATTTCATTCATTCTCTGGTCGAGTTGCGCCTCTAGGGTATCAATGTAGGCATTGTTATTCTCGACTCCTTCTAGTCTACCCTCCATGCTGTCGAGTCTTTGGGTAATTTTGTCTATCTTCCCTCCTATGTTGGTGCCCAGATTTTTAATTTCGCCCAACAGGGCTGCAATGTCTCCTTTTGTAGCTGCAGCGTGCTCATTCCCTGGGGTGATACTGTTCGCCATCTTGGTTCCGGGAAATGTGGGAGGAGTGGGGGTGCAGGCAAAGAGTGCCAATTTGTGCCTGACGTTCATATAGATTCCCGGCGACAATGTCAGTCTGTGATTATGTAACTTGCAAGGGTCCGGGGCCGTCCTTGTTTCCAGGCTCTGCGGTGGTGGCTCCAGGGTCCAGGTTCTGTAGTGGGGCTTTGCTTAGGCCGTTCAGAAAAGCTTCTTGTATCAGACCAGGCACCTACCTTGGGTCGTGTCTGCCAGATTGGCAAGGAAATGATTGTGTCCAAGCCTTTGGGTAGCAGTTCGCATTAATGGGGCCCAGGGTGCGTTACAATACGTGTGTGTGTGTGCCGTCGGAGGAGATCAAGGCGCTGGCCCGTGATGTCACCCAAGCTGCTTGGGGTCACCGCTGGTCCTCCGTTGCAATAGAGGCCGGTAGAGGTTACTGTGGGAGTCCTCATGTGTAGGTTGATCGCCTCCTTGTAATTGTGGGGGGGTTCTATTTCCCCCTATGCCTGTTGGGTTAGCAGCTCCTAGTTCAGTAAGGGGTGTCTCACGTTTCGATGGGGAGCAGAGATTACAGTTTCATATTTGCCATTATCACGGAGGGCAGAGGGGATGCAAGGGTAGGGGTAGCTATGCCTTGTAATGAGTGTAGTTTCTCCCTTGGTCGCCCTTTATGGATTCCTTACCTCCTTGTGGTACTGGGGTGAGGGTCTTTTCCCTGTGGCGTGCGTGTCCCTTGTAGATCAAGTCCTCTGTTGCTAAATCGCGTGTTTCCTTGTTGGCTCCTGGTTTGTTTTGCACGTTAATGAGACTGCACCATTCTGCGGGGGAGCAATGTATGCATGGGACTAGTGCCCTGATCCTCCTTTGATGCAACGCCGCCAGGCAGCAAGGGGGCGTCACGGTCCTCCACCGTCAGATCTTTCAAGGCCAGAGGGGGGCCAGAGCAGGTCGGGAGCCAGATGTAGCTCTGATGTCGCACAGCGCTCAACGAAACAGCGCTTCCCTGCCAGTGAGGCCCCCCTTGTGCTGCCATGGGAGAAAGTCCTCCAGATAACTTGCGCCGATCCTACAGGAGGTCTGGGGGTGCGCGGATGTGCAGACAGTCAGCTGTATGCAAGGCGGAGGGGCCCCCATTGTGCGGGAGGTCTCGGCACTGTCCTTGTTTATTTTCTAATTCAGGAAGTCTAAGGGAGGCGGATAGTGAGTGTGCCCACTGTCCCTTTAGCAAACGCTGATCGAGAGCACCGCAGATGTGGTTATGTCGATTGGTGTGAACTAAAGCAGAGCAGTGAGTCTCTTTAAGGAGGCTGTGCATAAACAATGCTGCACTATTTACTGAGTGGTTGTTGATGAGAAGTTACAGTCATTTTTTGAAGTTAAAATATAACGACCTTGCCACAAGCCAGACGTGGGGACGATGCTTCTTGCATTTGCAAGCCGAGGTCTGCCATTTTTGAGATGCCGGACCTGTATATGGCATTGTCTCCACATGTCAGTCTGAAGCCAGCTTCGAAGCTGAAACAAGGTGTTCATTTCTAGATTGACAGCTATTTGACCGAGATTTGGTTCAGATGGGGCATGCCCCTTTGTCCCCCACTGCTTTTGGTTCACAATGGGGGATGCACCATTACCCCCACTGCTTGTTTTCTGAAGGAGACTAGAGGGTCCTAATCATCCCGAGGACATGACTAGAGTTATTAAAGACAGTCATTTTTGCTTCTTTCATAGGAACTATGGTATTAAAAGCAATAAACACAGGGTTCGAGGGATTTGAGGACACACACTTCCGGTCGCTCCAAGCTCAAATCCCAGCTTCACCACTTAACCAAGAGTGACTAACTGGCCACAATTAGCTGTAAAGGAATACTTAAATATTGACAATCCCTAGGTCACTCCATTAAAATTCTCCAGGACCTCCAAAACTCGGACCCCACCAATCTCTCCATCAGCGTTCTCCCCTGCCTCCTTCCAGTCTTCATTCGCTATACATCTACCGTTGTTAAACTTGCATTACCCTTTGGCTTTCGTTACCACCCCTTTGCTGAAGAAATTTCAATCTTTTCCTTCCTGCATTCTAGGCATTTTACAAATGATTACCAGACGTTTTATAGCAATCTGTCACTGGCTGCGTCTCCACGGCGTCATGCTGAACTCTATGAAAATGGAAATCATTTTTCTCTGGGCTTCCAACATCATCCCTGCATTCCACTGGTGGTATGAAGCTGCAATGCCATTTAGCAGATGAGTGATAGTTGGCATTTGTGGTCTTGTGTGAGGCATGGGTTTGGCATATTGTGCAGGTATTATTACCACAGTAACAGAAAGGGGATGTAAGGTTTTGGATTCTGCCAAATTGAGTGTCTTTGTGTTGTGCTATGGCAGTTTTCAATCTGTAACTGGATTCAACATTTGGTCCTGATTTTTATTCAGTCATTAGCTTCTCTCTTTTCTGTGTTCAGATAATGTAGGGTGGCCAAGGAGAAGGCCCCTCCTTTTCTCCAGAAATAATAAGGTGGTGATAAAAGGAGTGCATTCCAATCTTGGGACAATAACGTTAAGTTATCACTGTGTCACGCCTCTGGCAACATTTCTAAAGACGCAATCGTGGACTTTAATGCAGACATAAGGAAGGCTCATCTATACGTTTCCAGACACCTCCATCCCAATGGAGAAACAGTGCTTCATTTGTGGGATTTCTTTTGTACAGCAGTTGTATTCTGGGAGGTGTAGTCTTGGGTTGCTTCAATTGACTAAAATGGACTGAATTAAAACAGCAGACACCCATATAGAATAATACCAATGGCATGGAGTCTTCTGGTAACTCTTGCTCAGGTGGGACATGTGGGTATTCCTCCTGAATAAGGGACATCATTTTGGAGTTTCCAGGGGTAGAAGTGGTTACCCCTGACTCCCCCTCTGCTACCCCTCGACCTGTCCTTGCGACCCCAGGGCCACTGGACAAAGAGGCAGCGCCAAGAGCCGATATCTCTGTTGCACTTGAAACACGCGGTTGTAAATGCAGCTAAATATTCCACAGCTTTTTTCACTTGGAATGTAGATCTCATTAGCTGGAGAAATAACAGGGATTCAGGAAAAACTGTGAAGCTGCCACCATTAACAGATTGGCAGTGCATTAGTTAAGAATGACTGACTGGTTAGGTTCAGAGGTGGGGCTATCTGTGCAGCTCATACCCAGGATTGTAGAAACAGAAAGGCTATGCAACTTTGGTCTAGCTAGCTGGGAATGGGTAAGTACACCCTGCAGTACTCAGTGACAGCACAGCATGAACGCAAATCTCATAAGTGTTTCTCATTGTCTGCTTTGTACATCCAGTAAGCCACTGGGCCTGTGATGAGAGGATGTGTGCCCCAGTGGCTTCTGCCACCAAACCTGTCTGGGCACTGTGTGACCTGACCCAGATCTGCCAGACCTGCCTCACAGGCACACTGTAGACAGACATATGGTGAGATAATTAATTTACATGAAGTTGCCCTCCGCCTTTGAAGAAAAACATCTGTTGTATCCTCAAGCAAAAAAAAAATACATTCGGAAGGATAGCTCAGAGGCAATGCACTTGCTTTGGGAACAAGAGGATGCAGTGCACATAGGTTTAGATCATGTTCCAATGTTTAGAAGCTGGAGGAGGCTGGCATTTAGCAAGATGCAAAGGACCAAAGAAAATAATAAAATGTGCCGTTTCTAGGAGTGATGTAATGAAGCTGCTGCTGCTGTTTACATTTAAACATTTAAAAAACCTGCAATTACTCTGACCTGCAACAGATCCTTCCCCTCTATCTCCCATCTAACAAAAAAACTGGGGGTTACTTACTAAATAAGCAAAACAGAAAAGTGATGGCTGGAAAGTTTGAAATCATTCATAACTACTAGCACAGCTCTGGGCAACCCTCCAGACCATCGTTTTTCTGGTTGGTCTTATGTTGGTCAGTTGTTGTTTCCATTCTGTGGCCAGATACTTTGCAGGCACTGGATGTCTGCGCTTTGGGGTCTAGGCCTCTTTGAGATGCTCTGTCTGTTTACAGTTTAGCCCGAGTGATGTATAATAGTCCAGGTTGTTGTGTTGGACGTCTGCTTGCATTCAAAGTAATTTGCTAATATGGGCCTCTACACATAGATATTAACGCTACACATGGTGATCCATTCTTGTATTAAATGTATATCATATTACAGTGATATCGTAATCGTAACCATATTTTTCTTAGCGTGCTGAGGAACAATGCTATGTGATGCCACTTCCTGTGTTGCTAATGGTTGAAAGGTCACCTGACAACACTTCCCATGATGTCACTTGGGGGCGGGTCAAATTACATCACTTTCTTTGATGTCATCAGAGGTCAATGGTCATATGATGTCATTTCTGCTCCCCCTGGCATTTTGGTGAAATGATGTCCCTGGCTGCAAAAGGAAGACCACAAAGAAATACTTAGTTTGCATGAACTTCCCTCCTCTCTCCCTCCCCTTCTTCTCCTGTGGGTTGCTTTTTTATCGGCGGAAATCAGTGAGATGTATCCATTGCTTCCTCCCCTCAACTTTCACCACGGTGGGGGTCTCGAAGGTGATGATATACCGCCCCAAAAACCTTTCTTCAGTCTACATTTTTCCTAGAAAAGTTCCTAAACACTATGCGATGACCGGGATTCAGTTGTAGCGGTGCGATGACCTGTTCCAGTTGCTCTGGTGAGGCCTCGGGCGAAGATGGTATGAGCTGGTGTTGTTGGGGCCCAGTCTGTCAGGAGATAAACCTGAGAGATTCAGTAAGTCCCCTAAGTTAGCCCCTAAAATCCACCAATATGTCAGCGGTGCTGTGAGCAACAGAGAGAGGGTGGGCATTTCTAGTAGAGGTATGAGGCATAAGCCTCAGCCTGTCTGTCACAATATCATGAGGAGTGCGATGGTGATCCGACCCCACTGATTGCACAGATCGAAGAGAGCCAGTGGCAAGCAGTGAAGCCAGCTCAAGTGAAGAATGGCACACATCTTTGCATGGTTCTCCTTAAGCAGGTCATTGAGCCATTCCACTAGACTGTTGGTGTGAGGGTGATAGATGGAACAAATCTTTTGCTTAACACCTAACGGGGAAGTGATCTCTTTAAATAAACTCTTTGAAGCAGTGTGCACCGTTGTCAAACCTCAGTACTTTGCACACACCCACCAGTGGAAAACCTCTCATATGAGGAATTGAGCTGCTGAATTGGCATCACAGTGGTCACATGGTCCTGCCTCAAGCCAACGTGAAAATGGACAAGCCACAACTATAACATAGTGATAATTGGTACACCTTTTTTGCACATCGATGTACTTGATGTGCAAATGGTGGAAAGGCCCTGAGGGACGAGGTAAAATAGATTTGATAATGTTTAGCGTATGCCCTCGAGTAAACCACTGACATGTCACACAATTGGCAGTGAATGATGTAGCGTGTTAATACAAATTGGTAATGAACCAATCTGCCTGGAGATCAGCTCCACTGCTTTCTTTTGACATGTGTGCTCAGGGGTGCAGCTGATAAATAGCCACCTTAAGAAATGCTACAGGTATCACTGGGTTCCCTGAAATATTTTGTTGCTAAATCAAATCAGTGGGGGACAAGGAACATCCCTGTTTCTTCCACAAATACTTTTCCTGTATTGATGCCCTGCCCTGTAACTCTGCTATCTGTGTAATTGATAGAGTGTTAATGCAATCCGCCACTGTACCTGCTGATGTGTCATGTCTGTGAATATGGATGGCTGATTGGTGATGTATTGCAGCTAAGCTGCTGGTTTGGCTGCCACATCTGCTACCTCATTGCCACATGACACAAGGTGCGTACCACCTGTGTTGGTGGCACATTTGGCTACTGCTAGAACTGATAGTAGCTGTAATCTCATCTGTGCTACCACCTCATACCTACCCCTTTGAAGTGCACGACTGCTGCCCATGTGTGGTAACACCCAGTGCTTTGATCAATTGTCAATGACATGTCAATGACCAGTGCCTCCACTCTTACTGGGTGCTGACCCTCTAGTCCCTCTTCATACGTGGTGCAGTCATGGGCATCATCACCCTCCTGCACTGTTTGGGCAATGAAAGTAAGAGGGATGACAAGATGGCACCTCACAATGTGAATTGCTGGGTTTGAAAGTATTATCTTGTACCCTGCCACACGTTGGGTAGTGAGGGTAGACTTGGACTATTCCAGAATTGCAAAGAGCGCCACTTAACAACCCATAGTTACGGCAGATTACTTTTGAATTGCGAAAACTTGCTGCCGTAAGCGCTTGCTCACAGGGAAAATGCCCCAGCATTACTGCATCTAAAATACCATTGTAATAAGCCAAGGGTGTGTGTTCTCGGGGCTTCTTCTGAGTGAGGACGGCCGTCATCACTTCCCTGTTAGAATGGAAGAATAGGAACAATTATTTGTTGTAATCTGGGGTTGCTAACACTGGTGCATGTGTTAATGCATCCTTTAGGTCCCTAAAAGAATTTCACATTTCTGCCGTCCATGTTATGGAGCCCTTCACCTTCTGTGCTGCCTTGAGCCCCTGCAATAATGGTTAATGTAACTGAAATAAAAAATCCAGGTCCGGCAATAATTGCACAGGCCCAGGAATTGCTACATTTTTTTTACTGTGGTAGGCTGGGGTGTTTTCCATATAGCTGAGGCTCGTTTAGGTGTCAATCTCCTTCCCTATGATGACAATATCTGCCCTGGGTACAATAACTCCTTTTGGTAATATTGTGGCTTTTCTCTGTCCACCTTCTACTTTTTTTCTGCCAGTAACATCAACAGGGTTATTGAATCTTCAATACACTGTTCCTCTGTAGTGCTGCAAACCAGGAGGTTGTCCACATATTGTATCAATGTGCTCTGTGTCTGTACATTTCCCAAATCAGCCTTTAGGACTCTATTAAATATGCTTGGGGACTCACAGTACCCCAGTGGAACTCTAGTGTGTTGGAATCATTGCCCGCTGTAAATAAACGCAGTGAGGTGCTGGGAGTCGGGGTATAGAGGTATTGAAAAGAATGCATTCGTAAGGTGAATCAGACTGCAGCATGTCATCCCTATGGGAATGTTACACAGGGTTGTGGCTGGATGTGGTACCTGTGGAAATTACACCTCCACGAGAGTGTTCAGTGGGCGGAGGTCTTGCACCATCTTCCAAGACCCCCTTTCACCTTTTTCGCAGGGTACACTGCCATGTTACACAGGGTACTGTATTATGCCCTGTTGCCAACATGCTACAATGGTGTCATATATTCGTTCATCTGCTTCTCTGGACAGGGGGTATTGCCTGGCCCAGGGCAACATGGCCCCCTCCTTCAGTTTTATGCGTACTGCCCCATGGCCTTCAACAGTCCTACGTTATGGGCCTGCTGATCCAAATCTCTGCTAGTACCTTCTGCAAATCTTCCTGCAGATAGGTTACCATTTCTCTCGCTAGGAGTGACAGTTGTGATCTATGCTGTACGCGCAGGTGACATGGTATGCTAATCTCGAACACTGTCTCCCCTATGTCCTTGTTTTCAGTCAAGTCTGTCAGTCATTGAGTAGGGTCAACAAAGAGGACAGTGAGACATGCAATACCATCTTCATCTACCTGTAAGATCACTTTGTCCTTCTGTGCTATCACCACATCTAGCTGTATTGTATTAACAATTCATGGTGCCACTTTCTTGTCCTGGGGTAATAAGGTGGTGTCCTATTGCTGGTTGGCTGTCTGCACTTGTGTCTGTACCTGAATCTGTGCCTGTGTCCGGAGAGGATTTGGTGGTTGATATTTGCTGTAGGGTGCCACTACTTGTGTTTAAACAAACAGGGTAAGCTAATTGAAGCTATGGGACACAGACATGCTGCTGTCGTCCTTTGAACCGTTAACAGGATACAATGTGGTAGCACAAAAACATTAGTTTTATAGGAAGGTAGTGATTCAAAACATTCAGAAATTAGAAACTAGGTAAACTCAGGAAAATCATAATGCCAGAAAGCCTTCCAATTTACAAAACGATACAGATGGAACTGCACCAAGGTCACTGCAAAGCCCTGAACACTTGGGAGCAGAAACTAACAACGAAGCTTAAAGATCTTGCATGTACTGAAGATGACTTAATACTAAATCCTGAAAAAATTCAATCTAAAGTGGCCAACGAAGACTGGATCAAAACGTGCGAAATGGCAACAGCAAATAAATTACTAGGCCACCTACCACCAACTACCAACAAGCTGAAATGGCCTTTGAACTATTGCATAAAATTCCCGAATAAGAATCTCCAGAAATCTTTTATGGTTTGGAATACAATCAGTTGACCTGCGTCCAGGTTGTCATCACTTAGATCGGGCAACAACAGAATCTAATACACAGTTCTGTCCACTGCTGCAACACCCATTTGGATCTGCCTCCAATATCTGTTATTTTTGTCCTCAACCAGACACATACCACCAGTATAAAAGGTTAGGGACAGCTCTCTCCTCTATCACTTTAGATAGGCGATACACCATGCGCCACCTAGCGATAGGCACCCCTAGGTGCCACTACTTGGCCAGCAGAATGGTGACTGTGCTCAGAGGCTGATAGTGCTGGTTGCACAGGGTTGAGCTACTCGAGCACCGTTCGCACATTCTGGGCATTTGGGATAACCGATGGTTGCTGTGTTGGCATTGCTAGCTGCTGCACCATACCCTGAATGCTCTGGGGAAATGTGTATTGTGTAGGCTGTGTTTGCTGTGGTGTCTGGGTGTATTGCATGGGCTGCATTTTCTGCTATGTTTGTAGTAAGGCATGGGCTGAGCCTGCTGCTCTGCTTGTGGGGAATAAAGCATGTTGTGGTAGAACAGGGTGCCCTCAGGGTAATACTGGGTTTCATTCCTGCTCCTACACTCCCTTGTGAAGTGATGTATTCCTCCACAGGCCCAACACTGCCTTCCATATTGCAGCCTCACCCCTCCATATCCAAATCCCCTTCCTGCGGGCTCAGAAAATACTCCCCCTTGCGGAGCGCACCCTCCCTCTGGGGCCAACCCTCCTTGTGCAGCAAACCTCCATTGCGGTGTGAAAACTAGTGTTGCACAAGTGCTCCCTGGGGTGTGAATCCTCCCTGGGGTGCAAACCCTCCCTACTGCACAAAACCTTGTGGCACGGGTCCCCCTTGCAGAAGGGCCATCAGCACTGCCCCTTCCATGCTTTTTTTGGCCAATTTCTTCTGCACTAATGTTGCCTCTGCCTTTTGGGAATCATATATCTTCTTTCTGTTTTGCCTTCTAGTGATGTACTATAATGGCCTGTATACCTCCTTTTCTGTCCCCACCACTTTCCCTAGCTCAGTCTGTACCTCTGCTGGGATGCCTCTCAATAGGATGTGGTAAAACACAGGAGTGTTTGTGTCCCATGTTTGTCATGTTTCTAAATGCCATTCTTCTTTAATCACTTGAATGTAGTGTGGTGAAGTCCTCATCAGGATCCGTCATTCTGCTGAGCATGTATGACGGTTGTATCTGGGTACATTTCCCTTAGTGCCTTCCAGACATATGCTCTGCAATTATTGAAGGGTCACCATCATGGGCATCACCCTTTATCATCACCCCTTCATACCCCGCATTCCGTCATAATTAAATTTGACTGTTCCCCCAATAGAGTGGTGAGCAAGCTGTTCATATTGCCCACTGCCAATGTAATCCCTGCTGTCTCCTTTTCAAGGGTGTAAATCAATTTTCACAAACCCACAGTGAGGGATGGAAATTGCTCATCAAAGTGTCCCTGTCCATATCAGGCCAGGGTACATACTAGTTACCCCCCTGGAATTTCTGTAATAGGGGGAACTGTATCATTGGTTCTTTAGCCTATCCCTTCTTTCTGTACATTTTGATCTTTTGTCGTTACTACAGATATGCCGGTTGCACTCCTCCTCAACCTCTCCAGCCATGGCCTGTCATCGCGTTCATCCCCCCTTGTCACATGCCCATATTTCCCCCATTTCCTCATCCACCCTGACCCTGAAAACTGACTCAGTGTCCCATTTCCCCAGCAATGGAAATTTCATATTGGCAACAGGCTTGCTGTCTAATTTAAACCTTATCTGTCTGGATCTCCATTGGTCGGAGGATGGTGCGGTTCTGGCAGGCTGCGCCTCCCCCTGCTCTTTCACCACATGCACAAGCTCCTCCTCTGCCTCTTTCACCACCTCATCTATCTCTCTGTGTGTACTCCTCCCTATGTCTGTAACTAATGTAGCACTAGCAGAGTCCCTTGACACGCTCCTGCCCTGAGTGGTAACTGTTCTTGCTGCATTTTATTGTCTGCCAGGGGCATTTTATTGTCTTTTGGGGGCATACATGGGGTTGGTATTGAACCCATAGACCTAGAGCCCTTTAAGACGAGGTAGCAATACTTAGAGATAGATGGGGATGCAGAAGTTACACAAACATCAATAATCAATGCTACTCAGGAAGTTGGCAAAACTTGATCTGTTTTATTTGCAATTGTCTAAAACAGGGAGTTACAACGGACATCAATGGACGTTCGCTCGATTTCTCTCAGCGCATAACATAAAAACACAACTTTTATAGTAAAAACTCATCATAAGTGATGTCAAACTACGTGGCAAACTGCAAAAACCTCTTTGGGATGTGATAGGGTTACAGGGAACATCTAAGTTTACGTTCCATACTGACGGGGGAAGTGATTGGATCTCTACTGTCAGGTGGGCAACTAAGCCCATCCCAAGTGCACATCATCTTTCGTGTCACACTATTGGTTACACAAACTATAGGGCTCTTTAATACATGGCCCTCTACCATTGGTTTGGCACCCTTGTACCATTCTGGAAATGTCCAAACGCTAGCAGCACGCAGACTACTATACCAGGTGCACGGAGGGTTGGCGTGATCATGCCTCCCTTCCAATTAGCCCAAAATCTTTCATCCCTCTTGCAGTCTGCCAGTCAATTAAGTCTTTGAACTTTGCATTGTAGAAGCTCTCTGTGCCTGAGAATAAAAGGGAGAATCTTCTTGATTTCAGTGTAGCTCGAACCAATGTCTATTTTGACCTGACCATGTGACTAGGAGACCGTGTTTTCGAGCTCTTTGCAGTATTTAATTCTATTAAATGATGAACTTTTGACGCCTTCAGCGTTTTTCCATTCCACCTCAAACAGAGGTTTGTTTGTTTCTCAAGTTCATGTAACTACTGGATTGGCAACCATGCTCACGGTGGCCTTGACTTCTTGGTGCTGGGCCAGCCAAGCCTTTCTTGTATTTCTCCATCGCCTTTAGTTATTTTAGTTATTTTCCAACTGTCCCACACTGAAAAACCATTTCCAATCACTGGGTTTCAAGCCTTGCTTAAAGTGCACTGTGGAATATCCAGGTTCTATACATTCCTCTGTATTATATATTGAGGCATCGCTGCAACTATTCACTACGTAGCCAGACTTAAGATCACTTTGTCTACTTGCGTTACTGCATCTGTACAAGAAGAACATTGATTTGTATTTTCTTCAGCATTTCTGTAGCATGAGCATCTTCATCTCGAGCTTGAAATGTTGCTCACCTTTACCATCTCATCTTCATTTTATAGAATGTCTATTTTCTTTTATCTCGTGCATCTTGTCTAGGCGTGTCAGCTCTGCTCCGCATGACATCACCATTCTTCTCTTTCACTCATTTTCACACTTCCTCTGGAACTTTGTCCAACAGGCCATTACTTCTTTGTGAATGCATACAGGGTTTTCTCAATGGATACCTTGTTTTCAGGATTTTCTGCAGTACAGGCATCCTCACTTGTACTGTACATGTCTCAATTTCTGGCTCCCAACATATAGGCAACATGGGGCAGAGCTTGTGGTGGGGGTACTTGACTCCACCTCTACACTCCCCCCTCTGGACGATTCATCAACCACTCTTCTCATCATTCTTCACATCATGACATCCTTGCCTGAAGAAGTGCTTCTTTGGGAACCTTAGCTTTACGAATCCTTTCAGGAATCCTGCTGATTTCACATGCTCATCAACACTCCAGGTCATAAGCATTCATTGTCCATCGGGACTGCAATAGATCATTCTTCCTACATACTTCTTGTGGTTCTTGAGATACAGGAACTTCGTTCCCTCAGGTGCATGAATACTGGCCTTCATGTAGTCTCTGATTTCTTCATCTGTCAGCTCCTTTGGTTCAAATCCTGATTCGACATCAATCACAATCTTCATTTCTACTGCCTTCTTTGCAGTCTTCTTGCATTGTGCGATTATTATCCTGATCACACAAAATCCAAACATGATCATCACCAACAGGGCTCCAAGTAACTTGAAAATGTTCACCATCCATTTTGGGACCCATGAGAAGATTGACCCAAACCAGCTGTCATCACCAATATCTTCCACTTCATCTTCCATCTTGACGTGTAGGTTTGTCACCAACGTTATGGCCTCTGTCAAGGTGCCATTCTCATCGTCGTGTGAAGGTACGAATGTGTAACATGATTCTCTGATTTTGGCACAAACACCTCCATCCATAGCTGTGATCATGTCCAGGACATTTCTGTTCTGAAGAGTCATCATTCTTATGGCTCTCAGCTCTTCCTTGATAGCATTGAAACCCATTATGGTGGTGTTGATCGTCTGCACGAGCTCCCATCTGGTTATCTGTAACCATTTAGTATTTGCTGCCTTCTGAATCCTGGGCATAAAGATTGTCATGAAGATTGATGACGTCTGACTGAACAATCTGTGTTCCTATGGAATGGCACCAAAAGTTTCTATCAACTTGACTGAGAAATAGTTCTTCCTCTGCATTCGATTCAGGAGCTCAGTAGATCTCTTCTTCCTTAGGTGAGCATCTGCTTTTGGAAATTCACCAATGTTCAGGTCACTCTTTGGGATCACCAATGCTGGAACCTGGACAATTACTATAGAACATAGTCCTCCCCAATCTCTGGGCAGCTCCATGTAAGCTCTGGATCCACAGGCCAAGTAGAGATCCATTATCACTGCTGTCCCGTCCTTCATTCCTGGCACATCAAAGATTTGCCCACATTGCTGATTCTCTCCAACTTTTCTCATGCCCTTGTTTCTGAAGCACGGTTCTGCACTAGCCAAAGGCATTATCTGCAAGGGACCTCCTTTGTTTTTGACCCATGTCAGCAATTTTGCGAGCCTCGGCCATAGAGGTTTGCATCCATTTTCTACTCGTTCTATAACTGGTTTGCGATGACCAGTCACTGCTATAGCGCTGCATTTGACTACACCTTCTTCCCATCCATCTGGAGAAAGTACTGTTCCCCAGATCTGCATCTGAACTCTTTCCTTGCAGCTTCGAACCTCTTTATCAGTTTTCCCTTTATAATTGAGTCTTCTGTTGATTTTCCATCTGATTCCCCCTCCCTTCATACCAGGCTGTATGTATCTTATCACATGATTCTTGGTATGTGGTCTACTCTTGTCTTGAAATCGTGGACATAGTTATCTTCATCTGGTGCTGACCATTCTGTCACCCATACCAAAGACGCTGTTCAGCCCTGGAATTGACCTTTTGTCAGGCAGAGTGCAAAGTGAGTAAGGCAATGAGCCGTTTGAACATCGATTTCAATAGCTATGAATATCTTGGACTTTCCCATAGCATAAGGCAGGAGTGCACATACATAGCAATCCTCCTCAGAAGCACTCTTTCCCACCTCTTTCATATGCTGATACTACATAGTGTTGCCTAAATGTGCTGTACTGTCCAAATAATTGTTCAATTCATAATCATCCTCCCTTGTACTTCTCTTAGGTCTCTGTTTCATTCTTGACAAATGATTCTCGCTATAATGACTATAAAGTAAATCAAAAACAGATCTCCCTCCAAAAGGAAGGTTTGGATTTTCTGCCACATGCATAGGTATCTCTACATGAGCTATTGGAGTTGGGATAATCACATAAGGCCTTGGCTGTCTCACAATGACTAGTTCTGCCAAGGTCACTGGTGTGGGAAAAATCAAAGGGACTACTGCTTTCTTGGGACCAATGAAATACACAGTGTGTATTAGCAGAATCAGAAAAACATTGATAAATGTAGGCCAGGCATATATTATCCACCAATACATAAGGCTCCACCATCGATGCCTCTCCACTCGTCATTGACTCTGCTCACTTTCTGGATCAGTAATATGTTCTATGGACCACATATTTATTTGTGTGTGATTACTTTTTAAGGAAGGAAAAACTCTTTTTATTCAGGCAAACTGGCCAGATGCTCCGGTAGTTGCTGAATCTGTTCAATGATTTCCACAAGTAACTGGCTGATTGCTGTATGGTTTATAGAATCTCGCATGAACACAAAAGTGTTGGTGTTGCGCCAAACAAGATAAGGATGAACTTGAAGCAAATAGTAAAAGATCATAACAAGTAGCTGGTGGGCATCCTCAATAGACAGGACCATCTGTACCTCCAGTAAGATGTTCAGGTAATAGTCTGATCTGCGCTATTATTGCTGCCAGTAGGTGTCTAATTCCCAGGTCATTCAAAGGATCTTGCAGAAAAGTACATATGTCAGTGCTCCTTCCAACCAGAGCAGAGTAAGCTCTGAGTATAAATATGAAGACAGCATGAAGTAGTATGTGTACATCAGCATCGGTAAGTACCATAGGCAACTCCAAAAAGGAATTCAGTGAGAAACGAATCAGGGAACTGCTCCCTCTTCCAGTCTTAGAACACAAAATCCAGATCTGGCATGTTCTATTTTTCTTTCGCACTCCACAGTCCAATGTCAGCAAAGCTCCTGTGGCTCAAGAAAAATTGCTTTTTTCACTCCTTGCTAAGCAAAAAGCAAAATGCTTTGTAACACTGCGTGCTGCTAAACATGTGCTCAGATGCCCCAGAACAAGGAGCGCTTTATAAATAAAATAAATACAAATACAAATACAGCTACAAAGAGTCTCTTAGGGAAGCCACATTCCAAATGTACACTTTGATCTGTCTAATGGACAGTCTCTGCAGCTTCTTCCTCATCATCGATAGAGTCTGCACTTGCTGAACTTCTTCTTCTTGACTTGCTTCCGAATGTTCCGAATGGGTTGGGGGTGGTGAGGCCTCTCCAGCGTGGACTTTTACATCACCTTGGTGAATCCAAGCTGGTCTTCCTAGAACTTTAACTGCTGATGGAGTGATGTCCTCTACAACGAAAGGGCAGCTGAAACGGGGCTCGTGCCACTTTCGTGTAAAATTTCTAATTAAAACTTGATCTCAAGCTAAGATTTTAGGTAAACATAGTTCTTTAGCTCCAGTTGTTGTATGTTCTTCATCTGTGTTCTGCAACCGACACCCTATCCGCTTGACTTGATCTGAAATGACAGAGATACTAGCCGTCATGCATGTTAATTAGCATGTAGCTCATCACCTAACAATTCTGCAGTTGTCTGGGCATCACTTCTAGTCTTCGATGGAGGAGTTAGAGGCATTTTCATTTGCCTCACTGTGACTAACTTGCGGGGTATGAGGTGGTGGTCAGAGCCGGGCTGATTTCTCAATGCATATAATGCAAGGGGCAAGCAGTGCAGCCACCCCTTTTTCAATGTCAGTTTCAACTTTGCAGACGGTTGAGTGTCTCCCATATATCGTTCGCTTGCCAGTGATAAACAGAAGAAAACTTGTGTCTTCTACCAAGCAATGAACTCATTTGGTCAAATACCTCATTCACAAAATGGGGGCTATTATCTGATCTCAGCACCTCACACACTCCCGATCTGGGAAATACCTCTTGGACTAAAAACTTTGCGGCGTAAGTGGCATCAGGGTGTGTGCATGGACCAGCCTTGATCCACCTGGAGAAGGGGCACACCACCACTGTCATTTACCTATATCCATTACAGATCTGCAGCATGTCAACATAATCAATATTTAAATGCTGAAAAGGACCATTTGGTCAAGGAATCACTCCTCTGACTGTTCACAGCGTGTGTTTTGACATACTACATATGAACCAGTCCTCTGCAATCGTTGCTGCAAGTCTTTCCCAGTGACATGCGCAGGGTAGTGTAGCTGATCTAATGCCACCCTCAATAAGGCTACAGGCATCACCGGTTTACCAGTGCTGTCTTGTCACCATAGTGCCTTGGAAGGGGATAAAGAACACCCCCTCCGTGTTCACAGGTATTTCTCTTCCTCTGGGGCTTCACCCTGAATTTCCATTAATTGCATTTGCGATAAATGATTAAAGCTTTCATTCACAATCATCATCACAGCCATTTTCTGTTTCACATCAGGCGTATCAAAATTAATTATGTTGATGAATATGCAACCCTTTTTGCCTCTTCATCTGCGGCTTGGTTTCTGCGTGAAATAAACTATGTTCTCTTAGTGTGTGCTGCACACTTAACTATTGCAATGGCTACTGGGAGTTGTGGTGCCTTAATAAGCCTATCGAATAAAGCAGCGTGTTGCACCAGAGTGCTGTCTGCTCAGAGGTAGCCCTCTCCTTTTCCAATGTGCTAACCCTGTTTGCACGGTTTATGTCACTTAGGCTTAGTCACTGTACACTGTCACTTCCTGGTCTGTATGTTTCTTAAGCGCGACTATCAGCGGCACTAATTCTGCAGCTTGTGCTAAAAAATGAGACATAGTCTTGCACTCGTTATTACTTCAAATTCCCCATTAGACTTGTGCTTCACTTCAGCGGCACCTGAATGCCTTTCTCCATCAGTTTGATCGATCCTTGAAGAACCGTCAATAAAGAGAATCTCCCCTGCTGCTAAAGCATTTTCCTTTAATCTATGGATCTCATCATAGAACTCCACCATTTTATACTTGACTATTTTAATCGCCGGATTGGATACAACCACCTCATAATCAGAAGCTCTTTGAGACATCAGTGCACCTTTGGGTTTCTCCAAAACAGCAAACAAAGCACGCTCAACAAATAACATCATGAACAACCCATTACTATGGTTGCATTTATTTATTTATTCACATTTGTTGAGCGCGCAACAGCCCGGGGGCATCTTGGCGCGAGTTGTTTCTTAGTTACAGAACATATTCTTGATTTACATTTAGTTACAGATCATATTCTTGGCTACATTTGCATTGTCATTTGCAGAAGAGATGGCTGTGGGATTAGTTGAAGAGGGTGTTTTTTTGTTTTTTTTGGAAGTTGAGGAGGGAGTTCTCAGCTCTGATGTCAGCAGGTACATCTCAATAGTGAACTCGGCTGCAGCCAAAGAATGTTCGCAAGGGAAGTGACCTCTCATTACTGGGTCTACAATCCCTCTGTAATAAGCTAAAGGCTTGTATCCCAAGGTAGTTCTCTTTGTGAGCACTGCTGTCATTACTGTTCCATTGGTGTACGAGAATAAAAATAACTCCTCAGAATAATTGGTAATTCCTTAAAACTGGAGCTGTGCATATTGCCTTTTTCAATTCATCAAACCCCTCCTCCATGTCTTCAGTCCATTCAATTTTTTCAGGGCCTGCAACAAGGGCCTTGTGTATGAACTATAATCAAATACCCAGGCTCTTACATAATTGCATAGTCCTAAAAACTGTTGCATCTGCTTTATCGTGTGCAGTTTTGATGTTTTCAAAATTGCTTCAGCTCTTTCAGGGGTAACTTTCTTTCCTTCGTGTGAAATTAACTGACCTATGTACAACACCTCTTCTTGGCAATCCTGCAATTTCTCTTTGTCCACTTTATATCCTTTCTCTGCTAGAATAATCATTAGCTGAATTGAGTCTCGTCTACACTCTTCTTCTGAGGTGCTACATACAGAAATATCATCTTACGTATTGCAGCACAACACTTGGCAAATCATTATTGCTTAGGTCCATCTGCAAGACCCTATTGAAAATCGATGGACATTCACAGTACCTCTGGAGCAACCTTGTACTTTTCAGCTTAGTCTGACGAAACATAAATGGCATACGATCTTGGGAATCTTTATGCAGCAGGATTGAGAAAAATGCATATTTCAAGTCAATTACTGTGAAATATCACACCTCAACCGGGATACTACATAGGATCGTTGCTGGATTTGGAACTAGAGGAAACTCTGCCTCTACAATCTGGTTAATCGGCCTCATGTCCTGAATTAAATGCCACAACCCCACCTTTCGATTGTTTGATAGGATACACCAAAGTATTGCATGGTGACTCTGTCGTCACTAAGAGGCCTTGATCCATCATGCCTGATATAGTCTTAAAAATTCCCTCTTCTGCCTTTCGAGACATGGGATACTGCCTTGCTCGAGGTAAAATTGCTTCTGGTTTCAACTTAATCTTAACTTCTGCCACCCCCTTCAACAGGCCTATGTCATAGGGGCCTGTGGTCAATAAAGAAGTTGCCACTTTCTCCATATCCTCATCGAAGAATGCAGGACGCTGCCGCACTATCATCATTTTCTGTGCAATTTCTTGCCTTTTTGTCCTGATCCAAACAGTAATGCTCATCTCGAACACTACTTCGTCATCTGACTGGTCGTCTCTAAACATATCCTCGTCAGTGACGTCAGTCAATCTACATCCTTCCCCAATGGCAATCACTGTTCTCCATGGCTTGCCTCGATCCCAACCTTCAAGCATGGATAATTCTCCTCGCACTATGGTTGCCTGCAATTCCAACGGAAAAACCCATCCCCGATCTTCTTCCATGTGTATCTGTGGCCTGAACAAAAATTCACAAGGTATTCTCATAATCTTGCCCACTATACCAGAAAGCCACGTTAAGAAAATGCATACCCCATTATGCTATTTGTCATGTAAATGCCATGATTAATTCACCTACGTTTAAAAAGTGTATTTCTGGTATTGAACATACTATGCCTTCATCAGTGAAGGAGATTGTCATATTTAACTTTGTCATTAAATCTCGGCCCAGTATATTAACTGGTGTCTGCCTTGAATACAACAATGGAACAGATATGTCACATTCTCCTATAGAGACTGGCAATTTCTCAGTAAAAGGAACTCTACGTGTAGCTCCAGAGAACCCTGGAGCCTTCATGGCATTACCTGATAACAAATATTTTGAGCGAGTCGCCCCTGTGTCTACTAAAAAAGAAAATGATTTGCCTCCTATGGTAACATCAACCTTTGGTTCCTCTTAAAGGATTGGGCATCACCGATAGTACTGAACACATCAAGTCACCCTGTGAGCTGTCCTATTGTGGGTATGTACTTATTCCCGTACCTGTAAATGGATTCCCTCCCATGAAAATGACACCCCCTACCCTAGGAGTCAATAACTGTCCTGTGTTTTCACTCTGCTGTATCTGCATGTGCGCATGCTGTGACTGCCCTTGCGGCGGATTCAATGGTGCTTACTGTGGTTGCAAAGCCTGTTGTGCTTGCAGTACTTGTGCTTGATACACTGTCTGATCTTAGGCAAAACCATCCCTACCTTGTGGGCTGTATGCTGGAGGATAAGCTGCCCCCCCTCTTGAGAATTGCCCAGTTTGCACATATCCTTGGCTCCCACATGTTTGCGTGATGTGCCCTGTCATTTCACATGTCCACCATACAGGAGGGAATCTCCTAACCTGCCCTCCCTGCATGCCTTGATTGTCATGCTGGGGATTATGAAATATGCCTTGGTTATTATAAAAGTTTCCCTGATTGTTCTGAAAGGCTCCTCACCCGTTGAAGCCTCCCCTGACTCTCTGCATAAACCCATTCCGTCCTTGATCCGATTGCCATTGGTTATTCACCTGCGGCATACCTGATACTTGCTGTGATCCTGGCCCTCCTCCACTAGTGAGCATTGCCCCTTCTATAGTATATTTCGACAGCTTCTTCTGCACTAACTTAGCTTCTTCGATATTCCTTTATCATCTCTCTTTCAATTTCTTTCTTGCAACAATCGGCAGTGGTGAGCAATGGTTAGCTGTAATTCTGGCCATGGTTTTGCCTCCATACCTACAAGCTTCTTGGGCTCTCTCTGTACCTGATCTGGTAATCCCTGACACGAAATATGATAGAATACAGGTATAGATTTCACCCACAGCTCTCGTGTTTCTAAAGACCACTGCTCATGAAAATTCTGAATGTATGCAAGCATATCCTTACCTTCATGCATCTTCCGTGCCATAATAGCTCCCATATCCGACGTCGTATCAGGATATTGTACTCTAAGCGCTTTTCGAATGGCCGCTGTACAATTATTTAACAGCACGCCATTGTGCGCTGTGTTCTGTGCTGTGACACTTGTGCATCCTGATCTCGTCCAAATGTCATCAGCTCTCTTCCCTAGTGTAGCTGCAAAAAGACCCTTAATGCCCCCTATAGCTAATGTATTTCCTCCTGTCATTTTTTCTAATTCATAAATCCATTTTCCGGCACCCAAAGTCAAACTCATAGCTTACACCTTAAGTTACCCTTGTCCATCTGGGGCCACAGGATATACTGCGGTCTGGCCCCTCCTTTTTCTAACAAGGGAAACTGCAAAATCCCAATATCGCAATTGGCTTCCACCGTCTGACTATCCACAGTAGGGACAATGGTTCCCGATCGCCGTCTTCCTGGCAAAGACATTAATCTACTCACATATGGTGGTGATTCCCCCCTTACGCCCTTTAGATGGTGTTATGCATGTCATAGACTCTGACATTCTTTCTTTTGGTAGGTCCAAATCTGACCATCTAACCTCTTTGTCTGAAAACATCCCTTGGAACCACATGCACCAGCTCCCTCCTCCCCAAGGACGGATTCCCTGTCTTCGTCTGGCACGTCTTGTTCCCAACTCGTATGGATATCCTCCTTCTCATCTCTGTTTAGAGTCAGCCCATCCAAAGACAAAGCTCTGTGCTCAAAACTACCCTTCTTACCTCATGACTGGGAAATCTCAAATCGATCCTCTTTCCCTTTATTTTTCAATTCACTTTTTGTCCTCATCTCTTGATAAACTTTATCAATTTTATCTCCTATGTCTCCTATCTCAGAATCCTCCTCTAGGTTTACCCTGGAGGGCCCTGCATCGGTTCTTGTGATGGGAAGAACTCCTCTATGTCCTCCCATGCTACTGCTGGATTTGGTTACATTAGCTCCCTTTCAATGCAATCAAAGTCGCATGCTCTCTGTCTTCTCTTTCATTCTATTGCCTCATCAAATGCCTTTCGG
The DNA here is from genome assembly GCF_040938575.1 of Ambystoma mexicanum. NCBI lineage: Eukaryota > Metazoa > Chordata > Amphibia > Caudata > Ambystomatidae > Ambystoma > Ambystoma mexicanum. The sequence goes on along the minus strand of NC_090931.1, from coordinate 487,843,904 downwards.
TTCTTTGCTTCATCTCTGACCCTCTCCTAATCCTGTGTCCTCGCTTCTCTCATCTCATTTGCCCTATGCACCTCTTGGTCTCTGCGTCTTTGCATTCTTTTCTCTCTCAATTTCTGTTCTTTGTCTTCCTTTCTCTTCTTTTCTAGTCTGTCTCATTCTTCGATTGCTCTCTGCCTGTTGTCATATTTTCTTTGCTCTTCCGCTCTGTCTTCCTTTCTTAACTGCTCTTCCTTATACATTTGCTCTTGTCTTAGTCTACTCTACTTTTTAGCCTCGTCTTCTCTCAATCATTCCTCTTGTTCCCTGTCTTTTTATCTTGCTCGTCTTGATCTTCCCCTTGCCGTACTTCCTCAATGCTCTTCCCATCAAGTCATACTTGGACGTGCACTTCTCTCTTTGTCCCGTGGGACTTTACAGATCATATCCCATCGTGGACTTTTTATGGACTCTTGTTACTATACGCAGGCGGCTCATGCTGCTGCTTTAAACTCCCTTAATGGATACACTCCTTCGTCTTACGTGCTTTCGTCATTTACTTCAGGCACAGTGAGGGGAGCAGAAGGCTCAACACCCCCCTCTTTACACTTGTTAAGCATCCAGTCTTCAGGAGGCGGGTCTTCCCGTTCCTCCTGGTACATTTTCCAAAGCTCTAAGCTAGCTAACCTTTTTCTAACTTCTTTCCCATGTACGCTGCATGCAGGTATTTAGTCATGTGTTGTAAAACTGCCTTTGCCAGTGATCCCCCTTGAGGCCATGGCATGAACATTTTATCTGCAGTGCCCTTAACCCCTTCTGTACTATATTGTTTAAGCTTGGGTGCATGTTTTGGCAGCTGTTTGCACAGGTGCATGAGCGAAGTAAAATCCTCCATCATGACTAGTCACAATCGACTGTCAATACTTACCGTCGTTTTACACAGAAAATACTTTTCAGAAAAATAACACCATATGAGCGTGCACCAATCATCGCAGCTCCAATCCTCTATGTCTCACTTTACTTCAGTCTACCTATTCAGTCAATACCTTTAACAACCAAATAAATAAATAATCTATTCTCAGCCTTTTACCACAATCTATTAGTTGTCGCTCTTCATTATTTCATAATTTCTTTATCACATATAATACATATAATATACAGACAGACAAACAGACTGGCTGGCCCACATATACTTCTGCCAATGCTTCTCGTGGCTAATCTCGCCCCTAATAATGACTCAGATCGGAGTGTAAGTTGTTCTCTTTAACAGATCCATCTGTTTGTCTCCGAAATATCCACTTGGATTTTAAAACAACTTATTCTAGGTGTCCCTGGATGTAGGATTCTGGGCTTATTTTATGGATCGCTCCTTGTCCATATATCTTCACTTGATGTTCCTCATCATCAACTCAAATACCCCACCAACCTTCTGTTACTTACTTTCTCCCCATCATCACTTTCCCCATTTAATATTTAATACACAATATTTTTGCCAGCTCTCTCAATCTACTCACCATTCGCTTTTCAGCTCCTGACCCTCGGGATCGTCTCCTCCTCAACCGGCCACCTTAACCTTCAGTCCACTCAGCTGCCTGTAGAAACTGGGAGGGGAATTCCATGAAAGAGGGACCCGTCCCACCTGCTTCGTTTGTCTTGAACGATTTTGTTGTGCCCGCTACCCACAGGAAGCCTTGCAGTCCTCCAGTCGACCGATTCTGAACCATCCTCTCTTTGCTACCACGTGAACCCATAGACCTTTCAAAATTGTCAGCCCTTCAGAGATATTTCCTTCTCAGGGTATGATCTTCAAAACAGCCTCACTCATGGTTTCACTGGCTATAGTGTTGCTTCCACTATAACAGTGAGCATTGATATGTTGCACACCAAAGGCACTTTATTCTTTTGATCCCTAATGCAGCACTATTTGAAAACCATGTCCCACTTATAATCCCACTTATAATCTCTCTGTCTGGATACAGACACCTTCCTGGTAGCTTCTAATGTCGTATGGGACTCTACGGGAATGGGAATTTACCCTTCCTCCATCACCCGTAATATTAATATCCTGGTATTATCGGTATATCGGGTGGCGGAAACGGTAAACTGAGGATGCCGGTAGGCCGGCAACCTCATAATGAGTGACGCTTTTCTTCCCTCCTACGCCTCATTATTTAATGAAGCTGTTTAATGAAGTGGAGCCAAAAGGGAAGCTTTTAAGCTTTCTTTTATGCTCCACTTTATAAGGAAATGAGCACCTGAGTGTTTTCTCTTTGGTGTTTCTTGTATTCTTTTTGCTCACGTGTAGCATACCTCTTACCTCGGTCCACTGTCTCACAAGACCTCTGGCTGCTAACGAAAAAATAATTAAAGTGACACTCGCCCACCATCGAGTGGGCACATACACCATGCACAGTACTGAAGGCGCTACATGCAAAATTGTAAGGAGCTCATATTGAGCTTGCAGTACTGGAAAGGAAATGCGTAAATGATGCATTTCCTTTCCAGTACTCCATATTTTCCTGCCTTTGTATGGCAGAGAGGAGAGGCGGAACGTGACTTAAGTTTCAGCCGCCTCCTTACATGCTTGCATGCTGAATTTTGCACTTCGCTTTGGCACTGGGCCGTGCATATGACGAAAATTTGGCGCCATGGACCAGTTTACATTGGAGTATAAACGTACATTTCTCACCGCCAAATTAGGGAGAACTCGAAAAGTATCCCCTAGGTTTTCGGGCACACATCATCTTGTAATTTTGATCCCTCTATGACAGCATACCAAATTAAACAAAGATTTTGTTTTCCCAAGTTTTAAAATATCGAAGATTACCCAAGTGCTCTTTCGCACAAGATTAAAGGATAGTTCCGGGATTTTTTTTTTATTGTTCCTATGGTTCGGCCATGTGTTTTTAAGCATAAATCGGTAGATCGTAGAAAACTTTCCTATGGACCTTACCCGACTTTTCGTCCATTAACGCACTCGAAAACATCCGCCATTTTATGATAATCCTCTCACTTGCCGCATCGCCCTGGCTCACCTGCTTTTGCGGCACTAAATCAAATCCCCCGCCCCTGAGCCTGACATCAGCAGACGCGTACCGCCCATTTCCCGTTTCGTGTCAACAATCGCTGCGCCTCAGCTAATGAAGTGTCGCCATGGAAATGGCAGGACGCCTCTTTCCTCAATAAGTATAAACAGACCGTTTCACAACACACAGCAGCAGATTTTCGAATCCATTCCTCTCTCTGTGTTACTTTGAGTATTCTGTGACTCGTTTCTGTGCTCTGGTCAGCTACCTTCATTGATTGTAGCCCGTGTGAACAGATACCAGTACCACCGCTATAAATTATTTTACTTTCTTTACCACATAATGGCTACAATAATGCCGTATATGTACGAGCCCGAGTACACCGAGGAAGAACTACTGGAAAGGCAAGCACGCGAAAACGATGGGGATTCGGACGGCAGTTGGGAGGACCAGTCAACGGATGAAGAGCCTGGACCATGTCGCATGGACGGCGTCTCCACCTGGTGCACGTGCAATCGGTGCGAGCTAATGCCAACTGAGGAGGAGAACTGCTGCTGCCGAGAAAACTCGGGATGCCTGGCCTACATTTCGGAAGGAGAGCCAAGTCCGCAATGCATCACTGAGCTGCCAGAGTTCAGGGAAGCCTGCCTCTCACGGACCGTGTTGAGGATGATGATGGTGCTTATGCACGAACTTCGCGGCACTGTTCGTCCGCGTAATCCGAGTAACGAGTAAGTATACTCTGTTTGTGATGCCAGTGATGCCACTACTATGTCATGGTCGTCTCACACATATAAAATTACATCTACATATCATTCGAATGCATGTAAATTGGTTCCATATTGAGCATTTTCTAGATAGAATTTTTTTTAAAGCAGAATGACATTTTTTGCCTGAATCGACAGTGATAAGAAAGTTTTGTCATTTTAATACAGTTTGCATCTTTCATTTTCACAGGTGGTACAGGCTGGTGGCCTATCGTTGCTTCACTTGGTGGCTTCACGGGAGGCTCGGACACCGCGTTCGGAGAGTAATACCTGCCTGTGCGGTACTTGCCATTAGACAACATTTCCCCAGCGACAGTGGACAATACCGCGGATTTTCCCTGGATGTGCTGCAACCGCAAATTTACAATGTGTAATGTTTATTATTTATGTTCAATTGAAATTAAGATCCAAAATAAAACCCAATATATATTTTAACAATGGTTGTTTTGATTTGTTCAAGCGTTGGCAATAAAAGGAAGGCCGTTGTATTTTATTGATACAAAACATGGTTATAGGTAAATATGGTTGATCATAATAAATCATCCTTTTGGGCACCGGGTACAGAGATGACCACCTCTGGCCCGTGCCGCCTTGCCACCACAGGCCAGCCTGCTGCTGACTAACTGCCTAGGCATCCAGGGTCTCCAGGGTGAACTGCACCCATATATTCTCCTGGGAGGGTGAGGTATTTATAAACTCACCCCCCTGCCTTCCATGTACTAGATCCTGCAGCCAGCCTCTTACATGCAGTTAGATGGCCTCTCCTTGGTGAGGCCCTGCGGCAAACGAGTCTTGTCTGCACGACCACCGCCCCAATCCACCCCCCCGCCCTATCAAAGGCAGTTCGCACCGGGGTACTTGTGCTGGCAACTGGAGCAGTCAGGGAGCGATAAAGGCCAAGAGGTGCCAAAGACCATGTACACTTCAAAGTGGTCTACAGAGCATGGGTTGTTGTTCCCATGTCTACCTCCAGACCCCGTGTCTCCTGCCAAGCATCCCCCCTCACACTGGACGGCCCCCTGCAATCCACATAAGTGTGTCTCCATTCACGAGTCTTCCTGTGTCTTGTCTGCATGACCACCGCCCCAATCCACCCCCCCGCCCTATCAAAGGCAGTTTGCACCGGGGTACTTGTGCTGGCAACTGGAGCAGTCACGGAGCGATAAAGGCCAAGAGGTGCCAAAGACCATGTACACTTCAAAGTGGTCTACAGAGCATGGGTTGTTGTTCCCATGTCTACCTCCAGACCCCGTGTCTCCTGCCAAGCATCCCCCCTCACGCTGGACGGCCCCCTGCAATCCACATAAGTGTGTCTCCATTCACGAGTCTTCCTGTGTCTTGTCTGCACGACCACCGCCCCAATCCACCCCCCCGCCCTATCAAAGGCAGTTCGCACCGGGGTACTTGTGCTGGCAACTGGAGCAGTCAGGGAGCGATAAAGGCCAAGAGGTGCCAAAGACCATGTACACTTCAAAGTGGTCTACAGAGCATGGGTTGTTGTTCCCATGTCTACCTCCAGACCCCGTGTCTCCTGCCAAGCATCCCCCCTCACGCTGGACGGCCCCCTGCAATCCACATAATGCCACGACATATACACGTCATTCATTCACAAACACACCCCTGTTTCGAATTCTTTATAACCCACTTCATATTTCTAATGAGCACTTCTTTGCGCTTTGCTAGTCAACCCGTGAAGGTGCTGGTTAGCTGCTCTTCGTCTCTGTGAACTTCCGTGACCACTTCGAGGAAACTCGTCAGTTTGCAACCTGTGAACTGCTCCCTGTTCTACGACAAGAAACTACTCTGATCCCTGCATCTAACTGTTTGTTCGTCAAGGTAAGGCCATGTACGATAATCATTTTGCGTGCAATTTCTTTTCGTTCAAGACAGTACATGCAAGGAACTAGTCACATGTTCTGAGTTTACATTGGTATTCATAGAGAATTGTTGATCTTTACTTTTCAGAACTTTCCACAATGCCTGCCTGTTCCATTGGCGGTTGCCCTTCGAAGACCCATAATAAATCTGAAGGTACTATAATGCATGTTTTCCCTAAGACAATAGATCAGATAAGAGAATGGGTCCGATATTGCGGATATCCACCGTCTGAGCTTGAAAGTAGAGTCCTAGAGGTCTTTGCGGACAAGAGGGGTGATCGATACCGCATCTGCAGCAGGCACTTTACCTCTGACATGTACTCCACATCATTGCTAATAAAGAAGAACACACCGCGAGCGAGGCGAAAATTGCTCTCAACTGCTATTCCCACTCTATTCGTCCACATCCCTACACTGGTGAGTCAAGTTTACGTATTTATCTCTTGGCCTTGCGGTAGTGTGTAGCATTAGCTAACAATAATTTCCCATTTATGTATCCACTCAATATGAAGGCGGAAGCCACTTCAAGCGCCTATCGGGTAATCTTACTTGGCTATTCTGCCACTGACTTGTTTTGGGCATGTAAATCAATAGTTTTAATTTATCGTGTAATTATGTTACCTAATGGTACACCCTTGTACTCGTCCTCTAGTCTTTGTTTTCAGTTATAATTATTGTTATCCAAAATAATGCAAGTACTGTCTTTCAGGGAGATGCTGAGGAGTCCAGCGTATTGACGACTACCGTTGATGTCACTCAGATGCTCGAGGTACGTTTCAGGACAGTTCCGTCGCCCTCCTATGTGTCTTCTTTTTTCAATTTTGTGTTCATTACTAATGAAAGTCCTATGTTTCAGGGAGTCGATGGAGCATTAGTCCAAGAAGAAGGGGGAGCATGCAGTTACGGGTCGGCGCAACAGCTTGCAGAAGTGTGCACCGCAGTTACATCGTCCCTTGATGTTCTTATGCATTTCGAGGTATGGATACTGACAGTTCGATCAAGCGAAATCATATGACGTGATTACATCCGCTATACTTCCTTCTTTATTAACGCAAGTACTATGTTTCAGGGAGATGACGGAGCTTCTTCTACAAGAACATCACCCCTAGTAGTTGATGCAGATCTCTGGGTGGTGACACTTCCAACGATCAAGCAAATCGAAACATATTTACATATCCATTATTTATTTTAGACAACTGATCATTTGTGCAGGTCTATTTAGATGAGCCGTTCACGCCTGCACAAAGTTTCTGTTCTTTTTATCAAAATAGAAAACCATACTAATGCAATTACTGTGTTTCAGGGAGTCACTGAAGCATCATCTTCAATAATATCATCAATGGAAGTCTATGAGGAGCCCGAGGTATGGATCTTGACAGTTCCATCTAACTAGATCAACAATGCGTGAATAATTGTCGTTTGAATGTTCTACACAAAGCGTTCATTCGTGTTTTGCTATTGAGATGTACGTGGGTATTGGTCCTCAAGTACATTTTTTGTTTTCGATATTATTATACATACTAATGAAAGTTCTATGTTTCAGGGAGTCGATGGAGCGTTAGTGCGTGATGGATGTGCTTATCATGAAAATGTAGTCGTTGCAGCGCAAGAGGAAGTGGAGACATGCACACACGAGTCGGAGCAACAGCGTCCTGATGTTGAAGTTCGAGGCAAGAAAGTTTCAAAGAAAAGAAAGCAAAAGAAGGTTAGTGTCCTGGTCACTATATTATGTTGTTTTTCACTGTTAATAGTTCAATACTGTAAGTTGTGTTTAAACTGAACATCCCTTTTCCAATCTGTCCTCTAGTTGCGAGTGGGTGTACGAACTAGATCTACACAGACAGTGAACCGAACGAGAGATGTTGCTTGTCAAACCTTTTGGCAGGGACTTGAGACTGGAGATGCATCGTGCCAATGGGAAGAATATGAAGTGATTGACAACGGAGCTATACCACCACCAGCCATTGATAGTGAATGTCCTCCTGGTAGTTCGGATGCAGTTGGAGATAAATTCACAGAATCCACACCCGCAAAAACTAAGACCGCGAGAAAGTTGAAGAAATTGTCCTATTCACCCATTGCCGGAGAAGGAACAGATGTTGCAATGGAAGAGAATGAAGTGGACTACAATGAAACACCTTCAATATCACTGAACATAGCGGAAGACGATATCAGAGATTCTACCTTTCATGTGAGTGACATGTCCTCAACGTTACAGGCCGAACCAGCTGGGATGCAGAGTGACAGTATAAGGAAAGAGGCCAAATTCATTGTATTCGATAGTTGTTTGATTGATATTATTATTCGGTTGAAATGTGGGCATTAGGTAGGTGGGGAAGCATGTGGGGAGCCATTGATTAATGTGACTCGTGCAATTCGAGGCACTAACCTTAAAATACATGCCACCTGTACAAAATATCATCCTTTCTCATGGTCTGCACAACCCACGCTGGGACAACTGCCAGCAGGCAATCTACTTTGTGCAGCTGCTGCACTTTTTAGTGGTTCAAGTTTTAAAAAATTAGAGTCTTTCTTTCAGTTTGTGGGAATCCGTTTCATTGCGAAAACTCAGTTCTACAAATACCAAACCGATTATCTATTTCCAGCCATTAGCGAAGCTTGGAGAATGGAAAAAATGTCTATTGATAGTACATTCGCGGGCAAACGGTTCAGGCTAGCCGGTGATGGACAGTGCGACAGCCCAGGATTTTCAGCCAAGTACTGCACCTACCACTTTCAGGACATGGAAAGTAAGAAAATTGTGAGTTCGGTGGTCGTGCAGGTGTCACAAAGTACATCCTCAGTGGCCATGGAGAAAGTTGGCTTTGTAGCATCATTGCAAGAACTATAATCGCGGGGAATGGTGATCGACCTGATAGCCACGGACAGACACGTTTCAATTGCCAAGACAATGAGAGAAGAGTACAAAAATATAAATCACCAATTTGACGTTTGGCATCTTGCAAAAACAATCAATAAAAAATTGTCGGCTGCAGGTAAAAAAAAAGATATGCAAGGTATTTCACAGTGGTCCAAGTCAATCAGCAACCATCTTTGGTGGAGCTCAAAAACATGTGGAGGGTCGTTGGAAATTCTACTGGAAAAAAGGCGGTCAGTAATGCTACACTGTACAAACGTGCACAGCTGGAACACGAACCAACATTTCCACAATTGTGAACATGGCCATTTGTCCACAGAGGAGGCACGGAAGAAGAAGTGGTTGATTCCTTCATCACCCACTCACAAAGCCATTGAAAAGATTGTATTTGATAAAACTATAACAAAAGCTTTGAGGGGACTCACGGAATTCTGCCACACAGGAGATTTGGAGGTGTTCCACAATATGTGCCTAAAGTACAGGCCAAAACGATTGCATTTTGGCATGGAGGGCATGATAAATCGGACTCTTCTAGCGGTCTTGGCACATAACCATAATGTTGGCCGTCAACAAAGTAGGACAACCGGAACTTTAGGGACGCTTCGCTACAATAAGGCCTTCACTAAAAGAAGTAAACAATGGGTGATCAAACCAGTGTTTGAGGATATGCAATATGAGTTTATTGAGAGACTTATTGTTGACGTCCTAGATAGGCACATAAATGGAGTTGTGAACGAACCTGTGCAGGTGACAACTGCATTGCCACCCAACATTGCCTCTGTTCCATGTCCACCTAAAGCAGAGCTCATTGAGAAATACACATCACGGTTTAAATGATTGTAATTTGATTGGCTGTTCTCTCGAGTCTCCTCATGTCGCAGGCCCATTGAATATGTTTATATATCCAACCTTGTTCATTTGCGCATTAAATTAAACCAAACAGTAATATAAATTATTTTTCCAAAAATATAGAATGTCTCCGTATTTATGGTTCTGTGGGGCAGCAAAGCAAGCAGACAAAATGCAAAGATGGAGTGTAAATTTCAAGTCCTGTAAGACGGCCTTACACTGAATGTAGCTAACTAGGAATGTGTGTTCGTTCAAAGTGAAGGTCAGCTGCTTTGATTTTTTCTCGGGTGCCAGAATGGCCCACGACTCAGTATAAGGTTCTATTGTTATTTGACCTTGACAGGCCGGGACCACGTAAGAAACGATAATGAATATAATTTCAGAAACAAAAGCCATTTCATGTTCGTTCATTAGAAGAAATAAAACGTCGGCATAGAAGGAGTGGTATTTCGGGGCTGCCCTACGCACAGACACAATGGAAAATGCAAATATAATGTAAGTAACTCTTTAGATGAGTTTATACCGCAATTTAATTACTATACAGTAGCTTTAAAGACGGGTTAAGTTGTACTTGTTCATTCTATGTGGCATATTGTTTTGTACCGCGCACTATCTAACTTGTCCACTGTCTGCGACCTCGGTCCTGGGCCCTTCCACTCTCCACCTGCACTCCCTGTCAACCCCTGCACTGGGGCACTGTCTCAGTATCCTACAGCCCCCCTTGACGTAGAAAACCCAGTTGCACTGTCCTAGCTATGAAATAATTTCCAGACCTAATATATAAAATGAATAATTTTAATAAAGATCTGATGGTGAGACTAATTTCCTTTTTTTATGTTTTTCAAATAGATACATCGTCCATTATTGTCTGTGTCACGAGTACCAGGCACCGGCGGATGGGTTTTTCAACCGCCAGTTGCTTCTCCGCGTGAACAACGTTAGCACCCTGACCATTTTGTGGGACGATCGCCAAGTACAAGTATGCCCTTACGCGGTACTAACGGCTAGATGCAACATACAGACCGTTGTGGTGCCCTAGTGCCTCGTTGTTGGAATAGCCATGCGATTATCAGTGCGACCGAAGAGCTTATTTTATCGTAAACCAACACCCTGTCTACTGCACACGAACATCGCTTGCCTCAAGACGAAATATTTTGGATCGAGAGCAACTAAAAATGCAAATCGCTGAATATTCTCAAAACATTTGATGTCAAATAAATGTACTTTGCCAAATGTACAATCTTGCCGTTTGCTTTTAAACCACTGTTTCATATTCCGAATTGTGGCGCTGTATTGTGAGATGATCTAAGACCCTGTGTACAGCAAAGGAACATCGTGTGCCTCGAAACGAACTTTTTGGAACGTGAGCAAATAAAAATGCTAATCGCTGAATATTCTCAAAACATTTGATGTCAAATAAATGTACTTTACCAAATTTACAATCTTGCGGTTTAATTTAAAAGTACAGTTTCAGATTCCCAATTGTGGCGCGATGTGTTGTTTGAGCTCATCTGTGTTGATTTCCTGGTTCTGTGTGGAGTCGCGTAGAAGACGCCTGGGCGCGTTTGCCTACGCAGCTCAGTCACGGATAGAGGCGGGGAATATGAATGTTTTGATCAAGTCTGTTTCAGGGGCGGGGGATTTGATTTAGTGCCGCAAAAGCAGGTGAGCCAGGGCGATGGGGGGAAATGATAGGATTATCAGAAAATGGCGGCTGATTTCGAGTGCGTTAATGGACGAAAAGTCGGGTAAGGTCCATAGGAAAGTTTTCTACGATCTACTGATTTATGCTTAAAAACACATGGCCGAACCATAGGAACAATAAAAAAAAAGTCCCGGAACTATCCTTTAAGTTTAAAAATGGGTGCACCCGTAAACACAATTTTCTTTGTAACATTGGTTGCGGGAATCTTCACATTTTTTAGAAAAATGAATACTCTGACACTTAACAAACTTATAATCAAGTGAATGTGGCACAATTTAGTGCAGAGCTACGCCTGTAAACTGAAGTTAGAAGTAGCGCTGTATTCATGTCTGTTTGCTGCTTTGATTTGTTTACAGGCTTGGACTGACCTAAAGGGCAATGCCCGAACCAACAACCTAAAATGCTAGTGTGAGCCAGTTTTGTGGCTCAAAGTGGGTCACTGTTTTGGCCGATATGGGCCAGTTTGATGAGTTACTTCACTATGCGGCTAGTAGTTTTGACCATTGTTGCTGAAAAAATATTCTTTAACTTGCACAATTTGCATCACATTTTATTAAAAAAAAAAACCCTCCTCCCCTGGGTACTATTAAAACAGTCTGTGACAAAATGAATAAAATAGCATTTGCAACTGTGGGACACTTTTTCATTGGTTCCTGCGACAATTGTATGCTCCAGTCCGACCCTGTTTGTTTATCTTCGATTTTAATTTTTCATTTTCCTATTCTAGTAAAATAAACAAAACAGCGTATGCATGATATTCCTTTGACTGTCGCACGTGACAATTTAGAGACCATGCAGATTGGGAGAAATCCTTTCGTAACGACTTTACTTAAAATATGACCATAAGATTGTAAATTCAACATTGATTTGACATCATTAAAGTGGGTTGGAAAAAATGATCCTTTTTGTTTCTGTTCACAGCCGATACTATTCACGGCAACAGTGCTCTATTTGTGGAGAACGTTAATACCAATGCAACGTCATTTATTGAACCTCTGCTTGCTACTAACGTATTCCCTACACAATCCTTGAAAAAGGTCAGACGATCAAGCCTAGTGAGCATGAGCAGTGAAATATCAGGGTCATCGGAGAGCCTGCCGTCAACGAACATCAACAACAGTAAGTCTGCTGATCAGTATACATGCTGTGATTGTCATCTGTGAATACATGCACATATTTAAAACGTAATGTGATTAATTGTTTGTTCATTTAAGCGTATCAAATAAAAACAGGCATTAGCAAAACTAGCAGATTTTTCGTTTGCAGTTGTTTCTTGCATTTATAGACATGAATGCAGTAAGTACGTGGGCTGAGCATGTGTTAAAACAGATTTCTGAACTCTGACCTGGTGGGCACAGGTTCGGAAGGCCAGCGTAGTTTTGCGGAATAGGGTAACCTTCTCGACAAGCCAGACCAATCAAGGTAGCATTGGCGGCAGTCAAGGCTAGGTCTCAGGAGGGGTGAGGGTGATTGAAAGCCCACAATGAGCACACACAGTCAAGGACACTGCAAATTACTCTCAGTCAGATGTATATCAAAAATACATATACATTTATTAAAGGCCTTTTAAATCAAACACAAGCAAGATCAGCAGTAATGCTTATACCAACATAATACTGCTATCAAACATATATAGAGTACAAGGGCCTAAAGGAATGGCACACAGTAAGGATCCACAACCTCTAAGGAAAGGGAGCATACAGAGCATACAGTGCGAATATATTTTAGGAAGTCCTTCACTTATCAAACCTCAACTAAGAGGCAGTCCAATCCCTAAGAAGAGTGTAGCCTAGAGCTCAAAAGTACTTTCAGTGTAGACACAGGCGATCGTGCAGTAGAGTGAAAACAGGGTCTCTTGCAGGGGCTGTAGCGACTCAGGAATTTGGGTGAGGCAGTGAAGAAAAAGTTCCCACTATTCGAGGAGGGTCTCTCCAAAAGGGGAGAACAGGTTCCAAGAGTTGGGAATCGGACAGTAGCACAGGCTGCCTTGAGAAAGGTGAGTGGCCCTCAGGGGACACTCGGTTGTAAAAATGGATGGATGCCCCAGTGGCCACCGGTAAGGGTTGCAAATAATCACTGACCCGAGGCGCACTCAGGACCAAACTTCAGCAGAAGAGTCCACTTCAGATGTGGGTTCAAATGCTGCAATTGTGCGGTTCTGCGGCTTTCAGCGGCTGAGTTCCATGGCTGATTCTGTGGCGGACAGTGGTGATTTCTCCTCTCCTGGAGAAAGGATCAACTCGATTTCACTGCAGCACGTCTCAGGGCACAGGGGGCACAGCAGCAGCGCATCCTCAAAGTTCGTCACCGCGGCTGGGTGACGCAGTGACCGTGTGCACTTGGTTTCAGGTGTACTCTCCTAATTCCAGACTTAGGGTGCCTAGGTGTATGAATCTCGGCGGGAGAGTGCCTTGTACCCAGTGCATGCGATCTAAAAAGTCTCAAGTGTCAAATCGGGACGGCAGCGGTTCCAGAGCAAAGGTCCTGTGGAAGCTGGTCAGTACGCTAGTTGGCCCAGGAACACTTACGAGAAGGCTTGCTTTCAGGTTAAGTTGGAGGGGCCATAGATAGTTGGCCCCTCTATTCAAATGGGTCAAAGTGCCTTTGCAGACCTTCTATTTTCTATCAGAAACAGGGGGGCCTGCCAGACAACAGTGGGCTCCGGGTCACAAACCTTCCAGCAGGTAACCAGCTGTTCCTCGAATCTACTTCCTGGTTTCAGGATCCTTGGATCCTATCCTAGGTTCATTGTGAACTCAAGAGAAAGACCTGGTATCAGTGTTTGGAGCCTTCCCTTATACAGAATGTCCTTCGCGCCAAAACGATGAGGACCCAATGGGAGACCTGCTCACATTCAGCCATGCCAGACAACAACCAATCACGGAGCACGGTAGTCCCAGTCATTCCCAGCACACCAGACTCTCTGGCACCCAGGATATGTTTTGGAACTAGATTGTCCAGCCCACATCCTGGAGGCACACACACAAGGCATGCAGAAGCCAGCGAAAGCTTCGGTTTGCACAGGGATCTGCATGACCAAATAAGGGTTTTCCCGGGTCTGCTCAACCTGGGGAAGGCAAAGGGACAAGATAACCAAAGGACAGAACAAAGGATGTTGTGGAATAGCCATATTGGAGCCACCGCACTGTCCTGGTCCACATGCAGTAAATGCGATATGGACCACAAGAAAGTGTTAATAAGATATGCAAAAATAACAGCTGACAGCTCTGTCCAAGGCACATTTGTACTTCTACTGAAAAATCCTTTGAGGGTGTCTAGGGCCTTTTGAAATGAAAGGAAGACCCCAGCGCACTGTACTGTAAAGTACTTTGTGCACTGGTAACATGTTCCAGAAAACCTGCAACAAAGTGAAAGTCTAAGGGAAACGTCTCCCAGTACTGACTGTCCATTTCCCCATAACAAAGTGAGCGAAAACCCAGCAGAGTGCAGCAGAAGGCTGTGGTCCACTGGCAAAAGTCAGGCTAAGGGGGACGCTGTTGAGCGCTGACAAAATGGCTGCTTGATTGAGTAGCTCCATAGCTTGCCTGTACAGTGCATTGAAGATCCTCCTACGGCACAATGGACATTCCCAATATCCGGGCCGAAGTCTGAAGTCACCAGGGGACTACACACTTTCCCCCGACCTCCATCTCGCCTCTGCACAGGAAGAATTTCAGGGCCGACCCAGCCCGGGCGCGAGCCCCGTGTCTGACTACCCTGCAGCGACATCCCACACTGCGACATCCAGGCCCACAAACCTCACCGAGCACCACGGGCAGGCTGTGACTGCAGGCATTGCCTCCGGAATCCAGTCCTTTTCCCACTTCTGACCCTTGACTGGCGGCCAGCGGAATTCCTAAATACCTGGACGGCCTTGCGGGATAATTGGGCTGTACCCTGCAGCTCCTGTCATCCGACCACCACTTGCCCACCCGACACCGGACCGAGACAGTCCTCCGATCTGCCCGCACTGCCCACCTGTTGACTGTAGCATACCCTGGGCCGACGGGTGCTGTGAGCCACCTACTGGGAGGCACGAAGCTGGGGGCCGGTCACAGGGGCCGGTTGCTTCGAGTGTGGAAGCGGAGTGGTGACCTCTGCACCGGCCCAGGTCCTGGTTCTCCTGCGCTAGAGTCCCGTCCGAAATGCTGAGGAGAGCTTTGCGGCGTGTGATAAGCCGAGCCGACCCTGCCTCACTTGCAGCAACCAGCGGCCCTGCGGATCACCTCAAAATACTAGCAGCCCTTGCCAGTGCGGACCCTTCCCCTGCTGTGGCCCTCCTATCAGTTGGCAGCTCCATTCTGCTTGACACAGCAGCAAATCCTGTATCTCTGAATGCGGCCTCTCTGGATGAGCGCAGGCCTACATGGCGGCCTGACCCGGCCGCATGCAGTAACCGACACCACAACAATCCTGAGACCCGGTGCCCCGTGGAGATCTACCTGATGCCTAAACACTGCATCCATTTCTGTCGGGCCACCAAGAACACCGGCTGACCCCATGGCACACTGTATAGATGTGCAGCGGCCATAAACCCATCTTTGCAGTGGTGGGAGATGCTGAGCAGCCCGGCAGTCTCCTCAGCGTCACAGACCATCATGCAACTACGCAGCGCCTGGTGGACCCCACTGCCTACTGATACCCAGATACCACTACCCAATGTTCCTGTGACCTTGACTTGGCAGAGTTGTGGTAGCGGCAAGGAGACGCCACCGATTGGCCCTGACCTCCACCTAGTGCTACTGATCACAGTATGGCAATCAATGCACCACTGTCCGGACTAGCCCAGACTTAAGGGCGCTTATTCCACTCCCACTGGTGCAGCTGACATACAGAACTGGTGACCAGCACAACTGATTTCCTCCTACTAGTGCTACACTCTCACCGCTGAACCTCCTGGCATTTCATCCTCATTTCTGCTACTAACCAGCTCTGAACCCTCACCTACATCGCTGAGGATCATCTCTAGTACAGCAGGACGTGCATGTTTAAGCCTGTTAGTTGACCCTCATCTAGCCCTGGGGCTTTCCCCCCATTGACTACCACAAGACCCATCATCCACTTCTGTCACACGGAGTTGTAGGCCCTTCGACACCGGTGGCCAGGAATTGGGAAGCAGTGCCACCCTAATCACTCAACACCCATCTGTGCCTTTTCTTCTCCTCTCGCCTACATTACGCCTCCTCCACAACCTGTTATCTGCAACAACTTTCCCCATGCCCCCCAGGCTACCATCACAATGACAAAGGGATCAGGAAAAAAACAAAGCTCGATCAATATGTTTTCCAAATCTACCCCCAAGGAGCCTGACATGACCTCGGAGCCTGAAATGGGAGCCTCCTCGTCAGACACCGGCGAACCTACAGAGATTCAAAAACTCATGAACTTTGTGAGGGATGGATTCACCACCATCAATACCAAATTAGACGACATGAGCTGCACTATCAGGGCCATAAAAGCCTGTTTGGAGAAATCGGATGCCTGAATATCCGAAGTCGAGATCAGAGTCGGAACAACCGAAGATGACGTGGTGATGCTTAGATCTGATCTCACAGCCCTAACCAACCAGGTGCAAGAAATTAGTAAGAAGAACGACGACCTTGAGTCCAGATCGAGGCGTAACAATATACGCATAATCGGTGTGCCCGAGGATAACATCACTGGTCCAATCGAAGATTTTATGGAACGCACACTCCTCTCGCTGTTAGACAATCCCAAACTATCCCCCCATTTTGCCATTGAGAGGGCACACTGATCCGCAATGATGAAGCCCAAGCCTGGAGCACCCCCATGTCTGATTGTTTCTAGGTTGTTGAACTATCGTGACAGGGACACTTTGCTTCGAGCCGCCAGGGCCAAGGGGGAGCTGGTGCTCAGATCCAGCAACATTCATCTATACCCTGACTTCTCTGTATCGGTCCAGTAGGAGTGCAAGACTTTTTTGGTGGTGAAGAAGAGGCTCTGAGACCTTGGTGTCAACTACGCCATAATGTATCCTGCCAAACTCTTTAAAGAACACTCCGGAAAGCCCTTCTTCTTCACCATCCCTGATGAAGCGACTAAGTTTCTTGACCAACATTACCCAGGATAAAGTAATCACATATACCAGCATGCCTGAGGATGCAGCCCCCGCCGCGCCCTCGCCTGTGAAGGAATGCCCCCTCATTTTCTTGCCCTGTTGTACTTCATTATCCAGTTGCGATTAAGTGTACCATTCAAATGTGCCAGTTATTCTTTCTGCTTCATCCTCAACTGTCACTACCCGCCACAGTGCGGGCGGACTACACAGCCCCTACAGCCCCCCCATGCTGATTTGCAATGTGTTATATTATGGATGTTTTGGGTTTTTCATCCCCTGGTTTGGGCAAGGGATGTGGGTGGTGAGAGGGATGAGGGTTGTTGGGGTTCAGAAAATGTTCGGCACTGGTGGTGGAGTTATCAGACATCAACGGTATTCTGTGGCTCTTTACGTACATGGCCATGACCTTATAACCAAATTATACTGGGTTCACTATTTTCTGACACACGGTAATGGCTGAAACATTGAGATGCTTTCGCTGGAATGTCAGAGGCCTTGGTAATCGTTCCAAAATGCGCAAGCTACAGTTGCACGTGGAGCGCCATAGGGCCCGCATTCTTTTCTTGCAAGAAACTCATGCTCAGGCGGCAGTTTGTGATAAATTTGCAATGAACTGGGGCACACAGCGCTTCTATACTCAGTACTGGACCCAGAGCCGCAGGGTTATGACCCTAATCCATACATCTCTCCAATACTCTCCATTAGACATTCGCATTGACGCTCTGGGAAGAAACATACTACTGTACGGTGCACTTGCGGGGACGAAACTGGTTTTGCTCAACACATATGGTCCTAACACAGACGAACCTGAGTTCTATCTAGATCTAATGAACATGCTCACCAGATATCCGTTAGTCCCGATCCCGTGGTGGGGGTGACCTTAATACCATCTTAGACCCTGACGTGGACAGGTCTGGGACCAAACCCCGGCATTATCCAGAGTTGCCCTGGTTATATTGGAAATGCGGTCCAACCTCAGTGTGGTAGATGCCTGGAGACTGCTACATCCGATCTCCTGTGAGTACACCTTCTACTCATCGGTGCATGATTCGCACTCTAGGATTGACCTATGGCTTCTATCGGGACAACTTATAACTTGTACCTCAGAGGCTGCGATACTCCCAATGATTTATTCTGATCACTCTCCAATCACCCTAGCCCCGTCTTGGGTGAGCTACAGCCCCCTGGTCGCCCATGGCTACTAAAGCCCCATGCTCTCTTAAACCCAGTCTACAAGGCCAGGCTCAGCGAAGGCATAACTGAATACTTTGATCTCAACACTGGCTCTGTTGATTCCGTATCAATACTGGGGATGCTTTCAGTGCCTAAATCAGGGGTATGGCATATCCAAGGAGTCTGGGATCCTGAAGGTGTTTATACCCTGCACTATCCTACAGTGCGAGTCCTCCTTGAAGGGGCTGGAGACGGCGTATGCACTGGACCTGAGCTTGATTGCATTGACTGACATTAAGGACGCCCTTTATGGCTTTCGTGAAGCTGCTGAGTGGGAGCACAGATTCCAGGGTATCACATTAGCCGCAAGACAATATGGTGAAGGTAACTGACCAAGAGGCCTACTGGCACGCCTGGTTAGACAGGAGATTGGCGGTCACCACATCCCTCTTATCGAAGGTCCGGACGGGACACTGGTCCACACAGATGGAGAAGTGAACGAAGTGTTCTGATCCTTTTATGCATCATTATACTCTGCTTGTGATGAAGCCCCAGATATGGTGATAGAAACCTTTTTAGATTCACTTCCCCTTTCAATACTGTCTAACGAGGCTAGAGACGCTCTGAACAGTCCCATTGTAGCCGAGGAGATCTCACAGGCTATTGATGCCCTACCCCTTATCAGGGCTCCCGGACCAGTCGGTCTCACTATAGACTTTACAAGAACTTCAAACATCTTGTTGTTCCCCATCTGGCAGCTCTCTGGGATGAGTCCTGTACCATGGGTGAATTACCCTCCACACTACGACAGGCAGTGATTTCGGTCCTGCTTAAGCCTTGGAAGCCTGCCACACATAGTGGATAATACGTGGATAATACCGCCCACTGTCACTGATGAACAGTGACGTCAATATATCTGCTAAGGTTCTAGCTATACGTTTGACCCCGTATATGCCTCCTCTAATACGCACTGATCAGTCTGGGTTTGTTCGGGTCGCTCAATACAACTGCTATATGTCAAGCCTGTGTGCGCACCAATGGCTGAACTTGATGACCGTTCAATATCGGCAGGGGAACCAGACAGCGGTGTCCTTTTTCCCCACTTATCTTTGCACTAGTCATGGAACCCTATGCCGATCTTATACAGTCCAAACACGCACATAGAGGTATACGTCTCATGGGCACCCTCGAGGTTGTTTCCCTATATGCTGACGAAGCGTTACCAGAGCAACCTCAACCCATCATGCATGATGTTTCCCATTTTCGCTTCTTATCGAAGTCCTAACTGTTTCCCCTGACCAACGCCACAGCGGCTCTATCCGACTTGTTGGGGTTTGGATGGGTTCACAATGAGATAAAATACTTGGGGATCACGATCACTAGGCACCATGACTCCTTATATGACCGTAATTTTGGATCCTATTTGCAGCAACTTGAATAGAAACTACTTACGTGGTCTAAGCTCCCTATTACCCTGATAGGCAAAATCTCTCTCCTTAAGATAACTCTGCTACCCGAGATCCCATACTGCTTCCTCAACATCCCTCTGTGGCCCGGCACTGAATTCTTTACTAAACTTCGCTCCATGACGAATAGTTTCCTATGGCACTCCGGAGCGGTGCACTTGAAATGGTCAACCCTAGTTAGACCACTTGACCAAGGTGGCCTAGCAGCTCCTGAATTTGAGGCATACTGGATTGCAGCACAAGCCCATTATGCTGCATACGGGTCTGCGGATGACATACCGCTCCCACGATGCCTCCAGCTTCCCCCTAACTGGACCGACCCTGGCATACTTAGCCCTGCAGCTATTACTGCTCTAGCCTGGGCCAAGATTAGCAAATTGACAGGCTGCCCCCGGCCATTTCATAAAGACCTTTCACTATGGAACTTTATTCCTAGTTTCCCTAAGACTGACAAATCCATAGCTGCTAAATGGCCAGCAGCAGCTTTTCCACCCTGGGTGAGATGTATGAGCAGGGCAGGTTCCTGGGCTGGTCCGAACTATGGAGGCGGTTAGTAGGTACACCTTATTTGTGGCTACAGTACGCCGGACTTAGGCGTGCAATTGTGAAGCAGGGGCTACACAATCCTACACTTCCCCCTGATTAACTGCTGCTGGCCCTTGTGATGAGTACAGGTGTCCCTTCTGGCATTGTGTCTCTTTTGTATAAGCAGCTTCAAACCCGCAGGGCTGTACCATTTGCTAAACTTAGAATGGCCTGGAGTACAGACCTGGGGATCGATATCACTGATGAGATGTGGGGCGATATGTGTGGATGAACTCGTACAGTGTCCTTTAACTCACGTTCGCGCTTGATCCAATTCAAGGTTCTCCACGGGTTTCATTACACCCCGCTAGGCTCTCGCGACAACTCACCCCGGTGACCTCGGTGCCATAGTGATAATGCGGGATACTTCCATATGATGTGGGCCTGCCCCCGCATTTCAGAATATTGGTCCAAGGTCTGCGCTACTGTCGCCAAGATAACTAAACATACTGTAGAACCCTTGCCCATGAATTGCCTGTTCCATTAGTACTTATCGCTACCTAGGAGCCGCTGCAAGCTGGCCAGCCTGTGCATGCTGCTCATGGTGCAGTGCTTACTAATGGTGTGGCTCAAACCGACTGTGCCCACGATGGAGCTGTGGCTTCGTGAAGTCACTTGGGCTTCTGAAACTTAAGAAAGATAGACCTTGATGCAGGCGCCTGTTTGCAAGCCAGGTGATATATGGCCCCCATTTATGGCATACTTACATGCAATAACTGATGATGGAGCAAGCATTGTGGATTCTGCTGGCCCCTCCAGCCCTAACCAGCCCGACTAGCTTTGTTCTTGACTATTGCATTTACTGTAACATGATCTGGACTGCTGATATACCTATATGTGTTATTCCCCTGCATATTGCCTACATGCCAGCTTGTAATCTTATGCTCCGCTGTTTTCCGTGCTATCTTGCCGAACTAAAAAAAAAAGTAAAAAAAAAAAAGTCAGGCTAGGATGGTCAGACAACAGCAACAAGTGGGCGGTTCGCGACTGGAGGGAAAATTACACATACATGGAAATCTTTCCTAACAGAATGTAAAAGTCCCAAAAGTGCCCCCAAGTCAGTGTTTGAAGGCACTTACTATCCTAATAGACATGGCACAAAAAGATATCTGCTCTGGAGGCCACAGCAGTTACCCATGTTGGCAATATTATTACACAGAAACATACTCCTTCAATGCGGACAATAGACGTGAGCACTGCACATATTACAGGCCATCAAATCCCTCTTGCAGTCACCATCAATTCTTAGCACCTTGTTGTCTTTTTATTCAAGTTTCCACGACATTAGCTCCCTGATGTCACAGAGCGATTAATTGCTTTTCAGCTGACATTTAATGAGAGAAAGCCTTGTGTAAGGTTTTTATGCTGTTTATTCCCATCATGGGTAGTTTTCCTGCATTTGTATGGTGGAGAGGAGGGGCAGAACGTGACTCCCTTCCTCTACGCTAGACAAATACTTCAGCATTTGTGGCGGCATGGATTGTCATGCTGGTGGGAATGCTGGAGGTCCCTATGGAGTCCGCCAGCTTTTTACACCAGCAAAATGCAGGCGCACTCCATAGGGATCCATTGTAAATGCTGCCTGCCAATTGTCCATGACAGGCAACGTTTCATCAATTTTCACGGTGGAGTGCAAAACCATTGGGCAAAAGGAGGAATAGACTCTTGCACACTGTCTTTTGCTCTGCCCTTTTGCAATCCGCCGTGCAAATGGCAGAAATTCGGAAGCAGAGATGCTGTCTTTTGTGGGTTCCCTGGCATCAAATGACACCGAACTAAAAAAGTAGCTCCCCAGTGTATCAGTTCTCTGCTGTCCCGTGATAATCTGCAGCTATTCGCCACCTTGCTGCATTCCTTTTACTTGATTCTAATTTCAACACCCCCCAGCTGCCTCTGGCTGTTTTTCCCAGCTGTGAAGCAAGGGGCAGTGAGGGGGGGCACAGGCATCATGTTGAAATTAGCACACAAGCCCTGACACATTTTCTGCTGGCCCCGTGCAAGGACATGTGCAGACATGACCTCCAGCGGTTCAGGAAGGAAAGAACCAGAAGACAGGCCTTCTCTGTTTATACCCCTCGCTTGCCATAAACACCAGACTTGCCCCCTCTCCTCTACATTTCAGGAAGCCGATGAAGGCCCTCCTCAAGAAATAGCTCTTCCCTAACACCTAGGTCAACACACCATCCACTCCCCACCTAACCTGAGACTGGGAAATCTGCTCCCCCTGCTTCCTCTCATGAATGCCTCTTGCTACCAAACTGTCTCCCCCAGTGTTAGCTCCCCGATCCCTAGCATTGATCCCTTGAGATGTGCTTCCCTTGCCATTATCAGACATTTTACAGCAAAAATGAGGCCTAAAATAAAGGATAATATGAAAGGCCTTTCTGGCACAGCAGAAGAGACACCACCCATACATGTTGTTATTTGTTGGACATTTCTGCCTCGTGCTTACTGTCATGATTACAAGGATGCCTGATAGAAGTGCAAACTTTGCTCTCTGCCATGTTCAAATAGAATGCCATTATGTATTTTTAGCAGTGCAGCCACCATGTGAGAATCCCAAAGAACAAGGCTGAGAGGAAAACAAGGACCATGCTCTGTTTGAAAGATAGTCCCAAAACTGAAGTATTTATTTATATTGCCATAGAAAACAGCAGGCCAGAATGTATTGAAATAATTAGAATATATTTTCCAACGCCTGAGAAACATGGAATATGTTATCCACATGAGTATCCAACCTGACTCTCTAGAACATTCAATCTTGCAACTTTGCAGTTGTAAAGGGGTGTCTTTATTATGCACTTTGAGCACAAACAAAATGGTAAGAACATGCATAGTCTAGTGCAGCCTCAAGTAAAGTAATCTGTGTCTATTTTGTTGGGGCAGTCAGGAAAGATCCTCACGATCAAGAGGGGTTTATGTTGCGCATGCCATATTTGTGACGGGAGGTGCAGAAAACGAGGTGCGATGGTGCAATTTCATATGTATTCAGTGTAGTTAATTAAGAATGGGATATGTTAGAGATATCCTTAATGGGCCGAATCACAGCTGTGAAAATGAATCTGCTCCCTAGCCTGCTCTACTGCTGTGCCTCCTTCCCAGTGGAGATCCCCAAATCGGCAATAGACTACCTTCAACAGAAGGTCCTGGGATTCATTTGGAAGGGGAACAAAGCTAGAATACCAAAGAAAGTTATTGCGGGTGGTGCTCGCTTGGGGACCTTGGGGGTCCCAAATTTATGGAGGTATATTGAGGCAGCTCAACTCATACATCTATTGACATGGAGATCTGAAGTGCCATCTCCGAAATGGATGGAGATTGAGCAGTCACAATGCTCGCTCCGTCTCTGCTTCCTCCCATTCATCCTGCACTCGCTGCGGAAACAATGGCAACTTGTTCTCACCGCAACTAAAGTCACCTTGAAGGTCTGGGATGAAGAACTAAAAGAGATACCAAGAGGCATGGGTCCACTCTCCCCAATCTTTGGCAACCCTTTCTTCACACCGGATATGACCACCCCGCGCCATTCGAAAACTGGAAACGGGGTACTACAAGCTCTCGCCCAATTGTATGTGGGGGGCCTAGCCCGCACGTTTGAGGAATGTAAGAGAGAATTCCACCTCATGGAGTCAGACAGGTTCCCCTACCTCCAGTTGCAGCACTGGATTACGCATCCTGAGACCAAACACAAAGCCACGTGCACCGTAAACCCGCTTGAACTAAAAATTTGGGAGGGCTTGAGCAAGGGAGGCATCTCGAGACTATACAAACTTCTGAGAGCAAACCTTTTAACTCCCTGTAGACTGGACTTCATGCCCTGATGGGAAGCAGATCTAGGCCTTCAGCTCAGACTGGTTGGACATCTGGGCCAGAGCCCATTCATTCTCGACGTGTTACAAACAATGAATGTGCCCTAAAGTTGATATTTCGGTGGTATTATCCCCCCTACCCAGATTCACCAATTTCAGGCATTCATTCCCTCCACCTGTTGGCAGAACCAGGAGGCACAAGGAATATATTTTCATATGTGGTGGAGTTGCCCCCATGTCCAGCTATTCTGGGAGTCTCTTGCAGGAACGAAGATCTAACGGGGAGCAAACTCCTGATCTGCCCCAAAACTTTGTTGCTGGGGTGCCCAGTGGAGGGGGTCTATCCCAAAGCGGGAGCGCCTGCTAAACTTCTAACACAGCTGCTATTGGCGGCATGCATCACGATTGCTCGGTGCTGGAAAGCCCCACAGGGCCCAGACATGATTTTTTGGTAGGTAAAGATCTGGGATGTGTTTGAGTCGGAGAAAGTAATCGCAGCTAGGGAGGGGAAGCTTCACCAATTTCATACCATCTGGTCACTGCTTCTTGAGTATGATAGCAAATATCTGTCCCTGACTTTTAAGCCCTGCCTGGCTTGGCTGTATCTGTGTCAGGATGGAAAAGGAAGAGAAGTGCAGGAGGAGAAAGCACTGGTGGGAATATCTCATGTAAAAAAGGGGTGATGGGCCAGGTAATATA
Organism: Ambystoma mexicanum; assembly: GCF_040938575.1. NCBI lineage: Eukaryota > Metazoa > Chordata > Amphibia > Caudata > Ambystomatidae > Ambystoma > Ambystoma mexicanum. The sequence goes on along the minus strand of NC_090931.1, from coordinate 487,819,015 downwards.
TGTTTGTCTTGCTTATAATGTTGCCTGTACATGATGGTACTATGTTGTTATACTATGCTCCAACCGTTTACTAAAAATCTGTAAAATAAAAAAGAGAATGGGATATGTTACTTCAGTGTTTGCTAAACCACATATAAAATATAAATACGATTCACACATATTGTGCTATTGAGCACCCAGAAGCAGGCAATGATGAGTTTTCATAATGCACATGCTAGAAAGGGGGCCTATCCTGAAGAACCCACTGTAAAGGAAAGATAGTACATGAAAGCACAATGAGAAAATATGTAAAGGGGATTTATGAATCTGCATGTAGTGGACTTTTTTATAAATAGGTTAAAACACAGCAGTCAGGGTTTGACTTTGGGAAACTGGTTCTGTTGAGTATGAAAGGCCAGAGAATGGGTAAATAAGTAACTATGGCCTTAGCGATGGTCAGTGCAGCTAAAGGAGCCAGCCATGGTTTTTATGACTGGTAGCATCGTAGAAAGCAGATGTAATCTCTTAAGTACATGCAAGCATGCAGGAGGGTTTCGGCTTTTTGTTTTGGTCAGCAATAAAACATGATGTGAAGTAATGGCCGAGGCTAAAGTGATTGAAACCCAGGAGTTTCGATTGTTCTCAGATGTGCTGCGCATAATGAAATGGTAGTTATTCTTATTAGAATGTTTCAATGGAGCCAGTTAGCCGGGTGGGTGAGATAGCTACCGTCAGTTCAAAGAGAACCTATTTACTCAGCCTCCTTCATATCGCTTGAAGTATCTGTGCAAACCATGTGCAATTATGTTTAAGGATAAAGGGCTCAGGCCAGTTGTTAGTAGTAATGAATTATGTTTGCACACACAACTGTTTGATGATGTCACAATCTACTACGGACGAATCCCAAGAAACAGTGTGCTATGAAAATGATCTGGAGATGGTAGTTATGATAACAAGTGGCCAATGAGAATGGAAGACTTAGAGAAAAGGGGGATTTCTTTGTAGAGGTTTTGGCCATGCATATGCGGGGGTGGATAGTAATAAAATTATATGGGAGTGTTTTAACTGTTGCAAAATTGTATATAATTCTCCTCATTACGAGGTTGGAGGTAGCCATGGCGCTATTAGCACCATGGCTGCCCCCAAACTCGTTCCGACTCCGCCCATGTGAATGGAGCAATTACCGGGGCCATTCACCATGGCCATTCCCCATTCCCATTTCAGCCCCATAGGCCATACCGTTATTAGCTACAGAGTCCCTTTACGGGTCCCATCCTTAATGCCTGGAAAAACCAGGCGTTAAGGGAGGACCCGCAAAGGGAACTCGTAGTAGGGCGGTAAGGGATTACCGGCACCAGTGCCCTTACCGGTGCCGGTAATCCCTTACCGCCCACCTCGTAATGAGGCCCAATGTGTCAATTTATGAGACTCAAATTAGTTTGGCCCAAGAGAGTCATCTATCTGCTCCCTGGACAATTGTACAATAAACTTGCTTTACATACAAAACGTGCATCTGCTTCTTAGGTGGTGGGCCTGCTTTGGGTTAATGTGATAGGGGACCTGCTCCCAAAATTTAGTGACCACAAAGGGATCCCAGGCTTTCCGAATCTTTGGAGGTCTCCTGTCTGCACAACCCAGCTGCAGCACCTCACTACGGGGACCAGTTTTCCGTGCCTTGTGAAAAAGAGAGGTTTGCGGGCGCCATTTTGGGTAAAGGTCCGCCTATTCCCTGTAGGTTTAGTTTAGTTTAGTTTAGTTTATTTATTTGTATAGCACGCCAAACCCTGGAGTATCAGGGCGCAAACAGATAAGGATATGCTCAACTTAGTTACAGGTACATAGAAATCAGATGAAGGTACAGAGATGCGCCGAGCTTGGTTACAGATATGCTCGGCTAATTGCACGTACAGGAAGAGGCAGGAAGAGTAGACAGACATCAGCAATATTACAGCAAGCAGATATGAACAAGGGGAGATCAAGGACAGGGGAACAAGGAGTTTGCTCCTGTTTGCGTAATATATAAATATATACAGTAATGTACAATGTGACAGGTGGAGTAGTTAGCTGTTGTTGGCTCTCAGCCACCTGGTGAGTTTTTGTCTAAATTTTGCAAAAGGCTGAGGTTCTCTAACGTCATGGGGGAGGGAATTCCATAACTGCGCAGCCTTGACCGGGAAGCTATTTCCTCCTATAGTGGCAAGTTTGAAACGCGGGACTTGGAGGCAGTTTGCGTTGGCTATTCTGGTAGGTCTGGAAGAAGTCCTTTTACGTAATCTATCCATGAGGTAAGGTGGAGCTTTGTTGTTGATACATTTGTGGGTGAGGGGGGCGATTTTGAGATGAATTTTGTCTGCGGTGGCGAGCCATTTGTGTTCTCTTCTTGTGGAGGAAATATGCTCGTTTCTATTAATCTTGAGTGCTGCTCTCAGAGCATTGTTCTGGAGCACTTGAATTTTGTGGATGGTCTGTTTATTAGCTCCAATGTAAAGTCCATTACAATAATCTAATTTGGATAGTATCAAGGCTCTGGCTAGTGTAATGCAACTATCTGTGGAGAGGAATTGTTTGCTCGCTCTGATAAGTTTGCATGTATATGCTGTGGCAGAAGCTAAGGAGTTAACTTGTTTAGTAAAGTTCATGGTGGCGTCTAGGTAAAATCCTAAGGTTTTTACTTCATGAGCTACTTTTATGTTGTTCCCATCAATAATGAAGTTGTCGTAATCAGGGCTGAGTTTGGATATATAGGTAGTGGTGCCCAGGATGATAAACTCAGTTTTATCATCGTTCAGGCATAGGCCGTGTGTGGCCATCCATGCCTGGACGATGCTATTGATCCTGTTCACTAGGGCCAGGTTCTTGGCGTAGTCTCCTGAGAGCGGGAGGAGGATCTGGGTATCGTCTGTGTAGTTAGTATAAGCAATGCCCAGATGATCCATTTCATCAAAGAGAGGCTTCGTGAAGACATTATAGAGGGTGGGTGACACACAAGATCCTTGTGGAACACTGCATGTTATAGGGATTGGGTCTGCTGAGGCTGATGGAGCGAAGACTCTCATGGTCCGATTACTCAGGAATGACTGGATCCAAATTATGGCCTCTTTTGAAAAGTGGGCTGCCGAGTCGAGGTGACTACAGAGGACTGTGTGGTCCACTAAGTCGAATGCCGCTGATAGGTCCAGGAGGAGAAGTAGGGCCGCTTGGCCATTGTCTCTACAATCGTCTATTTGGGCCTTAAGGTCTATTAACGCTGTTTCGGTCCCATGTTGCGGGCGGAATCCTGATTGACGGGTTCCAAGTAGGTGGTTAGACTCTAGGAAGCTTTGAATTTGCAAGTAAGCCACTTTATCTAAAATTTTTAGAAGAAAGGGCACAGTCGTGATGGGCCTGAAGTTAGTCGGGATGGCAGGGTCAAGGGTTTGCTTCTTTAGTAGTGGCAGTACCCAGGACTCTTTTAGGTTGATCGGTACTGAACCTGAGGTAAAGGAAGAGTTGATTAGTTTGGTTATAAATGGCGACAGTTCTCTCGCAGCATCCTTGATGAGTTGTGCTGGGCATTGGTCGCCTTTGCAGTTGGACGGTTTGAGTCCCAGGATGACCTTTTCTACCTCTATGGTCGATACCTTAGAGAAGCAGAATCGGGCTCCTAACTTGGGCAGTGGCGGTGGCGCTGAGCTCTGAGGGATGTGTGGTGTAAGTGATGCCTTCTTGATGGCAATTTTGGTTTGTAGGCTTGCTACTTTGTTTGTTAAAGCAAGTTGTATGCTAGAGCACCATTTTTTATCCTTGGTGCAGTTTTCTTGGGGTACAACAGGTGTTTCCAGTTCTTTCAGAATGCTGAACAGTTCTTTGACACTAGATTTTGAGTTGGATATTCTAGTATTGTAGGTTTCTTGTTTGGCTAATAGTATTTCTTTCTTGTATTGGGAAGAGGCTTTGGAGAGGTTGAGTTTATTTTTGACAGATGGGGAAAGTCTCCAAATAGTTTCAAGTTTTCTTTTGGCCAGCCTAAGATTTTTTAGGTGGGGTGTGAACCAAGAATTGAGGGAATTGAGGTGTTTTTTAGGTTTGCTATTTCTTAGTTTGAGCGGGGCTATGTGATGCAGGGCTGAGGACATGACTGCATTATAATGTTCGACTAACAGATTAGGGTCCATGCAGTCAGGTAGTGAGTTTAATTTAGGTATTATAATGGGCATCAGATTTTCCACTGTCATTAGTTTTTTATTTCTCGTTGGCAGAGGTGGGGCAAGTGAGGACGGGGCAGTGACCCGGTGGGTTGTCACTGAGAATAATAGCAGGTGGTGGTCAGTCCAGAACTGCGGTACAGAATCCGTAATATTTACTTCGCAATTATGTTCTGCTATCCAATCAAGGATGCGACCTTTGTTGTGGGTGGGTAGTTCAACTTTTTGGGAGAATCCCAGCTCTTTCAAGGTCAGAGCAATCGCTGAAGATTGGGTGTCCTTATTGTCATTATAGCCTAGATTAAAGTCTCCTAGCACTATTGTTTGGGATGTATTTTTTAGGTTATTGGACAGGGATGTCGAGATGTCCTCAGAGAAGGTTCCGATAGGACCTGGTGGTCTGTAGATGAGGATAATGTTTAGGGTTTGGGAGTTGGCGATGGCTATTTTAGCCGTGAGGCATTCACAGGATTGCATATTGGTAGTGGTGATGATCCTCATGTCCAGGCTAGTTTTAGCTATGATTGCTAGACCTCCACCTCGGGAGGTAAGTCTGTCCGCACGTAGGATTGTATAGTTGTCTGGGACTGCTAGCGATAAGGCTGGGCCAGCCGCATCATGTAGCCAGGATTCTGAGATGGCCAAAAAGTCTAAGTTGTCTGTGGCAATGATGTCCGAGATCTCTGTGGCGTGTGCGACTAGCGACCTGGCGTTTATAAGTGCACCTTTGAGATATGGTTTATGGTCAGCTAAGTTAGGGCTGGTGGTGTTATGACTACCTTTAGTTATCTGTTTGGAGTTATTTAGTTTGGGTCTGTTGGGCTTAGCCTGTTTCCTAGTAGGTTCCGCAATACCCTTCAAGGGTAACTGTATTTTGTTTCGGGATTTTGATAGTTCAGCCTTCTTGGCTGGTAGCTCATGCTTGGCTGGTGTGCTGCCCTGGCCAAGCTGTGTAGGATGACTTGACAGAGCACCATATCAGAGCGCTTCGGGTTCACCTGAGTACATTTTTGGGGTTAAAGCAAGAGGGGAAATAGGGATAAAGAAAGTTTTTTCTTTGATTTAAGGGGTTTGGTAAGGAAAGACTTGGAGTGGGTTTGTGAAGTTTGATTTGATTTGATTTGATTTATTGATTTATAGAGCGCTTTACACCAAGGCACTGTACAGTGGAACAACATAATACATAACAACATCAACAAAATAACAGTGGAAGCAAAATTACATCATGAATCATTCGACAAAACAGTGAAAAGAGCAATTAACTGAAGGGGCGGGGGGAATAGGGGAGTGAGATTAGGGGGGGAGTTGGTCAAGGTTACTGGGATTGAAAGGGTGAGTGCTTTGAAGGAGTTAGTGAATTGTTTTATGTTGTAAGTCACTTTTATATATTTTGACCTAGTTTGTTAGTTTAGAGGTGTGGGGTGGCATCCTACCTAGCACATCCATTGTGAGCTTTGTCATGGTAACCTTTAGTTTACTTGTCTGGTTGGCTGGAGCCCTCACCTAGAGGCGGAGTGGCATCTTATGGTAAATCCAACTGTAGATACCCTGCTGAAGTATACCCCTGGCATTCTTCACTCTGTATTGATTGTGCGGGTGGAGCTCACCTCGATTTTCTTGATAAGACAAAATAGTGAAGCAGAAACTTCCTCTAGTGATGGAAAACTGGTTTTGTTGTAGAGAAGGCCATACTAGTGATGAAGAGAGAGAGAGCAGCAGTGTTGTAGTGAAAAGAATTGAGTTCCTTCTACGCTCGAGTGAAGGATATATCTCGCAAATATTGGCTGCCGAGTGTTTTTTGTTAAGATGCTGTCTTTTGTCTAAGAGTGAGAAGTAGAATTAAAGCAAGTTGCTGAGCAGCAGGATTGGGGTGAAAGTGAGTACAGTGAGTGATTGTGGGTAAAGACTAAGAAACTGGGAAGAGGAAAAAGGGGGTTCTCTGGGGAAAAATGTTGTGCCGCAGGTTTGACTTTGGTGTTATTTTTTGTGAACTTGGTTTGGGTAAATCGAGTTGGAGTATGGAGACTCCGTGGACTCATTTGTGGCAAGTCCTTCCTGCCTATAAGGTGAAAATTCAAAAAATATCATCAGGAATGGCTGCAGAAACTAAGGGGAACATTTTAAATTCTTGGGCTATCGAGGGGACCTATGATAATGGATATTGGAGAACCTGCATACTTTTTTAACTACAAGACGCAAGGGTTCAAAATTAGAGAAGCGGTTGAACATCTTAGAGCTCTGGATGATGTATTAAAAGGGCAGGAAGGCCAATAGTGTTAAAGTCTCATAGAAGGAGCCAAAAAAGAAGGGTGCAGGAATTCCTTCTGCACTGACCCCATGTGGGTGCTCTTCTTTATCGTCTGCAGAGGGTTATACAGACCCTGAGTTTGTACCTTCATTTCCCCCACCAACCACTCCAGTGGTTGCAAGACAGACACAGGTGATGCCTCCATCAGCTGCAATGTCTATGAAGTCAGTTATTGAGGAAAGTGGAGGGGTAACTCCTTCAATGTTTAGGGCTACAGAAAGACTTGAGAATCTAGAGTGGAAAAGGAAATAACTCCCCCGACTGCCAGGTTAGCAAATAGATTAAGGGTGGTAGAACGGGAGAGAGTGAGGCCGGTAGTCATAAGAGCAGATCAAGGATTGAGAACGAGGGAGAAGGAGGAGGCTAGGCCTTTTCCTGCTAGGATAGAGGATAGGCTGTGAAGGGAGGTAGAGACACAGGAGCAGGAAAAAATGAAAGAAGTGCTGAGGCTAGCAGAGGAAGAGGTAATGCTGCGGCAAAGAGATGATGAACGGGATAAAGGGAGAAGACAGGTAAGGCATGTAAAAGATGGAAGGTGGAGACATGGGCAGGTTCTTGTTAGGTTAGATGAATTGATTATCAAAGCGTTCGAGGTTGACATGGAGAACAGGGATATTTCCACAGGTACTGGATTTGAGCAGGGAGGACAGGAGACGAAACCCTATAGTAGTGCTGATTATGCTTCCATACCTGTAGAAGCATCGAGGGAGGTGATAACAAGAGTAGGAGAAGAAGAGGAATGGGAATCGGATGTTGAGCAGGGAGAGGAGGGTGGTTGCAGCCCTGTCTTCTGCTCCAGTAGCAGCAACAGAGAGTACACCATGGGGTCTTAGGACACACAAGGGTTCTCGCATGGTCATAGCAAGTAGCAAGGGAAAGATGGGGAAACCCCATCGAAAACAGGTGCAACTTAGTTACTGTTGTTCCAGAAGGGTCTTGGAAAGACATTTATGTCCTGTGATCACCCATGGACTGGAATAACCCGATGAAGACATTCCAATTGCTCACTGCAGGGGTGGGGAAGTGGATTTATGTATTATAGAAACACACTGCCGGTGTCATGTTGGCCATAGGGGACATGAAGAGCTCATTCACAGCCCCAATGGGGGAGCGGTCAGTTGAGATTTGGAGGAGATTGGGGTACCCAGGAGTTCAGTTGGATACAAATGCCCATGATGGAGCAGCTTTTAATAATTGCAGGGCTCAGGCATTGGGGGTTCTTGCAGATTCTGTATTCGATACTCCTGATGTAAATAAAATTTTAGTAAAAATTATGAAATTGGATGATGATCCTGCCTCACACATCCAGTTACTTCAGGAGATGTGGAAGGCAGAGACGGGAAAAGGGTGGGACAAGAATGTGGCAATTCTTTACCACATGCTAAAGAAGGGACTTCCCAGGGAAATTCAACACAATCTAGAGAAAGTGGCAGGGATGGAAAGAGTTGGCCAGAAATTCAAGCACATATTGTGCATTTTTGTAAAAAGAGGCAAGAAAACAGGCACAGAAGACAGAGGCCAAGCTCGTGCAGAAAAAAACTGTCATAGATTTGTAGAGAAGCCAAGTACCTCTACCGGAAGTCCCACCCCCATGTTGCCTATATGTTGGGAACCGGAAATTGCAACATGCGCAATACCAGTGAGGGTACCTATCGTGAAGAGTCCTTGAAACAAGGTATCCATTGAGAAAACCCTATATGATGTATCCGCAAAGAAATGACAGCCTTCTGAAGGAAGTTTCGGGAAGAAGTATGGAGATGAATGAAAGAGAAGACGGGTGATGTCACATGAAGCAGAAATGATGCACCTAGAAGAAATGCCATTGAAGAAGGTGAATAGATTGTATGGAATCTGACGGCGAAGTATAGAATTGAGCAACATTTTGGGAGCAAAATGAAGATTGCACATGCAGAGAAGCACTGAAGAAAATGCAAAAACGTTTTTAATTGTACAGATGCAGTAACGCAAGTAGACCAAGTAATCATAAGGCTGGTTATATGTAGTGAATAGATTGCAGGCGGTGCCACCAATGTATATATAAGTGTGTATAGAATCTGGGTGTTCCACAATGCATTCTAGCAACTTGGACCCTGTGAATGGAAGGGGTGAAAGTGTGGCCCAGTTGAATAAAATAGCTGCCGGCGAAGGAAAATTCGAGAAGGCTTGCCTGGCCCAGTGTCAAGAGTCGGGCCGCCAAGAGCCTGGTTATCTACTCGAGGAGATAAAATGAATGTGAGAAGCATGATGTGCTTCTGTTTGAGGTGTAACGGAAAAACACTAGAATTGCGTGGTTTTATTCATTTAATAGTATTAAATACAAGAAAGGACCTCAAAACGTGGTCTGCAGTCACATGGTCAGATGAAAATAGATTTTGGGGCGAGCTACACCGAGACCAGAAGATAAGGTCATGCTCTCACTCCCTTTTATTTCCAGAGATGAGAGGCTACTGCAAGGCCGAGTTCAAAGACTAATTGACTTGCAGACAGCAGGAGTGATGATGGATGTTTGGCTATTTGGGTGGGGAGGCATGACCAAGTAAACCCACATGCACCTGGGGTAACCAGCTAGCGTGCTTCTAGCGAGTGGAATATTCCAAAAGGGTATAAGCGTGACAACCAAATGTAGAGCGCCACATTGCGAAGAGCCCTATAGTTTGAGAAGCCAATAGAACGTCATCTATTAGTATGACACAGAAGATGTTTTGCACTAGGGGTGGGCATAGTTGTCCACCTGACCTTAGAGACCCAATCCCAGTCCAATCCCCAATAGAAAGTATACTTAGATGTTCCCCTTAAGCCTATCACATCCCCAAGTAGGTTTTCTTATTTTGCCACATAGCATGACATCAGTAATGATGAACATTTAGTTTAAAGCTGTTTTTTTTAAGTGAAATGTTTGAGACTGCTTGTGTGACGTCGGATGATGTCTGTTGTACTTCCTGTTTTAGACAAATGAAAATAAAACAGTCATGTTTTACCAACTTCCTGAATTGGTCTGATTATTATGTAGGAGTAAGATCTGCGTCCCCATCCATCTCAGATACTGTTACCTCGTCTTAAAGGGCCTTCTGGTTCACTTCTGTTTGGAAGGGGCAGTAATCATTAACTCTATGGAGGGTCAGCAGGAGCAATTGGAACAACAGAGATATGGTGAATTGGGTATGACACGGGGTTGGATGGATGGGTATGCCCCTGGTCCAAGACAAATGAGAGAGTTTTCGAGGGTTAGGGGAGGATTTCTGCAAGGTATAATGGACCAATTGGAAACAACTATGGAGGGTTCTATGAGATTTAGTGTTGGTCACGTGAGAGGTTGGAGCACATGTCACGAGATTCTCGAGACAGGTCACAGTATAGCTCAGCAGATGCAATCCCCAACCCTGCCATATGCCCCAGTCTCTGTGCAATTGCAGCAGGCATGGATTGAACAGAACTCAACTACTGGGGCTGTACAGACTCATGGGATCCCACCAACCATGCCAACACAAGCCCCAGTACATACATGGAAGAAAAATCCTTCACCCCAAGGTACGGTTGCTCATTATAAGGAAGGAGTCCTTTTTTGCTCCCCGGTGTTATTATGTACCAGAAGTAGAACAGACAATAGGGCTGTCTGAAGTGTCCAGTCCTGTCAATTACCACTGATCCGGAAGAGGAACCCTGAATAGATGTAGAGGTAGGTGACCGAACGGTCTCTATCCTGTCATTTCCTTATACTGAAGATGTACATATTAAAGTAGATACTCAAAATATATATGCTCCTTTGTGACACAAGGGTGCCCCAGGGGTACTATGACTCTGAGAGTGTCTCTAACAGGGTGGTTGGTTCAAATGGATTCGCGAAATGTACACGTGGCCAGTACTGTAATTCAGTACATGGACAATGAGTTTGTAGCACTTCAGAGGAGCAGTGTCAAAGAGATTCAAGAACGCTCCTCACCCTGCTTGCGGAGCAGGGGTATGAAGTCGGCAAAGTTAGTATATTTGGAAAAGTGATATTGCCGCAAGGAGGGAGGTAATGCCAGAGAGAGCCACCGCAGTTCAGAATACACTTCAGCCAGTTATGGTGAAACAAACGCAGCAGTTTTTGGGAGTCTGAAACTATTGTAGATCGTGGATCTTTGACTACTCTAGTTATGAGAGACCCTTAATGCAGTGGCGTTGGAAGCACAGAAGGTGAAAGGTTCGCAAGAGTGGTCTCAAGAAATGGGAACTTGCTTTTGGGAGCTCAAGGGGGCAATCAGCAATGCTCCCTTCTGGGGGACCCCAAATTACAAGAAACCATTCTATTTGTTTTCTCTTTTGAACGGGCAGGTGATGACAGTGGTCCTAACCTGGCAGACATTGCTAGGCCACAAACCTTTAACATACTGTAGTGGACTCCTAGACCCAGGGATGCTGGGACAGTTCCCCTGTGAGCAAGCTCTAGCAGCATCAGCTTTTGCAATTCAACAATTCAAATGTTTTCAACCATTACCATGGGTTGCCCGGTGACATTGTATGTGGAGCATGCAGTCTTTGCAATCTTGGAAAAGTTCAAGTCAACTTTGACTTCTTGCCATCACACTACATTACCTGCTTCTTCCAATCTACGTCCCCTGTTGTGCTCCATGCTTTCTTGTTGGCTCTGTCCTTCTTCCCATGTAGGTCCCCTGCTGTGCTCTGTGCTTTGTTGCTTGGTCTTTTCATCTGAATCCTTTTTCTTCTAGGTTCTCTATTGTGCGCTGTTGACTATGTATTGCATCTGATTTCTCTGGCCCGTTGCTTCTTGTCCATTGTTTGACCCCCTCCGTTTGTGTCCCCGCTGGTGTCCCCCCAGCACTACACCCCTATCCCCTGCTTGGGCGCCCCCTCTCCAATCCCCCCTCTTCCTCTCTGCACTCTCTATGATGCTCTCTAACTGCTTTTCTATTGACTATCCCATCCCTCTCAATAGGTCTAGCAGGAAGAAGCTCAAAAAGGACATCCTGATCTCCAACCCAGGCCTCCCTATCGCTGGTACTGACACCAGTGCTTCCTCCAGACAGACCATTACCGACATAATAATAATAATAATAATAATAATAATAATAATAATAATAATAATAATAATAATAATAATAATAATAAATGGTTATTTTTAATGTGCTTATCCTCTTTGTTGTTCCCTCTCCACACCTATGGACCCTCCACATGGTCTCTGTTCTATCTCCTTTTTCCTCTTCTCGCATTAATGGTGGCACCTATGGGAGGCCCTCCTGGCCCCCTCCCACACCTTCAAGACCATCATTAATGTCAATTTAAATGGCACCATCTTGGTCCAGGGCCCTCTGGCCAATTTCCTCCTTTTTGAAAGATGCTTCCAGTGCCTTATCAACTTCCTTTCCTTTCCTGCTATTCCTTATTCACCCTTTCTGGCTCCTCTGCCACCTCCATCCTCCTCTGCTAATTATATGGCACCCTCTGCTGCTTCTCTGGCCACACTGTTGCCTCCTTCTTCCGTCACCCCTCTGGCACCCTCTTCCTCCTCCCTGGCTACCTTGCTTTCTCCTCCTTCCTCCTCTGCCCATCCTCAGCACCTCCAACACCTCTGCAGGGCATACCTCTGACCTGTACCCCTCCACGGAAGTCCTTTAAAGGGGGCAACCTGATCCATATTGCTACTCTCAACTCTCGCTCATCTGTCAAACACTCCCCTGACATCTGCCGTCTCTTGGAAGAACTTGATTTGGATGTACTTGGTCTAATTCTATCATGAGCTTTGACACTCTACTTCCTGATGGCTACAAGATTCTCTCCAAACCCAGAACCAACCATTCCAGTGGGGGTACAGCCTTGATCTTCCCAGGGTGGATCCCTGCTTCTTTCCTTCCTATGCAGGACTACTCCTCCTTTGAATGCCTGGCCTGCAGGCTCTCTATCTCTCCGTTCAATTTCAATTTCAATTTCTTTATTTGTAAAGCGCGCCTTGCCCACGGGCATCTTGGCGCATATCTTATGAGAGGTTACAGCAGACATATAATAGAGCGGCATGGAGTATATCAAGGTATAGTCTCTATTTACAATATTTACAGAGGTATGTATATATACATCATATGCAGGGTGGCTAAGTTAGCAGTACAGAGATGGAACAGGAAATGGTGCTAGTTGCCACTTCTCAGGAGCCACAATTTAGTATTGCGTTTGACGGCATACGGGGAGGGTTCAGACCTGAGTGTGGGAGGCAGTGTGTTCCATAGTTTGGTCGCTAGTATAGGGAAGCTGCAGCCACCAGATTTCTGTCGCTTGAACTTGGGGAGGGTCAGACAATTGGCTTGTGCCGATCTCTGCGGTCGAATGGAGGTGCAAGGTGCAACTTGATTCGAGAGTTATGTTGGAGCCTGGTTGGAGAAACATTTGTGGGTAAGTGTCTAGGTTTTTAGAGAGATTCTTTGGGCTACTGAGAGCCAACCCATGTTGCGTCTGGTGGCTGAGATGTGGTTGTTTCTAGGAATGTTGAGAGCTTCTCTGATGGCGTTGTTTTGGGTGACCTGTAGCTTATTAAGGTTCCTTTGGCTGGTAGCCAGGTAGAGCGCGTTACAGTAGTCGATCTTGGACATGACAAAGGTTCTGGCTAAGATGATGCAGTTAGCCGTGGAGTGAAAGGGGCGAAAAGCAGTAATCAGGTTGCACGTGTAGGCAGAGGCAGATGTAACTGAATTGGTTTGTCTGGAGAGGGACAGATTGGAGTCAAGGTAGATCCCAAGGGTTTTGGTGTCTTTGGAAACCTTGATGATGTTGCCGTCAATGGTGAAAGACTTGAAAGCAGCATCAAGTTTACTGAGGTGGTAGTGTGAGCCGAGGATGAGGAGCTCAGTCTTATCCCCATTAAGACATAGCTCGTGTTGAGCCATCCAGCCTTGTATGACCAGGTGGACGTCATTCAGTGATTTGGTGTCAGCCAAGTAGTCTCCAGTGAGAGGGATGAGTATCTGGGTGTCATCGGCATAATTTGTGTAGGTGATGCCCAGATAGTCAAGAATATCAAAGAGAGGTTTGGTGAACATGTTGTATAGTATAGTGTAGGGGATACTCAGGAGCCCTGAGGCACTCCTGAGTCTGAGGAGCTCCTGGCCTCTCTCTCACTGTGGCCACTATCTACCGGCCACCTGGCCAGGTCACCCTCTTCCTCTCTGAGTGGGCTGACCTCTCCTCCTCCCACCTTGTCTCTACCTCCCAACTTCTCTTCCTTGGAGACTTGAAGATGCACCTGGATGCTACTTGCCTTTTTAAGGGACTCTTTTGCAACCTCTGCAACTCTCTCTCTCTTTCTCTCTCTCTCTCTCTCTCTCTCCCTCTCCCTCTCTCTATTCTTTCCTCTGGCCAGACTCACTCTGCAGGGCACACCTTTGATGTTCTGATCTCCTCAGACCTCCCCTTCGATAACCCTCTCACCACTCTTCTCTCCTGGAGTGATGACTTTTTCCTTTCCTCCCACCTCTTTCTCTCTACCCTTCAGGCCAAGCCGACTCCAGCACTGCACCTACCTTCTCGGTCATCCGACCCATGAAGCGTGTGTTAGGTGAGGCTTTTGCCGCTACTTTTGCTTCTCCTTCTGCACCTTTGGCTGACTCACACTCTGACAGAGCCCTATCTAAACTTCATCTCTCAATCTCTAATACTCTTGATGTCCTTGCCCCTGTAATGAGGATCCGTTTGAAGCCCAAATCCAAGTGCAACTCTTGGTACAATTCCAACCTCATCACCCTTAAAAGCAAATATAGTGTGGCTGAGAGGAACTGGAGGTCATCAGGCGCACACCCTGACAAATTGGCTTGTCCCCTGCTCCAAAGGCAATACAGACTCTCTGTCCTCGCTAAAAGAGAGCCCACATCCAAGCCTACATCTCTGCGGCATCTAACAACTCGGCCGAACTCTTCAAAATCTTCATCTCACCTCCTCCATTCTCCTCCTTTCCTTTGTTCCCTCCAGACAATGTTTAAGGACAAGTCTTATCCATGAAAACCTTGTCAAAGCAGGTTCTTCGCTACTCATCCAGAGCTATCAAGGGCTACATTTATACCGTTGCTCCAGCCTTGGCCGATTTCTGCAGTCACTTCTTTGTCACTGGAACCTTACCCTCCCCTTAAGCACTACCTTGTGCACCCCCGTCTTAAGAAGCCCTCTGCTTATCCTTCCTCTCCGGCTAACTATTGCCCGATCTCCATCAATCCTTTCCTCAGCAAACTCTTGGAAACGATAGTCATCTCCCAGCTTAATCTGCATACTGAATCTGTTGGTTGTCTCCACGACCACCATTCTGGCTCAGAGCTGCCAGAAGCATGGAAAGTGCTCTCCTGAATACACGTAAAGACCTGCTCTCTAACCTTGACTCTAACCTTCCTTCTGTCCTTATTCTCCTCGATCTTTCTTCTGCTTTTGATACGGTCAACCATGCCATCATGCGCAATCACCTCCATGATAACCTGGGTATCACTGATCAGGCCATAGCCTGGCTGACCTCCTTTCTGACTGACCAACCCTCTCAGGTCCAACTGGGGTTGTTCCTATCTTCTATCTCTCTCTTTACTTGTGGTGTCCCCCATGGGTCTAACCTTTCTCCCTGACTTTTCAACTACTACCTAGCACCTCTTGCCCACCGCATTGCTACTTTCTGCTCCAACTTTCAGTGTTATGCGGTTGACACCCAGCTCTCTTTCATGCTCTCCTTGGGCACCTCTTCTCCTTCTCTCATACCAGACTGCCTGGCTGCAATTCAGGAATGGTGTGCCACTAGTGATCTATGCCTTAATGCCAGTAGGTTTGAGATCCGCCTCATTGGAACACCATCTCCCTCCTTTCCTCTCTCTCCCTGGCTGCCCACTCTGGGCCCTCTTCCTGCTCCTACCTATGAGGCTAAGGACCTTTGTGTCATCTTCAACTCCACCCTCTCCTTCTCTCCTTACATTTCTCACATCTCTAAGAAGTCAAACTATCAGCTGCATCTACTCAGAGGTATTCTTCCTTTTCTCACTTTCCCCAGAATCTCACTGTCTCCAGAGCTCTGGCCCTCTCTAGGCTGAACTACTGCAACAGCCTCTTTCTAAATGTACCTGCCTCTACTCTATGACCTCTACAACTTATCCAGAACAGGACTGCAAGATGTGTCCTGGGCCTCAAGCCCAGGAATCGTATCTCTCCATCTCTGAAATGTCTTCACTGGCTCCGTGTGGCAGCAAGGATTAAGTTAAAAACTCCTAAACATCTCCCTTCTCGACCTCTCCGCTCATCCACTTCCAATTCTCTGAGGGTCAGATGCTTTTCCAAGCAGAGAGTTGGGGGCAGATCTCTCTCTTCAGCCGGGGCCTCCCTCTGGAACAGCCTCCCTCCCTCTCTCAAACTTCAGCAGAACTACCCCCGGTTCCTAGAAGCAACTCAAGACCTTCCTTTTTGTTTCCACTTTCTCTCATCCCCTCCCCTGCTGATGTCCCGACATCTCCATGCACTGGTCACCTGGCTACCCTCTGTACTTGGGCCTAGGCTACTGCATATCCAGTTTCCCTTGCTCTGCCTCTGGGCTGCCCCAGCACTTTAGGTCTGTATCTGCAACCCTATAGTCCCTTCTCTCTGCACGTATGAGCCACTCGCTGGCTGCATTTATTGAGTTACCTGCACTTCTCCCCTGCCCCACCCTCAGCCTTTCTCCCCTTCCACTTCCCTGCACTTGCATGATCTGAATGACACATGGCCTAGTAAGATCGCTGTTCTGTCTTCCCTCTGTGTCCCCCTCCTTGTGTAGTCATGACTAGAAACACGTATGTACAGGCACGTTATAAATGCCATATCATATCATATCATATTCAGAAGTTTCAGGATATGAGGTTATTCTGCAACATTAGCAGCCGAGCCAGTGCAACCTGATGCTATTGTTCATGATTGTGTAACTTATGAGGAGGAAAATGAAGAGAGGATAGGTGTTATGGAAGATGCGTTGGAGGGAGGTGAGGTGCTTTTTGTTGATGGGTCTTCAATAATTGATCAGGACACTGGTGGGAGGCATACGGTTGCAGCCATTGTGAGCTTTGTGGATGGGGAATGCCAGGTCAGATAGAAGAGACGGTTGCATTTGCATTACTCTGCGCAAGCAGTGGAACTAGTGGCACTTATAGAGGCGCTAGAAATGAGTAAGGGGAAGGCAGTCACTGTTTATTCTGACTCTGCGCATTTCACCTCCACTGTACATTACGGGTTATCAAGATGGCAGAGAAGAGGGTTCAGGAGATCTGACGGGATCCCAGGCCAGCATGCTGCACTGCTATCCAGAATAATTGAAGTGTTAATTTTGTCCACAGAGGTAGATTTAGTTAAATGCAGTGTGCATACTAACCATACTAATCCAATAGCCTCTCAGAAACAATGCTGCAGACAAGGCAGCAAAGGAAGTGTCGTACTTACCACTTACAGATTCCTAGAAAATCGAAACTATGTACCAGCAATCCCTGTGCTTCAAATCATAGAGATGCTGGGAAGAACAGGAGCTCTAGAAAAAGAGAGGATGTGTCCTCTCCCCTACGGATTTGCTTAGGAGACACGAGTTCATGGAGAAGGTAGTAATGCCTCTGGAACTGCTACTTGTGGCTCTAGAGCAACTACATTACCCATCACACACTTCACAGTGACACCTTCAGGAACAGGTAAGTAGATTTGTAGGCAACTGTGGAGACTGCAAAGAATTCAACCCCAGAAACAGCATGAGGTCAGTAAGGGGAGTCTTGCCTAGGACCACTGGGCCATTCAGGAAGCTCCATATATATTTTGTGGACATGATCATGAAGTGCAACAATTATTAACATTCCAGCGGCTGCGGCATGAGCGTGCTACTTAAGGCCTGGGGGCACGCTCGCTCGCAGTGCGGCTTGCAGCCGGCTCCTGGTGTGGGTCCTGGCATTGTCTCTCTCCACTTCCCATACCTGCTGCTTCTTTCCTGCTGGGCTTGTGGCGAGGGCCCATGTGCTCGACGGGCTTTCTTCTGGTGTGTCTGTGGCTCTGTTTGCTGTCCTTCCATTTCATTCGCTCTGGCGCTGCTGTTGTTTTTCAATGGCCATAGCTCAAAGTGGCTTGGGAAATGCCTACCTAATGTGAGGAGAGAGAACTACAACGGAGGAGGTGGTACCCGTACTGTCTACCTGAATTTGATTGAACAAAAATAAATTTAACTGACCTGTCACTGAGCTGAAATGAACAGCTACTGCATTGAATTGAATTGCCACCTAATTTGTTATCCATCCACGTTTCTTTCCTGATCGCCCTGATCCTTCAGTGCTTCCCACTCCTACTTCATATTGATTACCACTGATTTGGCATGGCAGCACCACGGGCCCTTGTGGCAGAGACTGGTTTGCCTTGCGGGTCTCTGCATGATTTACTATGCAGCTTCCTGAACTCTGGACAGCCTAAGCGCAAAATACCAGTACCGAATATTTCTAATATTTCTAACATAAAAACATTAGAAAAAGGATAAAAACCAATGCTCCAATAACAAATGAGAATTTCACATTTTTATAGTAACAGTTTAGATCTTCATAACCAGGCCCTGTGGAGAAATGTTGTAATATAAAAAACTGCATTCAGATCAATTGTGCTTTTGCAAAATGCCACAGCTACTTCAGTTTGCCTGATGCCCTTTAATTTAAAAAGGGGCACCAAATAGCATCTCCTAAGATCTGAGCAACCAGGACAAAAAAGTAAAAAATTGTTAACTGATCCTCGATATTCCCAGAGACTTTACATTGGACATGTGGTGACCATTTTGCTGTAAAGAGGCCACCTTAAGTGCGCCTGTGCGTAGCAGAAGAAATAGGGCTCGGGCAAACCCAGGTGTCACAGAATCTAAATACGGCTCAAAGCCTTCTATTTGCTTTAACATCAGATATGGTGCACCCTCTTCAACACAGTACATGCCCTCTCGATATGCCTAATTGTGGCGTCATTGCACTTAGACAATCAGGGAAACTGATTGACAGTCCTACATTCAGCCTTAAGTGTTAGTTAAAGTCACTAGTTGTCACACATACAAACACTTTTAGGAACCAACTGAATACACATGGTACTTATTCTATGTTTACATTGAATGTATTACCTACTAGTCCCTAATAGAAGAACACCCTTTCCCTGTGTGGGGTGTCTGTCCCTAGGAGAGAGGTGACGCACCGCCTATCTAAAAGGGATAGAGGGAGAGTAGTCCCTAAGTCTACAATGTTGTTCACTTATTGTGATTCTTACTGGTAAAAAGAGCAATGTCTCAAATACAAGAGAAACATTCCGAGGAGGAGCTATTTCCAAAAAGGGGGCACCTGGGCCCTATATAGTTTAATTGTCTTTCAAAGAAGTGTGTTAGCACTAGGGTGTAGACAATGTTCTTGGTTAAGGGAAACCGTAAAAATTATTAATAAAAAACAAAACCTTCAAAGGGGGGGTTTCGTATAAAAGGCAATGTTAGGAACACCCAAAGGGTGAAGAGTAAATTGTTGATATTGCTTCTGTGAACCACTACTGGATTCAGATTTCCTAGACAGCTTTTTCTATTTATTGAGGGTTTGGAGAAAGACTGTTCTCCATTACGATGACATCACTTCGGTCCTGTATCCCACATGTTCTTCGGGATATCATGCGTTATAATGGTCGACCGGTTTCGATGACTTCCGATGTGTCTTCTTCAGGACCAAGCTGTTTTGTTCTGTCTGCATCATATCAGCATACCGATGGATATGGAGGTGAGTCACAATATCTACCTAGGAAAAAGTATTAAAGACTCATTTTGGTATAGGCCCAGTAGGTAAGTAATTGCGTTTTTATGCATGTTAGCATTGTTCTCCATTGCTTCTATGGGTATGGTGAAAACCATTACTATTGCTATTGCAAATGGAGGATTCAAACTGTCACCATGTGGTGTCCCCACATCCCCCAGGGCCCCATTTCTTAAAGATATCAGTGTAACACCAACATTAGTTGAGTATTACCTTAAAACCAGACAGGATTGTGGTATCTGGTTGGTCTTGTGTTTATCCCGGTCTCCCGTATTTGGTCGAGATCCAAGGCATTCCTGTATTGGTCGTGGGTTTCCTAGATTTTGAAAAAAGGTTTTTTGGTTAGTCATAACCCTAACATTGTGACTGTTAGGGAGAATTCTCTGTTTAGGCTGAGTTTCCTAACCTAGTGAGTCCCCCAGCAGCTTTGCTGGATTTCTGGAGTTTGTTTTTTTCCATCCTGCCAAGAGTGGGACTCTTTCTCTCCCACTCTTGGACATGAATGTGTGTAATTCCTTTTAATGTCAATGTGTTCGATGGGCTATGGGGTCTTTTACTCCATAGGGTCTCCTATGTTTTTCTATGTGTGTTACACCGCATCCTCCGTGCCGTAACCCTGGGGCGTCCTAGCGGACCTCCATCATAGACTCCATACCCGGGGACTGACTACTTTCTCCCCGGGCATGGAAAGTCACCATTGGCTTTACTAGACCTAAATTTACTAACAGAACTAGTACAAACCAACCTATTGTGGACGTACTAGTAGGGGTAATTCGATTACTCCTGGGTCTGTTTTTCGAGGGGGCACCGTCCCATCCCCCCTCGTCGAGTTTTGGCTGGTGCAGTGGAAACTACTTGTTATATTCGACCCCGAATATAACCCTATGGGATTATTCCCATTGTTGGAGGTTGATACTTTTTCTCGTTAATCTCTAACATACCACCGGTTTACTTATCTTAAATAAGTCTATCGGGTGGTATTTTCTGCCAGAACTCGGTTTTTAAAATGGCGTCTGTGTTCGTCTCTGTGACTCCTAAACCAAAGGTTGAGCCCTTTGTTCCACTGTTGGCGGGCTTCTACACAGAGGCCCTCCAAAGTGGTGCCATTCTGTCTGGGTACCACAGGGAGTGTGGGAGGGGGTTTAGGTACCCTGGACTGAGTTGCCTTGCCAACTCCAGTCGCACTCTGGTGTGATTGGCCCAAGTGGTGAGCCACCCCGCTCACCACTTAGCGTGTTTTGATTGACAGCTAGGCTGAATGAATGGGGGTTTTCTGCATAAAAGCAGGGCTTTTGGGACTGGATCTTCAGAAGTCGCCACAGGACCTAAGAATCCGACGAGGGTAAAGCTGAGCCGACCTGCAACGACGACACCTCCGGTGGAGCTCTGCTGAACCGACTCACCACTTCCCGACGACAGAGGAGATCTCCCCGCCGGAGAGTCTCTTCCCCTGACTGGTGGGAACAACCAGTCCCCTTTGCTTTTTCTTCGCTCCAGGACACAGTGGTCGAATTGCCCGTGCAGAGCACCCCGGCAACCGGATAGCCACTACCCCTGTACCGCGACCAAAAGGTGGTGCCTTGTGACGGAGCACTCCGTGGCTGGTCTCTTCCCTGGTGGTGCAACGATCTTCAACTTTCCTTCGACGACGAGATCATCTCTTCTCTTGGCAAAGACCCGACGTGCATCCACCACCAGGAACAACTGCCCCCGCCGGAGCTGTCTCTCCACAAATATGGTACCGTGTCCGCCTGGCTTCCCTTTCTGCCGGATAGAGTGAGGTGTCTTAATCCTCGCCTCTCCATTGGGTCGCCTCCAAGCTTTCTTAAACTTTCTGTTCTCAACTGGTCCAATCTTTCTATAACAATTTGCGATAAAAGACTCAAAGCGCATTTCCACTGAGACACTTTTTGGGACTCCGAGTGGGCCTGGCTTCTGAACTTTGTGATCTGCAGTAGACCCTGCCTTGCTTGCCTTGCATTTGTTCGTAAAAGTGTTGGTGCAGAGGGATTTCATAACCTGCCTTTTTCTCTCCCATCCTAACGAATACTAGAGTGCCATCTAGGTTAAAGCATTCACCTCTGTCTGCAAATAAGTGGTGCCGTTGAACCTAGACTTGTCGAACTATTGTTAGGGGGATTGATCTTTTTCTTATAGTAATTGTGATTGAAGTTGTTTACCGTATTAGTGCCAGAGTGTTTTCCATAGATGTGTTGTTATAAATAAATACCTTTATATCTTTACACCGAAGCCTTGTTCCGTGTTTGCTTGTTCTACTGTGTAGATTGCCCTATTTTGTATACTCCACATACTGCCTAACCCTTCTTGAGAGAAGTCTGACTGCTCAGCCACAGCTACCAAGTGAATCTGTGTGGTACAGACTGCTACCAAGTGGGTTTACTGCCAAACACCTGTAGTCCTAGATCTTTTGCAGTGGTCCCAGAGGGAACTGCACAGGTTTCCGCCTAACAGTGACAAATGAATAGACAAGTCATGGTTTAAAATTGACGCTATGCCTCTTTTTTGTTTTTCGAGCTACCCATTGACACGCTGCTGGACATGGTGTGAGCGGAGGACTAGTTGGCAAACTGCAGTGCCTGAGTGCCAAGAGTTACATCAGATCATGTAAATTGGATTAATCATTGTTCCAGTTATTTGTTTATTAGTTTTTGTGGCATCCTGGTGGATGCACTTTTTTTTAAGGTGAGTTCGTATAGGCTGTATTGCATCCATGTCCAGTGTGCGCTGAATGCGTGCTTCCAACAATGATCGTGTTCGTTATAGGTGTTCTAGCAAAGTTGTTTTTTGAAGGTTCAGGTACTCTCATGCGGTGTTCTAACTTACATATATCATCATTCCGATCTTTCTACCCAGAATGAGTGTGGTTCTCCCATATCGTATCGTAAGAACATGTGCAGTGGTTTAACGGGTCGATTCAAGTTCAATAAGTGAAAGTGGTGCCAGAAAAAAAGCATTCTAGGAACGGCCGATCCGTGTGAACAGCATTCCTTTAATAATGTGCGTGTTTGTTCCAATAAATCTGTTACACATGTGAGTTCGATCGGGCAAAAGGAGGCATGTCAAGGGTTTACCGTTATTTTGGATCTATTCCCAGCCTGCGGGGTCACATGGAACGCCGAGTACCTTGCGCTCATTCTGGCTAAACAAAGAGTTGCTATGCAACCCAAGCTTAAATAGGACATCTTCACAGTCTATGTCCTTCAGTCTGTTGTCAGCCATTATTGAGTGGATAAACCGTGGATCTATTTTTGTGCCGGTACTGTTCTTTGTAAATAAAGTAATCATACATCTGTCTTCAGGTCGTTATCTTGTTTATTTGTAAAGGAGAGTTCCCCACTGCGTCCGCCGTCCGCCTTCCTCCAGCCGAGCTTCAAATCGAATCTCAGCTTGAGGAACGCGCCACTGAACCACAGTATGCGAAGGTTCTATTAACCTTCACATTATAACATCTCCCCCCTTAACACAATTACCATAATTAAATACAGAGGAAATGGAGAATTGGAAACAAAACAAAACAAAACATAAAATGCAGAATCACAAACAAAAAAATCTGCAAGTGAAAGGATACACATTGTCTCATCTTCATTAAGTCATTGGGTTACATTGGTCTATATGTAACTTGTTCAATAATAATAAATGAAGTCTTCTTTCATCCGTGGCACTCTTCTCCTGGATCCCAACCCAGGGACATCATTGTTCATCAGGTCACCATGGTATGCAGTTTTGAGTGATGCAGATCCTTCTTTCTCCATCATATCTTTCCTCTCCACCGTGTTGTTGTCATCCATCTTCTGTGTCACTTTTCCATCCGTTACAATAATGTCATCACATGACCACTTACTACCATCTTCTACTGTTACAGATTTATTTGAACAGTTCACTACTCTTTGTGGATGACAATATTTAGATTCTCCTTTGAAAACTCTCCTGGGTTCTTTCACTCTGATCCAGTCACCCACCTCAATCTTCATCTCCTTCACATGTTTCTGTCTATCATAATAGTTTTTGTATTTCTCTTGTTTATCTTTTACTCTCCTGACCACTGCATCCATGTCCACAGATTTATTCTTCTTCAACGGCAGCCAGGCTGGTCTCAATCTATTTGTAGCAACTCTTCCCCTCATCATAGTAAATGGCTCTTCCTCTGTCGTAGAATGTGGCGTGACTCTATAAGTTACCAAAGCTTCTTTAAGAGTCTCTCTCCAGGGCAAGTTATTAGCTACAGCCAGTTGAATGGTATCTTTAATAAATCGGTTCATCCTTTCCACCAACCTGTTCCTTATGGGATGGTATAGAGCTGTGGTTCTGTGCTTAATAGCCCTTTCTTTGAGAAACTTCTGCACCTCTATTGACATAAGTTGTGCACCATTGTCCGATATCATCTCTTGAGGTTCCCCTTCTCTATTAAAAATTTCTTCCAGAAATGTTTTAACTTTCATGGCTGAAACTGACTCTTCCCTTATGCCACATTCCACCCACTCTGAAGTGTAATCCATCAACACTATGATATAGATTTTGTGGGGTTCTAATATTTCAAATGGGCCTGAAATATCAACGGCCAACTTCGTCCACACTGAGTCTGGTATCGTTATAGGCTGTAATGGTGTGGCTCTAGTCACTTTACCTTTGTCACTCACTGCGCATGCAGAGCATTCATTTACAATGTTTTCCAGATCACTCCATATATTGGGCCACCAAAATGTCTCTCTGACTCTTCTTTTAGTCAGGTTTCTTCCTATATGCCCCTCATGTGCTATTTCCATTATCTTCTCTCTTAAACCCAAAGGTGGAACTATACGATCTCCACGGTATGTACACACCTCATCGCAAGACATTTCATCTTTCTTACCTTCCCAAGGAACAATGCTTTCTGTTACTTCTCTCCAATCACTTCTAATTGCCCTTCTAAGTTGCTCTTGCTCATCATCCCTCTCACTAGCCTTGATCCATTCTTCTTTGGAAAAACTGGGGTGTATTTGTGCTATCACACAATCCATTTCCATCTCTTCTTCCTTGGCCACTTCATGAGTTGTGGAACATGGCAGGCGGGATAAGCAGTCAGCAACTCTGTTCCTTTTGCCAGGGGTAAAACTAACCGTGATATTGTATTGCATTATAATTAGAATCCACCTTCTGATGCGAGGAGACATTAAATGCGAATTCTTGGGACTTAGGATGTGTATGAGGGGCTTGTGATCCGTTTTAATTTCAATGGGGCTTCCCCAAATCAACCCTTTAAAGTGCTCTAAGATCCACATCACTGCCAGAGCCTCTTTTTCAATTGTGGAATAATTTTTCTCTGCATCCTTTAGTGTCCTAGAGGCAAAAGCAATCGGGACATTTGTTCCATGTTGGACTTGTTCCAACACACCTCCTAAGCCCACGTTACTTGCATCAACTGATATAATGGATTTGGCTCTACAATCAAACATCTTCAAAACAGGGGCCTTGTTTATTGACATTTTGATGTCTTGCAGTTCTCGCCTGCATTCAGGTGACCAATCAAAACTCACACCCTTCTTCACCAAGCTCCTCATGTGGCTCGTCCTGTGCGTATAGTGATCAATAAATTTGGAGTAATATTCCGTTAATCCCATTAAGCTCCTCAATTGATCCTTATTAGATGGGTCAGGCATTTCTAGTATCGTATCCACAAGACTTTCTTTAGGCCTTATCTCTTCTGCATCAATACAATGGCCCAGATATGTTACTACCTTCTTTTTAATTCTACATTTCCCTATTTTTAATGTGAGTCCTTTTTGTTGTAAAATCTGTAGAACACCTACAAGTTTGGCATCATGGTCTTCTTCTGGTACAGCTGATATCAGAATGTCATCTTGAAAAAAATAGACACCCCTTAATCCTTCAAAAAGGTACTGCATCAATCTTTGGAATACAGCAGCTGTGGATGCTAATCCAAATGGCATCCTTTTAAAGCGAAAAGCACCCAAAAGGGTTATGAAAGATGTGAGGTGCCTAGACTCTTCTTCCAACACCACTTGGTGGTATGCAGAGGATAGATCAAGTGTGGTGAAGTATCTAGCTGGTTCCATAGTGGAGAGCATCTCTCCTATGTTAGGTAGGGGGTGGCGATCAACCCATATATTGTTGTTCAAATCTCTTAAGTCCACACACATGCAAATTTCTCCCCCTGGCTTCCGCACAATCACAATAGGGGACAACCATTCAGAGCTCTCTATAGGCTCAATAATGTCTTGAGAACACAGTCTTTCTAACTCCTTCTTCAAAGGTTCACGGGTACCAACTGGTATGTTCCTTAATTTATGTACAACGGGCTTCGCTCCTTTTTCAGAACTATACGATGCTTAAAACCCTTGAGCAAACCTATATGGTTATTGAATACGTCTGGAAAAGACTGCACCAAACTAGCATCTGAATTGCAGCATTTATCTGTGACACTCATGATGGGAATATTTTCCCCCGGATGGATTCTGATTTTCAAAGCCGCTTGTTCCCACCAGCCGACTATGGCAAACCCTTCGCGGGCAACATATAACTTGCAATATGTTTGTCTCCCTTCAAAAGCCAACTGGACCCACACATAACCAAGAATGTCAATGGGAGACTTGTCATAACCCGTCGCTTTCACTCTGCTAATACATAGATCCTCACGTTTTTTTTTTAAGGATTCTATGGAACGTGTTTTCATCCACTATGGTATATGGGGATCCTGTATCCACCATTACTTCTATGGTAATCCCATCAATAGACATTGGTACCCAGGAGCCAATATTATTTTCTTTAGACGAAAGAGTTAAAATTTGCACAACATCATCCATTTCTTTGGTGACTGCTACTGTATCATCGGAACCATGTGTCATTTCCACAGCTCTCACTCCCATCATGTTGCTCCTGGTAGACTGGCGATAACCCCTGTTGCCACTCCCCCGCATGAAATTCCTTCCTCTCCCTCTGATATTTCTACACATTTTTCCGTAGTGACCCATCTGGCCACACTTGAAACACTCCATACCGTTGGCTGGACAGTCTCTATCCGGATTCACATGTTTGTGCCAACCACACCTAACGCAGTTGCCTTGATTCCATGGTTGCATCTCCTTACTTTGTCTGATGCCCTTATTCAGATCCGATCTTGCAAACTTTTTCACCATGGCAATTAAAGTCTCTTCATCTTTATTCATTTCATCACTTACTACTGCTTGAATAGGGCCTTTGTCAAACATTTCTTGCTTACTTTGCACTTCTCGCATGCATTTGTCACCCAACTCAATGGAGCGTGCAATGTCCAAGGTCTGTTCCAAAGATGGATTCTTCGCCTACCAAAGTCTTTGTTGTATTTTAGGATCAGCAACATGAAGAACAATCTGATCTCTCAAATATTCATTTGTTAACCCAGTAAATTCACATGTAGCTATGAGACCTCGTAACGCTGCGACATACATGTCAATGGACTCATTTTTGAGTTGTCTCCTGGTGAAAAACCTGTATCTTTCTAGCACCACATTAGTCTTATTTCCGAAATGTTTGTTCAATTTCAACAAAGCCATATCGTATTTCCTTGAACTGGATGTGGAATCACCAGAACCACTTGCAGTATCACCACCATCAGGTAACGTCCGAAATATTCTTAAGCCTTCAGCCCCAATACAACTGAGTAAGGTGGCCTCTTTTGAATCATCACTGAACTTTGCGCCGCCAATGGCCCGCATGTAGACCTGGAAATTGTCTAACCATTGTTCCCACGATAAGGTTGGAGTACCAGGTTGTGCCAAGAACTTCTCTGGTGCTACTATGCTTTGCATGGTAAAATATTAGAAATGCCCTTTTTCCTTCTTATTTTCTTCTTATGAATTCTTTTTATTTCTTTGTCTTTGTATAAAGTATGTGCAATCTGTTCATATGTACTTAGTCATAAGCAGTTAGAAGTCTGTGGTGATGAACGTGTTCTGCCGTTAATCCACTTGCATCAATGTAGTATAGCAACCAGGTCAGCTCGTTTGACAAACGATTATCTCGTCACATAAATACTTCTTTGTGTATTGGCAGACTGTGAATTTGTCTTATCATTGTATGGTTGCTATAATGTATCTTCCAGTTGTCTAGCGTGGTTTCAACTCACGCAGACACAATGTAACTATGTGTTCTTTAAACCATCGCTCAGTGTTTTTTTTTTTTTTTATAGTTACTTTGTCCCAAAATGGCGGCACGTACAGGACGCTGCAAGGTCCTTTACTCTAAATACGTCACGCCGTGCTTCGTATTGTGAGCATATAGTTACATCAACCGAAGCTTATACCCGTTTAAAAAAATGCTCCGCTTATTTGTCAGGTATTCACGTAGCTGTGCGTGTTGTTTTACCTTCTTAGTACTTCTTTCCTTTTATTAAATTGGCATTCTTATTGTGTACCTTGGTTTGATCGGGGTTCTTCTTATTCCTTGAATATATCGCCCGTATCATCGGTAGTTGATGGTTCTGGCCGCCCGCTCCTTACATAATCATGCCTCCGGAACTCTCCTTCATGTGAGGCAGGCGGCCATCCTCGCGCCACTTGTTAAGTGTGTTCTTTGTAAATAAAGTAATCATACATCTGTCTTCAGGTTGTTATCTTGTTTATTTGTAAAGGAGAGTTCCCCACTGCGTCCGCCGTCCGCCTTCCTCCAGCCAAGCTTCAAATCGAATCTCAGCTTGAGGAACGCGCCACCGAACCACAGTATGCGAAGGTTCTATTAACCTTCACATTATAACAAGGGTCTCTTGTAAATGCTGAATAAATTGCCATTCATTTTCCATGAATGTGAATACGGCCGCATGCAGTGCCGGTCGCTAAATCGATAAAGCTCTGACAGATTTGAGCAGAGTGGTTGCTAAGCAATGTGATGGTTAGTGTTAGAGTCCAACCTTCGTATAAAGTGGATTCTGATCGAGTCCGGGTCTCTGCTATGATATATACCCTAGCAAAGTTTTGCTCTGGCTATGTAGGCTGAGCAATTGTTCCGCAAAAACAATTGGCATCAAGTATTATGGGTCCCTCATTAGATGTTATAGTAATGGCCTAATAGATTGTTCTATTTTGATACGAAGTGCGCTACCCTAGGTATATCATGAGCGGTCCGTTGTGTGTTATTTGGTGGGTCATGTGAATTTTATTATCACCTGTTAACCACGCAGTTCATTCTATCTTGTCTGGTAAGATACTGTACAATACATGGTCTCAAAAAAGGGCGGGCTTGGTCTCTATCCAATGCTATGTTCATTTTTGTCACATGTTAACACCGTAGTTCATCCCATCTTGTCTAGTAAGCTACTGTACAATGTATGGTCTCAAAAAGGGGGCCAGGTGTATATCCAAGGCAAGAGGGAGGCTCAGTCGTCCCTGGTGGATTGTTTATTTAATAAGGGCCAGGTCGTACCACTGGATCTCCTCATTGAGGCCATTCCTAACTGTGTCTAGGCGAAAATATCACCAGCTGCTCTTGTTTTAGTAGCATTTCGCCATACTTGCCTCCTCTTCGTGGAGGTCTCACCTTTTCAAGTATGGTCCATGTAAAATCATCCTGTTTGCGACCATATGTTAGAAAATGGTCAACCAGGGGTGTTGTGAGTTGTTTTGTTTGTATGCAAGACTTGTGTTCAATTAATCTTTTCTTTACTTCTCTCACCGTCATACCCACAAATCGTAGTTCACAGGGACAGATAATGAGGTATATGACCCCTTTGGTCTTGCAGTTGGTTAGATGCCTCTGTTCCCAAGGGGTTCGCCGCCCTATGTCGATACTTCTTCTCCAGGTGGTTTGGGCGCACATTGTGCACCCTCCGCATGGGGTGTGACCAGTGGGTTTATTTACACCCCAGATCATAGGGTCCTTTGGTGTTGAGACGTTTTCTTTGAGTGCGTGTACTAGGCTGTCTCTTAAATTTCTTCGCCTCTTGATGCCAAAATATGGCATGGGTAAAGAGCTGGAACCTGTATTGAGGATGGGCCAAAGTCTTTTAATTTCTCTCTTGAAGGAATTAAACATTGGAGAGGAGCTCATCACTGCAGTGATTTCCTCTCGTTCAGTGACCTTCTCATGCTGTTGTAACGTGATTTCCCTAGCAGTCTTCACCCACGACAGAGCGTGTCCCTATACCACCAAACAATATTACTCGGATGAAGCCAAATAGGCAAGAAAAGATGCCTATCTTCAACAAACGGGAGGGAGACAGTACTGCAATAACAGATTGGGCTCTTTAAACAACTCCAGTATGAGCTCAGATGATGAGGCAAGAGCTCGCCAACGACAGGGGGTTCGTTTCAATACCACAGAACTATTCCTCAACAATCAAGGACAAGGACAAGGACCCAGCAATGGTCCTCTTTTAGGCCCATGAGAGAACCAACAAGGCAGGCCAAGATGACAAACCTTCTTCCCTCGAATCACCCGCAGCCTGGGACAAGGATTCCAACAGCCAAACCTTCTCTAATTATAAACCTGTCCATGCATGCCTTAACCCAAGCAGAAAAAAACATTCCGAGTAAGGGCCTCTCTTTTGTACCAACAGCCCGCTATGATCCGTTTCAAACACGTATCGAGATTAGTAAGTAACGCAGCAGAATGCATTCGAACAGGCTCTAATGAAAAAACTGGAAATACTAGAAAAAGATTTCCAATGTGTAGACAACAATTGCAGCAAAGATGAACTTGAAGCACTAAAAGCTCTATCTGAGAATGACAAAATCACGATAAAACCTGCAGACAAAGGGAGAGTGATTGTGATAATGAACACTCAGAACTATCAACACATGGTGCACTCCCTGGTTGATTATAATACAAGCTATCGACCATTACCGGCAGATCCAACCCCTCTGCTGAGATCATTAATTGCTCTCATTGTGGAAGAAGCACTTACAGAAGGATACACCAACGAGAAGGAGGCTGCCTTCCTAATTGCTCCCATTGTGGAAGAAGCACTTACAGAAGGATACACCAACGAGAAGGAGGCTGCCTTCCTGACACCTACCCATCCCAGACTCCCGGCCTTCTATGCACTACCAAAAGTGCATAAGGGAACAACACCTCCCCCGGGACGACCTATAGTATCGGGGATAAATTCAATATTAGAACCATTATCGTAATATGTTGATCAGTTCTTAAGAGAAGAGATACCCAAGAGGACGTTGTACGTGAAAGACTCCACAGCGATCCTGAATCTACTAACTACCTTACCTTTTGATAGTAGTAACCACTGGCTGGTCACTATGGACATAGAGGCACTCTATACAAATATTCCACAAGCAGAAACAGTGGAAATGGTCAGACGTCGCCTCTCGCTCCTTGAAACACTTGTGTATAGGCGCGTTACAAATGCCATATCATATCATATCATGAATGACCAGAGCCTATCACCAGGGCACGCAGGCTTCATCGCACACCTGGCAGAGATCGCTTTGACAAGAAACTACTTCCTATATGAAGACCCATTCTTTCAACAGATATCGGGTACGGCCATGGTGGCTACCTTTGCCCCTAGCCTGGCAAACCTGTACGTCAAATATTTTGAAATTGAACATATTTATGCCAGAACTAATCCTTTCCTGATCCACATCAGTATGTTGAAGAGATACATCAATGATGTCCTTTTAATCTTTCAAGGCACAGACAAAGAACTAACAGCTTTCCACCTTTGGCTGAACACCTGCAATGTCCATCTAAAATTCACTATGGATTCCAACAGAATGGAAACTCACTTCTTGGACCTTCTCATTTTGGGCTGGAAGACTGACCTCGAAAATATATAAAACAGACACCGACAGGAACTCATTGTTACAGTACACCAGATACCACCCAAAAGCACTGAGGGACAACCTACCCTTTGGACAATTCCTGAGGTTCCGAAGAACATGCACATTGGCAGACGACTACAACACCCAAGCAGGAGCCATAAAAAAACAACTAAACAGTAGAGGCTACCCCAAGAAAATCATCAATGATACTTTTATGCGACCCAGGAACATACCAAGGGAAATCACGTTACAACAGCATGAGAAGGTCACTGAAAGAGAGGAAATCACTGCAGTGATGAGATACTCTCCAATGTTTAATTCCTTGAAGAGAGAAATTAAAAGACTTTGGCCCATCCTCAATACAGGCTCCAGCTCTTTACCCATGCCGTCTTTTGCCATCAAAAGGCAAAGAAATTTAAGAGACAGCCTAGTACACACACTCAAAGAAAATTACTCGACACCAAAGGACCCTACGATCTGGGGCATAAATAAACCCACTGGTCACAGCCTATGCGGAGGGTGCACTATGTGCGCCCAAACCACCAGGAGCAGAAGTATCGAAGTAGGGTGGCCAACCCCTTGGGAACAAAGGCATCTAATCAACTGCAACACCAAAGGGGTCATATACCTCATTATCTGCCCATGTGAACTACGATATGTAGGCATGACAGTGAGAGAAGTATAGAACAGATTAATTAAACACAAGTCTTGCATACAAACAAAATAACTCGCAGCACCCCTGGTGGACCATTTTCTAACATATGGTGATACACAGGATGATTTCTAATGGACCATACTCGAAAAGGTGAGACCTCCGCGAAGAGGAGGCAACTATGGCGAAATGCTACTAAAATGAGAGCAGCTGTGGATATTTCACCTAGACACAGTTAGGAATGGCCTCAATGAGGAGATCCAGTGGCACAACCTGGCCCTTATGAAATAAACAATCCACCAGGGATGACTGGGCCTCCCTCTAGCATTGGATATACACCTGGCCCCCTTTTTGAGACCATACATTGTACAGTAGCTTACTAGACGAGATGGGATGAACTGCGGTGTTAACATGTGAACAAAACTAACATAGCATTGGATAGAGACCTGGCCACCCTTTTTTTAGACCATGCATTGTACAGTATTTTACCAGATATGATGGAATGAACTGCGGGGTTAACATGTGATAAAGAAATTCACATGACCCACCAAATAACACACAACGGACCGCTCATGATATACCTAGGGGAGCGCACTTTGTATCAAAATGTGACATGTGCCAAAACATGTGACAAAACATTCACATGAGCCACCAAACAACACACAACAGACCGCTCATGAGATACCTAGGGGAGCGTACTTCGCATCAACATAGAACAATCTATTGGGCCATTACTATAACATCTAATGAGGGACCCATAATACTCAGGGCAAATTGTTTTTGCTGAACAATTGCTCAGCCTACGTGGCCAGAGCAAAACTTTGCTAGAGTATATATCACAGCAGAGACCCGGGCTCGATCAGAATCCACATTATACAAATGTTGGACTCCAACACTAAGCATCACATTGCTTAGCAACCACTCTGCTCACATCCGCCAGAGCTTTATCTATTTAGCGGCTGGCACTGAATCCGGCTGTATTCACATTCATGGAAAATTAATGGCAATTTATTCGGCATTTACAAGAGACCCCGACTACACATACCGGCAAAAAAATAGATCCACGCTTTATCCACTCAATAATGGCTGACAGCAAAGTAAAGGACATAGACAATGAAGATGTCCTATTTAAGCTCGGATTGCTTAGCAACTCTTTATTTAGCCAGACGGAGCGCAAGGGACTCAGCGTTCCGTTTGACCCTGCAGGCTGGGAATAGATCCAAAATAACGGTAAGCCCTTGACATCCTGCCTTTTGCCCGATCGAACTCACGGGTGTAACAGACTTACGGGAACAAACACGCACATTACTAACAGAACACTGTTCACACGGATCGGCCGCTCCTAGAATGCTTTTTTCTGGTGCCACTTTCACTTATTGAACTTGAATCGACACCAGCAAAACAGCACCCGTTAAACCATGGCACGTATTCTTATGATACGATACGGGGGAACCACACTCATTCTGGATAGAAAGATCGGAATTATGAGATATGTAAGTCAGAACACTGCATGGGTGTACGTGACCTTTTGAAAAAACGACTTAGCACGAACACGATCATTGTTTAAAGCACGCATTGAGCACACACTGGACATGGTTGGAATACAGCTTACATGAACTCACCTTAAAAAAAAGTGCATCCACCAGGATGCCACAAAAACTAATAAACAAATAACTGGAACAATGATTCATCCAATTTACATGATCTGATGTAACCCTTGACACTCTGGCACTGCAGTTTGCCAACTAGTCCTCCGCTCACACCATGTCCAGCAGCGTGTCAATGGGTAGCTCGAGAAACAAAGAAGAGGCATAGCGTCAATTTTAAACAATGACTTGCCTATTAATTTGTCATAATGTTAAGTTTGTGACTAACCAAAAAACCTTCTATAAAAAACCTAGGAAACCCACAACCAATACAGGAATCCCTTGGATCTCGACCAAATATGGGAGACCGGGATAAACACAAGACCACCCAGACACCACAATCCTGTCTGGTGTGAAGGTAATACTCAACTAATGTTGGTGTTACACTGATATCTTTAAGAAATGGGGCTCTGGGGGATGTGGGGACGCCACTGGATGGCAGTTGGAATTCCCCATTTGCAATAGCCATCGTAATGATTTTCACCATACCCACAGAAGCAATGGAGAACAATGCTAATATGCATAAAAAAGCAATTACTTACCTACCGGGCCTATACCAAAATGAGTCTTTAATACTTTTTCCTAGGTAGATATGGTGACTCACCTCAATATCCATCGGGTAAGCTGATCTTATGCAGACAGAACAAAACAGCTTGGTCCTGAAGAAGATGACACATCGGAAGTCATCAAAACCGGTCGACCATCACAAAGCACGATATCCTGAAGAACAAGTGGGATACGGGACCGAAGTGATGTCATCGCAATGAAGAACAGTCTTTCTCCAAACTCTCAATAAATAGAAAAAGCTGTCTAGGCAATCTGAATCCATTAGTGGTTCACAGAAGCAATATCAACAATTTACTCTTCACCCTTTGGGTGTTTCTAGCATTGCCTTCTATACTAAGCCCCCCCTTAGAAGGTTTTGTTTTTTATTAATAATGTTTATGGTTTCACTTAACCAAGAACATTGTCTACACCCTAGTGGTAACACACTTCTTTGAAGGTCAATTAAACTGTATAGGGCCCAGTTGCTCCTTTTTTGGAAATGGCTCCTCCTAGAAATGTTGCTCTACTATTTGAGACATTGCTCTTTTTACCAGTAAGAATCACAATAAGTGAACAACATTGTATACTTAGGGTCTGTTCTCCCTCTATCCCTTTAGATAGGCAGTGCGTCTTCTCTCTCCTAGGGACGGACACCCCACCCAGGCAAAGGGTGTTCTTCTATTAGGGACTGGTAGGTAACACATTCAATGTAGACATAGAATAAGCACCACGTGTATACAGTTGGTTCCTAAAAGTGTTTGTATGTGTGACAAGTCATTGCACCTTGAACACATTTCTTGGAAGTAGGAGGTAATTCCGTTGGGTTGGAGCATAATGATGACAAATGGAGGTCCTCAAGCCCTTTGCGAATATGCCTAAACCATGGAAGGGAACTTGTCCCAGGTACATTCTGCAAACTTTTGATCACTTCGCTGTATTTTTCAAGTTCCAGTGTACTCCATAGTCTTACCCGATATAGTAATGGCTTGCTTGCTACCGCTTCATACAATCACATTCCCAACATAAGCTAGCTATTGGGGCTCCCTTGGATTGCATGAGAAAAGACCTCAAGAAACAATTAAACTTACTGCTGAAGCCTAGAAACTGATTAAGAGGATAAATCAGTTCCTGGATGGTGAGTTGTCTCTAATGGTGGATAACGCCTTAAATAAAGCAGCAGATGCCCTACCCAATAAAGACACCATAGAAACCGCAATCAGCGGTAGAGCGTCTGCCCGTAGCACAGAGAACTACAGTCAAGCTAATAGCAGGCTAGATAACTGTCCTGCCCGCAGCTCCAGGGTAATGCTTCCTTACAACATGGAAAATCTAGGAGGGGCCAAGTCGATGCTTTGTGCCCGTTGATGTAGTCCTGGTAACCCCCAAAAATCCCATTGGTAGTGATACCCTGGAAACATGTATTGACGGCCCAGACAGCGACATAGATATAGGCGAAAACGACCACATTAAGTTTTGTCACAGCCGTGCGGCCGACCCAATCAAAGGCACTGAACCTGAGATCCAGAATACAGCAATGTACCCCCGGTCAAAAGGGGGGCAAGGGTGCCAAGGGGAGGGGTTGCTGATATCCAGGATTAACATCCCTTTATTACCAATAGCTACCAGAGATAAGGGTGGGGCATACTCAGAAATTAAGTTGTAACTGTCTCCCTCCTCCCCCTGTACAATTTACTTAACTAGAATGCCTGTTGATAAAACCTCTGATGTTACACACTTGGATTCTCTGACGGGATACAAATGTAATGTAGTCCTTGTGGATTGGCAGCTCTGAAGAAGCTGCTCCTAATCGTTCTGGGAGGCCAAAGAAATGAAGAATCCCTGGGTAGGGTCAGTTTAATATGGGGGGCACATAAGGAACCACCAGTCAGTGGAAGAGGCCCATGGTAGTTTGATGTACAATCTCAAACTGGCTAATAGAACAAGTGCAAACGCTGATTCTATAAACACCCAGCCTGAGATTGGGGCCTTGTTACCAGCAAATTTAGGCACATGCATGCAAACTTCGAGCCCCTAGAGTAAAATGCCCAGCCACTAGAGCTGACAATGTGTGTGTGGGCAGACCAGGGGGGCAAGACTCTTCAACCGGATGACAAGCGAAGCAAATGGGTAGCCTACATCGAACCTAACTTGCCCCTCATGAAACAAACTTCTGGGGGTCGAGTCGGCACCATGAGTGCAGGAAAAACCTTGGCAACATCAAAGGGTCTCTCAATGAGGGCTTGAATTTTCTACACAGAGCACCTAAAACAGATATTGCCCTCCCGGAATCAAAGGAATTGCTAATTAACAAGTGCACCCACTGGTTTAGAACGTGTACAGCTGTATATCCCTAATACAGAAAGATATTATATATGGTATAAGACTACATCACCAGATAGGAAGTGCCTTTGACACCATACAAGTCGAACTAAGGGAAAGTAAAGTGGCTAATGGCATCTCGGTAATTGGGAAAAAGCATAGTCTACCAACCGGCAGCATGATTGTTATCAGTGCCTCGCCTTACTATAATGATGCCCATACCTTGGGAACCATGCCACAATATCCACTGCTTTCCAGATCTAACACAAACCCATTAGGGAAAAGAGTCTGGAGTACTGTCTATGGTTGAGAGCAACCTGACCAGAACTAACTGAGGCACGGGCGCTGATAGTAATTAAGGTCCTGGTGCTGCTGACATCATTTATATACTCCAGGAAACTTTGTTGCCAATTTAGAGAATCGTAATTGTGTATATGTTGTGTATTTTTGTTGTACTTTCATGGCCTTATGGTTGAATAAAGTAATTGATTGATTGAATTATCCCTTGCTCATTCTGATTGCTTGTCCGTTCTCCGGGTGGCTTGAGGCTGGTCCCTGTGTACATCCTGATGGTAAGTCCACAACAAGATTTCTGGTGAGGGAGCAATTTCCATGGTGGGGAATTTTCGAGCTCTTAAAATCCAACAATGCAACCCACTTTTTTAAAGCCTTGTTCACAGAAATTACTTTGTTGTTGGGTGGGAATCAGGCACAGGTTGTGCTCAGTATACCACCCTTAGGCCAACGGACTTATGGATAGGCTAAATGGGGTCCTTAAGGCGCAGTCGGCGAAGCTATGCAATCATTTAAAAAAGTTGGTGTACTATTGTCTGCCACTAGCACATTTTTATTTGTGAAATCAGCCAGGAAAAGGCCGCGACTTGAACCCCCATGAGATTGTGATGGGCGTTGGCTACACACACCTCTCTCACCCACACATACTGTATCAGATGTACACAAGAATGCAGACATCCTAGGAGAGGAGTTTAGGGAAAACCTTAGGGCTTTAACCAAAGGTATCAAGATTATATCATCTCAGGTTGTGTCTCCTCATCACCAGACTACAGGAGGAAGCGGCAAGGAAACCGACAATCAGCACAACACAAGCAACAATTATCCCTTGGAGACTGGGTTTTCATCGGACCTTCGTACGCCATTGGAATGAGCAGCGTTTCCATTGGCCATACTGTGTGATTTACACAACTAGGACTGCTGTGTAGGTGGAGGGCAACAAGAGGTTGGGTACACCTCATTGATATTCAAAGGGATACCGGCACCCCTCCACTGGCACAGGAGCAGGCTCAAACTTAACTATGTCCTAAGGATCCACAAATCATTCCAGTGGAAAAGGGGGGTGCAAATGAATATCTGGGACTTGTTTAGAAAAAGAATAAATATTAAAAAAAATAATTTATGTTAAAATGAGTGTTTATATGGTTTTTGTGGCTCTCTTGTCATGTCTGAAGGTGGCAACAAGTGTAAATGTAGAAGGTTTACATTTGGCTAGGTTTGTAGAACCTTAGGATGTGTTGATACTGATTTCTTGGATAATGGGTATGATGGAATAGATCGCACAATAGATAGATGCACATGGTTTTGCAGTGGATAATGTATGGTACAGCCATATGAGGAAGGTTGGGAGAAAGAGATCAGTAGTATATTGCTACATGTGCTCTCTCATCCCCCATGCTTCTAGTGTTCCTAGGGTGTTTATCCCAAACGAACACAAAGTTGGCAGACACACTATGCCTAGTGCACCTAGCATTGTGCAGGGTCTGAGGGCGTTTAAAGGGAAATAAATTACAGCAGCCATTTTACCTATCGATGAAGTGTGTTCAGTTATCGATCATAAATAGAAGAACAATGTTCGGTGCACACAAAGAGCCTAATTGAGTTTAGAATGGGCTATTTTTACAAAGAATCGTTGAAAGCAAGGGGTGAAGAGTTACAGAGATGGAGGAATGGAGAAATGCTCAGAAGAAGGGGTGTCACGAATAAACCAAGAATTTTTGATGTGTGGTGAGGTTATCTGCAGCATCTGACATGGTCCAAGGAGACAGAAAAATATTTTAAGACACAGAAATGTATGTATTCTTCTCTTTGTTTTAAGGGTGATTACACAGTGCCTGTTGGCAAAATTTGGAACTGCAGCTGCATTCCTCGCATTGCTGATCTGGCTGGAAGTACAGCTGCCCTTCTGGTCATTTTTTGGATGGGTGGATCACATGCCTACAGGCAGTTGTCTCCAGCCTGTCACATCTGTGCCCCCTGTGTACCCTGTGGCTCTTGTGTCCCCTTCATCATCACATATGGACAAATCAATGACTTTATTTGATGATGGAAAGCAGGAGCTATTGCAATGGACTAAGCGGTCAAATTACCTTTCGCAGGCATCATCAAAAGCCTAAATGGACATGTCTGAAAAGTACCAACTGTTTAGTCATACAGAGACCTTGTTCTTGTCCCTTCTGGCACCTGGCGTCCAAACTGTGGAAAATGCCAAATGGCTTCAGGTGACCAGATATGAACATTTACTGTTTATTAATTCATCAGAATCAGCATTCAGTGCCATCAAAGTATCCTTTTCCACCAAACGTTTGAGAAAAGATTTTTTTTGGCAATATGAAGTAAGATTATGTGCCCTTTTGGCCACTTAGTGTACTCAAACTTGATTGCTTTTTTACCTTCAGCCCAACCCAATCCTTTCCAACTTGAGATTTTGAGTTTTTTCAGTTTATGCCTTCAATCCCTTTTCCGATCTTGAATCAGCAGGTC
Source organism: Ambystoma mexicanum (assembly GCF_040938575.1). Taxonomy (NCBI): domain Eukaryota; kingdom Metazoa; phylum Chordata; class Amphibia; order Caudata; family Ambystomatidae; genus Ambystoma; species Ambystoma mexicanum. The sequence goes on along the minus strand of NC_090931.1, from coordinate 487,780,074 downwards.
CGCAGATTTTGCATGTTTAAGTGCAAAAGGGGCTGGGGGAGTCACCTGTTGATCAGATCCCATACTCACTAGTTTGGCCAAAAAAGATGTGAAATTCATTGGAAGAGTGGCTTCGCTCCTTGAATTTTCTGACAAAAGAGACCACCAAATATTCAGTTGTGATTTGCTTTATGTACTTTGCGAGGATTGCACAGTGCTCGTTTACTATTAATAATCATCAAGTTGGACAGGCCCCAAGTACTGATTGAGGTCAGCAGTCCTGCTCTCCACGAGAGACAAAGCATAGCGTGATCACTTGTAGGAGATTTCACAATCTTGAACGCTTCAATCTTATCCCTGTCAGTGTTTTTAAGAAAGATGTAATCTATTATGTGTTGAGTTCCAAAATGTTTCCATGTAGGTGTTTTTGACCAGGTCTCACTAAATAGTAAATTGGTTTGGGTAAGCATTGAGCCATTTTTTGCCAAGGCCCTCAGCATCATTGGGAGTGATTAAAAGATCCACCATACCATTAGCCGCTATTCTTCGCTGACTCTGCATTTGCAGTTGAAATCACCTGTGATAATTTTACCTGCACTTGAATACATATTGTTCCACTTAATCAGCACATTTCCCAATTTCTCCAGGACCTCCTCCACTGGGGACATTAGAGTGTTAAAGTATATATTTGCTACCAACAGCTGTACTGATTGGGGACCAGATTTATCAATAATAACAGATATCAAAAGAGCAGCGGAGGAGCATGAGCAGTCCACTAAAACACGATTTTGGGTGTTTTTAACTGCAGTTAGTAGACCTCCATTGGGGCGTCCTCTCGCTCTTTTTGTAGTAGGCTTTTAGTTGATTAAGTAGCCATCAATAACTGGACAGTCCAGGAGCAATGTTTCCTGGAAGATGATTATGTCGTACTGTAGTAGGTGGATTGCCTAATCAGCATGGAGAAATTAGTTGAATCCTCTAGTGTTTCAGCACAAGAGGTCTACGCTAGAAGCCAGGCGGATGAGCTGGGATTGATGGCAAGATATTTGGTAGAAAACACCTAGGGCTCAATCGTAAAGGGACTTGCGGTCCAAATTATTTACCAACCGTTATAGCTATACGTGATACCACACAAGAATGGTGATGGGAAAATGTTTAAACAAGATATCACATTCATCAATTATCTTAACAAAACACACACACACTTCCAGGCTCTCCCTAATAGGAAGGACACCCTGTCCCTGTCTTGAGGTAAGTTCTCTCCCTAGGCTGCAAGTGGTGTACCGCCTATCTAACAGGGATAGAGAAGAGGCTTATCCTATCTCATCTTCTTTCATACAAACAACTTTAAAGATAAAAAAACAATTTTCAATAAGTCATACAGAGCAATTCTAAAGGGAGAGAGTGACTACCAGTGCTGTCTCTATCTTACTGGCTCTGGGCTTTCCTCACATCTGGATTTCAATATATGTATTATTCACCATTGCATGGAGGCAGACACTGCCACTGCGGATCTATATATTGTTAAAGGCAGTATAAAATGCTCTCGGCAGAGAGCATAAAGCACTAGGGGCTAATTTAGCTCTCTAGTGTCTAAACATCACTGTATCTGGACATGTCCGTATTTTGTTATAATGAGCATTGTCTGCAGCATGAGGTCACTCATGCCGTTATTGGTCAACCGGTTTCAATGATCCATGTGGTTGTGATCATCTTCTTCAGGACCCATAATTTAACAAGGATGACTTCCTTTTAAAGATTGATGTGGTGATCTGTAAGGCACTTCCGCTTCCTAGGAGGAAAAAAAAGGCAGAGAAACAGGGGATGAGGATTACCCCTGAGAGAACCTGTGAGCTCACATTGCTCTGGGGTAGTAAGTGTGCAAGCAGCTTATTGGTGCTTCTCTACCGTGAGATAGCTATATGCTACTGAATATATGGATGCCTATCAATGGCTCGGTATTCTTGCAGAATTACCGTGCGAGGGAAAGAAAGGGGAGGGAAAGGGGGGAATTAGGAGGGGGTGACTTTCCAGTGCACACACAAAAAGGGACTTTTCCAGCTTCTGAGCCCTCAGAGTATATGCACCTAGGTAAGCACACAAGTTGACCACTGTACAATGAGGGCTGTGCTCACGGGTTATCTCAGGGGTAATCCAGCCGGCATTTGGGTAAAGTGGTCAATGATAGCCATTGTCGAAGTCACATGTAATTGTCATGCATTGCTCAGAGTGTATGGGATTCTTCAAAGTAGAGATTGCATAGTAACATTTGTAGCCATCACTGTAGGAAATCGTCTTGGTGAGAGTACACAAGATTTTCTACTAGTTTAGAACTAAAGTGTACAGTACATTTCCCCAGGAGGGTGCGATCGGCCAGATGTACAAACTTCACATCTTGGGATTCAATTTTCGACAAGGATGGAATTGAAGACAGGAGTGTGAGCAGTTTACTTCTGTTTAGAGGTATAGTGCGTTCATCTTCGAACACAGATTCAAAAGTTAGGGGCAAAGGGGTGCTGCAGGCTGCTTCATGGTTCGCCGTCAGTCGGTCCGGCAGGATACAAGGTGCCGACTTTGTCTTCAGCCTCCGTCACTTTGATTTGGACTCAGGGACTGTAACCCTCTTGACTCCATCATCCATAGCAGGATTCCTGGAAGGTTGCGGGGCAAGGTCTAACCGACTCTGCGGGAAGGAGGGAGCCCAAGCCATGGCATCCGCTGACCCAGATAATATTGAACCTGGAGGTGCTACTTTCGTGCTGAACCAGGCTGCCTCTCTTTTTTTCTTCTATTTTTTCCTCCTCACCGTTTGCCATTTGGGCTCCCTGTGGGTAGTAAGATCTGTTTGTTTCACATACTTACTGTCCAGAATTATGGATTTCTTTATCCCCACAGTACTATTGATATTATTGCCACTTCCCTGGTCGCTACGGGAACAGAATCAGTTGAGTCCCTCTGTCTTCGGTTAGTGGCAGCACGGAACATAGTCCTTAGAAATTGCCTCGAGACACTATTTCGATGCGACTTAGAGGGCAGTTTGTTTCTAGATTTAGGTTTGGTCCCATCATCTGCAGGATGCTCCTTTTGCTAGCACCGGGACTGTCGGCGCCTGACACATGGCAGTACTGCAGGATTCACTGTTAGTGTTCAAGTCCTCCAGATTTCGTATCAACTAGCTGACTTTATTTAAGGTCGGGACTGGAGTCCTAGCCGGCTCAAAGATCGCTCGGACCAGTCATTCTGTGCCACCTGCTGTGCCTTATACCCTTCAGACAACAGCATTTGAATTGATTTGAGGGTGCACGTGTTTCCCTGATTTCGTGGACTACAGTGTCGTAGAGCCTAATGAACGACTGCCGGACAATGTTCAAGGCTAATAAAGGACTAGAGTTTGAGTCCAGGTCTAGCATATCAGAGGCAGACTCCTCTTGAGACATCCACACTGAGACTTTGGGTTCCCCTTCCATCTCAGCTTCATTCACCGTATCCGATAGGCTTTGTTCCAGCAGATCAAGTTGCAGCTGTGTTTGAGTTTCAAACATCCGGGCCGAAATACTTAGGTACTCTGGCACAGAGTCACAGGCTGTCAGCTGTTTAGCCAGGCTTCCCCCTCCATCCAGCATGGAGATGGTGAGGCAACACTCTATGTCACCCAGTAATGGGCCCAAAATCTCATACACCGAGAAGTCAGGGGTGCCATTTCCACTACCACCACCCCAGAGTCCTGGATGTGGGTTTTTGTCTGTATAGCCTCAATATAGGTTTTCTTTTGGCGAGGTAAGAACACTGGAATTTTGGTTTGATCTGGAGGTAAGGGGATTTCCTTCTGTGGTAAATCCAGTACAGGACCTGTGTGTACCTGTGCTCTTGTTTTATAAATACACAGAGATGATAGTTCATCATTAAGCCTCACATTTAGAATAGGTACAGCAGCTTAGGCCTACTGTATACAGGGAAAAGGGGGGCAGTTTAGGACAAGAGGGAGACAGCCAGTACAGCAGCGCTCTGCTTCACCTTGCCAGGGCACAAGACACAAGGCAAAACCTGGAGCCTCAAGTACAAGGCACTGCAAGTGATGATGGTACGTATAACACTACCAGCACTACCACATTTGAAAAGGCAGCCAGCAAGGCGGCTCAGTGCATTTCCAGCCACTCACCACATTGACCCTCTGAAGCTGGTCCCAATACTCCCGGACTACGGGACGAGTAGGTATGAGGTGTGGGTGTCAAGTGTTCACTTCGGGCTGGACCAGGTTGAAACGAGTTAGAAAATGCAGACAACAGGACAACAGGAACCACGGGCGGCGTCCACCTGCTTCAGTCTCTGTTCTCTGCTCTCGTTCTTTCGTCCTCTGTCTGCAACAGACCTCAGTGCAGGATCGGAGGAAAGGACTTTGTGACGTCTGTCGTTGCTCATCAAGCAAGCCACAGCAAGTCAAATGCATCAGGAAACAATGGAACAGTGGCCGCTTTCGAGTAGCACAAGTTACTACTGTACAGATGTAATCGGTTATGTATGTGGGAGTATGCAAAAGGGTTTCGGCTATTTGTTTTGATTAGCAATGAAACATGGGGTAAAGTAGCGCACAAGGCTAAAGTGATTGAAACCCAGGAGTTTCTATTGTATATTCAGATGTGCTCTGCGTGATGACATGGCAGTTATTTAGTTTAGAATGTTTCAATGAAGCCAGTAAGCCAGGCGGATCAGATAGCCATCGTCAGTTCAAAGAGAATCTGTTTACCCTGCCTCCTTCATATCACTTGAAATATCTGTGCTAACCATGTGCAATTATGTTTAAGCTCAAAGGGCTCAGGCCAGTTGTTACTAGTAATATATTATGTTTGCACATAAATGTTTAACTGTTTGATGATGTCATAACCTACTATGGACGAATCCCAACAAAGGGTGTGCTATGAATGTGATCTGGAGATGGTAGTTAAGATAGAAAGTGGCCAATTAGAATGGAATACTTGGAGAAAGATGTGATTTCTTTGTAGAGGTTTTGTCCAATGATGTGTGCGGGTGGATTGTAATAAAATATATGGGGGTGTTTTAACTGTTGCAAAATTGTCTATAATGTGTCAATGTATGTGGTTAGATGAGACTTGGGTTAGTTTGGCTCAACAGAGTGACCTTTGACGACATGGACCCCATCAAGTCCAACACTAAGTCCTGAATTTGTCTCTTTGGAAAAAATGAGACTGGAGTTAGAATTTAAAAGAATCCGAGCTCAATCTGAAAGTAAACACCAATAACTTAAACTCAGAGAAATGGAGTTGAATCATGCACTTGAAATAAAAAAAAGCTGTCTCTTGAAATTGGTTCTCTCCCAGAGCCCTCTAGGTCTTCTAGTCCTAAGAGACCTTGCATGACCAAAGATGCAGTAAGTATGCATGAGGTTAAGCTTGATATTTTGGATTGTTTGGCTGCTTTTGAATATAACCATGGGTTTCAAGACATTACAGGGAATCAGTTGATACCTTGGCTTTTTTTTCTAGACTACCCCCTGTTGCAACTGATGTGGTAATGGAGTTGGGGGATATAGACAGAAAGGAGTATGAAACTGTGAAGCTAGCTTTGATAGCTAGATTTGGGAAGACCCCTTCTCAGTATCTTAAGAGGTTTAGAACCCTCAAAAAGCATGATGGTACCCATTGGGCTACCTAGGTGACTGAATGTTTCAAAAACTTAGATGGATGGGTTAAGGGTTACAGAGTTAACACTTATGAAGGTATGAGAAATCTTTTTATGTTTGAATCTATTTATGATGCCTGCTCTCCTCAGGTGAGACAGCACTTGGCTGACGGAAAATTATCCAAAGAAGTTAGCAAAGGCTGCTGACTTGTGGGTTGCCAACAGGGCTACTCACAAGGATTCTGGGGTAACTCAGAAGAAGGATGAGGGGAAGCGCACAAGAAATATACCAAAGAGAATTCCAATATCTCCACTCCAAAAGAGGGCCCCAAACATAACAAAGGTAAGCCACAAGGGAAACCGAATCAGGCCAGTGTACCTCCTGGTGCCAAACCAGAAGAAGGTCAGAACAAACCCCCATTCATAAAGACATTTGGTAAATGTAATGTTTGTGGGTCAATTGACCATGTGAAAGGGGATTCCAGATGTAAGGGTAAACCTTCAGGGATCCACACTGTCTCCTTAGCCTTCTCCCCTGAGCATGAAGTACCAATGGCAAGTGGAAACTTTCACTTACTGGCTAAGGAACCCCCGAAAGTCTCAGCCAGTGTATCTTTAGAATCCCCGGGTCTGTGGGAACAACAGAACTTAGATGTCTATAATTCCATTCCAGACAATACTAAAGAGTATTACAAAGACAGTGTTCTTGTGAATGGTCAGGAGACCCCTCCCACCAGAGGCACTGGGGCCAGCATAACTGTAGTTGATGAATCATTTTTCAAGGTAGAGGATGTTGCTTAGATGTCTATAATTCCATTCCAGACAATACTAAAGAGTATTACAAAGACAGTGTTCTTGTGAATGGTCAGGAGACCCCTCCCACCAGAGACACTGGGGCCAGCATAACTGTAGTTGATTAATAATTTTTCAAGGTAGAGGATGTTGCTAAGGCACCCAAATTCCTAACTAAGCTTGCTGGAGGCCCTGTCCAAATGCTTCCACAGATACCAGCTTTCATCCAGTGCAATGACATGACTGTCAAGATACCTGTGAGTGTGCAGAGTGAAGTACCTGGGAGAGTCCTGTTGTGGAATGACTAAACAACTCTTGGAGTTGTATCAAGCACCTGCAAGTCTCTCAGCAAAAGGAAATAGGAGCACCCTAGGAAGGCCAGAGATAGTACCTTAAAAGGCTCTCATGAGGAGATTATAGAAGAAAATATAACTCCCAGTCCACACGACTTACTGACTGCAATTTCAAAGAAGAAGGAGGAAAAGGGGAAACCTAAAATCTTCAGGAAGAAACCAGCCAGCACTCCTGTGCTACCAGCAAGGACATCCCCGAGAGGACTGTCCAAAGTCACACCTGTGACTCCTCCACCAGCTGAGACTGAGTTTGTGGAACAACCTTGTGTGGTTGAATCAGCTGCTGAGGAATCAGAGCTGGATGAGGACCTTGCTCCTGTTGGAAATCTGGATCCTGCTGACCATCCTGAGCTGCAGTCTTTACTGGCAGAAGGTGGACCATGTAGGGCAGACTTTGGCAGAGGTCAAAGAGAGGTCCTACTCTTGAAGGTATTCGCCAACAGGCAGCTTCCCAGCTAGATGGGCAAGAGCCAGGGAAGCATAGGTTGTACTGGGAAGATGGCCTCTTCTACAGTGAACCGACTGAGTCTATCCCAGGGGACTACAGAAGACTTGTAGTGCCTTTTGAAAGCAGACTCCAGTTCCTACAGTTAGCCCATGAGATACCTTTGGCTGGTCACATACGTTTTAAGAAGACCAAGGAAAGGCTCGCTTTATATTTCTACTGGCCTAAGTTGGTGTCTGATGTAGATAAGTTCTGTAGGAGCTGTCACACTTGCCAAACATCTGGCAAGAGTGGATCCAAGAATGTGGCACCCTTGGTGCCTCTCCGGGTGGGAGTCACTTTTGAGAGGGTAGGAATCGACATTATTGGTCCCTTAGACCCTTCAACATCTTCAGGAAACGGGTTTATCCTGGTTGTAGTAGACCATGCTACTAGGTATCCTGAAGCCATACCTGTGACAACTGTTACAGCTCAGGCTGTGGCTAAGGCCCTACTTGGTATTTTTACTAGGGTAGGTTTTCCTAAGGAAGTTATCTCTGACAGGTGATCCAATTTTATATCCCACTGCATGCAGGCCATGTGGAAAAACTGTGGAGTAACTTACAATTTCTCAACTGCCTACCATCCTCAGACCAATGGATTGGTAGAGAGGTTCAACCGTACAAGGAAGAGCATGATAGGTGCTTTAGAAGAACCCCTTAGAAGAAAGTGGGACCTTCTACTGCCATGCCTTCTATTTCCTTATAGAGAAGTCCCTCAGGAGGGAGTTGGATTTCGTTCCTTTGAACTTCTCTATGGCCATCCAGTTAGAGGCCCCTTGGCCCTAATTAAGAAGGGGTTGGAGAGTGCTCCTTCCCCCAAGCCAGTGAGAGTCACTGACTATGTGATAGGTCTCCGGAGGAGAATGTCACACATGATGGCAGAAGCATCAGATAACTTGAAAGCAGGTGAGGCTCTGGTGAAGCATTGGCATGACCAGAAGGCCAACATGTTTGAGTTTTCTCAAGACCAGCTAGTTCTAGTTATGGTATGTACAAGGCAGAGGGCCTTACAGGCCAAATGGATAGAACCATTCAAGGTTGTGGGTAAACTTGGAGAGGTCAACTATTTGGTGCACTTAGGCAATCCTAAGGAGGCTGCCAGAGTCTTTCACACCAACCGTCTAAAAGCTTATGTCTCAAGAGTAGAAATGGGAGCTTAGCTTCTAGCTTCAGCTCAAGAGGAGGAGGAGAGTGAACCTCTACCAGACCTACTCATAGGCCAGCCTTTAGAAGGAGTTAATCTCTCTTCTAATTTGACACCTGAACAACAGGATGAGTGCAAGTTTCTGTTAAATCAGTTTGCCTCCCTATATTCACTATCACCAGGCTTGACCCCTTGGGGCCAGCATGATATTCACACTGGTGAGTGGTTACCTGTTAAAAGCATAGGTTACAGAATGTCAAATCATGTAAGATCCCACATATGGAAGAGGTCAACAAGATGCTTGATATCAGGGTAATAGAGCCCTCTACAAGTCCATGGTCTAGTCCAGTTTTTCTAGTACCAAAGGCAGTATCCAAGGGGTTGAGATTATGTGTGGACTATAGAGCTCTTAATGCAGTCACCAAGACTAATGCCCACCCTTTACCAGAGACAGATGAACTGGTGGATAAACCTGGTTCAGCCAAGTACCGAAGTGCATTTGATCTCACTTCAAGCTATTGGAAAATAGCTCTGACAGACCATTCCAAGGAGAAAACTGCATTCTCAACCGCAGCAGGCCTCTACCAGTTTAAGGTAATGCATTTTGGACTAAAGAATGCACCTGCTACATTCCAAAGGATGGTTAACCAGGTTCTGAATGGGATGGAGTACACTCAAGCATTTGAAGGCCTAAAGAAAGCCCTTTATCAAGCTCCAGTCCTAAGAGCTCCTGACTATAACCAAACCTTCATTGTGCAGACAGATGCTTCAAATACAGGTATAGGTGCAGTTCTGAGTCTGCTGGATGAGAAAGGTAGGGAGCACCCCATATGCTTCATCAGCAGGAAGCTGAAGGAACCTGAAACAAGGTGGGCAACCATCGAAAGAGAATGTTTTGCTATTGTGTGCTCACTGAAGAAGTTTAGACCATACTTGTATGGACCTACTTTTGTGATTCAGGCTGACCACCAACCCTTGAGATGGTTGATGCAAATGAAAGGGGAAAACCCTAAACTACTGAGATGGTCAATCAGCCTGCAAGGGTTTGATTTTACCTTTGAACACATTGAACACAGGTCTGGGTGTCACCACCAAAATGCTGATGGCCTCTCCAGGATGTTTGACCGACTGTAGTAAGGACATTCATCCAGGAGTGCATTAAATCCTCCTGTTCCTTAGTCTTGGGGGGGACAAATGTTAGTGAGAATTCTCAAGAATGTGCTAAGTTCGCTTACCTTTTGAGACCCCCAGCAACTTTGCTGAATTTCTAGGATTTGATTTTTTTACCTGGGAAGAGTGTGAGCCTTTTTTCCCACTCTTCCATGTATTTTGATGTGTGTTTTGCTTTTGTGTTCTTTGGTTATGGAGTTTTAAAACAACTTCATAGCATCATCTGTTTCTATGTGTCACACAGCACCTTCAGTGCAGTGGCACAGGGATGTCTTTCAGACTTCCCAAGGTTTAAATACCTTCTCTGGGACTGACTACTGTCTCCCAGAGCATGTAAAGTTAAATTGACTTTACTACTCTCTTTAAATGTAAAGACCCAGCACACCCACTCTTCCTATAGAGTGCTGGAGAGGTTGCCTAGCTTCCTCTGAGTCAAATCACTCATGTTACAGTCAAATGTTACCCTTTCCTACTTTAAATGGCTGGTGGCAGTGCTTTAGATCAAACTACCATGATTTTTCCCGACCACAAACAACAGTAGCTAATAATCGGGTCGGCCATGTTTTCCAATATGGCGCCCCAGACCTATCTGTAAAAACAGACTTAACTTTTTTCACCATTTCTTTTAGGAAAGGTCCTTCTTGTGTTTGTCTCTGCGTGCCAAACCAGGTTTGGTCCCTGTGTTTGTTGGCCTTTGGCGGGCTTCAGTGCTGAAGCCCTCCTCTGGCGTCTGAGTGTCTGGGATAGACAGGATTTGAGGGAGGTGCCCGAAACTCCCTGTGCTTAGTCTCCTAGGAGACCTGAATGCACTCTGGCGTGATTGGCCAGCTGGCTGTCCGGCAAGGACAGCCACCCTGCTGTGTGAGTGACAGCCAGGCTGGAATGAATGGGGGAAAACTGTTTAAAAGCAGGTCTCTGGAACTTGGAAAGCAGAGGCGAGCACTGGAACGAAAGAACCGAAGACGAGCTGAAGGAAGAGGACTGCTGCAACTCCTGGACGACCGGTGAAGTACTGCTGCAGGTCCGAATTGCCTGAAACTCCATCGACAGAGAAGCCATTCAAGGTTAACTTCTTCCCTTGAGTTTGGTGGGAACAAGCAACTCGCAAGCCACCTGGACACTGTGCTCATCCTGGTCGAATTTTCTTCAGAGTGCTGTTGAGAACCAGATAGCCAGGGGGAAGGATACTAGTTTGTGGTCTTTAAGGCACTCACACCTTAAACCGACATTTTGCCAAGCTTGTGGCCTCATCCCTGGGCAGTGGAGGAACCTCCCGACGTCCTCCATCTCGTCCCCACTACTGAGGTTCAGGAACAGCGAGATCTGCCAGGAGCAACTGCCTCAGCTACAACTCTTCTTCACTTTAAAGGTACTGTGCAAACGCGGTCTGTAAATCTTTTCGCCCACTGTGAAAGTTTGTGAAAGTTTCCCAACTTTGAAGGCTTGTCCTTCCGTAATAATTCATCTAACTTTTCGCCTAGCCAGATTCTTCTAAACTCCATGGCAAAGACTTAACCGTTTACTACCAGAACTGTGCTATCCTATACAAAGACTCTGAACCATTGACTTTGGCCCAGGCCTATGAACTGAATTGCTGGTTGTAGTTCACTGAAACCCTTTGCCCTGCCTATGAAAGTATTTGTGCTACTGATTCTTATAACCTTGTCTTTTTACCCCTTTTAAAAGTATCTGAAGTGTCATTTTGCTCCCAGTTTAGGGGAGCTGAACTTGTTCAGTAACTTATTGGTCGTGTATTTGTGGTGTATTAAGTATATGATATTGAGCTGCTCTTGCTATTGTAATGTTTTCAAACTGACTGTGTAAATAAATGTATACCTTGAGTAAAGTGTTTGTTTGAATCACTGTATTTGTTAGCCCTATATGTAACTTGTTCTACTGCTCACGCAACTCTTGAGATAAGTCTGGCTTCTCAGCCACTGCTACCACATAACTGTGTAGTACAGGCTTGTACCAAAGGTGAAATTGTACTGACACGTGTAGTCTTAATTGCATGTAGTGTTCCCCAAGGAACTGCCTAACACACCCAATGCAACAATATGACATGCCCATGGGAGAGTGGTCCCTGGGTAGGAGTGCATACTAACAGGGTTACCGCGGGAGTGGAGGATTCCAATGAGGGTGTGGTTTCAGGCCCCAGTCACATCAAACGACAGGAGGTTTTCGAGGTTACAACCCACAGATGTCACAGGCATGGCAGACTTTATGGGAGGGTTCCCAGGGCAGGGGAGAGAACCACCCCAGTGCCGGACTTGTTAGCAGCTAGGACACATCTCACGAGCATTCAGTACTAGGGAAGTGCAACAAGGGTGGGAAGTTCAGGGGCAGCAGAATTACCAAGGAGGGCAAGATGATTATTATGCCCAAGACACACAGCCACAAGGACTCAACACCCAACAACAGGCATCACCTCCAACACCAATCCAGCCTCAAATTGCACAAATGGCACCACCCCAAATGGCAACACCAGAACACCACTACCCCAATACTTGCAAGGAACACAACAGTTAGTACAGGCACAGGAACACCACTCCCCAGAACCCATGGACACTGTGGCAACGGTACCAATGAGAAGATTAGGAGGGGTCACCATGGTTGGGAACAACCCCTACACCGGGAATTGACTATCCATGTATCCTCAATAGGTCATCCCACAGACAAACCTATTGTGTCCCATCCTGTCGGTCACACCTAATCCTGTGGAGGAACCTTGTATAAGGGTGGCGATAGGTAACAAAACGTTTTCCTTTCTTGTTGACACTGGGGTGACTATGTCATGCATCTGGGAAGGGACATTTGCATTGTCAGGCGATGCCATGAACACTCAAGGATTCTCTGGGGCTCGAGATGTGATTCCATTCACTGATAACATCTCCTTATCTATTGGGGAGCACAACTTATCTTTACCCTTACTCTATTCCCGACAAGCACCTGTAAACATACTGGGACGGGACACAATGGGCAGACTAAACATGACCATTTAATCACACACAAGGGCATAATATGTTCTATACCAGGAATACACATGCTTACAGCAAGACAGATTGTTCAAGCATATTGTGGGCACACGGTAAAGAGGGGGGTGCCAGTAGACCCACAGATATTCCAGTATGGGACAGGTGAGTACCTGTTTAGACCAGAGACACCACTAGATGAGAAAGAAGGAACAATCGGGCCTATAAACATTGAGGCAGTTGTGGCAAGGGTGGATTGGGTTGCAGTACATCCAACAGATGACCAAGGGAGAGCATGGAGGGCAATAATTGCAGTGGCAGAGGGATATAGACTCACTACAGTAACAGATGAGGAGCTGTTCTCAGACGAGAAGTTGGAGACAGAGATGATGTTGGAAATGAGTGTGAAGTTTTGGTTGCAGATTACATACAGAGAGGTTGCACAGAAAATGGCAATGGTTCTAGAAGCACCCCCACCAGTCTGGGAGGAGGATTTGGCAAAGGTACCCAACACCTTATGGACCACAAGTCCCTATGATGTGGGGTGTATCAATAGCATAGGAGGAGTGAAGATAAAGCTAAAACCTGGAGCTATCTTACCACGAGCCAAACCATACCCTTAACCAAGGAGGCAGATGAGGGCATCAATGAAACGATGAGCGCCCTCATTGAGAGCGGCATCTTGGTATCTTCAGAATCTCCATGCAACACTGCAGTGTACCTTGTACGCAAGGTGTTAGGGAGAATTCTCCACAATGGCTAATTTCCCTTACCTACTGAGTCCCTCAGCAGCTTTGCTGGATTTCTAGGATTCATTTTTTTCACCTGGTAAGAGTGTGAACCTTTTTTCCCCACTCTTACATGTGTTTTACTGTCTGTGTTTTACCTTTTTGTGTGATCTTGGGCTATGGAGCCTCACCTACTCCATGGGCGTCGTCTTTTTAATGTGTGTTACACAGCACCTTCAGTGCAGTGACACAGGGTTGTCTTTCAGACTTCCCACTGACTCCATTTTTCTGGGACTGACTACTGTATCCCAGAAACATGTAAAGTTACCATTAACTTTACTTAGTCTCTTTAAACCACAGACCCAGTACACCCCATCTTACATAGAGTATTGGAAAGGGTTAATACTTATCCATTTTTGTCTGTTTCTCTTATAAATAACCATGGTATTGCTTCAGGCTATCTTGGTAGCCTCGAACTTAAACCAGCTTGACCATATTATTTTTAATATTGTTCTGGCTGGGTTTAGTCGCCATTTCTTTTTGGATAAGTCTTTCTAATGTTCGTCTCCAGGTTTGGTTTCTTTGTTCACCGACTTTTCGCAGGCTTCTGCACAGAAGCCCTCCTTTAGGCGCCTGAAAGTCTGGGTAGGCAGGATGTGAGGGAGGGGTCTTAGGACCTCTGCCATGGTTTCCCTTGGTAACCCAAGTCGCACTCCTGTTTGATTGGCTAGGTGACTGTCCGGCCAGGACAGCCACCCTGCTGTGTGATTGACATCCAGGCTGTGTGAATGGGGTAAAACTACATAAAAAGCAGGTCTCTGGGTCTGGAGGAGCAGAGTCACCACTGGATCGAAAGAACCAATGAGGAGCTGACAGAAGAGGACCCCTACAACGACGGAACTGCACGGGGAAGTCCTGCTGCAGGTCTGAATCTTCAAAATCCATCGACAGAGAAGATCCTCCAGGAATCTTCTTCCCCTGAGCTTGTGGGACCAACCAGTTTGCCCAAACTGCAAGTAAGGACTCCCTTCTCTGGTCACATTCACTGTACAGAGCTACAGTGGGCCAGATAGCCAGGAAGGTCGGACCCTGCTTGGGTTTTAAGGAGTGCACCTTTTGTTCATTGCTTTGCTCTGCTGCTGGTTTCTTCCCTGGGTAGTGCAGGACCCTCCAGTCTTCCTACTTCGTGTCAGTCCGACAATCGCTTCAGGAACCGTGAGCCTGCATGAACTACCATAAACGTCTGCCGCAGCTACAGCTTCTTCTCCATTTAAGGTACTATTCAACATCCGGTTGTTTGTTTCGTTCAGCTGCGGTGAAAGTGTGTGAAATCTTTTCCAATCCGAGGGCTTGACCTTCTCTACTCTTTGAACTACCTTTTCTCCCAACAAACTTCGTCTGGAACACTTGGCAAAGAGTTAACTGCAAACTCCCCTCAACTGTGTGATCTTGAGCAAAAGACTTTTGTCCTATTGACTTTGGCCCTAAGCTATTTGATTTGATCCTATCACTGGAGTTCCTCTTTCTAGATTGCCCTGCTTACTTACCTGTTGGTGCTGCTCAATTTCTGGCTAACTTTGTCTTTCCCTCCCTTTTTAATTAACAGAGTGCCATTTTGCTCCCACTTCATTTTTGTGAGCTTAACTTGTCTGGAAACTATTGGGAGTGGTGTGGTGTATTAAGAGTGTGATGTTTTAACTGCTTTACTTTAGTGAAATGTTATACAACTGAAGAGTAAATAAATGTATATTCTTTTACTTGGAAACTTTGAGTCAGTGTTTGTTTGAATCATAGTAACTGCTGTCCTTTGTGTAACTATCTGATACTGCTCACTTGCTCTTGAGATATGTCTGGCTGCTCAGCCATTGCTACTACTTTACTTTGTAATACAGGCTTGTACCAAAGGTGAATTTGTGCTGCCACTTGTAGTCCTAATTGTGTGTAGTGTTCCCAAAGGGTACTGCATATAATTCCGCCTAACACAAGGCGAATAGGGGTTCATGGAATTTAATACAAGATTTGCACCCTCTTAACAATTGTGTAGAAGCAGACTATCCAGTGGCAGAAAACCCAGCAACAATTCTGTGTGGCATCCCAGCCGAAGCCACACACAAACCTTCAGGAGACCTGAGGGAATATTTAACTAGACCGCCTTAAAACAACCCTCTTTGAGTCAAGGGACTAAAACTACAACAATAATGTTTTAAAGGGTCCCTTGCTTCTCCAGAACCTTTTTCTTCTGGCTCAATCACTTATGTTGTTAGTTCATTAAATTCCAACACACTTGTTTAAATTTTGTAGCAAAAATATCAATTTATTGTTATTTTTTAAAACAAGCAATATTTGAATAAAAAATACCTTTACCATCATTTCTAGGATCAATTTGCAAGCTCTATACTAATAGTTTAGACCATGCTATCCCACAAGTACATACAGAACACTCTGTTGACTAGTACATTGATTCTCTATCTTTCAATTCATCAAAGAGACACGTTTTTCAATAAAAATCAATTGTAAAAGGTTGTCTATCTGCACAGGGGTATCCATTATTCCCAAAACTTTCTGTTCATCCTTACTTCTGTCACTCATACATACAGTCATTCAGCAATCAACACTACCCAACATGCTTCTTTCCTTTTATTTGTCATGAATCAAGGAAATTCTTCAGGGGGGTTTTATCTGTACTATCAGAGTTTGTCATGTATTAACCATTGTGTTCTTCTTGCACACTATGGATTTCTTGATGGGTACTCTTCTGCTCTACTCCCATCCATCTTGTGTCTGGGCCATTATTCCAAGGAGGTATCTCCTAGTTCTGCTTTCGCAATCTATGATCTGTGCTCTTCATTATAGATATGTGGAGCTAATTGTCATGATCCATCACACCTTTACGTTTTTTTCTTTTTTATTCTGCCTTTATTAGATAGTTCTAATCACACAGAACCTCCCGGTCTAATTTCTTCTCCGGGTTTGGGATTTATCAGCCAACACAGCTTTTAATGTAGTCGCATGGGTTCCTTTTCTTTAACCAAAGATTCCTGTTTTACTTTTATGGGCTAAGAGCTAAGGATCAGGTTCCCAGTCTTCCTTACTGCCCCAAATGGCCTCTCTGTGTTTCTGAGGTTACTTTGTCACACACTTTCGAGCAACTGTGGAAACGGCACCACCTCGGCCTGCGAGTTAACTCTGGCGTCGTCTTGCTTCTCGATGCCTTCGTTCGCTTTTGCTCTTCCTGGAAGTCTGGATTCGCAAGCCGAAGCCACCTGTTTCACTGTGATCAATTTAAAGAATGCCTTATTTTCAGTACCCTTGCACCCAGACTCACAAGACTTGACCAGCTTTATGTATCGCAACCGGATATGGAAACATACTAGGCAGCCACAAAGGTACTGCGAGTCACCATCTATCTTCAACAGAGTGATCCAAATGGATCTAAGCAACATCGAAACAGAAAGCACAGTGCTACAATATGTAAACAGCATTTGAATCTGTAGCAAGACAGAATACCAGTGCAGAACAGATTCTGTACACGTGCCTACAGTACTAGCAGACAAGGGGTACAAGGTAGACAAGGCCTAACTCCATTACTGTCAAAAGGAGGTGCTGTACATTGGACAGCTGATATCTAAAGATGGAAGGCACATTGCCCCCAAGAGAGCACAAACCACACAAAGCACACCACAGCCAAAAACAGTGATGGAAATGCAACAGAAAAGAATTGGTCACGAAGAACGATGTTTATCTAAAATCGAAAGATCAAATTAGTGTTACACAAGCATGGGGGTTACCCCCATTAGTAGGACATGCGCAATGTGGCAAATGTGTCAACTGTAAGTACACGCGGAGAACAAAAGAAGTTGACTTGAAATTACATAAAATGTGGCAGCAGACCAAATTCACAAATTGTAATTCAACGCATGTGATTTATGCCATATGGTGCCCATGCCAGAAAATTTATATAGGCATGACTGAACGAAGAGTGACCATAAGAATAGGAGAACACAGAAGTTGTATCCGTAATAAGAACATATTGGCTCCAATGGTTAGCCATTTTTAGGCAATGGATCATAATGTAGAGGGATTGAAGTGGACAGTACTATGGCAAGTGGAAAGAACGAATAACTCAGAAGCAGACTTAAAGAAACTCCAATATAAAGAACAATGGTTGATTTTTTTGACCGATTCAGCGAAAAATGGGCTCAACGAATTCAGCGAATGGAAAATGTAATTCCGAAAGATCCAATTGCAGGGTAGAGCTATTTACAGACCAGGGATAATGTAGAGTCATATTGGACTGCTATAAAAACTATTCCTATAGTAGTCCACTGCACACTTATTTTACTATGGCACAATAAAGTAACCTGTAAGGTGTTGTTAAAAACTATAATTGTTGCGACGGGTAAGAATAAAACAACACAGGCGGTAGGTATTAGTAATCGTACCTGGTACATTATAATCCATGCAGGACTGGGCAGCACTCTGAGATGCGATGTGTCGCGCATTGCTAGGATAAAGGGTTTGATGTGGACTTGGTGTCCTTTGCACGGTCGCAGACGAGTTGACTTTTTGGAGTCACTCGGGCATGGTTGGTCATGTGGGCATCTGTGAGGTGCGGACGTTCTCGTTTGCATCGTGTGACACAAATAGAACGGCCATGGTACTAAAAACCCGGACACAATTCAGTGTCCCCCAGGCTACAAAGCGTTAAGCGAGTAGAGCGAGGCGTTCATAGTTAATCATATGACCATCCAGGTAAAGCAGACGCATTACGCGATCAGAATCGAACGTACGTGTTGCCTGACACCCGGATATAATCTTCCATGTTAGAATATCGGTAGCGCAGTACATGGCGAAAAGAGGTGACAGACGAGGTCCTAGCAGCCTGTGGAAGAGGTAAGCTCTTTTGTGATCTGAGGGTGGAATCGCACCATGATGTGGGCGACGATTTTTAAGAAAGAGATATGTTTTTTTTATATTTGTTTAGAACAGACAATCTACTCGGCAATATTTTTGCCGTGAATAAGGACGCATTGCGGCTTGAGGTGGGGGCAATATTAGAAGTATAAATGAGCTGCGAACGTACGCAGTAAGGCCTACCAACGCGAAGCGGAAGTCCCGTGGGCATTAGGTATGTGAGCGTGCCCCGAGCTGGTAAACAAAACTTTTTTTACATCTAAAAAATTTTTTTAAATATCAGACTAATCGGCACGCAGGAGGTATGATACACTCGGTATATAAGGTGGAAGATGGTGACCTATTAGCCACAACTAATGGTACTAATACAGTAAGCAACTTTGAGTTGCAGTCCAAGTACGAAGAATAAACCTAAGGTTTTTTTGAATGGTAATGTTGGTTAAAAGACATTATGAATAGCTAGTACAACATGCTGGAGAAATGACTGCAAGTAGTTTTCCATGAAGACCATTGACTACAAGACAGTGCTTTTTTGCTTGTGTCTCTCTAGGATTTGAGTGGTCCGACATACAAGTAGTGACCCTCCCCCTATGGTATCGTTACTAATCGATACTTTTTGAACGACACGGTAAGCCTTAGTTAGATAAACTGAGATATCTACTAAGAAATACAACAGCTACTGAAATACTAATGACTGTTGTTTCTTGTCATTTTTCCCCTACTTTCTTTCCCCCAGGTCAAGAATTGTGTTTAAATTATATTCTGATTTTGGAAATTTCTTTAAGTGTCACGGATGGTGAAATGTTGAAAAGTAATATAATAACCTTGCAGACATTAAGAGAGCTAAAGGGTACAGATGGTCCCCCTGATGAAGTTCTTGAGCACTATATAGAACTGAATTGTTGGACGAAACATGTTGGGCAATTGAGTAGTATTGTGAGTTTATGACAATACGCAAACAACATTAAAAATTCAGTTGTGGTGGAACCCTTGAGTAGCATTAGGAAGGGTATCAATATACAGAGCTGTAAACATAAGGTATCCAGCATTTAAAAGGGAACCTATGGGCTACTGACCATTGTGCTTTCTTTAGGAAAGGTATTGTTTTTGTGAAGCACTATACACCATCTAGTTCTGTATAGGAAGGAGGTTACATAATTGAAACGCACCAGGTTTTGTACTGCATTGTATGATTTTGTAATTGTATTTTAGATTTGTATAAGATTTTAGAACATTTTTTTTTTCTCAATTTTTACATGTTTTATACATTGTGTGAAGTAAATGTAATAAAATTATTCATCACTGCAGTCGGGTTTAATTTTGTCAAAGTTTTTTTGACACTTAGTACCTATTTGTTCAAAGTACTAAAAGATAGAGACCTGGGGGAGGACTAAGAAAGGTGACAAGAAGACGTGATCGACTTTTTTGTTAAAGGATTGTCCAGCATTTTTTGTTTAAAGAGTCAGGTCCACACGTCGTTAAATGGCTCAACGTCTCTATTTGGTTGATATATGGAAATGCAACAGCTCCTCGGGTTGTGCAACTACTGGGTCTTTGATTACAGCACTTACACCAGGCCACTGCTAAGTGCGTTAAAAGAGGCTCTAAGAGGAGCAAAACCACTGGCCTGAATGCAGGAAATGGCAGAACCGTTCAATGAGCTACAGGAAGCAATATGCTTAGATCCAGTGTTAGGGACCCCAAGTTAAAAAAGAGAATTCATCCTGTTTTCAGACACCAACAATGTGGTTATGAAAGCAGCACTGATGCAGAAAACGAGCATGGGCCATAAGCCGATTGCTTACTACAGTGGATAGCTGGATCCAGTAATGAGAGGACAATATCAGCGCAATCAATCATTGGCTTCCATAGCTTTCGCGGTAGATCAAGCATCAACAATAACAATGGGGTGCTCCACCACCCTTTACGTGGAGCATGCACTGTTTGCAAAACTACACAAGCCAAAGAGCACATTGACAACTCAAAGAGCATCAGGTTACGAGATCATACAGTCAAAACCAGAGTTGAAGATAGTAAGATGCAAAACTGTAAAGCCAGCATTATTCATGGCAGATGTCTGCCAACCAAGAGATTGGGCACATGATTGCACCAAAAATATAGAACTATTCAGCGACACATGCAAGGTGGAGGAAGATGCACCTGAGGGTGAGATGTCCTTTATACTGATCGTTCAACAATCGATCAAAGTGATGGGATGAGGAGGAGAGGGGCTGTAGTGATAAGACTAAGAGAAGATGGCACAAGTTAGGTATTGGTGAGTGCCAGGCTACCACCCCATTACTCAGCCCAAGCAGCAGAACTAGTGGCTCTCATACTGGCCCTGCAAAACATTGTAAATAAAAGAGTGACAATATACTCGGACAGTGCATACGTCACGTCCACAGTCCATTCTGGTTTGGCACGGTGGCTCAGTAAAGGGTACAGGAAGGTGGATGGAACTCCAGTAAAGCATGCACTACTGTTAGGAGAACTGATTGAAGTGATTGTATAGCCACAGGAACTAGCATTGGTGAAGTGCGAAACACACACCAAGGAGGAAGATGCAATATCCAGAGGGAACGAGGCAGCAGACTAAGAGGCAAAAAGTGTGTCTTATTTTGGAGAGTTGTGGGAGTTGAAGGAGAGAACGTGGGACTCGGGAGCAGTGAGGCAAATGGTATTGAAGGACGGATACAATCACTTAACAGAGACACAAATCATGGGGTTGCAAGGAGCTGCACCCAGGGAGGAAAAGGAGCTCTGGGTAAAGAGGGAATGCTTGATGTCCCCTAGAGACGCCCTATGGCAACAAAACAGCACTCGAAAGGTGGTCATGCCACTTGCAGAACACAAAATGTAATGCAGATCACACGCTGGGAGTTGATGGTAACCTTAAACTCGCCGGTGAACAGGTTCAACGCAAACAAAGAAGAGCTCAGAGCGATAAGGTTGGTGGCACTCCAGAATAGATATGTTCTGGATCTCCTCACAGCTATGGAAGGAGGAGTTTGCGCAGGAAGTTTGCTTTGCACCTTCATACCTGCCAACGACGAAGTTAATAGAACACTTTGAAATGCAGTTATCCAATTGGCCCAGATGCACGCGAAGATGCAAGAAGAGGCAGAGGGTACAGGGAAAAACAAGAGCTGGTTTGCATATCTCTGGTCATGGATGCCGTCCTGGCTGGCGGATGCACTGAAGGTGATTGCAGGAGCACTAGTACTGGGAACAGCATCTCTGTGTAGGATCAAGATATGTATTGACAGGTGCAAGAAGATGGCAGAAGAGGCAATAGGGATGCAAATCCTAATGGAAATGGAGACAGGAGAAGCAATGGACGATATAGTAAAGGAAAGAGATCAACTAAGACAGAAGATAGCAGAATCTGACCTGTTTCGGCCTGGAGTAAAGGTAAACAACCCACGCAACCCCAATAAGTATATAGGGAAATGGGTGTGGTGCAAGCCCGAAAGTGGGTGTGTTTACATGTACTGGTCCTTTGAAGATCATGTCAACTACTATGGACATCTCGCAGGAATAACAAAGGTGTAGCGATTGATGGATGATAGAGGAGATAATGGTGGTGTGGACGACAAGTCGATCAGAGTGGGGACTGAAGAGAGGAGGTCGAATTACTCCCCCACCCTGCCAGACACCCCAACCGGAAGAAGAACATAAGACAATATGGCTGCAGATCGCAAAAACTCGCACCAACCGCCACTGCAACCACAATGCACAAGCATCATGAGAAGAATCCTCTCAGCCATCCTTACAACCCCGGATCACCACAAACATCACCCAGAGTGGATGAAGAGTCATGAGACAAAACCAGAGACAGCTACATGGACACAGTCGACTAAAGTGCTGAGAAGCCAGGCCTCAAGTCGTTATAGACCACATAACTTAGCAGCATCAGACATGAAGCACACGTGCCATTCACACATTCGGGCCACAGACTCTCACTCAAATACACGAAGAACACATGCATACAGTTCTATGAGGTAGAGGACGGTGGCATTTACATACAAACTGCACGTTTATTATTTTGCCACTAGCAGAAACGCCAGAAGCAAGAAGACCACATCTACAGGTGTTAGGGAGAATTCTCTCTTTGGGCTGAATTTCCTAACCTAGTGAGTCCCCCAGCAGCTTTGCTGGATTTCTGGAGTTTGTTTTTTTCTCCTGCCAAGAGTGAGATTCTTTTTTCTCCCACTCTTGGACATGATTTATGGTGTTCCTTTGACTGTTAATGTGTTTTCTGGGCTATGGGGTCCTTTACTCCATAGGGTCTCATGTGTTTTTACTATGTGTGTTACACAGCACCCTCTGTGAAGTAACACAGGGGTGTCATAGTGACACCCCACCATAGACTCCATACCCTGGGACTGACTACTGTCTCCCAGGGCATGTAAAGTCACCATTGGCTTTACTAGTCCCAAATTATTAACAGAAACCAGTACAAACCATCACATTGTAGATGTACTGGTCGGGGCAATTCGATTGCCCCATGGTCTGTTAGTCGAGGGGGCACGTCTCCATCCCCCCTAATCGAGTTTTGGCTGGTGGCAGTAGATACTACTTTTTATATTCGACCGCGAATATTTCCCTATGGGATTTTGCCATTGTTCGAGGCTACCAACTTTAATTATTTAATTCTCATATCCTCGAACATACCGCCGGTTTATTTAATTAATATTAATTTGCTGGTTGGTATTTTTTGCCAGGACTAGATTCTAAAATGGCGTTTGTGTTCTCTTCTGTGACCCCAACCCAAGTTGAGCCCTTTGTTCCACTTTTTGGCGGGCTTCTCCACAGAAGCCTCCGAAAGTGGTGCCACTCTGTCTGGGTACCACAGGGGGTGTGGGAGGGGGTTTAGGCACCCTGGACTGAGTTACCTTGGTAACTCAAGTCACACTCCTGTGTGATTGGCCCAAGTGGTGAGCCGGCCGGCTCACCACTTAGCATGTTTGATTGACAGCTAGGCTGAGTGAATGGGGGTATGCTGCATAAAAGCAGGGCTTTGGGGACTGGAACTTCAGAAGTTGCCACAGGACCTGAGAATTCAACGAGGGAGAAGCTAAGCCGACCTACCACGATGACACCACCGGTGGAGCCCTGCGGAACGGATTCACCACTTCCCGAAGACAGAGAAGATCTCCCGGCTGGAGAGGCTTCTTCCCCTGACTGGTGGGCACAACCAGTTTACCTTCTTTTCTTCGCACCCCAGACCGGTTTGTGGTCGAACTGCCCGTGCCAAGCACCCCGGCGGCCGGATAGCCGCTTACCACTGAACCGCGAATCAACGGACCGCTCCTTGTACCTGAGAAACTCTGCGGCTGGTTTCTTCCCTGGCAGTGCAACGGACTCCTGTCTTCCTCCCCGACGAGATCCTCTCTTCCCCCGGACGAAGCACCGACTTGCATCCGCTGCCAGGAACAACTGCCCCCGCTGGAGTGTTCTTACCACTTTAAGGTACCATGTCCGCCAGGCCTCCCTTTCTCAAGATTTCTACAAGGTCATAATAACCCCTTACCCTTCTGGACTGGACTGGCCGCCTTGACCCTCTAACTGGTCCCTTTCTTTGGTCCAACTCCTTTTTGAACCGTTACAAAACTTTTGTGCCCTGCAACCGTGTGACCTTGGACTCATTTCGTTTTGATCCTCTTAAAGCAGATCCGGCCTACTGACTCTGAATTCACGGAGTTACTTTGCTTTCCTCTCTTGATGTGTTCGTGAAAAAGTGTTGGGATCTGTTTCAATTCATTCTCTGCTTTTCTCTTCCTTTTTAAAAACAAATTATTAGAGTGCCATCTACGTTAAGCACTCACCGCTGTCTGAAAATAAGTGGGGCTTTACTTAAGACTTGTCTGATATTCTTTTAAGGGAGTGTATATCTTTTAGTGACCGTGTTTTTGAATTGCTTACTATTAGTGCCTGTGTGTTTTTCTAGATGTGGTTTTAAATAAATAATTATATCTCTTTTACACCAAGCCCTGGTCAGTGTTTACTTGCTCTATTGTGTTCTCTTGACCTATTGTGAATACTCTGTATACTGCCTAACTCTTCTTGAGGGAAGTCTGACTGCTCAGCCACAGCTACCAAGTGAATCTGTGTGGTACAGACTGCTACCAAGTGGGTTTACTGCCAAACACCTGTAGTCCTAAATCTTTTGCAGTGGTCCCAGAGGGAACTGCACAGGTTTCTGCCTAACAACAGGCTTGCAGATGCTTACATGCAGCTAATTCAATGGAATGGCAGGAGCACTCACGGGACCTGGCAGAACCATGAAGCACTAACGTATGGATGCTATATGGAAGGCACGCACAGGGTAAACCAGGCTATGGCTTAGGAAATCATGTATTAGGCCATAATCGTCTCTGAAAACCTGAAGCCTGCTGAGCAATGTGCAAGCGAAGTAGACGGTGAGGAGCGGGCCACTGCCAAGGTTGCACTGTTGCATAGTGGCATTCTTTATCCTGAACTGAAGTAACACCAGCAGTGGAAAAGCATAATTATCCTTAAATTCAGAATAATTCAGAGCTTCAAGACCCACAAGCATGGTCTCTGGACACGTGACCCAGCGGAGCTGAAAACAAACCAAGACCTGGCGGCTGAGAAGCACAGCCGTCTCACAGACCAGACGGTGATCGCAACTAAATTGTTACATGCAAGCTACAGGTGTGCGATGGGAATGGAGCACTTGTATGGCAGCAATGGTCTACACACGGTTACATCGCAGACACATAGTTGCACATAGCACTGTGAAAAGCTGCAGTCCAAGCTGGGAATTCATTCTGTCCCAGGCCTGGGGGCCCATGGCTCAGCCAATCACAGTTTATGGCCCTAGGGGTGGGTAGCTGGGGCCACCGACCAATCAGTGGGTCCACATAATGTAACATTCTAGTAAGTAACAGTTTTCGGGGAAGGTCCAGGCCTGAAACCTGACATGGTTCGGGCCAATCCATTAATCTGTATAGGGTCTGCCCTAAGGGAACTACCACTCAGCAGCCTATCCTGACTGGAGATAGATTTTTGGGCACGGGGAATGATGCTTTTTGTGACGTTGTGTGCTATGAAAACTGGCCTGTGAGCCAGAGTTCTTTGAGTTTGCCTGGAATAACTTCCACGCATTCGATCCCTGTGGTTTGGTTGGTTGTAATAAACCTAAGTTGAACTTGCTATTTCTCTGGACTTGCATTCCTTCTGGGATTGGGAAGGAGTTAGGCCTTGCATGAGTTTGATGTCTATGAACTCCTAGCAACCCACCTGCTTGCCTGGGGGTTATCCCCAACGGCCTCCACCCCATGAGCCTTTCCGCTGCAAGTGAATAGTCCATTGTCATAGCTGGTTTAGACCAACAAGGTTGATTGGCTAGTCACCTGAGATTGCTTTATTTATTTACATTTTCTACTCAACCAGGGGTCTGTGCTCTTCAACAGAGCCCCGTTTGCTCTTCCAACTATCACAGCAGCTATAAGCATGTCTTTAGTACCATTTTCCATTTTTACAGGAGTGAAAGGTTTTTGTATGACTGGGGGCATCAACCTTCAGCCTTTAATCTTCCTCTAAAACTAGAATCTAATCATAAGCAAACCTTTCGTTATCATTGTATTTTCAGACTTCCAATAGACCATTTAACTCTTGTAGGAGAGCGTCCTTCTCCCTGTCAATTGCATGTAAGAAAAAAAAGGGCTACACGAATTGTGCAACATGCAGCAGATCTGGATGGCATTGTATTTATAATTGTTTTCCTCTTATTTCATTGACAGCAGGAAGCAAAACCTGCCATTTAGAAGAAAAACATGGTTACATACACAGTAGTGATGATGTAGGGTTGTTCAGAGACTTCATTACTAATAGGGAACATTGTATGACTAGAAGTACACAGAGTGGCCATACAATGAGCTACTTTGAATACCTTCTTCTGTTCCTCAAACACTACTTCTAGCACCTGCAAGCTTTTCTGGATATCAGTACTTGTCTGGTATCAAGAGAGAGTTGGAGGTAGTGCGGCCCCAGAATGCCTTGTGTACGATGCAGATGGTCTTGAACTTGTTCCTTGCCACCACTGGGAGCCAATGAAGAGATTTCAGAGCTGGAGAGATATGATCCTTCGGATTGAGGCCAAGGACAAGTTTTGCAGTCCTGTTCTGGAAAAGCTGAGGTCCGAGAGAAGAGGCGGGGCAATTTAGAAAGAGGCTGTTGCAATTGTCCAGCCTAGAGAGGACCAGAGCTCTGGAGACAGTGAGCTCTGAGAAAGTGAGGAAAAGAAGAATACCTCTGAGGAGGTGCACTTGATAGTTTGGCTTCTTAGAGACGTCAGAGATGTGAGGAGAGAATGAGAGGTTGGAGTCGAAGATTACCCCAAGGTTCTTAGCCTCACAGGTAGGCGTAGGAAGAGAGCCCAGAGTAGGTGGCCATCGAGAGAGAGGAAAGGAGGGAGCTGGTGTTCCAATGAGGAGGATCTCAGTCTTACTGGCATTAAGGCAGAGATCTGTTATGCCCCTTTCTGGATAATGAAATGCAAATCTGTCATAGGTGCCAAAACTAAGTCTACACACTTCTCTTTGCCATCAAACAACAACCTACCATTCAATTATATCCCAGGTACATTGCAAACAAACAAATGTTACCAACAATAGATTACCCTTTTCAAACATATTAAGACATTGCAGCTGGGGTGCTTGAAGGTGCCACAAATTCCATGTTCAGCCAATTCTAATCCACAAGTCTAGGGTTAAGGTAACTGGTTGGACTGACCTGTGGTCTCACTTCCCACACTTCTGTGTGTGACCTACTCCCAGTTCCATCCTGCCCAAAGGCCTGATATTATTTTTCTGATGGAGACCCAGATGCCTTTGATTGGTCTCTTGGCGGTGAAGGTGCACTCTTGACGTCCACAGGTCAATCCACTGTACTGCCAGAAGTCTCTCCAGGGCCACAGATCTTTGGGTACACCAGAGACGTTTCCAAGGATTCTTGGCCAACTGTTGTGTTGAATATCTCTACAGATGATTGTGAGCTCTGAGTTCAGATAGTCCCCCTCTTCACAAGTGATGGCAACTTTGAACCTGCTTTCATCATCCCATCGATAAGATTAGGGCGTCATGTGTAAGCTTGCTGCATGTTTCAATCATGGATGCTCCCCAATGTTTGTATTTGTATTGGTGTGCTTTTCCCTAGAGATAAGTCTTGTAGCTTGTTCTATGCGGCCTAAACTACCCTCTAAATGTTGTCCTTTGTAGATACCCCAAGCTGCAAGGACTGTATTGGCCCCATCACAAATTTGATAAGCTACTTCCCTTTGCTGTCTATCTCTTCTTAACTCCTCTTTCTGTGGCTGAAGGTGAATGGTAGCACCCCTCACTGCATTTAGAAAACTGAGTAGTAACCTGAAACACAGAATGGCAAATATCAATTTAGCTAAAGTGATGTTCAGAACAACATACCAGAATCTATATCTATCTATCCCGCTCAATGTACCATTCCAGAGTGACTGACTATGCATCTGTGGATTTCTCATGAGCTCGATAACATCAAACATTGGTGATGCAAGATATTGTATGTACATGTTGTATTGTCTAAATCTTCATTATAGTAGCATGTATAATATTAGAACACACCCTAGTCACTTTATTATTGTGGTCGGTTTTGCATTCAAACCCTACACAAAATGACATGACAAACGTTTTGTGCAGAACAATTCACACATCACTACTATACAATCCTACATTTATAAAACATATTTAAACATATCAAGTTTATGATCATAGGACTACTTCCAAGTTAATGTCAGATTTTTTAGAGTTTGACTCCTGTACGTTATTGGGAAACTCTTAATTTATGAAATCTGGGACAGAATAAAACTAGGTGTTTCAAAGTTTCAAGTGTGTTAAAGTTGTTACAAAATCTGCAAATTCTTTATTTGGCAGCCAAACCCTGACTAGAGCCTATGCGATCCAATGTGGGGAATAGGTTGTTTACATTTCATATATAGCCTTCTCAACTCCCTACAGGGGAAGAACATTATATATTTTGGAATGGATTCTCTATTGTGAGGAAAAACAGCATATGCAGAGTATGACAAATATTCCTGAATTTGATCAATTGTTGAACTCCAGTCCCACTGGTAGAGTTTTTTCTTCACTAGGGTTGGGTTGTGTACTAATTCCCAACTGTCGAGGTCTATCTCATAAGGATTCCTGGGTTGAGGCAAATTCCTCAATAGATGGAAACTGCTTTCCCTGTAGGTCAGCGTGTACGTCCTTGAATTCAGAATGTGCAGCAGAGGAAATGAACTTAGCATACAGGAGAGAGTTTCTTCCATTCTTCCAAGATACCAGAGTTGTCAAGCATGTCAGACTCAGTTTGTGCCTAATTATACTAATAGGTACGCATAATGTGATGCCTAATGATTTTTCCATAAATGCCTAGTCGTAATGTCTAGGCCATAGGCCAGGGTGGGAACAATTTTCCCAGAGTAAAGTTTTACCAGGTGGAAAACTGAGAATCTCTACAGGCGGCGATGGATACGTTTAAGTTAGGTCTGTAGGGGTTTAATCTTATCTTTAAACCTCTCTTGTACCAGTTTGTTGATAAAATGGTTGTAAAATAATCAAGCCCAAATTAGTCAACGTGTCTACTTTTTCCATCCTTATATCACTAACTGTCCAGGGACAGGTTTTCGGAGCACATTTTTTAATAAAGATAATAATCTTAGATTTCAGAACTTTGATTTTAAAGTTGTTCTGCTCTGCTTATTGTGAGAAGAGGTTTAATTTCTGCTGCAGGCCTATAGGGGTAGGATCAAGCAAAAGAAGGTAATCTATAAAGGCCAGCCAGTGCATCGATATAGAACCTAGTTTCAACAGAAAGCAACTAGTCTTATCCGATAGGTTGTCTATATCGGCTATATATAAGTTAAAGAACTTTGGGGCAATAACACAGCCCTGTCGCAAACCAATAAATGTTGCGATTGGGCATGATAAAGAGACATCTTTGTTGAGTCGTATTCTCACTGTTGATTTCTCATGGAGTAGCATAATTAGCCTCAACAAACCTTCTGCACGTCACCAATTTTTCAACTTTAACCAGAGTTTCTTCCTGAGAACTCGATCGAATGCGCAGGTCAGGTCCATGCTAGCAGTATGCATATATTTGTATTTGCAGTCGAGTAAGAAAAAGCGTGCAGGTGGCTCAATAATGCTCAATTAAGCAAGAGCCCCTGTTTCTTTTAGTACCCTGTTTGAAACTTCGGGAAACCCAATTTTTCCACCCAGTGATCGAGTTCCTTGGGTAATAAAGTGATGAACTCTACTGGAGGTGTCGAGAATTGCGATGGGACGATAATTGCCAGGACAACCTCTGCCACCCTTCTTTTATATGGGGATAATATATGATGGTGTGTCTCTGAATAGGATGTTCAGGATGTTAGCCCATGACTCTGGGTCGGATTTAAGTGTACAAGGGGCCAAGTGATCTGGGCCAGGACCACTGGAGGCCTTCATCCGAATAGTCACTGACTTGATGTCATCAATTGGGAAGGAGCCTCGCCATAATGAAATCTCCCATCTGGCTCAAATCTGGCCCACGTCAGCTGCTTCACGTTTGTCGTGTGGCTTAATAGGCAGGTCAATTTGCATTGGCAATTTGGTGAGTTGGTGGGCTAGCCCGTTTAATTCCGCATTTGTACTTTTTTGTGCACCACTAGGTTGTAGCATTATTATCTTTGTGTTTCTCAGTGACAGGTGTTTTTCTCTACGGACCCCCATCCTGATTTATTGATATCTGTGAATCTTACTGCTGCGCATTTCAACTTGCGCTGCTTATCTCCATCATTTTTTTAATGTAAGTTGTTTTCCCACACGTAGTATTCTGTAGGTGATGCCCGGTGATGGTCCACTGTGTGTGCCTGTTTGTTGAAGGCTTGGCTTGTTCACTTTTCCACACTCAGTATTAGTATTTTTTTTCATCTGCCTGGGAATGATAGGTGCTGATGATGGTTTCTTGAGCTATTTTGGGTGTTTTCCAACCATGGTGTTTTTTTTTCCTTCGGTGGCTTAGAGGGACTCTGTTGACTGTGTCAGCTGTATTATGTTACCCTCTGCAACTTGTGGCTGTTTAACTTCAGTGTTTGTGAGGGTGTCTGATTGAGGCTCTCTCCCTTTTTTCCTTTCATTTAGATTGGCTGTGTCCGAGGCTATTTGTGATCCCGTATAATTGACACCTTAGTTGTGTCCCCACATTTGTCACGAAGGAGAGTATGTTAAAGGAAGAGTGTGGTAAAGAGAAGTCGGAAGTGTGGTAGAAAGCAGAGGGGGTGTTGTAGAGATGATATTATGAGTGTCGTAGAAGGATATGGAGAGAGTCCAAGACAGGAGAAGGGAGCGTCATATAGAGACAAGGAGGAATATGTTAGAGAGCAGGAGCATGGTAGAGAATGGCTGGGTGCAATAAGAAGTGGGGGCATGGTAATTAGAGTGTAGGGGGAGTGTGGTAGGCTGATGGGGAGTGCGATAGAGAGAGAGCTGAGGAGTGTGGTAGAGAAAGGCAGGGTGGTAAAGAGAGAGTGGAGAAGAGTGGTAAAGACAGAAGGTAGAAGGAGAGGAGTTAAAGAAATGAAATTTTAAAATAACATTTTCTGTAACGTGAAAATAATGTGGGGCTCATTTTTAAAGTCTCTGTAATTTGACAGTGGGGATAAGTGTACACTTTCAGGTACAGAGGTCCATGCTGAGACATTTTCCCAATTGGCCTGGCAGAGTGCAAAAGGGGAGGGCAAAATGGCAGGATACACGCTTGTATACCGCCCGTTTGCACTCAGCCATGCAAATTAAGTAAACGTTGCCTGCCATTTACTCATGGCAGACATCATTTACAATGGATTCCTATGGGGTCCACCTGCTTTTTGCTGGATCAAAAAGCCAGCGTACTCCAAAAGACTCCCCAGCATTTGCACTGTTTTATGCCAGCGGAAATACTGAAGAATTTGTGTTGCGGAAAGGAAGGGAGCAGTAGATACATAAGTTACATTCCGCACCTCCTCTATGACATACAAACCCTTGCAAATGAGGCGTGATGTAAGAAACATACCTAAAAGCCTTACACAAGGCTTTTATGGATTTTTCTTATGTTATGCTTCGATGAATTTGTTTTTGTATGTCTAGGTTCGGACCACTCAACTAGTTTTGTGTGTATGTCTTGCCCGAGTTCTAGAACAAGGTTACATTAAAGGAAAGGTTCACTCTCGTGTTAAATTTAACCAATCATAGGGACATTCACCTCGCACCATATATCGGTGATTTAAACTTTGTTTCTCCATTGCTTCACTTACATTTTCCATGGATCCATATTTGTGAACCACAAATGTCCCCATCTGCCACGTTTTGTGATAAGCTAATCTCCAGATAGATCAACATATGGTAAAGTACATCTGATGGCAATAAATCATAGCAGGGGTCCATGCTCTTGTCGTCTGCTGCAAAACAACGCCTTCGGTCATGACATGAGCGCCTAAAGCAGGGTTGTTTAACTACAAGCCTTGAGGGCCGCAAACCTGACGTGTGTTCAGGATACAACTCACTAATATTCATTAGATACATTTAGAATCATGATATGCAAATGTTGCTCATGAATATTAATGAGGGATATCCTGAAAATCTGACATGTTTCCAGTCCTTGATGCCTGGAGTTGGATAACCTTGGTCTAAGCCTACTCCACACACATTTATGCAATCACGAATCACCACACAAATGTGGAGACACTCACTCAAGCAACGCCAAACAATATTCATTTAATTTGCTCGCTTTGTACAAAAACAAATTTGATTAATAGCGTATCTGTATTCATTTAAAGCAGTCAAAGAGGTAATATAGCTAAAATGTTTATATTCAAATTTGATAAATACTTTGATAGTAATCAAATGGCGTATGGTCAGCTCCAAAAAAATCACATCATTGATTTTACTTTGCTCTAGATTCCAACGCCACACAGCTCTAAGAACAGATGTCCAGTTACATGATTATTTTTTCTTTGAGGTAGCTCAAAAAGTGTCCTCCTCACTATCTATCATATGTTTCCACCATCATACTTGCCACCCAAAGCTTGGTGGAATTTCGATTTGCTGCGCCACATCTCCCAATCAAAGAGCACAGTGAAACAATGCACTCTTCCATCTTTAGAACTGCAGAATGGATTTAATGCTCTTATATTTTCTTCTGATCGAGACACCCCTAGCCAAATCTTCATTCTACAGATGTCGAATAGGTGCATTGCATTTGATAATCAGTGCGCAAATGGCCACGCCTGGGCTGCTGGGTTTTGCCATATAAGAGTAACCTTCTGACCATTCAGAAGCAATATCATCTCACGCTGGTTATAGATCCTATCGAGCGAAATATTTGTTCAGTGGCACACACAAATTTGGTATCCATACCTGTGGGTTTAGACAGAAACATGTATTATTAGGCCACTGTAAATACATGGCAAATGTTTTGCTTTCTTAGTCATGTGTTTATAATGTAGAAATCCACCACTACAAGCCCAGTAATGAAAACGAATGCTCGTTTCGTGTGTCGCCTGTTTTCGCTTCACCCCATTATTTCTTTGCAATTCATCTCCTTGTACTGTCCAATCAAAGTCCTTTTTTTTCTACAGAAATCTTATTTTATATAGCCTTACATATATTAGGTAACAAGACATTCACCGCAAGTAGTTGGGTGTTTGCGTATTTAATTCTACATCTGTTACCTTTTTTTAGCATTGCAAACAATTAGTTCAAAGCATTTTTAGAATGACCAAAAACTGCATCATTTTATAAGCATTCACAATCAAATAGCAAATACTTACACCACATATGTTTGCTCCATTGTTATTTTGGTTGCTTCAGTTAGCTGTTAGTCTCTTTATTCTGTTACAGGATGTGAAACTTTAAAATTGAAATATACTATGGGCCTGATTAATGGAATTTTCTGCGTGCTGAAAAGTGGCTTTGCCCTGGTGCAAAGTGACTTTGCACTGCCAACATACACCCTGATTCACAGAGCGGTGCAAAGTGTCTTTTTCAAGTGCAAAGTGACTTTGCACTGACTTAGCAGCAGTGCAAAGTGTTTGCACTCTGCTAAACATTCCATGAATCAGGTCATATATGTTCTTCTAAAACAATGCATGCTTTCTTAGAACTAAGCTGCTACATTGTACGAGGACCGGTGCAATACGCCCCTGAAATGACATGGCCGTCTTTGCGCGAGATTCCGTTTGATAACTGATCAAGGTCGTTTCCATGAACTAGAGTACCTTTCTTTCACTCTTCACGGTTTAAACGGTACAAATATATTTAAGAAGCACACAATCAGTTGATGCATCTGCTGCACAAATCTTAATGCAAACTCAAAATTATAACTTGAAATCTTAGATAAACAGGTTTAAAAGTACTTCTGACACTAATAATAATGTTCACATTCATGTGTATTACGCATTCCTGTCCTAACGTGGGACAAGAAAGTAGAGATTATATTTGCGTTGATCCTTTGTGAAATGTTACGGTCTTCAACATGAGTAAGTGTAAGCAGCCTGAGTCACCACATGCCGTGGGCGGTGAAAGAGAGGGGAGAAGCCAATGGAAAGCATCCTATGTGAACAAGACCAATGTTTCCTACCATCATTCCGGTCATACAGTTTGTAGAATTAGTAGAGAACAATGCAAAATGAGAAGCAAAGCTGTTTAAAGTCGATATTCATTACCATGGCAAACACCTTCTATAAGAAGCCGATGTAGAAAAAGGAATTAGTTACACAGTACAATGGCCCGCGTTACAAGTTTAGCGGTAGTCTGTCTTTAATTCCGCCAAGCAGAATTACAGTTACCGCCAAGCATCCTGGCGGAATTTC
Organism: Ambystoma mexicanum; assembly: GCF_040938575.1. Classification (NCBI taxonomy): domain Eukaryota; kingdom Metazoa; phylum Chordata; class Amphibia; order Caudata; family Ambystomatidae; genus Ambystoma; species Ambystoma mexicanum. The sequence continues at coordinate 487,746,010 of NC_090931.1, read as the reverse complement.
CACAAAATCATCAGTAGATGGGAATGCGTACCACCCATCGGTGGTAATGGTAATTCTGCAAGTGAAGTCTTTATATATTAAGCTGAATGTATGTATGTGTGTGTGTGTGTGTGTATGTTTTTCCAGCTATACTAATGCATACCGTTGAACCCAGGTCTACCAAACTTTGCACGGATTCTTCTTTTGTATGGGGCAAGATCGTACTCTGTTTGGATGCAAAAATCTATATGCACATTTTTTTTGTTCATGTATGTGTGTATGTCCGGCTAAAATCCACACAGTTAAACCCACTGCTACCAATTCCTCATTAGTCTGGTGCAAGATTGTAGTCTGTTTGGATGCAATAAATTAACTCCGTGGACACCCTCATTTACTGATGCTCACCCTGATTCACTACAGTAGCTACTAGAAGGAGGCAATATTTGGAAAAGTGAAGCAAAATGTTGGATTATTGTTTGGCTTCTAAATGCTAATTTCTTTCACTATTGTGCTGGTATCCGTTGTGTGCTCATATATGTGTAGGGCTGACTCCCTGTACTGCACAGAGGTCAAGGGGTTGTAGTGCCTGAGAGTGGGCACATGCAGGAGTATCCAGTATGATCTCAGTTGTCTCTGTATCCAGTATTATTCAGAATATGGGCCATGGGCTATTGAGTGCCACATAGTAAATTGTTCATGGGACTTGTTTCCTCCTATATGATCTCATGCCTGTCTCCATATGTCATGCTTATCCAAGTGCCAGGTATGCTGTTCTCGTTGTGCTCCTCAGGACCATGGAATCATATGTGTAAGTGTGGAGTTGTGTGTAGCAGTGGTTGATGGTCAGATCTGCATCACAGGCCATCTGGATGCTCATGGAATGGTATTGTTTACAATTCCTGTGTGCAGGCTCCACTGCCTGAGGGGGCACCAATGCCACATGTGTATAGTCAACTACTGCAATAATATTAGGGAAATGGGCAATGGCACAGAATCGTCCCTTTGCTGCATGAACCTGGGCCTGAGTACTGGGCAGCGAGAATGATGAGCATGCCTCATCAGCACATCCAACACTTGCGGCAGCACTATTGAGAAGGTTGGCTGGGAAATGCCATGCAACATCCCCACAGTCTGCCGGTATGCACTTGTGGTGCAGAATGGAGGATGGACACCACCTTCAGCAGCGGTGGGCTTGCAGTTCCGATGTGTATGGTGGTCTGGTGATCTGCCTCTATCAGAGTCAGCAGGTCTGCTATAGTGTTCCTGTCCAAACGATACAGAAGGGCCAATTGTCCATCAGTCAGAGCCCAGAGCAAAGGACGAACATGTGATATGGCCGGCCTCCTCAACACACGTTCCCTCTGTCTTTCTGCTGCCTGTATCCTTCCATGTAGCCTTGAATGCTGCTGGAGCTCAATGAACAGCAGTAGGTTATGGATGCCGTAATTCATGTCTGGCTGTGTCTGCATGTTGCTTGAAAGTGGGCTTGGGGAACGGTGTGGGCCTTAAATACAATTTTGGAGGCTATTATTTGCACCTGTGTTTGATTCCCATCACCTGGATGCATTTACCTCCAACATTTACCTCCAACATTCAGCTGTAGGTAACTGCATTGCATTGTCGGTGTTTGATGATATTTTGGTGTTACTTTCACTTGTATTATGGCAGAATTAGCATTTTTGTTTCTGGCAATAATTCCGCCAGCAGTAATTCCACCAGGGCTTCTTCTGACACTTGGTGCAATTTCCGGCTGTGGCATTCCGTGGGCAGATTTACTGCCACTTTTACATCCTACCGCAGAACTTGTTATCAGGGCCGTTATCTTTACTAAGCAATTCGTCTTTTCAAATACCTCTTCCACTAATATTGACACATGGGATCAGACTTTACATTATAGTTTTGAATCATAGACTATTTGAGTTATGATAATGATGTGTTATTTATATAGCGCCTTAATCCAAAGCGCTTTACAGAGAACATATTTACACACAATATCACCCAACCGAAATTGGTACTCATTTATCGACCTCGGAAGGATGAAAGGCTGTGTTGGCCTTGCCAGGATTCAAACCTGCGACCTGCAGATCACGCTCAGATCGCAGAAGCGACAGCTTAATCCACTGAACTATGTTACCAGCTTGAGCAGTTATGCTACCGTCCATTGCCGCCTTGGCTCAAATGGCCACTGATTCAAACTTCCATCTTATTAAATACTGTCTATTGTACAATATTTAAACGGTATATGAGATTGTTTAAATACGTATGAGCGGAATCTTTGTACTGTTTAACTATGGCGTTTTCTCATTTGCAAACACAGATGGGCGTTCAGTGGTAACAGTATGGCAAACAATGTGTTGGATGCCTATCATTGTATGGGATCACTGCCCTCTGTAATGGAAGCTGGCGTGCAAAGTGCTACGTTACATATTTTTGTGCATACTTCATGTTCCACAATTTCAACAGAAATACTGTGTAAAACTTGGACCACTTAAAATCACCTAAAAGAAACATTACTAGCTTTAACTTCAAGTAACAACATACAAAGATTATACTTAAAAGTCTATAATTTAACCATTATCTCTCCACCCCCTTAAAACCTGCAGTAAATAGTCACTTAAAAAAAATAAACTTCAAAGAATGCACCTATCATCATACATACATTAAAAGCCTATGATATGTGAACAGCGTACAATTCTAGATTACAGGCAGAAGTCACATTTAATTGCATACACATCACTTAAATGGTAATGGCAGTTAAACAGGACATCACTACTATGTACAATTATTATCTATGACCTCAACACTCTTTTATTCAAATCTGCTGTTTAGTTTGGCTATAATGTCAGACAGACCTGGGAGGCCATTCAACTGGGATGGAAGTTACCTGGAAACTGTGTTTTTCCATCGCCAAGGCTGTCAAAGTGAGATGTTTCATAAACTCAAATTCCATTAATTTGAAGACAGACTTCGTGACTTGGTTCTTTTCTGTTTTTGTGAAGGCCATCCAGTAGCACAATTTGCTCGCAAAACCAGCAGTTCTATCCTGTTGTCTGACAACATTTCCATTGTGAGCAAGCACAGAAGCTGTGTACAAATCTCCAAACATGTGGGGCTATATTTGAGACACATGATGTTTAAAATTGCCTAATCATTGTGGGGCTAAATTCTGTCAGGCCCTTCAAACCGCTAGTAAGACCTTTGTTGCACACAATCTTTACAGGGGCTGTATTAGGAGGTGACGCAGACTGCAGCCACTTTTCTTCTGTTTCTCTTCCTTGTCAGAGGAAGATGTGCGCAGGTATGATAATGTGTTTTTTTTGCCCCATGAATGTTTTTTTTACCAGTATTGTAAATAAGTTGATTGGCACTTTCCACCATTATGTCGGCGGAACTTTTCCAATTTCTAGAACTCCACCAGAGATTTGATTTTGATTTTGATTTGGAAGGATTTATAATGCACACCAGACAGAATGAACCGTATTCGGGCACAGATGACAACTAAGGCTAAGGCCATGAAACAAAGAGGAATAGCAGAAGGTAGAGTTCTAATTCTACTACTTTCCCCCTTATTTAAATAGGAATGTTTTCAATGTCTTCCTAAAGATCTACATTTCACACGTTCTGATTTCCAGTGGAAGTTAATTCCAAACTTTAGGGCCGAAGGCTCTGAAGCTTCTGTCTCCTCTTGATACACATTAACAGGCCGATTCATGGAATAATTAGCGTGGCGCAAGTGGCCAAAAACGTGCGAATCGCAGTGGAATAGCGAAAATCGCAGTGGAATAGCGAAAATCGCACGAAAAGCAGCGCACATCGATTCATGGAAGGCCGTGCACGAGAAAACCATCGGACGTGCGATAAGAAAGTGCGCGGCGCACGTTGGCGCACAGGCCATCTAACGGCATGCGCCAGGTCACAGCGAAAATCGCACAGTCCACAGCGAAAATCGCACATAGCGCGGCGCACGCAACAAAAGTAGGCGGAACACGGGGCGTAACACTCGGAATGGGGAACAACTTGCCAAAATGTGGGCGTCACGGGGGAAGCACAGGGTAAAAGTGCGCAGAACGCCCACACGCTCGCCTACAACACGTATTCATGGAATAGAATAGGTCAAAAAAGCGCACGCTCAAACCAGCGCACAGGCACAAACACGACCGCCACAAGAAAGCAGGCGGTAGCGTCTCAGCGGCTGTAAGAAATGTGCGCCAAAAGGTGCGCCAACAAATAGCACCCATATACTGCCATGATGAATGTCCTATACTGTGGCCCTCCAGGACAAATGACGTGCAAAGGGGTACCCACAAACACGGACACGCTGACAAAAAATACGTGTGCGCGGGAAGTCTCACACGCGATTTCGCCGGGTACATGGATTTCAGGGGTGCGCGGGAAGGTCCACACGCGATTCCATCAGGGTAGGTGTATTTCAGGGGTGCGCGGGAAGTTCCACACGCGATTACAGCAGGGTACGTGTATTTCAGGGGTACGCGGGAAGTTCCACACGCGAATAGCCTGGGCGCGTGTATTTCAGGGGTGCGCGGGAATTTCCACACGCGATTCCAGCAGGGTACGTGTATTTCAGGGGTGCGCGGGAAGTTCCACACGCGAATAGCCTGGGCGCGTGTATTTCAGGGGTGCGCGGGAAGTTCCACACGCGAATAGCCTGGCCGCGTGTATTTCAGGGGTGCGCGGGAAGTTCCACACGCGATTACAGCAGGGTACGTGTATTTCAGGGGTGCGCGGGAAGTTCCACACGCGAATAGCCTGGCCGCGTGTATTTCAGGGGTGCGTGGGAAGTTCCACACGCGATTACAGCAGGGTACGTGTATTTCAGGGGTGCGCGGGAATTTCCACACGCGAATAGCCTGGCCGCGTATATTTCAGGGGTGCGCGGGAAGTTCCACACGCGATTACAGCAGGGTACGTGTATTTCAGGGGTGCGCGGGAAGTTCCACACGCGAATAGCCTGGGCGCGTGTATTTCAGGGGTGCGCGGGAATTTCCACACGCGATTCCAGCAGGGTACGTGTATTTCAGGGGTGCGCGGGAAGTTCCACACGCGAATAGCCTGGGCGCGTGTATTTCAGGGGTGCGCGGGAAGTTCCACACGCGAATAGCCTGGCCGCGTGTATTTCAGGGGTGCGCGGGAAGTTCCACACGCGATTACAGCAGGGTACGTGTATTTCAGGGGTGCGCGAGAATTTCCACACGCGAATAGCCTGGCCGCGTGTATTTCAGGGGTGCGCTGGAAGTTCCACACGCGATTACAGCAGGGTACGTGTATTTCAGGGGTGCGCGGGAATTTCCACACGCGAATAGGCTGGGCGCGTGTATTACAGGGGTGCGCGGGAAGTCCCACACGCGATTACAGCAGGGTACGTTTATTTCAGGGGTGCGCGGGAATTTCCACACGCGAATAGCCTGGCCGCGTGTATTTCAGGGGTGCGTGGGAATTATCACACGCGATTTGGCTTGGTACGTGTATTACAGGGGTGCGTGCGAAGTTACACACGCGATTAGGCTGGGTGGGTCCTGTCACCCTCGACGGCCCCTGCAGGCAGCCCACAAAACAGGGGACTACCCTGCACACCTGCTCATGTCTCCCACCACCCCCACCCCCCCAGTCACCAGGGGTACCCTCCACCAGGCCCCCACTCATGTCTCCCACCACCCCCACCCCCCCAGTCACCAGGGGCAGCCTCCACCAGGCCCCCACACATGTCTCCCACCACCCCCACCCCCCAGCAGTGCAGGGGCAGCCTCCACCAGGCCCCCACTCATGTCTCCCACCACCCCCACCCCCCACCATCCAGGGGCAGCCTCCACCAGGCCCCCACACATGTCTCCCACCACCCCCACCCCCCAGCAGTGCAGGGGCAGCCTCCACCAGGCCCCCACTCATGTCTCCCACCACCCCCACCCCCCACCATCCAGGGGCACCGTCCACCAGGCCCCCACTCATGTCTCCCACCACCCCCACCCCCCACCATCCAGGGGCACCCTCCACCAGGCCCCCACCCATGTCTCCCACCACCCCCACCCCCCAGCAGTGCAGGGGCAGCCCCCACCAGGCCCCCACTCATGTCACCCACCACCCCCACCCCCCCAGTCACCAGGGGCACCCTCCACCAGGCCCCCACTCATGTCTCCCACCACCCCCACCATCCAGGGGCACCCTCCACCAGGCCCCCACTCATGCCTCCCACCACCCCCACTACCCCCCACCATCCAGGGGCACCCTCCACCAGGCCCCCACTCATGTCACCCACCACCCCCACCCCCCACCATCCAGGGGCACCCTCCACCAGGCCCCCACCCATGTCTCCCACCACCCCCACCCCCCAGCAGTGCAGGGGCAGCCTCCACCAGGCCCCCACTCATGTCACCCACCACCCCCACCCCCCCAGTCACCAGGGGCACCCTCCACCAGGCCCCCACTCATGTCCCCTATCACCCCCACCCCCCCAGTCACCAGGGGCAGCCCCCACCAGGCCCCCACTCATGTCACCCACCACCCCCACCCCCCCAGTCACCAGGGGCACCCTCCACCAGGCCCCCACTCATGTCTCCCACCACCCCCACCCCCCACCATCCAGGGGCACCCTCCACCAGGCCCCCACTCATGCCTCCCACCACCCCCACCCCCCCACCATCCAGGGGCACCCTCCACCAGGCCCCCACTCATGTCTCCCACCACCCCCACCCCCCACCATCCAGGGGCACCCTCCACCAGGCCCCCACCCATGTCTCCCACCACCCCCACCCCCCAGCAGTGCAGGGGCAGCCTCCACCAGGCCCCCACTCATGTCACCCACCACCCCCACCCCCCCAGTCACCAGGGGCACCCTCCACCAGGCCCCCACTCATGTCCCCTATCACCCCCACCCCCCCCGCCACCAGGGGCACCCTCCACCAGGCCCCCACTCATGTCACCCACCACCCCCACCCCCCAGCAGTGCAGGGGCAGCCTCCACCAGGCCCCCACCCATGTCTCCCACCACCCCCACCCCCCAGCAGTGCAGGGGCAGCCTCCACCAGGCCCCCACTCATGTCCCCTATCACCCCCACCCCCCGCCACCAGGGGCACCCTCCACCAGGCCCCCACTCACGTCTCCCACCACCCCCACCCCCCACCATCCAGGGGCACCCTCCACCAGGCCCCCACTCATGCCGCCCACCACCCCCACCCCCCCCCCACCATCCAGGGGCACCCTCCACCAGGCCCCCACTCATGTCTCCCACCAGCCCCACCCCCCACCATCCAGGGGCACCCTCCACCAGGCCCCCACTCATGCCTCCCACCACCCCCACCCCCCCACCATCCAGGGGCACCCTCCACCAGGCCCCCACTCATGTCTCCCACCACCCCCACGCCCCACCATCCAGGGGCACCCTCCACCAGGCCCCCACCCATGTCTCCCACCACCACCACCCCCCAGCAGTGCAGGGGCAGCCTCCACCAGGCCCCCACTCATGTCACCCACCACCCCCACCCCCCCAGTCACCAGGGGCACCCTCCACCAGGCCCCCACTCATGTCTCCCACCACCCCCACCCCCCCAGTCACCAGGGGCACCCTCCACCAGGCCCCCACTCATGTCTCCCACGACCCCCCAGCACTGTGGGGAACCTGCCAGCAGGCCCCCACACATGTCCCCCTGGCCCCAGGTCCTGACGATACACAATCATGGCAGTAATGGCCAGCATACCCAGCACAAACACCCATGCAAGGATTGCATCCACCCACATAGTGAATGCAATCACATGACACAACCCCAATGCCAAGTATGCAAAAGAACACATGTCCGTCACACACACATACACAATGGGTGCAAGTGAATGTCAAAACCCATATCATGACATGTAACAAACCAATGAGAAAATAACACAAGTGTAAGAAAATATAAAAAATGTATTAAATACCAAAAATAAGTGAACTTATCAAACATACAACGATGTGGCTAAGTAAATAAATGGTCCATGTCCGAGAACAAAAGTGATAAACAAAAAAACAAAGGCATAAAAAATAAAAATGATTTTGTCCAAAGCAATATCATGTCATAGGAAACTAATGAAAAACCATTACGTCATGGTGAAAACAATAACAAATTAAAAAAATGTATCTCCCAAAAAAACAAACTATATACAGGAATGTTCCAGGGTCCATGAGCCCAACACCAAAAATGAAACCTACCACTAACTAATGAAAAATATATGTACAAAAAAGTGGCCATTGTCCGAGCGGTCCAAAATAATAAAAATAAATAAAGGAAACCTAGCACTAACTAAATAACTATATACAAAGGCAGCGGGCAAGTCCTGCGGCTCACTTGGTGATGTTGCTGGCCAGGGCATCATCGAACTCCATGTCGATGTCCTGGAGGCGGGACTCTGTCCTGGCCCCGAGGTCTCGCAGGGACAACCCCATGTCCACCTCAAACTCCCTGCGAGCTTCCTCGAGGCACTCAGCCCGCCTCAATGCCCGACGCATGGAGAACTCCGCCCTGACCATGGCGAGCCGCTCCTCTTCCGCCCGCTGCCGCTCCGCACCTATCCGCTGGCCAAACTCCTCCCACACGGAACACACCACCATCCCAGGGTTGCCCTGCCCTCCGGCCGATGCCTGCCCCTCTGATCTTGATGGCCCCGAGCCATGATGCCTCCCACGTCGAGCCCGCTGCTGCCTCCAACGCCACTGTCTCTGCCAGCACGACGGCATCCAGGCTGATGGAAACCACTGACGCCGTCGTGCACGTGCCCTGCCCGATGATGCCGTCACATCTTCCATCTGCTGGGGTCCACTTGCTGTGTTGTCCACCCCTGCTGGACCTCCGACTCCCAACTGTGGCAGGGATGGGATCCCCACCGAGCTGGCTGCATTGGTCGGGGCAGGTCCACAGGGGGCCCTGGTGGCATCTGGGCCGGAAGACGGCAAGGAGAACGACCGGTGGATAGCCTGCACAGAGGAGGAGAGGGCCGTCAGATTGGCCAACACATGCAGGAAACCCCCGAACATGGCCGATCCCAATTGGGCCACGTCGGCACGGTGCACTTCGTGATGACGTGCGTGCTCCTCCCGGGAAGCACGCACGTCATCACGAATCACAGCCGTGCGCATCGCGACCCCAATCAGGACCTTCTCCACGCGGCCAGGGGTTACCACGTCCGCAGGTGGAGGGGAGTCAGGTGACATGGACATCCCCACTACCTGCGGACGGGCCTGGGACGGGGCATCCCTGCTGGTGCATGGTGGTGCACTCACAGGGTCAGGGACAGTGACATGCACAAGCCCCTCCACGGTGACCTGTGCTGCCTCCTGCCCCTGGCCCTGGACTGCACCACTTGCACCAGCAGGGATGCTCCCACCAGGCCCCATGTGTGCACCAGTGTCGGCCTCCTCCTCCTCTGTGCAAACCACCAACCTGGATGGCTCCTCACCGTCTCCCGCCGTAGCAGGCCCCTGTGGGGGCTCACCCACCCCTTCCGCTGCAGCCGTGGGGGCATCCCCGCCGCCTTGCTCCACAGCGCCGTCTCCGCCCTCTTCTTCACTAGCCGCTGCGTAGAGGGAGACAAAGGACACAAGCATCAGGCTACTGTACAATGGTCCCCTAGACAGGAAGCAATAGCAGATGAGCACCACTGTCAAAGTACACTTCCATCATGTCCCTCCACAACACATGGGTCAGTCCAGGCAAAACACACACAGTAACAGGCATGGTGCATGCCATGGACATTTCCATACATGTCCAATGGACTCTTGAAACATTCAATGATATGTAACTCACATGCATCATGGCTCATGCATATCACATGCACACACTTCACCTCAGTCACATCCATCTGGCCCCAAACACACCGAACACAGGTGAAACAAGGGTAAGTTGGGTGCGTCACTGAATCTGTGCATTGTCACACACATGTGTCATGCATCCATGCCATGCACAAGTCACAGACACGCAGGTCAGGCACACAGACATGGCTACCATATATGTACCTGGCATCAGCACCCATCCTTAACCCCCATCCATGTCCAGGTACAGAGACTGGCATGCTCTCATGTCCAAAATCTGCATAGGGCTCCCCATGCCGCATTTCAACACATGCAACAACCATGTGGGTCACACATCACTGGTCGCACATGCATTACCATGATCTCCCTGCACACATACATGCATACATGGCCCATGGCACACATACAGGCAAGTATCATAGAACCAGCACACCGCAACATGCCCTGTCTCACACAGTAATGCTTGGACACATACCGCTCAACTCCAGACGGGCCTCCCTCTCAAGGACCTGGGCGTGGAGCGCTGGGCGTACGCGTTCCAGGACCCTCTTCTGGATGGAACTCATGCGGCCCCGGCCCCCCTCCACGAGGTGCCGGGCCTTCACAATGGTCCTGGACCTCAAGACCTCCCAGCGCTTCTTGATCATCTGGACGTTGCGGGTTGCCACCCCCTCCGCGTTGATGGCAACCACACAGTCGGCCCAGATCCTCTCCCGTCCTTCCTTGCTGGCGCGGGACGATCCAAAGAGGGCATCATACTGCCCCAGGACATGCTCCACCAGGACACCAACTTCGGTGGCAGTGAAGCTGGTGCCCCTCTGGCCTGGGGTTGCCACTGGTGCCAGATGTGGAAGTGCCCGACATGGCAACCCCAGAGGCAGGTGTGGGTGGGCAACTGGGTCCTGGGGCTGGGCTGTGGAGCGATGTAATCCCAGTTGGGAGTCTTCAGTTCCAGCAGGGGTGGACACAGCAACTGGACCCCTGCAGATGGCTGATGTGCAGGCACCAAATGGCAGGGCACGGTGGCAGCAGGCAGGCAGGCAGCAGCAGATAGCACGTGGGAGGCTGCTCGGGGCACTGGGGGGCAGTAACTCGGCCTTCTGGGCAGGAGCGTGGTGTTCCGTGTGTTTTCGGGTGGCCAGCTTGATACGGAGTGATTTGGCACGTGAAAATCCTGCACGTCAGCGTGAAATCCGAGGAAAGGCCCTTAGCGCGTAAGCGCGTCAGCACGCATACGCGATTCTATTGGACCAGAGTCCCTCAGCGCGTAAGCGCATCTGACGTGACCCGCACGGGCGTTCCCCACTCAGCAGGTGATGACGGAACACACGTGGAAATACTGCACGTCAGAGTGTCATCGCGTGATTGGCCTATGTACGTGTATTTCATTGCGTGTAATTGGACAAAAGTGCGCATACACGCGATTGGCCTATGTACGTGTATTTCATCGCGTGTAATTGGACAAAAGTGCGCGTACACGCGATTGGCCTATGTACGTGTATTTCAGGGGTGCGCGGGCACTTACACACGCAAGTACGTCAGCGCACCTGTATGCCTGCTGCGTGGGAATTTCCACACGCTATTGGAGTGGGAACTAGATTCCAGGGGTGCGCGGGTCACACGCTCGCCTAGAACACGCGCAAAGCATTAATTTGTGCACTTTTCAAATAACAAGCCAGATGCCAGGATGAACATACCGTTCCTAGCAGCAGTGGCAGTGGGCTACCAAAGGAGGAGGAGGAGGAGAGTCAGGGCCAGAATATTCACACCCAGAACCAGCCTTTTCGGGATGCCTGATGACCAGGTGTATGGAAGGTACAGGTTTCCACCACACATAATACTGGACCTGGTGAGTGAGTGGGAGGATGACCTCACATCACCCAAACTGTGCTCTCAAGCACTCAGCCCCCTGGAGAAGGTCCTCAATGTACTGCACTTCTTAGCCACTGGATCATTTCAGCGGACAAGTGCCATAGTGGGTGGGGTGTCACAGGCCACCCAGTCACGCTGCCTACACCAGGTCTTGGACATCATCACTGCACGCCCATCAGTCCGCAGGCACATATACCTGCCCAGAACACCTGCTGAAAGGCATGCTGCCGCCCTGGATTTTTACGGAGTGGCACGATTCCCCAAAGTGCTAGGTGCCATCGACTGCACCCATGTGGCTCTACGTCCCCCCAGGGCATCTGAGCACATCTATAGGAACCGCAAGCACTGGCATTCCATCAACGTGCGGGTAGTATGTAATGCCAAGGGAATCATCACCTCTGTATATGCCAACTATCCCGGGTCCACCCACGACAGCTTCATTTACCGAATGTCCACCCTATGCCGGGACATAGATGCTGGGCGGCATGGCGATACATGGCTTCTCGGTGAGTATGTATGCCACTGCACATGCATGAATGTTGGATACTGAGCAAGGTCACAACCCCACCAATGATACCAATCACCACCTCCACAGGGGACAGTGCCTACCCTCTCAGCCCCCACATGATGACGCCAATTCGGAACCCCACCACGCCACCCGAGGTAAGATATAACACAGCCCACATTACAACCCGGGGCATAGTGGAGCGCACATTCGGAGTGCTAAAGTCACGCTTTCGCTCCCTTGACCGTTCTGGCGGGCAGCTGTTATACGCTCCCCCAGTAGTGTGCAGGATCATAGTGGCAGCATGTGTCCTGCACAACGTTGCAACACGCCGGGGCCTGCCCGTGGACATGGTGGTGGCCCCACATCCTCAACCACATGCACAGCCGCTGCGCATGGGAGGGGAAAGGGCACGAGGGGAGGCAGCCCGTACACAGCTAGTGGCTAATTACTTCACATAGTATTCACTCCCCTGTGGAGTGCACACTGGCCTGGCACATTCCATCTGACAATCAATGATGACTCAACCTGACACTGATCCTGAATGTCTGGAGATTCAACCGTGAAAAGCATATCAGCCTGAGATTGTTCACCTGGAAGTGTTACAATGTGTGCATCCCTACCCACACACAACACCAATGCAGTTTTGTGAAGGAACACATTCAAGCAGCCAAAATTAATACCCACTTGCTAAATGCAACAAGAGGACAGTGCCATGTCACCCAACCCATCCCCAGCACCGCCACACAACACACCGTGCCATGTCATGCTATGTGCAGGTAAACAAAGTAATCCCCACAACGTGACAAGTGTTGCGATGTACAGTGTCCCCAATTGAAACTTCCTACACCTGAAATGCTCACTGTAATGCAGGACAAACAACATACTTGAGCACGTACTACCATAAACATGACTGCAGTAATGTAAGAAATCAGTTGTCTCACCACCTGGATATGCCTGCACTCCCACCACTTCCAACTGAACAGTGTTGATGCCATGTAGAGTTGTAGGTGCACTGCTGCCAACAAGGACCCCATCTCCAGACTAGAGGGCCTTGTGTAGACATGAGGAAGGGACCTGCAAATTGGGAGGCAGACACAGATGATGAGTTACACATCAATGCAACATGCAGTGTACAACACAACAGCAATATGCACTAGGAATGTATACACAGTATTGACTAGACTACCCACACATGTAGTGGGAGTCCAATGTCACCATGTACTTCAATGTCACTTGGGCACACCCTTTGCAAGCCCATGGAAACGGGAAGCAGGAGGGGTGTGTGTGACTCAAACCCAGGCATCTGAACCTAATACATGACAAGCCTGCATGTGCCCAGCCACAATGCAGCGTATGCCCACAGGAACCACGGAAGCCAACAATTTGTCCCAAAAAAATTGGGAAAAATATAAAAATAAAAATAAAAATTTTAAAAAAATAAAAATAAAAAGACAATCAAAAATGGCCATTAAAGGGCCCGGGGGGTTTGGGGAGGCCACCCAGGAGGTCCGAGGTCAGGGTGCACACCAGAAACCACCTGTGTGGATCCTGGGAAAAAAAAACACCTCCATGGGCTCATGGCCCACACGGCTACCCTATTGTGGGAGTATCACTGCTGTCGCTATTATCACCCTGTGCAGCTGCATCCGGAGGTGGTTGCACTATGGGAGGCAGCCCACGCAAGGCCCTACTCTGTTCCTCCATGGCTGCAAGCATGCGGGTGTGGTAGGTCTCGTTCTGGAGGATGAGGGTGCGGAGGTCCCCATGCAACAACTCACGGGATGCCCGGACCTCCGCCCTCGTTGCTTGCATCTCAGCTGAGAGCGTACGGGTGAGACGCTCCAGCTGCTGTTCTGTCCTTTGGTGTGTTGAAGCCTCTAGCTCAACAAGAGTCGTCCTGAGTTGATGTAGCTCCTGCCTCAGGGCTTCCCTGTGGCTCTGGGACTCTATGGAGATGGCCTCCTGCAGAGTCGCCAGTGCTGCCCGCCTGTCCCTGTTGGACGCCAACATGTCCTCCCTGTGTGACTGGCAGATGGAGTCGGTTGCCTGCTCTAGTCGCTCCATCAGCCTTTCAGGGGGGACAATGGAAGTGGCCACCCTATCCATGGGATGAGCCATCATCTCGGATGATGCTGCCTGTTGGGTAGCCATACCGTAAAAGGATTGCTCCCATACGGTATTGCCAGGTGGCGTACGGCCACCATGTCGGCGGGCACCACACCTGTCTGGGGCAAGGCGGACTGCGCCTTGCTGTGCCGGCACTGCCTGAGGCTGCAGGACTGCATTCCCCCTCTGATCTGCTGGCCCAGGAACAGGATCAGATGTCGCGGAGTGTGACCCTGCATCCGTAACCACCAAAGGCCTAGCTGCCAACACTGACATCCCCATTGAGGGTTCTGACCCTGGTGCAGGTGGGTGGGACAGAACAGATTCCCTCCCTGGAACACTCACCTGCGACGGCACGTAGGTCTCATCATCCGAGTCAACAGCTGAGTACAGCTCGGGGGAGGTGCAGCCAGAGACACCCCTTGAGAGCACGACCTGCAGCACTTGTGGGTTTTCACCCACCAGCACACCACGTCCCTCACTGGTGGTTGGTCGGCCCTCGGACCCCTCCTGGCGCTGCACCATCTCCACAACCCCAGCAGTATCAGGTGCGTCTTCCCCTGCAAAGACATAATGACAAAGAAATGGAAACCCGCATTAGCACCATGGTACACAATGAGGGCTGTGAAACAAGAGAACCAGTACTTGATTGACACATGTCCCACATGACTAAGACCCTCCCATGCATGCACCCTCACTGCGTATGAAGGGCAGGCAAATGGCACACACTCATTACACAAAGATGGAAGATGAACACATTTCATGCATGCTGCCTGGCAGTGGCATCACACATTGCCCTGTGATTGCCAGGTGACACACACATGCCATCACACAGATGGCATGTGCCATTGCTATTGAGTGTAGATGGAGAGGAGGGCAGCACTTATTCATTCTGTCCAGTTCCCACATGCAATAGCTTTTCTAATTCTGACAGGTCTGCTTTATCACCTGGAGCTGCCAGTCCAATATGGTCCAATTGCACAGGGACATGTGTGAACATATGATATCCAGGTAACAAAGTAACTCCACTTTACCATGGCCATGCCATACATGTGACTAGAGGACTGAGGAATGCCTAGTATAAGTGGTGGAATGCATACAATCTGTCTGATTGAACATAGGAAAATAATCAACAATGTAGTGGCAAGGTGACACTTCAAGGCCAACTTGGGTGCTGTTGGGCTAGATGTCTACTGTTGGCAGAAGGGATACTGCAATGGCGAAATGCAGCTGCGCAGGATGTGTTGCATGAAGCACATGGCTGACCCATTCGACTCAGGCGCACACACTCTCACCTGGCACACAAACAGATGCCCTCACACACACACCATGCACATGGATGACACACACATGCATGTGCACTCACCGGACAATGCCTCGTAATCAGGCAGATCTCCCACGCCTTGGATCTGTTCCTCCGTGACGTAGGTCCCAGCGACTGACTCATGTGGAGTGAGTTCCATGTCTTCTACTGGAGACCCACCTCCAGTCACTAGAGTTGCGGCATGACTTGAGGCCAGCTTCTTCTTTGCCCTGCGCTTTAGGTCATTCCAGCGCTTGTAGCAATCATTGGCTGTGCGCCTCACGATTCCAAGGGCACTTACGATGTCCGCAATGGTCTGCCAGTGTGCCTGGCGTTGTGCAGGTGTGGTCTTGGATCCTGCAACAATGACCATCTCGTTATCATGTCCGGACACATACTCGACAAGTGCATTCAGTTCCACATCCGTGAAGCTGGGCTTCCTCGACGGACCGGACTGTGTAGCCGTGTCGGGGGCATCAGCCTGTGCCGGACGAGCACTTTTCCTCTTCCTCTTGGAAGGTGGTGGTGATCCTGAGTGTCCTGCGCCGCTCTGGACACTAGGGGCAGGAGCCCTGGTGGGCTCTGTATCAGGTGTGTGGGATTGCACACTCAGCATGGGAGTTGGTGCAGGCATTGGCTCAAGTGTAATGGTGTCATGGGGAATGTCAGCAGAATGGACTAGGACGGACACTGTCCTGGCTGGGTGTGTGAGAGCTGGGGTGGATGGAGCTGCAGCTGCCCCTGCAGCCTCTCCGCCCTGCCTACTTGGGGCAGCAGATGACCTTGCTGCCCCAGATCCACGTGGCATGATAGCATCAACGTGCACCAGCGCACGTGTCGTAGCCCTGCTGACCTGGAAGTCAGCCATGGAGTCAGCCAGGTCTGGTGCCACAATGGGCTGGTCCAACAAGGGCTGAGCATGGATGGTGTCAGCCACTTCAGCCTCAACGGGAGGGGGGGGGGGGGGAGGGGGGGGGGATGATGGGTGCCCTTGACTGGTCCTCCACACATGGGGGGACAGGCTCACCCTGCAAGTTACGACCACGTCCCCTACCGGATCCACCACGGCCACCACTTGTGGCTCTTCCACCTTTGCCACCCTTACGGAATCCTCGCCTCCCAGCCATGGCACTGATATTAATGTGCGTATGGGAGTGGCTGTAGACAATTGTCCTGGGCAATTGGGGGTCAAAGGGGTTGGGTACCAGATGGTAATTGTACCCTAGTGCTCTAGCACGGCTGATTGTAACCCCTGGGGAAAGATGACGGGTCACGCAACGCACAGGAGGCCCAAAAAAGGGAGATGACGTGCACTCAACCCCTCCTAGACCACGTGTGCAGAAAGAAAAACCTGCACTACGCTGTGGCACCCAGTAACACAAGAATGAACGTATGCGTGTCACACGCAGCCTAGAATGACCTCTGAAGGGGTAGGCTACACACGGGGCAAGCACAGAAGTTGGATACGTGCGTGACTCACCGTCTGCCAGGTAAAAGAGCGTGAAAAATGTGCGCGTTTGGCTGGCAATACCCCCGCCAAAAGAAGATGTGTACGCTGTCTGAGAAGACAGGACAACAGTAGAAGGGGACACTGTTTGAGGGAACAGGCCCAGGTAAACCAGTACAAGAGGAAAAAAGAGAAAAAGCTGTCAGAGGTAACAGGGAGTACGAACTGGAAACGCTGTGAAGTAAATCGCGTGTGAAACGACAAGAAGTACAGAATTCACCCACTCGCTCTCCACGAAAAGCACGTACAAGGAAATGGTGTTCTACATGTACCTTATATACAGGCCCACACGTACAGCGTCACTTACGCGGCGTGTACGTTCACCAATCACACGCTTTGTCACTCCTGCGTGTAGATCCATTTTCACCAATCACACGCTTTGTCACTTCTGCGTGTAGATCCATTTTCACCAATCACACGCTTTGTCACTCCTGCGTGTAGATCCATTTTCACCAATCACACGCTTTGTCACTTCTGCGTGTAGATCCATTTTCACCAATCACAAGCTTTGACACTGGGACGTGTCTCGCAACAATTTCCTGCACGTGCAGGTGACTATAGGCGCGCATATGCTGTTGACGGGTTTACACGCTAAGGGCCTTTCCTCGATTCACACGCTGACGTGTGGGATTTCACTCCCTATCAGGCTGTCCACGCGTTCACACACGAGAGACCACGCTCCTGGCCAGGAGGCCAAATTACTGCCCCCCAGAGCCCTGAGCACGCTCCCACCTGCCATCTGCTGCTGCCTGACTGCCTGCTGGCCACGTGCCCCACAGTGCTGGTGGGTGGGGGTGTTGGGAGACATGGGTGGGGGCCTGGTGGAGGCTGCCCCTGCACTGCTGGGGGGTGGGGGTGATAGGGGACATGAGTGGGGGCCTGGTGGAGGCTGCCCCTGGTGGCGGGGGGGTGGGGGTGGTGGGAGACATGGGTGGGGGCCTGGTGGAGGCTGCCCCTGGTGGCGGGGGGGTGGGGGTGGTGGGAGACATGGGTGGGGGCCTGGTGGAGGCTGCCCCTGCACTGCTGGGGGGTGGGGGTGATAGGGGACATGAGTGGGGGGCTGGTGGAGGCTGCCCCTGGTGGCGGGGGGTGGGGGTGGTGGGAGACATGGGTGGGGGCCTGGTGGAGGCTGCCCCTGCACTGCTGGGGGTTGGGGGTGGTGGGAGGCATGGGTGGGGGCCTGGTGGAGGCTGCCCCTGCACTGCTGGGGGTTGGGGTGGTGGGAGGCATGGGTGGGGGCCTGGTGGAGGCTGCCCCTGGTGGTGGGGGGGTGGGGGTGGTGGGAGACATGGGGGGGCCTGGTGGAGGCTGCCCCTGGTGGCGGGGGGGTGGGGGTGGTGGGAGACATGGGTGGGGGCCTGGTGGAGGGTGCCCCTGGTGGCGGGAGGGTGGGGGTGGTGGGAGACATGGGTGGGGGCCTGGTGGAGGGTGCCCCTGGTGGCGGGGGGGTGGGGGTGGTGGGAGGCATGGGTGGGGGCCTGGTGGAGGCTGCCCCTGGTGGCGGGGGGGGGTGGGGGTGGTGGGAGACATGGGTGGGGGCCTGGTGGAGGGTGCCCCTGGTGGCGGGGGGGTGGGAGACATGGGTGGGGGCCTGGTGGAGGCTGCCCCTGCACTGCTGGGGGTTGGGGGTGGTGGGAGGCATGGGTGGGGGCCTGGTGGAGGCTGCCCCTGGTGGCGGGAGGGTGGGGGTGGTGGGAGACATTGGTGGGGGCCTGGTGGAGGCTGCCCCTGGTGGCGGGGGGGGTGGGGGTTGTGGGAGGCATGGGTGGGGGCCTGGTGGAGGCTGCCCCTGGTGGCGGGGGGTGGGGGTGGTGGGAGGCATGGGTGGGGGCCTGGTGGAAGCTGCCCCTGGTGGCGGGAGGGTGGGGGTGGTGGGAGACATGGGTGGGGGCCTGGTGGAGGCTGCCCCTGCACTGCTGGGGGGTGGGGGTGATAGGGGACATGAGTGGGGGGCTGGTGGAGGCTGCCCCTGGTGGCGGGGGGTGGGGGTGGTGGGAGACATGGGTGGGGGCCTGGTGGAGGCTGCCCCTGCACTGCTGGGGGTTGGGGGTGGTGGGAGGCATGGGTGGGGGCCTGGTGGAGGCTGCCCCTGCACTGCTGGGGGTTGGGGGTGGTGGGAGGCATGGGTGGGGGCCTGGTGGAGGCTGCCCCTGCACTGCTGGGGGTTGGGGGTGGTGGGAGGCATGGGTGGGGGCCTGGTGGAGGCTGCCCCTGCACTGCTGGGGGTTGGGGGTGGTGGGAGGCATGGGTGGGGGCCTGGTGGAGGCTGCCCCTGGTGGCGGGGGGGTGGGGGTGGTGGGAGACATGGGGGGGGCCTGGTGGAGGCTGCCCCTTGTGGCGGGGGGGTGGGGGTGGTGGAAGACATGGGTGGGGGCCTGGTGGAGGGTGCCCCTGGTGGCGGGAGGGTGGGGGTGGTAGGAGACATGGGTGGGGGCCTGGTGGAGGGTGCCCCTGGTGGCGGGGGGGTGGGGGTGGTGGGAGGCATGGGTGGGGGCCTGGTGGAGGCTGCCCCTGGTGGCGGGGGGGGTGGGGGTGGTGGGAGACATGGGTGGGGGCCTGGTGGAGGGTGCCCCTGGTGGCGGGGGGGTGGGAGACATGGGTGGGGGCCTGGTGGAGGCTGCCCCTGCACTGCTGGGGGTTGGGGGTGGTGGGAGGCATGGGTGGGGGCCTGGTGGAGGCTGCCCCTGGTGGCGGGAGGGTGGGGGTGGTGGGAGACATTGGTGGGGGCCTGGTGGAGGCTGCCCCTGGTGGCGGGGGGGGGTGGGGGTGGTGGGAGGCATGGGTGGGGGCCTGGTGGAGGCTGCCCCTGGTGGCGGGGGGGGTGGGGGTGGTGGGAGGCATGGGTGGGGGCCTGGTGGAAGCTGCCCCTGGTGGCGGGAGGGTGGGGGTGGTGGGAGACATGGGTGGGGGCCTGGTGGAGGCTGCCCCTGCACTGCTGGGGGGTGGGGGTGATAGGGGACATGAGTGGGGGCCTGGTGGAGGCTGCCCCTGGTGGCGGGTTGACATGGGTGGGGGCCTGGTGGAGGCTGCCCCTGCACTGCTGGGGGTTGGGGGTGGTGGGAGGCATGGGTGGGGGCCTGGTGGAGGCTGCCCCTGCACTGCTGGGGGTTGGGGGTGGTGGGAGGCATGGGTGGGGGCCTGGTGGAGGCTGCCCCTGCACTGCTGGGGGTTGGGGGTGGTGGGAGGCATGGGTGGGGGCCTGGTGGAGGCTGCCCCTGGTGGCGGGGGGGTGGTGGGAGACATGGGTGGGGGCCTGGTGGAGGCTGCCCCTGCACTGCTGGGGGTTGGGGGTGGTGGGAGGCATGGGTGGGGGCCTGGTGGAGGCTGCCCCTGGTGGCGGGAGGGTGGGGGTGGTGGGAGACATTGGTGGGGGCCTGGTGGAGGCTGCCCCTGGTGGCGGGGGGGGGTGGGGGTGGTGGGAGGCATGGGTGGGGGCCTGGTGGAGGCTGCCCCTGGTGGCGGGGGGGTGGGGGTTGTGGGAGGCATGGGTGGGGGCCTGGTGGAGGCTGCCCCTGGTGGCGGGAGGGTGGGGGTGGTGGGAGACATGGGTGGGGGCCTGGTGGAGGCTGCCCCTGCACTGCTGGGGGGTGGGGGTGATGGGGGACATGAGTGGGGGCCTGGTGGAGGCTGCCCCTGGTGGCGGGGGGGTGGGGGTGGTGGGAGACATGGGTGGGGGCCTGGTGGAGGGTGCCCCTGGTGGCGGGAGGGTGGGGGTGGTGGGAGGCATGGGTGGGGGCCTGGTGGAGGCTGCCCCTGGTGGCGGGAGGGTGGGGGTGGTGGGAGACATGGGTGGGGGCCTGGTGGAGGCTGCCCCTGCACTGCTGGGGGGTGGGGGTGATAGGGGACATGAGTGGGGGCCTGGTGGAGGGTGCCCCTGGTGGCGGGAGGGTGGGGGTGGTGGGAGACATGGGTGGGGGCCTGGTGGAGGCTGCCCCTGCACTGCTGGGGGGTGGGGGTGATAGGGGACATGAGTGGGGGCCTGGTGGAGGCTGCCCCTGGTGGCGGGGGGGTGGGGGTGGTGGGAGACATGGGTGGGGGCCTGGTGGAGGGTGCCCCTGGTGGCGGGAGGGTGGGGGGGGTGGGAGGCATGGGTGGGGGCCTGGTGGAGGCTGCCCCTGGTGGCGGGAGGGTGGGGGTGGTGGGAGACATGGGTGGGGGCCTGGTGGAGGCTGCCCCTGCACTGCTGGGGGGTGGGGGTGATAGGGGACATGAGTGGGGGCCTGGTGGAGGCTGCCCCTGGTGGCGGGGGGGTGGGGGTGGTGGGAGACATGGGTGGGGGCCTGGTGGAGGCTGCCCCTGCACTGCTGGGGGTTGGGGGTGGTGGGAGGCATGGGTGGGGGCCTGGTGGAGGCTGCCCCTGCACTGCTGGGGGTTGGGGGTGGTGGGAGGCATGGGTGGGGGCCTGGTGGAGGCTGCCCCTGGTGGCGGGGGGGTGGGGGTGGTGGGAGACATGGGTGGGGGCCTGGTGGAGGCTGCCCCTGCACTGCTGGGGGTTGGGGGTGGTGGGAGGCATGGGTGGGGGCCTGGTGGAGGCTGCCCCTGGTGGCGGGAGGGTGGGGGTGGTGGGAGACATTGGTGGGGGCCTGGTGGAGGCTGCCCCTGCACTGCTGGGGGGTGGGGGTGATAGGGGACATGAGTGGGGGCCTGGTGGAGGCTGCCCCTGGTGGCAGGGGGGGTGGGGGTGGTGGGAGACATGGGTGGGGGCCTGGTGGAGGGTGCCCCTGGTGGCGGGAGGGTGGGGGTGGTGGGAGGCATGGGTGGGGGCCTGGTGGAGGCTGCCCCTGGTGGCGGGAGGGTGGGGGTGGTGGGAGACATGGGTGGGGGCCTGGTGGAGGCTGCCCCTGCACTGCTGGGGGGTTGGGGTGATAGGGGACATGAGTGGGGGCCTGGTGGAGGCTGCCCCTGGTGGTGGGGGGGTGGGGGTGGTGGGAGACATGGGTGGGGGCCTGGTGGAGGCTGCCCCTGCACTGCTGGGGGTTGGGGGTGGTGGGAGGCATGGGTGGGGGCCTGGTGGATGCTGCCCCTGCACTGCTGGGGGTTGGGGGTGGTGGGAGGCATGGGTGGGGGCCTGGTGGAGGCTGCCCCTGCACTGCTGGGGGTTGGGGGTGGTGGGAGGCATGGGTGGGGGCCTGGTGGAGGGTGCCCCTGGTGGCGGGAGGGTGGGGGTGGTGGGAGGCATGGGTGGGGGCCTGGTGGAGGCTGCCCCTGGTGGCGGGAGGGTGGGGGTGGTGGGAGACATGGGTGGGGGCCTGGTGGAGGCTGCCCCTGCACTGCTGGGGGGTGGGGGTGATAGGGGACATGAGTGGGGGCCTGGTGGAGGCTGCCCCTGGTGGTGGGGGGGTGGGGGTGGTGGGAGACATGGGTGGGGGCCTGGTGGAGGCTGCCCCTGCACTGCTGGGGGTTGGGGGTGGTGGGAGGCATGGGTGGGGGCCTGGTGGATGCTGCCCCTGCACTGCTGGGGGTTGGGGGTGGTGGGAGGCATGGGTGGGGGCCTGGTGGAGGCTGCCCCTGCACTGCTGGGGGTTGGGGGTGGTGGGAGGCATGGGTGGGGGCCTGGTGGAGGCTGCCCCTGGTGGCGGGGGGGGTGGGGGTGGTGGGAGACATGGGTGGGGGCCTGGTGGAGGCTGCCCCTGCACTGCTGGGGGGTGGGGGTGCAGGGGGACATGAGCAGGTGTGCAGGGTAGTCCCCTGTTTTGTAGGCTGCCTGCAGGGGCCGTGGAGGGTGTACAGGGAACACCTGTGAGGAGCCACCCAGCCTAATCGCGTGTGACTTCCCACGCACCCCTGTAATACACGTACCCAGCCAAATCGTGTGTGATGATTCCCACGCACCCCTGTAATACACGTACCCAGCCAAATCGGGTGTGATAATTCCTGCGCACCCCTGTAATACACGTACCTGGCCAAATCGCATCCCTGTAATACACGTACACAGCCAAATCGCATGTGATAATTCCCGCGTACCCCTGTGATACACGTGCCCTGGCTAATCGTGTGTAAAACTTCCCGCCTACCCCTGTAATACACGTACCCTGGCCAATCACGTGTTAAACTTCCCGCGTACCCCTGTAATACACGTACCCTGGCTAATCGAATGTAAAACTTCCCGCATACCCCTGTAATACACGTACCCTGGCCAATCGCGTGTTAAACTTCCCGCGTACCCCTGTAATACACGTACCCTGGCTAATCGCGTGTATAACTTCCCGCGTACCCCTGTAATACACGTACCCTGGCCAATCGCGTGTTACACTTCCCGCGTACCCCTGTAATACACGTACCCTGGCTAATCGCGTGTATAACTTCACGCGTACCCCTGATATGCACGTTACCCGCTTTGCGTTCCTTGTTTGGCAGCCCTGTAACCTGGTCCAGGGTTAGCGCAGCCCTTTGCGATGATTTTGCGATTTTGATGGCTTTTCCTTGCGCGAGGGCGTTCTTGGGGGCGTTACTGGCACTGCTGCAGGGTCGCTGCGATACTCTGCGCCACGGCTGGTTTGGGAGCCTGAAATCCATGAATACGCTGTGCGCGGAAATCGGTTTTAGCGCACGTGCCTGGCGCAGACAATCGCACGCGGACACTCTGCGCCAGCCGCTTGCGACACTTTTCTGCGAAATTCTATGAATTACCCTGTTAGTTCGAGGAGTGCAGAACAGGAGTTTGTCCTTTGAGCCTAGGTTCCTTTTGGGATGATATGATAAGATGAGATGATAACCTATGGACTGGAACTATTCCAGTAGTTATTTGCATCCCTTTGTCGCCCTACAGCATTTATTTTCTTTGCAACAGACTTTGCCACATGCCAAATGTTAAACTGATTCCTGAACTGTAGGAACCTCTCTGGCATGACCATGGCAATGCCCACATGTCTGTCTGTTACCCCGAGTTGTGCTTCTATTGATTGAAGAAGTTCAATGGATTTCACAAAACTATGCTTCTCTATTGCAACAGAGGATGGTCACCTGTACCACCATGGAGCTTACACACTTTTTTGTGTTGAAGTCCTGGAGGTGATAAGCGCAATACTTTACTTAAATTCCAGGACTATCACACTCTCCATCACCTGCCAGCCAATGCCTTTTGCCAGCGAGAGAATTGTCTAGTGCTACCTGCTTTTGACTCCACAAATCATGTATTGCAAGGATTAAGTACTTGCACTGGTACTTACAGTAGAAGATTTTCTAAAGTAACTCCAGTCCAAAAAAATGTACAAAAGCTTGAGATTTTTGTAACTGTCGAGCCACTAAAACAGTGTGCAACAACTAAATACATTGCCTGCTGGAACATTATTAGGGTTTCCTGTTTTCATTTTTCATTCATTTTTACTTCCAGGGGTGTTTTTCAAGTGTTTTCCTGGTTGCCCCCTTCAAACAATTGCAGATAGCTGTTTTTTCAAGTGTAAACACACAAATATAATTCTTTTGTTTCATTGCATCCATAAATAGGGTAATATCTTTCAAGACCAGCGGCAAGAATAGCATATACCCAGGTTAGAGAGGTTACCCTTGAAATCCACCCTAATGCAACCATTGATCAAAGTCATTCATCAATCACTGACTGATTCTATTATCTATTAAAGATGACAGGCTTTCATAACTCACAATTTGTTTTAGGCAATCCGCAGTGAGATTAAATTATTTGTCATGGATCACACACTTTGGTTAAGCAGCGTGCTACAAGCCCCTTTTTTACGGCTGGTCCTTTTGTGACTGTTGTGATACATTGTAGGACCCCAACTAACTGCTTTTAAGCCGCATGGGAAAGGGAAAGAATGACCGGCTGCAAGAATAACATATGCTCAGGTTCTTTTGCCCCATGGCGAAAAATCAAAATCTGGCACCCATGAAAATACGCACAGTAAGTGAACATATATCTTAAAGTGAAATATACAAATGTAGTTCAATTGACAATGCTCTTAGAAGAAAATGCACAAGACAAAAGGGCATTGGACTTTTAAAAAAAAAGCAATGAACACCAGGAAGAATAACCTGAGAGAGGAAATGTTCCAATAAGTATGCGTGCAAAGTATAAAAGGTTCTCACCTTTTGAACCCAGCAATCTTTAGAGACATATTCCCTGCAAAACAAAATCTCATACAAGACAAGTGCTTGTGGTCTTGCGGGTAAGCATCTGCACTGAAAACATGACAACCTGGGTAAAATCCTGGTAGCCAAATACATGAACAAGCTTGCCAACCTCAAGAAATCCCATGGGGCTGCATCCACCCTCTCAAAAAATGTTACGCTGTCCACCCACATGTATCCTTCACTTGTGCCTTGAAAAGCAGCACAATCGAAGACATATAACTGTGCCAGTCTCCAGGATTGCAACCTCTCTTACCACATACTGAGCAAATATTCATGACTCACTTGCCCTCTCATAATGTCCCCTCCTCACCCCCATGTCTGTCTTTCAACAATTCTCAGCTTTATAACGATAACTTGAAAAGTACACCTACCATGCTAAAGTACTGACTCAAATATATAAGTCCTTAGAGAACTATGTTAGGCAATAAGTGGTACAGTTGTGGTATTATTCCTGTCCTCTTGACTGGGAGACTCCAAATACTGGAATACAATTCAGCAAAAGGAAAAAAAGGCCTTTGTGTTTTGAAAATGTATTTTCAAGGCTTATAACAAAATGTAATGTGTGAAAGGGTTACCTGTTAGTGTTTCAGTGTTTGACAAATACATAGTTCATTTATGAAGTGATGAAAATATTAGATTCTACCAAAAATGAATGCTTTTTAGTTTTAAATATGAACATCTCAAAAATAATGTAGTTAGTTTAGCTTGTTTCGAAGGAGCTTTTAGCTTGTTTTTTCCTTCTGACCTGGCAACCCTGTATGCGTCACGGCTGCCATGAAGACACAGAACAAAGGATTTGGAGGAAGTGACAACGCCCTTCGATAGCATCAAAGGAACACAGTAAATTCAGAAATAATAATGCCATTATCCCCAGCAAATCTAGTGCTCTTATATTTAATATGATTTGATATGATATGATAAGTCATTTATAACATGCCTGTACACAAGTGTTTCTAGGCGTGACAAGACACTGGGGGAAGACAGAGAGAGGACAAAACAAATGATCTTATTAGGCCTTGTATAATTCAGATCGTGCAAGTGCAAACAGCGAAAAGTGCAGGGAGGAGACCGGGGAAGTGCAGGGGAGAGGGAAGGGGGAAGTGCCATCGGGGCACCAATGCTCGGAGGATGAGCAGCCAGGGAAGAGCGGCTCAGATAAGTGCAAGGAAGGCAGGGGACTGTAGGGTTACAGTTACAGCACCTATGTGCATGGAAGGCCCGGAAGCAGTGCAGAGGAAACTGGTCATGGAGGAGGCTGGTACACAGTGAGACTTTGAGGGTAGCCAGGCAACCAGTCAGTGCAGCGGACAGGAAGGCTAGAAGGGGAGATAGAGAGAGAAAGCAGAGGCGTAAAGAAAGGTCTTGAGCTGGTTCCAAAATCTCAGGTGGCCTGACTCAAGTTTGAGAGGGGCAGGGAGGCCATTGCAGAGAAAGGCACCTGCTGAGGAGAGAGATTAATCCCCCACTATCTGCCTGGGGAAGTGTCTGACCCTCAGAGAGTTGGAGGTGGCTCAGTGAAGGGCTTGAGAAGGAAGGTGTTTTGGAAGAGAGAGTTGTCTGTAGTGTGGTCCCTAGCCGCAGAAAGCCTTGTGGACGATGCAGAGGGTCTTGAACTTGATCCTTGCAGACATGGGAGCAAGTGGAGGGATTTCAGGGCTGGAGAGATACGGTCCCTGTGCTTGAGGGCAAGGACATGTCTTGCAGTCCTGTTCTGTATTACTTGCAGATGGCGGAGAGTGGAGGAAGGCAGATTGCGAAAGAGGCTGTTGAAGCAGTCCAGCCTAGAGAGGACCAGGGCTCTTGAGACAGCAAGCTTCTGGAGGAAAGTGAAAAAAGGAAGAATAGCTCTGACGAGGTGCAGCTGGTAGTGGGACTTCTTGGCAAGGTCCGTGATGTGAGGAGAGACGGAGAGAGCGGAGTCAAAGATTACACCAAGGTTTTTTGCTCACAGGAAGGCAAAAGACGAGGGCCCAAGGAGGGCGGCCAGAGTGGAAGAGGGAAAGGGGGAGCATGGGTCCCAATGAGAAGGATCTCAGGCTTACTGGCATTAAGGCAGAGATCATTGGAGGTGAACCAATTCTGAATAGCGGCTAGAGAGTCAGGAAGGAGCGAGAGAGGAGAGGAGGCTGAGGGGAGCCTGAAAGAGAGCTGAGTGTCATCCACATAACACTGAAAGTTAGGGAAGAACATAGAGATCAGATGGGCCAAAGGGGCCAAGTAGACATTGAAGAGCCAGGGTGAGAGGTTAGAGGGAACACCACATGAGGAGGGAGAGGTGGTGGAGAGAAAATACCCAAGTTGGACCTGGGAGGGTAAGTCCAGGAAGAAGGAGGTCAACCACTCCAGGGTTTGATCCATGATACCTAGGTTCTCACTCAGTTTTTTGATCAAGATGGCATGATTGAGCATGTCAAAAGTAGATGAAAGGTAACGAAGGCTGAGGGCAGAAGGAAGGCTTGTATCAAGATTAGAGAGCAGATTGTCATGGGTGTTCAGGAGAGCACTTTCCAACCCTCTGGTTGCTCTGAAGACAAAATGATGGTGGAGAGTAAGCTGGGAGATGGCCAGCTTTTCCAGGAGTTTGCCCAGAAAAAGAGTAATAGAGATCTGGCGATAGTTTGCCAGACAGGTAGGACCTGCCGAAGGCTTTTTAAAGAGGGTGTGCACAAGGGGGGCTTGAGGAGAGAGGAGTAAGTTCCAGTGGCAAAAGAGTGATTGCAGAAATCAGCCAAGGCTGGAGAGAGGACGTCAATGTGGTCCTTGAGGGTTCTGGAGGAGCACAGGAGCACCTGTTTGGATGACGCATAGATCTTGGGAGGATAGCTCACGGGCAACTTGCTTGCCTTGAAAGCAAGACGACACAGAGCAGCATAGGTTCGATCCCTGGGTCCATGCTTAGAAACCTCTGGGTATTAAGCATGCTATAAATAACCTATCATATCATAGACTGAACTTGTCTATAAACATTGCCAGGTATAGCCGGAGAGAAAAAGGGGAAAGGAGGAGGAGAGAGAAAAAAAGCCAGAGGGGCCCTGGGAGAGCTAGAGGGAGGGAAGAGGAGAGAGAGGACAGGATGTCCTGAGTTTTAGTGGTGTAGTGGGAAGCCAGTGTCGTACATAGGGCCTGGGAAGGAACAGGAAAGTTGGAGACTACAGAAGATTTGGCCAGCTCTTAAAGAGTTCAGCTGTATATGCAATGTGGGCTTGGATGCGGACTCTCTTCTTGGACAGTTACTTTTACTTTTGGCACAATTGAAACTAAATAGAAGAACTAAGAGCAATGCAGACTCACTGCTGCTAATTCAAGGAGATTGCAGGCAAGTCCCACTGGTGCAAGACACTCATTCCAATGTGCAGCCGAGAACTGCGGTAAATCTTCAAGAGTAAAACACAATTAAAATTGTGAATTATTTCATCAGCCAATCCCCCATTGTGATCCGAGCTGACACATGTAAACCAACCATCGATGCTCTTGATCAAGAGAGTTTATTTCCCCCACATGACTGGCCACCCACCTATAATCTTGCTCTCCCTCTTTTTTTAAAAAATGTTTATTTATAGCAAGGCAGTATAGGTTACAAACAGTATCGGATGGCAGTATAACATAGCAAAAGAAAGATTCTGGCTGTGTGTCCTTTTCCCCCCATCATTCCGGTTTTCCCGGGCCAGAGATTTAGTCTATCACCCCCGCCTGGTGTGTACTCTCCCGGTCCCTCAGGGCCCAACGGGCGTTGATTGGTTTGAACGTCATTGCGGGAAATCGCTGATCATAGTCCAGCACTGGGGCCCATACATTCTGGAAGCGGTGCAGAGTCCCTGCTCTCGCTGCGGTGACCTTTTCCGCTATCAAGATGTCCCACAGTTTTCCCCACCAGTGGGCCAGGCAGGGGCCATCCTGCGACTTCCAGAAACGGGCCAGAACTGTCTTGCCCGCCAAGAGGCATTGTGTGAGGAGCTTAGCCCTGTTGCCGGAGCGGGGGTAGATTCCGGGGACCGGGATCCCCAGCAGAATTGTCTCAGGGTCCAGTGGGAGGGCGGAGCCGGTGATTTGTTCAATGGTTGAGAGACACCTGGTCCAGAATTGCTGGATCTTGGGGCACGTCCACCACATGTGAAGGTAAGAGCCTGGCTGAGTGCAGCCTCTCCAACAGGCGGGGTCCACTTGTGGATTCATGTGGTGGAGTCTGAGAGGGGGGTAATACCAACGCAGGGTGAGTTTGTATGCACATTCTTTGTTGGTGACGCAGGTGGAGGAGGAGTGGGTGCGGGACCATATGTCCACCCATGTTTGGTCCTCAATCGGGTGGCCTAGGTCCGCCTCCCACTGGGCCATGCATCGGGTTTTTGCCACCAGGAAATCCCCCAAGAAGCGTCTATATATGGCTGAAGTTCTTCCTCTAGCCGGCAGATCCGCGAGAGTTAGCTCCAGAGGAGTCGGGGGGCGAGTTGCCGCTTGGAGGGTCCGGGGGTGCGAACACCAGTGGCGGAGCTGGCAGTACGTGAATCTGTCCCTCTCTTGAAGCCGAAATGTCTCCTTGCACTGTTCGAAGGTCCGGGGTTTGTTTTCCGAGTACATCTGCCCCAGGGTTTCAAGGCCCCGTCTATCCAATTCTGGAAGTTGCGGGGATGAGTTCCCGGGGAGAAGTTGGGATTGTGGAAGATCGGCGAGAGGGGGCTCTGGCCCCTCGGGATTCCTTTCTGCTTTAGAGCCCAGTCCCAGGAGCTTAGGGTCTGCTTCGTTGTCAGTAGGACGTCCTTCCAATGCGCCCTGAGGGAGGGTTGGATGTGAGGGAGGAACCGGAGGGGGAGCGGAAGCTGGGCTTGCTCCAGTTCCACCCATCTGGGGCGGGCTGTGCTCGACTGCCAGGCGTGCATGTGTGATAGTTGCGCCGCTGCGCTATAGGCCTGCAGGTCCGGGACCCCCAGGCCTCCTAGCCTGGCGTTACCAATCAGGGTCTTGTGGGAGATCCTGGCCTTTTTGCCTTTCCATATGAATTTCGATATCTTCCTCTGTAAGTGGTGGAGGGTCTGGGCCGGGAAAGGCACCGATAGGGACGAGCAGGCATAGAGGAACCTAGGGAGCAAGTTCATTTTGACGGCTGTAATCCGGCCCATTAGTGAGATCTCTTGCGTGGTCCAGAGCTTCAGGTCTCCCTCCAGCTCCCTGATCAGTTTGGGAAAGTTCGCCTGATAGGTCTCCCTTGGGTTCGCCGGGATGAAAACTCCTAGGTAGGGGATCGAGTGGTCCCGCCATTCGATCGGGCATAGACCCGTTAACACCTCTTTTTCCTCTGGGCGGAGGCCGATTCCCAGGGCCACTGATTTGGCGAAGTTAACAGTAAAGCCGGTAACCTCCCCCAATTCCTTTATTTCGACCAGGGCGTGCTTAGCTGAGGTACTGGCTTCTGTGAGTGTCAGTAGTACATCGTCCGCGTAGAGAGCAATTTTGTGGTGGGACGGGCCCACCTGAAGTCCCTTGATGGACTCATTCCGCCTGATCTTCTGGGCGAAGGGCTCCATTGTGAGGGCGAAGAGCAGGGGTGACAGCGGGCAGCCCTGCCTTGTCCCACAGGTCAGAGAGATTGGGGCTGAGTGGGCGCCATTGATCCTGAGGATGGTTTTGGGCTGCTTGTAGTTCGCTGGGATCATGGCTCGGGTTGTCGGGCCGAACCCAAATGCTTCCAGGGTACATTCCAGATAGGACCAATCGACTCTGTCAAAGGCTTTGGTTGCGTCCAGGGCCATTAAGGCCAGGCCTTGGGAGTTGCGGTGGGCAATGTCCACCAGATTCAGAGTCCGCCGGATGTTGTCCCCTGCTGCTCGATGAAGAATGAAGCCTGTTTGGTCGGGGTGGATTATTTCCGGGAGAATAAGTGCCAGGCGGTTAGCCAAAATCTTCGAATACAGGTTGGCGTCAATATTCAGTAGGGCGATGGGTCTGTATGACGCCGGATCCCTCGGGTCTTTCCCCGACTTAGGAAGGAGGATCGTCACCGACTCTTGCATTGTGGGGGTTACGGAACCCGAAACCTGGAAAGAGTTGAAAAGAGCCACCATGTGGGGGATGAGCTGGAGCTTAAATATCTTATAGAACCTCGGGGAGAATCCGTCTGGGCCCGGGGCTCGCGGTTTGAGGGCCTTGATGGCTTCGTCGACTTCTTCATCTGTTATTGGGGCTTCCAACTGCTCTCGTGTGGAGTCTGGGAGACGCGTTAAGGCTGCGTTTCGCAGGTATGTCTCCTGCCTCGTCCGATCTCGGGGGGGGGGCGCTGTCATGACCTGGGTTAAGTGGTCCGAAGCTAGTTGTAGTTTCATCTGTTCGGAGTGATGCATCACCCCCCGTGGGTCTCGGAGCCCTATAATTGTGTTAGTCCGTCTTGTTTTAGCTAGCTTGGCTACCAGCAGCTTGTTGGCCTTGTTGCTTTTGGCATAGTAAAATTGTTTGGTCTTCGCCAAAAGTTGCGCAGTGTGTTCCGCATAATGGGCCTCCAGTTTCTTCCTGGCCGAACGAAGCGCTCTTTGCCACTCTTTTTCTGGGCTTCCTCAGCTGCTCGCAAGTCCTCCTCCAAGGATAAACGGACGTGTTTCCGGTTTCGATGGTATGCTACGCCTTGGGCTATCAGGGATCCCCGAACTACAGCCTTCATTGCATCCCAGTTATTGGCTAGGGAGGTGCCGCGGCTGGGTTCTCCTCAAAGAAGTTCTTGATGGTGGTAGTTATATTGTCTCTGATTGACATATCATCGAGGATCGGGTCATAGAGCGCCCATCTGCGTGGCGCCTTAGCGTGGCTGTTCTGAATGCTTAATTCCATTATTATCGGAGCATGGTCTGATAGAATTCGCTGGCCTATAGATACCTCATTAGCGAGGGCGAAAGTTTGGGGGGAAGATAGGAGGAGGTCAATTCTGGAATAAGTTCGGTGAACGCCCGAGAAGAAAGAGTAATCCTTCTCGGTGGGGTGAAGCACCCGCCATGTATCCACCACCTCCAGGGTTCTGAAGAGCCGCAGCAGACTGAGGGCCTGACCGAACTCGCCAAGAGCAGGGGGGTGGGATTTGTCCTTAGTGGGGTCTGGAACCCCATTGAAGTCCCCTCCAATTATTGTCTGGCCTTCCGCAAAGCTTGAGAGGGAGGAGCCCAGTGAATCATAGAAAGTTGCCTGTCCCGAATTGGGTGCATATGCCGATACCAGGGTGTAGAGGTCCCCCAGTAGGAAGCATTTGATGGCCACGAAGCGGCCCTCCGGGCACATCATGGAATCTAAGATCTGGGGGTGCAGGTCTTTCCGGAACATAATTGCTGTGCCCCTCTTTTTAGAGTTCCCCGAGGCGAAAAACTGGCGTGGATACATGCTAGATCGGAGACGACCGAAGTCTGCCGGGAGGAGATGAGTCTCTTGAAGGAACACCACTCCGGCCTCCTCATCTTGTAGCTTCTGGAGAATCGATTTGCGCTTGGGGGGAGAGTTGAGTCCGTTAACATTCCAGGAAAGGCATCTCAGCGTCTGGTGTTCCGGGATCGGGGAGCTAGAGGTTCCATGCTTGGGGGATGGAGGGGGGACTCCAGGTTGTCCATTAGCTGCCATCGTGAAGAGGGTGTAGAAGCGATCTGTACCGCACTTGCAGTTTTAACGGAGGCCCCCAACGGGAGGCCAACTTTTTAACTGGCGGGGTGGGAAACATTGTGGGTGTAACTCCACCCCAGGCCAACAGGGCCAATTGTATCTGAAAAAGTAATGTACGCATCCAAGGACTCTAAAATGGAGCGGACCTTGGAGGGGGGCATAGGCCGTGAAAGAAGCCCGCTGCACTGGGTGAACATAGGACTGTGTTGGGCCGGAGTTGCTGCTTCTGGGTTTAGCTGAAAGGGCGTCGGGCGTCTGGGACGCCGGAGGAGCGGAGGATATTTAGGGCCGCTCGGACTCCGGCTATCATTTTCTGTTGTTTCGGGAGGCCCTGGACCATGGGGGTCGCCTGGGTTGGGGAGGGAAGGCTGACGTAGGGCTCCCTGAAGCATCCAAGTCTGGGGAGGTAGTTCCTTCTGAGGAGGAGGATTTCTGCATGATTTTAGCGCCATCTTCTAAATGGGATATTCTCTGGAGGGAGCCATTATAAGAAAATGGCAATGCTGTGGGGAAGAGCTATCTATATTTGACTTGACGCTCCTGGAGGAAGAGGGCTAAAGGTCGGAGAGCCCTTCTTTTCTGTAGGGTTGAGAGGGAGAGGTCCTGATAAATTTGAAGAGGGTGACCTTGGAAGGAGAGTTCATCTCCGGACCGACTGATAGCGGAGATAGCTTCTTTTGTGGAGAAATAGTGAACTCTTGTAATGACATCTGGGAACTGGTCGGAGTCTACTCCCCGACGCGGACGCAGTCTGTGAGTCCGATCCAGCAGCAGTTGGGATTTATCTAGTTGTGGGAGGAGGGTTTGGAAGAGGTCTCCTATGTAATCTGCAAGATTTTTGTCGAGGACTGAGGACGGAACTCCCCGGATTCGGAGGTTATTCCGACGGGCTCTGTTTTCTAAGTCTTCTTGTTTGTGTTCGAGGATTTCGCACCTGTCTTGGAGGGCTCTTACTGTTTGCTGGATATCTCCCATAGCAGATGTTTGGTCTTGGGAGCGGTCCTCGATCTCACTCAGTCTCTGCTCCACCTCGGTCACCCTGTGGTCCGTTTGTTCCAATTTGATGGTGAGTTCCGACATGCAGGACCGAAACTCAGCTTTGATGTCTGCCATAAACGCCAGTAGATCACCTCTGGTAGCTGGGGTGTCACCCTCCTCCTGGGAGATCGTTGGGGTGGGTTTAGCTGAATCCGGTTTCTTTCCCTTGTCAGGAGCGGTGAGCATGGTGGCAATGTCCACGTTTTTAGTAACTTTCGACTGTCTAGACATGGTGGCGAATCGTGGGTGGGAAGATGGTTTGGAAGGCCCACCCTGTGGTCGGGCGTCAAGGCTCTTGATTGAGGAGAGGGAATGCTGGTTCCGAGCTTGGCCGGTGCACAGTGGCTTCAAATAAGGGGGTGAGCTCTCCAGATCTTGGTGGTGGGCAGATGTGTGGGGCGTAGGTCCCGGTGGGTAGATAGATTGTTGTGCGCCCGCTTGGGACTGGGCCAGGGAGAAAGAGCGGGTGATACAGTGGGCCGGGGCGCCCCAGGAAATACGCAGCCAAGTCGCTTCTGTAGTTGAGGGGGGGCTTCCCCTCCGGAGTCAGGGGTAGCCCGGGGCGGAGGGGCGGCCAGGCCCGGGGGTTAGCCTAGCCGCGTCGAGGGGCGTCGGTGAGGGCCTTAGGCCGGGGCTCCAGGTGGGCGGTGTTATTTCGTGGTGCGTAGGTCAGGCCCTCCTCGGGGCTTGCAGCTGTGGACCCCCCAACGCGGCCAGGCCAGGACCACCCCTCCTCCCTGGACCCAGGCCCGGATCCCCTGGTGGGGATGATAATGGGAGGGGACCTCCAGGTCCCGGGCCAGGACGGAGGCCCCAGACGTCGCTATGGGCCGGGGCGCCCCAGGAATGCGGCGTATGGGGTCAGGATCTCCGGGTATTGGTCGGGTAGCGAGGAGTGGAGGCTGGAGCCCGCTCCGGGGTCGCCGGGGGACGGAGGGGGGGGTGGTGTGGCCCCCAACTCAGGTGCTGTGGCAGGTCTGGAGGGCTCCTCTCGTGTGGCCCTGGAGGGATGGGAGGCCAGCCCCCCACCCGGGTCCTCACCCCCAGCAGCCCCTACCTGATAGGCACCGTCCGTGCCGTTCTTCGTCGGGTAGCCGCGGGCAGGCCTGGGCCGGTAGCGCGGGAAGCGGAGGCCCCCCGCGGGCGGCTCAGCTGCGCAGCGGTCGCTTCGGGAAGACCACCGGAGGAAAAGTCCGGGGGGCTGGTGCCACTCCGCCGCGCCCCGGGCACTCGAGGAGCTGAGCCGCGTCCGGATGCGGCTTCAAGGAGCTCTCTTCGCCCTCCTGGGCCGGGGGATGAGCTCGCCCGCCATCTTGGGAATTCGTCGCTGAAGACGGCTCGGGAAGCCGGGGCGGATAACTTCGTCCCTGCTGGGCGTTATGATCCCCGCTTCAGCCTGTATGAGCCCGAGGCCATCCGACGTCCATAGGATCAGCCGGGCTCCGGTATCGAGGCGTAGAGCCGCATTAGGGGCCCAGAAGCGGCGGGCCCCGCACGGCGGGCCTCAGGGGAGCAGCCACATCGCTGGCGCTCCAAGCCACGCCCCCCCTTGCTCTCCCTCTTACAAATACCTTGGAGATATGTGTTCTTTGATGCCGGGTTAAAAAAAACAATCCTCAGCGCGTGTCTCAGCCCTTTATCTAACTGTAGAAATAGGGATTTTTTTAACATAATAAACAATGTCAATATCCAGGACTACATGAAAAGTGGACATTTGCAGAGGCGATAACTATTTAGTAACTATTTCATGGGTGTATGGAATGCAGCTGGGAAATACATTTAAAATGTTGCCTACTAGGAGCAGTTCTGATTTTCGCCAACAAATGTCCTAAAAACAGAAACCAACCTTAAATCCACCCAATGCCTATGGATCTAACCTTATTTTAATGTTACTCTATTGTGTTTATTGAGCGTTGACATACCTCTTGGGTGCAGTTTAGCATTGAAAAGAAAGGAGGATGGAAAGCAGAGAATTGGAATGGGGAAATGTTCATTGCAAGACACGCAAATATCAGTAATGATACTGCAGGGAGCACACAGAGCGGCACACAGAGCTCAATTGAAGCCAGAGTTTTCCAGATTCCCCTGAGTAGAAAGAAAACAACCTTGGGGGACCTTTGCCGAGTGTTTTTGGATTTTACCAAAAAACAGAAACCCTAAACATTATCAGGCATCGGTTAAGCAGACCAAAAAACACTGCAGAGTTCATCCACATGGCTTCCTTGAATGGTAAGATTTGTTCCAACTACATGTCTTCTAAAATGTATCAAAGATTTGTCACAACTGTTACCATAGGTCAATCTGTTACATTTCAGCATGCTTACAATGTCAAGCAGGCCGCGTTCAAATACTATGTTTTTTTGTTCCAACAAAAGAAATTCTTCATGCAAATGACTTTCTTCTGCTTCAAATGTGGTGGTTATTCCCTCTATTGTTGGTGTGCTGTAGCCAGGGTCTTGTACTCGTTATCGATTATTTATGTGGTAGCTTCAGTGGTTTCTAAAAGGAATAGAGTGTCTGGGATTCAATCTGCGAAATTAGAAAAAATGACCTCAGAATCTTGCAGTAAGCCTTTTGATTGTGTCACCTTATCCACACAGAATGCTATTGCCTCTTCTGTTGAGAACAGCAGGTGAGGAGAACATGGTGTGGAGTAGCAATTAACAAACTGAAGGGCACAGCCTTTAAATGAACAGGGTATTGTCCTAACTCATCAGTGATTTAACACAAAAATAGGCAAAGCACATCTGTGTTTCTGCAACAAAGCTTCTCAGTCACTCAGTAGCCTTTGGAGGTTTAGGTCATCAGAAAGACAAGGATAGAGCGATTTCCTTACTACAACTGCTTACTTGGTGACTAAAACTAGAAAGCGCTCGTGTGCTGCTTATCCACAAGGAGACAGTAAAAGAAAGCAAAGAGAACTTCATAACAACAAATTGTCCAGTGCTTTTCCAGATGGTCAAAGCTCTAGGCAAGTATTCAACCTGCTCCGTCCTAGGCCACTATGTCACATGTATATAAATACATGGAAAAAATGACTCCACAAGAAAGGACTGGAATGTGAAATAGTGCGATGACACATGGGACATGCATGCACAGACTGTCTATCGAGATGCTGCTGTTACAGGCAATGCATCCACAGATCATCATGATTTACACCTATGTCCCTTCCCCTTGCAGGTGACTCTGGATAATTGCAGCTTCTGTGGCTAATGACTCCTCTGAGGAATCCCCAGATGCTACAGGAGGTGGCATACAACCAGGCACTTGTCAGTACTACAGTGTGTGTTGAGCACACCTTTGGCCTGTGGAAGGCTTGCTTGCAATGTTTGCACCGTTCTGGGGGTGCACTCATGTATAGGCCAAACAAGGTGGGATAGATTGTGCTTGCATGTGCAATGTTGCACAACAGTTGCATTGGGTGAAACAGTCCCCAGCCCCCGTATTTCTACATGGCACCCCCTGAGAAGAATGATGCGGGTGCTATGCATGCATGCACTGAGCGGGTAGAGACCACGCATGGTTGAATGGCTTGCCAGGAACTGATTGAAAACTTTTTTTGAAAAAGCCATCACATTGCACTCCCTTTGCACCTTTGTAATGAAAAATGTTTCTATCACATCAAACACTTGTACACAATGAGGAATGTCCTGTCATTGCTTCATGTGAAAATGTTTTTTATGTAGCAGTGTGGAACGTGTAATGGCATTCACCAGAACAACATGCCCCTCTCCAAAAACAAACCCCTAAAACACCCTCCCCAAAAACCCACCCTCAAAATACCCTCCCCAAACACACACCCTCAAAACACTGCTGCAGTGTCCAACTGTCACTTTCTTTTCCTCTTGGGCATTGGGCTATTCACTGTGTTCATGCCAGTGATGAGGCGCTGTGAGCTGCACCCGGGGGTACCAGATAGGGAGTCCTCTCTGGCTGTCACAGAGTTGGAGGCCTCTAGCCCCTGGGCCCACATGAACTGCCAGGTAATCTGTATGCATTGATGCAGGGTCTCATTGGAGGCGGAGGTAGCCTCCGTTTGCTGCACACACTCTTTCCCATTTAACTCATGGTGGCGGTGGCATGGCCGAGTCACCAGGCCATCCTGCAGCTGCAATCCTGCATGCACTCACACATGGCCTGCATTTCCTGCAGCTGCTGACCCGCCAGATCCTTGATGGAAGACTACCACTCCTCAATTGCACGCAAGTGTGCACTCATAGCTGACACATTGGGCATCGGCATAGCTGGTGGACTGTGTGGAGTTCCAGGGCTGAAGCATGGAGATGCATCTCCCATCATGTGCTCTACCTCATCCCTGTCACCCCCATCTGTGGTGTCCATATGGGCCCTGCCATGATGGCGCAGTGGCTGCACTGCCGGTGATGGTGAGGAAGATGTACTGGAACCCCAGCATATTCTGCACACAGGAGGGATGCCAGCTCTGTGTCGCATGACAGGTGCTTGCAGTGGCATAGCAGTGGCGGCTTTAGCGACTGCCGTGTCACCTGCCTGGCTGGTGGAGGGTCCACTGAGTACTGCTATGGGGATCGTGTCCTCCTCAGGACTTGCTGGTGTGTCCATGGCAGTGGTAGGTGGTGGAGGTGGTGTTGGTGCTGGTGGCCCAGCAACCCTGCCCTGCTCTGCTCCTGCTGACAAGGGGTCTGGTCTGTGCAGGGGTGGGGGCAGATGTTGTGCCTGCAATGGAGAGTCCAGTCTTGTCACTGTCCATGGTCTGTGTTCCTGTTGGGAACAGAAAAACATGCTGTTAGTCAACTGGAAGACATGTCTGTGGGCTTGCATTGCAATCATGCAACATTGTGTGTGTCACAGAGATTCACATTTCCTTTGGTTGGCTTGAGTGATATTGCTCAATTGCGTGCTGCTAATGCAGGTGGTGGTAGTGCCTGCTGAGGGTGTACACAGTGCATGCATGTGCCCATTGCCTGTTGGCCTGCCAAGGTGGCTTGTTGTTGTGGGTGCGGTGGGGCTTCATTTACTGATATGGACTATCTTGGCACACATGGGTGCTTCTCATGCGTCCATGTGTTGGCATGCACATTTTGACTACAGTGCATGTGCATTGCTATGCTTACCTACCTCACCTGGCACGTGTGTGTGCTCACTGGCCATTTGCTGTGATGGCTATGTGTTGAGCCATTCCTGTGCCCATTTTGTGCATCTCTGCTTTTGGACACTACATTCACATATGCATTGTGTCAGATTTACTTACTTGTGTCCCTGCTCCTGCCTCTGCACTCCCTATCCCCTCAGTCCCCTCCATGTGGAGCATAGAGTTAGCCATATCCTCCCAGCATGTGCGGTGGAGGGGTTCTACCGTGCCTCCTCCTGTGCCAGCACTCTGCCTCCTGTGTCTGGCTATGAGGCTGCAGGCCCTCACCTTGAGGTTGTCCCAGCACTTCTGACAGTTCCTGATGCTACAGGGTACAGTTCTCACTGCTGTTACCCTTGCCTGTAAATCGGCTGATTTGGCTGTCTTTCTCTGGGCAGAGGTTTTTCTGTGCCTGCTGCCGAATAGGGCATCAGCTTGATCCACCACTGCATCTGTTCCCCCTTCATACTTGAGCCGGATCGTCCTAAATTCCAGAAACTTCTCAAGACTTCCTTTTCTCCTCCTTCCTTGCTAACTCTCCATCTGCCACTGCATCATACAAGGTCCAGAACACCCCCTACAAGTCCCCCAGCATCATTTCCCTGCACTTACCCTCATGCCCCCTTCACCGTACTAGCCCAAGTTGGAGTATCAGATACAGAAGAGTGGAGCATGGAGAGGGTTGTGTCAGGGTGAGAGTCAGCCAGAGGGGGAGGAGCGGGTGAGAAGGTGGCGGCAAAAGCCTCAACTGACACGCGCTTCTTCGGTCGGATGACCCAGAAGGTGGGTGGCAGTGACGGAGTTGGTTTGGCCTGCGGGGTGGGGAGGGTGAGGTGGGAGGATAGGAGAAAGGGATCACTCTAGGAGAGAGGAGTGGAGAGAGGGACAGAGAGTGGAAGGTCTGAGGAGATCAGAACATTGAGAGTGTGCCCTGCAGAATGAGTCGGGCCAGAGGGGAGAATGGAGAGTGAAAGAGAATTGCAGAGGTCGCAAAAGAGTCCAGAGGGGGGACAGGAGGTGTCCAGGTGGATGTTGAAGTCTCCGAGAAGGAGGAGTTGAGTGGTTGAGGTCAGGAGTGAGGAGGAGAGGTCCGCCAACTCAGAGAGGAAGGAAGAAATTTGACCAGGTGGCCGATAGATAGTAGCCACAGAAAGGGAATGGCTAGGGGAGAGAGAGAGCCTGCAGACGAGGCATTCAAAAGAGGAGTAGGCCTGCATAGGAGTGACCGAGGTAGGAATCCACTCAGGGAAGATAAGGGCAACACCCCCACCAGAGCGGTTGGGCCTGGGCGCAGAGAGGATCTTGTAGCCATCTGGTAGGAGCGTGTCAAAGCTGGTGACAGAGCTGGCCGTAAACCATGTCTCAGTGAGACCGAGGACATCAAGGTCAAGTTCTTCAAGAAGGCGCAGATATCAGAGAAATGTTTGACCGCAGAGCGGCAGTTAAGAGTGGCAATGTGGAGAAGGTTGCCATCCTTCAAGGACTTCCTGGGAGGGGTACAGATCAAAGGTATGCCCTGCGAAGTGTAGAGAGAACCCGAGAGGGGGCAGAGAGGGAGGGGGAAGGCAAGGTAGCCAAGGAAAGGGGAGAGGAGACAGCAGGAGAAGAAAGGAAGTTGATGAGGCACGGAAAGCGTCTATCAAAGAGATGGAGGTTGGCCTGAGGGCCTTGGACCAAGGCCGTCCCATTAGAGTAAACATTAATGATGACCTTAGAGGATAGGAAGGAGGCCAGAAGGGCGTCCCAACGGGTGCCACCATTAATGGGAGAAGAGGAGAAGGGAGAGAGCACAGAGACCATATGAGGGGTCCATAGATCTGGTGAAGGAACAACAAAGAGGATGTCAGTGAGAGTTTCTTTGGAGGAGGCACTGGTGTAGGTGTCAGCGATAGGGAGGCCTGGGTTGGAGACCAGGATGTCCTTTTTAAACTTCTTCCTACCAGACTTAGTGAGGAGAGCAGGATAGTCAATAGAGAAGCAGTTAGAAAAGATAGGGGAGACAGAGAGCACCATAGAGTAGGTGGGAGAGGAGAGGTCCCAGGGGTAGAAGACAAGACAGCGAGAGGCAAGTGAGTAGAGCTATGGGACAAGATGACAGCACTCAGGATGCGGGCACAGAAAAGCACATGACATTCTATGACAGGGGAGAAGACATACCTGAATTTGAGAAAAGGCCTAGGTTTCACAGTACAATTTTAGTGGTGCAGATGCAAGCAAATTAAAACAATACAAGTTTAGTGGTGCAGGTACAAGCAAAATAAAACCAATGGGAAACCACCTAAATTTGAGAATCCTAAAGAGGGAGAAAAGGCCCATGTTTCACAATGCGGTACTAAAAGCAGGTGGTTTATGCAAGTAGAACTGCAGAGGAAATGTGAGTTCCGCTAGTGAGTGGAGGGGGGGTAAGCAGCGGACACCTGCAGACACCAACAGGGGAGCCACCAGTAGGAGCCACACTTTGCCTTGGGCACTTAGCCGAGGGGCTGCCGGGCAGAGGCTGCCCAGTGAAGGATAGTAATAAGGGGAGGGGAGGCCAATCACAGGGGTGGGCGGGAAGGAGGAAACAGGAGCGGGGAGGAGGGAGGCAGGGACACGGGACAAAGGAGGGATTCACAAAGTGAAAAAACACAATTTGCCAGTCACCAGTTCAACAACAGGCCCAGGGGGCGGCTCAGTATGAAAGAAAATATTGCTGCACTAGCCCGTCGACCCTCTTCTAACCCTAGAAGTAAAGTACTCACCTGTCTGTCCAGTTTTCCTAAGGAACTCTGACTTTTGCTACTAAATAACCTATTCTGACACTGCCTGTAGGTCACTAGTCCTAGTGACCACCCTTCTGCCACTGAGAACACTCATGCTCCAAGAATGAGGGAAATACTTTCAAGGGATTGGGACTCCTGCCTTGAAAAGAAAATAAGTGTTTTAAAAGTTACTTACTGGTAAAGAGTTGGTTGGTAACTGTAGTTCTAAGAGTGAACAGTTACAAAAGTTCTTACTGATCTTGAATTTGTGATGCACAATTCTTAAAAGTATGGTTAACATCTTTTCTTCCTTAGCCACTGTTTTTCCAGTCTATAGAAAGTAGACGTGAAGGTATTTTACTCTCCTGTGATTAGGTTGTGCCTCTTCCCAAAAGTGTTGGTATCACCAGATTAGTCCCTTGAGGATAATTTTATGAGTGTCCCCCAACTGGGTCTTGCTTCCCCTGACTTGCTGCTAGCCTGTCCTTAATAAGCCTGCATTAGGTTGTTGCCTACCTAGAATAACTATTCAGTACATTTTGACATAGGGTTTTACTTTCCCCCTTCATTGTGAGGTTAAACAAAGTATGTGGGTTTTACTTACCTTGTGTTAGCTGTGTGCCATCCAAAATATGTTCCAATAGTTACTGCTTACCTCAATCTGGGGTTCCCTGATTTCAAAAGCACCTGTAATTGTATATTACATCCTTACTTTTTACTCACCTAGTATAACTGTGTGTTATGACAACAGTAGTTATAGGTTTTTACTGCACCTAGAATAAGTGTTTCACTATTCACCAAGAGTATAGTGTCCAGTTGACTGATTAAGTGATTTGTACCGCCCTTGCATTACTGAACGTAATTGTAAAAAGTAACCATTGGTTATTACTCCCCAAGAATAGGCTTGACCTATACTGAATGTGTATGAAAAGGTTTTGACTTCCCTAGAACTACTGTTAGGTGTTCCAAATAAGATCTATACTTAGGTCTGTGTACTTTCCAGTATAGTGTTGTGTTTTTATACTGTGATTTCATTTAATGTTTTAGTGCTTACTTACCCCTAGATTTATCTGGGCCTACTTGTATTTAAATAAATCCTTTATTTTTACATACATAGGGCCTCATCACGAGTTGGGCGGTAACGCCAGCGGTATTACCACCGGCGGTAGTAGCCCTACCACCAAACCCCCAGCGCTATTAGCGCCGGATCAAGGGTTTGGCGGTAATGGAATTCCCCATTCCCCACTGAGCCCATTCGGGAATGCCCCATTCCCCATTGGGCTCAATGGGGAATTTTCGTGCTCTTACCGCCGGCGGATTTCCCGCCGGCAGTAATAGCGCAAATTTTCGGCGGATTTCAGCCCGGCTCAGAGCTGGGGA
This sequence comes from Ambystoma mexicanum, assembly GCF_040938575.1. NCBI lineage: Eukaryota > Metazoa > Chordata > Amphibia > Caudata > Ambystomatidae > Ambystoma > Ambystoma mexicanum. The sequence goes on along the minus strand of NC_090931.1, from coordinate 487,702,961 downwards.
GAAATCCGCTGAAGCCCTGATTTGGCGGACCCTTAAATCCGGCGGTAATAGCGCGACCGAAGAGTGGAGTCTTGTACCGCCTCAGTTGAATGGTTTTACTAAGCCCTTAGTTGGACTTCAGAAAACTGTCCTAACAAGGATCCTGGACCTTTAGTTCTCCCAGCGCTTATGGACATGTCGGTATTCGTGGGGTGCCACCCCCTCCGCATTGATGGCACCCACGATGTCCACCCAGATCTTCCTCCGTCCTTCCTTGTCGACTTGCGATGGTCCATGGAAGAGGGCATCATAATGCCCTAGGACTTGCTCCACCAGGATGTCAACTTCCTTGGCTGTGAAGCTGACAGCCCTCTACCTCACTGCCGGGGGGTTGCCACTTGCCTCAGATGGTGTGTAGTCAGACATGGCAACCCCCGAGGCAGGTGTGGGTGGGCAAGGCAGTCCTGGGGCTGGGCTGTAGAGCGGTGGTATGGCAGTCGGGAGTTTTAGGGATCAGCAGAGGTGGTCACAACAACAGGATCACTGGCAATGTCTTCAGAGCAGGCACCAAAATGCAGGACAGGTGGGCAGCAGGCACACAGAGTGGGCTGGCAGCAGCAGATGGCTGTAGGAGGCAGCACGGGGTAGTTGGAGGCAGGTAAATGGCCTTGTAGGCAGGAGCGTGGGGCTTCCATGTTCTTTCGCGTGGCCAGCCAGAAACAGAGTGACTACGCACGTGCGGAAACAGCGCGTTAGCGTGTAATCAGAGGAAAGGCCCTAAGTGCGTAAACGCTGGATGTTGGGCGTTGCCATTCAGTATCGGGTTAAAGGTCTGAGTAGGACAACAATGCAGTGTACGAGCTTTACATGGGGACGGACGCGTGAACTTTAATTTAATTCTTTAATTCTTCACTACTGTGGCAGTGCGTACTTCTTGTTTTGGCGGGGAGTTGCCTACGCACACACGCGTGTGTTTTGTTTCTTTCTACGAGGCAGATGTTGAGTCGCACACGCATTTTCCATTCTGTGGTTGCCCCTGTGTGTCGCGTACCCCATTTTTGGGCTCCTAGTAGCCTACGTGTTCCTCGCGTACGCATTTTTGGTTTTGCGTACTGAGGGATGTTTTTCATCATACGTGGGCTACCAAAGGGTCGCGTACACATTGTTTTTTGTTTTTGGGGTGCCTGAGCGTTGTGCGACTGTTAGGGAGAATTCTCAAAATGTGCTAATTTCCCTTACCTTTTGCTGGATTTCTGGGATTTAATTTTTTTCCCGGGAAGAGTTGGAGCCTTTTTTTCCCACTCCTCCATGTATTTTGTGTGTTTTACTTTTGTGTTCTTTGGTTATGGAGTTTTAAAACAACTCCAGTGGCATCATCTTTTTTCTGTATGTCACACAGCACCTTCAGTGCAGTGGCACAGGGCTGTGTTTCAGACTCCCCAAGGTTTAAATACCTTCTCTGGGACTGACTATCATCTCCCAGAGCATATAAAGTTAAATTGGCTTTACTAGTCTTTTTTAAATGTACTGACCCAGCACACACTATCTTCCAATAGAGTGCTGGAGGGGTTGCCTAGCCTCCCCTGAGTCAAAACACTCATGTAACAGTAAAATGTTACCTTTTCATCATTTAAATGGCTGGTGGCAGTGGTTTAGATCAACTACCGTGATTTTTCGCGACTGCTAACAACGGTAGTGTCATGCTCACCTGAGTCTCCGCAGGAGCGATGGATTCCTTCGACCTTTGCTCTGCTCTCCCCTCACCCGGAAACCAACTCTTTCTCCCTTCACCTGGGGTTCTACCTGTAAGATAAATGGATGGGTTTATAATAGTGCCCAGGCCCAGAGACCCTCCCTCAAGACTCCCCTTTGGCTCAAGCGCTTTGTCTAAAGGGGGGCTCGCCTCTTGGTTTAGGAAGGTGGGCTCTCCGTCCTGGCTCTGCAGGGGCGCTATGGTGTGGGCAGGATGGTTGCCGTGCTGACTTGAAGCTGTTCTTACTGCTTGTTGTGGTGGTGCTGCTGAGAAAGGCACTGCCGCTTCCCTTGTTGGTTGTTGGAAATGTTCAAAAGTCCTGAATAATGTTCCAGGGTCAGTTACTTCACTGGACCCTTAGTGCTGCGATTCTGTTGAGGATAATGTCCAAATGTCCTTGAATTTCCCAGTTGCTTCACTGGGTTAGCAAGGAAGAAGTGCGGGTTTGTATTGTCTTTGCAGATCTAGCTCACTGAGTGTCTTATAAAGACTAACCCGTTTTTCTCTTGTGTTTTTCCTTTGCAGATTGCCAAAATAAACTCCAACGGGCGGTGAAGATCAGAAAACCCGTGACTCCGACGGGCGGTGAAGATCAGAAGGTCCGTGAGTGAGGGATGAAGCTGCCGACACCGTCGAAAAGCTGCAGAAAGGTGAGTAGAAAACTGGCGCTGTACTAATGCTTCTGTTCTTTCTCTTTCAGATGCGGAGCTCGTAGTAGCGAAGATGAAGGCCCAGCCGGGCGCCGGAACTGCAGGAAAAGCCGTAGAAGACTCTGGAGATTGGGATCAGGTATGCGCATGCTCGATGCAACAGAGGAACACACGAAGCAAGTCTTGTTCTTTGGGCGTGGCTTTTATAGAGAGCCTCGCCCAAAGACTAGAGTGTTGCATTAGTTCTGGTTTGGCCAAAAAGGGGTCCATGCTAGTGGAACAGGAAGTCTCATGTTATTCTATGGCCGCAGGGGGTTTCATTGGATGACATAGATATTAACCCTGTTTTTGCTCTCCATGCTTTCACCCATAATGCTCCTGCCTGTCTTCCCTTCTGCCTACCATGAACTGGATATGATGGCGACTTGATAATGTCACCTAGTCCAGTACCCATGACAGGTAGCTAAAAATCGGGGCAGCCATGTTTTTCAATATGGCGCCCCAGACCTAGCTGTAAAAACAGACTCCGGTTATCTTTTTTCGCCATTTCTTTTAAGAAAAGTCCTTCTTGTGTTTGTCTCTGCACGCCAAACCAGGTTTGGATCCTTTGTTTGTGCCCTTTGGCGGGCTTCAGTGCTGAAGCCCTCCTCTGGTGCCAGAGTGTCTGGGGTGGACAGGATGTGAGGGAGGTGCCCGAAACTTCCTGGGCTTAGTCTCCTAGGAGACCTGAATGCACCCTGGCGTGATTCGCTGGCTGACTGTCCGGCAAGGACAACCACCCTGCTGGGACTTGGAAAGCAGAGTCGACCACTGGAACGAAAGAACCGAAGACGAGCTGAAGGAGGAGAACTGCTGCAACTCCCCGTGGGGAGCCCGAGAGCCCCAAATGGAAAAGCAGATTCAGGCAGAAACAACGCAGCATTGCGGAAAACAACCGCGTTGTTTCTACCTGAATCTGCTTTCCCATTTGGGGCTCTCGGGCTCCCCACGGGGAGCCAGAGAGCCCCAAATGGGAAAGCAGATTTAGGCAGACAACGCAGCATTTAGCAATTCCCATTTGGGTCTCTCGGGCTCCCCACGGGGAGCCCGAGAGCCCCAAATGGGAAATCAGCTGCAGGTAGAAACACTACGCGGCATGTAAACATAACCGCGTGTGTTTCTGCCTGCTGTGGCTTTCACTTTGGGTCTCCGGTGCTCCACCGGAGACCCAAAGTGATAGCCACAGCAGGCAGAAACACACGCGGTTGTGTTGGAAAACGCTGCGGTTTTTCTTTCCAGGTTTCTCAGGCTCCTCCGAGCCGGAGGAGCCTGAGAAACTTGGAAAGAAAAACCGCAGCGTTTTCCAACACAATAACGCTGTATTCATGTTTGCGGTCGCTTCAAAAGCGACCACAAACATAAATACAACGTTTTTAAAGCTGCGGTTTCATTTCTAAGTTTTCCGGGCTTCTCCAGCCCGGAAAACTTAGAAAAAAAAATGCAGCTAGTGCTTATTTTTTGTAAAAAAAATAAATAGCACTTACCGAGATTCAGCTGCAGCTTTCCTGCTCTGGTCTCCGGTCCCCGTCCTCCGCCTACAGCACTAATGAAGGGAAAGCCACCCAGCGGTAGCCTTTGTTTACTACAGCTGGCTGGCTTTTCCTTCATTAGTGCCGCAAAAGCAAAAGCCAGCACAGGAGGGCCTCCATTTCACAAAATGGCTGCGCCCCTGTGCTTGCTTTTGCGAATTTTGAGCTTGAATAGCTCAACATTTTACATAGGAAGTTTTAAAACGGAGAATGCTAGTATTTTTTTTTTTATGTTGCCTATCTATTTTTTAAATACATTTTTTTACTAGACCATCCCTTTAAGCTTGATATTTTGGATTGGTTGGCTGCTTTTGAATATAACCATGGGATTTAAGACATTACAGGGAATCGGTTGATTCCTTGGCTTTTTTCTGGGCTACCCCCTTGTGCAACTGATGTGATAATGGAGTTGGGGGATATAGACGGAAAGGAGTATGAAACTGTGAAGCTAGCTCTGATAGCTAGATTTGGGAAGACCCCTTCTCAGTATCTTAAGAGATTTAGAACCCTCAAAAAGCATGATGGTACCCCTTGGGCTACCTGGGTGACTGGATGTTTGAAAAACTTAGATGGATGGGTTAAGGGTTACAGAGTGAACACTTATGAAGGTATGCAGAATTTGTTTATGTTGGAATCTATTTATGATGCCTGCTCTCCTGAGCTGAGACAGCACTTGGCTGACTCTAAGGAAATTGATCCCAAGAAGTTAGCAAGGGCTGCTGACGTGTGGGTTGCCAACAGGGCTACTCACAAGGATTCTGGGGTAACTCAGAAGAAGGATGAGGGGAACCAGCACAAGAAAGATACCAAAGAGAATTCAAATACCTCCAATCCAAAAGAGGGCCACAAACATAACAAGGGTAAGCTGCAGGGAAAACCGAATCAGGCTAATGTACCTTCTGGGGACAAACCAGAAGGAGGTCAGATCAAACCCCCATTCATAAAAACATTTGGTAAATGTTATGCTTGTAGGTCAACTGACCATGTGAAAGGAGACCCCAGATGTAAGGGTAAACCTTCAGGGATCCACACTGTCTCCTTAGCCTTCTCCCCTGTGGATGAAGTACCAATGTCAAGTGGAAACTTTCACTTACTAACTGAGGAACCCATGAAAGTCTTAGCCAGTGTTTGCTTAGTATCCCTGGGACTGTGGAAACAACAGAATTGTATACAACTCTATCCCAGATAATACTAAAGAGTATTATAAGACAGTGTTCTTGTGACTGGTCAGGAGACCCCTGCCATCAGAGACACTGGGACCAGCATAACTGTAGTTGATGAATCATTTTACAAGATTGAGGATGTGGCTAAGGCACCCAAGATCTTAACTAAGCTTGCTGGAGGCCCTGTCCAAATGCTTCCATCATTACCAGCTCTCATCCAGTGCAATGACATAACTGTCAAGATACCTGTAAGTGTGCAGAGTGAAGTACCTAGGAGAGTCCTGTTGGGGAATGACTTAAAAACTCTTGGAGTTGTATCACGTACCCACAGGCATCCCAGCAAAAGGAAACAGGAGCAGACTATGAAGGGCAGAGAGAGTACCTTAAGGGGCTCTCCAGAGGTGGTTATAGAGGAAACTATAACTCCTAGTCCACAGGACGTACTGACTGTAATTTCTAAGAAGAAAGGACAAGGGGCAACCCAAAACCTCCAGGAAGAAACCAGCCAGCACTCCAGTGCTACCAACAAGGACATCACTGAGCGGACTGTCCAAGATCACACCTGTGATCTCTCCACCAGCTGAGGCTGAGTGTGTGGAGCAACCTTGTGTGGTTGAATCAGCTGCTGAGGAATCAGAGCTTGAAGAGGACCGTGCTCCTGTTGAAGATCTGGATCCTGCAGACCATCCTGAGCTGCAGTCTTTACTGGCAGAAGGTGGACCCTGTAGGGCAGACTTTAGCAGAGGTCAAAGAGCGTGTCCTACTCTTCAAGGTCTTCGCCAACAGGCAGTTTCCCAGCTTGATTGGCAAGAGCCAGGGAAGGATAGGTTGTACTGGGAAGATGGCCTCTTCTACAGTGAACCGACTAAGTCTATCCCAGGGGACTACAGAAGACTTGTAGTGCCACTTGAAAGCAGACACCAGTTCTGACAGTTGGCCCATGAGATACCTTTGGCTGGTCTGTAGAGGAGGTCCCAAACATGACAACAGCTGAATACCAAGTATGAATACCAAGTCACACAACCGCTCTCAAAATAGGAGCCCGGACCCGGGCAACCAGTTATAAAGTTCAGCTGAAAAGTTTTATCCAAGTATCACAGAAGTGTTTCCAAGTTCAGTGAAATAATAAAATGAAGGTTGTCTGTTGATTTTCAAAAAGTATTTTACCAAAATGATAAAGCTGTCACTAATATTCTCTTAGTGAGTGAGCATTTGTCGCAACCTATGTACATTTCCGACTAAAGCCAATGCATTTCGGAGTATATCTCCTTCATCAGGGCCAGTCTTGCCAGTATTCAATGGGAGCTAACAAATGTTCTAGCTGCCCACAGTGGGGTACAGCGATACGGCATGCAATTAGTAGCTGCAATGTTAACACGCACGTGTTTACGAGTGGAATCTAAACGCATCTGAAGCTCAGCAATGCTTCCGCGTGTGACCGCCGAGCTTGGATTCCACCAAACACTGCTTGGTGTCACCCAGAACCCGAGGATGCCATAACTTTTCCTGATAAGAAGCTACAGTTTTGAGGCCATCCTAGCCAACTCATTGACACATAGCCCTAGAAGTGCTGATTGATGGAAGAAAGGCAGGGTGAATACTGGGGCATAAGGCACCTGGGTGTCAATTCTGCATGCTGCTAATTAAAGTGGAGATTTATGTCTAGGGGTGTAACCTACCCAATCACAATGGACCAAATAATCTAGGGTCCTATAGCTGTAGAACCAATTAGACGTCGTACTTGTAGTGACGTCCATGACGAGTAATGTAGAGTGATGGGCATAGACGCCCACCCGATAAGAGTTATCCAATCCTCACACTCTGTTACCATATACTGATATAGCACCTATACTTAAGTTACCTTTTCCAACCAATAGAATTGCATGTCAAACTTACGAGTATTACACATCAATGATGACGAGAATTTGCTATAAAAAGTTACTGTTTGCATGAAGAATTTGTGAGTTGAAGTGAGACAGCCAATCGCAACACTGCTGATTTCCATTTGTTTCCTCATTTTTTGTACTTGTCATTAAACGGACTTCTGTTTGCCAAACCATTGAGTTGTCCTTATTGATTTCTGTTGGAGTAAGAGAATCCTGCACCCCATCCTCCACAAGGTGCAGCTATCTCGTTTTAAGGTGCCGGAGGGCGAGCTCTGAATCTCATGGACTCGTTCAGAGGTCGCTTCGCCCTCCAGTACACTTGGTAGTGGTGGGGATGGTTTTGACCATCAATTATTGATAAGACACCTATTGGCCGACTATGCGAAGTAACTCTAGGTTTTCGGCAATATCATGAGTCCTTCGCTATTCGGCTGAGTAGACTGAGATGCTTCCCGTGGACAATGATATTGTAAGTCCATAAAAAACTGCAGTGGGTCTGAAGGAACCTGCCTCTCAAAGCATAACCCTTCTCATTCCTACGGGCAGCCGATCGGACGAAAATACCGAAAGAGGCGTAAAGGAGGGGCAGTGATCCTGAAGATCCAGAGAGGAAACATGCGAGCAGTGAGTGAACCAAAAGGGTCAATATTTTGGCAAATGTCTTGTAGGCATTAGAACAAGTAAGGGAAAAGGCAACGGAGGGAGGTGGAAAATAAAATAGTCAGAAGTAGAGAAGACTGTATGTGAGGGGATAATGACTCAAGCATAATCGAGAAAATAGTGGTTACCGGGAGGACACCTGAGAGAAAATAGTGGTTACTGGGAGGACACCCGAGAAACAAAAAAACAGTGGTTACCGGGAGAGGGCACCCGAGAGAAAAACAGAGGATACCAGGAAGGACACCCGAGATAAAAAAGTGAGAGGATATGCCTTGTTCCTGTGCTTTAATATAGCGGTCAGAAGAAACGTTAGGCTACTTTGACGATTAAAGACGTCATAAAAGGGGTTTGTTTACACCCCATGTCGGGGTATTGATTAGAAGGCAGAGATATATGTGTCCAGCTGGTCCAGCTGGTGTATGTCTAGTCTGTCAAGTGTCTATTGTACGTGTTCTGTTATATGTCACATGTAAAGCATTGTGTATCATTGATTGTTTGAAACAAAGTTTTGGGTTTTACGCGATTCCGTAGCTAAGAGGGAATCGAACCCGGATTGATGTTCTTGAAATAAATGGATGATATAAAATTTTGGTGGAAAAGATTGGATTGGAGCTTGCAGTATTTGGTGCACACTCATATTGTTGGGAGGCGACATTGCATTAAGGTATTGTTGGTAACAGAGTTCAAACATGGAGGAGATTACCCCACTTGCCCACTTATGTAAGCAGTTGCCCAATCATGCACCCAAGCTTAAGAAATACAGCACTGAGTGGGTTAAGGGTACCGCCCACAAGATGTTTATGCTGTGGCCACAGAACGGGTCCCTATCTAAAGCTGTCTTACAGCATATGACGACTTATCTACATGCCACAAAAACTAGAGAAACGTCTTGCTGTTCCAGAACTTTGGAAAATGTTTGAGCAGCCGAAGGAGAAAGAGCCACCCGCAGACTGGATACTAAACGTATGCACGGAGGGGGGGTGACGCCTACCACGCCACCAGCCCTGCCTGAGCCAGAAATCGAGGCAAGTAAGTCAGACGGACTCTACCCACTAAGAGAGCTAAAGGCAGCTATGGGATATAGTAACCCCACATATGAGTCGCCTGTGTACAGTTGTGATGACAATAAAGGGGAGGATCAGGAAATTAGTGTTACCTCCACAGTCCGGAGGGATAAGGAGAGACGCGATGATGAAAGGAACGATCAGGCACAGATTAGTGCACCTCTCGATAAAGAGAGAGAGAAATGGAAAAGAAGTGAAGACAGAACTGATAAGATAGCATTTGCAAAAGCTGAATGGATGGGAGGACAGATATTGTTGAAACTCGATGGTAAAGGAAGTGATGATATGAGACCGAGAGATAGGTCTGAAGAGGCACAGAGAAGGGAAAAGGAAAAGGAAAAAAGGGACGAGAGAATAAGGAAGAAAGATAGGCTGAGGCGAGAACAGCTATATTGCTAAGAGCAAGAAAAGGAGCACGTTCGCAAACAGAAGGCAGCCTATGACCAGCACAGACAGAATCAGCAAACTTTGGAAGAAGAGCAAAGAGTATGTGAAAAAAGGATAAGGAGGCAAAAGGATGAAGAAGTTAGAAGGGAAAATGAATGTAGAAAGGAAGGGAGAAGGGAAGACGACGAAACTAGAGAAGAAGCGAGGAAGCGCAATGAAGTCGACGATGATGTAGAACGTAAGCGTAGACAGAGGGCACGCAATCTTGAATATTTGGAGCGGGAAGTTAAAAAACCCAATCCTGTTGTAGAATGGGAAGACATTGAAGAATTCTTTCCTGCGTACGACTCAGTACCAGGCACGAGTGGGACGAATATCGAAGATGACTTAGCCACCAGAAGCATCAGGGAAACGATCGATAAAATATATGATGAAATGTGGTTGGAGCCAACATCCCACGGGGGAAGGGAAGACAAGCGTTTGGAAAGCACTCAGTTATATGACACAGAGGATGTCACCCGAAGTAGTGGGAGCAGGAGACTGTCCCTAGACAGGCTAGAAATTAGTAAGAACGACGAAGATGCAAGAAGTTGTGCGTATTCAGAACAATCAATGTCTGACTCCGGAGGGGAAACGGAGGACGACACAAATGAAGAAGGGAGACGGAACGAAAAGTGGCTCCCAACGGACAAAGGGGTACCATGGTCCAACGCTAGTGAATCCGCACCTAGGACATCAGAGTCTGCTGCGCAGCCTGACCGGCGAGAGGGAACACCCCACGGTCAGAGGGGGGTGTCAGCACCCACCTATGCAGACAGATTGAGAACATTGCCAGGCAGACGGCGATGCAGGATTGTTACCCCGGCAATAGGCACGAGGGCCATGGGGAAAGAGAAGGAAGAATGCGCATTCCAATTCCCGTTGCTAGAAAAAGGGGGCGTAAAACCACAATATATTCTATGGCCACACATGGATCGAGAGAACCTGAAAAACAAGCTTCCAATGCTGACATCGGGAGCCAGGAAGTGGATACATGAGTTAGAAAAAATGACAGGTGGTGTCACGTTATCTATAGGGGACATTAAGGGTCTTCTGATCGCCATACTTGGTGAGAGAGCAGACGATGTGTGGAAGCGGGCAGGCTACCCTGGGGTAACCATATTTAACACTATCCATGACGGAGCACCATTCAATAACTGTAGGAAGCAGTGTGGAAAGCGTACGAGTGCTGTACCCATACACTTCTGATATGGGAGCTATAATGACTCGAAAAATGAAGGAGTCAGAAGATCCGTTGCTTTATATTCAGAATTTTCAAGACGCGTGGGGGCTCGAAACGCATGAATCTTGGACGAAATCTATCCCTGTATTCTACCATATATTGTGCCAAGGGTTGCCTGAACCGGTACAAAATCAGCTCAAGACGTTGGTAGGAGTGGAGGCTAAACCTTGGGCTGAAATACAGTTGACTATTGCACATTACTGCAGATTGTTGCAAGAAAAGAATCGAAAAAAGGAAACAACTCGTATGGGTGAGGGAGCGAAGCTGGTGCAAAGTAAATTATCAAAGTATGCTCTCGAAGGAGCCATGCTGACAAGCCAAGCTGAAACGAATGTACAACATGTGGCTAACCCGCAACAGAACCAGGGTAACACAGGATTTTACCCGAGGGGAAGGGGATTTAGAGGAAGAGGATGGCAGAATAACCAGGGAGGGTTTCAAAGTAATCAAGGGGGCTTTCATAACATGCAGATGGGCAGTCCAGATATGTCAAATGGACAGATAACCCGACCACCGCCAGTATGTTGGCTGTGTGGTATAACTGGGCATGTGGCGCGCTCGTGCAGAAGCCAAGGCACATGGCAAACTGGACAAGGAATGGGAGCAGGCATGGTGAATCCGACTGCTATTTCACAACAGGGTGGTGCACAAAATCACACAGTGCAGCTTCAAGCACCAGGAATGTGCACAGCAAGGGGCTCAACCCTCGCACATGGGGAACCTGCCACAAGGGCAATCCCAACAGGCACCACCGCAAATGTCTCAGGGCACAAACTCTGGAAAGCGAGGCAACCCTGGGAATGGAGAAAATCCACAAGCATACAGCGGACCGAACTTATATATGAACTAGGACAGCTCACTGGGAACTCTGATGTGCTCTATCCTATCAGTGACACCAGACCCTAATAGGGAACCAAGGGTGAATGTTGTCATCGGGGGGGAAAGAATATGCCTTCTTAGTTGACACGGGTGCAACTCGCTCGTGCATACAAGAAGGCAAGTTTTACTTGTCCGGCCAGGCCATAGATACTTTTACAGGAGCTCACAGTAGAGTTCCCTTTACAGACAATCTCCCCTCTCCGTAGGAGAATGTGAGATGAATGTACCTTTATTGTATTCTCATCAAACCCCAGTAAACATCTTGGGTCGAGACTTAATGACAAAGTTGAATATGACGATCTCGTTCACGGAGGAGGACATAGTATGCTCCACTCCAGGAATGTATTATTCAAACGTGTGCGAAATGATCAGAGCATACTCAGGACACGTAGCCATGAGAGCAATACCGTTAGGACCAGAAGTCTTCACATATGGCATACGTGTGTTTATGGCAGGGTTGCAAGGTCTTGCAGATAGGACCATGAGAACCCCTGACGAGTTTCTATTTAGACCAAGAATACCTTTGCAAGAAGAAGGGGGACAATTATTTCCCTTGACGATACATATGGCAGCAGTACGAGGGAAAGTAGCATTGGTCGAAGGATACGATGATGAAGGCAGACAATGGTGTGCGATTATCGCCATTGAAGAAGGGTATCGAATGACTGATGTCACCAATGAAGAACACCCTGACATAGATGAGACAAGGGTGGAAGTAAGTCTCATATTCTGGGTCAAAATGATCAAACCAGAAGTGCCACAGAGAATGATGTTGGCGCTGATCCGTCCTGCATACTTTGATGACGATATGGCCCAGGTGCCTGTCTCAGCATGGACTACAGGACCCTATGACGTAGGCCTCCTGAAAGGGGCGGGAGAAGTGAAAATTAAACTGAAACCAGGAGCAATTTTCCAAAGGCGTGACAGTATCCCATGTCCAGAGAAGTGGATGAAGGGATCGCGAAGACAATTGCTGCCATGATGGACAAGGGCATCCTAGTGATGTCAGAATCACCCTGTAATATGGCGATTTATCCCGTCAAGAAATCAAAGGGAGGGTCTTGGCTGTAATCCAAGATTTAAGAGCATTAAACAATATTGTTGAAGCCGAGTTCCCTCTAGTCCCTAATCCACCTACAATTCTATGTAACATACCGACTGAGGCGAAATATTTCACGGTGATTGACTTGAAAAATGCTTTTTTCTCAATCCCGCTGCACCGTGACTCACAAGATCTAACGTCATTCAAGTTCAGACAAATGCGACTGAAAAGCACGAGGTTGCCACAGGTGTATTGTGAATCCACGTCCATCTTCAACAGAGTCCTGCAAATGGACCTAAGCAACATTGCAGTAGACAGTGTTGTCTTGCAATATGTGGATGACATTCTAATCTGCAGCACCACTGAAGAACAATGAAGAACAATGCAGGCACGACTCTATCCAGCTACTGACTACACTGGCTGAGAATGGATATAAGCTTGACAAGGAAAAGCTACAATACTGTCAACTAGAGGTCCTGTACATAGGCCAGCTAATCTCGCATGAAGGAAAAAAGGTCACCCCAGAAAGTGCTGAAGCTGTTATGAACACCGCTAACCTCTAGGCTACTCACGATAAAGCAAATGCAGAGCTTCCTAGGCCTGTGCAATTATGTTAGAGCATGGGTCTTCGACTACAGCTCGTATAACAAGCCCTTACTCCAGGCCCGAAGAAGGCCCAAGCAACAAAGGAACAAATTGAATGGACTGAGGCGATGGACAAAGGGTTTACAGAACTCAAGAGAGCAATTTGTACGGCTCCAGTTCTTGGGATTCCTAATTATGCAGAGGAATTCTACCTGTTCTCGCACACAGATGGCAGAGTTATGACAGCAGTGCTCACCCAAAGAACCTCGTTGGGGTACAAGCCCTTGGCTTATTACAGTGGGAATCTGGACCCAGTAATGAGAGGCCAGTTCCCATGCAAACAAAGTTTAGCTGCCGCAGCATTCGCCATAGAGAAGGCGACAACCATTGTGATAGGATGCTCCATGATGTTATACGTCGAGCACTCGTTATTCGGAATCTTAGAGAAACCAAAAGGAACTGTAACGCTCACCTGATTCCCGCAGAGGCGCCGGTCTTGACTGGGTGAATGCCGTATCTTCAAAGGTGATGTGTAACACACGGTTGGCTCTTTGGGCTGGACCTCTGTGCACTGTATGTCTGACTCGAAGAGTAAGATGTCTGCAGATAGAAAATATGGGATTAATGAACTGGAGTTATTGGGTGCCTCTCTCCTCTTCCCTTTCTCTTCTCCTGTAGAACCCCAAAGGTTAACGCCCTCACCTTAGGTAAGTGAACGCCGAGCTCTCCATCTGCCTCGGGGCAGGGTGCCGTAACCAGTTTCTTCACTGGATAAGGGTGCAGGCCTCTTGACCTCAGAGGACTGCTGTCCGTCGTTAACTGCACGAACGGTAAGTTCTGGGCACTTCAAATGTCTTAAAAGTCTTTTGTAATGATATCTCTTGTTTTGCAGGGTTCCGGCGATGGCGGATGGCGGGCTGATGAGAGTTGAGGATCGAACCCGCGTGAGGAATAGAAGCGCCTGGAAGCACGTAAGTAAGCGCTTGTAGCCTGCTTCACGATGCGCACTAACTGTCCCTTTTATCTTGCAGGTACAAGTTCGGAGGTTTAGAGAAGCTGAAGGGTGCTGGAATACCCACTGGATTCGGCGTGGGAAAGAGTAATGGCACGTGAGTAATAAAGTTGCCCAATGTCTTTAAACGCACCTTCTTTTGTCTTTCAGATGCGGGATGCAGCGCCGAAGGCCTCCGGAGCGTGCAAATAGCTGGTAAGCTTTTGTCTTTCAGATGCCGGAATGCAGTGTGAAGACCTCCGGAGCATGCGAAGAGTAGGTAAGCCTTTGTCTTTCAGATGCCGGAATGCAGCGCGAGGCGTTGGTGACAGCCGATGGACCAGGTAAGAGATGCGCTGCCACTGAAGACCGTAATGCTAACCTGTTCTTTCTTTGTCTTTACAGGTGCTGCTGAAGACTGGATTCCAGGATGGTAAGCCTTTGTTCCCTTAGGCCCAGGATCAGAAGCAGAAGACACGATGAGCGTTCTGCTGCAGAGAATGCAGAATAACACAAAGCAAGATTCATCCATCGGATGTGGTTTAAATAGCCTCCTGTAGTGCTTAGGTGTCTCCTTCCACAGCCACGCCTAGGTAAAAAAAGAGTTCCTGCTTTCCAGAAGAGTTCCAGTGTTCTGAACCTAGGGAGTGGCTCCTGCCCCACCCAACAGGAAAAGTAGTCCCAAACAGAAGAGGATCAGGGGTTCAACTGGCAGGTAAGTAAGCAGCATGGTCTGCTGCAGGTAAGTCCACCCAAGCATTATGAGCCCGGCGCTTCCAGCGCTGGGACTGGGCATCTTTATGAGCCTGGTGCCACTGGCGCCAGGACAGGGTCCAAAAGGTCCCAATTGGGACTGGCTGGCACTCGGAACCGGGGTTATGGGTCTGCTTCCAAGGGAGTCGGGCAAGTCCTGATCTTTTGGAAGCAGAGATCATGACAGGAACATTGACATCTCACAGAGCTTCTGCATATGAAGTGATCTTATCTAATCCATCGATCAAAATAGTTCGATGTAAAACAGTAAACCCAGCTACGTTCATAGCTGAACCAGTCACTGAAGGAGAGCCGATACATGACTGTGCAAAATATGAAGAATTCTGTGACGAAATCCGCAGGGTGAAAGAAAATGCCCTGGTGGATGGTGAGATCGTTTTCATTGACGGTTCTTCGAGAATTGACCAAGAAGACGGTCAAAGATATACAGGTGTTGCCGTAATGAAACACACAGCAAACGGAGAATTTTGAGTGCTCGTTAGTGCACGATTATCATCTCACTATTCAGCACAAGCTACAGAACTATTGGCGTTGATACTCGCCATTGAGAATTACGCAGATCAGGAAGTAACGGTGTACAGCGACTCTGCCTATCTGACGTCAACAGTGCACGCAGGTTAAGTGCCCTGGAAAAGGAGGGGCTACCTCCGAGCGGACGGCACGCCAGTGCAACATGCAGCCCTATTGGACAGGCTGATAAAGGCACTACAGCTCCCAGTGGGCATAGCGGTCGTGAAATGTGCCACCCATACTCACGGGACAGATTTTCGTGCGGGCATCACGCAGCAGACACGGAAGACAAACATATGGCATCCAAGAGTGAGACGATCATGGAAGTAGAAGTGGCATGCACCCATGAACGAATGATGGTAGCTCGAGCCACACCAGAGGCCTACAGTAATATGGAGCTTTAAGGGGAGGCACCACAGGACGAAAAGAACCTGTGGAAGCGTCAAGAGTGTTCTTTAAGCCCCTAGGATGGATTTTGGAGGCAAGACAGCACTGGTAAACCAGTAATGCCTGTAGCCTTACTACAAATAGCATTGGAACAGTTGCATTACCCATTTCATATGTCAAAAGAAAATCTTGCTGCAACACTCGCAGAAGACTGGTTTATACCGAATTTAGCCGAGCATGTTGCATTCTTTATGGTGAACTGCATAATCTGCCAGCAATTCACCGCTGGGCACACATTAAATTTAGTGAGAGGAATCATCCCCCGGCCTAATGGGCCTTTTCAGCACTTACACATCAACTATGTCGACATGATTCAGGTGTGTAATGGGTACAGGTACTTAATTGTACTGGTGTGTCCATTCTCTAGATGGATAGATGCAGGTCCCTGTACACACCCAGACTCAACCTGTGCTGCCAAATCCCTGGTGAGGGAAGTGTTCCCTAGATGGGGGGTGTGTGAGGTGATGAGATCAGACAATGGGGCTCATTTTGTAAACTCAGTCTTTGAACAGATTAGCTTGCTGTTTGGTATAAAGTACATGTTCTCGTTGGCGTATCATCCGGAAGGTAAAGGGATTTGCAAGAGGCTCAACAGCTTGTTAAAGGAAAGGATAGCCACGTTGAAGCTTGCTCTGAAGAGGGGGTGGCTGCACTGTCTACCACTGGCATTGTATGCTCTTCAGAACCAACCAGGCTCTGACCATCATCTTACGCCGCATGAGATAATCACAGGCCGGAGAATGAACACCCCCCTTGCCCCTCGAGGTAGAGCTAGATGTGATGCCCAGGCAACCAGAGAGGTCTTGGGAACCGAGCTGCAGGAATACCTGAACTGCATGACATCAAGCCTTCATCTCATTTCAGACCAACTACAGCGACGATGGAAAGGGTGCAGAACAACACAAATCACAGCAGACAATGCTGAAACAAACGCAGTTCAAGGTCAATGTGTGCCTCTCATCTTCCCTGTAGATGCCGTGTTGATAAAGAACCACACAAGAAAAAGGTGGGACGAGCCAAGATTCAACGGCCCTTTCATTGTAGAGGACTGCACTCCGTCAGCCGTTAAATTGCAAGGCAGGCGAGCATGGATCTTCCTTAATGATATTAAACCATACATCAGTGAGATCCCTCTAGCTGCACCCCACCGCGAGGAAATCAGAGACAATGGGGAAGAACCTCAGCACATGCAGACAAGATCCATCACGAGGAAGAAGGACGCATAAGCAGCAAAAGCCAAGAAAAGAAACTCCTTTGCAAGTTGTGGCTTAAAAACGGGACATTTCTGCCAGACAAAAGGGGAATAAAGACATTATATGGACACTCTGTGCATTATAGTTGGAGGGTAAAGAAGAGAATAGTGCATCTAAGCCACAACACACTGATAATACGTACTTTTGAATCAAGCAATACTTAAGCATTATTGGAAAACAAAACTCTGATAGACTGTGAGCAAAGGACGTTTCGTGTAAGAGCATAAAACAGGTCCTGAAGCAACCAACGCCAAGACTTTGTTTCGCAGAATATATGGTATCTCCCGGCAGAAATCTCACATGGGATGTACTCATCTACTTCCAGTTAGTGGTGATATCATATCCGTCACTTGTAGGGAGAGTCACCCGTGTCACAGACTTTATACAAGATCCTGCCAACAAGAAAGTAATCTGGCAACTGCTGACTGTCATCGCGGAAGCATTCGCAGATTTACCCGAACACAGTGATAAGGACACAAATGCTTCCACCACAGGTGATCATTGATGAACTCACATAACGCTTTTCTTTCGTATCATAGAGGAGTGCCCAGGACTCATTGGAAGAACCACTGACACACTCACCTACATTAGAGACCCAAGAAAAACTGAACATTTGAACGAGCTGTGGATGAAGCTCAACTACGTGGTCGCAATCCACGCAGCCGGCAAGTGTAGAGACTGTTCACGTCAAAAGAAAGACCTAAGATCTAGAAACCAGCAAAGCAGGACAATGTCCCTTTCACCCGAGGACAGCTGGCTGGCCCACAACGTCCTATTCCGGATAGTCACTGACTTTCCAGAAATTGTGGGGAGACCTGCGAGGTTGACGTCATCACCTTCATCAGAGATCCAGCTAATGTCGCGCATATGGGAACGCTCCTCCATGGCATAATGCTGCAAGTGGAGCTGTCTAACTTTCAGAGAGACTACAAGAGGAGATTCCAGTGAAACCTCCCGCCGAGGGACAGATCGAAACCAAGGCAGCTCTTCAACTTTCCACTGAAAGACAGATCCAGGAGACAGAGACACAGTTCTTCATCTTTCCGCCGAGGGACAGATCTGAGAGAGCAGAGACGAGGACTCCACTGTTTATTTTTTTCTTTATTTTATTTTCTATTTCTATTTTCTATTTTCATTTATTTTTTCTGACTCTGATTTGAAGTGATTGCTATTTTTCCATTTTTTACATTGAACAGGACCGAGCATGTCTTCTGGACTGAAGCAAATTCGGGGGTGGACTGGGAATTGACCTATTTTGAATATGCTCAATGAATGTGACTCACTAAAGGGGATAGTCTAATCTTTTTCCATAGTCTAGCAAGGGAACTGTAACCCGTATCCAGAGACAATTGCCACCCTCGAGAGGGGGGACACTTACGAAGCACAAGACACTTTATGTTACAAACTTTCTGACAGACAATAATGGAGTAAGCGAAAAGTACAGAACTTTATCAAGCTACTATGATTGAGATGAGGGCCCAGAACAGTAACCTGGTCCTCCCACAACCAGAATGGTGCCCCAATTCCCTGGAAGAAAATGCTGCAAATTGTCATACCGCACGATTATGTGTGTAAGCATAATGATTATTATTGTTTTTGTCACTAAATATCAGAAATGCATTCTTTATTGGTGCACAAAGCACTCCAATTTCAGTGCACCCACCAGACAATGTACGCATGAATCCCACGAAAGCACCCAGACCCTATATAGTCATTCCGGTTCCAAGAAAATCTGATGGTAATGTAAATGAACTAACATGTAATGTAATTAGCAGTGATTCATACACACTTGACGTAACGAATGAGGAGAAAAGCTGGAGACAGGGTCAGCACGGAATGAATGATAATATAGCACTGACCACTACATGCACACACAGACTGAATGCACACGAACAAGGGCAAGTGTCAATGGCTACAAAACCTCGAACAAAGACAACAGAAAGCACGACACTGTTTACCGAACAACCAGTCCCTGAAAATAATAAAGGTGACCGGAAAGAAGCAAATGAAAGGACGACTAAAGAAGATATAGCAAAAGCCCTCGACAAGACAGAAGTGGCTACGAGGGAATTTACCGCAAGGACACAGGAACTAATTGACCATCTATTCCCGTTCATAGCTAAAGCAAGGAAACTACATGAAGAACTAAAAACTAAATCTGCAAGGATTGAATTAACAAGCACACAAGTCCCAACCCAAGGGACAAGCATCAGACCGACCCTACAGCCACATGCAGGACCAGTGTCAGACCGGATATCATGGACACGTGCACACCGAAAGGAAAAGATGCATGAGGACCAGGAAGGAGCAGACACGACTGAGTACACCCAAATGACACAGATGAAAAAGTCTGCACCACGGACTGAAATGTTCGCGAATCCTCCAGCAAGAAAAAGTCACACAGATGCATTTAGAGATGTGGTTATAGCAAACTTCAGAAAGACACTAAGGATCAAGAGACACCCACACGAAGATAGCAATGAACTAAACGATTACCTGGACAGCACAGCACATCTAGGAAACAACATTTGGTACCAACACATGAAGGAAGTTGGACGGAGAAAATCAGAAGGAGACTGTTTCGTCTGTGCACTTCTACCGTACAGCATTGGAAAATCCAAGATCTTTGTGGCTGTAGAAATTGATGTCCAGACAGCACACTGTATTTCGCACGTAGCAATGTGCAAGACCAGAGGCCAGTTCCTGGGAGTGATGCCTCGCTGAAGTGGACAAATGAAGCAACTGATCCTGACGAGGATGATTATGTTCAAGATATAAAGACAAGAAACAGAGCTCATTCTAAGAATCATGTAATCAGGTACGAGAACCCTGGAGTAAAAGGGGCTGGAATCAGATGGGAAGTGAATCAGAAGCTAAATGTCCAAGGAAAAAGTCCAGAGGAGGCTCGAAGTTGGAAGAACAGAGGCCAAATGCAGATTTGGGGGACAGTGCTTTCACCAGACGGATGGGAGAAAGGAGTGGTGATCTGCAGAGCCTGGATGGTCATTGGACAATATGAACCTACAATCAACATTGTGCGGAACGGATGCAAGCCATTATGGCCGAAACTTGCAAAACTGCTCACGTGGGTCGAAGACAGAGGAGGACCCCTGCAGATGGTGCCACTGGAAAACCCAAAATTCTGTTTCAGAAACAATGGAACAAGAAAGATGGGAAACAATCAGAACTGTGGACGAATCTTCGACGCCCCTGGAATGGTACATAGAACCGCAGTAATTATGGATCATTACTGGGCGTACAGATCCAAGGGGTACATAAGACTGCCGAAAAACTGGGGAGGCATATGCACAATAGTGAATGACCATGTTCCTGCACTAGTGATCCCAAAGAGTGACCTGAGAATTAACAGTTTCCCAAAAGCAGATGCTCACCTAAGGAGGAAGAGGTCTGGAACTGGTATCCCGAATGAAAAGAGAGAATTACTTTTCTACCAAATCAGAAGAAGCATTTTACGCTATCCCATATGAACACAGGCTGTTTAGCCTCACCTCATCAGTATTCACAACAATACTCTTGCCACACATCCAAGTAGGAGCAAATACTAAATGGTTGCAGATAACCAGATGGGAGTTATTGCAGACCATCAACACCACTGTAAAAGGATTCAACGCGATTAAAGAAGAGCTAAGAGAAATTCGATTGATGACCCTCCAGAACATGTACTTGACATGATCACAGCGATGGATGGAGGTGTTTGCGCAAACGTTGGAGAATCATGTTGCACATTTATATCTTCACATGATGAAGAAAATGGAACCTTGACAGAAGCCATAAGTATGTTGACAAATCTAAAGAACCAGATGATCAACAAAGCCGAAGATGTGGATGATGACAGCTGGTTTGGAACAATATTCTCATGGGCCCCACAATGCATGGCAGATATAATCAAGTTTCTGGGAGCCTTACTAGTAATGATATTGCTAGGATCCTGTGTCATCAAGATAATTATCACACAGTGCCAGAAAACTGTGAAGAAAGCCATTGGAATGAAGATCATGATTGATGTCAAACCAGGATGGAAGCCCAGAGACCTGACTGATGAAGAAATCAGAGACTGTGTGAGGGCTAGCGAATTTGCGCCAGAAGGAACAAAGTTTGTGTATCCCAGAAAACAAAGAAAATATGAAAAAAAAATGGACCTACTGCTGCCCAAATGGACAATGTCAGTTAATAACCTGGAACAAAGATGAACATGTAGAAACAGCAGGGAGTTTGAAGGGAGTAATAAAAATATGGACTCCAAAGAAACACACGTTCGCACCATCATGTACAAACGCAGACGAAGATGAACAAGATGCAGAAGAGCCAAGTAAGACAAACCCAAAGGAGGATGCAGAAGTGGTCGATGAACCGACTAGAGGGGGGAGTGTAGAGGAGGTCCCAAACATGGCCTGCACCCCAGCCCCCAGGTCGAGGTACCAGGAACATATTCGCCAAGGTTTGTGACGTATGAGGAACAAATGAGCCAACAGAGAGCAGCTCTGGGATTCTGCCCACGACCCATCAGAAGAGCAATACCTGTTGAAGTGCCTATAACTAGACAACCTAGGGCAATCCGGTACCCACTGAGACAACCGTACCAGCAGTTAACACGAAACAAAGACTATTTGCAGACTGTCCCTGAAGAGGCACATAGAACCATAATGGAAGGAGAGTGGTGATGACACACAGGTCCGGACAGACTCACAGATGAACGAAACGTCTAAAGGATGACACACAAGATGAAAAGTTATGAATAATGGTGCGCCAGACTTAAAAGAAGAAACAACGTTGCAGCACAAAGAACGTAACCATGAAGGAAGGATGATTACACGTAACTGACTAAAATGCCTGTAAATAGGCTTGGAATGCGAGAAGCCAAGGAAACAGTACTGCTTGCAATGCTTAGTAGAAGAATAGAGTGGCAAGCGCCACATATATATCTACCTCAATGAAGCACACTATACATGTGCGACTCCATTTTGTAGAGCAGGATCAAGCCTAGGCTGCAAGGGGCAAACAGGCCAAGATTCACATTCCAGCCAAAGCCAAGGGAAAGAGGGGAATCGAAACTCAGTAAGAAACAGCTTGATGCCTGGAAATTCGAGGTCAACCTAAGGAAGGGAGGAGAGCGGCAGCCTCGAAGAATCGAAACTTCAAAGCATAGCAGCTAGCAAGTGAAGGTCAAGATAAAGGGGCCCCAGGCAGGTGGCGAGGCTATGGAAGAATCAAATACATGAATAACAGGAAAATGAAGCAGATTCACGGTGAAGAGACACGTGACCAGCCGAGGGCGAAGAGGTACCAACATCTGATGTCATCCAGAACCCGAGGATGCCATAACTTTTCCTGATAAGAAGCTATAGTTTCGAGGCCATCCTAGCCAACTAATTGACACATAGCCCTAGAAGTGCTGATTGATGGAAGAAAGGCAGGGTGAATCCTGTGGCACAAGGCATCTGGGTGTCCATTCTACATGCTGCTAATTAAAGTGGAGATTTATGTCTAGGGGTGTAACCTACCCAATCACAATGGACCAAATAATCTAGGGTTGTATAGCTGTAGAACCAGTTAGACGTCGTACTTGTCGTGACATCTATCACAAGTAATGTAGAGGGATGGACATAGACGCCCACCAGATAACAGTTATCCAATCCTCACGCTCTGTTACCATAGACAGATATAGCACCTATACTTAAGTTACCTTTTCCAACCAATAGAATTGCATGTCAAACTTATGAGTATTACACGTCAATGATGACGAGAATTTGCTATAAATAGTTGCTGTTTGCTGTTAAGAAGGATTTCTGAACTCTGACCTGGAGGGGCAGAGGTTCAGAAGGCCAGCCTAGTTTCTTGGAACAGGGTAACAGCTGGACAAGCCAGACCAATCAGGGTAGCTATGGCGGCGGTCAAGACTAAGGGCCTCATCGCGAGTCTGGTGGTAAACCTAAAATGGGGCGGAAGCGATATTACTGCTGCATTTAAGGGTCCGCCAGATCATGGCTTTGGTAGATTTCCCCCAAGCTCTGAGCTGGGGGGAAATCCACGGCAAAATTGCTGATTTTCGGCGCGATTACCGCCAGCGGGAAATCCGCCGGCGGTAATAGCGCAAGTTTTCTCCATTGGGCCCAATGGGGAATGAGGAATTCCCAAACGGGCCCAATGGGGAATGGGCAATAACCCTTCCGCCAAACCCGTGATCCGGCGCTAATAGCACCGGGGGGTTTGGCAGTAGGGCTATTCGTTACCGCCCAACTCGTGATGAGGCCCTAAGTCTCAAGAGGGATGAGGGTGACTGAAAGACCTCAATGAGCACACAGAGAAAGGACACTTTCGAATTACTTCAGAAAGGTGTTATATTAAAAATATAAACACATTTATTACAAGGCCTTTGTAACATAGACCATAGCAAAGAATCACAACAACACTAAAGTTAAACAATACATCACAATCAATACAATATATATACAAGACCAAGGGGTCTAAGGAGTTAAAAGCACAGAATATGTAGACCACCTAGATGGGGAGGAAAACAGGCAGTGCAAGTAATCTTTAGACCCAGTTCAACATCAGAAATACACCTAACTAAGAAGCAGTCCAAGCCCTACGAAGAGAGGAGCCTTATGCTCAATAGTACATGCACGTGCGTGTGCCAACGGACAAAAGGGAGTCTCTTTGAGGATCTCTAGCAGCTCAGGAAGGTGGATAAGGTGATGAAGAACAAGTTCCCACTATTCAAACAGGGCCTCCACTTGAGGGCAGAGGCAGTTGGAGAGTGCGGGATGGAGTCGCTATTTCACAATAGCTGTGGAAAGGAAAGGGGCCCTCAGGGGCCACTTAATGCGTAAAAATGGGCTCCTGCGCTAGGGGCCACCAGTTGGGGTAAGGATTACTCACTGGTCCCTGACGCAGGCAGACCCAGACTTCGCCAGTGCAGTCCACTTCGCTGGCAGGTTCGAATGCGACAATCAGGACGTCTCGACACTGTGTAGTTCCCGAGATGCAGCGAGGATTCTCAAATGGGACAGTGGCAATTTCTCCACGCAGGGTAGAGGAATCGGCCCAGTTCCACTGCAGCAGGCTTCAGGGGTAAGGGGGTCACAAATGCAGCGAACATGCACAGGTTGTTGCCACAGCAGGGCAACACGGCAACCGTGTTTACTCCAATCCGGGTACACTCGTCTCACTTCAGACCCGGTTGGCCCAGGGACACTTCCAAAGATGCTTACTTGCAGGGTTTGATGAAGGTGCCAAGAATAGTTGGTCCCTCTATTCCAAGGGGGTCGAAGCATCTTCGCAGACCTTCTAGGACGATCGGATGCAGAGGGGTCCCACAGGATGACAGCGGGCTCAGGGTGCCAAACCTTCCAGCGGGTCACCAGCGGGTCCTCGACTCGGCTTCTTGTTGCAGGATTCTTGGCTCCTTATCCTTTGTTCATGTGAACTCAGGAAATCAACATGGTAGTGGTGTTTTCAGCCTCCTCTTATCCAAAGTTCCCTTCGCACCAAAACGGAGAGGACCCAATGGGAGATCTGCTCACAAACACTCACTCCATACGTGGACCAATCACGGACCAAAGTAGGTCCCAGGCATTCAGGACACTCTAGACGCTCTGGCACCCAGGATGTACATTGGGAACAGACATCCCAGCCCACATCCTGGAGGCACACACGTCAGGCATGCAGAAGGCCGCATAAGCATTGGGTTTTGCGGGAAAGTGCATGACCAAATAAGGACTGACCCGGGTCGACTAGACCTGGGGAAGGTGAAGGGGCAAGATGGCCAAAGGACAGGACAAAGAACCTCGTGGCATGGCCATTTTGGAGCCAGGTTACCTATTCGTGCCAAAAGCGGTAAATGCGGTTAACATGGCAAGAAAGGGTTAAAAATATATGTAAACGATAGCTGCCACCAGTCCTGTCTGTGACACATCTGCACAGTTCATGAAAAGTCCAGCGAGAGTTACTAGGGCCTTGGAAAAGACTAGAGACCCAAGTGTACTGTAAGGTAAGTTACATTGTACACCTGTTACATGTTGCACAAACGTTGCAACATGAGGAAAGGACTAAGGGAAACAAAGTCTCCCAGTACGACCGTCTTAAGGGCATGTCAGTTTCCCTATAAAAAGAGAGTGAAAGCCCAGAGGAGTGCAGCTGAGGGCTGTGCTTCTCTGGCAAAGTCTAGTTCAGGGTGTAAAACAGCAGCAAAAAGTTTAGGGGTTGACACATGGAGGGAAAATTACATTCAAATATGAAATCTTTCCTAACATTTACATGAAGAATTTGGGAGTTGAAGCGAGTCCATTGCAACACTGCCGATTTCCATTTGTTTCCTCAGTTTTTGTACTTGTCATTAAACGGACTTCCCTTTGCCAAACCATTGAGTTGTCCTTATTGATTTGTGTTTGAGTAAGAGAATCCTGCAACCCTGCAATCCTAGCCAATCCCTTTAAAAATATGTGTCAAAGACTTAACCGTTATATACCAGAACTCTGCTATCCTATACAAAGTCTTTGAACCATTGACTGTTGAAAATAATTGCTGGTTGTATTTAATTGAAACCCTTTGCCTTGCCTATGAATGTATTTGGGCTGTCTATTCTTATAACCTTGTCTTTTGCTCCCTTTTCCAAGTATTTGAAGTGCCATTTTGGGACCAAACCTGGTTTGGCGTGGCGTGCAGAGTTAAACACAAGAAGGACTTTTCCTAAAAGAAAGAAATAGCGAAAAAAGATGACCGGAGTCTGTTTTTACAGATAGGTCTGGGAGCCATATTGAAAAACATGGATGCCCCTGATTTTAAGCTACCGTTGTTAGCGGTCGCGAAAAATCACGGTAGTTGATCTAAACCACTGCCACCAGCCATTTAAAATAGGAAAAGGTAACATTTTACTGTTACATGAGTGTTTTGACTTAGGGGAAGCTAAGCAACCCCCCTCTCCCCGCAGCACTCTATTGGAAGATAGTGTGTGCTCGGTCAGTAAATTTAAAAAGACTAGTAAAGCCAATTTAACTTTACATTCTCTGGGGGACGGTAGTCAGTCCCAGAGAAGGTATTTAAACCTCCTTGGGGAGTCTGAAAAACACCCCTGTGCCACTGCACTGAAGGTGCTGGGTGACACTCATAAACAGATGATGCCACTGGAGTTGTTTTAAAACTCCATAACCAAAGAACACAAAAGTAAAACACATTGAAAATGAAAAGTTCAAAGCCACAAAATATAGCAAAAGAGCTGGAGGGCTCCATGGTAGAGGGAATTTAGCACGTGTGAGAATTCTCCCTAACAATTCCCAGCAGGGGTGTAAACACATGTTGGACTAGAGACTGCCAACAGATATCATGGAAGCCCATTGCCAATGTGTAAGTTACTTTCACACGTGGCACTCCTTGCAAGCTCATGGAAAGGGGAAGCAGGAGGCGCACATGTGTCTGGACCCCAAGGCACAAACAAGGAGGGTACCAACACGAGACAAGAGACAAGCCTCCATGGGTCCAGCTGAAAACCACAGTGGATGCCTTCAGATACCACACAAAGCAACACACTGTCACATAAATGCACAATAGACAGAAAAAGAAAAAAAGAGAAAAATCTAAATTGCCCATGTGGGACTTTGGGGGGGGGCACCCAGAATGGAGGAGGTGCAGGGTGCAGACCAACACTCACATGTGTGGATGATGTGAAAAAAAAACCTCCATGGGTTAATGGCCACATGGCTATAAGGTATCAGGATACCCGTCACTGCTGTCGTCATACTCTGGTGGTGCATCTGGATGTGGAAGTGGCACGGGAGGTACACCACATATGGCCCTGGTCTGGTCCTCGATGGCAGTGGCCACACAGGACTGAGATGCATGCAGCTGCAACCTGATGGCTCGGAGGTCTCCATGCAACACCTCACGGGATGCACGCAGTTCCTATGTGATGGCCTCGAGTGCAGCCAGTGTTGTCCTGAGGGACCTACACTCTAACCTCAGGGCTTCCCTTTGGGCCCGACCCTCTGCAGCCAAGGATGGGCGCAGATCCCTCAGGTCCGCCCATTGGCTCCTGTTGTTGGCCAGCATGTTCAGCCTGTGTGAGCGGCATGTGGACCGCAATGCCTGCTGCTGGTGCTCCACCTGTCTGGCCGGGGGGATCATGAAATTGGCCACCCTATCCATGCCCTGAACCAACATTTTCTGTGAAGCAGCCTGTTGTAGTGAAACAGCATGCATAGACTGCTCCCACACAGTAAAGCCAGTTGATGCACGGCCACCGCGTTGGTGGACCCCACGCCTGCCCTGGCCAAGGGAACCTGGTCCTGCATGTGATGGTGCTGCCTGTGGCTGAAGGACTGCATCCCTCCCCTGATCAGCTGGCCCAGGCCCAGGAGTGAAGACTGTGGAGCATGGCCCTTCAGCCGTAACCACCACAGACGGATGCACCAACACTGACTGGCCCTGTGAGGGGTTTTTCCCCCTTTCAGACACTTGGGATGCAACAGGATCCACACTCCATGCACTCACTGTTAGGCAGAATCCTGTGCATTGCCCACACAATTAAGACTACAAGTGGCAATACAAGTTCACCTTTGGTACAAGCCTGTACTACACTGTTAAAGTGGTAGCAGTAGCGGAGCAGCCAGACTTATCTCGAGAGTAAATGAGCAGTAGCAGAGATTACACAAAGGACTACAATTACTGTGACTCAAGCAAACACTGACTCAAAGTTTCAGGTAAAAAATATAAGTACATTTATTTTTAAACCATCTGTTATAAAACACTTCACTTCTATAAATTCTAAATCACACCTAAAATACACTACACACAATCAATTCCACTTGTGCCGGTAAATTCAAGGTAAGTACATTAGGATTTGACAGACTGGTGTTGCGATACTAACGCGGACCCGCAGATAGAAATGCTCACGAAGTTAAAATACACTGGCCCTCATTCTGAGTTTAGAGGTAAGTACCATCCCTTTCCAGCACGGCGCAAATAGCATGTCCGTGCTGGCACCAGCCCGCTAATAAAGGAAAATTACGACTTCGTGGGCACAAGCTTTGCCCCATGCCGGTAAGGGACGTAGCGCCATGCCTCAAAAGGCCCCCAAAAAGCCCTTACCGGCATGAGGCTAGGCACAGATTACTCCTCTGACATAGTCCAATGCAACATTAGCAGTGACCGTAAATAGCGGTGACCGTAATTAGCGAACACCGCTATTTACAGTCACCGTTAAATAGCGGAACCGGAAATAGCGTCATCGCACAGGAACGGGAAGGAGCACGGTGTCCATCTTTAAAAACACAATCCATTGCCATCCTCAGCACACAGGACCCCTGGGACACTGGTGATCGACCGAAAAGCACATCCTACGACCCAAGAATGCCTAAAGCACTCAAGAAGGGATCTGCCCACCTCCGAAAGGAGAGATTCAGTCAGGATGAACTGCAGATGCTCGTCAACACCTTAAATGAGCATGCAGGGACAGTGTTCAGCAGCAACCTGAGGAGGGAGGCAGTGTTGCGCAAAAAGGAGATTTGGGCACTAGTTGGCCAGAAGGTCAGTGCAGTGGGCAACACACCCTGCAAGGATTGCCGCAAAAGGTGGGATGATCTGCGGCTGAGGGTGCAGAACATTTTATCCGTAAATCGTTCCCAGGCCTTGGAAACCGGAGGAGGACCAAGTTCTCCCATTAAGCTCACCCCGTGGGAGGAAACATGTGCGAGCATGATTGGCCCAGAATCAATAGAAGGCGTAGGAGAGATGGAGTGTGGCGGCACGACATCTGTTGATGGAGCTGAGTGTCCGAAGTAAAAACTGCTAAGACAAATCTGATGAAAGTCAATGCCAATGTCTGCCCAAAGAGTGACGCCATGGTCGGCCACACACACACTCCCTGTAAAGTATGCCGCACCAAGAGAGACACATGCCGATGCCTGGTGCTAGGCCATAACATACATTACACATACCACACAAAGGTGAATATTCCATGAGGCACACAGCGTGCATGACCTTAATTGTGAGCATGTAAGACAGCACAGTACCTGGCCAACATCAGTGACACCGACATATGTCTGCATTTACCACCCATGTATGAAATGACTTGCCCTTCCCAACACAAATGCCTATTACCCACAATTGTGTGGATGTGCAATCATCCCTATGTATGTATGATGCCTATCCAAATATCACTCATGCCGCCCCTCTCTTTCACCCCCACAGGCAGTGATCATGACAGTGAAGAGCAGGACAGCACCCCTGCACAGGGCAGACCCAGCAACCGTCCGTCCACATCCAGGGGACAAGGCAGGGGCCTCCGTGTCCCAGCAAGCAAGCCACCACAGGGACACATACCACCTGCAACACCAAGGCCCGTGGAGGGCACACCACCCCCAACCCCAACCCCCACTGTTCTGTCTGGAGACACCTGTCCGACACCCCGTTCTGAGGAGTCCAGCGTGGCTGGGGAGGTGGCCGCCACAGCACCACTCGCAGTTGAAGACAGCCCAGGTGACATCTGGGGCACCATTGAGGATGATTCAGTGGATGTTGTCAACACCCCAACACAATTAGCATCTCCCCAGGTATACATGTGTGATACCGTTGATACCAACACCCCGGAGCAGTCTGGGCAAGACCACACCCAGGGACATATCAGTCCGGTATTCAGTCCTGGGGAGGATGAGCAGGCTGGGCATGCCAGCCATATTCCCATCACGGCCACAGGTGCAGCAGCAGGAGCACAGTGGGCTGACCTGCTCACAGCACTGATTCGCGAATTTGTGCAGGACAACCGTCAGGCCAGGGAGGAGTGGAGCATAGAGTTGACAGCACTGGACTGGTCCATCACAGATAACACCAACCGCCTCTGCGAGGTGCTAGGGTGCATTGCTGATGCTTTGGAGGCAGGTCTTCCCGCACCAGAGCCTCAGCATGAGGCCACACCATCCACCAGCAGTTTGACACAAAGCAACCTGCTCCGCCGGTCGGCCCGTGCGCTGCGCCAACGGGACATGCCACCCCCTGGCTCTGGGAGTGCTGAGTGACTTGTCTGGCAGCCTCATGTAGGCTTCTTGGACTCTATGGGACTTGTGTGGGGGAGTTGTGGGGGAAGGGGGAGGGGAGTGACTGTGTGTGGGGGAGTTGTGGGGGAAAGGGAGGGGGTGAGGGTATGTGGGGGAGTTGTGGGGGGAGGGGGATGGGGGTGGTGGAGGGTTTTGTCATGCACGTTAATATTGTTACTTTCAATACACCGGTGCTGTAAAATAAAATAACCAGAGTGGACATTCATCATTGCGCATGTGTCATTTAAACTTGCACAGTGCATAGTGTACATGTACCCCCACACCCAGTGTCCTATGTCCAACCATTAAGCCACCCTCTGCTGACATGTATGTCAGAAATATTGTGCGATCTCTGACTGGTGAATAGCACGTCCCTCCTGTGCATCACCACCGTGATGATGTCCTGCCACATCTTCATCATCCCCCTTCATCATCATTAGGTGGTAGCAGTTCCATGTCAGGGGGTAGGAGCACGTTCCGGCGGTTGCACATATTGTGCAGAATTACACATGCCATGGTGATCTTGGCCACCTTCTCATGTCTGTAGAGGAGTGCCCCACCCGACCGGCTGAGGCAGCGAAATCGTGCCTTCAACAGGCCAAAGGTCTGCTCGATGACCACACGTGTAAGGGTATGGGAACGATTGTAGTCTTCCTCGTGCCTGTTCTGTGGGTTTCGGACAGGGGTCAGGAGCCACGGCTTTTAGGGATAGCCACCATCACCTGCATGAGAGGGGAATGAAGGTAAATGTTTGCAAATTCATGTTGGAGAACTGTACTAGTCTCACATGCCTGCAGGTAATTGGTGCCCACATGCACATGTCCCTGGATGCATTGACCCCATTTCAGGTCCCTCTCTGTGTTCTGTGCCATGGACTAATGGTGTGGGTTGCTTCTTCAAGATGATACATGGTGTGCACTGACATCTTGTTGCACGTGCATTGTATATGCATACAGCAGTGTTGGAGTCAAATTTGTGATGTGTTGTGTTCTGTGAGATTTACTAGTAGGGAGCGTTGGCAGTAGTCTTTACAATATTGGGCATTCTGCGCTGATCATTCCCATGGTGACAAGCAGCACTCCTATGGGTGTGCCGACCCGGTGACACACTGTGGAATCTCCCTAGTTGGTTCAGTTCAATGCACTCCCAGGGATGATTGTCCTGTGTGTTGATATGCTGGAGACAGCAACATAGTGCATATGCACTGCATGATGCAGGATGGCCTTACGGTGGGTGAGGGCCGCTGATGAGTGGTGCATGTGTTGTGGGATGTGGGCTGGTTACCTGTTAGTCATGTAGTGGGGCACAGTATTCGGTGATGTGCACATCGTCCAGTCACATCAACATTCCCACCCAAGTGGACTATGCATCCCCTCCCCCATTCCCACCCATGTGGAGTATGCATCCCCCCATTCCCACCCAGGTAGAGTATGCATCCCCCCTCCCATTCCCACCCAGGTGGAGTATGCATCCACCCACCTCACAACCCCGATGCACTGCCATGGGCCAGTCAGTCAACTCACCAAGCAGCCAGGCACGTCGTCCAGAATGTCGCTCCATAAAGCGTGGTAGCATGGAGTTCCGTAGGACCATAGAGTCATGAGTAGATCCGGGATATCGGGCACAGCAATGTATGATGATCTTGCTGGCCTCGCATACCATCTGCACATTAATGGAGTGGTATTGCTTGCGGTTGTGATACACCACCTCCATGGCATGCGGGACCACCAACTCCACGTGGGTACACTCGAGGTCACCTACACAATTTGGCATGCCTGCCAGTGCATGGAAGGCAACTTTTGTATCGCATATCTCCTGGGGAGTCCGTGGTAGGGATATGTAGCCCCTTGTTTGCTTGAGGAGGGCATCCAGTACTTGGGTCAGAATCCGGGAAAATAAGGGTTGTGATATGCCATGCATGTGCCCCACTGTGTGCTGGTAGGTGCCTGTGGCAAGGAAGTGGAGCACAGACACTACCTTCTGTAGAGGGGGTATGGTGGTGCGTATTTCTATGAGGCTCACTATGTCGTTGTGTATCAGGTCCACTATGGTGGTGATGGTGTCCCGTTCAAGCCGGTACTGGGTGTGGATCTGCTCAGGGCTTAGATTGAATGGACTGGCTCTGATGCGAGGGATTGGGGGGTGCCGGGGTGGTAATGGTAGCTGCGCTGGTGGGGCATGCTGGGCCTGTCTCACCCTCCTTCTCCTCCTGTGTCTCCTCTGTGGTGGCGGCTGCTGTTGTTGTTGTTGATGTTGTGGCAATGCAAGCATATCCGCCAACTCCAGTAATGCTACTACTATTGGAATCATCTTGGTGTGCGAGGGAGCGTGGTGTGTGGGTGTGCTCCTTTTGTACTGGGCATGGCTCCATTGCCTCCACCTGTGCTGATTGTGTGCACCTGTGGCAGTTTGGGACACTGCTTAGGGCTTTTTACGTCATGTCGGCGATGCTGGAATTTACGCCGTGCCGGTAGGCACTTTTTTCAGCTTCATGAGGCCGTTATTTGCATGTCCTCCTCACTTGTGATCTGCTCCAGTTTACTGCATGCTGCTAATGCCGGCATGGTGGGTCGTGTGCGTGCGACCAGACCGCTGTTAACTACATCGTACTTTACGATGCCGTTAATAGTGGTCTGGTTGGTCGGAATATGCCGTAGCGGTAATCGATGCCGGTATTCCTTTACCAGCATCGTTTTTCCCTTTGCATCAACCTCGGAATGAGGGCCACTTTGTACTTAAGAATTTCAAACAAGGGAAAGGTGAATAAAAATCAAAGGCAATACTTTTTCAAGGCAAGGAGACTCAAGGACTTGTTCAAAGATACAGATTAAAGTCAATAGGCCTGCGCTAGTGTCAATGGAGCAGATGCTCAGTTGCCGAGGATCACAAGTTGAACAGTTCCAGATTCGAGATGCCAAGAGTTCGTACAGATTGTCAATTGGAAGGAAAAGTTATAAGAAGGAGGGAAGAAAGAACAAATCTTCGTGGAGGAAAAGGGTTCACCCCGATTCCGGCTGGTCAGCCGGAGAGAATGACCAAGTGTGCACAGTACCTTATTCCGTTGGTGAAAAGCTGGTGCCATAGCAGTTGTTCCTGGTAGTTCTTGCAGACTCACGGTTCCTGCGGCTTCAGTCATGGGGACAAGAAGGAGGATGTTTGGATCGATCTGCACTACCCAGGGATGAGGCCGGCAGCAGCGAAAAAGACGATGAATAAAAGGTGCGCTCCTTTAAATCAGGAGAGGGCTCTTCTGAGGGCTATCCAGACCACTACAGCACAGCAGCGATTTCGACCCAGGAGAGGATTCTCTGGCTGAAGAAAGACGAGCTGGTTGATCCCACCATGCTCAAGGGAAGAAGACTCTGGACTGGATCTTCTCTTGTTGTTGAAGGGTAGATAGCTCAGGACTGCAGCAGGGTTTCACTGGGACTCGGGGTTGTAGCAGCCGTCCTTTTCTCTGCTTATCTTCTGTTCCTTGCAGTTCCAGTGGAGACTCTGACTTCTAGCCCAAGAGTCCTGCCTTTTATGCCAAAATCCGCCATTCACACAGCCTGGATGTCAATCACTCAGCAGGGGGTTGTCCAGCCCGGACAACCACCTTATCCAATCAATACAAAGTGCGACTCGGGTCTCCAAGGAGACCCTGTGCAGGGGGTGACTACACCCCTCCCTCACATTCAGCCCACCTAGACACCCAGACGCCAAAGGAGGGCTTCTGGTCAGAAGCCCGCCAAAGGTCGGCGTACAAAGGAGGCAAACCTGGTTTGCCGCTCAAAGAAAGACCCAGGAAGGATGTTAACAAAAAGAAATGGTGATTAAACCCAACTGGAGCTGAAATAAAAAGTATTTGGGCTAGCGGGTTTAAAGTTTGAGGCTACTAAAATCGCCTAAAACAATACCACATTATGTAATAAAACCGCGGTAGGAAAATTAGGGTCGATACCACTGCCACCAGCCAAGTCTTAATGTTAAGGGAGCGAAACAATGCTCCAAGAGGTACAGATAAAAAGGGCCAAGAATTAACCCTTTCCAATACTCCATGTAAGATGGGGTGTACTGGATCTGTGGTTAAATGACTATGTAAAGTTAATGGCAACTTTACCCTTTTCTGAGGGACAGTAGTCAGCCCCAGAAATGTAGTCGGTGGGAAGTCTAAAAGACAACCCTGTGTCACTGCACCGAAGCTGCTCTGTAACACACAAAAGAGTGGGGCTACTGAAGTGGTGTACTCCAGAGTCCACGATCACAAAAACAGATGAAATACACATGGCAAAACACAAGTAAGAGTGGGGGGAAAGCTCACACTCTTACCAGGTGGAAAAAATAAACTCCAGAAATCCAGCAAAGCTGCTGGGGGACTCACTAAGTAAGGGAAATTAGCCATAGAATGAGAATTCTCCCTAACACTCACCTGCGACATCACAGAGGCATCCATGTCTGTTTCACCACCGGAGCCATAGGCTTCTTCAGAGGCTGACTCAGACTGAGTCACGTCCAGGATAGCTTGCAAAACCAGTGGATTGTCATGGGCTACCACCCCACGTCCTCCACTGGTGGTTGGTCGTGGCTCACTATCCTGTACCTCCTCTGCCTCCTCTTCTGCCTCCAGCGCCTCATCACCTGCACATAGACAGAAAAAAAAACATGATTAGTCATGGAAACAGCGTAAACCATACACATAGCCACCACAATGTCGACATGCAAGACATCAACCTGCCCTGACACAATCTCACACATGTATGCAGTGTCAATGCAAGTGATGGACAGCATGAAAGAAGCCATGGACATGTGTGGGAAGGGCAAAAACACATTTGGTGCATGGTGCCCAGCACCTGCTCTAACCATGGAGCACCTGAATGGCATAGTTCATATACCAACATCCATGATGTAAACACACCATGCCTTGATCTGCTAAATGCACCAAATGTAACATGCATACCACTGTCACAGAGCCATGTATGACTGATGCGAGATGTAACACAAAAACTACTAAATACAAGTCCCACAAGGTGGCAAGATGCAAGGCTGTAGTGAAATGTTGAATGTGGACACACACGTCCCATGAGTCCATGTCACATCAACACCAGTCAAGACAAAATGCATGTTGGAGGAGATCACAGTGGATGTAAGTGGGAGTGGTCTGTGCACCACAGGTGAATGTCACACAAATACAACACAATACACTGGCAACCCATGGGAATGTAGCAGCCAGGTTGAAGTGGAAGTGCATACAACATGTGTCAATAACGTGAAGAGGGTTGTAGGTGTACATCCGGCCTCCCGCGACTGTAGTGTATGCCGTGGATGCAGTGCAGGTGTAAAACTGTCGGCTCAGAGGCCTCTGCCTGAGGACAGTGTTTGTGCAGGTGACTAGTGCGTTCCATCCTTTATCGTGGACATCAGCAGGGGTGAGGATTAGTGACAGCACAACACATGTCCAATCAACATAAGTGGCACCTGACCTGGATAAGGATCACCCCCAGTCCAAATCAGGCACGGATCCCATACCAGAGGGAGGCAACTGCCAAGGAGAGGCCCTCACCACCAACTGATTGCAATGTGAGAAGTGATTGACCCTGAGTGAACAGTGAAGACATGATCAAAGTCCATGTGACCCAATGACAATATCACAGTCCTATGGAGATGCAACACCTGCCCCCAAGACGAAAGAACAACCCATACAGTCCAGCTCAGGATGAGTTACAGAGCACAGCGAGTAGGAAGGAGCACATATTTTGCTAGAGGACTTTGCAGTACCACACCACATGTATGACCAGGCCCTGGAGACTGCGGGCTACTGTGGGGAGTTGGAGAAAGGGAGGCCACCCCAGCGGAAGTTCCACTGGCAGGGTGAACATTCAGAGACGTCAGAGATGAGCAGAGAGAGGGACAATGTTGAGTGGCATATGGTCACAGCCCATGGCACAGTCATGATTCCTGTTAGGCAGAATCACCTGCAGTACCCTTTGGGAACACTAGATTCAATTAAGATTACAAGTGTAAACAAAATTTCACTGTTTTGTACAAGCCTGTACTACACAGTAAAGTGGTGGCGATGGCTGAGCAGCTAGACTTATCTCAAGAGTTTAAGTGAGCACTAGAACAAGTTACACAAAGGACCAACTAATACAGTGATTCAAACAAACACTTACTCAAGGTTTCTTGGTAAATGAATATACATTTATTTACTCAGTCAGTTAGAAAACATTACACTAGCAATAGCTGCTCAATATCACACACTAATAAACCACAAATATACAACCGGTAGGTAAATGATCAAGTTTAGCTCCCCTGAATGGGAGCTAAATGGCACTTCAGATACTTAATAAAGGGTTAAAAAGACAAGGTAATAAGAATAGACAGCCAAAATACATTCATAGGCAAGGCAAAGGGTTTCAGTTAGCTACAACCAGCAATTATTCTCAATAGGCCTGGGCCAAAGTCAATGGTCCAGAGTCTTTGTATAGGATAGCACAGTTCTGGTAGATAATGGTTAAGTCTTTGCCACGGAGTTTAGAAGAGTTTGGTTAGGCGAAAGGTTTGACAAATGTTTAGGGAAGGACAAGCCTTCGAAGTTGAGAAAGTTTCCATGAACTTTCGCAATGGCCGAAAAGATATCCGGACCGCGTTTGCACAGTACCTTTGTATTGAAGAAGAGCTGTAGCTGAGGCAGTTGTTCCTGGCAGTTCGAGCAGATCTTGCTGTTCAAGGGCTTTAGTTGTGGGGATCAGAAGAAGGATGTCGGCAGGTTCCTGCACTGCCCAGGGATGAGGCCAAAAGATTTGGTTTAAGGTGCGAGTGCCTTAAAGTCCACAAGCTGGTTTCCTTCCCTCTGGCTATCTGGTTTTCAACAGCACTCTGATGAAAATTCGACCAGATGGGGACGGTGTCCAGGTGGTTTAGGAGTTGGTTGTTCCCACCAAACTCAAGGGAAGAAGTTAACCTTGAAGAGGTTCTCTGTCGATTGGAGTTTCAGGAAATTCAGACCTGCAGCAGGGCTTCACCAGTCGTCCCAGAGTTGCAACAGTCCTCTTCTTTCAGCTCGTCTTCGGTTCTTTCATTCCAGTGGTCGACTCTGCTTTCCAGGTCCTAGAGACCTGCTTTTAAACAGTTTTCCCCCATTCATTCCAGCCTGGCTGTCACTCACACAGCAGGGTGGCTGTCCTTGCTGGACAGTCAGCCGGCCAATCACGCCAGAGTGCATTCAGGTCTCCTAGAAGACTAAACACAGGGAGTTTCGGGCACCTCCCTCACATCCTGTCCACCCCAGATACTCAGGCACCAGAGGAGGGCTTCAGCACTGAAGCCCGCCAAAGGCCAACGAACAAAGGGACCAAAGCTGGTTTGGCGCGCAGAGACAAACACAAGAAGGACCTTTCCTAAAAGAAATGGCGAAAAAAGATGACCAGAGTCTGTTTTCATATTGAAAAACATGGCTGACCCGATTTTTAGCGACCGTTGTTAGCGGTCGCGAAAAATCACGGTAGTTGATCTGAACCACTGCCACCAGCCATTTAAAGTATGAAAGGGTAACATTTGACTGTTACATGAGTGTTTTGACTCAGGGGAAGCTTAGGCAACCCCTCCAGAACTCTATAGTAAGATAGTGTGTGCTGGGTCAGTAAATTTAAAGTGACTAATAAAGTCAATTTAACTTTACATGCTCTGGGGACAGTAGTCAGTCCCAGAGAAGGTATTTAAAACTTGGGAAGTCGGAACGACATCCCTGTGTCACTGTACTGAAGGTGCTGTGTGACACATAGAAAAAGCTGATGCCTATGGCGTTGTTTTAAAACTCCATAACCAAAGAACACAAAAGTAAAACACATTGAAAATGAAAAGTTCAAAGCCCCAAAATATAGCAAAAGAGCTGGAGGGCTCTAAGGTAGAGGGAATTCAGCACTTGTGTGAGAATTCTCCCTAACACTTGGGGATGTGGGGGCACCACCATGTCCACCGGTACGCCACTCTGTGTTGCAACATTGTGCAGGACACATGCTGCCACTATGATCCTGCACACTACTGGTGCTGCACACAGTAGCTGTCCACCAGAGTGGTCAAGGGAGCGAAAGTGTGACTTTAGCACTCCAAATGTGTGCTCCACTATGGCCCTAGTTGCAATGTGAGCTGCGTTGTATCTTACCTGTGGTGATGTGTGGGGTTCCGTATTGGCATCATCATGTAGGTGCTCAGAGGGTAGGCACTGTCCCCTGTGGAGGTGAGATGGGTTGTCAGTGATGTAGTTTAGTCTGCGTTCAACATGCATGCAATTGGCAGGCCATTTGTACTCACCAGTGAGCCATGCGTTGCCATGCCTCCCAGCTTCCAGGGCCCAGTGTAGGGCTGACATTCTGAATATGAAACTATCATGGGTGGACCCTGGATAGTTGGCGTATACAGAGGTAATGATTTCCTTGGCATCACATACAACCTGCACGTTGATGGAATGCCAGTGCTTGCGATTGCGATAGATGTGCTCTTTGGCCCTAGGAGGACGTAGGGTGACATGGGTGCAATCAATGGCACCATGCACTTTGGCGAAGTGTGCCACCCCATAAAAGTCCTGGCCACGGCCGGCCTTTCTGCGGGTGTTCTGGGCATGTATATGTGCCTGCGGACTGAGGGGCTTGCAGTCATGATTGCCAACACCTGGTGTAGGCAGCGTGACTGCGTGGGCTGTGAAATACCCCCAACTATGGCAGTTGTCCACTGAAATGACCCAGTGGCCAAAAAATGCAGTACATCGAACACCTTTTCCAAGGGACTCAGAGCTTGGGAGCACAGGCTGGATGATGTGAGGTCATCCTCCCACTCAGTGACCAGGTCTAGGATGATATGAGGTGGAAACCTATACCTGCCATAGGCCTGGTCATCAGGCATCCCAAAAAGGCTGGTCCTGGGTAAAAAGAATGCGGGGCCTGGCTATCCTCCTCCTCCTGCGGTGTCCCACGATCACTGCTGCGAGGAATTGAACATTCATCATAGCTGTATATGCACGTTTGTGTTCACGTGTGCTTTTTATGCATTGTTTTAGGTGCGCTGTGATGTTTACGCCTGCTTTCATTTGGCGGACGTGTTTCCGGATTAGCGCGTCTTTTCCCACACGCAGGAGAGCCCTGTTCAATTCCATTAATATGTGTTGTTAGCGTGCATGTGGGCGTTGCGAGTATTTTACTGTGGTACTTCCCACGTAACGCCCACATTTACGCTCGTTGTTCCCCATTCCACGTGTTCTGCCCCCTTTTTTGGTGTGCTAACTGGACGATGTGCGCCTTCACTGGGCGTCTTGCGCAAGGCGTTCGTGGTGTCTCAGATTCAAAGAAGGTCTCAGGTAAGCCACGCGCAATGTATTCCATGAACCGGCAAATGGGCACTGGTGCGCCTTTTGCATGCCTGCGGCCAGTTTTCGCCGCAGATTCATTCTATGAATCGGGCACGTTGTGTTGTGAGTGTAGTGTGGGTTGTTACAGAGCAAGGGGTTGTTTCATTTATGGGTATCTAGTAGCAACAGAGCATCCGCACCAAAGATGGCGTTTTCTGATCCATTCTTCCTGTGGCATTAACTCATTTTCGGGCTAAGATCTTCTCCAATTCCCTCTGCTTTAGGAAGAAATCTAAAACATGACTGTACATGTCTGCCGTTTGTTCGCAAACTACCTTGCATACTTTTTCTTTAGTGTTTAATTTTTATTGATACGATAGCTTTCCCTTTGTAGGGGTATATATTGATTGATTGTTATCAAATGTTAAGACTGTATTTGTTTACCTTATGTTCATGCCTCCGATGTACGCCATGCTTTGTGTGCTCACTATAAAACAAATGCATAAAATAAATGATTGTATTGACAACTCGTGTGCCTAGATCTAGAATATCTGAATAGCATTGAGGTGCTCTAGTATGCATTATTCCTGAAAACGTAGCGCAGGAACAGAAGTCCGTCCCTTAATCTATATAATTTATAAACAATTAATGTTACCAAATCTGCTATATTCTCCAGCAGTCTAGGCCATAACAGGTGTGCCGGTCTGGTAAAAATGCTGGAAGTAAATGCTGGTAATACCGGCTCTGGCCTTTCTACCGGACCGGCCCACTCCGAGTTTGCCAGTAGGGGCAGTGAATTACCAGCAGGCCTGACCTGCTGGGAGTTCAGGCCCCTAACGGCAAATAGTTTCTCCAATCACTGGCACTGGTACCATCAGTGATTGCAGCAAACCCATTCCATGGAGTCATATGGGACTCCATGGATTGGGAACTTACCACATTGCCAGCACCTGTGATATCCCGGAAACACAGGGATATGGGGGCCGGTAACCCTAAAGCTGGTCACTAGTACAGGCGGGTTACCGGCAAACCCGTAACGAATCCTCTACCCTAATCTGTAATATCATTGTGAGTTCGGGGAAGGCAGAGGTCCCATGTATTGAAATTAATGAGAACAGAAAGACACTAAAATAAATCGGTGCAAGTGAAAGAGTGAATAGAGATCTGAAAACTCGGAGTGGGGGCTGGTCCAGTCCCTCTCGCTGCTAGGAACTAGGCAGAAAGGAGAATCTAGATGGGCCTTACTTGAAAGGTGATATGGAGTATGTGGGTTCTAGCGGTGATTTTAGGGAATTAAGTGATGATTTGTAGATATTTAGATAGTAAAAAGACTCACAAGTATTGTTACTGTATCTATTACTAATGCTATGTGTCTGCAAACAGTGATTTTCATATTTTGTGGAACTTTTAAAGTAGTTACTCAGTGTGTAGAACCCGAGCAGTTACTGAATTCATGCCTGTAAATGTAAAAAGCAAAACATTACTACACTAGCCAAAACTATTAGCTTTTACCAATGCATGTTTGCTCTTATTATGATATCTATCTAGCTATCTAGTATTTGTATAGCACAGCTTTCACCAGAGACATCATGGTGCTTTAGAAACACTGACAGCTAGACTATAGAATTACATGAACAGATAGGATTTAAGCCAGTCTTTAAAATAATTAAAATCAGAGATACCTCGAAGAGCCATGGGAAGCAAATTCCAAAGTTTGGGACCCGCCGCCGAAAAGGCACGGCCACCACAACGTTCCCGATTATGCAATGTGGCAGCAAGGAGAAATGAGGACGCACAACTCAGTACCTGCCCAGGGCGGTAAGGGTGAACTTTCTTCTGCAAAGAAGGGCAGCCTTTGCCATGATAAACACGATGGATAATACACAGGGATTTTAATTGAATGTGGGCTGTTATGGGAAGCCAATAAAGTCCTGTTGAGCTGCTGTGACTGAATGGCCACAGGGAATAACCTTGGCATGGCAAACTTCAGCATTCTGCAGCACCTGCAAACGAATAAGCAGGTAACTAGGCTGTGCTAACAGCACCACATTGCAGTAGTCAAGGCTGCTATTAATGGAGGCGGCTATGACAGGGGCATGGAAGCTGCTTGGAATGTATGGCATCACTTTCTTCAGCTGTTTGAGCCAGCACTGCAGGTAGAGCTAACCAGAGCCTCCATTAATAAAGAGGACGAGATTTGAATACCAAGATGTTTTACTGTTTGAGATGGAATTGGCAGCAGCCCCAAAGTTGGTGGCTAAAACTCATTCATATGAAGGGATGAGGAGTCTGGTGGACCCATTACCAGGGCTTTGGTCAGATCTCTGAAGGCTACATGTTTATATTATAAAATGTTGCCATTGTTTACTTTGATTATTCGTATTCATGTATGTTTAAGGAAGCAGAAAGCCATCCAATTAATGCATGAACAATAAATACATCGATAATCCGGGGAGGTTTATCTAACAATGACAATATGGGAGCATTGTACTTCACGTGCACAACCATCAAGACCTAATGACATATTGGTGGACAGTAAATGTTATTAAACGTAATACTGAACAATGCCCAGCATTAGGAGCCTCTAAGGACTGAAACATGTTGTGTTGGGTTAAGGCTAATCCATCGAATTTGTCTAGCAAGATCTAGCAATTTTATAGCTAGTTTAGCTACTATCTAATAGGTAATTTATGATTTCTGTATTATGTATAATTTAGGCTAGATGTATCTATTTCTAAATGTTGTTTTTTACTCAAGTCACTTTTGATTATTCGTATTCATGTATGTTTAAGGAAACACCATGTATCATCCACTCTCTTTTGCTTTATTCTGCAAGCTGTCGTCTGGGTACCTTTGTAGAGGACACACTATGTCAACTTCTAGATAAACCTCTGGACTTTGAAATCACTACAGTGTTTATTTGTTGAATTATAAAATATGTTTAACAAAATATGATCATGATACTACTTTCCCGATGGCGGAAATCTCAGATTAACAGCCTAATCATATGACAGAGCCTACCTGCCTACAGCCACAGACTATTGTTAATACACTGTCAGTCATTACTAACATAATATGAGTGTAGGTAAGCCTCCAAATGCTACATCTTTATGCCCGTCCCAATTTGACATTTACCTACAAATGCTTGTAGGCTATTTGACATCATTAGCTTCTATACAGTCAGAAAGCCCTCCAAGAAATGTCAACCCTGTTGGTCAATGCCTCTAAAATAGTGTAATTCTTGTGTAATTGATTTATCTAAACCAGTCCATAAAAGTGGAAGCATTCTGGATGGCTATACCACTCTAGAATAATGATCTGTGCCATAGTCTATATCTGAACAGAAGCACTGCTTAAAGTATTTTCCTTGTCATTTGTCACAGTTACGGCCAATTGGTGGGGATCCAAACGCATAGACTATGCCCTTTACTGCCCAGACGCTCTAACTGCCTTTCCAACTGTGGCACTGCCTCACCTCTTCCATGCCAGCTACTGGGAATCCACTGATGTGGTGGCCTTCATTTTAAGACAGGTAAGCTTATTTTGCTTTGTTAATTGTGTTGTGGGTGGATCATCAACTGTTGAATTTAATGGACATTGCAGCAACTGTAAGGCCATGCAGCTGGGCAAAACATGTCTCTTGCTGAAGTGCAAACTGTTAGAAGAATGAATTTACCAATGCATACAGTGAACTGAGTACATCAGTCTACATTTGTTAATACTGTATAATAGCCCATGCAGTTCATTAAAGCTGTCTTTAGGAAGTGTCTGTTATTGTTGTAGACAGAGTAGGGTCACCATGTTTGTGAATTTCTCCTCTAGAGAGCAACCTGTTCTGCAGGGATTCTGGTAGCAATGAAGACGTGTCCAAACTGAAAAATACTGTACATAAGACTCTTATTATACAAATTATATTTTAAATGCTTGAGCAAAAAATGTTTACCCATGTCCCAAAACAATGTCTCTATTTGTAAATGAACACAAGCATGGTGTACCTTAATAGACCCACTCGATCGATAAGCTAATCATAAAACAAGTAGAGTATGGTGGGCCTCATTACAAGTTAGCTGGTCCAGATATAACGGTGCCGGTAAAACTGTACCGGCACCGTTGTCCGGACCGGCTAACTACGAGTTCTGTGGCTGTGTGGTGGTACACCCACCATGTCTGACCTGGTGGGCGTAACGCCACACGGCCACAGACAGACACGGAAGCACCGGCACTATTAGAACACGGTGCCGGTGTTTCCATTTTCCCATTCTCGTGGAGTCCTCCACGGGAATGGGGATTTACAGAATGCCTGCTCCGGATTTACCAGATCACTGGGGCTTTAATGCCCCGGTAATTCCAGCAAGTCCAGAGCCGGTAAATCCCTACGGGTCCGGCAGCATCCTGCCAGTTTTTACCGGCACAGCTACCGCCGGACTCGTAATAAGCCCCATTGGAAACATATGGGCCTCATTATAAGTTTGCCAGTCCGGGAACTACGGTACCGGTAAGCATGCTGGTACCGTAGTTCCCGGACCGGCAAACTACGAGTTGTGCTCGCGGGTGCCATTCCTGGCGGGCAGAAAGGCTCCGCAAGCACAGCATGTCGGATGCACCAGCACCGTCATAAACTATGGGGCTGAATGGGAATGGGAAGCATCTTTTTTCCGTAATGACCCGGTAATTGTCCATTTGCGGGCGCCGGAAAAAAATGCAAGTTTGGTGGCAGCCTGCCGGTCTTGGCGGC
Source organism: Ambystoma mexicanum (assembly GCF_040938575.1). Lineage (NCBI taxonomy): Eukaryota > Metazoa > Chordata > Amphibia > Caudata > Ambystomatidae > Ambystoma > Ambystoma mexicanum. Next base: position 487,658,985 of record NC_090931.1, on the reverse strand, counting down.
AGCCTGCCCGTCTTACCGGCAGGGCGACCGCCAAACTTGTAATGAGGCTCATACTCCCATCATAGCCACTTTTTGAGTGTGGGTACTTTCTTAAGTCTGCACATACACAAAAAGACAACTTTAATGAGTTATCCTTTGGTACAACCTGCTGAGTACATCAATGTAATTTGATGTTATCCACAGCTACCCATAAAGAGTACTTAAAACATGGCTCTACCCTTAATTTTGTTTCAATTACAAACCATCCATTAGATGTTATAGATCACACCACCACACATCTACATCATCAAATAAAGTTTGACTATTGTTAAGTACATTTCCCCGTACATTTCCCTTTAACAGTAGAGAGAACAAACTATTGCACACGATGTGAGCACATTTTCATGTGTTAGCTGATTTGACTAATAGAATACAATATACCTTCGTAAAGATACTCTATTTTAGGATGTTGAATGTAAATATTTCTTTAAAGTAGGTGAACTGATAATGACTGTGTGCAGCAAGTGTGATATCCCATTGAATCAAATGTATATATAGAACACATCTATGGATCAATCCAGTCACAGGAAAAACCTAATTTCAACACATAGGAAATTGATATGATACATACACCGGAAAATCATCACATATTTGAAAGAAAACAGGCACAGGCATTTGTTACTAACATCTGTATCAAAAGGGTGGCTTATCTACTTCAAAACAGAAACAAAACAAAATGAAGGTGTATTTAGGAAGCAGAACATGCTAACGCATGCATGACATCTATTTAGGTTAGAATGAATTGAAGGTATTTAAATCAAAGATCAAATATGCATAGAGGTTATCTGTGCTGGATGTATACAGACCTTCATCAGAAGAACAAAAACTAAGAGGAGCAAGTTGGTTAAAAACTATCACAAATAGCGCAGAATGATCAGATAGGAAAGTGAGTTGGTTTTAATTGGGCAAGATTAATCCGCAGGAGCAGAAGCACTGAGAACAGAGTAGACCCCGATGTTTAATGGAAATACTATATCCTGGAAACAACTCATTCAATTGGGGACATATTCCTGAGTTTAGCATAAACAGTGTTTCTATATTTTATTCATTACTTGTTCGAGTGAACAGCATGATGTCAACTTTGTTGGAAGATTGCAAGGCGTTTAAAGCCAAGTATCCTGGCTTGAAAGAGCATGCTGATTGAGTAAGATTGGTGGCGAGTCCTTAAAAAAAACATTAGTATAGATGAGAGTTCATAACCAAACACTGGGTATCTAGTGAAGTGTATAAGGATCATTATTTAATGCTGACGCTGACTAATGCTCAGAAAACATTTTAGACAATAAACTACAATAGCACCTTCTACCCAGAGGCAAAGTGGGCCCTCTGATTGGAAGACCACACTGGTCACCATTTAAAAATGTTTTTTCTAAATTCATTTGCAGCATATGGGTTTGGGACATGACCCTAAACATGACCATTCAAAGAAAACAGAAGTGAAAATGAGTGGATGGAATGTGAGAAACGTGTAATAATGAACTGATCAGTACATTTATTTTGTTTGTTTATTTGTTTGATAATGCACACCAAACCCTTAGGTAGAAGGGTGTAACAGAAAACAAGACATCTTATAGCTTAGTTACAATACATAGTTAAAGTACAGAACAATAAATGAATGCAGTGGGAGCAAAATACAAATACATAAAATACAAAGCAGTAGCCTTGGTGAGTCAGGAAACAATAGCATGAATATCAGTATGTGCGCATGTACAAGCTAGCATGTACAAGCTAGCATACATGCAAAGTCATATATCCATAGTACATACGTTTAAACCATAGTAGGTAACCCTACAAGCAGAGTTATCTAAGGTACCGTGTGATTCATCAAGAGCAAGGGTCATTTAGAGGCCAGGACTGGTAGTAGTGAAGATCGTCAGTTAGGTGTCGTTGGTGTGTAGCCATTTGAGTGCCTTATGTCTAAATTTAAGGTAGGGTTGGTCTAGTATAAGGTCAACTGGTAGCTTGTTCCAACATTGTGCAGCTTTAACAGGGAAGCTGGATCCTCCGGCTCTTGATCGTTTGAACCTGGGAATCTCCAACATAAATGAGTTGGCAGATCTCGTGGGACGGGTAGCTGTTTTCCTAGTAATTTTGTCTGCTAGGTAGGGAGGTGCTAGGTTGTTCAGGCATTTGGAAGTGATGGATGCTGTTTTAAGGAGGATTCTGTCCGTTATTTTCAGCCAGTTAACCTCTTTCCTGAATTTGGTAATGTGCACTCAATAGGGGATGTTCAACGCTGCTCTCAAGGCATTGTTCTGCAGTCTTTGAATTTTATCTGTGATATATTTGTTAGCTCCTGATTACAGGGCATTGCAATAATCTAATCTTGACATAATAAGGCCATTGGCTAGTGTGATACAGCTAGCACTCGAGAGGTATGGTCTGGATGCTTGGATAAGTTTGCACGTGTAGGTTGTGGATGAGGCGAGGGAGTTGACTTGCTTTTTGAGTGTGAGAGAGGAGTCCAGGTAGAATCCTAAAGTCTTAACCACAGACATCACCTTGATGGGGTTATTATCAATGTTAAAGGATGTGTAGTTTGGGCTGAGTTTTTGGATATTGGCTTGGGAGCCTAGGATTAGTATCTCCGTTTTTTCGTCATTCAGGCAGAGGCCATGTGATGCCATCCATGCCTGAATGAGGGTGTAAATCTTGTTCACCAAGGTTGAGTCCGCCTCAAAGTTGCCCGAAAGGGGTATGAGGATCTGGGTGTCATCTCCATAGTTAGTGTAGGTGACACCCAGTTTATCCAACTTGTCAAACAGAGGCTTAGTAAAGATATTGAACATAGTGGGGGAGACACAAGAGCCTTGTGGGACGCCACAGGTTATTTTGATGGGGTCGGCAGAGGCTGAGGTCAAGAAGACTCTCATGGTCCAGTAAGCTAAGAAGGATTGGACACAAGCTATTGCTTCTCTGGTGAAGTTGGCAGCAGATTTGAGGTGGTTGCATAAAACTGCATGATCCACAAAGTCGAATGCTGCCGACAAGTCCAGTAGGAGTAGCAGAGCTGTTTTTCCGTTATCCTTTAATTCTTCAATTTGAGTTTTAAGGTCTAGCAGCGCAGTTTCTGTGCCATGGAGGGGTCGGAAGCCCGATTGCCGTGAACCCAGTAGAAGGTTGGCTTCCAGGTAGTCCTGGATTTGTATGTAGGAAGCTCTATCTAAAATATTGAGTAGAAATGGCATGATTGTGATAGGTCTGTAACTAGTAGGGATGGTAGGGTCCAAGGTTTGTTTTTTTAGTAATCGGAGGACCCAAGATTCTTTGAGATTGGCGGGTACCGTGTTAGATTTGAATGAGGAGTTCATAATCTTGGAAATAAAGGGGGCTAGGTCCCTAGCTGCATCCTTTATTATTTGTGCTGGGCAAGTGTCTCCTTTACAGTTTGAAGGTTTGAGGGAAAGTATTATTTTTTCTGTGTCTTTTATGGAGATAGTCTTGAATCTAAAGGGTGAAGCTGTCCTAGTCTCCGAAGGTTGAGTAGTTTGTTGGTCAAGGGGTGGCAATGTGGCCTTTTTTTTAGCAATTGTGCATTGTAAGGAAGAGTTTTTATTCGATAGAGCATTTTGTATATTGGTACACCATACTTTATCCTTAGGGGCATTGTCTACTGGTTGGATTGGGGATTCTAATTCGTGGAGGATGGAAAATAATTCTTTAGTATTAGAGTTAGCTTTCGCAATCCTGTCATTGAAGGTATTCTTTTTAGCTGTAATTATTTCTTTTTTTTACCTTTTTGCAAATTCCGTTAGATTGTTTTTATTGTTTTCAGAGGGGGATTCACGCCAAATAGTTTGGAGTTTCCTTTTTTTGTAATCTTAAAGATTTAAGTTGGGGAGTGAACCAGGCATTCAAATGCGCTGCCTTCCTAGTTTTGCGCAGTTTGACCGGAGCGATCATGTCCAGTGCCTTGGTCATTGCATTATTGAAGGTATTTACTAGAATGTCAGGGTTGTTACTTTCCATTCCAGAGATAGCTGGGAGGAGGAGAGGGATACATTTTTCAGCAGTAATATCCTTCTTGCTTCTAGTCGAGAGAGGCAGTACCATGTTTTTAGTTTTAGGGCAGAGAAGGTCTAATACGGCAGAGAAATTTATTAGGTAATGATCTGTCCAGGATTGTGGGACAATATCGGTAACATTGATATTGCAGTTAAGTTCAGATACCCAGTCGAGAGTCCTTCCTTTAATGTGAGTAGGGGAGAGGACTTTTTGAGTAAGGCCATGGTCGTTTTGTAGAGCTGCGATGGAATCAGCATGTTTGTTGTCTGTATCATTAAAGCCCAGATTGAAATCTCCCAACAGTAGTGTTTGAGAGTGATCTTTAGCATTGTTGGCTAAGAGACTGGTTAGGTCGTCTTCGAAGGTGCCTAGTGGCCTAGGGGGTCTATATATCAGGTGGATAGTTAGGGTGCGGTTGTTGGAGAGGGGCAATTTGCCGGTGAGTATTTCACAAGATGTGAAGGGAGCTGAGGTGGCAAGTCTAATAGGGAGGCTTGTTTTGAAGATGATGGCTAGGCCACCACCTCTAGCATTAGGCCGGTCCACTCTAATGATCTGGTAGTTGTCAGGTACTGCTAGCATGAGAGTTCGTCCTGCGGCCTCATGTAGCCAGGTCTCCGTTATGGCCAGTAGATCGAGGTTGTCATTATTTAAAATGTCTGCAATTTCAGTAGCATGGGCTACCACTGATCTAGCGTTAATGAGGGACCCTGTTAGCATTAAAGTACTGTTAGGTTTGGCTATTGGATAGGTTTTATGTGAGAGGGTATTTTGGATAGTGTGATTCTTAGTAGAAGTTTGGTCAATGGTGTTGGTAGTTTGCATTAGTATGGAAGGAAGGTTCTTAGGCTGAGTAGTGGTACATTTATTAGCATTGTTTCGATTAGGTTCAAGATAGGAGGCAATCTGGACCTAAGTCTCAAGTTTCTGTCCTTGGGAGGATTTGTTTTGATGGCAATGGCCATAATGGTAAAGATAGCGCAGGTAAGTAGTACAGTCTGAACTTATTTAGTCGAGCAGGCAAGGGGCATTTTCAAACTATGCTAGGGGCATGCTAACATCTAAATGTTGATTCGGTATATGTGGTAGGGAAAGCTTTTGTACTATACCTAGCAGATACTGGTTATGGCTAGATGCTATGTGCTAATATCTGATTACAGTCCTAGAATAAAAATGCAGCAGAAGTTCTATAGTATTAAATCTGGGAAATACTGATGTCTAGATTCGAATTTAGTGCAATCTGTCAGAAATGCTTATGACTAGAATGTTCCATGTACTGATAACTGAGTGCAGTTATCGTATAGAATACAGTGAGGATTGTGTCATGCTATGCCTATAGTGTACTAGCATCTAGATTAGGTTACAATGCAAAAGGTCAATAACACTCTAGGCTAAGTTGTATTCTGTACTAACATCTGGTACGGTTTTGTCAATTAAATAAGGCAGAAGGACTTATAGTGCTATGTATGGGAAGTACTCTATACTGTGATACAAATACAGTTCCTAATACAAGGTGACGGACGCACTCATGCTATGCCTGCAATATGCTAGTATGTAGGTGGTGTTACAATCCATGAAACAAGGTCACTCAATACTATAACAGGTATATAGGTATACAATAGGGGCATGCTGGGTACAGATATTCAGTTCAAGTTTTAGTACAGTAGGTAATGGGAGGCAGTCTACTACTATACCTTAAGATAGCGTATGCGTAAAATCAGATGTTAATGTGGTACAAGTACATAACAGATATCATGGGGCAATTCAAGCTACCCTTGAGAACAAGGAATGGAGGCAAGTGAAAGTTATACAGCGTGCATAGTATTGTAGCGCATTACGAGACAGCATTGTGTAGTCATATGGGCCGTATTGCAGGAGAGGCAGGAATTACCTTACAAGCAGGCAAAGTTAGACAAGCAAATTGTGTACTTAATGTTGGAATGCTAGAACAGGGGCAGGATAGTTCGCAGTGCTCACATGGTCTCTTAGGAAGCAACAGTGAGAAAGTACCTTATGGAGAGTTTTGGCGAGCAGAATAACCGGCTGACGGCTGGGAAGGCGTGGACAGGTAGAGAGGCCTTAGTGCAGGCCTTGTTGCTGGAGGCCGGCTACGCCTACCGGCTTAGGGATTGGCTAACTTTAAGGATGGATGGGCCAATGAGGAGGGTCAGCAGCCTGGAAGATGCCTATTCCAGGAAGTAGGCAAGCAACTTATTCGGGCGGCCATCTTGGAATGGCAGTCGCGGCTCAGCAGAGAATTTAAAGATTTCACGGCAATGAGGTAGCAGTGAATTACAAGGGTTGCAACAGCTGATCTCTGATTGTTGCAGCAGGTTGGATCGTGCGCATTAAAGTAGCGCTTTCATTTAAATTTCGGTAGATAGCAAAACGAGTGAAGGAGAGCTCAGGGCCCTACCTCTGAGATGTGGGAGAAGCTCCTGCTTCCCTCCCACGCAGCGATGCACTGCTCCAGCAGTGTTTGGGGGGCTCCTGCTCCCTCGGTGCCTGACATTATACCCCAACACCACTGCATATAGTGGCAAGTACTTGAGACTGTCCTGTACTCTGTGCAACCATGTTCTGTCTATCCCTATGAACTGTATGATCTCGCTAAACTCTTAACAGGATATTTTTGTGCTCTTTTTCTTTAAAATATTTGGTGCTCATTTTCGTTTGCATCTTACATTGCATGAAAGGAACACGTTATGTTTGCAAACGGTACCCTCCCTGCAATTTTGAACTTTTGCATCAAATAGTGGATAAGTAAAGAGTAAAACAAAGGAAAAATTACCTTTACTTTTCACTTTTATACCACGCTTGTGGAAAAGTTTAAATGCCTCCTGCAATTAACAATGTGAAAAGAGTGTAAAAGTCAGCCGGATTCCATAGGAAACCAGGCGCATGCATAAATATACATGGTGGCGTTAAGCCATGGTTGTTTTGAAGTGAAACTGGGAAGCATCATAGACAGAGCAAGGTTATTACATGCCCGCACTCCACTTCCAAAGAAAAATAAATAACCTTGAATTGAAACAAAGGTGTAAAGACAGGCGTTACTGTGTAAACCTGCACCTTTTTGCATATTTGGGGACTTAGAAAATGACCCCCTTTCTCATTTCACCAAAATGTTTATTTTGTAATCCATACATGTAGGCTCATTACAAGTTTGCCAGTATGGAAATAAGGTGGTGGTAATAACATATACCGGGACCTTTCCAAACTGGCAAACTACAAGTCTGCCAGTAGGGGCAGTATTCTACTGGCAGGCCTAACCTGCCGCTAGATCAGGCCCCTACTGGCAGACAATTGCCGCAATCATAGACACACCGGCAATTGGGTTTGGTTCTGCGCTATACCAAATAAACAAACAAACAAACGTGAAATCACGTTTGCTTGTGCTGCTATCAGCTATCAGCAGGTAGCCGGAGCAACGTATCAAGGGAAAGTAGCCCCCTTTGAAGATATTACTCATCAGTCGTTGCTGGTGAGTTTCTGTGTGTTTTCAGCCATAAACGCGTATCATCGCACACTTTAGAGTAAAGGACCTTCCAACAACTCGCGGTCACATGACTTTGCACGTCCAGGACCAGGAAGTCTGGGGAGGATGAGGATTAGGCATCTTCATCCTCCTCCCAGAAAAAAAAAATGTTTTCTCCTTCCATCTTCTCTCTACATGAAGATTGACTCTTGACATGCCTGGATGCTCACATAAAGATTGTTATGGAATTTAAGTCCAGTTATGCTCAGATGCCATTTGGGTTCTGAATTACTCAACGACCGCAAGACAGTGTCAAAGTAACTCTACATCTCCTCACTTGCACAACAGTGGCGAGGCCTCTTGGGTTGCAAAAAATGCAGGGCATAAGTATTCAGCCTCCAGCAAGTTTTTTGCCGACTCCAGGGCAACCAGCAGTTGTCTGGTCAGAATGGAAGGAGTTTTGGTTTAACTTTATTCAAGCTGTGGAACATGAAGAACTCACATCCCGGAAGAAGAATCTACTTTTGTTGCATGCCCTTGGATTAGAAGGTCAAAGGAAGTTTAGAGAACTTCCGGAATTGACGAGAGATGAAGCTGGAGATGCTACCGAACATGACAGGGCCATAAGACAATTGGACAAGTACTATGCTCCAGAAACTAATGTGGCTATAAATAGATATACATTTTACATCAGAGTGCAAAAAGAAAATGTGAGTATTGAGAAATATGTTTCAGCATTAAGGGTCTTATCACGGACCTGTCAATTTGGCAACGACATCACCCTTGATGAATTAATGCGAGATCAGATAATTATTCACTCAAAGGATAATATAGTTCAAAACAGGCTGTGCATGGTTGGTAATCCATCACTACCGGAGACTATAGCCATTGCTAAGCGGGTGGAGCATAGTCAATTATGCTCCAAGGAGATGAAGGACAAGAATGAAGAAGCTGTACAGAGCATGCAACGACACACTACTAAGGTAGTACAGGAACAAGAGGAACAATGCCAGGTTAATGCACTGTGATCTAAAGACAAGGCTGAAGCCACTCCAGGAAAGAACAATAAAACTAAAAATCCAGAGTACAGAGGAAGTTCAAATAAAGTTCAAGGAAGAAATTGGACAAAGATTGAACCTCGTACACAATATGATCAAATATTTCAGAATGCCCAACCAAGAGATGGAAACAGGTGTTATAACTGTGGCAGAATTGGTCATTATGTGAATGCAAAACAATGTCCGACACTGGGACAGAAATGTGGAAATTGTGGCATAAAAGGTCACTTTGCAGTTGTATGTAGAAAAAAAAGGTTTCTGTCATCATGGATGAAGAGGAAGAGTCAGAAGAAGAAAGGGTGTTCTTCATACATGAACCTCCGGAAGGAGAATTTAAGTGCCCAAGTTGCGATGTGTGGTATCCTGGTATGATTGTAGCTAGTGCTTGTGTATGAAAGGGCCTCATAGAATGTTAAAGTGGAGCTCAGAGAGTTGGAGGCATGGGGGTTCCAGAGAGTGTGGTTGGCACTTGGAGATTAACTGGACTACTATATTTAGAGTCACCTTTCCTCATATTGCGTCCAATCTTAATTCACACATAATCTCCTGGTACAATTCTCAACTTGGGCTCTTTAATAAACCTACTATTCTTAATTTTATGTTTAACCAAACTTTGTCCTTCACCATGCACAACTCTCCTACTATTAACCCATTCTGTATTAAGCAAAGTATTGGGAGCTCTCCCCCTCATTAATTCAAAAGGAGAAATATCCATTCCTCTCTTAGCAGACATCCTACTACACCACACCCTCTCCTTGAGAACCTCGTCCACAGATAAATTATTACTTAAAGCCAACTCCACGGCTTCTACTATTACGCGGTTGCACCTCTCCAATAATCCATTAGTTTGGGGATGGTATAAAGCTGAAAATCTCCACTCAATTCCCGATCTCTTAGCAAACTCTCTTACTTCTTTACTTTTGAATTGAACTCCATTGTCACTCATTATTATTTTGGGAAATCCTTCCTTCTTCAAATCTGCATTATGAATTTCATAATCTTGTGACTGTTGTGTTTGGAAAAGGAATTGAGGAACATGATAACAGGTTGAAAAATGTGTTGAAAAGATTAGAAGATGTTGGTTTGAAAATTGAGCAGAGCAAGTGTAAAATTGGAGTCGATGAAGTAGAATATTTAAACATACTGTAAATGGCAAAGGGTACGAACCAAAAAGGGTTGCCATGGAAGCAATTAAGGAATCTCCTAATTTAATAGGTTTATTAAAGAGCCCAAGTTGAGAATTGTACCAGGACATTATGTGTGAATTAAGATTGGACGCAATGTGAGGAAAGGTGACTCTAAATATAGTAGTCCAGTTAACCTCCAAGTGCCAACCGACACTCTCTGGAACCCCCATGCCTCCAACACTCTCAGCTCCACTTTAACATTCTATGAGGCCCTTTCATACACAAGCACTAGCTACAATCATACCAGGATACCACACATCGCAACTTGGGCACTTAAATTCTCCTTCCGGAGGTTCATGTATGAAGAACACCCTTTCTTCTTCTGACTCTTCCTCTTCATCCACGATGACAGAAACTTTTTTTTTTTCCTACATACAACTGCAAAGTGACCTTTTATGCCATAATATTAGGAGAGTTGTACATGGTGAAGGACAAAGTTTAGTTAAACATAACATTAAGAATAGTAGGTTTATTAAAGAGCCCAAGTTGAGAATTGTACCAGGAGATTTTGAGTGAATTAAGATTGGACACAATGTGAGGAAAGGTGACTCTAAATATAGTAGTCCAGTTAAGGTCATGCAAGTGTTCGGGAGAGCAATTAGAGTCACTGGCGGAGCGGTATGGAATTTGGATAGGGTCAGTAAATGGAGATGGGAAGGTAAACCTGAGAGAGGTAGACGATTTGTTAAAGGAAGAAGACTGACTGATTTGTTTGGAGATAATGAATTGCTTGGAGATGGTTATGTTCAGTATGGGGCAGAGAATGTTAATAGGGATTTAGTCAGACAAGGTGCAGAAGTAAACATGAGACAAAGTAATGATGCTTCTGGACGCATATTTGTGCGCAGTTCAAGAGAAAGGAGATTGCCATGTTGGTCCAGGGATTATGTCATGCAAAGTTACATTTTATGTGTCATTTTTGTTTTTCTTTATTCAGAATTGTCAATTTTATATGTTTTAAGATCCTTTTAATATGTGTATTTCCATGGTTATATCTTACAATGTTTTGGAATGTATATGCATAATATTGCATAATATTGAAAACGGGTGGGGTGGTGTAGTATTCTGTATTCTGTCTAGAATGTTGGCTCCCTGCCTGCGTCGTCTGAGATTGTTTGTGTATGAAAGGGGCGGTTGAGGAGAGAGTGAGCCGTGGTTGCAGGCGGTCGCAGAGCGGGGCGCCGGTGCTGTTAAGACCTAATAAAAGCTTTCCTGCATCTACTGATTGATGTCCGTGAATACCTCACTGCCCCGTCTTCAGGTGTACCTGTTATCTAGTATAGTGAACTAAATAGGATATAGAAAGAAAAAAGTGTCTATAAGATCAGTGTCTAATTGCTTACGTGTTGTAAAGACTGGGAGGGGGTGTCTGTACTTCGGCTCTCTATATGGTAGAGGAAAGGCACAGCCGACCCCAGCCAAGATTCTCTATGTGGTAGCAATGGACGAGCAATCAAGGCCTAGCTTCTCAGGAGGTGATGCAGGCTGGTTCTTAAGTACAGTGTAGTCCCCGAACACCCACAAAGGAATGTCCACACACTGTATTACTAAAAACACAGTCTTTATATAATTAATATTCAAAGGTATGTACACGATCACAATAACGCACTTTGTACTCGGAAGTCAATAATGATAAATATATACAATTCTAAAGTGGTACCACTAATGTTATCGAATCTCATTAAAGTGCATCAACTGTACGGTTAAAATGTCACACAGATTAATAACAAGGAAACCAGCAATAGAGATCGGCAGGAACGTAAGATGGTTGAAACAATAGGCAGAATGCTGGCCCCGTTACCTAGACACAGTTCTGTGTGGAGTTCCTCCACCTGGGCAACCTGTAAAATAAGGATATATCGCACAAGCCCAGTCCATATGTTCAATAGTCTCACTTCTTCCTATTAAGGTTTTACCCCCCCAATGTACCTGGTGGAGAAGAGTTCTCCGACGATGCGTCGACTGATCCTTCTTGAGTGCCTCCCTTTCAGGTGGGAGCCACGGATCGTCGAGAGGTGTCGGGGGAACTTGCAGTTCGGTGTCGGGGAATCGACGGCCCTTCTTGAGTGCCCTCCCTTTAAGGCAGGAGTCACGGGTCGTCGAACGTCCGACGGTGAACAGGGTGAACTACGGCAGGGTAGTGGCAGCTTCGTTCCTAGCGGTGCTCGTCGACGACAGAGCGTTGGCATCCTGCAAGGAAGAGGCGTGCGGGGCACCTCGGTGACGATAGTTCTGGACCGCAAAGAGATGATGAAGAACTGTGGCCCAGCAAGGGCGTCGAGTCGTCGGCGTCTCTGTGGTCCTTAGGTGGCGGGAAACCCACCGGTGGATGCTCCTCAGCGCGTCGACGGTCAGGCCTTCTCCAGCGGGAGACAAGCGGGTGTCGATGCAGACGAGAGCGTCCGATAATCAATTGAAGTTCTTAGGCAAACGGGAGCATGGCTATGGCGGTCATCGACAGTGGCGGACAACAGCCCGAGTGCTTCTCCTTGGAGTTCCGCAGCAGTCCCCGTATCGGGTCGGCAGCCTGTCGACGGTCTGTCTACCAGGGAGCGTTGGCAAAGATCAGCTGTTCACGATGGTCCCTTGTAGCTCGGGAAGAGGGCGCCTTACCAGGTCCTCTCTGGGTCAGTCCTTGGAGGCACAGCAGCTTTCAGATTGTGAAGCATCCAATCACGACTACGGACATTCGTGCAGGCAGGCAGCCAATCAGGCACACGAGGTATTCAGGCCATTCAATTCTCTCCAGACACTCACAACAAGTTATGTGTATTGGGACAAGTACCGAGCCATTCAACACTCCAAGCTGCATTCATACCGGTTTCGGGCAGGGTTGTCTCAGTCATTGTGTCAACCACCAGATACTAGACACCCACAACACAGAATGCATATTCGTCACACACTCTATTCACCCAGGTCCCACCCACAGGAGGTACCCACAACATACATCACCGGGAGGGCTCCAGCCAGTCTGGCCGGGCCTTCACAACAACACCATATATGGCACTTCCACCCAACAGTCAGTCAGGGGGGAGGGACAGAGCCAGGGCTTCCCAGGACTTTGGGAAAACAAGGTAATGGGGAATAGAAAGCAAGAGGCCACAGGGGCCATCTTGTTTCCCATCAGGAATCAATGGATCCCAATGGCAGGGCCGGGGTATCGCAAAATGGAGGATACTCCGCGCACCTGTCAATTTCAGCATCGAGCTGCCACCAGCCCATACCCTGCTCTGCGGGCCACCCAAAGGTGCCCAAAAACATACACTAGGGGCACAGGGTTGTACCCCCGCCCATGGGTGCCATAAGGGTATCCCACGGGTCCGTTCACCAAACCAAAAGAGAGAGAGCTGCACCGCCAGGAGTCCCACATGAACTCCTGTGCGGAAAACACGACAGAACACACGATAAAAAGCAGTAAAGGACAAGGATACGAGGCCCTGTCCCTCCGATGCATTTCCAGCATCACAAGTGTCCAAGATATTAACGCTTGAGGTTAGGGTACTAACCTGTCTGATTGTCCTATCTGGTCCATTCGTCAATCCACAGGGTGTTTTCACCAGTTTGAGCTGCAAAATACATACATGTAAGGTCTCTCTTGTTGTAAATGCCTTCATGCATAACATCAGATGCAAATAAGCCTTCACTAATTGCATTATTTTCCACTAACCTACTGGGTGGGGGTTAGATTCACTAATGCAAGTTTTGTAGCAGCCTCTATGTCCCTATTCAGCTCCTCTCTACTCTGTCATCACTGCAATACAAGCAAAGCAGCTTGAGTCTTTGTTCAGACTCCATAATGCTCAGGAATGTACGGCACAATCAACGTGTTCAGAGCCGCCAGTATCTTACCTTAACAGTATTATGACGAGTCGCTCGACACAAGAACAGGAAACAGGCTGGCAAAACTGCCTCCCGTCCATTGTCAGCATTTTAACTCAATACACAGCGATCACGTGATTAGGACGTGATGTCCGAGGTGTTGTGGTGTTATAGTTATTCTGCTTTAGAACATTACTGTGTCATTAATGGAATGAGAGAAGGCTTGGGAGGATCTGGAATGTAAAGAAATCAGTTACAGGAAGGTGATTTAAGATACAGATTATATATGCCAAGGTCTCCAGTTTATCAATATTCAAGATATAAAACAATGGTGACGTGGACAAATGAACACAGAGAAGAAAAGGAAAATGACACTTGTCTAAACTTGAAGGTAAAGTAACAAGGAAATAGTGAGGTGAATCGGAAAGTACCAAAAAAAAAAAAGAAGAAACAGAAAGAAGGAGATGGAAACTGCAGGCTGCATACAGGTGGTAAGGTGCCTGAAGCGATTAATATTTGAATGAGAAAGACATTTATTGGCATAAGCAATATCAAAACGAGCACATAGTTTAAAGAAAGCGCTGCATTTTTTAAATAAGGTAGAAACAAACGAGTATCACAGAGCGAAGCGCAAGCTTCCAGATCCTCCTTTGATGACATAAGCACGGAGCACGCAAGTTAGACAAAACGACCTAAAACGTGAGAAACGTGCCGCCATTTTGGGGATTCATGCTTAAGGAAATAGAAATACTTTCATAACAACACTGAGTGAATAGCAACGGGTGTTTAAGGTTGCTAAGACATAGAAATATCATCGTAGCAACGTGACGAATTTCACAATAAAAGCCTCCTTAACTTTAAATCTCAGCGCCAGTAATAATTATTGTGGCACAAACTATTTCTTATCCTCATGCAAAAGAAAATGTGTAATGTGCCAGTCAAAATGCGACAGAGGGGGCCATTAGCAGGGGAGGGGAAGAGGGAAGGAAGAAGAGTAAAGGAGGGTCTTGAGAAGCTCCCAGAACGTAAGGAGATCGGTTCCATGTGATAAAATCGTGGCAAAAATTGCTGTGATTACAAAATATTGCGGCAAAAATGATGTGGTTTTTGCGCCGCAACCCCAGACCATTATACCATTTAAGGGGAGCGGGGGACACCCCCGCAGCCCCCGCTCCCCTTAAATGGTATAATGGAGCATATCTTTACCGGGTCAAACCACAGCATTTTTGCTGTGATTTATTTTTACCATGACATTTTTGCCGCAATTTTATTACCTGATAGAGGAGATCCAGCTCAAGTCTGAGAGGGGCAGGAAGGTCATTCCAGAGAGAGGCGGAAGCGAGAGATCTACCCTCCCACTGTCTGTTTGGAAAAGCATCTGTTCTACAGAGAGTAGGAGCTAGAAGACTGAAGGGCTCTAGCTGTGAGGCATTCAGGGAAAGAGAGTTGGATGTTGCAGGGTCCCATGCCCCAGAAAGCCTTGTGGATGACGCAGAGGGTCTTGGACTTGATCCTTGCAACAACTGGTAACCAGTGGAGACATTTTAGGGTGGAGAGATGCAGTCCCTGGGCTCGAGGCCAAGGATAAATCCTGCAGTCGTGGGGGCGTGGCCAACCGCCGAGCGATGTAGACGTAGCCCTTCGGAGCTCCGAGGGACGCCAGGGAAATCCTGTAAAATATCCTGCAAAGTGGGGGAAAAAAGCGTGTACAGACATACCTACACGCGTGCTTCAACAGTGGCAACAAACGGACAGCTCATCAGCTGCAAAACTGCTAAAGCACAAGAGATATTGGCTCTGAAACACTCTGCATGAGACTGCACCGTTTGCAGGGCAAAATGGGCGCTGACCGCGCGTAAGGCAGAGACTCCTACTGCTGAGGATGCCTTCCCAAAAGTGAACCGTGGACGCGGCTATCGGAGCCGGCAAGTTAGTGGCTCCGCCACTAGACCCTGGAACTCCTGCACTCCCCGCGAAATGGAATCGAGAGCAGTGGACAGAGCAGTAGCCTTTGACCGACACAACAGAGACTGGCATGGATTGGGAGGACGCCACCACCACAGATCGCCGCCTTCCCCCCGACCCTCCCTCGGGCAGTGGGACGCTTGCCTGCCCTTTCCCCTTGCCTGGGAACCCCTCCTGACCCTGACTGAACCGGTAACTGGAGCGAGCACAGAGGCGCTGTGCTATGTGAGTCCGGGGGGCCGGGGTAGGTGACTGGAGAGGGCGCAACCTTCAGCGCACACCAGCCCTAAAACGTAGCAGGCTTGCCTCTGCCCTAGAACAGCCTCCCTGCAGACCCGTGGAGGGTCGAGGCTGTGTGGGAGCGAATCCAGTGGCCCACGCCCCTGACGTGAACTGCGGGCAAAGGCTGTTACGCTCACCTGGCTCCCACAGAGGCGTCTATCGGAACTGGACAGCTGCGGTCTCCACCAATGTGACACGTAGGGCCGAGATGACGGACTGGACTGGCCCACCTAGCTTCGTTTGCTTGGCCCGTAGGAATATTCTTCTGCAAATGGAGAAAGGGAATTAACCATCCGTGGAGTTGAGCGTAAATCCCCCCCAGCCCCGCTGTTCTCCCCACAGATCGCCTTTGATGTCCCCTCTTATAGTCTCACCTGATGATTTGAAAAGATGAGCTCTCCATCCTGCATTGAGCTCAGGGGCGCGTTGATAACCAGTTGCTTCACTGGCTCAAAGGAATCGGTGAGTTCCAGAACAATATTGACTCCGAGATTCCTGGCAAGACGCCGTAAGTATAAAGTTCGTAAGAGTTCAAATGCTTGACTTTCACTCTTGTCCGATTCCTTGCAGGTTGCAGCTTGACCCTAATGAAGAGTTCCTCGTGGCAACCGGTAGTATTCTGGTAAGGATTTGTATTTTCCAACACAGCTCGATGTAACCTGTTGCTTTCTCCCTTATTCAGGCACTGAGAGAAAGTATGAAGTCTTGGGGAATAATACCTCCGGCAGTAAAATCAGGTAAGTCTATTGTGGTGAGGAGGGTTCCCCTTGTTAGTCCATTTGTTTCACCTTGTTGTCCTTTTGTTTCCCCTTAGGGGCCGGGGTTCGGCGAAGGTGCAGTGGAAGCTGCGCAGACCCGTGAAGAGGAATAGTACCCCAGGTGGTAAAATCAGGTAAGTCTATGGGGGGGGAACTAGTATTCCTCTGTGTATTCCCTTAGCTCACCTTGCTGTTCTTGTCTTCTCCTTAGGCGCCGGAGTGCGGCGGAAACATGCAGGAGGATGCGATGGAATGTGAAGATGCTGTGAAGGCCGGTGAGTTCAGTGCGGCGCTGCAGCAGGCTTGGCGACGCGCATAAAATAACTTCTTTCTTCCAGCTCGAAGGCGCGATGGATCGGGAATTCAGGTAAGGATTAAAGGTATTGCTCTTGTTCTAACCTTTTCTCCTTCTTTCTCCCTTTTTCTAGGAGCTCCAAACTCGAGGCGGGCGTGGCAGAAGGCCGGATGCAGACTTGCAGGCACAGTGAGCGTTACGCTGCTGGATGCAGAATAACGCAAAGCGTGTGCTGCTCTTCGGGCGTGGTTTAAATAGCCTCCAAAGTAGTCCCAGGTAAGTATTCCTCCCCAGCCCCGCCCGAGTAAAAAATAGTCCCCAAGTAAAGTAGTCCCTTCCAAGCCTCTTTTGGCTTGGAGCTCTTGCAGCATGGTCTGCATCAGGTAAGTTTGCAGCATGGTCTGCATCAGGTAAGTTTTAATCTATGAGCCTGGCGCCTATGGCGCCAGGACTGACTCTCCATATGAGCCTGGCGCCTATGGCGCCAGGACTGGACCGAAATAGCCCCTAGCAGGGGTTGTTGGGCTTGCTTAGGATAACTTGATGCCTGCTTCCGGGGTTGCTGGACGTGGTCTGGGTCCCTGGGGTAGGCATCATGACAACGGCAGACCCACTGTGGGAAAAACCTGGTCTGGGCAGCGGCGTACACCGTCCCCATCCTGCGAGTCACAGAGCAAATGCTTTGAGTGCCACGAGGAGGAGACAGGCCCAGCTATATTTCGCTCCCCCCCCAGATGGTGCCCAGGCAGTACAAGACTTGCTACAGGTAAGGAGGTGAACAGTTGGGGAACCAGTCACATCACGAAATAGTGCCTGGAAGCGCTGCATTAGAACCCCTGCATTGAACTCCTAACACATGGCGCAAAATGAGCCATAACACAAACAGTGAGCCTGAAACCCACGCCATCATCTACGAGCTCGCTATCTGGGAATGGTGCTGTCCCTCTACTAATCTGGCATGGGGGTGTGTGCCTGGTCTGTGTGTCAAGCCCGAGGTGGACATCTGCAGTTGGGCCTGTGCCACCCTCAGCTGCCCCGGGTTACCTCTCACGAAAATACCGGCTGCAAGCCCCGTGGTCCTCCCCCTCATACACCACCTCCACGTGCTGTGCGGTGTGGGCTGAAGCGTGTGGAAATACAAACGTACCAGTTTGCAAACAAGAAGAAGCCGGGGGTTAAGCGCAAAGAGCCAAGAACGTAACATCACTGAATTATTCCAGGGATGAAACCTGTAACACAGAGGGTGAGGGATCCCACTGGTGACACTCTTCAGAATTTAGACTCCGAGCGGCCGCTCTGAACTCGTGTCTGACTAGGAGCTAGTCAAAGAAGTGGTCCCTTTTACCAAGCGAACAAATCCACCCCACGGAGGCAAACACCTCCTCTGTCAGGGCAAGGACAGAAATAAGAAATCTACCACCCAAAGCACAATGGAACAGTGCGCAACAGTCACTGCAACTCCCCCTGTGGTGCCAGCAATAGCAGGAGAAATAGGGAACAATGATGAGAACATATCATTAAGGGACGTGATGAATGCTATCGCAAACTCAAGAGCCTCCATGGAAGTGAAAATGGACGGGATAAGCACTGAAGTATCTCTCCCGAGACATGACCTACAGAAGTTAACTTCCCGCACAGGCGAAGCCGAAACTCGCATTTCTGTAATGGAGGACGGCCTCCACTCCATGGGGCAACAAATGAATGGGGTGCTAACCCGGCTCAAAACCCTGGAAGATAGGGTAGAGGAGAGCGAGGGCAGATAAAGGCGCAACAACGTCTGTATACTCGGATTGCTCAAAAATACAGAGGGGCCCAGCATGGAACTATTCCTCGAACAGTGGCTTTCTGACCTATTCGCCCCTAAAGCCTTCTCAAAATTCTTTTCCATAGAACGAGCGCACAGAATGCCGAAGGGGAGAGTCTCACCTGGTGCCTCCCCATTAACAGTGATAGCCAAATTCCTAAACTATCGAGACCGAGACGCCCTTCTTCAAATGGCCAGAACCAAAGGATCCATTACATTCAATGGGTCGCGGATTGCGTTCTTTCCAGACTACACAAGGGAGGTACAAAAAGCACTGCAATCCTTCGACCCTCTCAAAAGACGACTACAGATCCTCAATGTCTCAATGTCAAATATGGCTTAATATTCCTGGCACAACTTAAAATTTACCACAGCGGCATGACTGTGCACTTCACAAACCCTAGGGAGGCCTGGAACTGGGCAAAGCAGCACATAGAAGGGGACTGGAGATTGGGCAGAAGATCCAGGAACGACAGATCTGGTGCTCGCCCGGGCTGATCACCACCGAGGCGCCCACAAGAGGACCCAGTACAAGAAGGTGATCCTCCCATGAACAATGATTGAACCATGTAATAGTGAATGAGCGATCCCATATCCCTACTCAGTGGCCATATAAACAGTAACACTAATCTAAGAGCATTGTCTGAAACAGATTAAATGACCTAATTACCTAACTGCTCCTGGCGACCCAGTTGCTACGCCCCGCCCCCGTTAAGTGTCTACCCTAGTGGCATAAGTCGTGATTGCACAGTTTTAAGAAGTTTTTGTTTTGGTTCGGGCGACAGATACTTCGGGTTGGGATGGAGTATGGGGTGTGGGAGGGGGGAATCAGGGAAAAAGTTACTCATAGTTTGAGTTTTAGAATGTTAGTCTCGAGATGGAAAGAAAAGAGGGATGTATGGAGACAGACATGGATTCGGGTACAATTTCAAAAGGGCCCTCCCTCTGAGGACCCCACAGGAAGACAACAATAGGGCAGACCGCGCTACTACTATATGCTTTGATCCTTGCCCAAATCCGTACTCACCGGATGACCCAACATAACAGAGAAAACCGTGCTCTAAAACTCCTCACCTGGAACGTTAATGGGCTGGGAAGCAGCCTTAAAAGGAGACTGGTACTGCAGTTTCTGAACAGACACACCCCGGACATAGTCTTCCTAACAGAAACACACTTGGCAGGCACAAACTGCACTTTATTTAAATGCACAAACTACCCCACCGCGATACAAGCTGGCTTTACGATGGGCTCACGAGGGGTGCCGACGTTGGTACATAAGAGACTCCCACTTACCCTCTCAAAGGTCCTGCAGGACACCAGCGGCAGGTTCACGTATGTCACGGGCACACTGTGGAACAAAACGATATGCCTCATGGCAATCTACTCTCCCCCCACTTTATTGTCGCCACTAATACAAGACATTACACCAATACTGGCCAATGACACGTCAGACACCCTGATATTGGAGGGTGACTTTAACAAAGTTATCTACGCGGCTCTGGATCGCCCTGGAGGCTCCGACTAACACCTCCATACTGAATACGATCACCCTTCTCTCCCTGAACGCGGAGCAGAGAGCCACCCTAGAGCTAGACATTACAGAAGAGCAGATCCTATCAGCAATGGCACAGCTCCAATCTAGGAAGGCGACAGGTCCGAATGGCTTCCCGATCGAAACATGGAAAAGAATGGATGGCAGTGAGGTAGCCCCACATCTCCTGAAAATGTACCATCAGGCCAGGGAACTAGGCAGTTTACCAGCCGATCTTAGAAAAGCCACCATTATAGTAATACCCAAAACCGATAAGCCCCCAGACAAATGCAGCTTGTACCGACCGATCTCCCTTCTCAACAGTGAAACAAAAATTCTAGCCAAGGTGCTAGCTACTTGCTTGCAGCATGTCATAACACAACTAATACACCCGGATCAATGCGGCTTCATGCCAAGCAGGTCCACCAGAATGAACATACGCAGACTACACCTAGCGCTCGAGCGCACCCGAACACTCCACGATCCCTTAGCTCTCCTGGCGATAGATTTCGAAAAAGCATTTGACTCGATACAGTGGGGAGCACTATGGGAAATAATGCGCCGAATGGGGATTGGCGACCAATTCTTGGGCTGTGTGAGGCTCCTTTACAACGACCTGGAGGCTGAGGTTAGAGCGAATGGCTGGTCGTCAAGGTCCTTCAGGCCGGGAAAGGGGACGAGACAAGGTTGTGCTCTATCGGCGCTACTCTTTGCTCTGGCAATAGACCCCTAGCTGAGATATTGAGAGAAGCGCAGACATGGAAAGGATTCCTGGGCCCAGCTGGGTGCAAAGATAAGCTCTCATTATGTGCCGATGACCTGTTGATATATCTAAGCGACCCAATAACGGCATGTCCTGTGGTGACACAGCTCTCAGGGTAAACTGGACCAAATTGACACTCTTTCTTCTCAATGAACTGGCCGAAGCAGTCCCAGAAGACTGCCCCTATAAGATTGAAAAAGTCTGTTTCCGATACCTCGGCATCTGGATCAAGAGGGATCTTAATGATTACATGACGGATAACCTACAGCCGATCACAGAGAGATTTGTGAGAGACGTACAGCACTGGATATCTCTGCCTCTGACCCTACCGGAATGGGCGGCACTGTTTTAGATGTTAGCACTTCCCCGCTATCTGTACATTTTACAAAACGCCCCACTCCACATGCCCACGAAGGTATTCCAGAAAATAGACAGCATACTTAGAAAACTAGTGTGGGGAGGCGGACACCCGAGGATAGCGCTTCGGACGCTCCAGAGGTCTATATGGGAGGGCGGTATTGGTTTACCTAGGCTGCAGACATACTACTGGGCGAGTCAAATGTCTGTTGTCAATGATACACTACATACCGACGCAACACTACCACATGTGAGAGCCCTGCCTGGTAT
Source organism: Ambystoma mexicanum (assembly GCF_040938575.1). Classification (NCBI taxonomy): domain Eukaryota; kingdom Metazoa; phylum Chordata; class Amphibia; order Caudata; family Ambystomatidae; genus Ambystoma; species Ambystoma mexicanum. The sequence goes on along the minus strand of NC_090931.1, from coordinate 487,637,374 downwards.
CAGCTTATATAAAAAAACACCTACATCAACCCCTCGCACCATGGCGATGCAATCATCCCGAATCTGGGCAGAAACACATACCTTTATAGGCTGGGACAAAAAAATCACACCATTGCAACCACTTTGGGAGAACGGGAACCTCCCTGAGGAAAACAAACTGCTGAAATGGCCGCTCTGGGTGACAAATGCCACAGGAAAAGTAGGAGATGTGATAAAAGATGGTGAAATAGTACCCTTTGAGAACCTAATGGTGGAATTCACGCTCCCCGCAAATGAAAGATATCACTACACAAAACTACGATATGCACTAGAGCAACACCCCTACGTGCCTTAACCAATATGCCAGATTGCACCCCCATGGAAAGAAACCTAATGGTAGAACGTATTAATGCAAAGGTCACCACGGTTATGTATGGTGTAATCACCTCCTTTGCTACCTCTGAATTCCAGGGTCTGAAAGCCAAGTGGGAACGGGAGGTGGGAGAAATTCTACTGGAAGAATGGGTCACAATGCTAATGTACCCGAGGAAGTCAGCTATCTCAGCCAGATGAAAACTGATCCAATTAAAAATTCTACACAGGGTTTACTACCCAACGGTGGCCCTTTATTGCTGGGGTAGAGCCGCGGAACGTAACTGTCTGCGGTGCCGGTCAGAAGAGGGAACATTTTTCCACATACTAGGGGACTGCCCGCAAATACAGCAATTCTGGCCACAGTGCTGCGACATCCTTTCAAGAATCCTGGCACTGACAATCCCCCGGTATCCCAAACTAATGTTGCTGGGGGTGGAGGGAGAGATAGAACTGTCACGATATGAGAGATTGTGCTTTTCAACAGCTACAACAGTGATTAAACGAAATATTGCTAGGGGGTGGGGCTTGCGGTCTTGCCGTAAATGGAACAGTGGGTCACAGATGTTCAGGTTTACATAGCTATGGAACAGAGAGTGTATAGAGCACACGGATGCCCGGAAAAAGCTGAGAAAATATGGCAACGGTGGGAGGATGCAATGTGAACTCCTTAACCTGTTTAATATAATTGCTACATGAGCATAAAGATAGTACAAGGATTGCATAACTGCCTATACGATGTATGACCAGCGCAAATCCAATGTCTTCTTCTATCAGTTCTTGCGGACTCGCTTCAATTAGGAGTCTATTGTTGTTGTATTAAGCATAAAATCAATAAAATGTGTTATTAAAAAAAAAGTCTTGCAGTCGTATTCTGGATTAGTTGGAGTGGGCGCAGGGAGGGTTTAGGCAGATTGAGGAAGAGGCTGTTGCAGTAGTCCAGCCTAGAGAGGACCAGAGCTATGCAGACAAGGAGTTTCTGGGGGATGGTGAGGAAAGGGAGAATGCCTCTGAGGAGATGCAGCTGAAAGTGGTCCTTCTTGGCAAGGTCCGCAATGTGAGAAGAGAAGGAGAGAGATGAGTCGAAGATGACACCAAGGCTTTTTGCCTCACAAGGGCGGCCAGAGAGTAGGAGGGAAGGAGGGAGCAGGGGTCCCATTGAGAAGGATTTCAGTCTCACAAGCATTAAGGCAGAGATTGTTATCACGATGCCTGAATAGCAGTCAGACAGTCAGGAATGAGAGAGGAAGAAGAGGAGGAAGTGGAGGGAAGCTTAAAGGAGAACTGTGTGTCATCTGCATAACACTGGAAGTTAGAGAGAAGGCGGAGATCAAATGGGCTAGAGGGGCGAGGTACATGTTGTAGAGCCACAGCGAGAGGTTAGAGCCCTGGGGGACGCCGCAGGTGGAGAGTGTGATGGTGGAGAGAAAAGGTCCCAATTGAAGCTGGGAAGGTTGGTCAGAGATGAAGGAGGTCAACCAGTCCAGTGCCAGGTTTGTGATTCCAAAGGTATCACAGAGCCAATTTATAAGAGTGGCATGATTGACCATATCAAAGGCAGAGGAAAAGTCAAGAAGGGTGAGGATAGAAGGAGAGTTGGAATAAAGATTTGAGAGCAAGTCTTCATGGGTGTTAAAGAGTGCAGTTTCCGTACCTCTGGCTGCTCTGAAGTCAGACTGGTGGACTTGAGATTCAGTGTGGTGGATCAGCTGGGAGATGACCAGCTTCTGCAAGAGTTTGCCCAGGAAGGGGGTAATAGAGATAGGGCGGTAGTTAGCCTGGGAGGAGGGGTCGGCAGAAGGCTTTTTGAGGAGAGGGTGCACAAGGGATTGCTTGAGAGGTAGCAGGAAGGAGCCAATGGCAAAGGAGTGATTGCAGAAATCAGCCAAGGCTGGAGCAAGGGATGCAATGTTATCCTTGATAGTTCAGTACGAGCAGGGGAGCACCTGTTTGGAGCAGACTTTCATAGAGAGGACTTGCCTAGAGATCTCATCCAGTGGTATGAGCGAGAAAATGAAGAGTGGAAGGGGAGGGGAGAGGGGGGCCAAGGAAGGCCTGAGAGCAGGTGAGGGAGAAGGGAGGGGTGAAGAGCAGAGTGAGGACAGGATGTCCTGAGTTTTGGTTAAGAAGTGAGGGGCCAGTGCAGTGCAGAGGGTCTGGGGTGGCAGAGTAGAAGTGGAGACTGCAGTAGGATTGGTGAGTTCCTTGCAGATTCTGAACAGTTCAGCCGTGTTATTAGTGGCCCCAGAGATGCAGGCTTGGATGTAGGCCTTCTTCTTCGAGCGGATGGAGAGTCTGTATCGCCTTGGGAGCAGGTGGCAGGACAGTCTGTCAGAGGATGTGCTTGAGGCCTGCCACTTCTACTTGGCAGCTCTGCACTTGCATTTCAGGGAGCTAGGTCAGAATCATACCAGGTGTTGCGCTTGGAGGCAGGCTTCATGCGGTTCCTCATGACAGGGGCAAGGATGTGCAGAGTGTTGGAGATGGAGAGGTGAAGGTTAGCAAGGGCTGTGTCAGGGTGATAGTCAGTGGCCGGAGTAGGAGGGGGAATGAAGGTGACGTCAAAAGTAGCAACTGGCATTTGCTTCATCAATCGAATTACAGAGGAAACTGGCTGTGCGGGCAGAGGCTTAGCCAGGGGACCCAAGAGATTCAGATGAGAGGACAGGAGGGCAGGATCAGGCCAGTAGAGGGGTGTAGTGAGAGGGATGGAGATGGGGATGTTTGCTGAGATGATGGCTCCAAGGTGTGACCGGCTAAGTGCATCGGACTGAAGGGAGAAATGGTGAGGGAAAGAGAGAGTTACAGAGGTTGTGGAACAGTTCAGATGTCGCATCAGGAGAGTCAAGGTGAATATTGGAGTCTCAGAGGAAGAGAAACTTGGAGGTGGAAGCCAGGAAAGAAGAGGTGATATCAGACCACTCTGAAAGGAAGAGGGAGGCCGGACCAGGGGTCCTGTAGATGGTGGCAAGAGTCAGCTAGAGGATTGCAGATACATCAAGACTGCAGATGAGGCATTCAAAGGAAGAGTAGGTCTGAGTGGGTATGATAGTAACATGGACCCATTCAGGGAAGATCAGGGCAACTACTGAGCTTAGAGAGGATCTTGTAGCACTCTGGGAGGAGTGTGGCAAGAATAGTGGCAGAGCTGGTAGTGAACAATGTCTCGCAGTGAGGACATCAAGGTCAAAGTCTTCAAGGAGGTGGAAGAGATCAGAAGAGTGTTTAACGGCAGATCGAGAGCTGAAGGTAGCTATGTGGAGCTGGTTGCCATCTTTAAAGTTCTTCTGAGGAGGGGTACAGGAATGTAATTAGCTTGTCTGGGGTGGTGAAGGGACCGAAGGGTAGGCAGGAGGAGGAGTGGCAGGAGAAGGGGCGAAGTTGTTGAGAGATGGATGACGCCTATCAAGAAGGAGAAGGTTGGGCTGAGAGCCGTGGGACATGACGGAGCCATACTGGTAGACATTTATGATGCTCTTAGAGGATGGGAAGTGTGCCAAGAGTACTTCCCATTGGGTTCCACCATTAAAGAATGAAGAAGAGAAAGGGGAGAAGACTGAGATCATATGCAGAATCCAAATGTCCGGGGAGGGAACGACAAAGAGGATGTCAGTGACAGTCTGCCTGGAAGAAGAATTGATGTAGGTGTCAGCGATGGGCAGGCCTGGATTGGAGACCAGGAGATCTTTCTTGACCTTTTTCCTTCCAGACTTCGAAAGAGAGATAGAATAGGTGATAAAGTAGCAGTTAGAGTAGATGGGGGGGATGGAGAGCACCATGGAGGGGGAGAGCAGAGAGATGGAAAGGGGGAGAAAGAGAGGGACAGAGAAACTGCACAATGTACGACGAACTCACCAGGCAGCCTAGCAGCAAGACTGGGGGGCGGCTAAATCAGGTGCATGAGAAAGGAAGTCCAGACCAGTAAACATAGTCCTGAGGCAGGCAGATGGTTAGCTTGGCGAAGAGGCTAAGAGTCTTGATCCTTTGCCAGCCTACTTTGTAGATTGTATGTCTAGCAAGGCAGACGCAGGGCAACTAGCCATGAAACTTCTCTTGACTTAGGTCCCCGCAGTAGGATCCCAAGAAATTGTGTTTTTGCTTTGAGGGGTCTTTGCTTTCATCCTCTTTCAGCATAAAATATAACTTCCCGACAGGGGTTTTGCTAGGTCTGGAAAAGATCCATGGCTACACTAATGTCAGGACTGTCGGGACTCAGGACTAGCTAGCCTTTTGGTTGTAGCCCCAGAGCTTCTATCCGGGACTACAACCAAAAGACCCAGAGCTATAGTGCCCTCAGCCCCCCACCCTCTAGTAACAGCTCTGCTATCCGAATCACCATTGCCTTCTTTCCCTCGTCTGGATATGCCAGTCTTCTGATGTCTCTTCACCAGTCTTCTGATGTCTCTTTATGTGGTCTCGTTTGATAATTCCAGCTGCCAGCAAGAGCGCGACACCAAATTTACTTTTCAGCACCTCGTCCTGCTTCATTCTGCTTTTCTACCCCAGTTGGCCGGGCTTGCAGCATGCACATCTGCAGAATGATTCACCGAGGTTTGTGCAATTCAATTAATCAATGTGTGCCTCTGGTGTGCCACACAGACACTAGCTGCCACAAACACCCTTGCAAATGCTATGAACCCAGACAGTGGACAAAATGGATGATGGGTCAGCCAAAGCAAACCTTTACTCAGGATCGTATCATTTGAGGGTCCTTGACAGGGCAACAGGATCTCCAGTGGTCAAGAGTAGTATTCTCCACCTTATGTATCCCACCGTGTGCCGGCATCTGATACCTGATGTATACAACTCAGCAAACAGTCCACATGAATCACCTGGGTACAAACGCAGTGCCCCACGTACAGCGTTTCCTAGCCGGATCTACACTCTCCCTAGTGCCTCGCGGGAATCCAGTTTCCCCCTTCTGAATCCACACCAGCCATAGAGGTTGCAGACAAAGTAACTGCGCAGGCAGCCTATTTCCGATTACTGCTGCCTATCAGTCTCAATTTGCCAATAATAATGCTATTAATAAGTTGAGATGAATTCCAGACATTTGGCCTCATTACGAGTTGAATGGTATGTGGTAAAAGTGGTGGTAACAGAATTACTGCCACTTTTACAGCACCACTGAATCAGGGCTACATATAAATGGTAACTAATTCCGCCAGCAGAATTATTGCCGGCAGAATTAGCGCCCATTTCCATGTACCACCGTTGGAATTACTGCAAAGAAGCAAAATGGTATTTCTGCCGCATTACAAGTTGAAATACTGCTGAAATGAGCACGATAATGGGTGGTAATTCCACCAAAAACACAGTGCAGTTACCTCCACCGAAATGGTGGCGATAAATGCATACATGTAATGAAAATCAAGTCACAGATGCACCCAATCTACAGGGCCATCTTAACAGTTTCTGAGGCCTGGGCACAAACATCCTTGCCCCCCACCCTGATGCCCATATCCTCCTCCCAACACCCTGAAGCCCATGTCAACCCCCACCCTGAAACCCTCACAATCCACAAAATAAAGGGATTGCATTCCTCGAGTCAAATTCAACAGAAACTTGTCTAGGCTTTAAATGGATCATCCAGTTCATATAATATAAACATTACACATCTCTGTGACCTGTTTCCCCAAGAGGGTGCTATATTGAAGACATTTTCACTTTGTTTTTCAAATAATATATTAATTTTGAAAGAAAAAAGGGAGAATTATTTTTAAGCTAGTATTTATTTATTAATAAAATGATAACCTAACAGTTCACCCTGACCATTGTTTTCTGTATGAATGTGACGAAAGCAAATGGACAAGGGGGGTCCTGGGAGTCTCTCTGCCAGACATTAGTCCTGGTTTCGAGAGACTTACCCAGAGTCTTTAGCTCACCATCTTTCACAGAGAAGAAATATCCCAAACATTATCAGTCTTTGTCCTGCCCTGCGGCATTCCAGCACCGAAATGCTAGGCAATTCTCCTCTGAACAAGAGTACCAACAGCATCTTGTGAAAGATAGTGAGCTAAAGACTCTGGGTAAGTCTCTCGTAACCAGGACTAATGTCTGGCAGAGGGACTCCCAGGACCCCCCTTGTTAATTTGCATTTTTAAGTAACTTTGGGTCTCACCCTAAGTTACTAGGGGAATCCAGACGTGGACCCCTTGCTCGCTATTCTTAGAGAGGCACAGATCCACCCTACTGATGAGGTCCAACCAGACCGAAACACGTGTCTGGGGTTTCTGTTGGTACTCTTGTTCAGAGGAGAATTGCCTAGCATTTCGGTGCTGGACTGCCCCAGGGCAGGACAAAGACTGATATGTTTGGGATATTTCTTCTCTGTGAAAGATAGTGAGCTAAAGACTCTGGGTAGGTCTCTCGTAACCAGGACTAATGTCTGGCAGAGGGACTCCCAGGACCCCCCTTGTTAATTTGAATGTGTCGAAAGTACATGCCCTACAAAAAATATTACACGACTAGACAGCAGAGAAAACAAAATGGCATATAACAAACATCAAACTTCACTTAGCATTTCTGTTCCTGCACACATAGCAGACAAACACATTCAGGTAATCATAGAAAGAATGAGATGAGAAGCACCCAGTGAGTATTTGCTTTCTACTGCCCAAGGCTGGTGTTGCCGAAACACTGCCAAGATTATACTATATATTTTCTTCTATATTTGAATATTGCAAAATAATTAATTTTGTAAGCACATTCTATCTCTTGAACCATTCCATGCTTAATGCTCAACACAGCTAAATAATTTAATATGGCGTCAAACATAAAGGTAAAACAAGGACAGTCAAGAGATGGATCTCCTTTGTCTTTTGTGGTAAGGTGGGCAGAGGGAAGGGTATGCTCTTTAGAGGGTTGTGTAGGTGAACCAGCAGTGACCCAAACAACACAGGATCGCAGTCCAAAATAAAGGGAATGTCCAACCCAGGTTCTATAAAATATATATAATTTAATTAAACACACCACTTGCAATAGAACCAATAGAAAATACTGTACAAAAGCCCACAACCGGATGAGGAACCGAGAAGATCTAAGAAGAAAATAGTACTCAGAGTGGTTCCAGGGGTGGTAGTTGAATTACTAGCCACAAAAAGGATATGTCAATGTGGAAAAAAGGTGTGATAGTGACTTAACCAATCTCTAGGACCCAAGTAGACCGAGGCGGCAGTTCAGGGTCAAAGTACCTGGATTAATTTCTTGGTGGGAGCTGAGTAGGGGCAAATGCAGTTGCTTGTGTTGCAGAAGGGAGGCTCACAATGTCCCAGGAGAGGGTGGTCCAAGGATTGCTTCACAGTTGAGCCAGGCCAAGTTGGGCTTTAGCAGCTGGGAGGGGTTGGTGAGTGACACTTCAGTGGTTCGAGTCAGTGGGCATTGGCCATCGAAGTGGTGACTTTGGAGGCATTGATGTGTAGGTCGATGAAGTGGCCATTCAAGGGCTAGCCAGGCTGAGCCATGGTTGTAACCTCTGCTCAGAATCAGCGTATGACTCACCAGCGATTTGGATTGCATCCCGACATTGAGCAGTCGATTCGGGCCTAGCAGGTGATGGGCTTAGCTAGGGCACAGGGCAGCGTTGAACTGGTTCGAAGTGCAAGCAATAGTTCAACTTGGTGGAGGAGACAAAAGCCGGCACCAGTGCCTTCCCTCCCATTCATGGTCTGATGAACACAAAGCAACCGATTTGGTAGAAGAGGGAGCTGCGTCTGGTCTGGCCCTCTGGCTGCTTTGAAGCCCGCTCAGGGGGACTCGAGGATAGGATGGTTCCGTTCATGGTCTTCTCTAGCAGCTTTAGGAGATTTTGGTGCATAGTGGTTAGGTCCTGGTCCACATCAAAGGTCACTCCCAATATGCCCTGGGAGTGGGTAGGGGGCAGATCTTCCTTCCACCTTCGATGGCTCCTTCTTTACCTCTGACTGAGGTCTTTGGAAAGCATAACCTTCCCAAGGAAGTCCAGTGAGCTCTTCTCAGGTGGATCTGTGTGACTTGAGAGGATCTGAGAGATCAAGAGAATCTAAAGAAGGTATGATTGGACTAAAGCTAGCCTGACATAGAGGTTCACACTCTATTCATGAATGGAGTGTTCTTTGCCCTTCTGATATCACACCAAAAGTGCTTTGCTCCAGAGGAAGTGGAGAGGGCAGGAAAAAGAGAGAGGCACAGAAACAAGATGGTGGACGTCTCCTTCCATTGACCAGAGCCTCCTGCCTACTCTAATACTGCCCCTTCCCTTCCCACTAAGAACAATTACCCTTGGAGAACCCTGGTGTGAGGCTACTCCTTTTGAATGGGTCTTCTCCATTGATGCATGGACCCAAGACAGCTGCCGCTGGTGGAGGGTGTTACCTGCCCTCACAAATTGATCAAAGAAGGGACCCAGTCCTCCAGGTCCCTGTCCTGCCATATGGAAGTCTCCACCCACCTGGCCAGAACACATATCACTTTCCACAGCAAAGCTGATTCAAAGGAACTGACACATGTGCGATATCAATTGGGAGGTGGCAGCCATGATCATAAATAGCACCATGCACCATGACTAAACACTCAGGCATAGCTTTATTTAAAGATTACCCTGCCAGCAAGGGTTATTCATGTTCATCATAGTTTTGGCATTGAGTTGATGAAAGGTGAATCTGGTTGGCATATTACCCTTTTGGAGATGTAATTACTCATTTCATTTTTTGTATTAATAAAAATATCACGTCTGCTTCAAGGTGTTATAACATAGCTCATCCTCGTCATTCCAACTAAGTTTCTGAGGTTCGGCATTCTTAAGTTTATCTGTCAGCTTGGCTGTTTTGTCCGAAAAGCTGAGGATAAACTTTCAGTAGTATCCTATTAACCCAAGAAAAGCTCTAAGATCTCTTTTGGTCTTGGGAGTTGGTGTATCTAAAATGGCTTTTACCGTCTCATTTTGTGGTTGTACATTCCCGTTCCCTACGAAGACGCCAAGATATTTTACGGCTGATTGAGCCAATCTGCATTTAGCTGGATTAGCAGTTAGGGCAGAGTTTCTGAGGACTTTCATGATGGTATAAAAATGGAAGAGATGGTTCTCCCAAGTCTTACTATAAAGGTATCACAGAGCAGAACATTTGATCCATGGCGCATTGGAAAGTGGCTGGCACACTGTGTAGATCGAAAAGTAGGACTTTAAATTGGAATAGTCTTAGTAGCGTTGGAATCGTGGTCTTTTCTTCATCTGGTCCATATACAGGAACTTGCCAGTACCCCATGGTTAAATCTAGAGTATATCAATTAGGTCATCAACGCGTGGCATGGGATAGGCATCGAAGTCTGATATGGCATTAACTTGACAGAGGTCAGTACAGAATCTCCAGGAACGGTCAGATTTAGTGACCAGCACGAAGGAAGAGGACGATGGACTTCAGGATGGTTCAATAACGCTGGCTTTCAACATTTTGTTGACTTCCTCGACCACTATATGCTTACGTGCTTCTGGGAGTCAATATGGCTTTAAGTGCACCACTTTACCTTTGGGTGTTCTGATATAGTGGTATGTACCTTTTACTCTTTCTGGTTTTTCCGAGAATACATCGGGGAAATGAAATTATTACATCCTTTAGATCTTGTTGGTGTTGAAGAGATAGCTCGGAAGGAATTAAATCAAAGTTATCTATATCTTTGGGAACCAGCCAGGCTAGTACTTTGGCATGGGTGGCTGACGGGTTCTCTTTCTACACTTTCAAGAGATTTACGTGATATAATTGGGTGCGCTACTCTATAAGTACAAATACAGGTTCCCATTCTTTCTACTATTTCATAAGGTCTTTACCATTTAGAGACCAGCTTGTTCTCTGAGGTTGGTAAGACGACCAGTACTTTCTGTTCTATAGAGAATGATCTTAAATTCACATTCTTGTCATAAGTGGCTTTTGTTGGCTTTGATCTTTTTCCATATGAGTGCAAACTAAGTCTCGGACCAACTTCATATGTTCTCGCATTTGGGTGGTGGTTTGCGAGATGTGAATACGGGCCTCCTCTCGTTCTTCCCAGGTTTCCCAGGGCATGTCCAGGACATCTCTTCCATATAGCAATTCAAAGGGAGAGAAACCTGTGGAATCTTTTTTTTTTCACTGTGAATAGTACCCATGGGATCATTCAGTCCCATTCTTTCCCGTCCTTGTCTACCAGTTTTTGTAGAATTAATTTAAAGTTTTTATTTTTTTTTTTTTTTTTTTTATTATTATTGAAACACCAAGCATTGTGACATCAGACTTTTATTACAATGTGGTCCTATGTATCCAAAAAGAAGGGAGAAGAAGAAAAAGAGAAGAGGACTTCTCCAAAACAAGCAAAGGTCCATCAGACTATCACCGTCCGCTCGAGCCACTTCTGAAAATCCTGGATGAAACGTTGTTTCAAATAAAGTTTGTGTCGAGACGTAGAGAGTCCAAGTAGTCAACTACGGCACAGCTTAATTTTATACAGTGTCCGGCTGCCGCATATGACCACCAATCTCGACTAATACAGTCCACAGGAATGAAGTCTCCCAGATGCGTCATCCGTTTGGCGGTGGTATCTTTGCATCTAGTGAGGAGATGTTCAGAAGTTTCGGTTTCACAGTGACAGAAACGACATATATTGTTACTCACTTCTTTAAAGTGACGACTCCACATCATTTCTTTCGTTTTTATGGCATTTAAACGAAACCTTAGGAACTGCTCACGATGATGTCGAGACGGGCAGTGTTTTAGGTAGTTGCTTGTAACATTTAGCTTAAGTGCCCCAACTCCAGCGTCTAAGGTGGTCGGTTTCAAGAGACGTGAATCATTGTTCGAAATCCAGCACCATTGTTCGAACTTTTTTTTTTTGCTAGTTGTGGTCTCTCTAGTAGATCGTTCAGGTTGAGATCAGCAGTGGCTAAGATTCTCAGCATGATTTGCTTCCACTCATCGAGAAGTTTCGAATTCCCTGTGTTACTTGTCGTAGAGAAAATTTGGAATGCAGGGGCTGTCGGAGACAAATTCATCTTTCGCATTACTGTTAAGGACTTCCACATTACATGCGAATGTAGAGAATTCAGTTTTTATTGAATATTTCTACCAAGCCATCGGTTTGGGGGTGGTACACAGAGGTTTGCAAGGTTGTAATGTGGAGTAGCTCTTTAACTTCGGCCATAAGCTTACTCATAAAATTCGAGCCCTGGTCCGTTAGTATTTCCTTGGGAAGACCCGACCCTGGAGAAATACGGTAGAAGATGTTTAAGGATCTGCTGGGTGGTATTATTTTGCATTGGGAATGCCTCAGGATATCGGGTTTCATAATCCACGATCCAAAGGACATAATTATTGCCTAATCTGCCAGTTTCAAGCGGTCCAATTACGTCCATACCAATTCTTGAAAAGGAGATTTCTATAATCGGCAACGGATTCAGAGTGGCAGGTGATAGTATGTGCGTACTGGTTTTCATATATTTCGCATGTCTGTATGAAAGTTTTTACATCAGCATGGATACCTGGCCAGTAAAACCTTCCACCAATATGCGCCTGGGTTTTAGATTGTCCTAAATGCCCCCCAGTAAGGTGGGAATGCGCGATTTCAAGAACAACCTTTCTGTGTCTTTTGGCTATTGACAATTGTGTTTTTACCATACCCTATGGGGAAGTTTATTTTCTGTAAAACAATTCTTGTTTTAGAAAGAAAAAGGGACTCCCCTTCTCTAAGCCTTCTTCTTCCGTTATAGCCTGTAAAAATACTTCAATGAGAGCTGTATCATTTCGCTAGGCAAAGGCTCGGTCTGGGTAGATGGTAGGTTCCTCTGAATTCCTTTCTTCGATGTTAATTGATTTATCAGCTTCCCCAAAGTCTAAGTTACCTCTTTATCTGGTTCACTTTTTTAAACTGAGAAAATAGAGCTCTTTCCACATTCCCCTGGGCAATTTGATCTCCTTGATGTACCTCAAAAGGGATCTTGCCATGGTTTTGTAAGAGAACCTTCACATCTCCCCTACAGTTGGGATCAGTAACACCTGCTAAAATGTCTATCCCAAACTTCCATGCTAGGCCAAATTTTGGGGACAATCGAATTTATCACCCTGGAGGGGGTATCAAAACAAAGTCTGTAGGAATCATTCCTCTTTTCCCAGGGGGGTGGTAGATTCCCTACTATTACAGATATCAAACTGTGTTGATTCCTTGGGGGCACTCGTAGGGCTAGAGGCTCTCTGACTACGTTTTTGAAAATGTAGGGTTCCCCATTTAGTTTCAATTTGTCACATCCCACGGCTGACACCATATATGAAGAACTCATGTAGGCAACAGTAAAGACAGACACAAGTGATCACAGTTCAAGGGTGTTTATCAAACTGTAAATGCAGGGTGGAAAAACACCTAACCTAAATCTAAGATGAGAGCAAGCGTCGACCATCAAATGAAAAATAAGGCAGTCCTTGTGGCGTTGTGTGAAAATAAAAAGGCCTATACTAAAGAAAAATATTGCAATTTCGTACAGCTAATTACAGAAAGAGTGTGGGATAGGATTTCAATAAAGAAAGAAGTGTTTACAAATAATAAGTCAGGATGTGATTGCCAGGGTTCTCCCATCCCCACGTTTTGAGCACGGGACAAGGCGGATCTCCTGAGCACAGCACACACTCGAGCTTTCCCAGCAAGAGCCGACAGTTCTATATTAGCTATCGGGTTCTTCAATGGTTAAGTTTCTTTTCACAAAAGTCTCTTGCCTTAGAGGACCTGATGTTTTCAACAAGCAAACATAAAGTTCTGTTCCACATATACTTTAGGTGATGACTTCATCACTGGGACTCCCTCTTCCGGGCATAGACCTTTCACAAGTCGTATTCAACAATCAACTAAACACTTCCTTTCTCAATGAACTTTGGGGGATGACTTTTCACCCCTGGATCTCCCTCAGCCAGACTCGGAACCCAAAAAACAACGGGGTCAGTTCACTTCTCCTTGTCTTGCAATACTTTGTGGTTTCACAAATCTTAATGTCTTTTCAAACAATTTAGTGTGGATATCCTTCAATTAGGTTCACTGTTTACAACCTTTGCAACACACTATTCATGCGCTTACTTCACCAAGCAGGATTAATTTCCCTTAGCTTCCCAATCATCTGTCGGTCAAAGACTTTCGACGGTCCAGAGGATTTTCCAAGACCCCGGTATGACCACTTTGACCTCTTCCGCATTTTCCCAAGGCCTTCTGGTTATGGTAAACTCCACCATTGGGTAATCACCCAGAGTTTCCTGCGTGAGCACCCACGTGGTGTCAAGACTCCTCTGTTGCTGGTTTTCCCCCTCTTTAATCCAATATTTCTTTATGCTTTACAAAGTTTAAATGTAGCTGTTGGCTTCTTTTCGTTTAACACAGTTTGGTTTCTTAGAGATACTCCCCACAACTCACCGGCTGTAATGAACCACTTTGCTTTCTTTCTCCTTGGAGTCAAGGTTGATACCACAGAGACAACCATCTCTCCCCAGCTTGGTAATCAATGGAGGAGGGTCTTGTTGACCGTTGACAACTGTTGCAACTCACGCTGGCTATTGTTTGCAGATTTATGATTCCTTCTGCAGAGGTTCCACATGCCTGGGTTGGAAAGGGCAAGGTCGACTCTCTCCTTGTCACCCTCTCGGTCTGCACTGTCTTTCTGCTCTTCTTGAACTGCCGTGCTGAGTTAGCTCTCACATCGTGCGGTATGCCCTGCTCGTCCTGTGCTCTTGTGCTCCACCTTTTATCCCTGTGGGGAAGGGAAAGGGCTGTCATGTGTGTGTGATTCTGGTCAATTGCCTGACTTTGCCTGACCCTTGTATTGGGACATGTCAGGTAAATGGCTTTGGTCTTAGTCATTGTCTTTCGTGTTGTGCAAAAGTGTTTGTGTGGGAAAGAGGGCAGACGTGTTTTGGAACATCCTATGTGGAAGGATGGGGAAAAGGTGGTGAAAGACGGGGGATACCTCAACTATCGTGTCCCACTCCCACTCCCCAAGGACCCCCCATCCAGGTGATCCTCCCTCACTGGTCCACCCCCAGGAACTGGATCCCATAGCGATGGCCGTGTCCTGGCCACCTGGATAACATATACCCGGAGACTAGCTAGGGAGACACCTTCAGATTTTTCACACCACCCATTGACTACCCATGGCTATGCTGTTCCCTATGGCCATTGCCACCCAGTTTCTGCCCCTCCCAGCGCAAAACGTCTCCTCATGTGAACTCTTTCAGCTCACTTTATTCATGCCTTGCCAGCAAACGTTGCTCTCAAAGTGCCTGTCAGTGTTTTTTCAAGGCAGCCTTCTGAGAGCTAATGACTTCACTGTAGATGTAAGCAAGCTACTGGTGTAATAAAAATGTCAACCAGATCTGCCTTCAGCCACTCGCTTTATAAGCACTATCTTTGTCCTTCACTGAAGTTTCATTAAAAACAAGCATTGGCAAAGCTAACAGTTTTGGCTTTTGTATACGTATTAGGCATTTTTCAGATACTTCTACCAGAACCATTTTGCACCTGCTACCATCATTTCCCATGCCTACAATAAAGCCCAAACTGTTGGCATTGCCAGTGCTTTTTTTTTTCGTGTATCAAATGTGCCTGCAGGCACACACTCACAAAGCATTTGTTCTTTTCAGTGTCTAAATGATGATGTAAATAAGAGAAGAAATAAAGAATGCAAAATGTTTTCTGGCTTCGTGACTTTGCAACACTTCATGAAGTTCGACCCTCCCACGTTGGGCAGCAGGTGTTCCCTGTTTGTCCACTCATAAAAACCTCTCTGCAATCTACTCAGAAATAGTACATAAGGCCCGAAAATGACCCAAACACACTTTCCAACACTATGCTGCTAGCTCTCGCTAACTGGGACATGCAGCACCTCCTGCTCCACTCTGTAATGGCTGAACACGGAGACAATTGCAGAGGTACTGGCCATGATCCATGACAACACCCAGAGCAGGGTCAATATCAGGACTGCCCTACCTCTACTGCTTAAGCTTGTGTCGGTGCTACACTTACTTGCCAGTGCCACCTTCCAGCACACTGTAGGCATGCTGCTTGTCACAGTGCACTTTTTCACTTGTGCTCGGGCAGGTGCTGGAAGCATTCCTGTGCCATGCATCCCAGCACCTCTCCTTGCCTACCACCCTGGCATAGATAAATGCCACAAAGGCACATTGCTATGCAGCAGCCCAAATGCCAAACATAATTGCATTGCTTGATTACACCCATGTGGAGGTGGTTGCCACCCGGGCATCTGAAGAAGCATGCCGCAACAGAAAGCAGTTCCACTCCATAAATGTGCAGGTTACGTGTGACGCTGACCTGAAAATAACACACTGTTGTGCCCGCTTTTCTGGATCCACCTACAATGCCTTGGTCCTGCGTAACAGCACCCTACCTGCATACATGGAGAGTCACAGAGGGCAATGGTCATGGAGGCTGGGTGAGTACAAGGGCCATCATACAGTACAATCTTGCAGCACCAATTCAATGCTATGTGAAGGGTGTGGGCGTGTAACATTACTACTACTGATCAATGCATACCCTGTCCAGGCCATTACATACGGGACCTGCCCTCTCAAGCTGCACATGACACCCACCAACCCACAGCACTAGGCCCAGCAGGACTGTGCATTAGAAGGGCAGCAATGCATATTGCCCCAACAAGTAATTCATGCACAAACAGAAGACTACAGGAACCACACTGCTTAGGGCACATATATCTACACAGCCAATGCAACATTTCACCACTGCACAATGACAATGTAACACTGCCAGGCACACTTGGCATGGCATGTACACTGCAAACCATGTATGTGAATCCATTGGTGCAGGAATGCACAAACCTCAAAGATGCACAAAAACAACAAATCACCCAGCAAGGCACTACTTGACAGCACAGCACAAGCTCAACACACACAACATGCACATTTGAAATCCTATCAAAGGCCATGTCTGTCATAACTTGTTTGTGAGCTGTGTGAACAGTGTATCTCTAAGTGACAATGCATATGCACCCCGTAGTATATTACATATCATTAAATTACTGTGAATGAAAACCATGTTGTACAAATGCAACATAATTGCATCAAGAGGGTGTTCATCAACAAGACATGCACCAGGCTATTCATTCCCAATGTACTGTGATTGACATCTGTGTCCTATGTTTTGCAGGTGACTCTGGTTACCCCCAGAAACATTGGCTGATGACACCTGTGTTTAATCCACGTACACCACAGGAGGTGGCCTACAATGAGGCACACGTCAGGACCAGAATTTGCATTGAGTGGACCTTTGACCTGCTGAAGGCACATTTCCAGTACCTGAACCATACCAGAGCCACCCTGATATACAGGCCAGAGAAGGTTACCAGATATGTTTTGCTTGTGCCATGCTGCACAACATCTCCCTCAGGTGAACTGTCCCCATGCCCCCTTATCTGTATATGCCTCCCTCTGCAGACAATGATGCACTGTCCTCAGATGCAGTGCTACCGCACATTGAGCGTGAAGAATCTAGGGACAGATGTCTGGTGTGGCAGCAATTAATTCAACATTTTTCCTAGACACATTACTTTTCTAATGTATCACACTTTTATATGTATGCACATTTTGAATATATCACCTTCACACAAAAAGTATTGTCCTCACGTTTCTTCTAGCAAACATTATTTTATTTTCAACTGTAGTGAGCATCAGTCCCCAACAACCCTTCCCTCCCATCTACACAATACACAATAGCCCTTTCCACCCACCGCGTAATTCCCCAAAGCCCTTCCCACCCACCTACCTGGTTCTCAGTGAAATATTGTCATGTATGTAGAAGTCATTTACCTGGCCTCTTCCCCTTGCAAGCCTACTCGGGCAGTGTACAGGCCACATTGTGAAGCCAGTGTGCAGTGGACTTGCAGGCAGTGACTCTTCTGTGAGCGTGACAGAGCTGGAAGGTTCTGAATCCTGACCCTGGATGTGTTGCAGGGTGAGGAGCATGCTAGTGTCCATAGATTCGTCAAAACCTGACATGCCTTCTGTGTGCTCCCTCATCCTCCGGTCCACAGTTGTGCCATCTACAAATGATGGTCGGGTGACCTTGCTATTCTCAGTGAGGGAGCCCTACACACTGTCCAGTATTCCCTGCAGATGCTCCACCTGCATGTCTGCCAGGTTTTCTATGGTAATCTGTTGGTGCACCATGACATCCAGCCTTTCCCAGATTGCATCCAGTGAATGCTATTGCCTGGCCTGTGGAATATGGTGACGGCCAGGGTGGAAGCACAGAGACCTGAAGCCTGTGTCTTCTCCAACAGTTGTACCACTGGTACCACTCCCTGTATCCAGCTCACCCTGGTGATTGGATAGGTCATATGCCTCATGCGACCAGTGTGATTAAAGGGGCTGATGGATGGGTGCAGGTGTTGTGCCATGTGTTACACTGAACTGAGGGAACACCGCAGCGTCCGGCTCTGGTGTGGCGGTCGCAGCTGCAGAGAGTGCCATACCTGCAGCTAGATGTGGAGTGCTGGTGGAGGGGCCAATGAGCACAATTGTGAGGACTGTGGCTGCCTCACCACTTGGCAGGCTGACATGCTTCATCTGTGCTCTGGCCCTGGTGCTGCACTCATGCTCTTCCCCTGGCTGGCCTGCGCAGGGGTCGAGATTGGTGCTCTGTGTGAGGGTTCTGAAATGTGAACCCCACTTTCCCTACCCTGACAAGGATTTCCCTGCCTAAAATAAACTGAAGGAAACACTCCAACAAAAGGTTTCTGTCCCTTATACTTATACGTACAGTAACTCAACAAGATAATGCATGGCAGTTCAAATGCAACAAAAACATAACAGTTAAGTTCACCATCTAATAACAATCTCTACTTATGATCTGGATACATTTCCCTTTCCCAGACTCAAACGAGATTCTGTTCCACAGTTCCAAAGGAAATCCTGTTCTGTAAAAGTTCTAACACAGGTCTTGTGACTCTAACTTGACAAAACTCCAGTGGTTCAACAAAAGGTCTTCCTCTTGTAATAGTGAGAACCAAAGTAATCTTCTTCACATAAACAAAGAATATTTCCTTATTTCACACATATTAACATACATTGTATAATGACTTGAGAGAGACGGGACACAGAGTAACCAACCAGCCATCCCTATGAGTCACTGTAGTGTAGTCATAGAACTGGCCCATTTCCACCTAACCGCAGACCAACATTGAACAGGGACGTTTTAGGGGGAATTCTCAGAAATGTGCTAATTCCCTCTTCCTTAGAGACCCCCAGCAACTTTGCTGGATTTTGAGGACTTGATTTATTTAACCTGGAGAAAGTGTGACCCTTTTTTCCCACTCTCTCATGTATTTTACTGTGATTTGAACTCTGTGTTCCTTTTGGTTGTGGAGAGTGACAAACTCCATAGGCATCATCTTTTACATTGTGTCACACAGCACCTTCAGTACAGTGACACAGGGAAGTCTTTCAGATTTCCCAAGGTTTACATAGCTTCTCTGGGATAAACTACTGTTTCCCAGTGCAGTAAAGTGAAATTGACTTTACTTACCTTTGTAACTATCTAGACCCAGCATACACTATCTTACCATAAGGTGCTGGAGGGGTTACCTAGTATCCCCTTTGCCTAGCTTCTCATGTAACATTTTTATGTTACCCTTTCCTCACTGAATGGCTGGTGGCAGTGGTTTTGTTTTAACTACTGTGCTGTGCATTTACCGTTGGCTGCATTTGTCAAAATGTCCCAGTCTTCTTTTTTGGCCATTTTTTTGTGGAAAGGTCATTCTTGAGATTTACTCTGCGCGGCAAACCAGGATTGGTCCCATTGTTCGCTATGTCTTTGGTGGGATTCACGAGTTAAGCCTGCCTCTTGCTCCAGGGTATCTGGGGTAGGCAGGAAGTGAGGGAGGTGCCCAAAACTCACTATGCGCATAGGAGACCCAAATGCACTATGTAGTGATTGGCCGGCTGATTGTCCGGCAAGGACAGCAACCCTGCTGGGTGACTGGCAGCTAGGCTGCAATGAATGGGAGAGAACTGAAGAAAAGGCAAGGCTTTTGGCTTGGAAGGCAGAGTCGACCACTGGACGATGGAACTGAAGAAGAACTTTAAGAGGACGCCTGCTGCAACTCCTGGACCATTGGCTTGCCCGGTGAAGCCCTGCTGCTGTGCTGAAACTCCAAATTCGTATTGACAGAGAAGCCCCTGCAAGGACGACTTCTCTCTTTGAGTTGGTGGGACCAATCAAATCCAAAGTAAGCCACATGGACATCCTTCTCGGAGCTGGTTGAATTTCCACAGAGCTGCTGCTGGAAACCGTATAGCCAGGGAGAGGACCACCAGATTGTGTGCGTTGCTTTTAAGCTGGCTCAGAGCTCCAGGAAGATCCTCCGAATTCCCAGGAAGCAGGACTGACTGAGCCTGAGCCCCTTAACAGAGTGTGGGAGCCCAGAAGCAAGGAAAACCCCTCTCGATAGCCAGGAACGGCAGTGTTGCTATTTGCGGTAGACGCGAGGAGCTGAAATGCTGAACAGCCACTGATTTGAAGATTGCCGGTTGCGAGCAGTGACCGTCCCATTGCAGTGCAGGAGTCCCCAGAAGTCCTCCCTCTTGTCCCCATGACTGAGGCCCAGGAACAGTGAGATCTGCAGAGCTGCTCAGGAACAGATATCATCTGCTGCACTTTTTCTTCAATACCAAGGTACTGTAAAAGTCTGAGAGAACTTACCTCTTACTGTAGAGTTGCTTGCATCTTCTACTACTCACAAGTCCAACAGCTTATGGCCCTAAATTGATTCTTCTTTTTCTTGAAAGACTTCTAAAACATTGTGCAAATACTTTTCTACTTACCTACAAAGAAGTGCTTCAAATCATATAGACTTTTGCCCATTGACTTTGGCTTAGTCTGTTTCACTGAATGAATCTTATTAGGGGGATCTGGAAAGTATTTGCCTTATGAAGAATATTTTGTGGTCTCTTGTATGACCTAATAACCTTTTCCTTTGGCTTACTCTGAATTGATTCTAAATGCAACAGTGATACATTAATGGGGTGTAGGTTGTGTCTGTGGGCCATCCTGTTAGGGAGAATTCTCAAGAATGTGCTAATTTCCCCTACCTTTCGAGACCCCCAGCAACTTTGCTGGATTTCTAGGATTTTCATTTTCACCTGGAAAGAGTGTGAGCCTTTTTTCCCACTCTTTCATGTATTTTGATGTCTGTTTTACTTTAGTGTTCTTTGGATATGGAGTTTTAAACAACTCCATAGGCATCATCTTTTTCTTGTGTGTCACACAGCACCTTCAGTGAAGTGACACACGGGGGTCTTTCAGACTCCCCCAGGTTTAAATACCTTCTCTGGGACTGACTGCTGTTTCCCAGAGAATGTAAAGTTAAATTGACTTTGCTAAGCTTTTTAAATTCATAGACCCAGCACACACTATCTTCCTATAGAATGCTGGAGGGGTTGCCTAGCATCCCCTGGGTCTAGACACTCATGTAACAGACATATGTTACCCTTTCCTCTTGAAATGGCTGGTGGCAGTGGTTTTAGAACGTACTACCATGATTTTTCCCGACCACGAACACCAGTAGCTAAAAATCGGGTCAGCCATGTTTTCCAATATGGCACCCAAGACCTATCTATAAAAACAGACTCCGGTCAAATTTTTTCACTGTTTCTTTTAGGAAAGGTCCTTCTAGTGTTTGTCTCTGCACGCCAAACCAGGTTTGGTCCCTTTGTTCGTTGGCCTTTGGCAGGTTTCAGTGCTGAAGTCCTCCTCTGGCGCTACAGAAGGGTCTTAGTTTTGTTCCTGAATACGGATCCTCTTTATTTGAAACCAAGATTGAGTTATACAAATTTGTTATGAAACTCAAGCTAAAAGTTTTCTTTGATGAATTAGATACACATTCACAAGAAAGATCTACCACCACTGGTCCTGATTACAAAGGATTTTGAGCCAAGAGTGGCTTTATACCTCCAATCACGGTACCATCAATAGACATATTTCAAAAGCTTGTCACTAAAGATCTGGAAAGAATAAGCTATAAATCACCACCTCATAAAAATCTCAAACCACACGAGATGAAACTGATTAAGGATCTTTACAGCAGTAAAGATATCACAATACGGCCAGCCGACAAAGGGGGTGCATTAGTCATTATGAATACAATTGATTATGATGTAGAATGCAGGAGGCAACTACAGGATCACACAATGTATGCCCCTTTAGATCAAGATCCCACTATGTCAATTAAATTGGATCTAGAGATGTTACTGGATAAGGCCATGGAACTTGAATGGATCAATGAACACACTCGCAAATACTTAAATAACCAGCATCCAAGGATTCCTAATATCTATACCATACCCAAAATTCACAAAGATCCAATTAAACCACCGGGAAGGCCAATTGTGGCAGGTATGAACAGTATCCACCAACCATTGGGTATTTACATCGATTTCTTTTTACAACCATTGATACAGAATACCAACACATACATCCGTGATACCACACATTTTTTACAGAAATTGAAGATCACTCCTTCCAAACAAGATTATTTAATGTTCACCATTGATGGTAAAAGTCTGTACACATTCATATCTCATGATCTAGGAATGGAATCTGTGGAATGGATATTATTGCAAGCACCTGACATCCAAGCTAAGAAAGAATTCATACTCACTATTTTACAATTCGTAGCAGAGAACTCATATTTCCAATATAAAGATCAGTTTGTCTTACAAATGTCTGGTACATAAATGGGTGCCACTATGGCACCCACATACACAAACTGCTTCATGCATAAATATGAGATGGATCATGTACTTAACAAAAACGAATGGAGTAAGAACATCCACCTATGGGTAGGATATATCGACAATATCTTTGGAATTTGGGCAAGCACTGAATCTGAATTTAATATCTTTTTTGACTACCTCAACAACATTGACAACAGAATTCAATTCACCAAGGAAACATCTAGTAGCATGATTAATTACCTCTATGTAAATATAGAGAAGAAAGAGAAAGGCTATAACACCACTCTGTTTTGTAAATCCACAGATCGTAACAACCTGTTACATCACTTGAGTTTCCATCAACCAAGCCTGCTAAAAAACTTACCATACAGTCAGCTGCTACGAGTAAAGAAAGTCGTGAGTGATCCGGAAGATTATCTATTGCAACAAACTGAGATGAAAGACAAGTTCCTTGCAAGAGGATACAAGAGTGATGAATTAGATTCAGCTACCCAAAGGGTTAATGTTTTGGACTGTGATACATTACTAGCAAGCACTCAAAAACCGAAGAGAGAACTTAAATCACCAGTATACGTCTCAAAATGTTCTTGTCAGAGCAACAGAATTAAAAATACCATTAAGAAACACTGGGGTATTTTTAAGAATGACATCAGAGTACAACATCTGTTTGACGAACTACCAGTTTTTGCCTACCAAAGAAGCCGGAACTTACATGACGAGTTAGTGAGAACAAGACCGCCAATGAAAGAACCAATCACACAGCGCACTGGAACATATCCTTGTTTACATTGCAGTAACTGTAATCTTGTGATTAAGGGCAATGTAGTATACCACCCACATACAGGCAAGAAAATCTTTCTAAAAACATATGGCACATGTGACAGTATTAATATCATTTATGGAATTAAATGTCCCTGCGGTAAGTATTACGTGGGGCAGTCTACCAGAGCAGCCAAGACATGCTGGAATGAGCACCGCTCATGCATTCGCAATGAGAACGTAAACTCTGCAGTAGCTCGACATTGGGTCAACAAAGGACACAGCCTAACACAGATAAGGTTTCAGATTTTAGAAGTCTTAACTAGAAATAATCCTCATGAATATTTGGATTTACGATTTAACAGAAGAGAGACCTTCTGGATTGACAAACTAGAGAGTTTAACTCCCAATGGACTTTACAAGGAGATTAGTGTCCATTGTTTTATTTGAATAATCTATTTATTTAGTTGTTTTGTTCATTTTTCAAATCAATCGAAGAAATGTTCAAGATATTGGATTGATGTGGATATACACTTTGGCTAACACAGTATGTTTCTCTAATACTACCAGAAATTCTTTATGTAAATACACTTTGTGAACACATTGATAACCATGATGTTTAATACACAATTGGGATGTGTTGTCACACTATTACCTCGGTCACCTTAGGAGAATCCTTTAAGTTGTATTTAAGTTGTATTTCTTTCTGTACCAAAGTACCGTGATTATGCACCCTCGAGACTTTCCCCAGACTATTTTTTGTCTGGGACCCGAGGTGCTGCCCATGGTGACACCGCCTGTGTCTCTGGGTGCTTAATTCTTATGTATGTTCATTAATAACAATATGTTAATAATAATCAGCGTAACAGCAATCATTTTGATTAGGTTCGATGTATTACAGAGTAATCTGCTTTAGTAGTATTTTTTTCATTTCTATTTTTATTTTTTATTTTCTATTTTTACATTACACACGGAATTATAGTTTCTATTCCTTAGGTAGTATATACCTCTTTTATGTCAATACGGCAGTATATTCACATATAACATCACTGTAGTCCACGCCGTGTTGTTTGCGACGCGGCTACGTGCAGCAAAGTGGTTCAGTTGCCATGCCAACGGACAAACAGGAAAGTCACGAACTCACCGTACGCGTACTGCTAGCTGCCGAACAGAGACAGAAGCTATCCCCGCCGACAGGTGGGTTTAATATACAGCGCTCATCATTTTTATAATTTTTTACATTATACTAGTCTACTTTATATGGCCACGTAGCACTTACACGCAATTCTCTCATTCCATAGAACACATAAAGTTGGGGTGCTGCCTGCTACCTGAATACGTTTCACAAGGCAGCTACGTTGATTTGATGCATCCTCACAGCATACATAAGGATTTCATCCTGGTTTTTACACGGTCAACTATCTCAAAGGTAATTCATTTTCAGAAGATTTTTTTTCTACTTATCCGGAACCATTCACACTTAACTAATTTTCTTTTTATCATTTCTTTTTGGCACGTGTGCTTTGATGACATTTGACAACATTTGAACATGGTATGTTGTGTGTTATTTTAAATTTTGAATATTAGTTTATGTTACTCTGATGATTTAACTGTATCATGTAAGATTCGCCCTGATGAAGGAGGAAACTCTGAAATGCATTGGAAATTGAGTCTAACTTCATGGATATGTTGACTGCTTCCTCACTAAGATATCATTAGTGACGTATTTTTGAGGATAAACTTTATGGATAAAAACTTGTTATGGAGACTCACGGCACAGACTGATTTTTTTGAATTTTGGTTTAATCTTTATACTTCAAAATAAGAAAAGTTACACTTGCGATCTATAAACTTTGAACCTCTACATCCCAAGTTGGCACTAACAGAAAGTGATTGTTTGGCTTGGTATTATCACCCAGCCTTTTGCTACATATGGATTTTTTGAGTCGGGGTGTCTCCAGACTCTTCACAATCAGCTCCTGAAACTCTTCTATTAATTTTGAAATCGTTTTTTCAGTCAAAATTTTCTAAATATTTTTGAACTCTAATATAAGGTGATTAACATAGCGGTGCCCACTCATTTTTGCTGTGCCACAAAAGTAAAACACAAACAAAATACATGGAAGAGTGGGAGAAAAAGGCTCACACTCTTCCGAGGTAAAAAATCCAAATCCTAGAAATCTAGCAAAGTTGCTGGGGGTCTCAAAAGGTAAGGGGAATTAGCACATTTTGAGAAATCTCCCTCACACCGGGGGGGGGGGGGGTAGGGGGGAGGTTAGAGCACTTGCTGCCTGGGGTGATCCCAAGATGGGATACGCAACAATTTGGTGCCCTTTGTGGGACCTGTGGGCTCACCAACCTCTCATTAAGTCACAGCAGACATATGTGCCTTGCTGTGTCAAGCAAGAGAGTGCTCATGGTTTCATTAATTCGTCTTTTCATCGACAGTGAAGAGTGTGGTGGTTTCATATATTTAGGAAAGGCCTTCCACATCCTTTAAAAAGACATTTAGATAAAGAGTGAAAGAGCTTACTTACCTCTGCTAGAGAAAGGCACATTACAAAATAAATATCTCCTGACAGTTCATAAACAAAGAACACGTGGGTGTGCTGAGACAGATTTAACAGTACTAGCGTCCTAAAACAGTAGGCACAAATAAACACCTGTTTAAACTGTACACCATGAGTACTTCATAAAAGTGCACAGATGCAAGTAATCCTTCTGGAGGTAAGACAGAAGGGGTACTTGAAATTATGGCTGATGGGACATATTTCTTAAATCCAGATGAGTGTTGGCCTGGTGAATTCCTGGTTGTCATAATCAGGATTTCATAATCGAGGTGCATAATCGAGGTGCAATAGCCAAAGATGCAGATTTCTGTCCCTACGAGGTGCTGTATGCTTATGCAAAGATGCCATCAGTTATAATTAGAGGTTATTTCAGGTGCCTAGGTGCCTAGTATATTGTGCACACCAGGCTAGGATTACTTAAGTGCCTAATACTAAGCCAGAACTCTGTCTGTCAAGAACAAGGTACATCAGTTATTTTCTAAATGGTCTGCAATACCCTCCAGGTAATGCTAGGCATGGACATGTAGTTCAGGGTACTTGGAACTATGAAAAAACCACTGGGGTTTCACCCCATCAGAGTTAACCATTTCAATAGATGATAGAGAGCAGTGTGATTCTAGCCTATCAGCTTAGAATCAGGAGATAACATATGAGTCCATACAGTCTGACTTAGACTTACAAACAAATATCACTGTCCGGTGTTCCTTCTCCTTAATGATTAAAGAATCTTCTAAACAACAAGTGTTAGACAAGACTGAAAAACAAGCACTGGCAGGCAGCCCCTCTGCCAAAACAGAGGGTGTGAAAATCCTCCATTTTACTTCAAGAGGTTCCCTAAGAGAGTGCATAAGAAATCCTTTTATGGTTGGCCAAATACACAACCAAATACTGATACAGTGCAAGTAAACGCTACCCAGATAAAACAAGCGGGACACCTCCTCTAACTGTAGTAAGTGACAGGCTTAAAAAACCGTGAGGCCCTTACCTGGGGTCAACCCATAAACATGTAATGACAGTGAGCCTAGCATAGTGAAGTACGATTAAGCGCATATGCAAACAAATGCAGAGCAAAAGTGGCGTTTTCTTTTAGTTTAGCCCCTAGCAGGAAGGCAAGCAGCAGTAACTTACCTTTATACTGAGGAACCCGACGCTTGGAGCAGGAGAAAATGAATTTGTAGGTGGGATTGAACCCAGGACGTAAAAGTCAATAATAGGACGGCAAAATTACACTATATTGGGTGAACTGCAACCTTACTAAAAAGGCCCGGATTTGAGAAAGGCGCAGTCACCGAAACATGTGTCATCCAAGAAGGGCTTTACCTTTATCAAAGCAAAAAATAAACAAAGAATTATTTTCATCAGAAACAACGGTTGTTTGGAATTCTTTATTTATCTACTTTGGCGCAAAGAAGTGTAGGCACTGTTGTGCTTTTTCTCAAAATTTACAGACGGAGTAGAGGAACTCAGTGTCTCCGTGGCCTACACTCATGCGACAAGTCTTAAAACAATAGACAAAGGAATACAATAAACAAGGCAAGAACCAAAACTACAAGGAACAAACAATAACAGGTCGCGAAAGTACAAGCATATGATATCTGTTCCAAAAAGTTCCTCAATGTCAAAAAAGTTACATTTATACTCCTTATAATTAAAGGTCCTCTCCTTTTAGTGTATGTCAGTGAAGATGTATGCCATTCTTTGCAGTATGCACCTGAATGCACTTGCAATTAAAGATAGCACATTGAGGAAGCAGGGTGGAGTGTGAATCAACAGGACCTGGGGCCAGTGCATTTGACTCCCAAAAGGCAGCCTTGAGGGTGATGGGGTGGGGAGGAGTTGTGACTAAGGAGGCACCCATATGGAGGAATGTAGATTTTCCACAAGTGTACACATTGGGTATACAGAAGAAGTAGCAGAAGAAGGCAATTACATGAATGGAAGATACCTGCCCTTCAAATTCCGTAATTACATCTCCAGCACCAAGGGACCCACACACCTGTGCTACAGCTTGAGACCTTTTTGATCTCTTCAAGTATCGACATACATGGTGATGGTCGAGAATCAAACCCTCACCTACTCAGTTGAACAGACCTCGGAGATCATTCAAGGTCCATCTATTTTTAACCCCGCAGGCACAAATCTAGTTGGGGAAAATTCCAACTCATGCAAAGACTTGCTGAAATTAAGGAAAAAGAATTTCAGAATGGAATTACATTTTCTCTAGGAATACTTGAAAGCCAATACCATACCAGCAGGACTTGTATTATGGAATGAACCCTGTTTATTCTTAACAGATTAATTTTAGTCATAGTGCCACCAAATGTAGTTGAGACCTTATGGTCCTTACTTTTACAATGGCCCAAAGAATCAGTGCAGATATCCAAAAAGACCTTGATAAGGAGCAAGAGAATTTCCTATTGAATACAGTGTTGACTAACGCTCGAGAACAACTAAGAGAAGTCAACAAACTGTTTGGTGACATTAAGACGGCAACCATTTCTAAAAAAACAAGAAATTGGCAAAGGATATTCGTGAGCTTAAATTGGAAAAAATCTTTCTTTATACATCTGACCATTTCTTAGAAGCTGCGTAGAAACAGGCCTTAGAACAACAAAGAGGTCCTGGTAAAAGGAGATGGGTTACCTTTTCAGATTCGAGCAGCGACTTGGACCACAATACCAAGTATACCCAACAACCCTTCTTCTGCAATCTCCTGCCACCTCCACCCCCCTTTTTAAGCAGAGGGGGGTATGGTGGGCCTGCTTGGGGCCCACCATGGTTACAACCCTAAACTCTGATGAGACGTCAGACGTGAGGCAGGAGATGCTTCAACCGGTAAGAACAGCGACCCAGATCATGCCCATTTTCAATTTAGCCAAAACAGGAATTTTGAGGGCCCAAATAACTATTCTGTACAAAGGGCTGTCATATGTACCATCACAACAGACTGACTGGTTTGTCCTTGAGATGGAAGTTCACTGGTTCTTGAGAACCGTATGACTAAGAACCTTCTTTAAGGACTTTCCGGACAGGGAAAGAGATCCAGATTCAGTTACATGTGCCGTCCAACTTCACTCCACAGTAAGATAAAATTCCCAGACATATCATTACTTTCGAAAAATGTATCTTGAAAGATCTCAACACTCTTAAAAGCAAGAAAACCTTCCTGAAACATTACATCAATAAGGAGGAAAGTGCTACCCTGGATGATTTAACCAAAAACTGAAATGTATTAATTAAACCCGCAGATAAAGGTGGGGGGATTTTGATTATGAGTACCTTTCAATATCACAAAATTCCTAACCCATTTACAGGACACCGACAGTTACAGAATTTTGAAAAAGATCCCGCAAAGGATCTGAAAATAACGAATGAGGAAACAGTGAATTTGTTTGGCTTTGAAAGGGGATGGATTTTGGATAAAGAATCTGAGTTTTTGAACAGGGACGCATTCCAACTTTGTATGCCCTTCCAAAAATCCACAAAAACTCAGAGGACCACCAGGCAGACCAATAGTCTCGGGATGTGGCTCAATTTTCGAGCCACTATGTAAGTTTGTTGACACATTTTTGAAACCGATGAGTATGCTGACTGAATCCTATTTGAGAGATACGACCCACACCATCCAAACATTTGAGAACTTAGATTTTGATCCCTCCACACAATTGTTAGTGACTATGGACATTAAGTGGCTGGTGTGTTTGCTACGAAGAGAATGAACTCTTTTTCTTTTTTCTACGTGAACGCTTTGCATTCAGAATCCAGTCACCACAGCACTGCGAGCTAGGCAAGGCTCTTGCTGGTGGAGGAGGACCCTGCTTCCTGGAGGTGGCAGGCTCCGTTTGCAGCATGTGAGCGGTCACGTGACCCTAGCAGTGAATATATTACTGCTGGAGCCGCCCGAGCGGCGTGTGTTGCTACGAGGAGAGTGAACTCTTTTTCTTTTTTCTACGTGAACGCTTTGCATTCAGAATCCAGTCACCACAGCACTGCGAGCTAGGCAAGGCTCTTGCTGGTGGAGGAGGACCCTGCTTCCTGGAGCAGGTAGGCTCAGTTTGCAGCACGTGAGCGGTCACGTGACCCTAGCAGTGAATATATTACTGATGGAGCCGCCCGAGCGGCGTGTTGCTACGAGGAGAGTGAACTCTTTTTCTTTTTTCTACGTGAATGCTTTGCATTCAGAATCCAGTCACCACAGCACTGCGAGCTAGGCAAGGCTCTTGCTGGTGGAGGAGGACCCTGCTTCCGGGAGGAGGCAGGCTCAGTTTGCAGCACGTGAGTGGTTACGTGACCCTAGCAGTGAATATATCACTGCTGGAGCTGCCCGAGCGGCGTGTGTTGCTACGAGGAGAGTGAACTCTTTTTCTTTTTTCTACGTGAATGCTTTGCATTCAGAATCCAGTCACCACAGCACTGCGAGCTAGGCAAGGCTCTTGCTGGTGGAGGAGGACCCTGCTTCCTGGAGTAGGCAGGCTCAGTTTGGAGCGCGTGAGCGGTCACTTGACCCTAGCAGTGAATATATTACTGCTGGAGCCGCCCGAGCGGCGTGTGTTGCTACGAGGAGAGTGAACTCTTTTTCTTTTTTCTACGTGAACGCTTTGCATTCAGAATCCAGTCACCACAGCACTGCGAGCTAGGCAAGGCTCTTGCTGGTGGAGGAGGACCCTGCTTCCGGGAGGAGGCAGGCTCAGTTTGCAGCACGTGAGCGGTCACGTGACCCTAGCAGTGAATATATTACTGCTGGAGCCACCCTTGCGGCGTTAAGTCCGGTGTAGACAGGCCCGCTGGCTGTTGTGCGGCTATTTGGCGAGTGATCGGCGCAGTGGGAAGCAAAAGGCTCAACATGGACTCTACATCAAACATGACTGTGGGTAATAGGGTAAGCATTCAGGTACCTAACACCCGTAGTCGTACGAAACTGCCCGATTCCGGGGGCTCTATGGGGGAAGAAAGTGAGGCACCGAGTGGTGCACATGTTCAAGGCAGGCTATGTTCTCTGCCCCCAACAGCGCCCACCCCCCCCACTGATGGTATGATCCACACAAACAAAGCCACTGCCTCCCCGATCCCCCCCTCACCTACCCCTCTCTTTTCCACCCCCCCGGTAAACTCCTTATCCGTCATGGAGAAATTTCCGTTCTCACCTTTACGCAGTTCCTCTGTCAGCCACGATGGGTCGCAGTCTGCTGCATGCGACGATGCTGATGGAGATGTGCTCGCGCATGGCGATGATATCATGATAGCAGACTCAGGCAAAGTATGTGGAGCAGAGCAAAGTATAGGGGAGCGACTGCAAAATGGAGAGTCGCTGCCTGGGGGGGGTGTCGGCGAGGGAAGTAGCAAGGAATGAAGGCTTCTGTCTACCACAGGAAGAAGCCTCTTTCGCTACAAGGCAAAAAATGAATAACAAAATCAATAACAAAGCCAAAGCACCAAAAACATTTATACCAAGCATTCTATATGAGATCATTGAAGCAGCAGCATGTGTGGACGGCATTGAAAGCCCCCAAGCCACAAAAATAAAACTACCAGCAGCAAAACAAAATGGACATAAATTGTGTGAGAAGGACAAATCTATTGTCCCCCCAGAACAAAGAACCAATGTGAGTTCCAGGAAAGAGCCGCGCACAGTGTAATATCCAAAAATCATCTAATGTCGTGGCACACGAAAAAACAAACGCAAGAACAAATTTAATCAATGGGGCAGGTGGCCCTCTGAAACAAGTTCCCATGCGGAAAACCAAACCGCGTGCCTCGTCCCTCTCAGGAATAAAAACCATAAGATGGCACTTTAAAAAGAAAGACTTACTTTCCTATCAAAAATATCACACCTTGGGAACTAGGGTCATGGACTCCAAACAGCAGCAAACTGAAATGGAAATGTCAGACCATGACCTTCTTCTAGCATCGTGCCGATGTGAGCAAACAATGTGTCAGAACGAATAGCCAGAAATAGATAAAAGCGGCTCTACTAACATACTTAATGGCAAAATGATTATAGAGACCGAAGGAATTAAATATGTGCCCACAAAAAATGCAACTTCTAACCAACAGAAACAAGCTGATAAATTGGTTGAAGCCCAAAGGATATCTATAAAATGAACCTATAAATACCTCAACTCCGCAGACAGCTCGAACAAAAAGGCAATATGGAGAGGTGGAAGTAAATAGACCTACTGCTTTTATGGACCAGGAAAAAAGAAAAGAAAATGAAAACAAAAGTGCCATGAGTGCAGAAGAGGTAGTGAATAATAAAATCACTTCAGAACTGCAAGACGATGTCTTTCTTCCATCACAAATGACCAATGAAGATGTACCCCAAGAAATAAGCAGTAGCACGATTTCAGCCACACAGCAGGGTGACGAAGAACATATCGTGCCAAGCCCCAATAGTGTGGAAGTGAAAGAAAAGGATCTTCCAAGGTGGAAAAACAGTTTGAGGTAGATAAAGAAAGAAAGATACAAGAAAAAGAGTCAGAAAAAGGCATAATTAAGACCTTAAATGACCTAATTGAAGAGGCCCGGCAAGATAAGAGAGCCTTTTTGCACTGTTTCAGTGATACCATCAAGCTACTTAAATCAGAGAGCCAAAAAAAACACATCCAATCTGAGAATAAAAGTACCCTAACAGAAAAACTGGACACAACCCCAAGGTCGAGTGAAGAACAAAAAAGGGTAATTGTGACGGACTTCCGGAGTAGAAAAACCAAAACAGCAAGCTCTTGTGTGATAGATCAAATGAATAGTCGAAATTTGCCAATAGGCAATCGAAGAACTGAAAGAAACTTGGAAGATGCCTTGAACAATGGCCAAATGGTACAGACCTCACAACATAATGACGGCCAAAACCAGCATAATGGTATTTATCCATTATTCTCCATTGAAAATATAAAAGAATTAAAACGACCAGACAAGGCTGATAAATCAAAGGACGACTCAGAAAAACAATACAAAAGACAGAAAGAGGTCATGGAAAAATTAGACAAAAAGTCTAAAATCATGCCAAACCAAAAAAAATGGACATACGAAGGAACACGGCAGTTCATCAGAAATCTAAAGCCTATAGGACAAGAGACACCGAATCCTATTCAACAAGTGCAAATAATGAAAAAAAAAGGATGATCCACCACAAACAAAAAACCAAAATCGAGAATATATCAAAGATGTGGAACTAGAGAGTACTTTAGCAAGTTCCTCAAATGAGTCAAATAGGCAAGAATCTTTACTACTCCTATCAGTATACGAGAATGAAAGCTCGCAAGAGTCAATGGAGGACAGTGAAGTTCCTGGAAATAAAGAAAACAAATCACCGGAAAATCTAGAAGGCCCGGGTTCGCCCTTTCAAACTCTGCATGAAAAAAGAATGCAAATTGAGAAGAAAAAGGATCTCGAAAAAAGCAACAACATTTGCTTAACGCCATGATTGAACAATCTAGCAAAGGACAGGTAAGAAAGAGCACAAACGCAAATAAGAGCTCAGGATTGAAAAGCTCCTACGAACACGATGAGACAAAGGATAGAAGGAGCGATAAGAACAAACTAGAGCCCTTCAACAACCAAACCCATTTATACAAACTAAGAATAGAGAGAATTTTAAGAGCAAAGGATGGCTTGATCTTAAATAGATCAAATTTAATGAAACTCCTGCATAATGTCCCACAACTGAGAGTTATTGAACTGAAAGATATAAAAATTGTAGAATTCCTGAATGAAGAACATTTGGACAGAATATGCATACATTTAAAATCAAAGGCGGTCATGAACTCAATATGGCAAGCAGCAGACGACCTCCGAGTACTGGGCTTTGATGTCAAAACAGAAAATCAACAACAGAGTGAAAAAGATCAAAAAAAGAACATACCAAAGAAAAAAAGCTCTGAAGAGCCAAAACAGGCCCACGGGGACCAAAGTGAAGATGAAGTGGACTATAGACCTATGCGGTTCTCTCCAACAATACTACGGGGCCCAAATGCTCTTCGGATGAAAATCAAAGGAAATGAGAAATTGAATCTGGCCTCCGAACCGAATATTGAGCATGCCATTGAAACAGAAATTGATACAGAAAGCTCATGGGGATGGCTAGCAGAAACACTGGATACAAAA
The DNA here is from genome assembly GCF_040938575.1 of Ambystoma mexicanum. NCBI lineage: Eukaryota > Metazoa > Chordata > Amphibia > Caudata > Ambystomatidae > Ambystoma > Ambystoma mexicanum. The sequence goes on along the minus strand of NC_090931.1, from coordinate 487,603,848 downwards.
ACAAAAGAAACAAAAAAATAGATCGATGGCCAGGATCTCCGAAGAAAAATAAAATTCCCCTCCTGGAACACAAGAGGTTTTTATCATTTGGTTGAAAAAATAAACAACGAAATCTTGACCGCAGACATTATTTGTATTCAAGAGTGTTGGCTACAAGAAAAAACATATTTACATGGTGCAACCTATTACCTGAACAAAGCGCTCAAAGGAAAAAAAGGTAGACCTTCTGCAGGCCTCTTAACCATTATAAAGAATACGTACGGTGGAAAAGTAATCCGTACGATTCAACCATCCTCTCAGATACAAATAATAATTCTGCAACAAGAAGCAGAAAGAAATGGCAACCCAAACGAAAGAGAGAAAACAAATACTCTGATTATCTTTAACCTGTATTGAAATGTTAAGGCCAAAGATGGACAAACTTTTCTGGACACGCTTACCAACTATCTAGATCAACTGAGATCAGAATACGACAATCCGGCATTAATTCTGTGTGGTGACCTTAACATCACCTGTGATAAAAATAAAAACAACCAGGCAAATAGGACGAGTCATAATCGACAAAAACAATCGAGAGCAAGAAAATGGCAAATGGAAATGGAGAACCGTGACATTTTACAAGTGAATGGTAATGTTCAAGGAGATTTAGTAGGACAATCCACATGGGCATCGTACAATTCAAAGGCAACTCTGGACTAAGGGCATCGAAATTGGGTCAAATCCCATAGGGCAATACTGTTTCAAAAGGACTCTGAACAGATGCTTATGGCAACACGAAACAAAAACGAAAAATACCTATGGTCTTTGCTAAATCAAAAAGGAAATCAACAAGGTGAAGAACAACTTAATCCCATACATGAAAACAAATGGGAACAATATTTCGAAGCAAAGTACAACTGTGAGCTTACAAATGAGTTATCCCCCCAAGTAACCGACAAGGAAAATGGCTAGGACATCAAATTTACGCAAAGCGAAATCCTAGCATTGATCACCAAAGCAAGCAGATCCAGAGCCCCAGGGCCAGATGGCCTGACAAATGAAATACTAAAGCAAGCCCCGAAGGTATGGCCAAACATGTGCTTTGTACTCTTCACACGAATAGTAAAAACAAGGCAGATTCCAGAATCTTCGACAACGTCAATCACTATTCCGATACATAAAAAAGGAGACAGAGCATGTCCAGAGAATTATCGTCCAATGTCTCTTTTGGACGTCATAGGTAAACTCTTTGCTGGTATACTACTAAAAAGATTAAAGGAATGGATTCAAACTTCTGATCATTTCGATTGCAGACAAGCAGGCTTTGTGGAAAACGGAGACTGTAGTCTAAACCTCCTTATTCTAAACCTTTTAAAAGCAAAGACCATCCAAGAAAACCAAAAACTCTTTATTGCTTCAATAGACATGGCGGCTGCTTTTGACAGAGTGGATCGACAATCTCTATGGGCTAAAATGACAGACAAAGGCTGTCCGAGAGACCTGATAGAAGCCATCAAAATTCTCCATACAAACACATCTATGCGTGTTAGATTAAATCGAAAGGGAAATCTAACAAAGGCAATCGTAACAAAGTGTGGGCTCAAACAAGGATGCCCACTAGCATCCATACTCTACAACTTCTATATCCTGGATGTAAAAGACTGTTTGGAACCACCAAGAGCCTGTTCTCCTAAATTAGGAGAAACAAAAATAGGTTATCTACTATATGCAGATGGCCTCATAGTGATGGACAAAACCCCAATTGGGCTACAGAGGAAACTGGAAGCCTTAAACACTCATTTGAAAGAAATCAAACAAAAAAATAATCAAGAAAAATCAGTCATAATGATAATCGTAAAACCAGGTCCTACTACCAAGAAAGCTTTCAAATGGCACATAGAGAATGAAGCAATAAAAATAGTGAAAGACACAAAATACCTGGGAGCAATCGTGAGCGCGAATTGGAGTGAGCAACCTTGGATTGATCATCTACAGAGAAAAATGGATCAACTAACATTACAGGCATTAATACTAAAAAGAAAGTTCTGCAAATTCTCCATTCGTCCGATTGTAGAATTTTACAACGCTAAAGTAATCCCTACCGTAACATACGCGGGAAAAACGGCCCTGAGGATCCCATGGGAAACGTGGGACAAACTTGAAGCCAGATTCTGGCGTAAACTGCTGAAAATCCCTATATGTGTACCAATAAGTATCCTATGGCACGAGCTGGGATTGTATTATATGCGAGCTCAAATAGTCTAGAAAACACTAGCCACCAATAGAAAAATCTCACTAGAAGATTGTCCAAAACAATATCAAATACTAAAGAAGGAAGGAGGAGGAATTTCCTTTTGGCCTGTGGTCGAATGGAAATTGAAATGCAAGGAACTATTGCAAAATATGAACGTATCAATGAGTGCCTTATGTCAACATCCGAAGAGAGTAAAATTACTCCTGCTATCAATAGATTGGGCAGAAACAGAACGTGCAAGAGTGAATTTGAGTCCTCATACCTTGTCTTAAAAGATAACTAGATGCCCACAGATATTGCCAGGATATCTACAAAAAAGCGCCAATCAGAAGCATAGAGACCTTATAATGCGCTTCTGTTTGAACATCCTAAGAACAAGGACAAACCTGGTCAGATACGGCCTGGTAAAAGAAAAGCTTTGTAGATTATGCAAACAAGAAGATGAAACGACTCGACACCTAATCACGTTTTGCCACGAACTTACAACTGAAAGGGGATGCCTATTACAACCAATATTGTCTCCAGCATGTGATCTAGATTCTGACCTATGGTGGTCAGCCCTATATGACAATCCAAATAGGAAAACTACTAAAGCCTTAGGGATTTTTCTTGAATCAATGCTAAAGAAACTTGAAATGGTTTAAAAACACAATGGACAAAATTTGGTTAACACACAGCCAAACCTGGATCCAATCTGATGTAGAACTAAGAAAGAAAGAAAATAATAGGTTTGGCTTTTATATGTGGATGAGGGAAAAATGTGTATTTAAGCAAAAGTTTGTATTTTTTTACGCTGAAAGCTTTAAATAAAAAAAATAAAAAATAAGTGGCTGTACACCAGTATACCTCAGAATGTGACCATTGTATGCTTGAGAGAACATATGACTAGGTATAACCTACAAAACAGAGTACCTCATAATTTTATAATTGAGCTTATGACACTGGCTCTCTGTGGGAATTACTTTGAATTTGATAAACAATTTTATTTCCAAACAAAAGTCACAGCAATGGGTGCAGCATTCGCTCTGAGTCTAGCAATCTTATTCATGGCCAATTTGAATATACCTTCATCTTCACGGACAATAACCCATGTCTTTAATATATTAAATCCTGGAAAAGGTATACTGACAACATCATCTTCATTTGGGCTGAGTCCGCAGACCAACTGCGGTCCTTTATAACATGGATGAACAACCATGACATCAATATTCGATTCACGATGGAGCACCACAATACCAAGATACACTTTTTGGATCTGAAGAACAAACATCATCTAGACAAGCTACAGTGCAGTCTGTATCACAAGCCAAGTGACAGGAATATGCTTTTATATTTTTCATGCGACCATCCGAAACATCTGAGGGAGAACTTACCCTATGGGCAATATCTCTGCATTAGGAGGAATTGCGCATCACTTGAGAATTTTTACAACTATACAGAAGATCTAGACCACAAGACTGAGAGATCAAAGATATCCGAAGAAACTGCTGAATATATCTAAAAAAACGTGCCAGATTTACATATCGTGATGCCCTCCTTACACCAGAACCCTCTACAAATGAGGGTCCTGACAAACAAATGACATGAGTAATCACTCACGGTCACCAGGATTTTTAAATAAAGAAATTGATCACTAAATACTGGCCCTTAGCTCAACTGTGTCTACCTGATGAACCACCTCCACGCTCTGCCTTTAACCCCTTAAGTGCCAAGGACGAGCAATCTCATCCTTAGCATTATCTTTGCAGTGCCAAGGACGAGATAGCTCATCCTTTTTGGCACTTCACTTTGTGTGATCTCTGCCCCCGGGCTATGCGAGGAGGAGGTTCCTCCTCATGGCCCGGGGGTTGGATTTCCTTCAGTTTCACGTCAGCACGCGTAATGCGTATAATAACTTCTTTTGGGTGTGGGCACACTAAACCACAAGTAATTGTATGTAATGGAAAGGGGGTGGCCCTCTGCCCACCCCCCCAAATGGATGCAGGGGCACCTCAAGCAGCCATCCCTAGGGGCACATTTCTGCCCCTAGGAAGGGGCACATGAGATGCCCCCATCCATTTGGGGTGGGGGGAGGGCCACCAGAAATCTTACCACAGGCGCCCCAAGCATGGGGCAGTACATTCTGCCACCCCCCCTTAGGGCAAATGGGCACAGTAATGATGGGGGCCGGCCGTGGGCATCCGTTTCCCATGTGGGTGCACCGTCCCTAAGCACAGCAGGAGCACCAGGGTGCCCCTGGCAGGGTCCCCTTCCATCCCCAGGGGGAAATTCTGTAACACAGCCCAGCCAGTGCTCCAGGATGGGCTGGGGTGATGTCCCTGGCCTTGGCTGTCTTCCATGTGGTTTGACCGTCCCCAAGCCCAGCAGCGGTTCCACAGAGTCCCAGCAGGGTCCCCAACCTTTCTCAGAGGGAGAAGCTATAAAACAGCCCAGCCAGAGCTGCATGCTGGGCTTGGGGATGGTCGACCCACATGGGTGACGGGTGCCCAGGGCCTGGGACATCACCCCTGCCCATCCTTAAGCTCTGGCTGGGTTGCGTTACACCTTCTCCCTCTGGGAAAGGATGGGGAGCCTTCCGAGACTCCCTGAAACTGCTGCTGGACTTGCGGACGGTCAACCCACATGAAGGACAGCCACCCAAGGCCAGGGACATCATCCCTGACCAGCCTGGAGCTCTGGCTATGCATCATTACAGAATTTCCCTCTGGGAACGGACAGGGACCCGGCTGGGGATCCTTTGGACTGCCGTTGGGCTTGTGGACGGTCGATATATTTTTAATTTCTACCTGGAAAGAGTGTGGGCCTTTTTTGCCATTCTTTCATGTATTTTGATGTGTTTTTTACTTTTCTGTTCTTTGGATAAGGAGTTTTAAAAAAACTCCATAGGCATAATCTTTTTCTGTGTGTCACACAGCACCCTCAGTGCATTGGCACAGGGGTGTCTTCAGACTCCCCAAGGTTTAAATACCTTCTCTGGGACTGACTACTGTCTCAAAGAACATGTAAAGTTAAATTGACTTTATTAGCCTTTTTAAATGTACAGACCCAGCACACACTATCTTCCTGTAGAGTGCTGGAGGGGTTGTCTAGCTTCCCCTGAGTCTAAACACTCATGTAACAGTCAAATGTTACCCTTTCCCTCTTGAAATGGCTGGTTTTAAACAAACTACCATGGTTTTAAACTAACTACCATGATTTTTTCCCGATCGCGAACACCAGTAGCTAAAAATCGGGTCAGCCATGTTTTCCAATATGGCGCACAAGACCTATCTGTAAAAACAGACTCCAGTCAAATTTTTTCACCATTTCATTTTGGAAAGGTCCTTCTTGTGTTTGTATCGGCGCGCCAAACCAGGTTTGGTCCCTTGGTTTGTTGGCCTTTGGCGGGCTTCAGTGCTGAAGCCCTCCACTGGTTCCTGAGTGTCTGGGGTGGTCAGGATGTGAGGGAGGTGCCTGAAACATCCTGTGCTTAGTCTCCTAGGAGAGTTGAATGCACTCTGGCGTGATTGGCCGGCTGGCTGTCCGGCAAGGACAGCCACCCTGCTATGTGATTGACAGCCAGGCTGGAATGAATGGGGGAAAACTGTTTAAAAGCAGGTCTGTGGGACTTGGAAAACAGAGTCGGCCACTGGAATGAAAGAACCGAAGACGAGCTGAAGGAAGATGACTGCTGCAACTCCTGGTCCACCAGTGAAGCCCTGCTGCAGGTCTGAATTGCCTGAAACTCCATCGACAGAGAAGCCCTTCAAGGTTCACTTCTTCCCTTGAGTTTGGTGGCAACAACCAACTCGTAAACTGCCTGGACACCGGCCCCATACTGTTCGAATTTTCTCCAGGGTGCTGTTGAAAACTAGATAGCCAGTGGGAAGGATACCAGTTTGTGGTCTTTAAGGCACTCACACCTTAAACCGATGTTTTGCCAAGCTTGTGGCCTCTTCCTTGGGCAGTGCAGAAACCTCCCGACGTCCTCCTTCTTGTCCACACGACTGAAGCTCAGGAACAGCGAGATCTGCAGGAACTGCCAGAACAACTGCCTCAGCTACAGCTTTTCTTCACTTACAAGGTACTGTGCAAGTGCGGTACAGAACTCTGTTCGGCAACGGTGGAAGTTTGTGAAACTTTCCCGACTTTGAAGTCTTGTCCTTTCCTAAACCAATATCTAACTTTTCGTCTGACCAAATTCTTCTAAGAACCGTGGCAAAGACTTAACCGTTTACTACCAGAACTGTGCTATCCTATACAAGACTCTGAACCATTGACTTTGGCCCATGCCTATTCAATTGAATTGCTGGTTGTAGTGAACTGAAACCCTTTGCCCTGCCTATGAAAGTATTTGTGCGTTGATTTCTCTTAATCTTGTCTTTTTACCCCTTTTAAAAATAACTGAAGTGCCATTTTGCTCCCACTTCATGGGGAGCTGAACTTGTTCAATAACTTATTGGTTGTGTATTTGTAGTATATTAGTATATGATATTGAACTGCTCTTGCTAGTGAAATGTTTTCCAACTGACTGTGTAAATAAATGTATATTCTTTTACCAAGAAACCTTGAGTAGGTGTTTGTTTGAATCACTGTGATTGCTAGTCCTTTGTGTAAACTATTGTACTGCTCACTTTACTCTTTAGATAAGTCTGGCTGCTCTGCCACTGCTACCACATTACTGTGTAGTACAGGCTTGTACCAAAGGTGACATTGTACTTACACTTGTAGTCTTAATTGTGTGTAGTGTTCTCAAAGGGTACTGCATATGATTCTGCCTAACACATAGCACCTTCCGTGCAGTGGCACAGGGGTGTCTTTCAGACTCCCCAAGGTTTAAATACCTTCTCTGGGACTGACTACTGTCTCCCAGAGCATGTAAACTTAAATTGACTTTGCTAGTCTTTTTAAATCCATAGACCCAGCACACACTATCTTCCTGTAGAGTGCTGGAGGGGTTGCCTAGCATCCCCTTGGTCTAAACACTCATGTAACAGTCAAATGTTACCCTTTCCTCTTGAAATGGCTGGTGGCAGTGGCTTTAGAACAAACTACCGTGATTTTTCCTGACCGCGAACACCAATAGCTAAAAATCAGGTCAGCCATGTTTTTCAATATGGCACCCAAGACCCCTCTGTAAAAACAGACTCTGGTCATCTTTTTTCACCGTTTCTTTTAGGAAAGGTCCTTCTTGTGTTTAACTCTGTGCACCAAACCAGGTTTGGTCCCTTTGTTTGATGCCCTTTGGCAGGTTTTAGTGCTGAAGCCCTCCTCTGGCACCTGAGTGTCTGGGGTGGACAGGATGTGAGGGACGTGCCTGAAACTCCCTGTGCTTAGTCTCCTAGGAGAGCTGAATGCACTCTGGTGTGATTGGCTGGCTGACTGTCCGGCAAGGACAGCCACCCTGCTGGGTGAGTGACAGCTAGGCTGGAATGTATCGGAGAAAACTGTTTAAAAGCAGGTCTTTGGGACTTGGAATGCAGAGTCGAGCACTGGAATGAAAGAACCGAAAACTTGCTGAAGGAAGACGACTAATGCAACTCCTGGACCGTTGGTTTGCCTGGTGAAGCCCTGCTGCAGGTCCAAATTGCTTGAAACTCCATCGACAGTGAAGCCCCTTCAAGGACAACTTCTTCCCTTGAGCTGGTGGGAACAACCAACTTGTAAGCCACCTGGACACCGTCTCCATACTGTATCGAATTTCATTAGAGTGCTGTTGAAAACCGTATAGCCAGTGAGAAGGATACCAGTTTGTGGACTTTAAGGCACTCACACCTTAAAACCGATGCTTAGCCAAGCTTGTGGCCTCTCCACTGGGCAATGCAGGAACCTCCCGCATTAAGTACGCGCTCTAAGTAGCGCTGTTTGCTGTCCATCCTCGCTGCTCTACGCGCTCAAGACCTGCCTGGACTGCCTGACCCTGCCTGGACTTTGTTGGTCCCGCCCCCCGCCACCGGAAGTGTACTTAATCCTCTTCCTGCACGCATTTGCACGCGCGCATTAAGTACGCGCTCTAAGTAGCGCTGTTTGCTGTCCATCCTCGCTGCTCTACGCGATCAAGACCTGCCTGGACTGCCTGACCCTGCCTGGACTTTGTTGGTCCCGCCCCCCGCCACCGGAAGTGTACTTAATCCTCTTCCTGCGCGCATTTGCCCGCACGCATTAAGTATGCGCTCTAAGTAGCGCTGTTTGCTGTCCATCCTCGCTGTTCTACGCGCTCAAGACCTGCCTGGACTGCCTGGACTTTGTTGGTCCCGCCCCCCGCCACCGGAAGTGTACTTAATCCTCTTCCTGCGCGCATTTGCGCGCGCGCATTAAGTACGCGCTCTAAGTAGCGGTGTTTGCTGTCCATCCTCGCTGCTCTACGCGCTCAAGACCTGCCTGGACTGCCTGACCCTGCCTGGACTTTGGTATATATTCCATCTGCCCTCACCATTGACATTATACTCTGTATTATAGGTATATTTTACTTATATATGTTCCCTTTTTCATTATTCTAGTTGGTCCCGCCCCCCGCCACCGGAAGTGTACTTAATCCTCTTCCTGCGCGCATTTGCGCGCACGCTTTAAGTACGCGCTCTAAGTAGCGCTGTTTTCTGTTCGCTGCTTTGTTGCGGGGTGAGGCTACCCCTAATGGTCCACATCTCTCTTTAGGTTCCTTGCCAGTTTTTGCAATGCACGTGCAGTTTAATATCTTTTGCTCTATCTAATGTGTTAACATATCTCTGGCTGGCTTTGTCTCCTTTACGACTGCTCTCGTCAAACACTAAAAGAGAAAGTTACCTCTTTTTCTTGTACTTGCCTGATTTCTACCCCCTGTGAGGTTGTCTCCGTGAAAATGGCAAATGGTTTAAGAAGCGTCAAGGGCAAACTCATCGCCCCTCTTCTGCTCTCAGTAACAACCATTGATTCACTGGTATGTCCGGGAACTTCCTCTTATATTAAATTACCAGCCCCGGAAGCTCTAGCGACTACATCTATCCAAGAGGTGCTGAGCTCACCCCGCCTTGCAGAACGTGTTGTGCAAATAAATGCTCAAAAAAATCCACTGCTTCCCCCACTTTCCTCGCACCCGGCTCCTCCGGTGCCTCCTATTTCTTCTCCCTCAATCAGTCCTGAAGTACGTAAGGCTATCGATGACTTCAAAAGTTGTTCTGAGTCCCCCTTGGTCTCTGAGACTGATCAATGCCAATTCAATTTAACCATGGCGAAAATGGAGGTATTGGACAAGGCTGTTTGCCGTTCGATTGGCACCCTGACACCCATAGTCTTTAATTCTGTAAATAACCGCATGGCTTCCCAATCTCATGCGTCTCACGATCCCAAAACTTCTTTGGATATGAGTGGTGGTTCGGCCAATGTCATTAACAAAAAACTTTCTTTTCCGCACATATTGCTTTCACCTGAACCCATGTCCTTAGTCAACAAAGCGGACCATTCCTTATTACCGCCTGCTGAGTGCCAAACCCAGCACTCTTTTGAGGGGAACCAATCCCAATACTCTCCTAATTCGTTTCCGGTGATTATCCGTATCCTAGATCTCCTGGACAAAGGCCATGATCTGACCCATCTTGCACTGAGGGAGATCAAGTCAACGCAGTCACTGATAACTTCAAAGATGGATCGGATCGAAGGCTTCATTATGGCAGCCGAAACGCTAAAAAATCTTAACAATGTATGCCCCACGATCCATCCACCTGTTATGAATTCGATTATGAAAAATAAAAGCATTCAGTGCTGCCTGGACCTGACTCCCGATCCGCCTGCTACGCCTTTGGCAACACCAATAGATTCTGTCCCGTGCAAATGTCCCTATTCTTCCTGCGATCTGAAATCTGCCATAGAGAAAATGAATATTCTAATAGCTCTATATTCACCTGTAGCCCCAACCTCTATGAACGGTTCTGACAGCCCTACTGTTCTTCTTACAGCTCTTGAACATATGCAATCTGAACCTCTGGTTTCTGCTTCCAGTGACAATTATGCTGGTTTCATGTCGCGGAGAGCTAAGAAACTTCACCAAAGAGCTGCCAAAAGAAATGCTAAAAGAAAGAAGAATACTGCCATAAAAGGACCGAATCCTTCAATTGATTTGACTATGAAGACCTCTGTCGAACCACTAATAGATGAGGATCATATCGACCTTAATCAACTTTCGAAAGAAAGCCAAGATGTCTTAACCTCACCTATAATATCAGATTTGTCTGCAAGTTATGCTGCAGTTCATTCTTGGGAGACGACTGGGCTACCCGCCAGAATACCCACAACTGATGATGCTAGATTGACCACTTCTGATAATAATCGAGTCGAAAAACAGCGAATTGACTCCACTGAAACATCCACCTTAAAACGAAAAACGAAAAATAATAATGTAACACCAATCAATTCATCTCTCAAAGAACAAGTACCATCACCATTGGTAGGAGCTAAATCTAAACTGGCCAACTACTTCCCGGTCTGTGGGAGAAATCGCACTACCCGGCACGACGAAATCGTACTTGTCGATTGTCCATCTAATTCCATTTCCAGAACATATAGGGAAGTATGTACTTCATTCTCTGGAACCAACGTTAATGTCAACATTAGTAATCCAACGAACGATGTCAAGGCACGAGAAAATGCACCAAATATCTTTTGTTTGCCATCTGTGCATTTAGCACCTGCACGTTCGAACGATTTACACTCTAGCAGTAATACGGTGACATTACCTGCACTTTCTCAATCGATCAATGATCCTAACTGTTGTCCTAGCTTGCACGACAATGTTGATCTCCCCAGTAGAATTAGCTCTGGGATGTCCGGGAACGGACTAGGAAAGGTAACACCGTTGGCTCCCCATTTTGTTATGGAATCTTCTATTCTTCCTCCTAACGGTCAGCCACAATGTACTATACCTCCATCTCATGTTCAGAACTGCACCTCTATGCAGGGCTCTTTAACAGGCAGCCGCAACTCTGATCCGCAAGCTGCTACCATGTTATCCCATCACGAAATTTTAGACATCCTTAGGAAGGAACTTAATGAAAGATCATTGAAATCTAACTCTTTCAATGTAACTTCTCATCAAGATCCATCTATGATCTCTTACCATGCTCCTTCCAGCAAAATCGCCTCTGATCCCCACACAAAAGTATTTGATCAGTCATCTGACATTAATGAACAAATCATCCCAGAAAAGGACCATTTAATAGGATTTGAGGGGAAAAGCGATCTACTTGGTAGGAATCGGATTAATCGGGCCTTTATCTTGGCACTATTCAGTCGCATCCCTCAACTACGGATGTTTAAATCGGCAGACATTCTGAGAGTGTCATTAGCCACGGACAATAATTATCGTGCTGTAATTCATTTAGCCTCAGAGGCTGTAAAGAAATATCTATGGTTTAATAGAGAAAGTATTTATGAAGAAGGCCTCATCTTAAACTCATTGGAAAATGAACAAGAGGCCACCAAATTCATCCAATTTAAATGTCCCCAGGCTCCGAGCCCCAAATCGCATGCTTCGTCGCAATCCGAAAATCATGGGGCTGCCAATGACGTAATCACTGAGCTTCTGCTTAAAGCAAGCATTTCCCATGACCTGCCATGGCTTGTCCCTATGCTCAATTCTTTCTTAAAAACTACGGTTCGCTCATCCACTTCATAGCCGTCTTCTAGAACTCTTTCTTTTCAATCGTGGAATTCATGTGGCTACCTTAACCTTATGAAATGGCACTCAACCCTTGATTACCTTAGTCGTCCATCAATACTCATGTTTCAGGAGACCATGAAAACCACTTCCTTTATTTTGCCTGATTACTCAACACATCACATCCCTGCTATACGAGCTCCTGCCGGTCGTCCATCTGGTGGTATCATGATAGCTATAGATAATGCTCTCATGTTTAATTCAAAAATTGTCTGGCATGCTAACAATCTTCTAGCAATATTACTGAAATCTAACACCTATAATTATCGTCATTTAATTATCATGACCATTTATTGGAATCCGTCTACTACCCCCATTGATGAGATGATTGAGACAGTTGAGAATTGTTTAGAATTTGTAACTCAGGAATATGATAATATTGAAATCATCCTTGGCGGTGATTTTAACTGCGACTGTAGAACCGTCAAGGAAATTGGAGGATCTCCCAGAAACCTACTCTCGAAAAATAGAGGTAACATTTGGAGGACCTTTTTAAAAGATTGGGATCTAGATCTCATTCCCCCCGTTGACCCGTCAAATTGGATCACATGGTCAAGGGATGGAAAAAGGTCAACAATTGACTTCATATTTGTTAGTCACAACTTGCTTCTACGATCATCTCCTCTAATAATCTCCATGTTGCCTTTTGGTGACCACGCTGTGTTATTAGGCAACTTGAAATTCGACTTTTCCATTACTGGAGTTGACCATTCTACAGCATTATGTGAAGTAGATCGTCCCATGACTTCGATTAGATGGTCTATGGCACTGTGCAAGCAATTCACTCAATTTGTAAAGTCAGCCATAGTACTCTGGAACAACTCGGAAAGAATGCCCACGAATGTCCTTGAGCAGCGATATGTTGAAATAACGCATGCAGCACTAACATACTTTAGCAAAAAGAAAAAAACTGATATTGAAAATCGTCACTTCTTTGACCCACTTTGCAAAGTACAGAAGCGGGAGAAAAACAAGGCTCTTAGAGCTTTGAAAAAATCTACCGATCTCTCGCGGGACCGGTATCTCACGCGGCGCAATTCTATCGTGTCAGCATACAAACGCAGCTTGAAGCAGATAAGGCTAGTAAGACACAATGAAATAAATTGCAAACTTGTTAGAGCCATTTCATCTCATGACACTCGAACTATATGGCGAACGATCAAGAGCCATACCTTTCAAGTATCGTTTTCTATGCCGAATGTTATATCAGAATCCACCTGGTATGAGTATATCAGACATAAATTCAAGATGCCCGTGCGATTTTCAAATATAACGACACCAGTTTTAATATATCATGACCTGCCGCGGTTGGTTTGGACTATCGCTGACATTAAGTGGGCGATATCTAAACTCACCTATTCTAAATCATCCGGCCCCGATGGCTTGCCTCCATGTCTATTCAAAGAAGACCCGGATTTGTGGGCATGCATCCTAAACACTACGTTTCAATCTATTCTTAATACAGGAGTTATTCCTGTCTCATGGCTAACTGCCAATATCATCCCGATCTTTAAAAAAGGAGATGCTGCGTTGCCGCAGAATTATCGACTCATTGCCTTAATTGACACTGCGGCCAAATTATTCGCCTCTTTCCTTCTCCATGATCTCGACAATTACATTGGAGCACTAGGACTATTTTCCAAATACCAAACTGGATTTAGAAAAGGTATGTCCACCTCGCTTAATGCCATAATTATGGCATTTACCATCGCAGAAGCCAAGAAACTAACATCTAACCCCGTTTATATTGCTCTCATCGACATGTCCTCAGCCTTCGACACAGTGATCCGTAACTTATTATGGGCCAAACTTACCAATATGGGAATTCCATCTGTCCTTATTTATTGGTTTAAAGCCTTACATACTAACACCTCTTACAGAATTAAGCTCACCTCGGAGGGACGTATTACTAAAGCTATCAGCACAGAGGTAGGCCTAAAGCAAGGCTGTAACCTTGCCGCCACCCTTTTCAATCTATACCTCTCCGATCTCGATAAAGGTTGGGATGCCAAAAATCTCTTCTCTGCTAAAATTGGCTTGATCCGTCTCAAATGGCTCGCCTTTGCAGATGACATTATTTTATTCGATCCAACCCCGTCAGGCCTCCAACTCAAACTACGGCTATTTGAGGAATTTGCATTAGCACACAATTTGATGCCTAATCCCGCTAAAACAGCGGTAATGCAATTTGGTGTTCGGAAGCGAACTGGCAAGTCGCAATGGCACATCATGCAGACCCCCATCCCTCTCATTACAGAAACGATCTATTTGGGTTATCACTTAACAGAGAAAAACTCTATTCTAATGTGGACTGACCTACTCAACAAAAAGATCAGACCCCTGATATCACAATCCAAAGTAATCTATGCGAAATACTGTAAGTTTTCACTAATTCCCCTCATCGAGTTTTTAACTTTGAAAATTGAAAGTGTAATTCTGTACTCTCTTGACATATGTATGGGTGAGATGGGCCCAATTCTGGACCAATTGCAAGGAACTGCCCTGAAACGTGCCATGTCGCTTCCGATGTCCCTACCCAACGTAATCTTGAGGCATGAATTAGGTTTAGTCGCACTATCCACTCGTTGGAAATGGCGACTTCTAACCAATTTCGCTAAGATTGGCCATCCTATAGCGAACTCCCTATATGCTGAGCTGAATCATACCATTAACTTGTTGCCCACGTCCTCTATGGCTCTCTATGTGACAAGTATGGCTGCCATACTTAAGATGGCTAACATTACTGTGGATGATGTTCACTACAGACCAGGATATGCCAAAAAAAAGCTGTTTGAACTCGATTGGTGTACCACCCTCGATAGAATGGGATCATACAAACTTTACAAGGAATATCACTTATTTACACGCAAACGTATCCCTAGATACGATTATATTGTGCTTTTTCCTTGTAATTCTACTCGGAGGATGTTTCTTTGGTTTAAATTTAATTTGTTTCACACCAAAGAAAGAGTAGTAAAATGGGTTGGTCATAAGTTGTATGCCTCGAGTCCTCACTGCACATTTCCTATGTGCACCGAAACCATTGAAACATTAAAACATCTGGTTTTATATTGTCCCCATTTTAAGAATCAAAGAACGATTTTATTGATTGAATTTGTAAATATTAACTATACTGACTGCCTGCCTTTCCTTTGGGCCAGAATGATGCAAGGCAACCACTCACCGCTGATATATGCCTTAACGAAACTATGTAAAGTAATTGTAAGAGAATTGGAAAAAGACTGTTACATGAATATCTCATGAATCATCCATTCTCTTTCTCTCTCCCCTTTGCAAATCTGTACAAGATGGATGATGTATGCCCATTTTAATGTGTAGATACTTTTATTGTCTACCTTTTTCGTTTCTTTTTTTTTTCTTTAGTAATATGTCATAAGAATTCCTGGTCTGTAATTTTATTTGAATGATGGTTTTTATATGATTATATATTGCAATGTTCGATGTCTGAAGGTATATTTTTGTAATGATTCCCTTCACTATATCTGATTGTATTTTTCCTTTTTTTGTAAAGACTCTCTTACTTGTTAGGAGAGTCAAATACAAATAAAATTAAAAAAAAAAAAAGAACCTCCCGACGTCCTCCTTCTTGTCCCCACGACTGAAGCTCAGGAGCAGCGAGATCTGCAGGAACTGCCAGGAACAACTGCCTCAGCTACAGCGTTTCTTCATACTTAAGTTACTGTGCATATGCGGTCAGGAAATCTTTTCTGCCGCCGTGAAAGTTTGTTAAACTTTCCCAACTTTGGAGTCTTGTTCGCTCCTAATCCGACAATAACTCTTTTTCTGCCAAACTACTTCTAAGGACATTGGCAAAGACTTAACCATTTACTACCAGAACTGTGCTATCCTATCCAAGACACTGAACCATTGACTTTGGCCCAGGCCTATTGAATTGAATTGCCTGTTGTAGTGAATTGAAACTATTTGCCCTGCCTATGAAAGTAATTGTGCTTTAATTCTGTTAACATTTGTCTTTCTACCCCTTTTGAAGGTTACTGAAGTGCCATTTTGCTCCCACTTCAGGGGAGCCTAACTTGTTCAGAAACGTATCTGTTGTGTACTGTAGTGTATTATAGCGTGATATTGAGCTGCTTCTTAATTGGCCCGTTGTTTGCTCCCTCCCCCATTCCTATTCAGCCCTATGGGGGCTGAAATGGGAATGGGGAAGGTCCGGGCCCGGGTTCCTGGAGGGAGGAATTACCGGGCCCTCCGAACTCGGAATGGCCCGGTAATTCCACATTCTGGGAACCTGGACTCGATTTTGGCGGCAGCCATGCCGCCAACAGCGGCATGGCTACCGCCAAAAACGTAATGAGGCCCAATCTCTCTTCTAATCTGACACTGGAACACCAGGAGGAGTGCACGTTTCTGTTAAATCAGTTTGCCTACCTGTTTTCACTATCACCAGGCTTGACCCCTTGGGGCCAGCATGATATTCTCACTGGTGACTGTTTACCTGCTAAAAGCAGAGGTTACAGGATGTCAGACCATGCAAGAACCCACATAAAGGAAGAGGTCAACAAGATGCTTGATCTCGTGGTATTAGAGCCATCTACACGCCCATGGTCTAGTCCAGTGGTACTAGTGCCAAAGGCAGGATCCAAGGAGTTGGAATTCTGTGTGGACTATAGAGTTCTTAATGCAGTCACAAAGACTGATGCCTATCCTTTACCAAGGACAGATGAACTGGTGGACAAGCTTGGTTCAGCCTTGTACCTCAGTACATTTAATCTCACTTCAGGCTATTGGCAAAAAGCACTGACAGACCATGCCAAGGAGAAAACTGCATTCTTAACCCCAGCAGGCCTCTACCCAGTTTAAGGTAATGCCTTTTGGACTAAAGAATTCACCTGCAACATTCCAAAGGATGGTTAATCGAGTTCTGAATGGGATGGAGGACTTCTGCATGGCATAATTGGATGACATTGCACTGTTCAGCCCTACTTGGAAAGAACATGTTGATCACTTAGGATATGTTTTGCAGGCTCTTGAGCAGGCCCATCTGACCATAAAGGCGAGTAGATGTCAAATTGGTCAGAGTAAAGTGGTCTACCTTGGACATGAGGTAGAAGGAGGTGAACGGTGAAATCAGGCCATTACCAAGCAAGGTACAAGCTGTACAAAACTGGGCCACCCCTACTACTCAAACCCAAGTGAGAACCTTCCTAAGCCTCATTGGTTACTATAGGAACTTCATAGAGAAATATGGAACCATAGCTTCACCCTTGAATATGATCTCCTCACCCAAATTTCCTAAAAAGGTGAGGTGGAATGAGGAGTGCACTCAAGCATTTGAAGGACTTAAGAAAGCCCTTTGTCAAGCTCCAGTTTTCAGAGCTCCTTAGTACAACCAAACCTTCATTGTGCAAACAGATGCTATCAGATATCAGAGGGTCCTTCCTCTCTGATATCTTTTTCTCTACCTGTGGTGTCCCCCAGGGATCTACCCTCTCTCCCTGGCTCTTCAACCAATATCTGGCACTCCTTGACCACCGCATCGCCACTCTCTGCCCCAACTTTCAGTGCTACACAGATGATACTCAGCTTATTTTCAGGCTACCCTCGGCCTTCTCCTCTCCTCCCCTGATCTCTGACTGTCTGTCTGCTATCCAGGAGTGGTATGCCGCTAAAGACCTCTGCCTTAATGCCAGTAAGACCGAGATTTTACTCATTGGCACTCCCACTCCCCCCTTCCCTGCAGCTCTCTGGCTGGCCTCTCTTGGCCCTCTTCCTGCTCCCACCTGCAAGGCTAAAAACCTTGGGATCTTCGACTCCACACTCTCCTTCTACCCTCATATCTCTGATGTCACTAAGAAATCACACTACCAGCTGCACCTCCTCAGAGCTATTCTTCCCTTCCTCTCCTTCCCCCAGAAGCCCACAGTCTCCAGAGCCCTGGTTCTCTCTAGGCTGGACTATTGCAAAAGCCTCTATCTAAATCTGCCTGACTCTACTCTCCGCCCTCTGCAACTAATCCAGAACAGGACTGCAAGACTTGTCCTCCGCCTCAAGCCCAGGGATCGTATCTCTCCAGGACTGAAATCTCTGCACTGGCTCCCAGTGGCTGCAAGAATTAAGTTCAAAACCCTTTGCGTTGTCCACAAGGCCTTCTGGGGCTTGGGGCCGCAATACCTTCAACTCTCTCTTCCCAAATATCTTCCTTCTCAAGCTCTTCTCTCATCCGCCTCCAACTCCCTCAGGGTCCGTCGCTTCTCCAAGCAACGAGTTGGTGGTAAATATCTCTCCTCTGCAGGGGCCTCCCTCTGGAACAGCCTTCCTGCCTCCCTGAAACTTGACGAGAACCATCTCCGGTTCCGGAAACACCTGAAAACCTTCCTCTTTGCTTCTGCTTTTTCTCCCCCTCTCCCCTGCTAAATTCCTGTCTGAAACTGCACTGGCTACCTGGCCACCATTTGTGACATTAGGCCCAGGCCCCACCATTTGCACACCTGCACTGCCTCCGTGGCAACCTTCGCACACGGGGACTGTATTCTGTATCCTTACAGTCCCCCACCAGCACTTATGTCTGCTCTTACCTTGCACTTGCCACCATCCGGCTGTTATTTATCCTAATTATTCTACCATCCCATGTACTGCACTTTCCCCCTCGCTTCCCTCTGTTCCCCCTCCCTTGCCTCGAAGCGCCCCGAAACACTTGTGTATAGGTGCATTATAAATACCATATCATATCATTATGAATACCATATTATACCAAAACAGATATAGGTGCAGTTCTGAGTCAGCTAGATGATAAAGTTAGGGAGCACCCCATTTGCTTGCAGGAAGCTGAAGGTACCTGAAACAAGGTGGGCAACAATTGAGAAAGAATGCTTTGCTATTGTGTGGTCACTGAAGAAGTTTAGACCATACTTGTATGGATCTACTTTTGTGATTCAGACTGACCACCAACCCTTGAGATGGTTGATGCAAATGAAAGGGGAAAAACCCTAAACTACTCAGATGGTCAATCAGCCTGCAAGGGTTTGATTTTTCAATTGAACACAGGTCTGGGTGTCACCACTAAAATGCTGATGGTCTCTCCAGAATGTTTGACCGACTGGAGTAAGGAGATTCATCCAGGTGTGGATTAAATCCTCCTGTCCCTTAGTCTGGCGGGGGGGACGATTGTTAGGGAGAATTCTCAGAAATGTGCTAATTTCCCTTACCTTTTGAGACCCCCAGCAACTTTGCTGGATTTCTAAGATTGTAATGTTTGCCTGGAAAGAGTGTGAGCCTTTTTTTCCCACTCTTTCATGTATTTTGATGTGTGTTATACTTTTGTGTTATTTGGTTATGGAGTTTTAAACAACTCCATAGGCATCATCTTTTTCTTTTGTGTCACACAGCACCGTCAGTGCAGTGGCACATGGGTGTCTTTCAGACTGTCCAAGGTTTAAATACCTTCTCTGGAACTGACTACCGTCTCCCAGAGCATGTAAAGTTAAATTGACTTTGCTAGTCTTTATAAATTCATAAACCCAGCACACGCTATCTTCCTATAGAGTGCTGGAGGGTTTGCCTAGCATACCCTGGGTCTAAACACTCATGTAACAGTCAAATGTTACCCTTTCCTCCTGAAATGGCTGGTGGCAGTGGTTTTAGAACAAACTACCATGATTTTTCCCGACCGCGAACACTGGTAGCAAAAAATCAGGACAGCCATGTTTTTCAATATGGCCCCCAAGACTCCTCTGTAAAAAGAGACTCTTGTCATCTTTTTTCACAGTTTCTTTTAGGAAAGGTCCTTCTTGTGTTTAACCATGTTTGGTCCCTTTGTTCGATGCCCTTTGATGGGCTTCAGTGCTAAAGCCCTCCTCTGGCGCCTGAGTGTCTGGGGTGGACAGGATGTGAGGGAGGTCCCCGAAACTCCCTGTGCTGAGTCTCCTAGGAGACCTGAATGCACTCTAATGTGATTGGCTGGCTGACTGTCCGGCAAGGACAGTCACCCTGCTGGGTGAGTGACAGCCAGGCTGGAATGAATGGGGGAAAACTGTTTAAAAGCAGGTCTCTGGGACTTGGAAAGCAGAGTCCACCACTGGAACCACTGGAACGAAAGAGCTGAAGACGAGCTGAAGGAAGACGACTGCTGCAACTCCTGGACTATTGGTTTGCCCGGTGAAGCCCTGCTGCAGGTCTGAATTGCCTGAAACTCCATCGACAGAGAAGCGCCTTCAAGGACGACTTCTTCCCTTGAGCTGGGTCAAACAACCAACTCGTAAGCCACCTGGACACCGCCTCCTTTCTGGTAGAATTTTCATCAGAGTGCTGTTGAAAACCGGATAGCCAGTTAGAAGGATACCAGTTTGTGGACTTTAAGGCACTCACACCTTAAAACCGACACTTAGCCAAGCTTGTGGCCTCTTCCCTCGGCAGTACAGGAACCTCCTGATGTCCTCCTTCTTGTCCCCACGACTGAAGCTCAGAAACAGCGAGATCTGCAGGAACTGCCAGGAACAACTGCCTCAGCTACAGCTTTTCTTCATACTTAAGGTACTGTGCATATGCGGTCAGGAAATCCTTTCTGCCGACTTTGGAGTCTAGTTCGCTCCGAATCTGACATATAACTCTTTTTCTGGCAAACTACTTCTAAGAGCATTGGCAAAGACTTAACCGTTTACAACCAGAACTGTGCTATTCTATTCAAGACACTGGGCCTCATTTCGACCCAGGCGCTGGACCATGGTGCTATTAGCACCATGGTCCATGCCGGTCTCCGGCATGGTGGATGGCGGAATTACCGCCCCATCACAAGGTTGGCGGGGGCGGTAATTCCCCATTCACCACTTGCCGTTCCCCATTCCCATTTCGCCCCATAGGGCATAATGGGGATGGGGAAGGCGCTAATTAAGGCACCGTAAATTACGGTTGCCGTAATTAGCTCCAGGGTCCCTTAGCGGGTTGGATTTTAACGCCTGCAAAAAGCAGGCGTTAAAGCCTCCAACCCGCTAAGGGACCTTGTAATCAGGCGCTAATGGTTTAACGGCGCCGACGCTCTTTACGGCGCCATTAAACCATTAGCGCCAGGGCTGTAATGAGGCCCACTGACCCATTGACTTTGACCCAGGCCTATTGAATTGAAATGCCTGTTGTAGTGAACTGAAACTATTTGCCCTGCCTATGAAAGTTATTGTGCTTTAATTCTGTTAACATTTGTTTTTCTACCCCTTTTGAAAGTTACTGAAGTGCCATTTTGCTCCCACTTCAGGGGCGCCTTACTTGTTCAGAAACGTATTGGTTTTGTTTTGTAGTGTATTATAGCGTGATATTGAGCTGCTTCTTACTAGTGGAATGTTTTCTAACTGACTGTAAATAAATGTATATTCTTTTACCAAGAAACCTTGAATAGTGTTTGTTTTAACTACTGTGATTGCAAGTCCTTTGTGTAACATCATGTACTGGTCACATCCCTCTTGAGATAAGTCTGGCTGCACAGCCACTGCTACCACATAACTGTGTAGTACAGGCTTTTACCAAAGGTGAGATTGTGCTTAAACCTGTAGTCTTAATTATATGTAGTGTTCCCAAAGGGTACTGCATGTAATTCTGCCTAACACCCCTCTTAACCCTACCTCCACTCTACCTCCAGTAACCCTACCCCTACTCCTTCTACACCCATCCACCGCACCCCCATTCTTTCTTTTTTTACCCACACTACCTCAACTCTTTGTACACCCAGTCTACCCCACTCTTTTTAGCCCTACCCACCCAATCCCCAGTCCTTCTATTCTCACCTACCCATCTCCACTCTCTCTACCCTACCCCGGCTCACTGGATCTACTCACACTCTCTCTACCCTCACCCACCCTACCCCCACTCTCTCTATCCCACCGCACCCACCCTAACCCCACTCTCACTACCAACAATAACCCATCCTACCCCAATCTCTCTACTCCCACCCAACCTCCCTTGCTGCACTCTCTCGATCCCCAATCACTCTTACCCCACACACCTAAACTACCCAATGTCTCTACTCTCACCCACCCACCCTACCCCCACTCTCTCTACCTCCACACACCCAATTTAACCCCACGATTTCTATCCGCATCTACCCCACTCTCTGTACCCCCACCCACTGAACCCCCACTCTCTCAAACCCACCAACCCTACTCCCACTCACCCACCCTACCTCCACCCTCGCTGTCGCCACTGACCCACCTACACCACTCTCTCAACTCCCATCCACCCACAGTACTCCACTCTCACTACCCCCACCCACCTTGCCAATCTCCATCTACCCCCACCCACCCATCCAACTTTTTCTGCCAGGCCCTCATTATCCTTACCCCACCCACCCTCTTTTGCCTCACTCTCTCCATCCCCACTCACTCTTAGTCCACACACCCAACCTACCCAATCTCTCCACCACACCCAATTTACCCAATCTCTGGACCCTAATCTCTGCCCCCAATCTCCCTACCACAGCCACCTTTCCTGCCCCAAATCTCTCTAGCCCACCACCCACCCTACAACTACTCTCTATCCCCACCCACCCACCCTACTCTCTCTACCCCCACCCTACTCTCTCTACCCCCACCCACTCTACCCCACCCTCTCTAACACCCACCACCATACACAACAATTTCTCTACCCCCACCCACCCTAACCCCAATCTCTTTACCTCCACCCAGGCTACCCCACTCTCCACCTCCATCTACCCTACCCCCACTCTCACAATTCGGGAGAAAGGGGCTTCTATTATTGGTAAGTGGTTTAGAGGGGCAGGTGTGGGAATATGTGTGCTGGTTTTCTGGCATATTTCACGTGTCTGAATGATGTTTTTTATGTCAGCATGTATGCCTGGCCAGTAGAATTTCCCACTGATGTGAGATAGGGTGTTAGATTGTCCTAAATGTCCCCCTGTCAAATGAGAATGTGCAATCTCTAGCACGCTCTTGCGATGGGTTTTGGGGATTACTAATTGAGTTTTACTTAGGACTCTCTGAATGTTTCCTTTCTATATAGTAATCCCGTTTCAGGAAGAAAAAGGGGCTACGCTTTTCTAGTCCTTCCTCCTCAGGAATCACTTGCAAGAAAGCCTCTGCGAGTGCTGGATCATTTCGCTGGGCACAGGCTAGATGGGGAAGGATGGTAGGTTCTTCCACCCTCTTTGTCTCAGTTATAGGTGTTTCAACAGCCTCTCCAAAGCCTGTTACCTCTCTCAGTTTCCTCTGGTTAACTTTCTTCCATAAAATGGGGAAATAGAGCCTTCTCAAGAATTTCCTGTGCAATTGTGTCCCTATGGTGTATTTCAAATGGAGTTTCACCATGGTTCTGTAGGAGAACCTGTACGTCTCCCCGGAAGTCTGGATCTATGACGCCTGCTAGGACATCTAGACCAAACTTCCAGACCAGGCCTGATTTTGGTGCCAATCTTATATAAACACATGTAGGGGGTATTGGGACTAAGTCCGTGGGAATCATCCCTCTTTTCCCCAGGAGGGATATTAGTTTATCTGCTGCTACAAATATTAAAGCCTATGGATTCTTTCATGGCGGTCGAGGGATCTGAGGCTCTGTGATTAAGTTTCTGGAATTTTAGGGTCCCCCAATTTGAATCAATTGAGTCGCATCCCACTTCTGACAACACATCTAAGGAAGGCATGGTATCAAACAGTAAAGACAGAGACAATAGATCACAGTTCAAGGGTGTTTATTATATTTCAATGGTTTGATTGACCGCCTATCTAATCCTAAATCTAAGGATGGAAGCAAGCTATGACCATCAAGTAAAAAAAACTCAGTCCTAGTGGAGTATCTGTCAAAATAAAAGGGTGTATACTAATAAACCTATGGCCAATCCTTACTTCTAAATACAAATGTTGTAGGAAAATGATGTATGCAAAAGGAAAGGGTTAGAAAAACAATATTTCAGGATAGTTGAGCAGTTGGCTTCCCTTCCCCACGTTTTTAGCATGGGACAAAGTGGCACACTCGAGCTTCGCACACACTCTGGCTTCTCTGTCACGAGGATGTTACTTTGTCTCATACCTTCTCTGATACATATTCAATTTCAATTTCCTTCAGTTTCACGTCAGCACGCGTAATGCGTATAATAACTTCTTTTGGGTGTGGGGACACTAAACCACCAGTAATTGTATGTAATGGAAAGGGGGTGGCCCTCTGCCCACCCCCCCCCAAATGGATGCAGGGGCACCTCAAGCAGCCATCCCTAGGGGCACATTTCTGCCCCTAGGAAGGGGCACATGAGATGCCCCCATCCATTTGGGGTGGGGGGAGGGCCACCAGAAATCTTACCACAGGCGCCCCAAGCATGGGGCAGTACATTCTGCCACCCCCCCCTTAGGGCAAATGGGCACAGTAATGATGGGGGCCGGCCGTGGGCATCCGTTTCCCATGTGGGTGCACCGTCCCTAAGCACAGCAGGAGCACCAGGGTGCCCCTGGCAGGGTCCCCTTCCATCCCCAGGGGGAAATTCTGTAACACAGCCCAGCCAGTGCTCCAGGATGGGCTGGGGTGATGTCCCTGGCCTTGGCTGTCTCCCATGTGGTTTGACCGTCCCCAAGCCCAGCAGCGGTTCCACAGAGTCCCAGCAGGGTCCCCAACCTTTCTCAGAGGGAGAAGCTATAAAACAGCTCAGCCAGAGCTGCATGCTGAGCTTGGGGATGGTCAACCCACATGGGTGACGGGTGCCCAGGGCCTGGGACATCACCCCTGCCCATCCTTAAGATCTGGCTGGGTTGCGTTACACCTTCTCCCTCTGGGAAAGGATGGGGAGCCTTCCGAGACTCCCTGAAACTGCTGCTGGACTTGCGGACGGTCAACCCACATGAAGGACAGCCACCCAAGGCCAGGGACATCATCCCTGACCAGCCTGGAGCTCTGGCTATGCATCATTACAGAATTTCCCTCTGGGAACGGACAGGGACCCGGCTGGGGATCCTTTGGACTGCCGTTGGGCTTGTGGATGGTCGATATATTTTAATTTCTACCTGGAAAGAGTGTGGGCCTTTTTTGCCATTCTTTCATGTATTTTGATGTGTTTTTTACTTTTCTGTTCTTTGGATAAGGAGTTTTAAAAAAACTCCATAGGCATAATTTTTTTCTGTGTGTCACACAGCACCCTCAGTGCATTGGCACAGGGGTGTCTTCAGACTCCCCAAGGTTTAAATACCTTCTCTGGGACTGACTACTGTCTCAAAGAACATGTAAAGTTAAATTGACTTTATTAGCCTTTTTAAATGTACAGACCCAGCACACACTATCTTCCTGTAGAGTGCTGGAGGGGTTGTCTAGCTTCCCCTGAGTCTAAACACTCATGTAACAGTCAAATGTTACCCGTTCCCTCTTGAAATGGCTGGTTTTAAACAAACTACCATGGTTTTAAACAAACTACCATGATTTTTTCCCGATCGCGAACACCGGTAGCTAAAAATCGGGTCAGCCATGTTTTCCAATATGGCGCCCAAGACCTATCGGTAAAAACAGACTCCAGTCAAATTTTTTCACCATTTCTTTTTGGAAAGGTCCTTCTTGTGTTTGTATCGGGGCGCCAAACCAGGTTTGGTCCCTTGGTTTGTTGGCCTTTGGCGGGCTTCAGTGCTGAAGCCCTCCACTGGTTCCTGAGTGTCTGGGGTGGTCAGGATGTGAGGGAGGTGCCTGAAACATCCTGTGCTTAGTCTCCTAGGAGAGTTGAATGCACTCTGGCGTGATTGGCCGGCTGGCTGTCCGGCAAGGACAGCCACCCTGCTATGTGATTGACAGCCAGGCTGGAATGAATGGGGGAAAACTGTTTAAAAGCAGGTCTGTGGGACTTGGAAAACAGAGTCGGCCACTGGAATGAAAGAACCGAAGACGAGCTGAAGGAAGATGACTGCTGCAACTCCTGGTCCACCAGTGAAGCCCTGCTGCAGGTCTGAATTGCCTGAAACTCCATCGACAGAGAAGCCCTTCAAGGTTCACTTCTTCCCTTGAGTTTGGTGGCAACAACCAACTTGTAAACTGCCTGGACACCGTCCCCATACTGTTCGAATTTTCTCCAGGGTGCTGTTGAAAACTAGATAGCCAGTGGGAAGGATACCAGTTTGTGGTCTTTAAGGCACTCACACCTTAAACCGATGTTTTGCCAAGCTTGTGGCCTCTTCCTTGGGCAGTGCAGAAACCTCCCGACGTCCTCCTTCTTGTCCACACGACTGAAGCTCAGGAACAGCGAGATCTGCAGGAACTGCCAGAACAACTGCCTCAGCTACAGCTTTTCTTCACTTACAAGGTACTGTGCAAGTGCGATACAGAACTCTGTTCGGCAGCGGTGGAAGTTTGTGAAACTTTCCCGACTTTGAAGTCTTGTCCTTTCCTAAACCAACATCTAACTTTTCGTCTGACCAAATTCTTCTAAGAACCGTGGCAAAGACTTAACCGTTTACTACCAGAACTGTGCTATCCTATACAAGACTCTGAACCATTGACTTTGGCCCATGCCTATTCAATTGAATTGCTGGTTGTAGTGAACTGAAACCCTTTGCCCTGCCTATGAAAGTATTTGTGCGTTGATTTCTCTTAATCTTGTCTTTTTACCCCTTTTAAAAGTAACTGAAGTGCCATTTTGCTCCCACTTCATGGGGAGCTGAACTTGTTCAATAACTTATTGGTTGTGTATTTGTAGTATATTAGTATATGATATTGAACTGCTCTTGCTAGTGAAATGTTTTCCAACTGACTGTGTAAATAAATGTATATTCTTTTACCAAGAAACCTTAAGTAAGTGTTTGTTTGAATCACTGTGATTGCTAGTCCTTTGTGTAAACTATTGTACTGCTCACTTTACTCTTCAGATAAGTCTGGCTGCTCTGCCACTGCTACCACATTACTGTGTAGTACAGGCTTGTACCAAAGGTGACATTGTACTTACACTTGTAGTCTTAATTGTGTGTAGTGTTCTCAAAGGGTACTGCATATGATTCTGCCTAACACATAGCACCTTCCGTGCAGTGGCACAGGGGTGTCTTTCAGACTCCCCAAGGTTTAAATACCTTCTCTGGGACTGACTACTGTCTCCCAGAGCATGTAAACTTAAATTGACTTTGCTAGTCTTTTTAAATCCATAGACCCAGCACACACTATCTTCCTGTGGAGTGCTGGAGGGGTTGCCTAGCATCCCCTTGGTCTAAACACTCATGTAACAGTCAAATGTTACCCTTTCCTCTTGAAATGGCTGGTGGCAGTGGCTTTAGAACAAACTACCATGAATTTTCCTGACCGCGAACACCAATAGCTAAAAATCAGGTCAGCCATGTTTTTCAATATGGCACCCAAGACCCCTCTGTAAAAACAGACTCTGGTCATCATTTTTCACCGTTTCTTTTAGGAAAGGTCCTTCTTGTGTTTAACTCTGTGCGCCAAACCAGGTTTGGTCCCTTTGTTTGATGCCCTTTGGCAGGTTTTAGTGCTGAAGCCCTCCTCTGGCACCTGCGTGTCTGGGGTGGACAGGATGTGAGGGACGTGCCTGAAACTCCCTGTGCTTAGTCTCCTAGGAGACCTGAATGCACTCTGGTGTGATTGGCTGGCTGACTGTCCGGCAAGGACAGCCACCCTGCTGGGTGAGTGACAGCTAGGCTGTAATGAATCGGAGAAAACTGTTTAAAAGCAGGTCTTTGGGACTTGGAATGCAGAGTCGAGCACTGGAATGAAAGAACCGAAAACGTGCTGAAGGAAGACGACTAATGCAACTCCTGGACCGTTGGTTTGCCTGGTGAAGCCCTGCTGCAGGTCCAAATTGCTTGAAACTCCATCGACAGTGAAGCCCTTCAAGGACAACTTCTTCCCTTGAGCTGGTGGGAACAACCAACTTGTAAGCCACCTGGACACCGTCTCCATACTGTATCGAATTTCATTAGAGTGCTGTTGAAAACCGTATAGCCAGTGAGAAGGATACCAGTTTGTGGACTTTAAGGCACTCACACCTTAAAACCGATGCTTAGCCAAGCTTGTGGCCTCTCCACTGGGCAATGCAGGAACCTCCCGACGTCCTCCTTCTTGTCCCCACGACTGAAGCTCAGGAACAGCGAGATCTGCAGGAACTGCCAGGAACAACTGCCTCAGCTACAGCTTTTCTTCATACTTAAGTTACTGTGCATATGCGGTCAGGAAATCTTTTCTGCCGCCGTGAAAGTTTGTTAAACTTTCCCAACTTTGGAGTCTTTTTCGCTCCTAATCTGACAATAACTCTTTTTCTGCCAAACTACTTCTAAGGACATTGGCAAAGACTTAACCATTTACTACCAGAACTGTGCTATCCTATCCAAGACACTGAACCATTGGCTTTGGCCCAGGCCTATTGAATTGAATTGCCTGTTGTAGTGAATTGAAACTATTTGCCCTGCCTATGAAAGTTATTGTGCTTTAATTCTGTTAACATTTGTCTTTCTACCCCTTTTGAAAGTTACTGAAGTGCCATTTTGCTCCCGCTTCAGGGGAGCCTAACTTGTTCAGAAACGTATCTGTTGTGTACTGTAGTGTATTATAGCGTGATATTGAGCTGCTTCTTAATTGGCCCGTTGTTTGCTCCCTCCCCCATTCCTATTCAGCCCTATGGGGGCTAAAATGGGAATGGGGAAGGTCCGGGCCCGGGTTCCTGGAGGGAGGAATTACCGGGCCCTCCGAACTCGGAATGGCCTGGTAATTCCACATTCTGGGAACCTGGACCAGATTTTGGCGGCAGCCATGCCGCCAACAGCGGCATGGCTACCGCCAAAAACGTAATGAGGCCCAATCTCTCTTCTAATCTGACACTGGAACACCAGGAGGAGTGCACGTTTCTGTTAAATCAGTTTGCCTACCTGTTTTCACTATCACCAGGCTTGACCCCTTGGGGCCAGCATGATATTCTCACTGGTGACTGTTTACCTGCTAAAAGCAGAGGTTACAGGATGTCAGACCATGCAAGAAACCACATAAAGGAAGAGGTCAACAAGATGCTTGATCTCGTGGTACTAGAGCCATCTACACGCCCATGGTCTAGTCCAGTGGTACTAGTGCCAAAGGCAGGATCCAAGGAGTTGGAATTCTGTGTGCACTATAGAGTTCTTAATGCAGTCACAAAGACTGATGCCTATCCTTTACCAAGGACAGATTAACTGGTGGACAAGCTTGGTTCAGCCTTGTACCTCAGTACATTTAATCTCACTTCAGGCTATTGGCAAAAAGCACTGACAGACCATGCCAAGGAGAAAACTGCATTCTTAACCCCAGCAGGCCTCTACCAGTTTAAGGTAATGCCTTTTGGACTAAAGAATTCACCTGCAACATTCCAAAGGATGGTTAATCGAGTTCTGAAGAGGATGGAGGACTTCTGGATGGCATAATTGGATGACATTGCACTGTTCAGCCCTACTTGGAAAGAACATGTTGATCACTTAGGATATGTTTTGCAGGCTCTTGAGCAGGCCCATCTGACCATAAAGGCGAGTAGATGTCAAATTGGTCAGAGTAAAGTGGTCTACCTTGGAAATGAGGTAGGAGGAGGTGAAGGTGAAATCAGGCCATTACCAAGCAAGGTACAAGCTGTACAAAACTGGGCCACCCTACTACTCAAACCCAAGTGAGAACCTTCCTAAGCCTCATTGGTTACTATAGGAACTTCATAGAGAAATATGGAACCATAGCTTCACCCTTGAATATGATCTCCTCACCCAAATTTCCTAAAAAGGTCAGGTGGAATGAGGAGTGCACTCAAGCATTTGAAGGACTTAAGAAAGCCCTTTGTCAAGCTCCAGTTTTCAGAGCTCCTTAGTACAACCAAACCTTCATTGCGCAAACAGATGCTATCAGATATCAGAGGGTCCTTCCTCTCTGATATCTTTTTCTCTACCTGTGGTTTCCCCCAGGGATCTACCCTCTCTCCCTGGCTCTTCAACCAATATCTGGCACTCCTTGACCACCGCATCGCCACTCTCTGCCCCAACTTTCAGTGCTACACAGATGATACTCAGCTCATTTTCAGGCTACCCTCGGCCTCCTCCTCTCCTCCCCTGATCTCTGACTGTCTGTCTGCTATCCAGGAGTGGTATGCCGCTAAAGACCTCTGCCTTAATGCCAGTAAGACCGAGATTTTACTCATTGGCACTCCCACTCCCGCCTTCCCTGCAGCTCTCTGGCTGGCCTCTCTTGGCCCTCTTCCTGCTCCCACCTGCAAGGCTAAAAACCTTGGGATCTTCGACTCCACACTCTCCTTCTACCCTCATATCTCTGATGTCACTAAGAAATCACACTACCAGCTGCACCTCCTCAGAGCTATTCTTCCCTTCCTCTCCTTCCCCCAGAAGCTCACAGTCTCCAGAGCCCTGGTTCTCTCTAGGCTGGACTATTGCAAAAGCCTCTATCTAAATCTGCCTGACTCTACTCTCCGCCCTCTGCAACTAATCCAGAACAGGACTGCAAGACTTGTCCTCCGCCTCAAGCCCAGGGATCGTATCTCTCCAGGACTGAAATCTCTGCACTGGCTCCCAGTGGCTGCAAGAATTAAGTTCAAAACCCTTTGTGTTGTCCACAAGGCCTTCTGGGGCTTGGGGGCGCAATACCTTCAACTCTCTCTTCCCAAATATCTTCCTTCTCAAGCTCTTCTCTCATCCGCCTCCAACTCCCTCAGGGTCTGTCGCTTCTCCAAGCAACGAGTTGGTGGTAAATATCTCTCCTCTGCAGGGGCCTCCCTCTGGAACAGCCTTCCTGCCTCCCTGAAACTTGACGAGAACCATCTCCGGTTCCGGAAACACCTGAAAACCTTCCTCTTTGCTTCTGCTTTTTCTCCCCCTCTTCCCTGCTAAATTCCTGTCTGAAACTGCACTGGCTACCTGGCCACCATTTGTGACATTAGGCCCAGGCCCCACCATTTGCACACCTGCACTGCCTCCGTGGCAACCTTTGCACACGGGGACTGTATTCTGTATCCTTACAGTCCCCCACCAGCACTTATGTCTGCTCTTAACTTGCACTTGCCACCATTCGGCTGTTATTTATCCTAATTATTCTACCATCCCATGTACTGCACTTTCCCCCTCGCTTCCCTCTGTTCCCCCTCCCTTGCCTCGAAGCGCCCCGAAAAACTTGTGTATAGGTGCGTTATAAATACCATATCATATCATTATGAATACCATATTATACCAAAACAGATACAGGTGCAGTTCTGAGTCAGCTAGATGATAAAGTTAGGGCGCACCCCATTTGCTTGCAGGAAGCTGAAGGTACCTGAAACAAGGTGGGCAACAATTGAGAAAGAATGCTTTGCTATTGTGTGGTCACTGAAGAAGTTTAGACCATACTTGTATGGATCTACTTTTGTCATTCAGACTGACCACCAACCCTTGAGATGGTTGATGCAAATGAAAGGGGAAAAACCCTAAACTACTCAGATGGTCAATCAGCCTGCAAGGGTTTGATTTTTCAATTGAACACAGGCCTGGGTGTCACCACCAAAATGCTGATGGTCTCTCCAGAATGTTTGACCGACTGGAGTAAGGAGATTCATCCAGGTTTGGATTAAATCCTCCTGTCCCTTAGTCTGGGGGGGGGGGACGATTGTTAGGGAGAATTCTCAGAAATGTGCTAATTTCCCTTACCTTTTGAGACCCCCAGCAACTTTGCTGTATTTCTATGATTGTAATGTTTACCTGGAAAGAGTCTGAGCCTTTTTTTCCCACTCTTTAATGTATTTTGATGTGTGTTTTACTTTTGTGTTATTTGGTTATGGAGTTTTAAACAACTCCATAGGCATCATCTTTTTTCTTTTGTGTCACACAGCACCGTCAGTGCAGTGGCACATGGGTGTCTTTCAGACTGTCCAAGGTTTAAATACCTTCTCTGGAACGGACTACCGTCTCCCAGAGCATGTAAAGTTAAATTGACTTTGCTAGTCTTTATAAATTCATAAACCCAGCACAGGCTATCTTCCTATAGAGTGCTGGAGGGTTTGCCTAGCATACCCTGGGTCTAAACACTCATGTAACAGTCAAATGTTACCCTTTCCTCCTGAAATGGCTGGTGGCAGTGGTTTTAGAACAAACTACCATGATTTTTCCCGACCGCGAACACTGGTAGCAAAAAATCAGGACAGCCATGTTTTTCAATATGGCCCCCAAGACCCCTCTGTAAAAAGAGACTCTTGTCATCTTTTTTCACCGTTTCTTTTAGGAAAGGTCCTTCTTGTGTTTAACCATGTTTGGTCCCTTTGTTCGATGCCCTTTGACGGGCTTCAGTGCTAAAGCCCTCCTCTGGCGCCTGAGTGTCTGGGGTGGACAGGATGTGAGGGAGGTCCCCGAAACTCCCTGTGCTGAGTCTCCTAGGAGACCTGAATGCACTCTGATGTGATTGGCTGGCTGACTGTCCGGCAAGGACAGTCACCCTGCTGGGTGAGTGACAGCCAGGCTGGAATGAATGGGGGAAAACTGTTTAAAAGCAGGTCTCTGGGACTTGGAAAGCAGAGTCCACCACTGGAACCACTGGAACGAAAGAGCTGAAGACGAGCTGAAGGAAGACGACTGCTGCAACTCCTGGACTATTGGTTTGCCCGGTGAAGCCCTGCTGCAGGTCTGAATTGCCTGAAACTCCATCGACAGAGAAGCGCCTTCAAGGACGACTTCTTCCCTTGAGCTGGGTCAAACAACCAACTCGTAAGCCACCTGGACACCGTCTCCATACTGGTAGAATTTTCATCAGAGTGCTGTTGAAAACCGGATAGCCAGTTAGAAGGATACCAGTTTGTGGACTTTAAGGCACTCACACCTTAAAACCGACACTTAGCCAAGCTTGTGGCCTCTTCCCTGGGCAGTACAGGAACCCCCCGATGTCCTCCTTCTTGTCCCCACGACTGAAGCTCAGAAACAGCGAGATCTGCAGGAACTGCCAGGAACAACTGCCTCAGCTACAGCTTTTCTTCATACTTAAGGTACTGTGCATATGCGGTCAGGAAATCCTTTCTGCCGACTTTGGAGTCTAGTTCGCTCCGAATCTGACATATAACTCTTTTTCTGGCAAACTACTTCTAAGAGCATTGGCAAAGACTTAACCGTTTACAACCAGAACTGTGCTATCCTATCCAAGACACTGGGCCTCATTTCGACCCAGGCGCTGGACCATGGTGCTATTAGCACCATGGTCCATGCCGGTCTCCGGCATGGTGGATGGCGGAATTACCGCCCCCATCACAAGGTTGGCGGGGGCGGTAATTCCCCATTCACCATTTGCCCTTCCCCATTCCCATTTCGCCCCATAGGGCATAATGGGGATGGGGAAGGCGCTAATTAAGGCACCGTAAATTACGGTTGCCGTAATTAGCTCCAAGGTCCCTTAGCGGGTTGGATTTTAACGCCTGCAAAAAGCAGGAGTTAAAGCCTCCAACCCGCTAAGGGACCTTGTAATCAGGCGCTAATGGTTTAACGGCGCCGACGCTCTTTACGGCGCCGTTAAACCATTAGCGCCAGGGTTGTAATGAGGCCCACTGACCCATTGACTTTGACCCAGGCCTATTGAATTGAATTGCCTGTTGTACTGAACTGAAACTATTTGCCCTGCCTATGAAAGTTATTGTGCTTTAATTCTGTTAACATTTGTTTTTCTACCCCTTTTGAAAGTTACTGAAGTGCCATTTTGCTCCCACTTCAGGGGAGCCTTACTTGTTCAGAAACGTATTGGTTGTGTTTTGTAGTGTATTATAGCGTGATATTTAGCTGCTTCTTACTAGTGGAATGTTTTCTAACTGACTGTAAATAAATGTATATTCTTTTACCAAGAAACCTTGAATAGTGTTTGTTTTAACTACTGTGATTGCAAGTCCTTTGTGTAACATCATGTACTGGTCACATCCCTCTTGAGATAAGTCTGGCTGCACAGCCACTGCTACCACATAACTGTGTAGTACAGGCTTGTACCAAAGGTGAGATTGTGCTTAAACCTGTAGTCTTAATTATATGTAGTGTTCCCAAAGGGTACTGCATGTAATTCTGCCTAACACCCCTCTTAACCCTACCTCCACTCTACCTCCAGTAACCCTACCCCTACTCCTTCTACACCCATCCACCGCACCCCATTCTTTCTTTTTTTACCCACACTACCTCAACTCTTTGTACACCCAGTCTACCCCACTCTTTTTAGCCCTACCCACCCAATCCCCAGTCCTTCTATTCTCACCTACCCAACCCCACTCTCTCTACCCTACCCCGGCTCACTGGATCTACTCACACTCTCTCTACCCTCACCCACCCTACCCCCACTCTCTCTATCCCACGCACCCACCCTAACCCCACTCTCACTACCAACAATAACCCACCCTACCCCAATCTCTCTACTCCCACCCAACCTCCCTTGCTGCACTCTCTCGATCCCCAATCACTCTTACCGCACACACCTAAACTACCCAATGTCTCTACTCTCACCCACCCACCCTACCCCCACTCTCTCTACCTCCACACACCCAATTTAACTCCACGATTTCTATCCGCATCTACCCCACTCTCTGTACCCCCACCCACTGAACCCCCACTCTCTCAAACCCACCAACCCTAATCCCACTCACCCACCCTACCTCCACCCTCGCTATCGCCACTGACCCACCTACACCACACTCTCAACTCCCATCCACCCACACTACTCCACTCTCACTACCCCCACCCACCTTGCCAATCTCCATCTACCCCCACCCACCTATCCAACTTTTTCTGCCAGGCCCTCATTATCCTTACCCCACCCACCCTATTTTGCCTCACTCTCTCCATCCCCACTCACTCTTAGTCCACACACCCAACCTACCCAATCTCTCCACCACACCCAATTTACCCCATCTCTGGACCCTCCTCTCTGCCCCCAATCTCCCTACCACAGCCACCTTTCCTGCCCCAAATCTCTCTAGCCCACCACCCACCCTACAACTACTCTCTATCCCCACCCACCCACCCTACTCTCTCTACCCCCCCCTACTCTCTCTACCCCCACCCTACTCTCTCTACCCCCACCCTCTCTAACACCCACCACCGTACACAACAATTTCTCTACCCCCACCCACCCTACCCCCAATCTCTTTACCTCCACCCAGGCTACCCCACTCTCCACCTCCATCTACCCTACCCCCACTCTCACAATTCGGGAGAAAGGGGCTTCTATTATTGGTAAGTGGTTTAGAGGGGCAGGTGTGGGAATATGTGTGCTGGTTTTCTGGCATATTTCACGTGTCTGAATGATGTTTTTTATGTCAGCATGTATGCCTGGCCAGTAGAATTTCCCACTGATGTGAGATAGGGTGTTAGATTGTCCTAAATGTCCCCCTGTCAAATGAGAATGTGCAATTTCTAGCACGCTCTTGCGATGGGTTTTGGGGATTACTAATTGAGTTTTACTTAGGACTCTCTGAATGTTTCCTTTCTATATAGTAATCCCGTTTCAGGAAGAAAAAGGGGCTACGCTTTTCTAGTCCTTCCTCCTCAGGAATCACTTGCAAGAAAGCCTCTGCGAGTGCTGGATCATTTTGCTGGGCACAGGCTAGATGGGGAAGGATGGTAGGTTCTTCCACCCTCTTTGTCTCAGTTATAGGTGTTTCAACAGCCTCTCCAAAGCCTGTTACCTCTCTCAGTTTCCTCTGGTTAACTTTCTTCCATAAAATGGGGAAATAGAGCCTTCTCAAGAATTTCCTGTGCAATTTTGTCCCTGTGGTGTATTTCAAATGGAGTTTCACCATGGTTCTGTAGGAGAACCTGTATGTCTCCCCGGAAGTCTGGATCTATGACGCCTGCTAGGACATCTAGACCAAACTTCCAGACCAGGCCTGATTTTGGTGCCAATCTTATATAAACACATGTAGGGGGTATTGGGACTAAGTCCGTGGGAATCATCCCTCTTTTCCCCAGGAGGGATATTAGTTTATCTGCTGCTACAAATATTAAAGCCTATGGATTCTTTCGTGGCGGTCGAGGGATCTGAGGCTCTGTGATTAAGTTTCTGGAATTTTAGGGTCCCCCAATTTGAATCAATTGAGTCGCATCCCACTTCTGACAACACATCTAAGGAAGGCATGGTACCAAACAGTAAAGACAGAGACAATAGATCACAGTTCAAGGGTGTTTATTATATTTCAATGGTTTGATTGACCGCCTATCTAATCCTAAATCTAAGGATCGAAGCAAGCTATGACCATCAAGTAAAAAAAACTCAGTCCTAGTGGAGTATCTGTCAAAATAAAAGGGTGTATACTAATAAACCTATGGCCAATCCTTACTTCTAAATACAAATGTTGTAGGAAAATGATGTATGCAAAAGGAAAGGGTTAGAAAAACAATATTTCAGGATAGTTGAGCAGTTGGCTTCCCTTCCCCACGTTTTTAGCATGGGACAAAGTGGCACACTCGAGCTTCGCACACACTCTGGCTTCTCTGCCACGAGGATGTTACTTTGTCTCATACCTTCTCTGATTCATATTCAATTTCAAACATTCATCAAGAATTGAGCTTTACTTGTGTCTTTCATCACATGCGTTAAGATTGTTCACTCTTGTGCTCTTCATACAATGCTGCTGCTTGCAACCTTGACTTCAACACAGAACGGTCTTGCATCAGTCTCCCCAACTCACCGGCTGTGTTGATTTCTCTGGAGCTGCTTTGATCCTGGAGCCAAGGACGGTACCACAGCAACTGCTGCTTCTCCCATGACCCGGCCAGTCATTCAGGAGGACCCCAGTTATCTCCGACACACAATGCTGTATTCTTTAGTCTGTTTTCCTGTCCTTACGCCTTTTAATGTGAAGGTTTCTGAAAGTAACGGTTTGTGCTTTTGTGCTCTGCCTTTTTCTGTGTGGGGAAGCTTAATGGAAGTCAGGTTTAAGTTGTTAACAGTTATTGCCTGACTTTGCCTGACCATAGTAGTGGGAGACGTCAGGTGCAATGCTCGGTATGAGTCTGTTTTGTCCCAGAGCAGGCTGTCCATGTGAAAATGTTTGTGTAGGAAAGTTATAGTCCCCAGGTAAGCTACCTGGAGATGGAGTAAAGGTGTTATAGGGGGAGATACTGCATCTCGCCATCAGGTGTCCCACTCCCACTCACCAAAGACTCCTCACCCAGGTAATCCTTGCGCTCTGGTCCACACCGCGATGGCCGTGCCGTGCCCTGGCCACCTGAGAGAGCGATCTCAAAAGCACTAACGGGTGAAACACCTTCTGGTTTCTCACACCACCCATGAACTCTTCACCCTTCTCTCTAACGCCACCCACCCATCCCATCCAACCCCCACTGTCTGTGCCCCACCCACTCTACCCCACTCTCTCTATCCCCACTCGTCCAATCTACCCCCCTCTCTATACCACACCCAACCAGTATACCCCAACTCGATGTATCCCTACCCACCCTACTCCCACTATCTCTACCCTTACCTTCTCTATCCCCACCCACTCTACCTCCTCTCTCTACCCCCAACTACCTATCCCCCACTCTCTTTACCCCAGCCACCCTACCCCACTCTCTAGCTCCACTGATACTACTCCCACTCTCTCTAACTCAACACACCCAACCTATCCCCACTCTCTCTATCCCCATCCACCCAATCTACCCCCTCTCTCTACCATACCCAACCAGCCTACCCCAACTCTCTTTACCCCCACCCACCATAAACCCACTCTCTCTACCCCCACGTACCCCCACTCACTCCACCCAAGCCCACCCCTACCCCCAATCTCTCTACCGCACTGACCCAATTTACACCTAGGGCCTCATTACACGGATGGCGGTAAGGGTTTACCGGTACCGGTATTTTACCGGTACCGGTAAATCCTTACCGCCTTACTACGAGGTCCCTTTGCGGGTTGGGGAATTTAACGCCTGCTTTTTGCAGGCGTTAAAAACCAACCCGCAAAGGGACCCAGGGAGCTAATTACGGTACCGCAATTTGCGGTACCGTAATTAGCGCCTTCCCCATTCCCATTATGCCCTATGGGGCAAAAATGGGAATGGGGAAGGGCAATGGTGGAAGGGGGAATTACCGCCCCGCCAACCTTGGAATGGGGCGGTAATTCCCCTTTCCGCCAAGGCGGTGCCGGTATTTTACCGGCATGAACCATGGCGCTAGTAGCGCCATGGTTCTCCGCCATCCGTGTAATGAGGCCCTTAGTATCTTTAACCCTCCCACCCTACCCTAACTCTCTCTACCCCTTTAACCCACACTGCCACACTCTCTCTACCCTCACCCACCCTATACCCACTTTTACTACCCATACCCCATGCCCACTCTTTCTACCCCCAACCAGCCTGCCCCCATTCTCGAATCCACCTACCCTACCTCCACTCTCTCTACCAATATCTGTACTCTCTCTACCCCCACCCAACCTATCCCCACTTTCTCTGCCCCCACTGCCGATGCTACCCCCAATCTCTACCCTTACCCACCCTATCCCATCTCCTGACCCCTACTGACCCTACCCCCACTCTGTACCCCCAGGAACCTTACCCCCACTCTGTCTACATCCACCCACCCTACCCTCATTCTTTCTGTCCCCACCCACTCTACCCCCACTCTTTCTACCCCCACACACCTAAACCCTACTTTCTACTCTGACCCACCCATTGACTACCCTCTCTACTCTCACCCACCCATCCACCACTCTCTCTACCCTACCCCCACTCACTGGGCTTACCCCACTCTCTCTACCCTCACCCACCCACCCATCCTACCCCCACTCTCACTACCCCAGCCACCCACCCTACTCTAATCTCTCTAACCCTACCCATCCAACTTGCCCCAGTCCCTCTAACCCCACCCACCATACCACCACTCGCTCTAACCCACCAACCCATGCTACCCCCACTTTCTTTACCCCACCCAGCCTACCCACACTCTTGCTGCCTCCTCCCACCCAATACATACTTTCTCTACCCTCACCAACCCAACTCCCAGCCTCATTACCTCTACGCACACCTCTATCCCACTCTCTCTAACCCTACCCACCCCTCTTACCCCCACTCTCTTCACCCTGTCCCAATCACTCTACCCCCACCTAACCACTTCCACTTTCTCTACTCAAACCCACTGACCCTAGCCCCACTCTTTCTACCCCACCTAACCACACTTACACCCACTCTCTCTACCACTACCCACCTGACCTTACTCCATTCTCTCTACCCCACCCACACTACCCCCACTCTTTACCCCACCTACTCTACCCACTCTCTCCCTCTACCCCTACCCACCCACCTTACCCACACTATCTATACCTCCACCACCCACCATACTCCCAGTATCTTTACATCTACCCACCTGCCCCACCCCCTCTCTCTACATCACCCACCCCAAGTCTACTTTCTCTAACCCCACTCTCTACCACTACATACACAACCTACCCCCTCCCAGACCCCCTCCCACCCAACCTACCCCCTTCTACCCCATCCAACCTATTCCCACTCTCTGTACCACCACCCACCCTAAAACCACTCTGTACCCCCACCCAGCCTACCCCACTATCTCTACCAATATCACCACTCTCTCTACCCCCATTTTCCCTACCCCCACACACCCATGCTACCCCACTCTCTCTACCATAACCCACACAGTACCCACTCTCTACCACCACATATCCTACCTGCACCCACCCTAGCCTGATCTCTCTACAACCATCCACCATACCCCCATTTTGTCTACCCCCACTCACTGCACCCACACACTTTCTACCTCCTCCAACCCCAAACTTTCCCTAGCCAAACCAACCCAACCCCCAATCACACTACCCCTACCCACACACAATATCCCACTCTCTCTCTCCCCCCACTCAACTACCCTACCTCCACTCTCTCTACCCATACCCACGCACCCTACCCAATTTATCTACCCCACCACCCAGCCTACCCCCTCTCTATGCCCCCACCCACCCTAACTTCACTATATCTATCCCCACTTTCTCTACCCCTACACACACAACCTACCCACACACTCTCTACCCCCACTACCCAACCCAATTCCCAATCTCTACCCCCTACCCTACCCCCCACTATATTTACCAATACCCCCACTCTCTCTGTCCTACTCTCTCTATCCCCATTCTTTCTACCCCCACCCACCCATGCTACCCCCACGCTCTCTACCATTATCCACACAGCACCCACTCTCTGTACCACCATCTATCCTACCTGCACCCACCCTACCCTAATCTCTCTATACCCATCCACCATAACCCCATTCTTTCTATACACACCCACCCTACCCTCACTGTCTGTACCTCTTCCCACCCAGTACATACGTTCTCTACCCTCACCAACCCAACCCCCAATCTCGCTACCCTAAACACACACTCTATCCCACTTTCTCTACCCCCAGCCACCCACCTTACCCCACTCTCTCTAACCCACACCCACCTACCCTTCTCAGTCTCTCTACCCCCACCCACCCAAACTACCCCCACTCTATCTAACCCCACCCACCATATCCCCACTCTCTCTACACCACCAACCCATGCTACCCCACTCTCTTTAGCCCCACCCACCACACCCCCACTTTTTCTACCCCCAACCCATCCCCACTCTTTCTACCCCACCATCCCATGCTACCCCAAGCTCTCTAATCCCCCAACCCTACCCCCACTCACCCACCATACCTCCACTCTCGCTACAGTCTGACCCACTGACTCCACTCTTCTCTGATCCACCCACACTTCTCAACTCTCTCAACTCTCACCTCCCCAATCTCTCTCTACCCCCACCCACCCAGCCATCCAACTCTCTCTTCCATACCCCCTACCCTCTCTTTACCACACTCAACCAACCTACCCCTGTTCTCTGTACCCTCAGCCAATCTATAACTACTGTGTCTACTACACACCCTACCCCCATGCTCTCTATCAATATCCAAACTCTGTACCCCATCCACTCTACCATCATTCTCTATCCCTACCCACCCATGCAAGCCCCACTATCTCTACGCCTCTACCCTACCCATACTCTCTCTACCCCCACCAACCATACACCCACTCTCTCTACCCCCACCCACCCAAACTACCCCCACTCATTCTAACCCAACCCACCCTACCCCCACTCTCTTTAGCCCCACCAACCCTACCACCACTCTTTCTACCACATGTTTTTAATAACCTTGGACCATTGAAGCGAAATAATATCTACAGCAAAGCAGTTTTACATGAGGCAAACGTGGCGATGTTAAAGAGAAACATAGAGAAAACAAAATGGTGATTTATTCTGGTTACCTTAAAATGGCCGCACTCTAGTTAAACCAATAGCTACGTAATGTGCAAAGAGCATATATTCTTTATACTTCAAATGAGGCGGTTGGTCTTCGGCCAACCAATTATCCTGCATAAGCCTTCTGTTGGAGGGTTGTCTACTTTTCTAGACTGACAAACCCATCCCCACACTTTCTACCCCACCATCCCATGCTACCCCCACACTCTCTAAACCACCAACCCTACCACCACTCACCCACTGTACCTCCACTGACTCCACTCTTCTCCCATCCACTGTAATGCTTACCTGGACTCCTCTGGGGCGTAATACCTTCCCAGCCAATGGACCTGATAGCTTGGAGCCTTTAGGATTCTTTTTCTGTTTGGACAAACAAATGACAACAATAGAAATGCTATAACGTCTATTAACTGAGATAATGACTAGATGAGATGTGTATAAACTCCTAAAATCACTTCCTTCTCACCTGTGTTTTATTATTGTGGAGCTCTGCAGCCTGCTTTTTGACAGGGGCGCGTTGAGATGGAGAAACAATGGCAATTTGGGATGCTGATGAACTCCATAGCTTCTTGCCTTGAAATGTCTATTCTTTAGAAAATGAGT
This sequence comes from Ambystoma mexicanum, assembly GCF_040938575.1. Taxonomy (NCBI): domain Eukaryota; kingdom Metazoa; phylum Chordata; class Amphibia; order Caudata; family Ambystomatidae; genus Ambystoma; species Ambystoma mexicanum. Next base: position 487,562,159 of record NC_090931.1, on the reverse strand, counting down.
GTTTAGGTGTTTAAGCAGGTGAAGAGACTGTATTCCTACATTGGAGGGATCTCTCTTACTAATTACTTTTGTCTTTTCCTCTTTTTTGCAGGTTCTAGGAAAGAATTATTGCTGCGGATGGCTGCAGAGTTACTCAGAATGAGAAAACGTTAAAACATAAGTTTTCCAATGCAGAGTAACTGAAGCCTTCAAGGTGGATCACGGTAACAACTGTGAGGTGAAAACTTGAAGAACCTTCAGGTACATAAATGCTTATAAAACGTCTTCTCTGTAAAACCGTTAAGTTTGTTTTAAATTAAATACCTCTTGTGCTGTCTGCAGGTTTTCAGAAAGCTGAGGAAAAAACCTTCAGAAGATGCGATGGCTGCGGATGAAACTTCTGACTGAAGATGCTGCGACTATGAGCGAAAACTGCTGACTGAAGATGCTGCAGCTGTGAGTGAAACTTATGACCGAAGATGCTGTGGCTGTGAGTGAAACTTCTGACTGAGGAGATGCGGCAAGCAAATACATGTTCTTAACTGATATAACAGCATCGGAGATAACTTCTTTCAGGTAAGTGTCTTCTGTGAACGATGGTACTCTGTAGCTTTTATGTAAAACTAATGTCTCTATTATCTTCTGTTTCTTAGGTTCTGTGAGGAGAAACGCCGGTAGCGGTACACCGCTATCAGAAGAGCAGACGCGAAACGCACGTTCCAGCGGAGGCGAGGCTTAAGTAGCTCCCTCTGCAGCTATGAATAAAACTGTGCTGCACCTTGTAAATGTTTTTTGCGGGCGGCCATCTTAAGTGTATAAAATTACTATCGAACACCACGGAAGTCTATGGAAGTAGATGCTGTGAATGGTGTAAATGCCATAACACCACCTTTGACCTGCTGATTGATATAATGTGCTCTGCCTAGCCTGAATGTCTGAATGAAGACTATGCTCACTGACTGGGATCATGACAGATTTCCCCCCTCAAGACCCATCCCAAGGATGGACCCTCCGGCCCTGGCTTAGTGGGGTGATTCTGAAGAAACTTCTGAAGCAATTTGGGAGCATGAATATTGGAACTAGGTTCCCAAGTTCTGTCCTGTGGACCAAACCCTTTCCAATTCACTAAGTAGAACAATTTCCTTTTGACAATCTAGGATTTCTTTCACTAAGAATTCTGGTTCATCGTCTATAATCATGGGTTTGGGTGAAGGTTGTAGTCTGGTCCCCGGATTGATTGGTTTTAACAAGGAACCATGGAATACATGGATTTGCATATGAGATGGTAGGTTTAACCTTACAGCTACAGGGTTCACAATAGCTTCCACAGAGAATGCGCCCAGAAACCTAGGCTGGAATTTATGTGGGTCCTTAAGTGCAATGTGTTTAGAAGACAACCATACTTTGTCTCCACCTTATAATCTGGAGATTTTCTTCGAGGTTTATCTGCAAATTTCTTTTGACTTTCCTTTGCTATAGTTAAATGTCTCAGGACCTCTTTCTGTACCTGGGTAATGTTCTCATGAAGATTTTGTACTGCTGGCATCTCTAAGGAGTCGGTTGGATCGAAGGTAGAGGTCCGAGGATGTGAACCGTTAAGGATGTAAAAAGGGATATAACCTGTGGAGGTGTGTTCAGAGTTATTGTAAGAATACTCTGCAACCCAGAGGACATCCACCCAAGAACAATCTATTTGGTGGAGAAGACTTTGAAGGTATTGTTCTAAGGTTTGATTGGTTCTCTGAGTTTGCCGGCCGTTTGTGGGTGGTGGCTGGTAGATAAACGTACTTCAAATTTAGCCAACTCACAACATTTCCTCTAGAATTTGGAGACAAATGGACTACCTTTATCAGAGATCACTGCTGATGGAAATCCATGACGAGATACAATTTGTTCTAGAAACACTTTTGCCAAAACTGATAACGTGGGAAGTCCCTTAAGGGCAATGACATGAGCCATTTTGGAGAACAAGTCCACCGCTACAAGGATTGTATTATAACCTGAACAAGGGGGTAACTCAGTAATAAAGTCCATAGAAATGGTATGCCATGGTGCTGGTGGAATAGGTAACGGTTGAAGAAGTCCTGCTGATCTCTGCTTTGAGCTTTTTTTTGGGCACAAATCCCACAAGATTGGATGAAATCTATGATATCCTTGCACCATGTTGGCCACCAAACATTTCTTTTGATCTTGGCTGTTGTCTTAGCGATTCCAGGGTGGCCTTCTAGTGTTGCTCCATGGTAATCTGCCATGACCTTCCTTTGTAGCTCCTGATTTGGTAGGTAAAGACGACTCTGGAAATAAGGTAAACCTTCTTGAATGCAACACTTTGGTCCTTTTGACTTCCAGGCCTCTAACTCTGAAGTGGTCATGCTGAGTAGAATCTGTGACTTTAGGTCTTGCTCGGAAAATCCGGTGACTCCCAACACCTTTTCTTGCGGAATTATGCTCACTGGATCTGAGGTACTTTGGACCTCTTCTTTCTCTCCAATTTGTGACTGTTAGGTAAAATCACATGCAGTGCCCTTTGGGAACACTACATACAATTAAGACTACAAGTGTAAGCACAATTTCACCTTTGGTACAAGCCTGTACTACACAGTAAAGTGGTAGCGATGGCTGAGCAGCCAGTCTTATCTGAAGAGTTTAAGTGAGCAGTAGAACAAGTTACACAAAGGACCAACTAATACAGTGATTCAAACAAACACTTACACAAGGTTACTTGGTAAAAGAATATACATTTATTTATTCAGTCAGTTAGAAAACATTACACTTGCAAGAGCAGCTCAATATCACACACTAATAAATCACAAATACACAACCGAACTTTCGCAGTGGCCGAAAAGATTTCCAGACCGCGTTTGCACTGTTCCTTTGTATTGAAGAAGAGCTGTAGTTGTTCTAAACCACTGCCACCAGCCATTTAAAGTAGGAAAGGGTAACATTTTACTGTTACATGAGTGTTTCGACTCAGGGGAAGCTAGACAACCCCTCCAGCACTCTATAGGAAGATAGTGTGTGCTGGGTCAGTACATTTAAAAAGACTAATAAAGCCAATTTAACTTTACATGCTCTGGGAGACAGTAGTCAGTCTCAGAGAAGGCATTTAAACCTTGGGGAGTCTGAAAGACACCCCTGTACCACTGCACTGAAGGTGCCATGTGACACACAGAAAAATATGATACCACTGGAGTTGTTTTAAAACTCCATAACTAAAGAACATAAAAGTAAAACACACACAAAATACATGGGAAAAAAAAGGCTCACACTCTTCCCAGGAAGAAAATCAAATCCCAGAAATCCAGCAAAGTTGCTGGGGGTCTCAAAAGGTAAGGGAAATTAGCACATGTACTCCTGGGCAGTAAGTTATAACAAAATCGTATTCCACAAAAAACAAGGCCCAGCAGAGTTGTCAGGATGACTGACCCTTTGCATTGCGTAAATATTCAGGTTTTGGTAGTCTGTGAGAACCGTGATGGTATGCCGGGCCCCTAATAAATGGCGTCTCCATTCCTTGAAAGCGTGTTTTATTGCTAGTAATTCCTTATCTGTGATACTGTAATTTAATTCTGCTGTTGAAAACCTCTTTGACCAGAAGGCCACTGGATGCAGTTGTCTTTGAGATAAAATAGCTCCCATTGCAGTACTGAACGCGTAAGTTTCTACTACAAACGGTAGCTCAGGTTGTGGGTGTCTCAAAATGGGAGTGGTGGTAAAATGTTTTTTTAAGGTCTGGAAAGCCTCTTCCGCTTCCTTGGCCCAGGAGAATGTCTTGTGCCTTCACAATAACAAAGTTATTGGATGGACTAATTGGGAAAATCCTGCAACAAAGCGTCAATAAAAATTGGCGAATCCCAAAATATTTTGGACTCCTTTCACTGACGTTGGAGAAGGCCAATTCAAAACTGTTTCAACTTTTCGATTATCCATTTGAATTCCCAATGGTGACAGGATGAATCCCAAAAATTCCACTGAGGTCGCATGAAATGAGCATTTTTCCAGCTTGACAAATAACTTGTTTTGCCGTAGTTTCATAAGTACTGCCCTCACACGAGTTATGTGCTCTTGGGCTGAGCTTGAATAAATTAGAATGTCATCAAGGTACACTACAGCACAGACATCTAGCAATTCACGTAAAACATAAAGTTCTGAAAAGTCGCTGGAGCGTTGCATAAACCGAAAGGCATAACTTGATGCTCGTATAAGCCATATTTTGTGCGGAAGGCAGTTTTCCATTCATCAGGCTGGCCTAAAAACAATTACATGGGAATTACTGAACACAGAAGATAACGTGAAGAGTGATAGATTATTTGTTATGAAGTTACTCACTATCGTGTTGAATAACAATTCCTTCATGTTTGATGACAGGTACTTTATGCAAATTTCTGCCGCAATGGCCCCCAGTTATGCTAATATTTACATGGCTTATCTTGAGGAGACAAAAGTGAATAATGCTACCTGATGGAGGAGTAAACTCAAAAGCCTGGTCAGATACATTGACAACCTGTTTGGAGTTTGGGTAGGAACAGAGGACGACTTACAGGCCTTTTTTGAATTCATGAATTCACTTGCGCCAAGAATTACATTTACTTATAAGTGGAGTAGGACATCCCTTGAATTTGTAGACGTGTTAGTCTATTCAAAACAAAACAAACCTGAAACAACTGTTTTCACAAAAAGTACGGACAGGAATAGTCTATTGTTAGCAACAAGCTTCCATTCGAAAAAAACTATCGAAAGTATTCCTTTGAGTCATGCAATGAGGTAGAGGAGAATTGTATCAGAGGAGAGTGAATTTGATAAAAAAGCTAATGAGCTTGCAAAGAACTTCTTGTCGCGAGGCTACGATCCAGCTATGATACAATCAGATACCAATAAAGTCAAAAGTACCACGAGATTGGAAGCATTGCAACCAAGTGTAAAAAAGAAAGATAACAAGCTGGTTTATGTTACCACCTACTAACAGCAGAGTGGTCAAATAAAGAAAATTGTGACAAACAACTGGGAAACTTTGTCTCTGGACCCCAAATTGGCAAAATTATTTCAAACACTGCCTTTGTTTGCCTACAACAAGGGCAGGTCTCTACGTGACCATCTGATCAAATCGGACTTTAGTCACAAGAGAACTCCAATTAAGACATTTAAGGGTACTCTCCCGTGCAACAATTGCAACTGTTGCCACAACATAATCAAGGAGAATTACATGAATCATCCATACAATGGTAACATGATTCCTTTACGTCATGCCTCCACATGTGATACCAAGAATGTCATTTAAGGCATAAAGTGCCGGTGTGGTCTTTACTACGTTGGCCTTACTGGAAGAAAAACTAAATTTAGATGGGGAGAACATAAATCTAATGTTCGCCAAGCATCTAAAAAGTCTCCTGTTGCCCAGCATTTCAAAGAGCTTAAACATTCAGTAGCTCAGTTACAGTTTGTCATCATAGAGCAGGTTCAGCTGCCAAGGCGTGGTGGTAACCTTCAGATCTGTTACAGATCTATAGTGCTACCTATGATGGAATCTCAAATGCCACCCCGACTATACACAAGGAATTAGTTGTTTGATGTGTCTGGCCGGTTAATTTTGCATTAACTGACTGTACCATCTTCATTTATTGTATATGATGTTATTTGAAATTGGTTGGTTTGCTTATAATACCTGCGTTGAGTGTATAAGACGATTTTAGTTCTTTACATATATGCAAACGTTATTACTGTGTCATTATTTTTGTGACGCTATGCAGTTGAGAAATATGGAAACATCCCTTTTACAACCATTGTTCCCCTTGTTTTCAAAATATGTAGGTATGCCTCAATAATAGCAGCATTGACATTGATCGATATCAATGGGTTTTCCTGCAATAATTCAATATATTTGCACCTCGGATTAGACCTAAAATTCCTTAAAATAACAGAAATTTCATTTTGTAGTGTCATTAACCCCATAGCGTCACTTATCTTCCCAAGGTTATCGAAACATTTCACCATTTAATACTCAACATTGTATCAATGGCATCAGTTACAATTCACTTCCAAGATGGCGGTCTGTAAACGCCATGTTAGTTGCTAGTTTCTATTTAGCAGTAGCTAGCAACCGTCGCTTAGTGACGAACAGCAGCAAAGGTAACTCACGTCTGATCGGACGAGCCCCCCAGCAGGAGAAGCGTTTGGGCAGATCTTAATGTAAGTTTCATGTCACTTAAACATAGCGCGATTATGCTACCACTGGAATGAAACCTCAAACTGAGGAAGTCTCTTTAACATTGACATCATGCTTTTCATCATTTTTAGCACACCGTTTCTGAACCCTCACGTCTGGAATAGGAGTGAGTGGCACTAAAGGGCCACTTATCTGCCAGCTCTCGCGAATTGAGTATCTTTTGAGACACGCAGTATGCTCCGGGTAAGATCATTTTAATTCTCCCCTAAGGCGGACTTGATCCAAGTTAATTTCATATACCAAGGGTAGTCTGCTTTGCCGTGACATATTTCTAACTTACATTGTAGATTGACCAGTGTTAATGGTGGCAATTGAATAACCCGAAAGACGTTATGGGACTGAACTGCAATAAGAACTTTGAAGTTGAAGTAATTCCAAATTTGATATTCATATCTCAAGGAGCAACATCCAAGCCATATTGACAATAGAGGTACGCCATTCAATGTAGCGGTTTTGCGTGAAATTAACTAGTGGTTTAATTGATATTAACTCTAGTTAATATGCCATTTCAGCACTACCATATGCACTTTATCAGATGTAGAGGATTTGAAGACGCTAGGAAATTTTCCAATCTCCTTCCAGGACATGATACAACATCTGTATAGTGGGTGAGTTTATTTCAATCTAATAAGGTAGCTAAGATTTTCTACCTCTGTGGGTTGGTCTCTCAGTGTGACCTAGTGCTTTTTCAGCAACTTGTCCCGCTGACGACCAGCATTTTAAATTTCATATTCTGACACATTTAGTAATCTCAGGCATCTGCCTTTTTATTTACAGAATTCGTATTCCTTTTGAAGCAGAATGAATGAAGGATATTACGATTGTATGAGTCCTTCGACAGGTTAGTGCAGTGACACCAAACCTTACCTTATTTGGTTTAAATTTAGTGAATTAACATTAGAATTAGTTCTTCAACTTTATAGCATTTACTTTTATTATAATTTCAGAACTATTGTTCCAGATACTTATACCTGAAGAAGGGTTTCAAGCCCGAAACCCGTTGTAGAAGATAGGTGGACAGTTTTAGTCCCTATGCAAACAGACATCTCCTATCAAGATATCTGGAAATTTCCATTTTTAGAGAACCCTATGTTACTTTTGAAATTTGTTTAATTCTGTAACAGATTGTGTAATTCTTTTCATGGAAATGATCAAATTTATGTTTTTGTTCATTGAATCATTAGAAGGAACGAATATCGTATGTTGTTTGTATTCTGATGTACATTAGAAAAAGGACAAATATTATCTTTGTTTACTTAAACCTCTCTTAAGTGTGTATTTGAGTTTCTTTTTGGAATTTCTAAGCACTAACCTTACAACTGTTTAGTTGTCTATGCTGGGCCCTTGTTTTTACCTTGTGGTGTTCGAGGTACCAAATCTCTCTACATTTGTCTGATCTGGTAGCACAGATCCAAAAAGGAGCACCTGTAAACTTACTTAAATTATATTGACAATCATTGTTCTATATATACTGGCTTTAAAATGGTAAATGTTGTGCATCTCTACAACCCTGCTAGTTTTCCATTCATCCCCTTCTTTGATTTTCACTTAGTGGTAAGCTCCTTCAAGGTCCAGTTTGGTAAAAACGTTTGCATCTTTAACTTGATCCATTAACACTGGAATGAGTGGAAGGGGGTACCTGTTCTTAACTGTGATCTGGTTTAAGGCACAATAGTCTATGCAAGTACAAAGGTCCCCTTGATTCTTGGGCATAAAGAACAGAGGAGAAGCCATAGGGGACTTAAAAGGCCGAAATAAAACCATTGGCTAGGTAGTTATCCAAATATGTCTTCAAATGAATATTTTCTTGTTTGGTTAAAGCATACATTCTACTACATGGGGTTTTGGAACCAGGGATTAAACTGATTTGACAATCATATGACCGATGTGAAGGCAACACGTTGGCCTGTTCGTCTTCAAAAACTTCTTGGAAATCTTGATACTCTGGTGGAAGAGTTCCTATTAATCCTAGGATGGGTTTTTCTCTTGAAATCGCTTGAACTTCTTTTCCAACGGTTCTGCCTTGAACATAGCAGGGGTGTTTGCATTCCTCAGAAAATATTAAGATTCTGGCACGCCGATCAATCTGTGGATTATGTTTCTCTAACCATGGAATACCTAAGATTACTTTAAACTGTGGAGCACTGATTAGGTCAAACAAGATCTTTTCTCGATGTCCCTTCTGGCAAAGCAAGGTGCGATCTTCAGTACACTTCGTCACTGGTCCGGATATCAGTTGAGCACCATCCACTGCATTGACATTTTCCACCACAGCCTTTGGGTATATACCAATACCCATCTTGCCTGCTGGTTCGTAATCCATGTAGTTTGCAATCGCACCACTGTCCACATATGGTTCAAGAGCATATATCTTGGAAGGTTGAAGGTCGCTACTTAAGATAGCGGGAGCAATGAAATGAGAGCTCTGAATTTCCTTCTTCTGGCTCGACAAGTCGATCTCTACACTTGTCGGGCGTTGGAGTTTTCCGTCAGTTCATTCTGTATTATATTCCTGTCCACCTTGTCTACGGCTCCCACTGGTTTCCACGGTGGTTTAACTGGGCAATTACGAAGGTGATGACCAGCTGAACCACAATAGAGGCACACATTCTGTTGTCTTTTTTGTCTCTTTCTTCTTTAGAAATTCGATCCCGAACACTTCCTAACTGCATTGGCTCAGAGTGACTTTCAGTCACTTGACGAGTTCTACTGTCTTTTGAACGAACATAGAGTAATCTAGTCTCTGATCTGGCCCGATCAGTGCGCCAGTCCTGCAACCGGTGATCTACTTGTATAGTTAGGTCAATGAATTTATGTCTTTGAGTTCTCCTCGTAATCCTCGATAAAAGAGTGTTGTTCTCTTCTCCTCAGGCCAATTAGTCTCTGCTACTAAACGATTAATGGAAGCTATGTAAGCCAACAATTCTTAATTTCCTTGGCGTAAAGAGAACAGCTCGTTATACAAGGCCTGTCTCTGAGCATGATGGGCAAATAGTTTCTCTATATCCTGCCGAAAACTGGGTAGTTTCTTAATAATGGGTCATCTCAATTGACTAAGGGAATGGACCAGTCAGCAGCATGTCCACCCAAATATGATAACACAAATGCCACCTTAGCCTGATCTGAAGGAAATACCCCGGGTTTACATACAAAGTGCAAATTACATTGGTTCATGAAGACTGCAAAATGCTTTGGATCCCCCATAAACCTTTCTGGGGCTGCTATTGGAATGTTCCCCGGTAAAACTACCTGTAGAGGAGGACTGGGAGTGGATACTTGACCTTGTGGGAGACCACCAGGAAGTGGTGCTTGTCCTGCTTGGGACTGTTATAATTGGCGACCTAATTCATCAGTGCGTTCTCTGTTAACCACCAACTTTCTCCTAAGAGAATTGGTTTCTGACCTAGCTGCATGGACTTCTGCCCTTAACTCCCCCAAAAGCTGGGATAAATTGTCTATTTCTGTGTTTTCCATTACGCTCAGGTGGAGTATTTTAAGTACGTCTTTGCGTTCTGTAACGCTTACCTGGACTCCTCGGGGGCGTAATACCTTCCCAGCCTGTGGACCTGATACCTTGGAGCCTTAAGTATTCTTTTTCTGTTTGGACAAACAATGACAACAATAGAAATGCTATAACGTCTATTAACTGAGATAATTACTACATGAGATGTGTATACACTCCTAAAATCACTCCCTTCTCACCTGCGTATTATTATTGTGGAGCTCTCCATCCTGTTTTTCTACAGGGGCACGTTGAGATGGAGAAACAATGGCAACTTGGGATGCTGATGAACTCTATAGCTTCTTGCCTTGAAATGTCTATTCTTTTACGAATGAGTATTTAGGTAAGTAAGCAGGTGAAGATACTGTAGTCTTTAAGGGCTTGAATGTATTCCTACATTGGAGAGATCTCTGCAGATGGCAGCGGAGTTACTCAGGATGAGAAAACGTTAAAACATAAGTTCACCAATACAGAGTAACTGCAGCCTTCAAGGTGGAGCGCGGTAACAACTGTGAGGTGAAAACTCGAAGAACCTCCAGGTACGTAAATGCTTATAAAACGTCTTCTCTGTAAAACTGATTCGTTTTTAATTAAATACCTCTTGTGCTGTCTGTAGGTTTTCGGAAAGCTGAGGAAAAAACCTTCGGACGATGCAATGGCTGCGGATGAAACTTCAGACTGAAGATGCTGAGGCTGTGAGTGAAACTTCTGACTGAAGATGCTGCAGCTGTGAGTGAAACTTCTCACTGAAGATGTTGCGGCTGTGAGTGAAACTTCTTACTGAGGCGATGCGAAAAGCAAATAAATGTTCTTAACTGAATATAACAGTGTCAGAAATAAGTTCTGTTGGGTAAGTCTCTTCTGTGAACTATAGTACTCTGTAGCTTTTCGTAAAACAAATGTCTCTATTATCTTCTGTTTCTTAGGTTCTGTGAGGAGAAACCCCGGGAAGCGTTACACTGCTGTCAGCGGAGCAGGCGCGAAGCTCACTTTCTAGCGGAGGCAGGGCTTAAGTAGCTCCCTCTGCAGATATGAATAGAACCGTGCTGCTACTTGCAAATGGGTTTGCGGACAGCCATCTTAAGTGTATGAAATTTCTATTGAACACCACGGAAGTCTATGGAAGTAGATGCTGTGACTGGTGTAAATGCCATATGTGTCAGGCTAACACCCACCTTTGGGTTGATTGATATAATGTGCTCTGCCTAGCCTGAATGTCTTAATGAAGACTATGCTCACTGACTGGGATCATGATATCCACCCACACTTCTCAACTCTCTCTACCATCACCCACCCACCTCACCAATCGCTCTATACCCTCAACCACCCAGCCACCCAACTCTCTCTACCATACCCCCTACCCTCTCTCTACCACACCCAACCAACCTACCCCTACTCTCTGTACCCTCACCCACTCTATCCCTACTGTGTCTAACCCCACACACCATACACCCATGCTCTCTATCAATAACCCCACTCTCTACTCCATCCACCCTACCCCCACTCTCTATCCCCACCCACCCATGCAACCCCAACTATCTCTACCCCATCTACCCTACCTGTACTCTTCCTACCCCCACCGACCATACACACACTCTCTCTACCACCACCCACCCTAGTCCAACTCTCTCTACAACCACCCACCCTACACCCACTCTCTCTAGCCCACCCACCCTCCCCAATTACCCAGTCTCTCTACCAACACCCACCCTACCCCAATTCTCTCTATCCCAACTCTCTCTATCCAAACCCATCTACCCTAACCCCCCTCTCTCTACCCCTACCCACTCTACCCCACTCTCAGCAACCAAGGCTACCTCCACTCTCTCTACCCCACCCATCCCACACCCACTCTTTCTACACAGACCCTATCCCCACATATTCTATCCCCACCTAGCCTACCCATACTCTCTACCCCCACCAACCATACCTCCATACTCGAATCCCCACAATACCCATGCTACGCCCACTCTCTCTACCCTGACCCCTCTCTCTATCCCTGCTGACCCTAACCCCATTCTCACTACCCCAGCAACCCTACCCCCACTCTCTCTACACCCACCCACACTCTCTCTAGCCTCAGTCAGTCAGCCCCACACTCTCTAACCCACCCACCCTACCCCCAATCACCCACACTACCCTCACTCTCGCTATCACCACCCCACCCACCCTACACCACAGTCTTTACTCCCACCCACCCAAACAACTCCACTCTCTCTACCCCTACCCACCAATTTACCCAAATCTCTCTACCCACACCACCCCACCCTACCTCGACTCACTCTATGCCCACCCACCCAGCCTTCCATCTCTCTCTCTCTAGCATACACCACCCTCTTTACTCGACCCACCCTATTCCCACTCTATCCATCCCCATTTGCTCTACCCCAAAACACCCAACCCACCACTCTCTCTACTTCTACCCAATCAACCTACACCCCTCTCTCTGCAACACCCAACCTGCCCCCTCTCTGCACCCCTCACCCTGCCCCCACACTCTCTACCACCACCCCCCAGCCACCTGACACCTACTCTCTCTATAAAAAACCCACTCACCCTAACCCCTCTCTCAACCACATCCACCCAGCCTACCCCCACTCTCTCTACCCCCATTCTCTATACCCACACCCCTTGAACCTACTCACATCTCTCTACAACACTCAACCTATACCCAATCGCTGTACCTCACCCACCCTACTACCGCTCTCTACCCCTATCCACCCTACCACGACCTCTCTACCAATATACCCACACTCTCTACCCTCACCCACCCTACCCCCACTCTCTCTGCCGCCACAGTCCCCACTGCCACTCTCTCTATGCCACCATCCCTGTACTCACTCTCTCTACACCCACCCATCCTACCCCCATTATTTCTACCCCCACCCACCCTACCACCACTTGTCTACCCCCAGCCACCAAATCTAAACTCTTTCTACCCTCACCCACCCACCCCCTCTCTCAACACAAACACACCCACCCTATCCCCTCTCTCTCTACCCCCACCCACCCAAACTAATCCTGTCTCTCTACCCCCCACCCACCCTACCTCCACTCTCTCTACCAATGTCCCCACCCTCTCTACCCGCACCCACCCATGCTACCCCCACTCTCTCTCTCTCACCCATACTACCCCATCTCTCTACCCCTCCTAACCATACCTCCACTCTCTCTATCCCCAACAGCCCTACCCCCACTCACACTACCCTGACCTTTTCTATCCCCACCCACCCTACCCCCACACTTTCTACCACGACCCACCCAATAACCACACTCTCTATTCTCACCCACCCATCCCTCCTCACCTACCCATCCACCCTACCCACCCTTATTCTACCCCCACCCACTCACCCACCCTAGCCCCACTCTCTTTACCCCCAACCACCCACCCTACCCCCCACTCTCTCTTCCAACACTCACCTACCCTACCCTAATCTCTCTACCCCTACCCACCCAACCTTCCCACCTTTTACCACCCCCACACCATCCTCACTCTTTCTACCCCCCACCCAACCCCCACTCTCTCTACCCTCACCCACTCAACCCCAACACTCTCTAACCCACCAATCCTATACCCACGCACCCACCCTACCTCCACTCTCGTTATCTTCACCAACCCAGCTACTCCACTCTCACTACTCCCATCCACCCACACTACTCCATTAATTCTACCCCCACCAACCTTACCAATTTCTCTCTCTACCCCCACCCGCGCAGCCATCAAACTCTCTCTACTATAACCCCACTCTCTCTACCCCACCTATGCTCCCTTTCCCCGCTCTCTCCATCCCCACTCACTCTTACTCCCACACACCCATCCAACCCAATCTCTCTACTCCCACCCACCCAACCTAATCCCTCTATCTACCCTCCACCCTACCCCCTCTCTCTATACTCCCACCCACCCAATGTACCCCCACCTACCCTAACTCCAATCTCTCTACCCCATTGTTGGGGAAAATTCTCAAGAATGTGCTAATTTCCCTTACCTTTTGATACCCCCAGCAACTTTGCTGGATTTCTAGGATTTTAATTTTTACCTGGAAAGAGTGTGAGCCTTTTTTCTGACTCTTTCATGTGTTTTGATGTGTGTTTTACTTTTGTGTTCTTTGGATATGGAGTTTAAAAACAACTCCATAGTCATCATCTTTTTCTTGTGTGTCACACAGCACCTTCAGTGCAGTGGCACAGGGATGTCTTTCAGACTTCCCAAGGTTTAAATACCTTTTCTGGGACTGACTACTGTCTCCCAGAGCATGTACAGTTAAATTTACTTTACTAGTCTCTTTAAAGGTACAGACCCAGCAAACACATCTTCCTATAGAGTGCTGGAGGGGGTGCCTTGCACCCCCTGAGTCTAAACGCTCATGTAACAGTCAAATGTTACCCTTTTCTACTTGAAATAGCTGGTGGCTGGTGGCAGTGATTTTTAACAAACTACCATAATTTTTCCCGACCGCGAACACCGGTAGCTAAAAATCGGGTCAGCCATGTTTTCCAATATGACACCCAAGACCGATCTGTAAAAACAGCCTCGGGTCAACTTTTTTCTCTGTTTCGTTTAGGAAAGGTACTTCTTGTGTTAAACTCTGCGTGCCAAACCAGGTTTGGTCCCTTTGTTATTTGTCCTTTGGTGGGCTTCAGTGCTGAAGCCCACCTCTGGCGCCTGAGTGTCTGGGGTGGACAGGATGTGAGGGAGGTGCTCGAAACTCCCTATGCTTAGTCTCCTAGACCTGAATGCACTCTGGCGTGATTGGCCGGCTGGCTGTCCGGCCAGGACAGCCACCCTGCTGTGTGACTGACAGCCAGGCTGGAATGAATGGGGGAAAATTCTTTAAAAGCAGGTCTCTGGGACTTGGAAAGCAGAGTCGACCACTGGAACAAAAAAACAAAGACGAGCTGAAGGAAGATGACTTCTGCAACTCCTGGTCCACCGGTGAAGCCCTGCTGCAGGTCCGAATTGCCTGAAACTCCATTGACAGAGAAGCCCTTCAACGTTAACTACTTCTCTTGAGTTTGGTGGGAACAACCAACTCGCAAGTCACTTGGACACCGTCCCTTTACTGGTCGAATTTTGTTCAGAGTGCTGTTGAAAACCGGATACCAGTTTGTTGTCTTTAAGGAACTCACACCTTAAACTAATGTTTTGCCCAGCTTGTGGTCTCTTCCCTGGGCAGTGCAGGAACCTCCCGACATCCTCCTTCTTGTCCCCATGACTGAAGATCAGGAAGAGCGAGATCTGCAGGAAATTCCAGGAACAACTGCCTCAGATACAGCTCTTCTTCATTAGATATGTGCAAGTACGGTGTAGAACTCTGTTCGGCCGCGGTGAAAGTTTGTGAAACTTTCCCAACTTTGAAGGCTTGTCCTTCCCTAAACAACATCTAACTTTTCATCTGGCCAACTACTTCTAAAAACCATGGCAAAGACTTAACCGTTTACTACCAGAACTATGCTATCCTATACAAGGCTCTGAACCATTGACTTTGGACCAGGCCTATTGAATTGAATTGCTGGTTGTAGTGAACTGAAACTATTTGCCTTTCCTCTGCAAAGTATTGTGCTATCTTTCTTTTAACCTTGTCTTGTTACCCTTTTTTAAAGTAACTGAAGTGCCATTTTGCTCCCACTTCAGTGACTGATTGGTTGTGTATTGTATTATATTAGATTGTGATATTGAGCTGCTCTTACTAGTGGAATGTCTTCCAACTGACTGTGTAAATAAATGTATATTCTTTTACCAAGAAACCTTGACTAAGTGTTTGTTTGAATCACTATGATTGCTAGTCATTTGTGTAACCTATTTTACTGCTCACTTTACTCTTGAGATAAGTCTGGCTGCTCTGCCACTGCTACCACATTACTGTGTAGTACAGGCCTGTACCAAAGGTGCAATTGTACTGACACTTTTAGTCTTAATTGTGTGGAGTGTTCCCAAAGGGTACTGCATGTGATTCTGCCTAACACTGGTGTACAGTGGTGAGGATAAAGCATAGTTGTTACATTGAGAGTGCTGCTCTTACCTTCCCAAGGCTAAGCACCACTAGAGAAGCAATTGTTTTATCATGTCTGATATGGATAGCTACAGAGAGGAGACCCTAGTCACTTTAACAGTTGATCAATTGAGAGAAATGTGTAAAGCTAGGAATCTCACTGTAAAAGGCAAAAAGGTTGAATTGATAGATAAGTTGTTGGAAATCAAAGTCTGAGGAGTGGGTCGGAAACACCTAACCCTGCGGCAATGTGGGAAATGATGATGAGGATGATAATGTTTCAGAGTCCAACTCAAATGTTATGGATGAGTTAGATGAGGCAGAAGAGTCTCAAAATGTAGGCCCTGTTTTACCTCTACCTGCTCATAGGTCTCAACCTTTGACCACAGGGACCCCCATGAGGCCCAACACTAAGTCCAGAATGTGTCTCTCTTGAGAGGATGAGACTTGAATTGGAATTCAAAAGAATACAAGCCCAAACTGAAAGTAAGCATCAAGAACTTAAACTCAAAGAAATGGAGTTGAATCATGCACTTGAAATGAAAAAGGTTGTCTTCCAGTCCTAAGAGCCCTTGCATGCCCTAAAATGCATTAAGTATGTATGAGGTTAAGCTTGATATTTTGGATTGGCTGGCAACTTTTGAATATAACCATGGGATTCAGAACATTACAGGGAATTAGTTGATCCCTTGGCTCTTTTCTAGGCTACCCCCTTTTGCAACTGATGTGGTAATGGAGTTGGGGGATAAAGACAGAAAGGAGTATAAAACTGTGAAGCTAGCTTTGATAGCTAGATTTGAGAAGCCTTCTTCCCAGTATGTTAAGAGGTTTAGAACCCTCAAAAAGCATGATGGTACCCCCTGGGCTACCTGGGTGTGTGACTGTTTGAAGAATTTAGATGGGTGAGTTAAGGGTTACAAAGTTAACACTTATGAAGGTATGAGAAATCTGTTTATGTTGGAGTCTATTTATGATGCCTGCTCTCCTGAGCTGAGACAGCACTTGGCTGACTCTAAGGAAATGGATCCAAAGATGTTAGCAAGGTCTGCGACTTGTGGGTTGCCAACATGGCTACTCACAAGGATTCAGGTGTTACTCAGAAGAAGGATGAGGGAAAGCTGCACAAGAAAGTCAACACAGAGAATTATAATACCTCTACTCCAAAAGGGGGCCCTAAACATAACAACGGTAAGCCACAAGGGAAACTGAATCAGGCGAGTGTACCTACTGGTGCCAAACCAGAGGAGGTTAGAACAAACCCCCATTCATAAAGACATTTGGAAAATGTTATGCTTGTGGGTCAACTGACCATGTGAAAGGGGTTCCCAGATGCAAGTGTAAACCTTCAGGGATCCACACTGTCTCCTTAGCCTTCTCGCCGGTGGATGAAGCACCAATGACAAGTGGAAACTTTCCCTTACTGTCTGATGAACCCATGAAAGTCTTAGCCAGTGTTTCTTTAGTATCCCTGGGTCTGTGGGAACAGCCGGATTTAGATGTCTACAATTCCATTCCAGACAATACTAAAGAGTATTACAAAGACAGTGTTTTTGTGAATGGTGAGGAGACCCCTGCCATCAGAGACACTGGGGCCAGCATTACTGTAGTTGATGAATCTTTTTATTTATTTATTTAATAATATGCTTTTAACAATTAAAGTTTTGCATATAAATCTCATAAAACCACATACATTGTACAACTCATAAGCCTCTAGAAAGGTTAATACATCGCCATTAAAACAACAATATATCATTTGATAGCTCTTTTAAAATATCTAAAATCATCACATAGAATTTCATCATATAAAAAATTAAGTTCATGTCATTTCCATCAAGTAATCTTTGCCACATATCTTGCATAATACACTTATAGATATTATTATTATATTTCATCAAGTGTTTACTTCGTAGCTCATCAAGGCTATCACATTCACATATTATATGGTATGCTGTTTCAAGAGTATTCACTCCACATAGGGCCTCATCACGAGTTTGGTGGTAACCCCTCAATCCGGCGGTAGTGCTGTTATCGCCAGATTGAAGGGTCCACCAAATCAGGGCTTTGGCTGATTTCCCCCCATCTTCTAGCTGGAGGGAAATGTGCCAAAATTTCGTGCTCATACCGCAGGCGGGAAATCCGTCGGTGGTAAGAGCGCAACCTTTCCCCATTGAGCCCAGTGGGGAATGGGGCATTCCCAAATGGGCTCAATGGGGAATGGGGATTTCCAAATCCGCCAAACCCGTGATCCGGCGCTAATAGCGCTGGTGGGTTTGGCGGTAGAGCAGATAACGCCAGCGCTATTAGCGCCAGCGTTACCGCCCAACTCGTGAAGAGGCCCATAGTCTGCAACATCTAAGATCTTTCTGAATGCCAAGTTTGGCCCCCAGAATTACAAACACATTACAAATATTGAATTTGAACATCAGAAACCAACGGATCGTGTTACAATCTGGATATGCACACTAATAGGTTGGTTTGCTTTCCCTCATAGCTAAATGGCAAAGGAATAGTCCACTATTTACTTTTGACCCCTGGTTTACTAACATTTGTTCATGATCCAGATCATATATCAGACTTTTTAGGTTCTGCTTAATATTTTTGATTGAATACAACAGCCAGCTAGCACTATCATTCTTAATCCACTTGTAATAGACCACTCTCCATCTATTTATAGTAACAAAGTCAACCTTATTTTGTGCACTGCCATATTGTTCCATGAGCTTTACCACAAAGGTACCGTTAGCAAGTCTAGTCAGCTTAACATACAACATGGCCACCATCAGTTCAATACGACTGTTCATACTTAGCAACTCACATTCTATTAGAAGGTATTCATCTGGGAGATTTTTTTGGCATTCTCATTAATATCTTCAACAATTTGGCTTTGAATGCTTTCAGCTCTTTCTTAAAAAGACTCCCCAGATTTCTGCTCCATAAAGCATACATGATACAATTTTAGCAGAGTATAGTTTCATCACTGTGCTCACTGAGAAATGGCCTTGGTTTCCAATAAATGTACTTTATGCCATGGTCTATATCATGCATTTACGCTTGGTTGCACTCCATTGTTTTTTCCAGTTAAGCTTGTTGTCTATTAATACACCCAAATATGTGTATTCATTAACAACTTCAAGCTGTCTCATGTCTAGCACCAATTTTAAATTCTGATTCTTATTCGAGTTTTTGAAGTCAAACTTCATGACTTTTGTTTTCTCTATATTAACCACCAAATCATTCGCTGAGGCAAATTTTACCAGTTCATCCAGCTTAGGTTGAAGTCCCTTGGGTGTGTAGTCTAATAAAAGGAGATCATCCGCATACCCTGCCCTGTAGTTGATTAATCTTTTTACAAGGTAAAGGATGTTGCTAAGGCACCATACCTCACTTAGCTTGCTGGAGGCCCTGTCCAAATGCCCCCACAGTTACCAGCTCTCATCCAGTGCAATGACATGACTGTCAAGATACCTGTAAGTGTGCAGAGTGAAGTACCTGGGAGAGTCCTGTTGGCGAATGACTTAAACACTCTTGGAGTTGTATCAAGCACCCCCAGGCCTCCCAGAAAAAGGAAAGAGGAGCAGACTAGGAAGGGCAGAGAGAGTACCGTAAGGGGCTCTCCAGGGGAACTTATAGAGGAAACTATAACCCCCAGTCCACAGGACCTACTGACTGCAATCTCTAAGAAGAAGGAGGAAAAGGGGAAACCTAAAACCTCCAGGAAGAAAACAGCCAGCACTCCTGTGCTACCAACAAGGACATCCCCGAGAGGACTGTCCAAAGCCACACCTGTGACTCCTCCACCAGCTGAGGCTGAGTGTGTGGAACAACCTTGTGTGGTTGAATCAGCTGCTGAGGAATCAGAGCTGGAAGAGGACCTTGCTTCTGTTGGAGATCTGGATCCTGCAGACCACCCTGAGCTGCAGTTTTTACTGCAGAAGGTGGACCCTTCAGGGCAGACTTCAGCAGAGGTCAAAAAGAGTGTCCGACTCTTGAAGGTCTTTGCCAACAGGCAGATTCCCAGCTGGATAGGCAAGAGCCAGGGAAGCATAGGTTGTACTGGGAAGATGGCCTCCTCTACAGTGAACAGACAGAGTATATCCCAGGGGACTACAGAAGACTTCTAGTGCCGCTAGAAAGCAGACTCCAGTTCCTACAGTTATCCCATGACATACCTTTGGCTAGTCACTTGAGTTTCAAAAAGACAAAGGAAAGGCTCTCCTTATATTTCTACTGGCCTAAATTGGGGTCTGATGTAGATAAGTTCTGTAGGAGCTGTCTCACTTGCCAAACCTCTGGCAACAGTGGAGCCAAGAATGTGGCAACTTTGGTGCCTCTCCCAGTGGTGGGAGTTCCTTTTGAGAGGGTAGGAATTGACATTGTTGGTCCCTTAGACCCTCCTGCCTCTTCAGGAAACAGGTTTATCCTGGTTGTAGTAGACCATGCTACTAGGTATCCTGAAGCAATACCTATGACGTCTGTTACAGCTTAGGCTGTTGCTAAGGCCCGACTTGGTATTTTTACCAGGATAGGTTTTCTTAAGGAAGTTATCTCTGACACAGGGTCCAATGTTATGTCCCACTACATGCAGGCCATGTGTAAAAACTGTGGAGTAATTTACAAGTTCTCAACTGCTTACCATCCCCAGACAAATGGATTGGTAGAGATGTTCAACCGTACAATGAAGAGCATGATATGTGCTTTAGAGGAACCCCTTAGGAGAAAGTGGGACCTTCTACTGCCATGCCTTCTCTTTGCTTATTGAGAAGTCCCTCTGGAGGGAGTTGGATTTAGTCCCTTTGAGCTTCTCTATGGCCACCCAGTTAGAGGCCCCTTGGCCCTTATTAAGGAGGGGTTGGAGAGTGCTCCTTCCCCCAAGCCAGTGAGAGTCACTGACTATGTGATAGGTCTCCAGAGGAGAATGTCACACATGATGGCAGAAGCATCAGATATATTGAAAGCAGGTCAGGTTCCGGTGAAGCATTGGCATGACCAGAAGGCCAACATGGTTGAGTTTACTCAAGACCAGCAAGTTCTAGTTATGGTTCCTCAAAGGCAGAGGGCCTTACAGGACAAGTAAATAGGACCCCTCAAGGTTGTGGGAAAACTTGAAGAGGTCAACTATCTGGTGGACTTAGGCAATCTTAAGGAGGCTCCCAGAGTCTTTTACACCAACCGTCGAAAAGCTTATGTCGCAAGACCAGAAATAGGAGCTTTGCTTCTAGCTTCAGCTTAAGAGGAGGAGGAGAGTGAACCTCTACCTGACCTACTCAAAGGACCGCCTTTAGATGAGAAGATAGAAGGAGTCAATCTCTCTTCTAATTTGACACCTGAACAACAGGATGAGTGCAAGTTTCTGTTAAATCAGTTTGCCTCCCTGTTTTCACCATCACCAGGCTTGACTCCTTGGGTCCAGCATGAAATTCTCACTGCTGAAAGCAGAGGTTACAGGATGTCAGATCATGTAAGAACCCACATAAAGGAGAAGGTCAACAAGATGCTTGATCTCGGGGTAATAGAGCCCTCTATCAGTCCATGGTCTAGTCCAGTTATACTACTGTGAAAGGCAGGATCCAAGGAGTTGAGATTCTGTATGGACTATAGAGCTCTTAATGCAGTCACTAAGACTGATGCTTACCCTTTACCCAGGACAGATGAACTGGGGGACAAACTTGGTTCAGCCAAGTATCTCAGTACATTTGATCTCACTTCAGGCTATTGGCAAATAGCACTGACAGACCATACCAAGGAGAAAACTGCATTCTCAACCCCAGCAGGCCTCTACCAGTTTAAGGCAATGCCTTTTGGACTAAGGACTGCACCTGCTACATTCCAAAGGATGGTTAATCAAGTTCTGAATGGGATGGAGGACTTCTGCATGGCATACTTGGATGACATTGCAGTGATCAGCCCTACTTGGAAAGAACATGTTGAACACTTAGGATATGTTTTGCAGGCTCTTGAGCAGGCCCATCTGACCATAAAGGCAAAGTGTCTAATTGGTCAGAGCAAAGTGGTCTACCTTAGACATGAGGTAGGAGGAGGTGAAATCAGGCCATTGCCCAGCAAAGTACAAGCTGTACAAAACTGGGCCACCCCTACTACTCAAACCCAGGTGAGAGCCTTCCTAGGCCTCACTGATTGCTATAGGAACATCATAGAGAACTACGGGACCATAGCTTCTCCCTTGAATGTAGTCTCCTCGCCTGTAGTAATTGTGTTAATCAAGCATGCAGGAACCATACTGGAGACAGGTATGTACAAAAGGAAGTTACTTTATTTAGTTACTGTGCAAGCTATAGAAAGGAGGTATGAGATCAAGATATATACCTCTTCTCCTATATCTCTCCCATCCTGTCTGTCCCAACTGACTCTCCTGGAACCTATGTGTAGTGTATGATTGCAGGCTGCACAGCTACATTCTCATACTTGGATTGGTGCACTCAAACCAAGTCAGATACTACACATCCTCTCTCTTTATAACAGACACACACACCAACAAAAAGCACTGAAACAGGAACTCACATCAGACCACCAAAACAACATTCATCACCCTCACAATTACCAACCACTTTCTCAACCCTCCCGGTGTACATCTACATTCACGTAACTAACGTTCCCCAGCTATCATAAATTATCACCAACCAACCAGATATCCAGGACTACCACACCTAGATCTCGTAGCCGCCACCTACGAGCACAGACCACATACTATCACATTCCAAGCATACACACCTTCTACCTTGTCTGCAACACACAGTCTCGGGTCTACCACACCAGCAGCACTAACGCGCACTCACACGCAACCCACCAAATACACAAACTAACATTCTGTAACCATAACAATGCATATCTATACCATACAACACCACCTCTCATTCTCACAACAAAGAACCTGGCAATTGCACCATCACACTCATAATTCACTCGCATACTCAACTACCCCAAGAGACATATAAAAGTAGGAATAGAAAGAAAAGATACAAACTACACAAAGATCACATAAAAAGAGCGTTACTGCACAGGCACAGCACGTGAAAAGAACACTAGAACAGGAAGTTGGTCAAACAACCCATCACGTGTAAAGATGTTTCAAACTAGAATGCATTCACAAATTACATGTGCAATTACATATGCATAAACATTTTACCTTTACATCTGATATACTTATAGTCACACACAAATCCAATATATAATACTCATTCACTTCACAACTTCATCACACTCATCAGGGCTTACAACACTACATGACCCCTCACATTCCATTTCCTTATGTATGAATATGCATAGTCACAACCCTTTACTTAATGCCCCAACCAATTCAAACAATTAAACAACTCACTGACATATTATTCCATTGCATAATACCTTACATCTCACCATGACATCTATCACATTTACCTATGAAGCATATCATCAATACATATACTGAACACATATTCCCTATAAGTCCATATATATCTATAAGTAATTTATCCTGAAAATCCTCCAACATGTTAAATATGCTTATCCAATAACATAAAGCATTTAATTTCATGAAAACTACTACCATCTTTTCCTACCACTAAATATACACCAATAACGTAATGCATTTCCTTTCATCACATTTGCCTATAAGGGCTTTGTATAACTCCAAAAGACCACTTGGTCAAAAAGTCCTTAAACCCTAAAAATCCTCAAACAGGTTAAGGCTACATATCCACATAGCAAAACATCAAAACAGCATCATGTTGTCACATTACCTTTTGCATTTTGTTTTACAAACCACTTTACTTTAAAACTATTGTGCACTCACATTCCCTCTAGCAGCATGCATTCTGAACCTTCCCAGCCAGGCCAGAAAACTATACATATCCAACATTTCACAAAACACAATCCCAAACACAGTAATTCATTGTGACCCGTAAAACACTAAACAGAATTGCTAACTGTGTCACAGAGTCAATATCATTACACTAATCCCATCTGCTTAAACCGTGTCCCTCTGCACTTAAATACATCAACACCATAACAGTCATTGCAAACTGTCCTTAAATGACTTGTTGTCTTGTTCTTTTCAAAACCAACCAACAGCCAAAATACATTAAAAGGCACATTCAACACCTTGGCTGCAGTCATAAATTAAAGTTTGTTCTTCTTCTTCAGAGAGGAACACTTGAAAACTTGTAAGCGTTACTTCACCTTTTTATTTCTTCGACGACTGCCATCATCAATTTCCTTAAAATGAGACACTGTTTATAGTCTCAATCAATGCCGCTGGTTCACGGTTCACATTACTCCCCGGCTCTTCATCATCACACCTGCGTCGGGAGACCGTCTTTACATTGCGGTCATTCCGCATCTGTAATTACATTGGGCCACGTTTCCAAGGCCTTTCCCAAGAAGCTTTACTCTTGCCGCAAAACTTCCTGTACACGTCATCATGGCAACGACACCAGCATGGCCTTTCTTCTAATGTATTCTCTGCCGTGGATCAGGAACAAACGAAGATCTACGTTGACAGGATCCAAACACACATACCGCTGTGTTCGATCCCTCGCCATCACACCGGACAAATCAATGACATTATCACAGCAACAAAGGACACTACACTGTCCACATCACAGGCGCCCCAACAACAGCAACGGTCACTCCTGGACGCCTAGTACTAATCCGACTGGCTCTGTGTAGCATCTACAATACGGATGGTTGCTGCCTGATCTCTACGGGACATGCCTGACTATACCATGGCATGGAGAGATCAGAACATTAGCAAGCAAGTCACCGGAGTTCCAGAACGAAGGACGGGAATTGAATCACAACCGTCCAGCTCTTGGTGCTGCAAGTTGTCTCCCTCCTCTTATGTATATTTAATCCAAGTTTATGGTTACAATAAACATATTTATTTACATTACATTGCCTTGCCCAATTCACTTATCACTCTTATTGCGGTCCACTTCAAATGGCGACGAAGGTGGCTCAGTGATGTCAACGGAGCTGCTCCGTTCTTGCCCGAGCGTAGCAGCGGCTCCGTCGTCGAGTTCCTGAAGGTGACGCTTACTTCAAACTATCTTTAAAGTCTCTTGCAGTGCTGTAACCAGCTGTTCATCAAATAGAGCGACCATGATGGTGTGAGAGGGCTGTGTGTTACACGCCGAGGACTCATAAATCACAGCGATTCTCGCGCATGCGTGAAGGCAGCGAAGGGAGAAGGAACCCTTAAAGGGGCAGTACATCTATTTCTCCAGTGCAAGTTTCTGTTTCTTTTACGTAGTGAAAATGCTGAAACGTTGTTGAAATAAGGCAAGGAATATCACAACTGGAGAATTATCCTCTGAAATATGTTAAGGATCCATTCCTTTATGGGATGCAAATAAAAAAAAAAAAAAAAAAAAAAGGGGGTATTTGGCTAATTACCCTATTAAAAGTAAACACATACGTATTTACAAGGATCTTGCAGGAAATTCCGGTGCATCGCACCTGCATGGACATTACAATACTCAAGCATAGTCGGATTTGCACAATTATGCATTGTATGGAGTCTTAATTGAATCATATATACGATATTAAATAAACATAACTGATCATGGCATTTAGTAGTGTGCCTCCACCTGCTTTCTTTATGCCTAGCACTGATGAACCTGCGTTGCCCTGGAAGAGGTGGATAAAGTCCTTTGAACACTATGCAGGAGTAATTTGTGGTCCTAATTGTAGCGCAGAGAAGAGGAAGTCACTACTCTTGCACTGTTTAGGTCCTGTTGGACAAGAAAAATATGAAACACTTCCAGAATTAACAGATGAGGAGAGTGTTGATCTAAATGATTATCAGAGAGCTGTGAAAAAAATAGACAAACATTTTGAAAAGAAAGTGAGCATAATTTTGGAACGTTATAAGTTTGGCAAACGCACACAAGAGGAGGGAGAAAGTGTGGAGAAGTTTGTCACTGCATTAAGGAAATTGTCGAAGTCATGCAATTTCAATGAGCAGCTGGATGAGAGACTCAGAGACCAATTTATGCTAGAGTGTCGCAGTAGCAAAGTGAGGGAAAGGTTGTGGTCGGAAAGTGATCCTTCCCTCGACACTGTTCTCCGAGTGGCAAAAGAAGTAGAACACACGGAAGAGTGTGTCAAAGAATTGGAGAACAAGATGAAACAAGTAAAAATAGGAAGCGGCATTAGTAAAATGCATGATGCACCTGATGAGGAATCAGTTGCTATGATCAAGGATAATACCTTTAAGAAGAGATATGTCACCAAACAACAATGCAATATGTTGAGAACAGATAAAAAATTAAACAAATATGATCAAAAAAGTTTATCATATGAAGCCTCTAAAAAAAGACAGTTCAGAGAATCCATTAAGGAAACTGGAAAAAAACGCCCAGGAAGGTGTTACAGGTGTGGCAACGTGAATCATTGGGCTGATGATCCAGATTGTCCAGCATTAAAAATCATTTGCAGTAAGTGCAAAGGGAAGGGGCACTTCTCTAAATGTTGCAGATCACGTGATGACGCCATGAATTGGATAGGAGATAATTCTGATAATGATAGCAGTGAGAAGGAAAGTCAAGAGGATTGCGTGTGTACCATTACCGATGATGATGATGAAGAAGTGTTGGAAAGTCCCAGAGCTATGGTGTCCATTGATGGTAATGAAGTATGCATGATGATTGATACCGGTGCAAAATATACACTCTTACCGAGGCAATTGTGGAACAAGAATAAACATGAATATTTACATGAAACGGATATCAATCCTAGAGCTTATGGAGGTGTGAAGATTAATGTTATCGGTTGGCATTGGGGAAAATTGAAATTTAAGAACAGGATTGCCAAAGGCAAGATATATATCACTGGTGAAGGGAAAACGGCTCTACTCAGCTGGACTCACCAGAGCAAATTACGAGTGAAAGTGGATTCCACCAGCGAGGAAACTGTTTTGTCTATAAGCAGTGCTAATTCTGAATTGATCAATGACAATGATGTTATACGCAAGGCTGGTTTGATACAGGTATTTCGAGACAAGATAGGATGTCTCCAAGGATATACCCATCAGATATTACTCAAACCAGACAAGAAACCTGTAGCCCAAAGATTAAGAAGCATTCCTTTAGCTGTAAGAGAAGAAGTCAGTAAGGAGATAAAGAAGATGGAAGAAGATGGAATCATAGAAAGTATTGATGCCAGTGAATGGGTTTCCCCACTAGTCATTATAAAAAAGAAATCAGGAAAACTTAGAATTTGTGTTGACCTGCGTGAGTTGAATAAATGCGTCATACCTGATCGTCATCCTTTACCAAATATACAGGAAATTGTTTCTACAATTGGGCCTTCTAAAATATTTTCAACGTTAGATCTATCCTCCGCTTACCATCAGATTAAACTACACAGAAGTTCAAGGAAACTTACTGCTTTCATAACACCTGACGGGTTGTATCAGTTTAAAAGAATGCCTTTTGGATTGGTGTCGGCAGCGTCAGTTTTCCAAAAGGTCATGTATAGCATGTTCAAGAATACTAAAGGAGTGATTTGTTTTCAAGACGATATATTGATTCATGCCGATACTCAACAACTACATGACAAGAGGTTACTACATGTATGTAAAAAATTATGCGATGCAGGAATGACATTAAGCAAAGACAAATGTAAGATAAATTGCACAGAAATTGAATATTTGGGACATAAAATTACAGCAGAAGGGATTCTTCCAAAACCGCAATTGGTCAATACTATTTTGGGGATGCCGAGTCCTAATAACAAAGATGAGATTCGCACATTCATTGGCATGGCTGAGTATTACTCAAAATTTGTCAAGGATTTTGCCATCCACACTGTCCCTTTAAGAGAAGCACTTAAGAGGAAAATGTTTGAATGGAACATGGAATGTGAAAGTGAATTCAATTTTATAAAAAGTGCAGTAAATTCTGCTCCGGCATTGAAGAATTTTTGTATCAATGACAAGATCATCATCACTACAGATGCCAGTAACATAGGCTTGGGGGCTGTATTGTCTCAAGAGAAGGATGGCCAAGAAGCAATAATCGCTTTTGCTTCAAGATTACTTAAGGGAGCAGAGACTTCATATGCCACTATAGAGAAGGAAGCTTTAGCTATTAAGTGGGCAGCTGACAAGTTTAGAAGCTTCATATGGGGAAACCAAGTTGAGTTTCGAACTGATCATAAGCCGTTAACTCAAGTATTCATGTCAAAAGGTCTTAATAAAGTATCCAACAGGATGAGAAGATGGGTGATGATGCTGCAAGAGTTCAACTACACCGTGATATATGTTCCAGGAATAAAAAATGTGTCTGCCGATTGCTTATCTCGATTGACTAACATTTCTGAGATTGTAGATGAAGACGAAGATAATGAAGTTGTCTTTTGTGTAGAATCTTCCTCCATCTCTAAGGATGTTTGGGATCACGCTGAATCTAATGATGATGACATCAAGAAATTGAAAGAATTAATTTTAAGCCAAGGTTTTATGAAGAAATCAAAATTTGAAGAGGTTGGATTAAGCGTTTTTTGGCCTGTTGCAGATGAACTACATGTTCAGGGTGATTTAGTAATGAGGGGAGATAAAGTCATCCCTCCGACGGATCTGCGTTTGAAGATTATAGAGCTTGGTCACGAAGGTCATCAAGGAGTGATAAAGACCAAACAAAGAATTAGGAACGACTATTGGTGGCCTGGTTGTGACCTGCAGATCGAGCGATTTATTAGGGAATGTATCCTTTGTTGCAATGATGAAAAGAGATGTGTGGGTTCTAGGCAACCAATGGTTATTACTGATATTCCCAGTAGTGTTTGGAAGGATATAAGCATGGATGTTTTAGGTCCCATATGTTGCAAGGGTGTACAAAAATATTGTCTGGTAGTCATAGATCTACTCACCAGGTGGGCAGAGATTTTAATTGCCCCTAGTATCACAGGTAAAACTGTAGTTGAATTTTTATCAAATTTATGTGAGAGAGAGGGATATCCGGGAAGTATTCTTTCCGATAATGGTACCCAATTTAAATCTAAAGAAGTGGCAGAATTCTGTAAAAAATTTACTATTGAGCACAAGACTAGTTCTATTTATCATCCCCAGACGAATGGATTAGTGGAACGATTTAATAAAATCTTGAAAGAAACCATCAGAATGGCTTGGGCCAATGGGATAGATTGGGAGGATGCAGTCAAGGAGAAAATAATT
The DNA here is from genome assembly GCF_040938575.1 of Ambystoma mexicanum. Taxonomy (NCBI): domain Eukaryota; kingdom Metazoa; phylum Chordata; class Amphibia; order Caudata; family Ambystomatidae; genus Ambystoma; species Ambystoma mexicanum. Next base: position 487,533,291 of record NC_090931.1, on the reverse strand, counting down.
GCCCATCGCTTTACCCCACACACCAGTACAGGTCTATCTCCCTTTGAGTATAGTAGAGGAAGAAAAGCGAACACTAAGTTAGCTCCCATTTGGCTCGTAAAGGAGAATAAGGAAATAGAAAAGAATTTAGCCCATGCAAAAGACAAAATTAGGAAAACACAAAAGAGAAACAAAGTAAACTATGATAAGAAAGTACGTAGCAACAAGTATGATATGTCTACAGCTGTGGGTAAGTTGGTCAAGGTGTTACTCCCTCCTGCTCTAAGAAATGGACCATGCAAATGGTCCAACCCTATTAGAGTTATAGAGGCTTTTCGTCATGCTGTCAGGACAGAGGACAAAAGGATATGGAATGTAGAAAGAATTTGGATGTGTGAAAGTAATGAGTGTAACAAGAAGAATAAAGAAAATGTAGATCAGGATTTAGTCAGAGATGATAAAGTTTCTAGAAATTTAAACAGTAGTGTGAAGAAATGTGGTAGTGCTGTTGAGAAGAAGTGTAATAACAAATCTGAGCAACTTCAATTTTCCTTGCCAACCATCTCCAGACATGGTGGATACATGTCTAGATCTGGCAGAGCATATCGTTTGCCGAAAAAGATGGAGGACTATGTGGAGTTTACATGAACCAGATGAGAACTAGGTTCCAGGAGTTTCTTGTATATAGTTTGTGAACAATATAAAGAAAATGGAGGACTATGTGGAGTTTACATGAGCCAGATGAGAACTTTGTTCCATGAGTTCCTTGTATATAGTTATTGTTTATAGTTGGTGAACAATATAAAGGAAAGGAGATGTGTAGCATCTACAATACGGATGGTTGCTGCCTGATCTCTACGGGACATGCCTGACTATACCATGGCATGGAGAGATCAGAACATTAGCAAGCAAGTCACCGGAGTTCCAGAACGAAGGACGGGAATTGAATCACAACCGTCCAGCTCTTGGTGCTGCAAGTTGTCTCCCTCCTCTTATGTATATTTAATCCAAGTTTATGGTTACAATAAACATATTTATTTACATTACATTGCCTTGCCCAATTCACTTATCACTCTTATTGCGGTCCACTTCACTCTGCTGCACAACTTCAAAAGTCCGACAGTTAACGTCATCCACACATACGCATGGGAAATGTTTTAAATAAATGCCCACTAAAGCATAAATGTTTCCATAACGATTGGCAGTGCTAGTCCAGCAGTATACACACGCCCATGGCCCCAGTAGCTTTAAACAGTACCTTGAGAATTGACTCTTTGAATTGTAGCACATATAAGCTTTCGGCTGCCTGCCTCACTGACAGGACTTATACCTGGGCTTAAAACTCAACTGGGCCCACTTCACTCACTGGCTGTGAGACTTCATTTCACCATGTCACGGACATCACTGGATTCAATGGCATTTTACTCCTTCACCAGGACCACAACCTCATCTGGGCTGATTTCTGGCAACTTTGTACTCTGTCATCTCTTTCATCAAGGGCCCCATCTCATTGCTCGCATCTCTGGTCCTCTTAAAAAAGCATCCTCATCGCCAATTGTAGTAATTGGGTTCATCAAGCACGCAGGAACCTTACTGGAGACAGGTATGTGTCAAAGGAAGTTACTTTATTTAGTTACAGGGCAAGCTATAGAAAGGAGGTAGATGCTCAAGGTATATACATCTTCCCCTGTATCTCTCCCATCCTGTCTGTCCCAACTGACTCTCCTAGAACCTTGGTGTAGTGTAAGATTCCAGGCTGCTCAGCTACATTCTCATACTTGGATTGGTGCACTCAAACCAAGTCAGATACTACCCACCCAAATTACCTAAGAATGTAAGGTGGAATGAGGAGTGCACTCAAGCATTTGAAGGCCTAAAGAAATCACTTTGTCAAGCTCCAGTCCTAAGAGCTCCTGACTATAACCAAACCTTCATTGTGCAGACAGATGCTTCAAATACAGGTATAGGTGCAGTTCTGGGTCAGCTGGATGAGAAAGGTAGGGAGCACCCCATTTGCTTCATCAGCAGGAAGCTGAAGTAACCAGAAACAAGGTGAGCAACCATTAAGCATGGTGCTTTGCTATTGTGTGGTCACTGAACAAGTTTGGCCATACTTGTATGGATCTACTTTTGTGATTCAGACTGACCACCAACGCTTGAGATGGTTAATGCAAATGAAAGGGGAAACCCCTAAACTACTAAAATGGTCAATCAGCCTGTAAGGGTTTGATTTTTCCTTTGAACACATGTCTGGGTGTCACCACCAAAATGCTGATGGTCTCTCCAGGATGTTTGACTGACTGGACTAAGGAGATTCACCCAGGAGTGGATTAAATCCTCCTGTCCCTTAGTCTGGGGGGGGGGACGAGTGTTAGGGAGAGAGTGTGTGCCTTTTATTACCACTCTTTCATGCATTTTGATGTGTGTTTTACTTTTGTGTTCTTTAGATATGGAGTTTTAAAACAACTCCATAGGCATCATCTTTTTCTGGTGTGTCACACAGCACCTTCAGTGCAGTGGCACAGGGGTGTCTTTCAGACTCCCCAAGGTTTAAATACCTTCTCTGGGAATGACTACGGTCTCCCAGAGCATGTATAGTTAAATTGACTTTACTAGTCTTTTTAAATTTACAGACCCAGCACACCCTATCTTCCTATAGAGTGCTGGAGGGTTTCCCACTTGAAATGGCTGGTGGCAGTGGTTTATAACAAACTACCCTGATTTTTCCCGACCGCAAACTCCGGTAGCTAAAAAATGGTGCAGCCATGTTTTTCAATATGGCGCCCCAGACCTATCGGTAAAAACAGAGTCTGGTCAACTTTTTTTCCATTTCTTTTTTGGAAAGGTCCTTCTTGTGTTTGTCTCTGCACGCCAAACCAGGTTTGGTCCCTTTGTTTGTTGGCCTTTGGCGGGCTTCAGTGCTGAAGCCCTCCTCTGGCGCCTGAGTGTCTAGGGTGGACAGGATTTGAGGGAGTTGCTCGAAACTCCCTGTGCTTAGTGTCCTAGGAGACCCAAACGCACTCTGGCGTGATTGGCTGGCTGGCTGTCTGGAAAGGACAGCCACCCTGCTGTGTGAGTGACAGTCAGGCCGGAATGAAAGGGGGGAAAACTGTTTAAAAGCAGATCTCTGGGACTTGGAAAGCAGTCGACCACTGGAACGAAAGAACCGAAGACGAGCTGAAGGAAGACGACTGCTGCAACTCCTGGTCTACCGTAGAAGCCCTGCTGCAGGTCCGAATTGCCTGAAACTCCATCGGGAGAGAAGCCCTTCAAGGTTAACTTCTTCCCTTGAGTTTGGTGGGAACAACCAACTCGTAAGCCGCCTGGACACTGTCCCCGTACATGTCGAATTTTCTCCAGAGTGCTATTGAAAACCGGATAGCCAGTGTGAAGGATACCAGTTTGTGGTATTTAAGGCACTCACACCTTAAACCAATGTTTTGCCAACTTGTGGACTCTTCCCTGGGCAGTGCAGGAATCTCCCAATGTCCTCCTTCTTGTCCCACGACTGAAGCTCAGGAACAGCAAGATCTATAGGAACTGCCAGGCACAACTGCCTCAGCTACAGCTTTTCTTCACTTACAAGGTACTGTGCAAGTGTGGTGCAGAACTCCGTTTGGCCGCGGTGAAAGTTTGTGACACTTTCCCAACTTTGGAGGCGTGTCCTTCCCTAAACCAAAATATAACTTTTCGCCTGACCAAATTCTTCTAAGAACCTTGGCAAAGACTTAACCGTTTACTACCAGAACTATGCTATCCTCTACAAGACTCTGAACCATTGACTTTGGCCCAGGCCTATTGAATTGAATTGGTGGTTGCAGTGAACTGAAACTATTTGCCCTTCCTCTGCAAAGTATTTGTGCTATCTTTCTTTTAACCTTGTTTTTTTTAACCCTTTTTAAAGTAACTGAAGTGCCATTTTTCTCCCACTTCAGAGGAGCTGAACTTGTTCAGAAACTGATTTGTTGTGTATTGTATTATATTAGATTGTGATATTGAGCTGCTCTTACTAGTGGAATGTTTTCAAACTGACCGTGTAAATAAATGTATATTCTTTTACCGAGAAACCTTGTTTAAGTGTTTGAACCACTGTGATTGCTAGTCCTTTGTGTAGCCTCTTGTACTGCTCACTTTACTCTTGAGATAAGTCTGGCTGCTCCGCCACTGCTACCACATTACTGTGTAGTACAGGCTTGTACCAAAGGTGAAATTGTACTTGCACTTGTAGTCTTAATTATGTTTAATGTTCCCAAAGGGTACTGCATGTGATTCTGCCTAACATCAACCCCCACTCTCTCTAATCTCACCCACTCAACACACACTCTCTCTACCCTAAAACCCTAAGCCGTTCTTATCCACTCTACTACCACTCTCTTTACCGCCACCCACTCACCCTGCCTACACTCTCTCCACCCCTAGCCACTCAGCCTTCTACCATACCCCACTCTCTCCACCCCACCCATCCACCTTAGCCCCATTTTCTCCATCCCCACTCGCTCTACCACCACACTGCCAACCTACCCTCTCTCCACTCCTACCACGCCCAACCAACCCCCTTGCTGTACCCTCACACCCTACTCCCACTTTCTCTACCCCAATCCACCCACCCTACCCCCATTATCTCTATCACCACTCACTCTACCCTCACATATCCAAACTACACCCAATCTCTCAACCCCACCACTCTCTCGACCCCCACCCAACCTAACCCCTCTCTCAACTGCTCCAACCTACACCCACTCTCTGTAGCCAACCCACCCTGCTCCCACTCCATCTACCAATACCCCCACTCTCTCTACCCCCACTTTCTCTCCCACTGCCCACGCTACTCCCATTCTCTTAACCCCAAGGCACCCATGCTACCCCCACTCTCTCTACCCTCGCCCATCCTACCCCATTCTCTACTCCCACTAACCCTGCCACCACCTACCCTTCCCCCAATCTTTCTAGCCCGACTGAATCCCTACACTCTCACTAACCTCAGCCATCCATCCCCCAATCTCTCTACCCTACCCCTACTCACTGACTCTACCCCTTCTCTCTACCCTCACAAACCCACCCACCCTACCACAAAACTCTCTACTCCCACCCACCCAATCTACCGCCACTGTCTCTAATCCCACCCACCCTACCCTCACTCTCTTCACCACACCAACCCATGCTATCCGCACTCTGTCTACCACACCCACTCTTTCTAACCACACCCCATCCCCACTCTTTCTACCCCCACCTAACCTACCCCCATTATCTGCCCCATTCTCTACCAATTCCGTCACTCTCTCTAACCCGAATCTCTCTACCCCACCCACCCTAACTGCACTATCTCTTACCCCACTCTCTCTACCCACACACACACTAAACCTACCCACACTCTCTCTATCCCATTCTCTCTAACCTACCCACTAAACCTTCCTACCTCCCTCTACCACACTCAACCTTCCCCCACTTCCTGTACCTCATTCACCCTACCACCACTCTCTACCCCATCCCTATTCCCTCTACCCATACCTCCACTCTCTCTACCCCCCACTCTCCCTCCCCAGCACTCTACCCCCATCCACTCTACCTCCACTCTCTCTACCAATACCCTCACTCTCTCTACCCCATCTACACACCCTACCACCACAATCTCTTTCCCCACTCTCTATAGCCTGACACACCCAACCTCCCCCAACACTTTATACCCATTTTCTTTACCCTACCCACTGAACTTACCCACCTCTCTCCACCACATTCACCTTATACCTACTCTCTGTACCTCACCTACCCTAAACCCACTCTCTACCCACACCCCACCCCCACTCTCTCTACCCAAATCCCCCATCTCCCTAACCCAAACCCTCTATCCCCATCGGCCCTACCCCCACTATCTCTATCCCCACTCACCCCTATTACCCCAACTATCTCCACCCTCACCCATCCTACCCCCACCCTCTATAACCCCACTAAGCCTACCCCACTCTCTCTACCCCACCATCCCTACACTCACTCTCTCTATACCCACTAATTTTAGCCCCATTCTTTTTACCCTGACCCACCCATCCCCCACTCTCTCAACCACACTCACCCACCATACCCCAATCTCTCTACCCCCACCCAACCAACCTACCCCACTCTCTCTAACCCCACAAACCTGACCCTCACTCTCTCTACCCCACAGACCCACACTACCCCTACTCACTCTACCCTGACCCACCCTACACCCACTCTTTCTACCCCTACCCAGCCTACCCTCATGCTCTATGCCCACCCACACTGCTGCCACTCTCTGTAAAAATATCCCTACTCTCTCTACCCCCTCTATCTCTACCCCCACCCACCCTACCCCCACTCTCTCTACCCCACCCACCAATGACACCCCCACTTTTTCTACCCTCACCCACCCTACCACATCTCTCTACCCCTGTCAACCCTACCCCCACTCTTCCTCCAGTAACCCTAACCCTACCCCTCTACACCCACCCACTGCACCCCCATTCTTTCTACTTCCACCCACACTAACCCAACTCTTTCTATCCCTACCCACCTAATCCCCACTCTCTCTACTCTCACCTACCCATCCCCCACTCTCTACCATACCCCCACCCACTGGATCTACCCCTGCTCTCTCTACCCTCACCCACCCAACCTACACTCACTCTCTCTACCCTCACCCACCCACTCACCCTACCCCCACTCTCTCTCCCCCCACCCACCCACACACCCTACCCCCACCCACCTACCCTGCCCCCCTCCCTCTACCAAAGCCCACCCACCCTGCCCCCACTCCCTCTACCCCCACCCACCCACCCTGCCCCCACTCCCTCTACCCCCACCCACCCATCCTGCCCCCACTCCCTCTACCCCCACCCACCCACCCTGCCCCCACTCCCTCTACCAAGGCCCCCACTCCCTCTACCCCCACCCACCCACCCTACCCCCACTCACCCACCCTACCCCCACTCCCTCTACCGCCACCCACCCCCACCCATCCTACCCCCACTCCTTCTAGCCAAGTACCCCCACTCTCACTACTAACACTCACCCACCCTACCCCAATCGCTCTACCCCCACCCACCCTACCTTACCCCACTCTCTCAATCCCCAATAACTATTACCCCACACACCCAACCTAGCCAATGCCTTTACTCTCACCCACCCAACCTACCCGATCTCTTTACCATACCCTATCTACCCCTATCTGTACCCTCTACCATGCCCCCACTCTCTCTACCTCCACACACCCAATTTAACTCCACGATTTCTATCCACATCCACTCAATCTACCCCCTCTCTACCAGACCCAACCAGCCTAACCCAACACTCTGTACCCCCACCCACTCAATCCCCACTCTCTCGAACCCACCAACCCTACTCCCACTCACCCACCCTACCTCCACTCTCGCTATCACCACTGACCCACCTACTCCACTCTCTCTACTTCCATCCACCTACACTTATCCACTCTCTCTAGCTCCACCCACCTTGCCAATCTCCATCTACTCCCACCCACCCAGCCATCCAATTCTTTCTGCCATACCCCCATTATCTTTACCCCCACCCACCCTCCCTTTCCTCCCTATCTCCATCCCCACTCACTCTTACCCTACACACCCAACCTACCCAATCTCTCTACTGCCACCCACACAACCTACCCCTCTCTCTACCACACCCAATATACCCCATCTCTGTACCCTCCACCCTGCCCCCAATCTCTCTACCTAGCCACCATCCCTGCCCGCACTTTCTCTACCCCCACACCCACCCTACACCTACTCTCTACCCCTACCCACCCACCCTACTCTCTCTACCCCCACCCACCCACTATACGACAACCTCTCTTAACCCACCAACCTAGACGCCACTCTCTATACCCCCACCCACCCTACCCCCAATCTCTCTACCTCCACGCACCCCACCCCACTCTCCACCTCCATCTACCCTACCCCCACTCACACATTCGAGAGAAAGGGGCTTCTATTATTGGTCAGGGGTTTAGATGGGCAGGTGAGGGAATATGTGTGCTGGTTTTCTGGCATATTTCACGTGTATGAATGATGTTTTTGTATGTCAGCATGGATGCCTGGCCAGTAGAATTTCCCACTGATGTGAGCTAGGATGTTAGATTGTCCTGAATGTCCCCCTCTCAAATGAGAATGTGCAATCTCTAGCACGATCTTGCGATGGGTTTTGGGGATTACTAACTGAGTTTTACTTAGGCCTTCACTGGATGTTTCCTTTCTATATAGTAATCCCTGTTTCAGGAAGGAAAAGGGTCTCCCCTTTTCTAGTCTTTCCTCCTCAGGAATCACTTGTAAGAAAGCCTCTGCGAGTGCTGGATCATTTCGCTGGGCGAAGGCTAGATGGGGAAAGATGGTAGGTTCTTCTTCCCTCTTTGTCTCAGTTAAAGGTGTTTCACCAGCCTCTCCAAAGCCTAGGTTACCACTCTCAGTTTCCACTGGTTCACTTTCTTCCTTAAAATGGGGAAATAGAACCTTCTCAAGAATTTCCTGTGCAATGTTGTCCCCACAGTGTATGTCAAATGGAGTTTCGCCATCGTTCTGTAGGAGAACCTTTATGTCTCCCCAAAAGTCTGGATCTATGACGCCTGCTAGGACATCTAGACCAAACTTCGAGGCCAGGCCAGATTTTGGGGCCAATCTTATATAATAACCTGCAGGGGGTATTGGGACTAAGTCTGTGGGAATAATCCCTCTTTTCCCAGGAGGGATATTAGTTTCTCTGCTGCTACAAATATCAAAGCCTATGGATTCTTTCGTGGCGGTAGAGGGATCTGATGCTCTGTGATTAAGTTTGTGGAATTTTAGGGTCCCCAATTTGTCTCAATTGAGTTGCATCCCAATCCTGACAACACATGTAAGGAAGGCATGGTATCAAACTGTGAAGACAGACACAATTGATCATAGTTCAAGGGTGTTTATTGAATTTCAATGGGTTGATTAACCACATAACTAATCCTAAATCTAAGGATGGGAGCAATCTACGACCATCAAGTAAAAATAAACTCAGTCCTAGTGGAGTATCTGTCAAAATAAAAAGGCCTATACTAATAAACCTAGTGCCAATCCTTACTTTTAAATACAAATGGTGTGGGAAAATGATGTATGCAAAAGACAAGTGTTCAAAAAACAATATGTCAGGATAGTTTAACAGTTGGCTTAACTTCCCCACGTTTTCAGCATGGAACAGGGTGGCACACTCGAGCTTCGCACACATTCTGGCTTCTCTGCCACATGGATGTTACTTTGTCTCGTACCTTCTCTTACTCATATTAAATTTCAAACAAACATTGGCAATTGAGCTTTACATGCGTATTTCATCACAGATGTTAATATTCTTCACTCTTGCGCTCTTCATACAATGTTGCTGCTTGCAACCTTGACTTCAACACAGAACGGTCTTGCACCGGTCTCCGCAACTCACCGGTTGTGTTGATTTCTCTGGCGCTGCTTTGATCCTGGAGCCAAGGACGGTACCACAGCAGCTGCTGCTCCTCCCCGACTCGGCCAGTCATTCAGGCGGACCCCTGGTGTTTCCGACACACAATGCTGGATTCTTCAGCCTGGTTTTGTGTCCTTAAGCCTTTTACTCTGAAGGTTTCTGAAAGTATAGGTTTCTCACCGGAAAGTTCAAGGGTATCTCCCTCCTTGCTCTCCCATCTCGGTTTGCCGTATTTCTCCTCTTGTTCAGATGCTGTCTCGAAAATGCTCTTCCTTTGTGTACTTTGCTTCGCTCAGAGAAGGTGCCTTTGTGCTCTGCCTTTTATCTGTGTGGGGAAGCTTAATGGAAGTCAGGTGTGAGTCGTTAACAGTTATTGCCTAACTTTCCCTGACCGTAATATTGGGAGACATCAGGTACAATGCTCAGGTATGAGTTTGTTTTCTCCCAGAGCAAGCTGTCCATGTGAAAGTGTTCATGCAGGGAAGTTACAGTTCCCAGGTAACCTACCTCTTAGGATGGAGCAAAGGTGTTATAGGGGGGATACTGTGTCTCGCCCTCAGGTGTGCCACTCCCACACACCAAAGACTCCTCAACCATGTGATCCTCCCGCTCTGGTCCACATGGCGATGGCCATGCCCTGGCAACCTGAGAGATCTCAAAAGGACTAACGGGTGAGAAAACCTCTGGTTTCTCTCACCACCCACCAACTCTATCCCCTCTCTCTACCCCACCCACCTATCGCACCCTACCCCACTATCTCTGCCCCACCCACTGTACCCCACTCTCTCTATCCCCACCTGCCCAATCTACCCCCTCTCTCTATACCACACCCAACCAGCATACCCCAACTCTCTGTACCCTGACCCACCCTACTGCCCCTATCTCTACCCTTACCCTCTCTATCCACACCCACTCTACCCCCTCACTCTACCCCCACCCACCAGACCCCCACTCTCTCTATCCCCAGCCACCCTACCACACTCTCTAGCTCCACTGATATTACTCCCACTCTCTCTAACTCCACACACCCAACTTATTCCGACTCTCTCTATCCCTACCCACCCAATCTATCCCCTCTCTCTACCATATCCAACCAGCCTACCCCAACTCTCTGTACCCCCACCCACCATAAACCCAAACCCACCCCTATCCCCAATCTCTCTACCCACATCCACCTAACCTCCCCCTAGTATCTTTAACCCCTCCCCGTACCCTAACTCTCTCTCCCCATTAACCCACACTGCCATACTCTCTCTACCGTCACCCAGCCTATTCCTACTCTTTCTACCCATACCACATCCCCACTTTTTCTACCCCCACCCAGCCTACCCTTCTAGAATCCACCTACCCTACCTCGACTCTCTCTACCAATATCCATACTCTCTCTACCGCCACCCACCCTATGTTAGACAGAATAACATGCAGTACCCTTTGGGAACACTACACACAATTAAGACTACAAGTGTAAGTAGAATTTCACCTTTGGTACAAGCCTGTACTACACAGTAATGTGGTAGCAGTGGCTGAGCAGCCAGACTTATCTCAAGACTAAAGTGAGCAGTACAAGAGGTTACACAAAGGGGCAGCAACCACAGTGGTTCCAACAAACACTTACTCAAGGTTTCTTGGTAAAGGAATATACATGTATTTAAACAGTCAGTTGGAAAACATTACACTAGTAAGAGCAGCGCAATATCACAATCTAATATACTACAATACACAACCACTAAGTTTCTGAACAAGTTCAGCTCCCTTGAAGTGGGAGCAAAATGGCACTTCAGTTACTTTAAAAAGGGGTAAAAAGACAAGGTTAAAAGAATTAAAGCACAAATAGGGCAAATAGTTTCAGTTCACTACAACCAGCAATTCAATTCAATAGGCCTGGGCCAAAGTCAATGGTTCAGAGCTCTTGATAGGATAGCACAGTTCTGGTAGTAAACGGTTAAGTCTTTGCAACGGTTTTTAGAAGTAGTTGGTCAGACGAAAAGTTATATGTCAGTTTAGGGAAGGACAAGCCTTCAAAGTCGGGAAAGTTTCACAAACTTACACTGCGGCAGAAAGGTGTTTTTGACTGCACTTGCACACTACATTTTAAATGATGAAGAGCTGTAGCTGAAGCAGTTGTTCCTGGCAGTTCTTGCAGATCTCGCTGTTCCTGAGCTTCAGTCGTGGGGACAAGAAGGAGGATGTTGGGAGGTTCCTGCACTGCCCAGGGAAGAGGCCACAAGCTTGGCAAAACGTCGGTTGAAGGTGCGAGTGCCTTAAAGACCACAAACTGGTATCCTTCTCACTGGCTATCCAGTTTTCACCAGCACTCTGAAGAAAAGTATAGAGACAGTTTCCAGGTGACTTGCAAGTTGGTTGTTCCCACCAAACTCAAGGGAAGAAGTTAACCTTAAAGGGCTTCTCTGTCGATGGTGTTTCAGGCAATTCAGACCGGCAGCAGAGCTGCACCGGTGGACCAGGAGTTGCAGCAGTCATCTTCCTTCAGCTCGTCTTTGGTTCTTTCATTCCAGTGGTCGACTCTGCTTTCCAAGTCCCAGAGGCCTGCTTTTAAACAGTTTTCCCCCTTTCATTCTGGCCTAGCTGTCACTCACCCAGCAGGGTGGCTGTCCTTGCCGGAGTGCACCAGAGTGCATTCAGGTCTCCCAGGAAACTAAGCACAGGGAGTTTTCGGGCACCCCCCACCCATCCTGTCTACCCCAGACATTCAGGCGCCAGAGGAGGGCTTTAGCACTGAAGCCTGCCAAAGGCTAACGAACAAAGGGACCAAACCTGGTTTGGCGCGCAGAGACAAACACTAGAAGGACCTTTCCAAAAAGAAACGGCGAAAAAAGTTGACCGGAGTGTGTTTTTACAGATAGGTCTTGGGCGCCATATTGAAAAACATGGCTCACCAGATTTTTAGCTACCGGTGTTCGCGGTCGGGAAAAATTATGGTAGTTTGTTCTAAACCACTGCCACCAGCCATTTCAAGAGGAAAAGGGTAACATTTGACTGTTACATGACTGTTTAGACTCAGGGGATGCTAGGCAACCCCTCCAGCACTCTATAGGAAGATAGTGTGTACTGGGTCTGTACATGTAAAAAGACTAGTAAAGTCAATTTAACTTTACATGCTCTGGGAGACAGTAGTCAGTCCCAGAGAAGGTATTCAAAGCTTGGGAAGTCTGAAAGACTTCTCTGTGCCACTGCACTTAAGGTGCTGTGTGACACACAAGAAAAAGATGATGCCTATGGAGATGTTTTAAAACTCCATATCCAAAGAACACAAAAGCAAAACAAACATTAAAGCACATGAAAGAGAGGAAAGAAATGCTCACACTCTTTCCAGGTAAAAATGTAAATCCTAGAAATCCAGCAAAGTTGCTGGGGGTCTCAACAGGTAAGGGAAATTAGCACATTCTTGAGAATTCTCCCTAACACTTGCCCCCCCCCAGACTAAGGACAGGATGAATCGCCTTACTCCAGTTGGTCAAACATCCTGGAGAGACCATCAGCATTGTGGTGGTGACATCCAGACCTGTGTTCAATAGAAAAATCAAACCCTAGCAGGCTGATTGACCATCTCAGTAGTTTAGGGTTTTCCCCTTCATTTTCCTCAACCATCTCAAGGGTTGGTGGTCAGTCTGAATCCCAAAAGTTGATCCATATAAGTATGGTTTAAGCTTCTACAGTGACCACACAATAGCAAACATTCTCTTTCAATGGTTGCCCACCTTGTCTCAGGTTCCTTCAGCTTTCTGCTGATGAAGCAAATGGGGTGCTCCCTACCTTTCTCATCCACCTGACGCAGAACTGCACCTATACATGTATTTGAAGCATCTGTCTACACAATGAAGGTTTGGTTATACTCAGGAGCTCTTAGGATTGGAGCTTGACAAAGGGCTTTTTTAAGACGTTCAAATGCTTGAGTGCACTCCTCCTTCCACCTGACCTTTTTAGGAAATTTGGGTGAGGAGAACACATTCAAGGTAGAAGCTATGGTCCCATAGTTATCTATGAAGTTCCTATAGTACCCAGTGAGGCATAGGAAGGCTCTCACTTGGGTATGAGTAGAAGGGGTGGCCTAGTTTTGTACAGCTTGTGCTAGGCAATGCCCTGATTTCACCTCCTCCTACCTCATGTCCAAGGTAGACCACTTTACTCTGACCAATTTGACACTTATTCACCTTTATGGTCAGATGGGCCTGCTCAAGACCCTGCAAAACATAACCTAAGTGGTCAACATGTTCTTTCCAATTAGGGCTGAACACTGCAATGTCATCCAAGTATACCATGCAGAGGTCCTCCATCCCATTCAGAACCTGGTTAACCATCCTTTGGAATGTTGCAGGCGCATTCTTTAGTCCAAAACCTTAAACTGGTAGAGGCCTGCCGGGGTTGAGAATGCAGTTTTCTCCTTGGCATGGTCTGTCAGGGCTATTTGCCAATATCCTGAAGTGAGATCAAATGTACTGAGGTACTTGTCTGAACCAAGCTTGTTCACCAGTTCATCTGTTCTGGGTAAAGGATGGGCATCATTCTTAGTGACTGCATTAAGAGCTCTATAGTCCACACAGAATCTCAACTCTTTGGATCCTGCCTTTGGCACTAATACAACTGGACTACACCATGGACTTTTGAGGGCTCTATTACCCTGAGATCAAGCATCTTTTTGACCTCTTCCTTTATGTGGGTTCTTACATGATCTGACATCCCGTAACCTCTGCTTTTAACAGGTAAACAGTCACCAGTTTGAATATGATGCTGGCCCCAAGGGGTCAAGTTTAGTGATAGTGAAACCAGGGAGGCAAACTGATTTAACAGAAACTTGCACTCCTCCTGTTGTCAAAGTGTCAAGTTAGAATAGAGATTAACTCCTTCTATGTTCTCATCTAAAGGCTGGCCTCTGAGTATGTCAGGTAGAGGTTCACTCTCCTCCTCCTCTCGGGCTGAAGCTAGAAGGAAAGCTCCCACTTCTGGTCTTGAGACATAAGCCTTTATACGGTTGGTGTGAAAGACTCTGGGAGCCTCCTTAGGATTGCCTAAGTCCACCAGATATTTGACCTCTCCAAGTTTACCCACAACCTTGAAGGGTCCTATCCACTTGTCATGTACGGCCCTCTGCCTTGTAGGTACCATAACTAAAACTTGCTGGTCTTGAGTAAACTCAACCATGTTGGCCTTCTGGTCATGCCAATGTTTGACCAGAGCCTGACCTGCTTTTAATTTATTTGATGCTTCTGCCATCACGTGGGACATTCTCCTCCGGAGGCCTATCACATAGTCAGTGACTCTTACAGGCTTGGGGGAAGGAGCACTCTCCAACCCCTACTTAATTAGGGCCAAGGGGCCTCTGACTGGATGGTCATAAAGAAGTTCAAAGGGACTAAATCCAACTCCCTCCTGAGGGACTTCTCTATACGCAAATAGAAGGCATGGCAGTAGAAGGTCCCACTTTCTTCTAAGGTGTTCCTCTAAAGCACCTATCATGTTCTTCATTGTACGGTTGAACCTCTCTATCAATCCATTTATTTGAGGATGGTAGGCAGTTGAGAACTTGTAAGTTACTCCACAGTTTTTCCACATGGCCTGCATGTAGTGGGACATAAAATTGGATCCCCTGACAGAGATAACTTCCTTAGGAAAACCTACCCTGGTAAACATACCAAGTAGGGCCTTAGCAACAGCCTGAGCTGTAACAGTTCTCATAGGTACGGCTTCAGAATCCCTAGTAGCATGGTCTACTACAACCAGGATAAACCTGTTTCCTGAAGATGTGGGAGGGTTTAAGGGACCAACAATTTTGATTCCTACCCTCTCAAAAGGAACTCCCACCACTGGGAGAGGCACCAAGGGTGCCACATTCCTGGCTCCACTCTTGCCAGAGGTTTGGCAAGTCTAACAGCTCCTACAGAATGTATCTACATCAGATTAGGCCAATTTAGGCCAGTAGAAATATAAAGAGAGCATTTCCTTGGTCTTCTTAAAGCTTAAGTGACCAACCAAAGGAATCTCATGGGCTAACTGTAGGAACTGGAGTCTGCTTTCAAGCGACACTACAAGTCTTCTCTCGTCCCCTGGGATAGACTCATTTGGTTCACTGTAGAAGAGGCCATCTTCCCAGTACAACCTATGCTTCCCTGGCTCTTGCCCATCCAGATGGGAAGCTTACTGTTGGCGAAGACCTTCAAGAGTAGGCCACTCTCTTTGACCTCTGCTGAAGTCTGCCCTACAGGGTCCACCTTCTGCCAGTAAAGACTGCAGCTCAGGATGGTCTGCAGGATACAGATATCCAACAGGAGCAAGGTCCTCTTCCAGCTCTGATTCCGCAGCAGCTGATTCAACCACACAAGTTTGTTCCACACACTCAGCCTCAGCTGGTATAGGGGTCACAGGTGTGACTTTGGACAGTCCTCTCGGGATGTCCTTGTATGTAGCACAGGAGTGCTGGCTGTTTTTTCCTAGAAGGTTTAGGTCTCCCCTTTTCCTCTTTCTTTTTAGAAATTGCAGTCAGTAAGTCCTGTGGACTAGGAGTTATACTTTCTTCTATAATATCCTCTTGAGAACCCCTCAAGGTACTCTCTCTGGCCTTCCTATCTGCTCCTGTTTCCTTTTGCTGGGAGGCCTGGGGGTGTTTGATACAACTCCAAGAGTTTTTAAGTCATTCCCCAACAGGACTCTCCCAGGTACTTCACTCTGCACACTTACAGGAATCTTGACTTTCATGGCATTGCACTGGTTGAGAGCTGGTAACTGTGGAAGCATTTGGACAGGGCCCCCAGCAAGCTTAGTTAGGATTTTGGGTGCCTTAGCAACATCCTCAACCTTTAAAAAAAGATTCATCAACTACAGTTATGCTGGCCCCAGTGTCTCTGATGGCAGGGGTCTCCTGACCAGTCACAAGAACACTGTCTTTGTAATACTATTTAGTATTATCTGGAATAGAGTTAAACACATTTAAATTCTGTTGTTCCCACAGACCCAGGGATACTAAAGAAACACTGGCTGAGACTTTCATGGGTTCCTCAGCCAGTAAGTGCAAGATTCCACTTGCCGTTGGTACTTCATCCTCTGGGGAGAAGGTTAAGGAGACAGTGTGGATCCCTGAAGGTTTACCCTTGCATCTGGGATCCCCTTTCACATGGTCAGTTGACCCACAAGCACAACATTTTCCAAATGTCTTTATGAATGGGGGTTTGTTCTGACCTCCTTCTGGTTTGGCACCAGGAGGTACAGTAGCCTGATTCGGTTTTCCCTGTGGCTTAGCCTTGTTATGTTTGTGGCCCTCTTTTGGATTGGAGGTATTAGAATTCTCTTTGGTATTCTTTTTGTGCGGCTTCCCCTCATCCTTCTTCTGAGTTAACCAAGAATCCTTGTGAGTAGCCCTGTTGGCAGCCCACAAGTCAGCAGCCCTTGCTAACTTCTTTGGATCCGTTTCCTTAGATCAGCCACGTGCTGTCTCAGCTCAGGAGAGCAGGCATCATAAATAGATTCCAACATAAACACATTTCTCATACCTTCATAAGTGTTCACTCTGTAACCCTTAACCCAATCATCTAAGTTTTTCAAACATTCAGTCACCCAGGTAGCCCAAGGGGTACCATCATGCTTTTTGAGGGTTCTAAACCTCTTTAAATACTGAGAAGGCGTCTTCCCAAATCTACCTATCAAAGCTAGCTTCACAGTTTCATACTCATTTCTGTCTATATCCCCCTACGTCATTAACACATCAGTTGCAACAGGGGGTAGCCTAGAAAAAAGCCAAGGAATCAAGTGATTCCCTGTAATGTCTTGAATCCCATGGTTAAATTTAAAAGCAGCCAACCAATCCAAAATATCAAGCTTAACCTCATACATACTTACTGCATCTTTGGGCATGCAAGGCCTCTTAGGACTGGAAGACCTAGAGGACTCTGGGAGAGAACCAGTTTCAAGTACCAATTTTTCATTTCAAGTGCATGGTTCAATTCCATTTCTCTGAGTCTAAGCTCTTGATGTTTGCGTTCAGTTTGAGATTGGATTCTTTTAAATTCTAACTCCAGTCTCAATTTTTCTAAAGAGACAAATTCAGGACATAGGTTTGGCCCTGATGGGGTCCCTGTGGTCAAAGGTTGAGGCCTATGAGCAGGTAGAGGTAAGACATGGCCTACTTTCTGAGACTCTTCTGCCTCATCTAACTCATCCACAATATTAGAGCTAGGGTCTGAATATTATCCTCCTAATCAACATTTTCCACATTTGCTACAGGTGTGGGGGTTTCAGACCATCTCCTCAGACTTTGGTATTCTAGCAACCTTTCTATCAATTCAACCTTTTTGCCTTTGACAGTGAGATTGCTAGCTTTACATATATCTCTCAATTGATCAACAGTTAAAGTTACTAGGGTCACCTGTCTGTAGCTTTCCATATCAGTTGTGATAAAACAATTGCTTTACTAGTGTCGCTTAGCCTTGTGAGGATTATTTGAACAAAGGTAAAAGTAGCACTCTAAATGTAACAAGTATACTTTATCCCACCACTGTACACCAGTGTTAGGCAGAATCACCTGCAGTACCCTTTGGGAACACTACAGGCAATTAGGACTATAAGTGTAAGCACAATTTCACCTTTGGCACAAGCCTGTATTACACAGTAGAGTGGTAGCGATGGCTGAGCAGCCAGACTTATCTCAAGAGTTTAAGTGAGCAGTAGAACAAGTTACACAAAGGACCAACTAATACAGTGATTCAAACAAACACTTACTCAAGGTTTCTTGGTAAAAGAATATACATTTATTTACCCAGTCAGTTAGAAAACATTACACTAGCATAAGCAGCTCAATATCACACACTAATACACCGCAAAAACCCAACTGGTAAGTAAATGAACACGTTTAGCTCCAGTGAAGTTGGAGCAAAATGGCACTTCAGATACTTATTATAGGTATAAAAAGACAAGGTTATAAGAATAGACAGCCTAAATACATTGATAGGCAGGGCAAAGACTTCAGTTAAATACAACCAGCAATTCTTCTCATAGGCCTGGGCCAAAGTCAATAGTTCAGAGTCTTTGTATAGAATAGCACAGTTCTGGTATATAACGGTTAAGTCTTTGCCACAGAGTTTAGAAGAATTTGGCTAGGCAAAAAGTTTGATGAATGTTTAGGGAAGGACAAGCCTCCGAAGTTGAGGAAAGTTTCATTCACTTTCTCGATGGCCGAAAATAGTTCCAAATCGCATTTGCACAGTACCTTGTCAATGAATAAAGCTGTAGCTGAGGCAGTTATTCCTAGCAGTTCGAGCAGATCTCACTGTTCCTGAGCTTCAGTCGTGGGGACAAGAAGGAGGATGTCGGGAGGTTCCTGCACTTTCCAGGGATGAGGCCAAAAGCTGTAGCAAGTCGTCGGTTTAAAATAATTTAAGGTGTGAGTGCCTTAAAGTCCACAAGCTGGTTTCCTTCCCTCTGGCTATCTGGTTTTCAACAGCACTCTGATGAAAATTTGACTAGGAAAGGATGGTGTCCAGGTGGCTTACAAGTTGGTTGTTCCCACCAAACTCAAGGGAAGAAGTTTACCTTGAAGGGCTTCTCTGTCGATTGGAGTTTCAGGCAATGTGGACCTGCAGCAGGGCTTCACCGGTCATCCAAGAGTTGCAGCACACCTCTTCCTTCAGCTCGTCTTCGGTTCTTTCGTTCCAGTGGTCGACTCTGCTTTCCAAGTCCCAGAGACCTGCTTTTAAACAGTTTTCCCCCAATCATTCCAGCCTGGCTGTCACTCACACAGCAGGGTGGCTGTCCTTGCCGGGCAGTCAGCCGGCCAATCACGCCAGAGTGCATTCAGGTCTCCTAGGAGACTTAGCACAGGGAGTTTTGGGCACCTTTCTCACATCCTGTCTACCCCAGACACTCAGGCGCCAGAGGAGGGCTTCAGCACTGAAGCCTGCCAAAGGCCAACGAACAAAGGGACCAAACTTGGTTTGGTGTGCAGAGAAAAACACAAGAAGGACTTTTCCTAAATGAAATGGTGAAAAAAGATGACCGGTGTCTGTACTTTCAGACAGGTCTGGGGCGCCATACTGAAAAACATGGCTGACCCGATTTTTAGCTACCTTTGTTAGCGGTCAGGAAAAATCACGGTAGTTGATCTAAACCACTGCCACTAGCCATTTAAAGTAGGAAAAGGTAACATTTGACTGTTACGTGAGTGTTTTGACTCAGGGTAAGCTAAGTAACACCTCCAGCACTCCATGGGAAGATAGTGTGTGCTGGGTCAGTACATTTAAAAAGACTAGTAAATCCAATTTAACTTTACATGCTCTGGGAGACGGCAGTCAGTCCCAGAGAAGGTATTTAAACCTTGGGGAGTCTGAAACACACCCCTGTGCCACTGCACTGAGGGTGCTGTGTGACACACAGAAAAAGATGATGTCTATGGAGTAGTTTTAAAACTCCATAACCAAAGAACACAAAAGTAAAACACCCATCAAAATACATGGAAGAGTGGGAAAAAAGGTTCACACTCTTCCAGGTAAAAAAAAATAAATAAAGTCCTAGAAATCCAGCAAAGTTGCTCGGGGGTCTCAAAATGTAAGGGAAACTAGCACCGTTTGAGAATTCTCCCTAACATACCCCTACTCTGTCTAGTCCCACCCACCCTACCCCCACTCTCTCTATACCAACCACCCGCCCTAACCCAAATCTCTCTATACCACCCACCCTACCCCCACTCTCAATATAGCACCCACCCTACCCCCACTCTTTCTATCCCCACCCAACCCCCACTCTCCCTCACCTCACCCACTCAAACCCCACTCTCTCTACCACAACAACCCTAACCCCTTTTCATCCACCCTACTCCCACTCTCTCTACCACCACCCGCTCACCCTACCTCCACTCTCTCTACTCCTAGCCACACAAATTAGCAAACGTTCTCTACCCTCACCCAACCAGCCTTCTAACTCTCTCTACCATACCCCCACTCTCTACACACACCCATCCACCTTAGCCCCACTCTCTCAATCCCCACTCATTCTACCCCTACAAACCCAACCTACCCACTATCTCTACTCTCTACCCATGCCCTGTCTACTGAAACCCACCTACACTACCCCCACTCTCTCTACCCCCACCCACCCTAACCCTCATCCTGCCCCCACACACCCATTCTACCCCCACTGACCCTACCCTCACCCCCTACCAATGGCTTCCTCCCTTGCTCTATTCCATTCTCATTCTATTGCACAACTCCACCCCTTATCACATTCTCCTTTGGAACTTTGCACACTCCTCTTTGCATCCTGGTGCTTATAAATGCAAAATACAAAGAACAGCAGTAAACCCCAAAACTATTGGCATTACCAATGATTGTTAATATTATGGTGGATGTCCTCATAGAGAGGATACAAGAGTGTGGCTGTAATGTTGGGATTTATGCAGATAATGGAGTAATATGGGTTAGGAGCAAGAGGGATAGCGTGATTTATGACAAACTGCAAGCAACAATTGACAAAATGGAGGAATGGGGTTTGAAAAGGGCATTTACAATATCCAATACTAAAATAGTATGTTTGCTATTTAATAGGAGAAAGACGGAAGTACAGGACCTGAAAAAGGGAGAAAGGATTGTAATTTTTTCTTTTTTTCTATATTTATTTGGTCTTATAGCTAAACAAATAACTTTTTACCAATTTAGTTTATACAAGCGGAAAGAAATAGGAAAAATCCATGAATGCACGTTAAAATTCCAAACATAAACAATAAAGGCAATTCATCTAATTTTAAATAAAAAGAAAACAATTTAACATTCAGATCTAGTAAATACCAACAATAAACTCAAAAACATTGACAGAGTGCATTTAAGAAGAGAATTATCCAGCTGTAAACTATCTAAAACGCCGACAATAGATGTACCCATTGCACTGGAAGGGCCGGCAATACAGACTTTTAATTCTGTGCCATCGGCATCGTAAAAGTTTCTCCCTTTCAAATGTTTCTGTGAGGGAGAATTCTCAAGAATGTGCTAATTTCCCTTACCTTTTGAGACCCCCAGCAACTTTGCTGGATTTCTAGGATATACATTTTTACCTGGATAGGGTGTGAGCCTTTATTCCCACTCTTTCATGTATTTTGATGTGTGTTTTACTTTTGTGTTCTTTGGATATGGAGTTTTAAAACAGTTCCATTGGCATCATCTTTTTCTTATGTGTCACACAGCACCTTCAGTGCAGTGGCACAAGGATGTCTTTTAGACTTCCCAAGGTTTAAATACCTTCTCTGGGACTGACTACTGTCTCCCAGAGCATGTAAAGTTAAATTGACTTTACTAGTCTTTTTAAATTTACAGGCCCAGCACACACTATCTTCCTATAGAGTGCTGGGGGGGGGGTTGCCTAGCATCCCCTAAGTGTAAACACTCATGTAACAGTCAAATGTTACCAATTTCCCTCTTGAAATGGCTGGTGGCAGTGGTTTAGAACAAACTACCATGATTTTTCCCGACTGCAAACACCGGTAGCTAAAAATCGGGTTAGCCATGTTTTTCAATATGGCGCCCAAGACCTATATGTCAAAACAGACTCCGGTCAACTTTTTTCGCTGTTTCTTTTAGGAAAGGTCCTTTTAGTGTTTGTCTCTGCACGCCAAACCAGGTTTGGTCCCTTTGTTTGTTGGCCTTTGGCGGGCTTCAGTGCTGAAGCCCTCCTCTGGCGCCTGAGTGTCTGGGGTGGACAGGATGTGAGGGAGGTGCCCAAAACCCCCTGTGCTTAGTCTCCTAGGAGACCTGAATGCACTCTGGTGTGATTGGCCGGCTGGCTGCCCAGCCAGGACAGCCACCCTGCTGGGTGAGTGACAACTAGGCTGGAATGAATGGGGGAAAACTGTTTAAAAGCAGGCCTCTGGGATTTGGAAAGCAGAGTCGACCACTGGAACGAAAGAACCGAAGACAAGCTGAAGGAAGATGACTTCTGCAACTCCTGGACCGTTGGTTTGCCCGGTGAAGCCCTGCTGCAGGTCCGAATTGCCTGATACTCCCTCGACAGAGAAGCCCCTTCAAGGACGACTTGTTCCCTTGAGCTGGTGGGAACAACCATCTCGCAAGCCACCTGGAAACCATCTCCATACTGATCGAATTTTCTTCAGAGTGCTGTTGAAAACTGGATAGCCAGTGAGAAGGATACCAGTTTGTGGACTTTAAGGCACTCACACCTTAAACCGATGTCTTGCCAAGCTTGTGGCTCCTTCCCTGTGCAGTGCAGGAACCTCCCGACGTCCTCCATCTTGTCCCCACGACTGAGGCTCAAGAACAGTGAGATCTGCAGGGACTGCCAGGAACAAGTGCTTCAACTTCAGCTTTTCTTCATTCAAAAGGTACTGTGCAAATGCGGTAGAGAAATCCTCTTTGCCGCAGTGAAAGTTTGTGAAACTTTCCCAACTTTGGAGTCTTGTTTGCTCCTAATCCGATCTATAACTCTTTTTCGTGCAAACTACTTCTAAGACCATTGGCAAAGACTTAACCGTTTACTACGAGAACTGTGCTCTCCTATCCAAGACACTGAACATTGACTTTGGCCTAGGCCTATTGAATTGTATTGCCTCTTGTAGTGACTGAAACTATTTGCCCTGCCTATGAAAATAACTGTGCTTGATTCTCATAACCTTTGTCTTTCTACTCCTTGTTAAAGTTACTGATGTGCCATTTTGCTCCCACTTCAGGGGAGCCTAACTTGTTCAGAAACTTATTGGTTTGGTACTGTAGTGTATTATAGTGTGATATCGAGATGCATATTACTAGTGGAATGTTTTCTAACTAAATGTGTAAATAAATTAATATTGTTTTACCAGAAAACCTTGAGTAAGTGTTTGTTTGAACCACTGTGATTGCAAGTCCTTTGTGTAACACCTTGTACTGCTCACATCCCTCTTGACATAAGCCTTGCTGCTCAGCCCTACTACCACAAAACTGTGTAGTACAGACTTATACCGAAGGTGAGATTATGCTTACACCTGTAGTCTTAATTGTGTGTAGTGTTCCCAAAGCGTACTGAATGTAATTCTGCCTAACGGTAAGCAAGGAGGTATAAAAGTGAAGCAAGGGTATACTTCTGTATCTAAAGAACCCAAAAGAAATAAAGTGGGTATGGCATATTGCATATTGAAGATGAGAACTACGAGATAGCTAGGTTGTTAGATAATGTCTCAATTTGTCTTTTAATAACTGATGGCAGTTCTAAGAATAATGGAGAAACGCATTACAAAAGCAATAGTATAGTGCATTGGAACAATTAAGGAGGAGAATGGTGCAAAAAAAGACAGTGATGCATATTAGATAGGGACTAGGGATGTGTGCTGTAGGAGGTATTATAATAGAATTGGCTTGGATTTCCATGCATAGCAGGGTTTTAGGAAACAAACTGGTGGGTAGGGAAGTGTATTAGCAACAAAAAGAGAATCCATAGATATCGAGCACCCCTTAAGTATGGCCTTGCCCTATTTTCCGAATTTACCAAGAAAGAAAACTTCTGACGGTTCTTTGGAAGGGGCTAGATATTGCTGAGCTAATTCGTTTTGTGATTTGGGGGCTGTTTCTAGCTCTCATGAATCAACTTAAATGACTGCCAATAAAGTTTCCCGGGTAACCAACCACATGTACATCTGGCAAAAAGTAGTTTCTGAAATTATTCTGACTCCTCAAAAAAAATGTATAATTGTATGGATGGCTTATGAATTATCGTCACCGAAAATTTTACATAGAGGGGTAGAGCGATTACAACCTGTATTTTGATGCAGTAGGTCAAACAACAATCAGTTAACAAAAAATTAAACAGTATTAAGAGATTTAAAATATGAATGAAATATCGATAAGCTGAAGAAACAGTTTACAGATAGCAATTGGTAAACAAAACACAACAAATTAGTATGCAATAAATATGCTAAGATAGTCACTCTATACCTTACAAGGTTCAGTAACTCTTCTGGGTAGAGGTAGTTGTGGTTATGTGGACATATATAATTTATAGTCTCCAGTAGGGTATTAGTAACTCTGTGTAATAGGATATTATACAAATATCGCCTATGCTCTTAAGCTTAGGCACCTTTTCGACATGTTTCTGTTCCTATTCCTAACATTGGTGAACATTCATCGGGAGATAGAAAATGGCGCCAATAGTAATAACAGCAATATGGTGTTCAGAGTCCAGTCGGTCTCTGATCAAACAATATCCAAATTCAGTGGTACTTGTGGCTGCTTTCACATTACAGGCTGTTAATAAAAACAAAAGACAACAAATGCTACTAGTACTAACTCTATAGTCAGAGATTATAAAATATCTCTGTGGCAATTTACGGTATATCATTTTGTATTTTTTTGTATTTGTTTTATTTGTAACGCGCACCATCCGGCCCGGAGGCATCAGGGCGCAATTTAGACATGGTTACATAAGCATACAATTAAATATATTCAAAGCATTAAACAGTACAAGTATACAAGGCATACAGCAATATACATATTTACAGAAGGTAGATTAGAGCAGGAGTTTCTCAGGGCTGGTCCGGACATCATGGCTGGTTGGAGAGCCAGGATTTGGTTTTAGCTTTGAAAGCACTAAAGCGTTCTTCGGATCGGATGGTGAGAGGGAGGGCATTCCAAAGCTTAGAGGCTAGGACGGGGAAGCTAGATCCACCTGCCTTTTGTAGTTTGAACCTAGGGAGGGTTAGGCAGTGGGTCTGAGCCGTTCTTTGCGGGCGGGTGGGCGCGTGTCGGGATAGCCGGCTACAGAGGTATGGTGGGGCTTGGTTAGCTAGGAATTTGTGGGTGAGGCCCAAGGCTTTCAGTGAAATTCTCTGTTTGACCGGTAGCCAGTGTAAGTTAGATCTAGATTCCGAGATGTGGTGGTTTCGTGGGATGTTTAGGGCTGCTCTGATAGCGTTATTCTGGGTAATTTGCAGTTTGTTCATATTCTCTTGGCTCGTTCCAAGGTAGAGGGCGCTCGGATAGTCAATTTTGGCCATGATAAGAGTTCTGGCCAGAGTGACTGCGTTGGGGGTGGTCAGGAATGGCCTGCAAGCTGCAATGAGTTTGCAGGTGTATGCTGAAGAGGATCTGACTGCATTTGTTTGTCTGGATAGGGATAGGAGGCGTCAAGATAGACACCTAGGGTTTTGGTGTCTTTCGAGACTTGGATGGTGTTGCCATCGATGACAAATGATTGGTAGGATGGCTCAAGTTTACTAAGGTGTTGCGTAGTGCCCAAGATGAGGAGCTCAGTCTTGTCATCATTGAGGTATAACTGGTGTTGTGCCATCCAAGCTTGGATAACCAAGTAGACCTCGTTCAAGGCCTTAGTGTCAGCCAGGTAGTCACCAGTGATGGGAATGAGTATCTGGGTGTCGTCAGCGTAGTTCGTATTGGAGACACCCAGATAGTCAAGTACATCAAAAAGTGGTTTTGTAAAGACATTATAGAGCGTTGGCGACACACAAGAGCCCTGGGGGATGCCCACTATGAATCGGGGAAGGATCTGCAGCTACAGATTGAGAGAAGACCCGCATAGATCTATTACTCAAGAATGATTTGATCCAGGCCGTGGCTGATGGTGAGATATGGGTGGCCGAGTGAAGATGCTTGCATAGGATTTGGTGACTGACCAAGTCAAAGGCCGCAGAGAGGTCGAGTAGGAGTAATAAGGCACGTTTGCCGTTGTCCTTTAACACTTCGATTTGTGTTTTTAAGTCAAGTAGAGCTGTCTCTGTTCCGTGTTTGGGTCGGAAACCAGATTGTCTAAGGCCTAGAAGATTGTTGGCTTCCAAGTGCTCTTGGATTTGCAGGTATGCTGAACGGTCTAGGATTTTTAGCAGGAACGGGACAGTGGTGATGGGTCGGTAGTTGCTGGGTATGCTAGGGTCGAGGGAAGGTTTTTTGAGCAAGGGGATCACCCAAGCATCCTTAAGGTTGTCGGGGACAGTTCCTGTTTTGAAGGATGCGTTGATGAAGGATGTGATAAATGGGGCCAGGTCGTGGGCGGATTCCTTAATAATTGGGGAAGGGCAGGGGTCGCCCTGGCAGTTGGACGGTTTGATCGTCAGGATAATGTTTTCTACCTCCGCAATGGTGAGCGGTGAGAAGGCAAATCGTTTGCAGTTGGGGACGTCAGGAGGGAGGGCCCCTGCTGGGATGGGAGGGCGATTGTCCAGTTTCAGGCTAGCATGTTTGGCTGTGATTTTAGATTGAAGCATGGTGATTTTATTCAGTAACGCTGCCTGAATGTTGGCACACCATTTGCTGTCTTTAATGCAGGTGTCAGGGGGAGTAACGGGGGTTTCAAGCTCTTTTAAAATCTTAAATAGTTCCTTGGAGTTGGAATCAGCATGCAGAATGCGATTATTGAGGGATTCTTTTTTTGCCTCTATAATGGCTGCTTTGTAAGTGAGCGAGGCCGTCTTTATGCACGTCAGAAGGGTGGCTTTTCCATCGGTTTTCGGCGCAGCGTTTGGATTTACGGAATATTCTTAACTGTGGGGTGAACCAAGAGTTCAGGTGAGCACGTGGTTTGGCCTTCCTCAGTTTGATGGGGGCCAAAGAATCTATAGCTGTCAGCATGCTGCAGTTATAGATGTCAGCTAAGGCAGTCGGGTCGTTACAGGAATCAGTAGCTGCTTTAAGTGAGGGGAGTAGTAGAGGGAGGAGTTTCTCTTTGGTTATGTCCTTTTTGTTTCTGGTCGGGAGAGCCGGCGCTATCGCGGTTGGGATGCGGTGGGCGGCTTCAATATTAAAGGTGATAATGTGGTGGTCTGACCAGAGGCAGGGGGTAAAGGCCAGGACATTGATCTTACAATTAGAGCTGGCTAGCCAGTCAAGGGTCCTGCCTTTAGAATGTGTAGGCTCTTGGATGTGCGAGGTGAAGCCGGAGTTGGAGAGGGAATTTACCTAAATTGGACAGTGGGGGTAGTCATAGAGTGTTCCGTCTTGTGGATAGACCTTGTTCTAAGTACACTCTGAAAACAACACATAATTATTGGTGTTAGAATGCTACCTTACATACATACTTGCTCATGTGCTTGTCTTGTCCCTCTAGAGTCTAAAATAGTTGCGCAATCACCTGAATAACTTGCTGCTAATATGTAACTGGAAAGGCTTTCCTAGTCTCGCGGGTTGCCCGGTTTGCGGCTATCAGCGCGAGGACCTTCCGCATTTGCTGTTTTCTTGTACAGGGTATACTGGTATACGCAGAATGACTCTGGTCCCTGCCCTTAAGAAAACAGAGATCCGCTCATACAGGGTTGCACTTGTGTTCCTTTTGAGTGCCGAGACAGTCTTTACATCCTGGGCTCTGCTGACCTTTTTAAAAAGAGCGATGTATTTCAGAAAGAGCTTACTAAAACTGCAAGGCAGTGGAAGCTAGTGCCACGAATTATACAAAACTCTGTATATTGGGTTAATTGATTGAGTTCTGTCCTCTGCTTGATTTTATTTCTTAATTTTAATCTGGCCACCTTACTTGTAATCAAGTGATAGTTAATTTTCAATTATTGCACTTTGTCCAATGTAATATCCACTGATTCTTTTTCTTTCTGTTTTTTGTAGAATTTTTTGTTTAATGGAACTTTTTATATTTCCGAATAAACTTGTTTGACTGACTAATATGTTTCAGGATGGAATTGCGCCCATGGGGGTTACAGCATCTGGTGGCATGGATCGCCTCAGCGATATGCAGTCAGCTGTAAAAGGTTAATTAAGCGCTTGTAAATCTCTACATATCTAGTTAGTAAAGGTAATAGATGGCTACAATAAGTAGTGAAGGGCCTTACCCTTTATGATGATAAGTATCTGTATGACAGGTGTATCTGGACGCAATTAAATTCCTCTTTTGCTTTGCTGTCCTATGGAGGGCAAGTGAAAAAATATATCTCAGTATAATATGGTATGGTACCCCTTGATCTTAAGGGTTGAATAATAACTAATTAACTGTTCATAGTGCATATTTCACTCCAAGCTTGCAAAATGTAAAACGTTTAAGAAATCGGTTAGGGCGGCTTTGGTATGGTAGTATGCATACTGCACGTGTTGGAAGGGATGTATATTGTGACTAGGGACAGTATACATTAGGCTCTAAAATCTCAAAAAGTGCAAATCTCGTATTGAACTGATGTAGAAATAGCCAGGACTTGCTTAACACTGAACCGTACGGCTGCAGTATCCTCCATAGGCAAACAATGTCCAGCGGTGCATTTTAAAACCTAGCATTCATTAGTATATCTGTATGTCGATATGTTCTGCAGTTAGCGGGTGAGGAGTCCAGGGTTTAAAGTCACTTTGGTTCGAGAAATAAATCGTGGAGAGCTTACCCTTAGCGGAGCTTCTCGTGTGCGGCTCTCACGTAGTGTTTGTGAAGCTCTGTTGCTCCACAGTTGCTATAGCGATAGGTAATAGAAATAGACGGCGGCGCAGGGAAGTAAATAAACGTGCAGCCATGTTGTAGTGGTATTAGCATAGGTAAATTACCATCCATTGTTATCTGTGGATGTGTAGCGAACCATACATCCATAATATAATGAATTGTACTGAAACGGACAAGATGAGGTTCTCAAGGAGGCACCTATGTACATAGTGCTGCTCATGTGTATTTATAATTCAGTGTCAAATGACCCTTAGGTCGGGGTATTACGACTTGGTAAATGGCACAGTGAGGTTTCTACATGGAGCGTGATGTGGGTATAAATATATAAGACTCAGGTGGCCTCTGATATACAGGGCTTCTCATTGTGTGGGTTATCGGTGTGTTATATAGTCGTCCATTAGAATGAGAATTTTTAAGAATGATAAGATTCAGAGGATCAAAAGGCTAGAGATGGTAGTGTAATGATGCTTATCATTTGATTGTATGCCATTCCACTGCCCCATTAAGGCCTCTTTTGTCACTTTTGGTCATAAAGATGAGTTCTTGTTCTTTTTTAAGCAGCTTTTCTTCTCTCACAATTTGATTAGTGTCTTTTTTAGCTTGTAGTCCTGTCTATTCAAAGTCTTCCCATCCATAATTTTTGCTTATACTGTGAAAACAAAGAAATTGTTATGAGGCTGGGAAGCCCAAAGGAAACACACCAACACAGGTTATAAAGAACATACAAAGTGCTTTATTTAAAAGCTACAATAGTTACCAAAAAGTCAATTGACAAACGGATAGCTATTCGGCTCTCAGAGTAATAGAACAAACTTCAACGAGAGTTCACTGCGTTAGTGTGAGAGACCGTACATTGGGATACTCATATTTTTATACTCTTTATCCTGCTCTGGCCAACCCCCTTGCGGGTTAACCATTCTTAAGACCAGGCCTAGGGTTCCTTGCCAGGTCAATCTCATAATGTATGCATTTTGATCAGTTCCGCTGATACAGTTGTTCATTTACACATAGGTCAGGGATAGGACAAGGTCTCAGTTCGCGACCCTGACAAGTGGACTGCAGGCATATTACTTATTCATGTGTGCGGAGGTCACAACGGCCAGAATCTCACTCGGAATGTCAATCGGCCTCCATTTTGATGTTCAGGGTGACTTCCATTTTACAAGAGAACCTAAAATGGCGGCTAAATCCAAGATGGCGATTTACACAGTATAATAAGGTCAAGACCTTGTCGCGGAATCTATTTAGACAATGTTTTAGACAACTTGGCGTAGGCCAACACACATTCAAACAATGCAATAGGAGGTATAATATTATTTCGATTCCGACAGACCCTCCTTTTGGCCTATGCCAAGTGCTAACATCATTCCTAATACTTTTGAAAATAACTCCATGTGTTGTCATCCATAGATTCCGAATCATTGTCTGTAATATCTATAGCCATTAGGTCGTTCATCAAAACCTCTTGTAACACGAATTCTTTAGATGCTGTATCTGGGGCATATATTTTATGCCCTATTGTGCTCACCGCTTGGGCACAACATCCCCCTAGCATTCCACATATACTCGGAAGACATTGAAAACAGCAACAAAGGAATAACAGGATCCCCAAAATAACCAGAATAACAGAAAGCACCTTCCAACCCCAAGATTGCAAAGAATCCCAGAACCAAGTGCTAAGATTCCAATCTCCTACAGGGATATGTACTTCAGAACTAAGAGTATGCAAGTTCTGTATTGCTTTAAAAATTGTCGGCGAGGAATCTGGTACGAAAACACAGCAAGCGGACCCCACTAATTTGCATACTCCACCTCGTTCTGCCAAAATGACATCTAATGCCATCCGATTTTGGAGTGCTACCAATCTTATTGCTTTTTGCTCTAAGGTCATATTGTAGAGTATGTCCGTGGTCCGGTTGATCGTTCTCTCCAGTACCCTTGCTAATCCCCTAATGTTCTCTGAATTTGTTATTTGTCCCCAAAAGGGCACAACTGATTTCGCTATGTCTCCCAATACTTGCCCTGGGGTATCTCCGTTCTTGTCTCGCCGTGGGCGAGCCTTAGAAACCTCCAATGTACTAACTACAAATACCCCGGGTAACAATATTCCTAAATAACAGGTTCCCTGCCAATCCTTGGGTAACCAGGGAAATGCTAAACCACAAACAAAATAAACAGGCCCCCCTACATACAGAGGCCTGTTTTCCCCAGTCAAATTTACAATGTTTTTACAACCTTCAAAATCTCCCATTGGCCTAGCGCCATTTCTCTGTACACAGAAGGGAACCAAGTCAGGACTATGATTTATAGAATAAGAGGGAGGTACAGCGTCCTTATTGCCTATCGGAGCCATTTTAAAGGAAATCAGAGTTTGAAAAGGAAGAGATAGTTTATCACACGGCCTAATAGAAGCGACGTTAGGTTTACTTCTATTTGCGAAAAGCGAGCATCCCAGGGGAGTCAATTCACGTTTCTCGAAATCATTCAGATTAGTTCCATCAAAGTTCCCTGAGATGCTATCATTCCATCGGCCAAAGAATAGTGCTCTAAGAGAGGCATAGCAAGCAGTCGTTAAAGGTAGAGGATGTATATACCATCCCAGTCCCTCGTTCTCATGTTGCGGTAAATGAGTACAAATCCAACAATTACTCTTATTAAAAATGGCATGAGTAGCATTCATTACTATCATCAGAGTGTTATTATGATACTTTTGTCTATGTTGGGAGTCTCTAGGGGACAGAGTGTGAAGGTGTACAGAGGGAGCCAAAACAGTTGGTACAATCTCGGTCGGTAGTAAAGGTTTCAAAGGATAGATTTCTTCAAAATACCAAAGTCCTACAGCAGCAGTTGCAAAAATAACAATTATCATTATCAACACACAGCAGTACGTTTTCGGGGCCCAGGCACATTGTTCATTGTCCAAGTTGGTCACCCCCTTATTCACAAGTCCAGTGCGGGGAGCAGCAGCGGAGGTGGCAGGCATCGTAGTTCCTCAATCGATGACCCCAATGTTCGTTGCTGGCGACGCTACGGTCGCGCGATTTCTTAGTCCTTCCCAACCCTAGCCAGCAGAATCCCTTTTGTTCAACAGAACTTTCTCATAAAAAGATAATTTCCAATCACTTCCTTTTTCCAGATGCACGAAAAACTCGTGCCGTAGTTCTATTTCCTTCGTCGAAGATTGTACCTAGTGGTACCCAAAATTGTCTGGTCCGGAAGTAAAGTGTTGTCACTTCCTGAGGGAAGCGACGTGTCGGAGGCGACGGAAGTTGCAGAGCTTGAAACAGTGTTTTCCGGTCGTGATTTTTCAAGAGAGTGCGGAGACGAAATGGACTGTTCCCCAAGCTCCTCGGGCTCAGAGAAATTCTCTGACGCACTCACAGCGCTGTTTGCTACTCCAGGATCAGAGACTGTAGCATCAGCGAAGGGTTCTGCTTCTTCTGTAACGTGTGGCGTCGGGTGAGGAAGTTTCTTGACGTGCGTCGCGTGAATCCAGTTCTTCTTTCCAGCCACCCGCACTGCTGTCCTGGTGACCAATAACACCTGGTGGGGTCCCCGCCAGCGAGGCGCGAGACAGGAAGACCTCTCGTAGGCCTTCACTAGGACCCAACTTCCGGGCCGTATATCGTGTCCTGGGCCCGTGAACCGCACAGGTAAAGCTGAAAACACCTGGTGATAAATGAAATATAGGTTTTTAGTTAACTGGTTACAAGTCTACAAGCACTACATTTTCCACCTCTCTCAGGGCTTTAGGTTTTGGGAGACCCCAAATGTTAGCAGGTCTCCCCATCACAACCTCAAATGGAGAAAGCCCAGTCTTAGTCTGAGGTGTGGTACGCATAGCTAATAACACGATAGGTAAGGCATCTGGCCATTTTAGTTTGGTATCAGCACATGTTTTTGCAAGCTTATTCTTTAAAATACCGTTGTGTCTTTCCACCAACCCAGCGCTTTGAGGATGTCTAGCTGAGTGAAATCGTTTCTCAATACATAGGGCTGTGCATATCTGCAAAATTACTACTGCAATAAAGTGGGGACCATTATCCGACCAAATTATCCTCGGGAGCCCAAATCGAGGAAAGAATTCTTTTACCATAATCTTTGCGGTGGTCATGGCGGTAGCATCTTTAACGGGGAAAGCCTCGACCCATTTACTGAAAGCACAAATAATTACAAGAACATATTTTAGATTATTACATCGTTCCATCTCAATAAAATCAAAGTGAATGACCTCGAAGGGAACAGAAGGGGGCCCAAAGCTTCCCCTTGGAGTCACTGTCCCCTTACCCACATTGTGCTGTAAGCAGATCATACAGTTCTGGACGTGCCTCTTCGCAGTCTCCAGAATCTTGTCATTTACCCAAACCTGTTCTAGCATTTTCGTGATCTGCTGGGCACACACATGCGTAGGACCGTGTGCCATCGTAACCATTGCCAATACATATGAATCAGGGAGCAACCATTTCCCTTTGGATGTATCCACCCAACACCCTTCATCATCCAGTTTCCCCATTCCTTCAGCCCACCTTTTAGATTCTTCTATTGTGGCATCAGTTTGAATATCTCGCACAGACCCAATACCTTCATCCATTATGTAAGCATCTCTCATTTCCCTCGAGGCATACATGTCCGTGCTAAGGTCTGTGGCCGTTTGTCTGGCTATCAAGTCCGCAAAAGCGTTCCATTTGCCCACATCATCTATGACCTTGCGATGTGCTGCACATTTCATGATCGCTAACTGTTTAGGGAGTGAGAGTGCAGAGAGTAATTGCACTATCAAGGGGCCATGCTGGATCTTGGTCCCATGTGAGGTCAGGAACCCTCTTTCCGACCAGAGCCTTCCAAAGTTGTGAGCCACCCCAAATGCGTACTGGCTATCAGTATATATATTTACTCTACGCCCTTGGGAGAGTTCACAAGCTCGGGTCAACGCTATAATCTCTGCGGCCTGCGCGGAGTTATGCGACATTCTCTTAGTTTCGACAACTTTGCTCAATGAAGTAACTGCATAAGCAGCTGTAGATGTACCATCCGAAAGTTTGAAGCAGGAGCCATCGCAAAACAGCTCCCCTTCTGCATTCTCCAAAAGAGTATCTATGAGATCTATCCTGCCCTTCGTTTCTTGTTCAGTGGTGTGAGAGACGGGTCTCAACGACCGGTGGAGGGTGTCTGTACTTCCGCTCCCTATATGGTGGAGGAGAGGCACAGGAGACCCCAGCCAAGATTCTCTATTCGGTAGCAATGGTCGAGCAATCAAGGCCTAGCTTCTCAGGAGGTGATGCAGGCTGGTTCTTAAGTACAGTGTATCCCCCAAGCCCCCACAAAGGAATATCCACACTCTGTATTGGTTAGAACACAGTCTTTATATAATCAAAAGTTAAGGTTATGTACATTTATCATGATAACTCACTTTGTACTCTGGCAAAATCTACAATGACAAATATTTACAATTCTAAAGTGGTACCACCCTAGATCTCATTGAAGTGCATGAACAATACTGTACAATATCACACAGACCAATAGAGTGAAACCAGCAATAGAGAGAGGAGAGAAAATAAGATGGTTGAGCAATAGGCAGAATACTGACCCCTACCACTAGGCACAGTTCTGTGTGGAGATCCCCCCACCTGGGCAACCTGTAAGAAAGATATAGCACAAGCCCAGTCCATGTATTACTCTGCAAGTCTTATTCCCTCCTAGAATGTTTTTACCCCCCCAATGTACCTGGTGGAGTCAAGTTCCTCGAAGAGGCGTCGACAAACGTCGAGGGACTCGCTGTTCGACGACGGGGAATCGATGGCCCTTCTTGAATGCCTTCCCTTTCAAGCGGGAGGCACGGGGTGTCGAACGTCCGTCGACAAACGAGGAAGAACGATGTCGAAGAGGCGGCAGCTTCGTCCGAGCGGTGCTCGTCGGCGTCGGGGCGTCGGCGTCCTGCAAGGCGGAGGTGTGCGGGGCAC
This sequence comes from Ambystoma mexicanum, assembly GCF_040938575.1. Lineage (NCBI taxonomy): Eukaryota > Metazoa > Chordata > Amphibia > Caudata > Ambystomatidae > Ambystoma > Ambystoma mexicanum. Next base: position 487,498,558 of record NC_090931.1, on the reverse strand, counting down.
CTCGATGACAATAGTTCTGGACCGCAAAGATTGTAGAGACGGAAGCCCAGCAAGGGCGTCGAGTCGTCCGAGTCTTTGAGGTCGTCGGGTGGCGGGAAACCCACCGGCAGGTTTCTCCTCGGCGCGTTGGTCGGCCTCGACTTTCTCCGGCAGGATAAGCGGTCGACGATGCGGTCGAGAGAGTCCTTCGATTGAATGTTCTTAGGCAAAGGAGCGGACGGCTCCGGTCGTCGGCGGCACGGCGTCAAGTGGTTCCCACGGCTGGGCAACACAACTTCGACGGGCCTCCAGTGGTTTCACAAACCTGCGAACCCTGGTCGACGGCAATGGACTTCGACGGCGTCGATGTCCGGGTGCTTCAATTCGATCTCCTCAGCGGTCCCGTCTCGGGTCGGCAGCCTTTCGAGGGTCTGTCTTCCAGGGCGCTTCGGCGAAGATGGAGCGGTGCTCGATGGTCCCTCGGAGCACGGGAAGAGGGCGCCTTACCAGGTCCTCTCTCGGGTCAGTCTTCGACGATCTCGGCAGCCTTCGGATCAGTCGAAGCAAATGCCACAGCAAGTCTTCTTCTTCCAGCTGGACATCGAGGATCAGCAGTTCCAGTTACTCTTAGAGTGGAGACTCAACTCCAGAACGCTTCTGAACGCTTTTGAACGTTCAGTGGTGAGAGGTCCCCAGATATGCTATTCTGCCTCTCATCCACACTGCTGGCACACACTCAGCAGCCAATCATACAGAAGGGCATTCATGCAGTCAGTCAGCCAATCAGGCACACAGTGCATTCAGGCCACACTCCTCCCTTTCAGACACTCACAACAAGGAATGTGGATTGGGACAAGTACCCAGCCATTCAACACTACACACTGCATTCAGGCCAGTTTCGGGCAGGGCTGTCTCAGCCTTTGTCTCTCATGCCAGAAACCAGACAACCACAACAAGGAGTGTATATTGGTCACACACTCCATTCACCCAGGTCCCACCCACAGGAGGTACCCACAACATACAGTCACTGGGAAGGCTCCAGTCAGTCTGGCTGTGCCTTCACAACAACACCATATATGGAACTTCCACCCAACAGCCAGTCAGGGGGAAGGGACAGAGGCAGGGCTTCCCAGGACTTTGGGAAAACAAGATAACAGGCAATAGAAAGCAAGAGGCCACAGGGGCCATCTTGTTTTCTATCAGGAATCAACTGATCCCAATGGCAGGGCCTGGGTATCCCAAAATGGAGGACACCCAGAGCACCTGTCAAATTCAGCATGGAGCTGCCACCAGCCCATACCCTGCTCTGTGGGCCACCCACAGGTGCCCAAAAACATACACTAGGGGCACAGGGTTGTACCCCTACCCATGGGTGCCATAAGGGTATCCCATGGGTCTGTTCACCAAACCAAAAGAGAGAGCTGCACTGCCAGGAGTCCCACATGGACTCCTGGGCAGAAAACATGACAGAACACACGGTAAAAACAGAAAAAGGACAAGGATTCAGAGGCCCTGTCCCCAGATGCATTTCCAGCATCACAGTCGCCCCCCCCAGACTGAGGTGGAGGGTGTCTAATCTCCCACGGGATAGACACCCTCATCCAGACGGTCAACATACCTTCTGGAAAGGCCATCTGCATTATCGTGACTCTTCCCTGGTCTGTGCTCTATGGGGAAGTCTATCCCTTGCAGGCTAATGGACCACCTGAGCAATTTCGGGTTCTCACCCTGCATCTGCATAAGCCACTTCAGGGGCTTATGATCTGTTTGGACCTTGAAGGTAGACCCCGTAAGGTAGGGCCTAAAACGCCTAAGGCTCCAAACTATACTAAAACACTCCTTTTCAACAGTAGCCCACCTAAGTTCTCTACCCTTGAGTTGTCTACTGATGAATATGATAGGGTGTTCTCTCCCTTTGTCATCTAACTGGGACAAGACAGCTCCAATTCCGGTGTCGCAGGCATCCGTCTGGACGATAAAGGGTCGGCTGTAGTCAGGCGCACTCAACACAGGTGCCCTACACAGACTTTCTTTCAAGCCATCAAAGGCCCTCTGACAGTCTTCGGTCCAAGTAACCTTCCTAGGCTGCTTGGGTGACGTTATAGCTGTCAGAGGTGCAGCTATGGTTCCATAGTCTGCCATGAAATTGCGATAGTACCCAGTGAGGCCCAAAAAGGCTCTCACCTGGGTTTGAGTAGTGGGAGTCTCCCAGTTCTGTACATCCTGTACTTTACTGGAGAGAGGTTGGATTTGACCCCCTCCTACCTCATGACCAAGATAGGTAACTTTCCCCTGAGCTATCTGGCACTTGGTGGCCTTGATAGTGAGGTTAGCCCTTTTTAAGGCCTGCAACACCTTATCCAGATGTGTCAAATGCTCTTCCCAGGTGGAACTGTAGACGGCAATGTCGTCTAAGTAAGCCACACAAAAGGCTTCCAGCCCACTGAGCGCATGGTTGACCAATCTCTGGAAGGTGGCAGGGGCATTCTTCAACCCAAAAGGCATGACTCTAAACTGGTAAAGTCCCTCAGGTGTTGAGAAGGCCGTCTTTTCCTTGGCATGGTCCGTCAGAGCTATTTGCCAATAGCCTGAAGTGAGGTCAAAGGTGCTCACAAACTTGGCAGCACTTATGGTGTCCACGAGCTCATCAGCCCTGGGCAATGGGTGCGCGTCAGTTTTGGTGACGGCATTGACTCCTCGGTAGTCCACACAGAACCTCCAATCCTTGGTGCCCGCCTGGGAACTTGCCTTGGGGACAAGGACCACTGGACTGGACCAGGGACTGGTTGAGGGTTCAATAACACCCAGATCCAACATCTTGGCGACCTCAGCCTGGATGTGGTTCTTAACGGTATCTGACATACGGTAGCACCTGCTTTTGACAGGCACACTGTCACCAGTGTCAATTTCGTGCTTACACCACGGTGTAAGGCCTGGCTTCAGTGAGAACAGAGAGGCGTACTGTTGGAGCAAAGCCCTACAGGCCCTCTGTTGCTCTGTTGTCAAATCTGGAGAGAGATGTACTCCCTCCACTGAGCCATCCTGAGGGTTGCTATGCAGCAAATCAGGAAGGGGCTCACTCTCATCCTCTTCTTGCCCAGAAGCTAGCAAGAGACATGAGACTTCTGCTCGCCGGTGGAAAGGCTTGAGCCTGTTGACATGGAATATCTGAGGGGCTACCCCAGAGACTCCCATATCAACCAGATAATTGACTTCGCCCATCTTGGAGATGATCCTGAAGGGTCCAGTCCACTTGTCTGCCAAAGCTCTAGGCTTGGTAGGCTCCATCACAAGGATTTCCTGTCCCGGAGTCCAATCCACTTGCGAGGCTTTAAGGTCATGCCAGTACTTATTCAATTCCTGGCTGGCCTTGAGATTTGCTGTTGCCTGGCCCATCATCTGTGTCATCCTCCGTCTGAGGCCTAACACATAGTCCCCCACTTGCTTGGCGGGACCTGGAGGGGTGGCTTCCAAGCCTTCTCTGATCAAGGCGAGGGGCCCCCTCACGGGATGTCCAAAGAGTAACTCAAAGGGGCTGAAACCAACACCCTCTTGAGGTACCTCTCTGTAAGCAAACAGCAGGCATGGTAGGAGGAGATCCCATTTCCTCCTTAGGGGTTCTTCCAAAGCCCCTAGCATGCCCTTGAGAGTTTTATTAAATCTCTCAACCAGACCATTGGTCTGGGGGTGGTAAGAGGTGGAGAACTTGTAGGTTACCCCACACTCTTTCCACATGGTTTTCATGTAACTAGACATGAAGTTGGATCCTCTGTCAGAGACAACCTGCTTGGGGAATCCAACACGGGTAAAAATGCCCAGGAGAGCCCGGGCAACCACCTTGGCAGTAACAGTCCGAAGGGGTATCGCCTCAGGGTACCTGGTGGCATGATCTACCAAGACCAGGATGAACCGATGTCCACCTGAAGTGGGAGGGTCAAGGGGACCGACGATGTCGATGCCCACCCTCTCAAATGGGGTGCCAACCACTGGCAACGGCTGCAGTGGGGCAATGACACTGCCTCCAGTCTTGCCAGACAACTGACAAGTTGGGCAGGTCCTGCAGTGGGACTCCACCTCTACTCCCATCCGTGGCCAGTAGAAATGGGCAGAGAGCCTCTGCTTAGTCTTCTTGGTCCCAAGATGACCAGCTAAGGGCACCTCATGCGCCAACTGCAGTAGGAAGGGCCTGTAAACCTGGGGTACCACCAACCTCTTGCGGGCACCAGGTTCAGGCTTAGTGGGCTCACTAACAAGGAGCTCACCCTCCCAATAAATCCGGAAGTTCCTAGGTACCTCTCCTTGTGCCTGGGCCAGGGCCTGTTTCCTCAGTCCCTCGAGAGAGTGGCACTCTCTCTGTCCCTTACAGAAGTCCGCCTGGGAGGGTCCCCCTTCAGCTAACAAGCATTGAAGGTCGGGATGATCCTCCGGGTTGAGAACCTCTCCCACAGGAGAGTCTTCTGCCTCTTCTCCCAAAGGAGTTGAGTTCGGGTTTTCCACTGGACCCAGCCCGTCCGGAGCATGGATCCCAATGGGTGCAGCAGGAAGAGAAGGCGCTCCCTCCACAGAGGTGGCCTTCTTGGTCTTCCTCCTTCTTGCCTTAGGCCTCGCCTTTGGCTCGGGTATCTGACCCACAGCCAGACCCGGTGTCACCTGTGATCTAGTGACTGCAGCAGCAGTCATGGGAAGACCATCCGGGATCAACCCCAACTCTACTAGATCATTCCCTAACAAAATGTTAGCGGGGACATTGTCCTGAACCAGGACAGGAAGCTTCGCTGTCTTGTCGCCAATCATGAGTGTGACTAAGGCTACAGGTGATAATTTGGGAGGCCCACCAGCTAACCTGGTGGTTTGCAGAGGAGCACCTTCATAGTCCTCTGGCCTGAGCAGGGTCCTGTCCACCACTGTCATGCTTGTCCCAGTGTCTCTCAAACCAGTAGAAGGCTGGCCATTCAAGAGGACACTTCTCAAAAATCTACGGGTGTTCTGTGGGATAGTCGCCAGTACTTCCGCATACTGGTGCCAGGCCCCAAGGGACACTAAGGAAATCTCCACCGGAGCACCAAATGTGATACCGGCAGAGGAGGGGAGGACAGTGGCCTCCACCTCAGACACAGGGTAAGGGTAGGTCAGGCTGACAGCCTGTACTCCAAGTGCCTTACCTTTACACTTGGGGTCACCCCTTTTGTGATCCAGAGCCCCACAGTCCCAACAAGCGCCAGGAGTGCGGGGTACGGTACTGGAACCACTGGGAGCCTGCTTTGCAGCAGGTGGACCACTACTCTTATTCCCACCCCAGATGACTTATCCCCACTAGATTTTTGGGTCTTAGGAGAGGAAGGTTTTGGTTTACCCGACTGTGATTGCTTGGGGGACTCCTCAGCTTTCTGAGAGGCCCCCTTCTCTTTGTCCTTGTCCTTCCCACTGGAGTCCTTAGGGGACACCCGGTGGGAGACCCACTTGTCAGCCAACCTAGCCAGCTTAAAGGGGTCCAAAATGTTCTGGTCAGCCACATACTGACACAGCTCTGGTGAACAGGCTTCAGAGAAATGCTCAAAAAACAAGAGGTGGGACAATTCAACAAAAGTCTTAACCTTGTATCCATCGATCCACCCCATCATGTTCATGTGCGCAGCACTCACCCAGTCAACCCAAGACATATTCTCCTTTTTCTTAAAATCCCTGAACCTTCTAAGGTATTGGGTAGGTGTCTTGCCGAACTTGGCAATTAAAGCAGACTTCATACACTCGTACTGACCCCTTTCTTCCACACTCAGCTTCAGAATACAGTCATACCCGGTTTGAGGCACTCTGCTTAACAAACACTTCGCCCAATCTCTTTTATCCACATCATGAATCTCACAAGCCATTTCAAACGCTTCAATCCATTGGAGGATATCCGAACCCTCCACAAATACACCCACCAAATCTTTCATAAACATGGTGGCTGGGGGCCTGACACTCTCACTGGATCTAGCTGAAGTCTCCACTCTAGCTTTCTCTAGCTGGATCCTCTGACATTCAGTGTCCTGGCTCTTGAGTTCAAGATCCCTATTCTTGAGCTCCACTTGTTGAGCCAACTCCTCTTTCTTAAGCTCAGCATCTATTTCCAACTTGCGGTATTCAAAGGCCAATTTCATCCTTAATAACTCAAGCTCTAAGGAATTGCTGGAGTTTGGAACAGAGGCAGCAGGAATGGCGGCATTCCTAGAAATAGATTCAGCTGAAACCCCAGGGGCAGAGTCCTCATTGGTTGCATTCCCCCCTTCATCAAGAGTTTCACTATCAGTCTGGTAGTCCACCAGGGCAGCTATTAGCTCAGCCCTAGACTTATCCACAAAGTCTAACTCCCTAGCTTCACAAGCACTCTGGAGAGCCTCCAAGCTCATCCGAGTTAATTTGCCATTCGCAATAGACTCCATTGTTTGTAATGCAGTTACCTTGTACACAACTAAACCTTCATTTAATAAAGGGCAAATATCCTTTGTAAGTGGCACGGTTATACACTGATTCTTAAAACCATAAGCATCCCACCGCTTGCCACCAGTGTGAGAGACGGGTCTCAACGACAGGTGGGGGGTGTCTGTACTTCCGCTCCCTATATGGTGGAGGAGAGGCACAGGAGACCCCAGCCAAGATTCTCTATTCGGTAGCAATGGTCGAGCAATCAAGGCCTAGCTTCTCAGGAGGTGATGCAGGCTGGTTCTTAAGTACAGTGTATCCCCCACGCCCCCACAAAGGAATATCCAGACTCTGTATTGGTTAGAACACAGTCTTTATATAATCAAAAGTTAAGGTTATGTACATTTATCATGATAACTCACTTTGTACTCTGGCAAAATCTACAATGACAAATATTTACAATTCTAAAGTGGTACCACCCTAGATCTCATTGAAGTGCATGAACAATACTGTACAATATCACACAGACCAATAGAGTGAAACCATCAATAGAGAGAGGAGAGAAAATAAGATGGTTGAGCAATAGGCAGAATACTGACCCCTACCACTAGGCACAGTTCTGTGTGGAAATCCCCCCACCTGGGCAACCTGGATGTCAGGTAACAATCCACGTACAAATGTGTCCACGAACAACCTTTTCCCCGACTCTGTACCTAAATCCTGTCCACTGAAGTCAGAAAATACCTGCTCGAATCTATTAAAAAATTCGGTGGCGCCTTCAGTTTTTCCTTGGACACAGGCCGTAAGCTTGTCCCAAATAATTCTTTTCTCTGGAATTATAGTTTTCAGTTTTGCGACAATTCTATCAGGCAAAGTAAGTATTACCTGTGGTGGTTTCTCACCAGCTGGTCTTTCCCCATCAATTCTAATCATATTAGCCCACGTATCACCCAACCCCGGCACATTGTCTATTGTCCGAACCTGTTTCCATAAATCTACAGGTAGGAGTACAGGCAATAACAAGTCAATGTCACTCAAGGTGAACACAGAGGACTGCAAGACGGACTCTATTTCTTTGTAAAACCCCATCGGGTTTTTCCTGATATCGGGAACTGATTGTCTAATTGTGTTCACTTCCTGTCGTGAAAACGGGACGTGAACGAATTGCGATACATAATGTGCAGGGATATCCACAGCGGGGGCACCAGTCCCAACGTTGGCGGGGATCTCAACTTTTGGGACAAAGGTCGGAGGAACCTCTCTCATAGGCAACTGAGATATAAGTACCTCCGGCCGCTTACTAAGCAACAGAGCCAGGTCGAGCGCTAAGGCAGCTGTAGAAGTGTCGGGCGAAAAAGCCCTTTTACAAATCCCCAATAATTCCATGGGGCAACTAACCTTCTTTCTTACACATTCTTCTTGCAGGTACTGTACCATTACCTGAATTACCTTTCTTTGCATTTCTACTGTATACTGACTATACGTGTCATATACTTCATCTGGCGGAATCGATGAATCCGAGATCCATCGAACCGCATCTTTAGTACAAATTCGTATTTCCTCAGGTGCCGATCTACGACACGGAAGGAACCGCTTCTGTACATATATTCTCTCGTCTTTGTCATCCTCATCTCGTGACCTTTCAAAATCTTTCCAAAACTCAAACAATTTTTCAACATGCCCATATACTTTCTGTTCTGTGTCCCTTGAAAGTGCCAAAGCATTCAGATCTCTCTCCTCTTGTGGAAGATCCGAATTTTGTAATCTACCCCACATCACACACAAATGAGTCCCCAAACCTTCGATAAAAACATTTTTCTCGGGAAAACTATTCAAATTAGATAATGTGGAAAAAACATTAACTTGATCACCTTTCTCCATGCAATGCTTAGCCCATGCAAACAATTCCTGTTTCTTATCTGCAGAAACAGTACTACGAGTGACAATCTTTGATCCTGCACCTGGATCGACTTCAGTCAATACGGGGCCACTCGGGAGCGGAGGTGTAGGCAAATTTAATAAAGGTGCAACTATCGGTGTAGAAGGAAGGGGCGATGCGATAGGTGGAGGAACAACAACTATGGGACTAGGAACAATAGGTTGTACAGGGGAAACAGGAATAACGGCAGGAACAACAGCAGGAATGGGCAGAGTGCCCAAAATAGGAACATACGGAGGTGGCGCTGAGGCATCAGGCCTGCGTTCGTTTAACAATTTCTCAATAAATTCCTCGGAAACATGGAAATCTTTAGAGGGGTAAATTTTCTGGATTCCAAGTGAAAAAGCCCTATCCATATTTTTAACTGATTTTGAACGTTTTTCTTTATAATATAACAACGCTTTTTCAGCGTTTGTTTTATGACGGCGTGCATGTTTGTCCCTATTTTTAAGCTGCTGTAACGCTTCTTTTTTCCAATTCTGTAAAACATCGAAGGCTGCAGGTCTAGCCTTCTTTTTTAACAAGATTGATTCTAGGTATTCAATACGGGGGATCTCAAAACTACCGTTGATTGGCCACTGAAATTCGGAGGCATGTCTGGTCTGTCTGTGCCAAATATCATTAAATACTATACTTCCAATGCCATACTTACAGTACATAGTACATGCCGGCGACCCCTCCTGTGGTGCCGGGCGGCTAAATTCCAAGGATTGTCGATCGCTGTGGAACAGAGCCCTAAAGCAGCTAGACAATTTCCCAGGCATTTCACAAAAAATTGGTGTTACCTGGTCAATAATTGTGTCTGCACATACAATACGCCAAATTCAAATTGTCAGGGTTAAATTAAGAGCCGGGTCACGACTGCACCTGACCAAACCTAAGGAGGACCGTACGGTTTATCAAAGAACTTACCTAACAAATTTTACCTTGTGTTTGGTGGTTTGGGCAAATCTGCCCGCCTCAAAAATTGGACCCTCGTCAAGATGCCGTGTCAGACCCCACGACTATCGTCCAAGGATCGGATCGTGCAGCGCTGCCGAGGTATCGCGTCTCGATCGGTCGGGCCCGCAGAATCACACCGTCCGATCCCGATTCGATAGTCTGTGTCAACATTCAATGATCCGGCATCAATCTTGAGGGTCCCTATTCGGGCGCCAACTGTGAAAACAAAGAAATTGATATGAGGCCGGGAAGCCCAAAGGAAACACACCAACACAGGTTACAAAGAACATACAAAGTGTTTTATTTAAAAGCTACAACAGTTACCAAAAAGTCAATTGACAAACGGATAGCTATTCGGCTCTCAGAGTAACAGAACGAACTTCAACGAGAGTTCACTGCGTTAGTGTGAGAGACCGTACATTGGGATACTCGTATTTTTATACTCTTTATCCTGCTCTGGCCAACCCCCTCGCGGGTTAACCATTCTTAAGACCAGGCCTAGGGTTCCTTGCCAGGTCAATCTCATAATGTATGCATTTTGATCAGTCCCGCTGATACAGTTGTTCATTTACACATAGGTCAGGGATAGGACAAGGTCTCAGTTCGCGACCCTGACAAGTGGCCTGCAGGCATATTACTTATTCATGTGTGCGGAGATCACAACGGCCAGAATCTCACTCGGAATGTCATTCGGCCTCCATTTTGATGTTCAGGGTGACTTCCACTTTACAAGAGAACCTAAAATGGCGGCTAAATCCAAGATGGCGATTTACACAGTATAATAAGGTCAAGACCTTGTCGCGGAATCTATTTACACGATGTTTTAGACAACTTGGCGTAGGCCAACACACATTCAAACAATGCAATAGGAGGTATAATATTATTTCGATTCCGACAATACAGTGTTTAACCATGGGATGCTGATCGATTTTGTTTTTGAGGCAACTTCTGTGTTCAATGATTCTGGTCTTGATTTTTCTGTTTGTTTTTCCTATATATTTCAATCCACACGAGTAGGTTATTAAGTAAATAACATAATCTCTATTGCAGTGGGAAAACTAATTCTGTTTCCATGTTTTGTTGGTACCTATATCCACTTCCTTAGATTTTTTAGTTAGCTTGAATATGGTAGTTTCCACATGGGTAGTGTCCCATTATATCTATTACCTATCACTATAGCAACTGCGGAGCAACAGAACTTCACAAACACTACAGGAGAGCTAAACGCAAGACACTCCGCTAAGGTTAAGCGCTCCAAGATTTATTTCACAAACCAAAGTGACTTTAAAACCTGGACTCCTCACCCGCTAACTGCAGAATATATCGATATATAGACATACTAATGAATGCCATGTTTTAAAATGCACCGCTGGCCATTGTTTGCCTATGGAGGATACTGCACCCGTACAGATCTGTTTTAAGCAAGTCCCGGCTATTTCTACATCAGTTCAATGCACTTTTTGAGATTTTAGAGCCTAATCTATACTGTCCCTAGTCACAATATACAGCTCTTCCAACACATGCAGTATGCACACTACCATACCAGATCCGCCCTAACCGATAGCTTAAACTTTTAAATTTTGCAAGCTTGGACTAAAATATGCACTATCAACCGTTAATTAATTATTATTTAACCCTTAAGCTCAATGGGTACCATTTTGTATTATACCGAGATATATTTTTTCACCCGCCCTCCATAGGACAGCAAAGCAAAAGAAGAATTTAATTCCCTCCAGAGACACCTGTCATTCGGAGGCTTCGTAAACAAGTTGTATGGAGTGGGAGCTGTGCAAGAGGGTTATAGGTCAAAGGATCGATTCAAAAGGATGGAAATACAATAGGGTCGAATCAAAAGGACCGAAAACAAAAGGGTCCATTTTTTTAAAACAAACAAATTTGGGGGAGGGGGGTGTCCCCCCAAACCTCCTTTTTTTGTGTGGTAAAAAACACTTTTTTTCCAATACTGAAACCCCCAAAAAATTCGACCCTTTTGTTTTAGGTCCTATTGACTCGACCTATGGCTTTCGATCCTTTTGGATTGGAACCTTTGACCGGATACCGTGCAAGAGCCCTGTGGGACTCCACAGTGGATGGTGGTGGGGGCTGCATTGGCAATGTTGGAGAAAACCTTCATGGCCCTACCCTCCTGGAATGAGGTGACCCAGAGCGCTGCTTCTTTGGAGAAGTTAGCTGATTGGCTGAGGTGTGAAGCGAGAGTCTTGAGGTTGACTAGATCAAACGCACCCGAGAGATCTAGGAGTAGGAGGGCTGGTTTTGCTTTATCCATGATTTGTGTGATCTGGTTTTTTAGATCTACTAGGGCAGTTTCCGTACGGAAGCCAGATTGTCTAGTTCTGAGGTTGGAATGGGCTTCAAGGAATTGTTGGATTTGGCGGTTTTGTCCAGGATCTTGAGTAGGAAAGGCACAGTGGTTATTGGGCGGTAGTTGTTAGGTTGGGTGGGATCTCGTGTGGGCTTTTTGAGAAGTGGGCAGACCCATGCCTCTTTGAGGCTGGCGGGTATGATGACGGTTCTGAAAGAGGCATTGATGATGGCTGTCAGTAGCGGAACAAGGCTATCGGCACATTCCTTGATGAGCTTGGGAAGGCAGATGTCCCCTTTACACATTGAGGGTTTTAAGTTTTTGAGGATATTGTTGACTTCGAGTTCTGAGATGTGTCTAAAGACGAAAAAGGGTTTGTTGGGAGAAGGAGTGGATTGTAGCTGGTTGTCCCCTGTATGATAGGGTAGTGTGGTGGTCCTCAATGTTTTTTTTGCAGAAGATTAATTTTATTAAGCATGGCCGCTTGAATACTGGCACACCAGGCTTCATCTTTGATGATCTCATCGGGGGAGTTGGGAGGGGAGGTGAGTTCCTTGAATATGACAAAGATTTCCTTGGATTCTGAGTTTACATTTGCGATTCAAGTGTTAAAGGCCTTAGCTTTGGCTTTAGTGATTGCATCTTTATATTGGTGGGAGATAAGGTTGAAGCCATTCTTGCTCTTATCGCATGGGTTGATTTGCCAGTTTTTTAATGCTTCTCTCATACAAGAGCGCATGGATTGTAGTTCTTCCGTGAACCAGGAGTTTGAATGAAGAGTCTTTTTTCCTTTTTTGTTTTCTAGTGGCGCTATAGCGTTGATCTCATTGGAGAGAGTATCCTTGTAGATGTCCGCTAGGGTGTTGGGATCATGTGAGAAAGGGTGGGCAAGTGTTGGGATGTTAAGGTACAGGCATAGATTGTCTGCAATTAGTTTTTTGGAGCTTGTGAGGGAGGGGCGGGTGTGCGCTTTTTAAAACTCGATGTGATAGGCAAGGTGAATTCAATATAATTGTGGTCGGTCCATGGTAGTGCTGTGTTAGCTGTGATGGTGGTGAGACAATTATGGTCTGCAATCCAGTCGAAGGTGCAGCCTTTGTTGTGTGTTAGGGTGGAGATTTTTTGGGTGAATCCTAGGTCATTGAGTTCTTTGGCAAGGGTGGTAGCAGCTTTGTCCTTGGGGTCGTTAAGTCCTAGGTTCAGGTCTCCAAGAAGGAGAGTCTTGGTAGATCCTTTGATGTTGTTGCTAAGTGGGTGGGTGAGGTGTCCCTGGAAATCTGATGGGAGACCAGAGGGCGATATAGTCTATGTATATTAATGGTACTATTCGGGGACAGTGTAAGCTTTACAGAGAGCAAATCAGAGTTGCTCTGCCATGGGTGGCTAATGGTTCTGAGGGAGAGAGTTTCTTTGAATATGAGGACTTCTCCTCCTAAATGAGTTGATCTGTCTTGTATGAGAATGGTGTAGCCTTCTGGGAGAACAAGGGCGATGGCAGGGCCGGATGCCTCATGCAGCCATGTCTCAGTGGTGGCTAGTAGATCAATGTTGTTAAGAGCTAGGAGGTAATTTATTTCTAGTGCGTGGGCGGTGAGTGATGTAACGTTGAGGAGGGCACATTTAATGTGAGGAGGCGGTATGGTAGTAGTTTTGGTGGTAGTGTGGAGGCTAGAGGTGTGGGAAGTGGTGGGTGCATTGGCTAGTCGGTGTGTTTGGATGGGCCTGGATGTGTGAATGGGAATGGGAGGGAGTTTGAGGTGTGAAGTGTATTTGTGTTTGAATCGAGAGCCTAGTCGGAGATTTATAGAGGTGATGGATGAGGGATGGCATGCGTGTTCTAGTGTATGAGTTTGTGCTCTAAGTCTGGTGCGTCTGCTGGTGGTGGAGGTGGGGTTCTGCATAAGATAAGCACTGGTAGCGTGTAGGCAGCGGGGCTCTAGGGTGGTGGGGTAGATGAGTGGTGTGGTATTTTGGGAGGGAGTGTGGGTGATAAAGTGCCTTGAAGCTGGGCAGGTGTGGATGGAGCCGGTGTCAGTAGGATCCAGTATAGAGAGAGAGAGCGTGAGGGTCAAAACTATGGTAGCAGTGGACTGGTGGTGGCTAAGAAGCTTGTAGATGATCTTTCTAGTGGGCTGCATGGTGTGCACAGAAGTCACGGTGTTAGTATCTTGGGAACATATGCAATACAGCAATCAATGCAATCACAGGGTGGAGGGCACGGTGCTAGTAATCAGGGCAAATGCCATCTATGACCTTTACTAACTAGATATGTAGAGATTTACCAGCACTTAAGTAACCTTTTCCAGCTGACTGCATATCGCGGAGGCAATCCAAGCCACCAGACGATTGAACCCCTGTGGGCTCAAGCCCCTCCTGAAACATATTAGCGTCAAGTTATTCAGGTGATTCCGCTACTAATTTACACTCTAGAGGGACAAGACAAGCACACGAGCAAGTCTGTTTATAAGGTAGCATTCTAACACCAATAATGATGTGTTGTTTTCAGAGTGTACTTAGAGCAAGGTCTATCCACAAGACTCAACACTCTATGACTACCCCACTATCCAATTGAGGTAAATCATGTACCGTAAATTGGAAAAGAGATATTTTATAATCTCCGACTATAGACTTAGCACTAATAGCATTTGTTGTCTTGTGTTTTTTATTAACAGCCTGTAATGTGATAGCAGCCACAAGTACCACTGAATCTGGATATTGTTTTATCAGAGACTGACTGGACTCTGAACATCATATTCCTGTTATTACTAGTGACCCCATTTTCAATCTCCCGATAAATGTTCACCAATGTTAGGAATTGGAACAGAAACATGTTGAGAAGGTACCTAAGCTGAAGAGCATAAGCGATATATGTATAATACCATATTACACAGAGTTACTAACACTCTACTGGAGACTATACATTATATTTGTCCCAATAACCACTACTACCTCTACTCAGAAGAGTTACTGAAGCATCTAAGGTCTAGAGTTACTATCTTAGCATGTAATTTGCACACTAATTTATTGCGTTTTATTTACTAATTGCTACCTGTAAACTGCTCTTTAGCTTATCGATATGTTATTCATATTTTAAATCTCTTAATAAAATGTAATGTTTTGTTAACCAATTGTTGTTTGACCTACTGCATCACAATACAGGTTGTAATCGCTCTACCCGTCTATGTAAAATGATGGTTTCCCTCCAGGAAGAGGTAGAGACTGCACATTCAGAATTATAATACAGTTGTGTCCCGGACTTCCCCCTCACTTACTAACATTATCATCACCCAAACCTGATTTTCTGAAAAAAAAAACTCAACAATTGTTTAATGGTTGATTTCAACTTTGTGCAATTTAGGACTTCCATTTCCCTGGAGCTGCATTCGAAAAAACTGCTTCAGTACTAGGGTACATTCCATTGCACCTGCTGTGCATTAGTGAAGAGTGCAATATTGCTGAAATAACATGTCTAATATGCAGCTGAACACTTTTCAAGTGTGGACCCAAACAGCAGGCAAAGTGGCCGTAGCACCTTGACTAAGGTAAGGTCTGCCCTGCTGCTTTGCAACTTAGTCTAGCAAGCAGCAGTTTATTCTGGAAGGGCCTAATTCAGAGATGTCATTTCACCAAAATGCATGGGGGAGCAGAAGTGACATCACACGACCCTTGACCTCTGATGACATCACAGGAAGTGATGGCATTTGACCCCCCACCCTGAAATGACATCACGGGAAGTGATGGAACCCAACCTTTTACTCCTTGACAAAACAGGAAGTGGCATCACATAGCATTGTTCATAAGTACATTACAATAAATATAGTTATGATATTGCTGTCCATATTACCAAATTACTGTGAATGCAAGCAGACGTTCAAGGCCATATGATAATGATGTGTAATTACATAGCACTTACGCTTAAGCGCTTTATATAGAACAAATAGACATACAATATCACTCAACCTGTGTTGGTACTCATTTATCGACCTCTGAAGGATGAAAGTCTGAGTTAGGTGTTTAAGAACAGACTAAATCAGTGACTCACCCCCTGAAGTGTGCCTGAAACAAACCTTTAGTGAGTCTATCAATTATTGTATAGAATTCCAGAAAGACAAATGATGTGTTATTCCTATCCTTTGTTATTTATGGTCACTGGTCAAAGTGTTACGCTTGTGAAATGCCCTGTTTTTTTAAAGAGGCCTGAACAAGAAAGCCAGCCACTCCAGAAATAAAGAGCCACATGGCACTGGCCACAGCCAGGAGCTTACATTTATATTAAAGAAAAACAAAGTTTTCTTTTTTCTTTTTTTTAATTTTTGTAGGGGTAGCAAGAGAGACCTCAGGGGTCGCAACTGTGACCCATGGCGACCCCTAAATTATGTCCCTGGCCTAAGGCCCCCCCCAAGACAGATGCAGTCACTAACTCTACCTACCTTGATAGTGCCCTCATGCCCAAATTGAAAAGCCTGGTTGTAGCTGGAAAATGCATCAGAAAAATGCTGATGTTGCGTTTTGTATTACGTACCTTCGTGTGGTCAGGCCACACAGTTTTTGCAATAGGCGCCATTAGTTTCTTAAAGCTGTTTGTACATGCTTATACTGTTGTGTTGTACAGAAAAACAGTATTCCTTAAATTGCTCACTGATATAGGAATAATTCTGCTTTGTAAATGAGTTCTGAACCATTTTGAGCCATGTGCTTTGTGCACAATTAACAAAATATAATGCCGCTCCTGAGTGCACCTGCAGCATTCGGAAGTGGCATAGCATACCTTAAATGCTGTCATTTTGTTTGTACACTAGGATGCTGTCAACGCCGATCAAGCCTCCTGACAGCACTGGTACGTGTGAACCTGACAGTTGTTTGCAAGGGGCTATTGTGCATCATGTGAGGGTGCAGTCTGCAACTGGCCTAGTAGGAATCTGGAACTCTCCTTTTCCCCACTGCAAAAAGGGTATGGTGGGCCTCAGCATTGAGCGGCATTACACAAATTGCTAGCCCTTTGCAAATGGCACATTGTGTTGTCAAACCCAAAGGAGTCCCAATTTGGCATTACAGTAGCGGCCAGAAGGCCCCTTCTGTAACATCCGTAGCCAGATTACAGTTGCACGATATTAGCACTAAGGGCAAAGTTTACCCTATTTCTAAAAACAATGGGACATATTAGAATACCATTGCACCATGACAAGTGCAGTTTGGCATATTATAAGCACCAGGGTTGCTTAACTTTACATCCTCAGTAAAGAACCTGCTTTTATAACCGCCACTAGTCTCATTATATGCCCATACGTTCCTGCCTTAAGAGTTCAGTGAAGTTCTGCGAAACCAAATCTTTTCCCTGGTTCAGTCAGTGTTTTATCCAGTGTTCCAAACATTAGCATAGGCAATGCAATTGTATGTTGTCTAATTTCACAGTAGTATTTTGTGAGCATATGAGCTTACAGTACCCTCCGCAAACCTTTTTTCGGTGTTAATTTGTAAACCAATTGGTTACCTTTAAATATTATTGCTTGTTTACCTTCCAGGTGATGCGGTCTGAAACTACAAAAATCCAGGTGAAAGAGGGGACTGATTCCGCAAGCCAGAGTCCATCCAATCCACGGGAAAAATGGTTGCGCAAGAGGACACATGTGAAACTTAGAGTGAGTACTAATGAATTTCAGTTCATTTTTGTTGTGCACCATCCTGAATACTTAGACCAGCTCAGAGCACTTCCACACAAGGGACATGTTCCTTGGATTGTTTATTGTCTGGAGGCGACTGGCTTTGTTTTCAGTTTTGTGCAAAAGGGTCCCATCCATGAAATTGTCCTCTTTTCCACCATGTAGACTCAAACATTGGGGAAATCGCTTTTACTCTTCATTTTTCCATTACGTTAGTGGAAAAGTATAAATCCCTACTGCAATTTACGTTTGCGGGAGTCATTTATGATGACTTCCAACATCATTTGCTTGCATTTACCACATTACCCCCATCATCAATGGGCAGCACAGGGTACTCTCAATCATGCATCAGGTTGAAGACTGCCTGCATCCCTACAAATCAGTCAAAACCAAATCACCACCTTACTTGGCTAAGTAGAAGACACAACATTGCTAGTCTGGAAACCAAGACCTGCAAGAGAGCAAAATACATAACACTGACCTTTTCCTGCTATGCACCCTATCTCTGAATCAAGTAACCAACATATATATATGACTGGCCCTTCAATCCTATACTTCAAGTAGGGAAGGAATGAATCAATGAAGTAAGGACATCATTGGAGGGTCGCCAGAGGTTGCAGCTGCGACCCCTGGCTCTCCCTTTAGGACCCCTGCTAATGAGCTTACGACTCATGTGAAAATGCTTTCAGGATGACCCGTTGGGTTATACAAACAGACAGGCAGCAGTGGATCATCTGGCTCGCTGATTAAATCTGTAATGAAGCCATGGCAGTGTCAGATGTCCTATCAGCTTTGCCTGCTATTGGTTAAAATAGTACCCTACATGGATGTCTGAACCATCTTTGGTGATCATGTTAATAATGTATTGCTGGAAAAATGTATTTTTACAAGAAAAGCATACTTCAGCTATTAATAATGTGGATTCTACTGAAATGTGCGACAAGATGTCATTTGACAAAGTCCTTCAGAACTGAAATAGTAGCGTGCATATCTAATACATCATAAGCATTTGCTTACTTTTGCCAAGATGTTCTTTCAAAAAAGAAAATAAATATATATTGTTATATTACATCAATATATGTGTGAAAAAATCCATTCAACACAGTGTGTTTCTAGACTATGCTCCTCAAGCACTTTGTGCAACACTTGGGCTATCAGTCCTTCTTTCTTTCATTGCCCTGGATTCACTTGTTATGTTCACGTGAGCGCTGGAGTTCTGAAAGTAATGTAAGGTAGCGGTTATTTGGGAGTGGGGATTGAGTCTGGAACAGGGTGTCAGGAGAGCAGCTTTTGGACACTGTCAGGTGAGGTCTGAGGCTGCATATAGAGCTCAGGCCTGTTGTGCTGTTGTTCACCAACTCACCACCTACAGTCTAAACAAAAATGTAGTTGTTTGTTCACAAAAGAGCTAGTTTATGTTCCCTATACAACTCCAAACCGTTTCACCAATCTGCACAATATTTTGCACAGTCACGCTATTTGGACCCTCCGGACATTTCCGACTACATGACATTTGGACACCCCACGCCTTTCCCCGGATTTCAGCAAACGTCTCTGGCTTTGTGGGTTTGTGGCTTCACATATGTTCCATATACAATGCCACACCATTTCACTAATCTGCACCAAATGTGCACAGTCATCTGTTATGACCCTCCAGACATTACTGGCTACATGACATCTGGACACCCGACCCCTTTGCCTGGATTTCAGAAAAAGTGAAAATATGGGTGTGGGTGTGTGGCTTTGCATATGTTTCCTCTACAATTCCACACTGTTTCACGAATCTGCACAATATTTTGCACAGTCACCTGTTAGGACCTTCCGGACATTACTGGCTACATGTCATCTAGAAATACCACCCCTTTCCCCAGATTTCTGTAAAAGTGCAAATTTGGGTGTGGGTTTGTGGCTTTGCGTATGTACCCTATACAATTCCACACTGGTTCACCAATCTGCAGCAAACTGTGCACAGTCACCTGTTAGGATGCTCCGGACAATACTGGATACATGATATTTGGACACCCCACCCCTTTTCCCAGATTTCAGCAAAAGTCTCTGGGCTTGTGGCTTTGTGGCTTTGTGCTCGTTCCCTGTACAACTGAACACTGCTTCACCAATCTGCACCAAATGTTGCATAGTCACCTGTTACAACCCTCCAGACATTACTGGCTAGATGTCATCTGGAAATACGACCCTTTTCCCCAGATTTATGCAAAAGTTCACATTTGGGTGTGGGTTTGTGGCTTTGTGTATATACCCTATAGAATTCCACACTGTTTCACCAATCTGCACCAAATTGTGCACAGTCACCTGTTAGACTGTCCGGACATTACTGGCTACATGACATTTGGACACCCCACCCCTTTTCCCAGATTTCAGCAAATGTCTTTGGACTTGGGGGTTTGTGGCTTTGTGTATGTTCCCTGTAAACTCCACACTGCTTCACCAATCTGCACCACATGTTGCACAGGCACCTGTTACGACACTCCAGACATTACTGACTACATGTCACCTGGAAATACCACCCCTTTCCCCAGATGTCTGCAAAAGTGCAAATGTGGGTGTGGGTTTGTGGCTTTGCATATGTTCCCTATACAATTTCACACTGTTTCACCAATCTGTACCAAATTGTGCACAGTCACCTGTTAGGGCTCTCCAGACATTACTGCCTACATGACATTTGAACACCCCACCCCTTCCCCCAGATTTCAGCAAAAGTCACTGGGTTTGTTTGTTGGTGGCTTTGCGTATGTTCCCTATACAATTCCACACTGTTTCACCAATCTGCACCACATTTTGCACAGTCACCTGTTAGGACCCTTCGGACATTACTGGCTGCATGACATCTGGACACCGACTCCTTTCCCCAAATTTCTGCAACGGTCCAAATGTGGGCGTGGGTTTGTGAGTTTGTGGCTTCGTGTATGTTCCCTATATAATTCCACACTGTTTCACCAATCAGCACCACATTTTGCACAGTCACCTGATATGAAACTTTGGGCATTACTGACTACATGCCATTTCGACACCCCACCCCTTTCCCTGGATTTCAGCAACAGTCTCTGGGTTTGTTAGTTTGTAGCTTTGCGTATGTGCCCTATACAATTCCACACTGTTTCACCAATCTGCACCAAATAGTGCAAAGTCACGTGTTAGGACCTTCCGGAAATTACTGGCTACATGCCATCTGGACACCCGACCACTTTCCCCGGATTTCAGCAAATGTGCAAATTGGGGTGTGGGTTTGTGGCTTTGTGTATGTTCCCTATGCAATTCCACACCGTTTCACCCAACTGCGCCAAAATGTGCATTTTCACCTATTAGGACCCTCCAGACAACACTGGCTACATGACATCTGGAAACCCCAACCCTTTCCCTGGATTGCTGCAAAAGTGCAAATGTGTGTGTGAGTTTGTGGCTTCATGTATGTTCCTAATACAATTCCACACCACCGCACCAATCTGCACCACACTTTGCACAGTAACCTGTTAGAACCCTTCGGACATTACTGGCGACATGACATCTAGACACCCAACCACTTTCGCCAGATTTCTGCAAAAGTGCACATTTGGGTGTGGGTTTGTGAGTTTGTGGCTTTGTGTATGTTCCCTATACAATTCCACACCGTTTTACCAATCTGCACCACATTTTGCACAGTCGCCTGATAGGACCCTCCGGACATTACTGACTACATGGCATTTGGACACCCCACCCCTTTCCCTGGATTTCAGAAAAAGTCTATGGGTTCATGGGTTTGTGGCTTTGAGTATATTCCCTATACAATTCCCCAGTTTCACCAATCTGCACCAAATTGTGCACAGTCACCTGTTAGGACTCTCTGGACATTACTGTCTACATGACACCTGGAACCGCACTCCTTTCCCCGGATTTTAGTAAAAATGACCATTTGGGTGTGTGGCTTTGTGTATGTTCCCTATACAATTCCACACCGTTTCACTAATCTGCACCCAATTTGCATAATCACCTGTTAGGACCCTGTAGACATTACTGGCTGCATGACATCTGGACACCCAACCCCTTTCCACGGATTTCAGAAAAAGTGAAAATGTGGGTGTGGGTTTGTGGCTTTGTGTATGTTTCCTATACAATTTCACACCATTTCACCAATCTGCACCAAAATTTGCATTTTCACCTGTTAGGATCCTCCAGACGTCACTGGCTACATGACATCTGGAAACCCCAACCCTTTCCCCCGGATTGCAGCAAAAGTGCAAATTTGGGTGTGAGTTTGTGGCTTCATGAATGTTCCCAATACAATTCCACATCATTTCACCAATCTGCACCACATTTTGCACATTATCCTGTTAGAACCCCCCGGACATTACTGGCTACATGACATCTGGACACCGACCCCTTTCACCAGATTTCTGCAAAAGTGCAAATTTGGGTGTGGTATTGTGAGTTTGTGGCTTCGCATTTGTTCCCTATAAAATTCCACACTGTTTCACCAATCTGCACCAACTTGTGCACAGTCACCTGCTACGACCCTCCGGACATTATTGACTACATGACATTTGGACACCCCACCCCTTTTGTATGGGAGGATAGGTCTATAGGACCCCCTCCCTGACATGCCCCACCTCTGGGAGGTTTGTGGCTCGGCAGAGGCCCCCCATGCACCTGTGCTCGGGTGGCAGGGTGGCTGCTGATCGACACACAGGGCCAATCGGCTTATACTGTAGCATGCTATACATGCCATTTTGAAAGCTTCGGGACTCCATTTTAGATAGAAACGACCAAAACCCTAATGAAACAGCCTGCCTGCGAAAGCTGCAGCTTGGCCCCCGCTACTGCGCGCAGGGAGCCATGCACTTCCCCTGCGCCTCCAACCCATGGCAGATCCGATGAAGGCTCGTTCTCATGAGCAACCAGACACGAACGAGTATCAGAACAAACACCTTATCATTTACCTTCCGCAGTACATCACTGTCCCCGAAGTGACCTGACTCATGATTCAAGTCTGGAAAATAACAGGAATCATCCCAATTGCACAGACCTCGACCTGGCATCTAACCCCTAACATATAAAATATGTGGTGTCAGTAACCTTCCTGTATGACCCCCTGCCCATGTCCCCCAAATGAAGTATTAACTGCATACCAAAGCCTAACGATTCACAGAGCTGTTGTGTATATTACACCGCAGGTGTTGGGAAAGGGATAAAAACTTATAATGCTGATTAAGCAAGAATTACCTCAGCCCTTTGTAAGACACCATGTGCCTTGAAGACCCAGTGAAAGGACTTAATAGAGCCCACCTAGTGCTAACTAACGATTGCTGCTAATGTGCAAAGGAAGGGGAAAAAGCATTACTGAGAGTACTTGTGTGTCATACAATGGGACATGTTTCAGTGTCATGAACAAGAATGCAAATGCACAAACACATATGAACGTATTGCTTCCATGCTCCTGAGTACATAACCCAACCTGATGCTACCTCATGTGTTATCCATCCTTTACCTTATGTAATTACTAAAATGTATTCAACTACTGTTATGTGATGTTTGTGACAATGCAAGACTCTCTTAGTCGCACATGAAGCAGTACATGAATGTATAAGCAATAGAAATGTGTAACCATCCTAGTATTACTCATTTTATTAACTGTCCCCTCGTATGGTATACTGTGCAGCCCAGGAACCGAGAATCGCGCAGAGCCACAAGGCCATCTCCCCATCCTCCCGCCAGGACTTGCTGGTGCGCGGGCAGCACAGCCTCACCTCCCCTCATTCTGCTGGACCCACTTCAAGTATTCACATCCCCCATGTCCGAGGCCGCCATGGTCGGCCAAATGAATTATGTATAACCTGGTCCTAAACCCCACCGCCTTCAGGGGCCAGAGGTGTACCCTCGCTGATCCAGTGGTACTCCAGCTCACCCCAAGTTAATGGGCCCTGGAGAATAGATATTCAACCCTGGACTAACATATCATAAAGTAATTCTTCACTACATCTAAACAGAACGAAATGACAAGGCAGCTCACCTCGTGCCCTCAGGCCAAACACCCAGGTTTATGACACCCAGTCAACAGGTCAAAGGTAACAGTGCACTGATGTATTGGTGAAGCTTCACATTGCATGTTGTTTCTCGGGTCGCCTATTATTTCTTAGAGTAGCCTATTGTAGGATTTACAGGACAACTGGAATCGTCTAAAGGATGAGTGTTTGTGTGTGTGTGGCCACAAGAGCAGAATGTTAGTGCAGCCATCAATCAACGACACTGACCGCGCCTGGCCTGGCAGCTCCACCCCGGCAAGCCCAGCTGACCCATCCACCCCACGTTGACACCACGCAGATGTCCACCAATCCTGGAGCGGCTCATCACTGCATCCTCTATAGCATAGTCGACACCACCCAATCCCTGAGATTATGTGCCCCCTATAGCGTATAGGATGTGGGACGTGATTTTGTAATAAATATGACTGTCTTGCTATTGTCAAACAGAGCGCTCTCGGAGCTTGCAGAGTACTTTGCATGCCCTATTTGATTAGATAAAGAACCCTTTACATTCACCCGCACTTGGTCTCGGTCTCATTCCCTCCTGGGGTGTGTCCTTCATTACCTCTCGTTGCGGGGAGGGTACTGCCTTTTGGGGACGCTCCCTTTCAGTGGTGACTCCGAAGGCGTGATTTATTCTTTCATCGTCTCCTCTGGCACAAGAAATTCCGGGCGGCAGTGGAGACGCACACGGTGCGCCCGCTCAAGAGAGCTGCCCGCCTACGGCAACTGGTGCACTTAGACGTGCGCATGTAGTAGGCTAAAGGGTACGGGCCCCGCTCCAAAAAAACCCTTTTAGTACCACTCGCGGAGCCGGGGTGGTGGCCATTGAGTGTGAGGCAGCGCCGCCTGGACGGACCCAGTCAGGAGAATCTCAATTCAAGACGGGCACGTGAGTACTAAGTGCGAGTGATTATAAAAGGTGAAGGGAAGGGAGCCAGAGTATACAAGGTCATTTAAGGGGTACTTTCAATTATTAGTGGTATTTATATTTACTTTTACTTTCTCTGCATATGGCCATTAGGACAAAAAAAGGTGAAATAAGGGAAGATAAAGACGGGAACCTAGCTCTGCAAGGGGTTAGAAGGCGGCACTGCATACTGCTATCTCAACTAGTGCTGGGAATAAGTGAATAGTGGAGAATAAAATAAAGATGTCTGAAAATAGGGAGACACAGTGTATACATTAGAAACTGCTTTTCTTTTCTTTTTCATTTTTTTGGTACCTCAATACTAGAGAAGGCGTCATAATGCGTAAGGGTGAAGGGACAAGTATTGGGTAAAGGTCAGGAGGCCTTGGTGGGGAGATAAGTGCACAGCAAGAAAAAGGGGGGTAATTGTTATGTGTTGTATGTCTGTTAAACTTCATTTCCATGTTGCACATGTGAAGCGCGTAATGTTTTAGAGAATTGTATTACACAAGAAGTGATGTCAAATTAGAAATGTTAAACGGTTCGGTAATATGGTCATTGTAAGTGTGACCCGGTAAGATCTGAAAATAGTGATATTGTGAGAAAGCCTTTTGTACACGTTCAAGAACTCTCGGAGATAAGGGATACATACAAACTAACACATAAGTCACAGTGACAGACACAAAGTAGTACAGAAAGGTGAGCACTGGGAGCACAATATGGGGGCGGAGACACCCCTGGCCCACATTTGTAAAACTTTGCCTGGTTATGCAGAACGCATAAAAAAGTATCATGACCAGTGGGTAACAGAATTAAAAGGAGAAGGATTACCCCAGGTATGGCCAGAAGGGGGATCATTTGATGAAAGTGTTTTGGATATGGTAGCCACGTGCATATTCATAAAATACAAAGGAAAACAATTTCATAATAGAAGAGAGATATTAGATTTGTGGAGGCTATTTGAAGAGGTGCCTCCAATCAAAAAGAAAGAGACAGTACCTGATCAGCCCACTACCACTGACACTCCCCTAACCACACATGAAAATGGAAGGGAAGAAACAGGAAAAGAAGGATTGATAGAGATAACATGATTGTACCCCCTCTTTAACAAACCAGTGCCAGCAGAAGGATATAGTGATCCCACATAAGTGCCCACCGGGGCCCCCACAGCCACCCCACGACCAACTGCCCTGCCACCATATGAGTGCCCCCGACAGCGTGGACAGGTAAGCACCCCAGCAGTAGATATTGAAAAGCTAACAGAAGACCTAGCCTCCAGACTCTCAATGGCCAGAGATGAACTGATTAGAATAAGATACATATGTGAACAGAGTGGAACCAGTGTTACAAGAACAGAGCAAACACCTAGGGCAAGGGCACTCGACAATTTATCTGAAGAGGGATGGAAGAACAGGAAAGTGGAAGGTTAGGTGTGGTGGTGGGAGGAAGATCAGGTAGAGGAGATAAAACGCCCCTGGGAAGTACAATGGAAGAGGAGTGGACAGGAAGGTTAAGGAATAGAATGGGAAGAACGGCATTGTTAGGGAAGAAAGGATTGAAGGTGAGTACTGGCAAAATGACAAAGAGTAAACTGCGACTCCCATTGATACATAGGGCATGTGGGAGGCCAAATTACATACCCTGGGCCCAGATGGACAAAGCCAATTTGTTAAAATCCTTGCCTCTGCTATCAGGAGTGGATATATGCATTTGAGAAACATACCGCAGGAGTGCCATTGGCGGTAGGTGATGTTAAAAGCTTACTGGTGTTAGCAGTAAGTGATCAGGCAGATAGAGTGTGGGCTAAAGCTGGTTTCCCGGGAGTAACATTGGATTGTGATCGACATGATGGAGTATCTTTTAACACAGTGCGTGCAAGAGTATGGGATGCATTGAGGGAAACATTCCCAGACACACCATACTTACAGTCAGTAATGCGGTGCACAATGAAAGATGGGGAAGATGCTATGGATTTCATTTTTGGGGTGCAGGAGATGTGGGGAGCCGAGACGGGTACGCACTGGGACCAGTCAACATCCCTATTTTACTTTATAATAAAGAGAGGGCTCCCAAAAGAAGTACAGAAAGCACTCGACAAAATAGCAGGGATTGAGGCAAAAGGGTGGCCAGAAATACAAAGCTTTATAGTGCACCACTGCAAAAGAATAAAGGAAAGGGAGAGAGAAATCGTCCAAAAAAGATTGGCAGATGAGGCAAAGTTAGTACAAACAAAACTGGTGAAGGTCGCCGCAGCTGTAGCAGCACTCCCCCAAGACAGAGAGGGGGAGGAGGAGGAGGGACTGGTAGCGATACAGGGGAGGATGGCAGCAAATTGTGCAGGCAATGGGCAGCCACAGTGGAACGGGCAGGAGCAGTACGGAGGACCGCAGTGGCAAGTGTGGGGCCCCCGAGGAGGACGAGGTGGGTACAGAGGACGCAGAGTGGGTGGTCAAGGGTATGGAAGAAATGGCGGGTATGGAGGGAAGGGTCCCAGAGGGGGACAAGGGAACTGTTGGAATTGCGGTAGGTGGGGACATTTCTCACCGGAATGCAGAAGCAGACCAAATAATGTGTACCAAGACGATCAACCCTATAGTCATCCTCACCCGGGAAGCCCATATGGATTACCCATGGGAGGGGCACAAGGGCAATCAGAGCAAGGGTATGTAGAACAACAAAGAGAACCACCTCACAATGTACAACAACATCCACAAAGCCGCGAGCACATGCAATACACACAGAACAACCCTTTCGCCACAACAGCTAATGGCGTACCTGCACCATACGGTGGAATGGCAGTGGTATCGGGTAATGTTTTTAGTCAAGGGGGAAACATGAGACATCCAGCATAGGACAGCCCACAGGGAGCACTTGCGTGTCCTGTACTATCTATGACCTACAATACAGCAGAGGAACCATTGATAGGGGTGCAGGTAGGGAACAAGCAGTTCATATTTATGGTGGACTCGGGAGCCGAAAAATCATGTTTACGTGAAGGCCGGTTTCCGCTATCTAATCGTAAATTGGAGACGCAGGGGTTCTCTGGGGCTGTTGTCGAAGTTCCTTACACAGAAGATTTAGATGCCACCGTGGGGGGTAAGACTGTGAGAGCACCCCTATTGTACTACGAACAGTCCCCGATTAACTTACTGGGAAGGGACCTCCTCAGTAAGCTTAATATGACTATCTCCTTCACGGAGGGAAGGATAGTTTGTTCAACTCCAGGGATCTGTCACATGCACGTAATGCTGGTGGTGCATGCAAGAGCAACATCACCAGAAGTGCGCAGTATACTGGTAGATCCTGATGTATTCATTCAAGGGCTGAAAACATATGTTCCCTATACAATGCCACACCATTTCCCCAATCTCCACCAAATTTTGCACAGTCACCTGGTATGACCCTTACGGATATTACTGGCTATAAAACATCTGGACATCCGACCCCTTTCCCCGGATTTCAGAAAAAGTGAAAATGTGGGCATGGGTTTGTGGGTTTGTGGCTTTGTGTCTGTTCCCTATACAATTTCACACTGTTTCACCAATCTGCACCAAAATGTGCACTTTCACCTGTTAGGACCCTCCGGACATTACTGGCTACATGACATTTGGAAACCCCACCCCTTTCCCCGGATTTGAGCAAATGTGCAAATTTGGGTGTGGGTTTGTGGCTTTGCATATGTTCCCTATACAATTCCACACCCTTTTACCAATCTGCACCGCATTTTGCATAGTCGCCTGATAGGACCCTCCAGCCATTACTGACTACATGCCATTTGGACACCCCACCCCTTTCCCCGGATTTCAGCAAAAGTCTATGGGTTTGTGTGGCTTTGAGTATATTCCCTATACAATTCCCCACAGTTTCACCAATCTGCACCAAACTGTGCACAGTCACCTGTTAGGACCCTCTGGACATTACTGGCTACATAACACCTGGAACTGCACTCCTTTCCCCGGATTTCACCAAAAGTGCAAATTTGGGTGTGGGTTTGTGGCTTTGTGTATGTTCCCTATATAATTCCACACTGTTTCAATAATCTGCACCAAAATGTGCACACTCACCTGTTAGGACCCTTCAGACATTACTGCTACATGACATCTGGAAATCCTACCCTATTCCCCAGATTTCTGCAAAAGTGCAATTAATGGGTGTGGGTTTGTGCGTTTGTGGCTTTGCATATGTTCCCCATACAATTCCACACTGTTTCACCACATTTTGCGCCACATTTTGCACAGTGACCTGTTAGAGCCCTCCAGACATTACTGGCTACATGACATTTGGACACCCCACTCCTTTCCCCGAATTTCAGCAAATGTGAACATTTCTGGGTGGGTGTGTGGCTTGGCGTATGTTCCCTATTCAATTCCACATTGTTTCACCAATCTGCACCACATTTTGCAGGGTCACTTGTAAGGACCCTCCGGACATTACTGGCTACATGCCATTTGGAAACCCTACCTCTTTCCCTGGATTTCAGCAACATTCAAAATGTGTTTGTCGGTGTGTGGCTTTGGCAAAGCGTTGTTCCTTATAAAGTTCTACACCGTTTAACCAATCTGCACCACATTTTGCAGTTACCTGTACCTATGACGAAAAGAAAGCCCGGGCAATGCTGGGTATATCAACTTGTGAGAAATAAAAACAATGTATTTATTGGTATAGTTGTTTATAGTTCATTATGAACTTTTACAACTTTTACAATTATAAATTATAAATAAACTTCATATCAACAAGTTTACAATTATCACCATTAGTCAATCATTCATATTTATCACATGAAATATAAAACTTAGTTATTCAAGCTAATACATAATTCATATTTCCAAAAACTTCCATACGATTATTAGCAATTTCATTAACGTCAATGTTCGTAAAATCATAAAAGGTATATCAATACCATGTAAAAGGCTTAGTAAAAATTCTCGATATGCGTCACAACACAGAGGGACCTGTTAGGATAGGTTAAACTGCATCAATATACTCATCCCTTGGATTATCATAGGGCAGTTATGAGTTCAAATATTCATATGTGATCACATATGTGATCCCTGCCGCAATCGTACATTACCAACCTACAAATACTTGGAAATTCGATAAGGTATATTATGCTTTAATATCTCACAATTTATGATTTTGAAAAAAGACGTTCTATTTGATTATGTATATTTGGAATTAAGAAGAGGAGAATTCTGTCAAGGAAAGAATTTAAAGCATAAACGAGTCCCAAGGCACTTTTGTCAATAAACAACTGCATTTCTTTACACTACCGTATATTATTATTATTGGACAGACACAATATAAGTAGCTATATGACAAGCAACTAGATTTTGAATACAAAAAAAGAAGAATATCGCCCTAGAGGTTGGCGAATATCTGCACACATCAAATAATTAAACATAGCGGGCCTATTGGCATATTTTTTAACAAGGATACGGTGGAACTCCATGAGCCCGAGAGGATAACAAAATGATTTATGATGCCCAGATAGATAACTGCCAGTCAGCAGCAGCATTGTTTACAACAGTGACCATGAGGTAGTCAGTGCTCAGACATCCAGTATGTATGGCTGACACTTACAATGAGCACCAACAGACTTATCAGACTTCCCGTTCTGACAAATTTCATAGAACAATCAGGTAAGAGCATGCTGTAGATGATCCCATATATAATTGCATGACTGTCTTATAGCCTGGGTGTTTTTGTACCTAGGGAGCTGAAATTAAATATTGCAAACTAATGTAAAACATTGGACAGAAAAGCACATATGGGTGAGAAAATAGGTGAGGACAGGCTCCAACGCCAGGAAGCTGTCAGTAGTGGAGAGTGGTATATTATTCCTTCGTGGTGCGGTGGTGGGCTGTGACAGATAATAGGAAATGTTTTGAAATGTTTTGATTCAATACAGGTCAGATCACCAAATTACAGTTTTTGTTATATCAAAAATCCGATGAAACGGGCCACAAGCGCAAAAGATGGCTTCAATTTCACCACATCATAGAACTAGCGCTTAGGGGGTATATCGCAGACAACAGATTTGTAAGCTTCATTGAAACACAAAACATGTACAAAAAGCTGTATCTGCTGCATTTATGACAGAAAACCTTTTTAAGCATTAGTCTTGGCATATTTGTGTTTTTTTTTATTGTTCCCTGTGTTTGGGTAAGTGCCACAAACTGAATTCTGTTGTTCATACCTCACACTTTAGGATGTTATGGGGATACATTAAAAAGAAATGCAACCATATGAAAGTGAAACTGAAATTTATCATGAGATTTGTAAACTAACAGTGGTCCAGAACATGTGAAAAGTATTTTACGATCAGGCATCAATTCAAAGATTATGCATCACCACCTTTCATTAGTCCTTCACAATAGGCCGCTGCTTTCAGTTGTCTATTCCTTAAAAGAAAGAAATATAGTTCCACAAACCTGCAATGCGTGCTTTTCTATTTCAGAGATGGTGCAATCGTGTTAGGTAGATTTTCATTTGTATGCACAATCGCCTATTCATGTGAGTCACCCAGCACATTTTGCTGGACTACTGGACTACTGGATTTTCGATCTGTTTGCCTGAGTGAGTCAGAACCTTTTTCCACACTCACTCATGCTTTTATCCTATCTTTTGGGATATTGTGTATTTCTTTTTATTCCTTTTTCCTTTTTCTTGGTGTTGTACTTTCCTCCTAGTTTTATGGCATCTGTCCTTTGGCTTTTGCATCACACAGCATTCTCCGTGCAGTATTGCTGGGATCCCTGTGGGCTTCCCTTTTTATTCTCTGTTATAGGGGGATATTTTAATCCTTCCTATCTTTTCCTATTGTGAGATCGGCACTCCCCACCTTAGTATCCCCTTTCTCACTGCTCCTGTAACTTTTTGGTTACATTGACAAACTAATCTAATTGACTGATGGCAGTGGTTTTACCCCACCTACTTTTGTGCAATTCTTAATCCCAAGTCAAGGTAGCATGTCGACTTTTGGTCCTTCTTCTGCAGGGGTGGTTGGGGAGATCCTGGTTTGACTTTTGTCTTTGGAGGGATACCTTTGTGAAGCCTGCCAAGGCTCCAGTGTGCCTGTGAGGATAGGAAATGGAGAAGGACTCTGAAATTCAGCTGATGTTTGTCTTCTGCTGTGCCTGTGTGGAACCAGTTCCAACTGGGATGTTGGCTATCCTGAAAGCACAGCCCCCACCCAGAATTTAAATGGTGCATCAGTGTTCATGAGCTGCGTTCCTGCATAAGACGCCTGGATCTTGAGGCCTGGATCCGCAGGTTGAAGACAAACTGGCCCCGGTTACAGAAGAATCAATGAGGAAGAAGAGGAGAGATGTCCATAGCCACTTCCAGATTATGGGAGAAGTCTTCTGTGTAATTGCTTCTGTCCAAATCCTTCTTCCACGCATATCCCCTTTAGACAGGTAGGACCGATAAGTCTTGAAACCTGTTTTTCAAGCCATCCCACGATGAGCTGTGACCTACACAGGTTGAAAAGCAGCAATACCCGGGTACCTGTGGTCACTGTGCAGTGCATCATCGTCCGACGATCTAATCCTAAAACTTTGATAGATTCTTTTCGGACATCCAGAGGCAGGATTCCACTCCTGGATGTCCCCTCTCCAGAGTGCAGAACCGAGAAAGCGAGACCAATTGGCCAGGCGGTAATTGTTTTTCACTGCTGCTTACCAAAAGACACCAAATTATAGAACCCCAAAGAATCTTTTGCTGGAAGCCACCTCACTTGACTGCTGATGCAAGATCCACTCCAGTGTCCCTTCCTTCGTCTGCTTAACCAAGAATCCGGTGACCGGGTCGGCTGCTGCTGAATCGTGGCGATATCATGCTGCAACCTCTTCTACACTCGTAAGGTACTGTGAGACTCTTGGTAGAACTTGCCTAGAGTTGTTTTGCTGTTCCTATGTTTCTGGAGTGCTGATTTGTGTGTTTGGGAGTTTGTCCATACACGTTCACCCAGGCCTTTAAGCCTACAGGGAGACTTCTACGAAGTCCCTGGCCCTTTTTCCAAACAAAGTGTTACTTACTTGCTACAGAAGACTTCCTATGGAACTTTTGAACTTTTCTGCAGCTTGTGCCTTACCTGTTTGCACTCAAATCTGACTCTGAGATACTCATAACTAGATAGGAATGGACATCTAAAGTGTCAGGCCTCTGTGAAATAATGACAATTATTTACCTGCTTTATATTGGTTTGGCTTCACCCATTTGAACCTGAAACAGATATTCTGAAAGTTATTACAAACCTTGTACTTACTTACCTTTGAATTGCATATTACATACTGCCATTCTAACAGTACTACAAAGTGGTTTACTTACTGTGAATGATCCATTGTTTTTGCTAAGTTACTTATTGTGTGTTATAGTAGATACCTTTCTGAAGAATGACTTAACTCAGTGTATACATATAATAAACCATAATTTGTATATAACTTTAGTTTGTCAGTGTTTCTTTGGCCTATGTGTATACTCTAAGTTCTTTGTACTGCCTACAGGCCTTTCTCCCTCCCAATATAAGCCTGGCTGCTCAGCCATTGCTACAAACAAAACGTGTTTGGTTCAGGCCTATATTAAGAGTTGGATCCCTGTGTCCTACAAATGGTGGACATTTGTAAAACTCCCTAACAAATGGGTTGACAGCAGTGTCTGGTGCCAGTGAAGGAGCATTAAAGGCAAGATAACCCGTTGGGAAAGGATATGCACCAAACCTAATTTGCAAGGAGCCACAGTGTGCTGCTATCAGTACCTCAAATGAAACCTAATTACACTATGTATGATGTGAGATTTCCTAGTAGATCTGCTCATCAATGTGTCAATTACAGGCCCAGTAAGAGGAGTAGGACAATATTCTAAACATGAGGCTTGAGGGGTGGGAGCTACACATAGAAAGGAACGTGACCAGCTGTAAAGTGGAAGAGTGGTATGGTTGCTGAAAGATAAATGTAACTTCTCCTTGGGCAAGAAAAATCCTCGTACCAATCCTGCTTTGATATGATAACCGTACCTGGACTTTGAAAATGCATCTGGCATTAAACGTTGAGTGTTTTAGACTCCGCTTGGCACAATTTAACACCTGAGCATGTTAGGACTCATGATCACTATTCTTGAGGCTATAATTGGTATATAAAGACAGAACCTGTACATTTGAGTCTGCTATTGGCATATGGTGATAATGTTAGGGCATATGAAGCTATCCGTAGTATGTTGAATATGCCTGTCATAAAGTGGCAGCACCTTGATATATGAGACGGCACTGGAATATGGGGACGTACCCCTGGAGTATCTTTGCTGTGCCTTTTGGCAGTTCCAGGATACCCACTGACACATTAATGCAGTACCATACATAATATATGGTTGGTAACTAAAGTGATATTTTGAGTTCCACAGTGTATTTTTATTGTATTAATCTTGGACTTTTTGTCATTCCCAGTTTTTGTCGTAATTTCTTATTTCATTACATGTACTTTCAACCTGATAAAATCACTCCCTGTGACTTTGTTCCATTGGGATCAACCGGTTTGTGGTGTCACTTACTGTGCTGCCACTGGTTTTGTGACATTACTTCCACAACCCCAGGCATTTTGGAGAACTGATGTCCAGGAAAGGAAGGAGGGAAGGGAGCAAGGAATCAAAAAAGTATAACAGCTCAACCTGGCATCTATGCCTCCTTTGCCTCTTGTGGTAATGTGGGACTAGGAATGTGAGCTAACAAAAAAGCATCCACGCAATAACAGTGCTGTGGTATTAAAACAGATAACTGTACAATCAAGGTTTTCTAAAAAGAAATTGGAGTCTTTAATCATACTAAATTTACAAAAAGAATAATAAAATCATTAGTAAGCCACTCCTTTAAAAGAGGACACATAATATGCATGCTTTAGGATGAAAGGAGGCACTCTCAGTCTGAAGTCAGGATTAGACAGGCAATATGTCGAAGGAACCACTATCAGTATCTTTGTGTTCTCCTGGGATGGCTTGGATGGGCCAGGGTTTTTTTACACTTTCCAATGGGTCTAGTCAGCATCAAGATGATGGAATCAATCTAGTGTTCCCAATGGATTGATTCAGCCTTGAGATGGTTGAGTTGGGTTGACATGGACTAGCAATACGATAAAGTCCTGCAGCGGTGATCGTCTCGAAGTGGCAGAAGAACACACAGGCAGTGCTCAAGTGTGTTTAACGAGGTCCAGCAATGACTTGCCATTCTGCAATGGTGAACAGTTTGAAGACAGCTAGTGCACAGCCAGTTTATGGTCAAGTCTGCGCCTCAACTGCTCCAAGAGGATGACATAAGCAGTCAGTGTCAAAGGCAGTCCTGCACTGGCATGAAAATGACTTGAACGTGGTTGAGTGGGCTCAAAAGCAACTTGAGATGGAAAATAGAGCACAGAGCTGGTTCCAGCATTCTTGGTTGCTGGAGACCCAATCCGGGGTTTTCAAGGATATGGTGTCCCTTTTCTGCCATTCAAGACACTAAACTTGCTAGAGAGCACTTGCAGGGGCCATCACCTCCATTGAGCAAGATCTTTGTTACCACTGTTCAGGCAGCAGCAGGCATTGTCCAAACAAAAAATGGTCCCCTGGGATTGGCAAGGGGAAGGTCGTGCTCCTTCCTTGCAGTCTTTATCTTCACCCCTATCACATAGGAGTTTGGGCAGACTGTACCCCAATAATGTTTCAGCTAAAACCACCTTCTTCTGATGTCCAATTACCCTTCAACTACCATGTTGCTAAACTACCAGGTTGTTGTTGGGGATGTCAAAGACTCTCTCAGCATGTTTGCACTATACCTTTCAGAGATAAAATGACGAGAGTCATTTTGTATCAACAATTAAAGAAAACAGAGCTCAAACAATGTCGAAGCAAGGTGGCAAATTTCCAATATTGAAAAGGACCCCTTTACTTCTCCTCTATATTCCGCAAAATGACTCATACAAATGCAGTAGAATGGGTTTTGAATAGTAGGCATTAGTTGCAAGGGTGCACTTAGAACATCATCAGGCAATGTTTTCCGGCAAATTGGACAGACTGCACAGGACTATTTGAGGGTACACTCCTGGCCAATAAAATTGGATGAGCAAATGTCTTTGCGTCCTCTCTAGCTTCAAATTACTGAATATATAATTTGAATGGGATAGCTCCATCTTTGCATTTTAAAAGGGTGTAAGGATCAACAGTTGGTAGTAATTGGTCCCTTCATTCTTAGCTTTACTAGCCCTTTCCTAGCGACTAAGTGGGGGCTTGACTCTCTTCTCAAGGGGTGATCAGATTTCTCTGGGCTTCTTCTATTAAGATGTCTGTTCACTGGGCCTGTGAACATTCCAACAACTCAGGGCCTGGGGTTACCAATGGGTATGGATCTTCCTTCTGAATATGCATCTTTTGACCAAAATGCACTTCAGTCCTCCCAGTGTCATCGAGGTCAGTCACCTCCTCAATATTCGGTACCAGACTTTTCCCACAAACCATTTAGGCTATGCTTTGTGCAGATTTTATGATGTAGACAACATTACCTAAATTGAAAAGGAGCACCTCTGCATTCCCCATCAAATACTCCTGCTCGAGTGAGTGTTTGTGAGGTAGACCAGGTTTGGGGGCAATCTGACCAAGTGTGCCTCCGATTTCCCCACACGTAGACCAGACTTAACTAGAGTCTTACTTCTGGGTGGACCACCACCTCCTCATCGCTGTATAGGACACATCCTGTGCCCTTTGTGTGGCCCTTGTAGGTAAACGGGCAGTGCTTGCAATGCAGACTATCCTTAACATTTCCTGGTCAGTGGGTGACCCTGCATCGAGGTCGAAACAACCCCATGATATCATCAAATGTCACTCATGGCCTTAAATATACCCAGACTCTAGAGGATGTTCAAGGGTTTTTATTTTTCATAACTCAAATGAGGTGGAGCTTTATGAAATGTGAATAAAATATGACGCACTAATGGCTGCCACTCTCTTGCATCTCGCCTTCCCTATTCCCAAGGTTGGCAACTAGAGATAAATAACACCTTCTATCTATAACTCTGACTAGAGTGATGACCTGAAGGCCTCAGCCTTTTCTATTTACTCCCACTGGGATTTTTCTAGGGAGGGGAAAACCTATTAAAACATGTCCATGGTGTATCTGGTACTCAATTTGGTGCCTTCACTGCCAAGCATTACAGCTCAAAGATAAGATCATTTTTCAACCGTGGGAATATCTTTCTGCTGATGTATAAATATATATTTTTTGCCATTTTGAATCTGGGATAAGAACCCAGCCCCTAGACTCACAAGTGTAGAGTATGTTTGCAACAGTAATTCTTGTGAACAATCTAGCATGGCTAATAACCGGTTCCAGAAAAGCCAGCCTTTCAACTTCTCAAAGGGTATGTGTGCCTCTTCGTCCCAGC
Source organism: Ambystoma mexicanum (assembly GCF_040938575.1). NCBI lineage: Eukaryota > Metazoa > Chordata > Amphibia > Caudata > Ambystomatidae > Ambystoma > Ambystoma mexicanum. The sequence goes on along the minus strand of NC_090931.1, from coordinate 487,461,985 downwards.
AAATGGGGTTAAGATGGGTTTTATGAGTTTATGTGTTAATGGTGTACTTGTTCAGAGAACGTTGGGATCAACCTTCCACAGTATCGCAGCAGTCCAGTTTTGTTTGTGGTGAGGGGGACACTTGGTAGCTTCAACCTTTGATGTGGCAGCAGCAACCCATTCCCAACCTGGAACCCAAGGTATTTCATTGAAGTCTGTGCCAAGTGGTATTTAGCGTTAATAGCCATGAGTGTCATGACCCACAGAACACGCCCCTTCTGGACTTCCTGGTCCTTATCGCGGCGGGGCTTGCATTCATTGTTTCCCCCAACATGGCCGTATCACATGACACGCCTCGCAGCAGCCTTCACGGAGGACGTAGTACGTCCCATAAATATGCCATGCCCCTGCGGCCCCGCGCGTCTCAACGCTATCAACAGGTAGTGACTAGACGTGTACTTCACAGCTTGGCGAACCCTTCTGTTATCCAAGTTCCTGGACCCTTATTCCCACTCCTTCCACCCTCTCCTTTCCAGCCTGTTCCTGGAATCTACGTATCCTTGCGACCGCTTCTTCCTTCCTGGACGTCCTGAACCCGCGAGTATCCTGGAACGCTGAACGCATGCTGGAGTCGGAAGAGACTCGTGCCGGCCTGTACAAAACCTGATCCGCCCGCAAGAAGAATCTTCCCGCGTATCCCTGCAAGAAGCAATCTCAGGTGAGACGGGGGGAGATTCACGACAGTTTGAGGTGCCGAACGACCGATATTGAAACTGATATGGAAAAGGCCGTCCAGGATCTCATGCGTGGCATGCAAGAACTAACAACCGAGGTGCAGAACTTAAAAGCGGAGAATGCCGCATTAAAGCAACTTGTTTTGTCTCACGATTCCGCTACAAAAGAGAGTGTGTTACTGGGTGGTGTCGTAGACAAGTATGATGGGTCTGCAAAATCCCTTTGTGGATTCCTGGACTCGTGTTTGGTGCATTTTACCTTTAAGCCCTATTATTTTTCAACTTCCAGGCAAAGGTGGGCTTTATAATCTCGCACCTCCCAGGAAATGCATTGACTTGGGCTACTCCCTTAGTCAATTCTGGAAATGCCCTCCTAGATGATTATGAGGGATTCATACAGGCTCTCAAAACCATGTTCAACCGCCCAGAACAGGTTTATAGTGCCCAGGAACGCCTACTTGACTTTCGGCAAGGATCCCAGGACATGCTTACGTATGTCAGAAGATACAAACAATTGGCCAAGGAAGCAGACTGGTCCTCAGAAGCAAGTTTCACTCTCTTCCGTAGGGGCCTAAACGAGTATATAAACGATGAATTAGCCAGAGTGGCTCGTCCTAGCTCATTCCAGGCTCTTATGGATTTAGCCATGCAGATAGACTTTCGTATCCAGGAAAGAAAGACAGAGAGAAAAAAAACCAAGATGCCCTTCCAGAAAAGTTCTCTTGAGACTTCAGTAAAAACTGCTCCTGTTCCAACCCCTGACACTGACCCAGAACACATGCAAATAGGAGCCTTCCGTGGACCCATTTCCCCACAAGAAAGGATGAGAAGGATCCACACAGGCTTGTGCATGTATTGTGCATCGGATAAACACCTGGTTAGAGAATGTCCTCTAACCCCTCCACGGCGTTCGGGAAACGCCAGCTCGCGATCCTAGATGGAGCGAGGTGTCGGGAGAGAGATGTTTGCTCCACATCTATTCCATCCTTGAACTCTCCTGGACAGAACAACCTAGTGGTTCTACAAGCCTTCTTATCGTTATCAAAGAAGGAGACCCACCCCATCCTGGCCTTGGTGGATTGTGGGGCTATGGGAGTATTCATTGATCAAGATTGGGTCTTCAAGTACCACATTCCATATGAAGCCCTTATGCAACCTGTGGAGGCAATTGATGAAAGACCCCTCAGTTCAGGACCCAAAGTCTTGCAGACAAAGGAAATACAACTTTCAATAAACCATCACCAGGAATTGATCAAGTTTGATATTATCAAATCAGCCCACTACCCCATGGTACTAGGCATGTCCTGGTTGCAGAAACACAATCCATACATCAATTGGACAACAGGATCCTTGTTTCTTGGTTCAGAGTATTGTCTGTCTCATTGTTTATCCCCGGAACCCTCCTCGATATCATCTGAAAGTAATCCAGCAGATCAACAAGAGGCACTCATGGTTTCCAATATCATTCCGGTCCCAAAGGCCTATCAAAGTTATGCTGATATGTTTTCAACTGCCATAATTCAGATTCTACCCCCTCGCAGACCTGAAGACTGCGCCATAGACACAGAGCCTTCAGCAGTGATTCCCTTTGGGAGGATGTTTATCCTATCCGAACCTGAAAAAAGGCCCTCAGAGAATACTTGGATACCAACCTTGAAAATGGCACCATAAAACCATTGAAATACCCAGCTGGAGCCTCGCTGTTCTTTGTTCCCAAGAAGGTCACTGTTAGGAAAGATTTCGTAATTTTAGGTAATTTTCCTTCCATGTGGCAACCCCTAAACTTTTTGCTGTTGTTTTTCACCTTGTTCTTGACTTTGCCAGAGAAGTGCAGCCTTCTGCCGCACTCCTCTGGGCTTTCGCTCCTTTCTTACGGGGAAACTGACATGCCCTTAAGACAGTCAGTACCGGGGAACGCTGTTTCCCGTAGTTTCTTTTATCATGTTGCGGCTTTCGTGCAACATGACACAAGAGGGCACTGTAAGCTAAGTTACAGCTCTCTTGGGTCTCTAGCCTTCTACAGGCCCTAGATACTCGTTTCGGATTGTATCTGATCGGTGCAAGTGATTCAGGGACAGGAATGGTGGCAGCGATCGTTTCTTGTGTTTTGAGCTCCTTTTGGCGTTCTAAGCGCGTTTCTCGCGCTTAACCCAAAATGGTGGCCTGGCTCCCAAAATGGCCAGACCACGAGGCTCCTTTGTCCTGTCCGCTGACCGTCTTGCTCCCTTCACCTTCCCCAGGTCGAGCCGACCCGGGGCCTTCCTTATTTGGGCATGTACTTTCCCGCGAAACACGGATGCTTTTGCGGGCTTCTACATGTATTGTGTGTGCCTCCAGGATGTGGGCTGGGATGTCTGGTCCCAATACACATCCTGGGTGCCAGAGAGTCTAGGGTGGTTTGAATGCCTGGGACCACCGTGGTCCGTGATTGGTCCACGAATGGTGTGAGTGTTGATGAGCGGATCTCCCATTGGGTCCCCTCCGTTTTGGCGCGAAGGGAACCGTGGATAAGAGGGGGCTGGAAACACCACTACCATGTCGATCTCCTGAGTTCTCACGAACGAAGGAATACAGGAGCCAAGTATCCTGCAACCACGAGGCTGGACCGAGGAATCGCTGGTGACCCGCTGAAGGACTTCTCCTCTGCACTGCTGTCGCCTTGTGAAACCCTTTTCACCTTTGATCGAACCAGAAGGCCTGTACTGGTACTTCGACCCTTGGAATAGCGGGAACAGCTATTCTCGGCATCTTCACCATCTCCTGCCAGTAAGCCTTCATAAGCGTCTCTGGGCCATCCAGTAGACTGACCAGCTTACACGGGAGTCTTGCTCTGTAACCGCGGCCAGGTTGTGTAGTATTTCGAGTCCTTGTCACTCTCACACGCTTCGTACACTTGGCGTTCCCAGGTCTGAAGTGAGTAGTGTACATTTGGCTCAGATACACACGGCCGCTCCATTGCCCTGCTGTGGTAACAAACTGTGCGGGTTTCTTCGATTGGGACGTCTTTTTACTCAACACGACGACGAGGCGTTCCCTGCTCTTCTGAACCTGCCAGCTGCTGAAACTGACGCGGAGAAGCCTGGGTCTGCTTGCATCGGGGACCGGTGAGTAGCATAGCTAGGATCTGGTCGGCCTCCTGCAGGAGCCCATTGCTTTTCCCCGCTGTGTCAAACAGCACCCTTTTCCGTACTCGCGCTCTGCTTCTGCCCACTGTGGAGGCTGCGCTTGAGTCGCCGAACTTGTTCTTCTTCTTTTGTGCACTAAACTGAACTGCCTGATTTCCCTCGAAGAGCTTCTCCTTTTGCCCGTTGGCACCAGCGCGTGCAGGTACTTTTGAGCACAAGGCTCCACTCTTCGCAGGGCTCGCACTTCCATCTAGTTAGGTGCCTCTGAAGGCGAACTGGGTCTAAGCATTATTTCGCGCTGCCTGTTTTCCTTCCCTTTTAGGTGGACTACACATTTCGTGCATCTAACGCTTGAGACTAGTTGTATTTGTATATATATTGTATTGGTATGGTATGTGTTGGTTTACTATTGTTATATTGTGATTTTCTCGCTACGGTCATTGTTTTAAAGGCCTTGGAATAAATGTGTATATATTTTTTATAACACCTGTTTGGAGTAGTTTGTAAGTGTTCTTGCTTTGTGTGCTCATTGCGGGCTTTCAGTCACCCTCACCCCTCTTGAGACCTAGTCTTGACCGCCGCGATCGCTACCTTGTTTGGTCTGGCTCGTCCAGAGGTTACCCTGTTCCAAGTAATTAGGTTGGCCTTCTGAACTTCTGCGCCACCAGGACAGAGTTCAGAAATCCGTCTTAACAGTCACCAAGGAACTTAGACCTTGCCTCGATTATTGTGGATTAAATCAATGCACCCTCAAGGACCGCTAACCCTTACCCTTGATCTCGGATATCCTGGAAGCGGTGAGAGGTGCTGTAATCTTCACGAAACTGGATCACAGGGGTGCCTATCATCTGATTCATATCAAGGAAGGAGACGAATGGAAAACAGCCTTTAGAACACCTTTTGGACACTTTGAATATCAGGTAATGCCCTTTGGACTTGCTAATGCCCCTGCAGTCTTTCAACGATTCATGGATAGGGTGTTTTCTGACATGCTGTTTCTCTTCGTCATCGTCTACCTGGACGATATCTTGATTTACTCCAAGGACCTTTTAAAGCATGAAGAGCATGTATAGGCAGTCTTACAAAGACTACGTGAACACAGACTCCTAGCCAAACCTGAGAAATGCCTGTTTCACGTTACTTCTGTTCATTATCTAGAATTTGTCCTTAGTCCAGAAGGAATTGGTATAGATCATTTGAAGGTAAAGGCCATGCTATCTTGGCCGGCTGCCACTTCTGTGAAACAAGTTCAATCCTTCCTGGGGCTTGCCAATTTCTATCGAAAGTTCATACCCTCCTTTTCTGAGATTGTTCAACCGATCATCGCTCTCTTGAAGAAAGACACTCCCTTTCTCTGGTCTGCACCTCAAGACAAGGCATTCCAACGCCTAAAGACAGAGTTTACTCAAGCCCCCATCCTAGCCCAAACCGACATTAATCGCCCATTCCTAGTGGAGATGGATGCCTCTAACTACGCCATAGGAGCAGTCTTGAAGCAAGAATTTGAGGACAAGTTGGAACACCCCATTGCTTACCTTTCACGAACCCTGACTCCCAGTGAGACACATTATTCCGTCTTGGAAAAGGAACTGTTAGCCATCCGCCAAGCCTTCACAGAATGGCGACATCTACTCCTGGGAGCTAGACATCCAGTCCAGGTTCGCACGGACCATCGAAACCTTCAAGTTCTACAATCCTTGGAGTGTAGGAACAGTCATCAGGCCGTTGGGCCTTCTTCTTTGCCCAGTACCAGTTCCACATCAGTCATGTTCCTGGATCACAAAACATAATTGCTGACGCCTTATCTCGACATCCTGATTACGAAACTATTGAAGATCAGGCCTATCCCAAGATGTTTCCCCACACGATTTTTGTAGCTCAAGCAGTCAGTCTTTTGGAAGAAGTCCGGATGCAAACCCAATCCTCTGAGCTCTGGAACGATATTTCAAGGAAGAATCCATGGAATCTGAGAACCAAGGACAGATATTTGTTCAAAGATAATGCTCTAGTCATTCCCACACAGAAACTACAACAAAGGATAATAAACCTCTGCCACGATACCCTCCACTCCGGACATCGTGGCATCACTGACACTCTACGTCTTATACAAAGACAATTTTGGTGGCCTAGAATGAAGACTGATGTACAACTGTACATCCGAGCCTGCTCTATCTGCAGTCAAAACAAACACGATAACAAGAGACCGGCGGGTCTCCTACTGCAACCTACACTACCGACAAGGCCCATGGGAATTCATCGCTACAGACTTCATTGTGGAATTACCACCTTCCAGGGAATACACGACCATCATGGTCACCATTGACTTGTTCACTCATATGGCTCATTTTATACCCCTGTACAAACTACCATCCTCATCAGAACTCGCTGGTATCTTCCTGGAACACATTTTCCGCCTTCATGGACTTCCTTCCAAGATCATATCAGACCGAGGACCTCAATACGCCTCACAATTCTGGAAATATCTCCGTCGCATTCTAGGAATCCAACGTGCTCTTTCATCAGGTTATCACCCACAAACTAACGGAGCTACGGAACGTGTAAATCAGACCCTAGAACAATACCTTTGTTGTTTCGCCACCAAGGTGCAGGATGATTGGTCGCTCCTTATACCTGTGGCTGAATTCGCCTACAACAATTCCGATCCACTCAGCAGTCAAGACCAGCCCCTTCTAATGCAGTCAAGGATTCCACCCGTCAGTTTTACCTTCTGTTCTTCCACATCCTACACCAGTACCTACCGTCGACTCCTGAATCAAAACTCTCATCAACATACACAAGGAAGCCAAAGAGCATTTAGAAAAGGCCCAAACATACACTAAGCGTTATGCGGATTCCAAGAGAAGACCAGGGCCTTCTTATTCAGTCGGTGATCAAGTCTGGTTGTCCTCAAAACTACTACCATGACATTTATGACCAAACAAATTGGCCCCCCTGGTACTATGGGCCATTTTCCATAAAAGAAGTCATCAACCCAGTCTCATTCCGGCTCAAGCTACCAGACTCCTGGAAGAAAATTCACCCCGTTTTTCACTCTTGTTTATTGCAACCCTACATCCGATCCTCCCAGAAATCCTGCAGACCCAGTCCCGTGGTTGTGGACGACCAACTGGAATATGAAGCATCCAGAATATGCAATTCCAGGTATAAACGGGGTCAACTTCAATACCTGGTTGAGTGGAAAGGATATCCTCCTAGTGAAAGAACCCGGGAACCACTTTCTAACCTGAACATCGCTCAATTGCTCCGAAGATATCATCTCATACACCCGGGCAAACCTGGTGGAACAGGTTTTCGGAGGAGGCATTCTGTCATGACCCACAGAACGCGTCCCTTCTGGACTTCCTGGTCCTTATTGCGGCGGGGCTTGCATTAATTGTTTCTCCCAACATGGCCGTATCACGTGACACACCTCGCACCAGCCTTCACGGTGGATGTAGTACGTCCCATAAATATGCCACGCCCCCGCGGCCCCGCGCGTCTCAACGCTATCAACAGGTAGTGACTAGACGTGTACTTCGCAGCTTGGCAAACCATTCTGTTATCCAAGTTCCTGGACCCTTATTCCCACTCCTTCCACCCTCTCCTTTCCACCCTGTTCCTGGAATCCACGTATCCTTGCGACCGCTTCTTCCTTCCTGGACGTCCTGAACCAGCGAGTATCCTGGAACGCTGAACGCACGCTGGAGTCGGAAGAGACTCGTGCCGGCCGGTACAAAATCTGATCGGCCCGCAAGAAGAATCTTCCCGCGGATCCCTCCAAGAAGCGATCTCAGGTGAGACAGGGGGAGATTCACGACAATGAGGTTGGCTTTTCTCACATGGTGACTGACAAAAGAGAGGTGTTATAAGTGGTCTGCCGATGTCCTGCTCTACCTGACTATTTAGATCTAGGGTTGAGATGCATTTGGAATCTCTCAAAGTTTCAACCAACTCATCTCTGTCGAAATGGGATATGTATTGAATTTTGAAATCTCATTCAGCCTTCAAAAGTCTATGCAGAAACACCAGCTGTTGACAGGTTTCCACTTGAGCATGATCAGGGAGAACAATTCGCTATAAGATCTCTCATTAACTCAAAGACCTAGAGGTTTTTTCAGACCCTCCATGATGATCTTCTTCCTTCCCTCTGGTAGTTGGTAAGGCGTCAACTGAATCACTCTCTTAGGTGGGGTCTAAATTTTAGGAACAACACCCCCTCACCATTCCTGGTTTAGGGGTGAACACATTGGTATAGGCTTCCAGAAATTTCACCAAATGCTTGTGGCTAGATCGGGTAGACCTGGAAAAATGGTTACTCCATGGAAGTGAACTTGAAAGGGAGTTTCCTGGGTTTTATTGTCATCACGTGTTAGCAGGAGCAGGTTGCTATTCTCTTGCTGGGCCTTTAACTTGGTAATGTGGTACAACTGGGATGGGTTCAGTGCTTAATTTGTGACGTGTTTGCCAGTGGGCAACACCGGCACTCTTTTTTTGGGCACCAAACTAATTGATGCAGTGGGCAGGGCACGTGTAATTGTTTTGTTTGTTTGTGACTTTTGAGTTCTAAATCTATCTTGTGCTCTGCTTGCAGTTGCAGGCCAAGCCATGGCTGGCTGGGCCTGAGATTACAGCAGTGAAACAAACAGCCAATGAAAACTAACATTCTGTCGTTACTATGTAGTATTTGATCAATTCTGTATAGTAACACAGAATGTACAGATTCCACTGGCTGTTCTTCTGAGCCAATGATATTACGTGTGGGGATGGGTCACTTGGGTGTTGTTGTTGGGCAGCACAGCGCCACCTTCACAAGTTACTTGTTAGGGCGTGGCACTTTGCAAGAGGACTGGAGAGAGCCTGCCTGCCTAAGCTAGGCCAGCCACGTGTGGTGCGGCCTCCTTGCTTCCATTACCCGGGCCTGCTTATTTTTCATTTCTGTGGCTGCCCAGGCCCACCCCAACCTCTCTCTCGACAGGAGACTCAGGCCTGACTCCAAAGCAAGTAAGTGATGCTTGTTTCAGGGTTCCGGCGCGGCCCCCATGGTGTCCTGTGCTGCTGTCATAACCAATAAGGTTTTGTAACTTTTGTTAAGATTCCAGATTCCCGGGAAACTGGAATCTTAACAAAAGTTACAAAACCTTATCTTTTGTTAAGATTACAGCTTTGCGATCGCGATTGCAAAATTGGGAGTGTGTGGATTGGAATTTGGGACATGACGCACCGCGGCCTGGCCTGGAAGTTGGGGCATGTCTGTTTTAGTTTTGGGGACTGGCACTGGCGCACACAAGCCCTCGGGAGCTGCAGAAATGGGCACCGACCGACCCCACCCATGCAAGGGTAAGGCCTTGTGTTGCTTTCTAAAATTACCCATCTGTTGTTGTTTATCCCACGTGACCTTATGGTGAGCAGTGACTCTCAAGGCCATCATGATTGAATGCAACGCTCTGGGAATGGATATATATATTCGTATTTCTCTGGTGACATTAATGTGGACGGGCTTTGGTGTCCAAAGCTGGCGCTGTTAGCATACACTCTCTGCATTACTTACCGACCATAGTTAGGGCAAATAATCTTTTGAGTAGTGCACTGTTTAATATTTGAATGCCCATTTGCTGGACAGAGTGCTTGCCATCTTTATGGCTGACTGGGCTTTCAACGACTTTTGTTGGAGGAAGTGATTTGATTTGGTCCTAGCTAAACCAAAATGTCTTGCAGACCGGTGCTCCATTCATAACTAAGTGTATCAGCATGCAGAACACTTCTAAATGCGCTTGGCACATGCCTCCTGGGAGGTGGAGTGAGTTGTACCATCTGTTGAGAGGTTATGTGTGTCGTGTGCATTATTAAAGGACCCATCAACTTCAATGCATTTATTTCACGGATGGTTTCAGGGGTTTGGCTGGAAACATCTCCACCCTCCCATTATCTAAAGAGTTGGCATTTCTTTGCATTGTGGCACCTTTGTTTACCCTCTGATTTTACATACAGCCTACTAAGGAATATATAATATATATTTTAGCAGCATTCAAACCAGTGCCCCACCGAACAATGCAACGGGGCAGTATGAATGTTTTTAAAACCATAAAAAACGCCGGAGGTTTGTGATGAATCTCCAAACCTAAGTGAGTTTATGACACAACTTATTTTATTGTGCGTCTTAAAGCGCTAAAAATAAAGTGGGGAAATAGATATTTTGCCTTTTGCAGCTTATAGTCTTCCATTCAGGATGTGGAAAATAAAGGCACACTGATATTATTTTGGCCCTGCTATAAGGATTTACATGTTGGCATGAAGAATTTATGCAATTTGTGTATTTTGCAAGCATTATTGTAGGTCTTGTTGACATCCAAAACGTATATATTTGTTCCGTGTTAAGCATGGAGGAAGGTGGCTGTTCCCAAATTCCAGAGTGGGTTAAAAAGAATCCCTTCATCGCTGTTCAGCATAAGTATGTGATCCCGGGCAAATAATGTAATCTTACCCTGACTTTGACTGCAAAAACTGGAGTGCTTATATTATAAGGGATTACCTTTACACTCTTAAGTTACATTAGGACAGTTTTAATAAGTGTAGGGAGGGACACATTGGTGTACCCTGGTCCTCCTCTGCTACTGGCTCCAATACGGTCACATCGAACTGCATTCTTGCTGCACTGACCCCCCTCCCCCAGTCTTGGAGTCATAACACCTGATTTGACAGGCAGACACAGTATCACCAGCCAGTCAGTGCACCACAGATTCTAGTATGTATAGCGGACTAACTGTGGTTGAGAACCAACATTACATTTATTCCCCTGTTGCTCGCAGCCACTGAAGTTGCTTGGGCCGTCCAGAGTACTGCCCCAGACTCTGAAATGTCCTGTTATGCTATGATATGATATTGAGTCTTTCATTGCACACCATCTGCCTTGTTCACACTTTCTAAGCCTTCAGGATGTGCAAGAAGTGGGTGCTTTCAGACTTGAAGGAGAGAGTTAACTGATTGTAATATTGAAGCTGCACTAGAGTAGTCTCATTGCAATGACTAAAGAAGTTAGATGTCCCTACACCGGTAAGTTTGCCACTCTTCCACCGTCTCTGATGTTAGCGCTTCTCCCAACAAATGGATAGTTAGCCGCCCCTCCCCCTAAATGTTGGCCTAGGTTCACCCGTGGATGTGCGGACTTGCTTTTTGTTAAGCATAGAGGTGAGAGAAGCCTTTCCCCGAAACTGGCGGTGTTAATGTTTTACTACTCCTCAACCCATGTGTCCCTTCCCCATCCATCCCACTACTAGCCAGTGCCAGCAGTTGCTGCAGTGGCAAACATGTGACATAGATCAGTAGCAGTGTGATGGCCTGGTGGTGGTCTGATCTAGGTCTAGCACTGAAATAGTCCGGGCGGCCTGTTTCCGGATGGCGCCCGCCGGCCAAGGGGCCAAGATTGTTTGGGCCCTGGCACTTCTTTTTTTTACAAATTAAGCACTAGATGGCTTCCTACTGCAGCTTGCTGAACTTTATACGTTAGACTAGACACAACCTCAGTGAAGCTATATGGTCCATGTTTGTTTGTTTGTTTGTTTGGTTGTTTGTTTGTTTTATTGATTTATAAAGCGCACCACACCCTAGGGTATCTGGGCGCATAAAAAGACAGCTTAGAATCACAATAGGTACATACAAATGTAGGGCAGAACAAAATGAAGCAACATAGAATAAAACTGTGAACATGCATGTACATGTCATCTGGCCAGCAATTTGTTTTGGGTGGCGGGTATAAGAACCACTACTTTGTCACCTACCTGGACGTTTTGTAACTTCACTTCTTTGTTATGGGCCTTACCTTGGTGAATCTGTGCATCTTGAAGGTGATTTCCTACCACGTTTTGACCCAACTACATGTAGTCCCTGGTTTTCGGGATCATGGGGGGGCCACTTGTGTTTCGGCTATAGGGCTCTTTCTATTCTAACCTCAAGATATCCAGCACATCACAGGGGTTCCTGCTATACACCGGTTCAAAAGGGGAAAACTCAGTGGATGCCTGTGTGCCTGTGGTGTCTTTCACACAGCAAAGAGAGCCCACAGTATTATATCATTGCAGTTATTCCTGTCCTGGGCCTCTACTTTTCTCAGGATTCATTTGAGCATTTGATTGAACCTCTCAACCACTTAATCCATCTGGGGACGGTATACTGACTACTTAAGGTTTTAATATTTATGAGAGCATTAATTCCTCCCATTAATCTGGACATGAAGCTGCTGCCCTGGTCTGTTAATATAACCTTGGGAGATCCAAGTCGAGTAAAAGTACTGGTGGTATAAGTCATAATAACAAGGATGTACTTACTCAGTGCCCTGGCGAGCTCCAAGGATCTATCAATTGCCATACCAATGCGGTAGAATGGGATTTCACTAATGAGCAATGGTTGTATGGGTGTTCTTGGAACATCATCAGGCAATATATTCTGGCAAATGGGACAGGTGGTGCAAAATCATTTGAGGGTCACTCCTGACCAACACAATTGGGTGAGCACATTTTATCTCTAGCCCCAAATGTCAAAATGTAAGATATGAATATGATATCTCCATCACTGCACTTTGAAAGGGTTTAGGCACCATTAGTTGATAGTAATTGGTCCCATCCCTCCTTCGATTTACATTGACTTGTTATAGGAGCCCTAACCTGGTGACAAGGTCAGGGGCCGGGGGTCTTCAGGATTCGACTCTCATCTTTGGTGACCGGATTGCTCTGGGCTTGTTCCAGTAAGGAGTCTGTTTGCTGGGCCTCTGAAAATTCCAATGAGACAGTGACTGGGGCTCCCAATAGGGATGAAATGTCCCTCTGAGTTTCCATCATTTGCCCAAACCCCATTTGGCCCTCCCAGTGTCATCAAGGTCTTTCACCTCCCCAATGTCTGTGACCAGAACTTTCTCACACACTGGTTAGGCTATGTGTTGCCTAGGTTTTATGATATAGACAACATTTCCCAAATTGAAAAGAACCACCTTTAATTTGCCCCTATATTTCCCATCAATGACTCCTGTCCTACATCCAGGGAGTGTTTGTGTATCTAAACCGGACCTGACAGCGATCCAACCATACTTGTGTAGGCCAGACTTAACCTTACTTCTAGGTGGGACCACTACCTCCTTGTCTCCCTTATACATTATACAATATACCTTCAGTGGCCCTTGCTGTGGTCAGTGTAGCTAAACTGGCAGTCTTTGTGATGCAGACTAGCCTTAACATTTAACTGGGCTGTAGGTGACCTCTGTATCAGGGTCTAAACTAACCCATGATTATACCACATATCACAGATGGCCTAAAGAATACCCTCTAGAGGATGGTTCAAGGCTTCCCTTGGCCCAGGTTTCTCTATTCCCATGGTTAGCAACATGAGACCAGTAACACCTACTATCCACAACTCTGACTAGAGTAATGGCCTAAAAGCCTTAGCCTTTTCTATTTACTCCCACTTGGATTGTCCTAGTGTAAAACATATTAAAAAGGTTCCATAGGATGTCTGCTACTCAATACGATTTGGTGCCTTTACAAATGCCCAGTTCCTTGAACTCGAGACTTCTATGCTCTTGCGCTCCTATCCCTGATGTTCTATTCCTCACTCTTCCCCTCTTAGCTATTCCACTCCCTGTTTCATTCAATGTCCTCTTCCTTTATACGCCACCCTTCTGTCCCTTTCCCTTTGATGGTCACACAAACTCCTACTTACTCTGTAGAAAGGGTAGGAGAGTGGAGAATTGATGGGGGAAGAGATCATGTCTACCCTTTTCTCCACTCCCACTCTCCTCCCTCTTACATTCACCCCTTTCACTCTCTCATACACACACCCTACTCACTGCACTCACCTGTTCTACTACTCTTTCTCTAACCTTTACTCACACCTTCCAACAACCAGTCACTTACTCTTATACACAGTTACCACCTGCTCTCACAACCACTACCTCACCTGTAACAATTAATTCCACAGTCTCCTCCTTTCTTTGTTCCACCATTATTACTATGCCAGATCTATTGATCCACCTTCTCTTCACCTGATTCCACCCAAACAACCCACACTTTTATAGCGCTCTCTTCATAGAGCTGACTCAGTCAGTTAAGTTTATTCAGATATAAAATAAACATCCATCAAATGCACACAAAGCATAACATAAAAAATAAATCACCAAAATATAAAATGTGGATAAATCAATCACCAGAACAAATTGATTATTTCTCGAGAAAAACCTTTTTAGATTAATAAATCATCAATACGTTTATTCGGAAACAAATTTCCATAAACAACAATGCAAGATAAAAATAAAATACAAAATACATGACATAAAAGTAAAAACACATTAGATAAAATGACAGAGTTTTAAAAGTGCGTGTGTGTATGCTGATTAATATCCTCCGAGGGGATGCCTGAGTAATCGTTAGATTATCAATGTTCAGTCAAATTTTTGAGAAAGGATTTTAGTTCTCCGATGCCAGGCCTTTCTCAAGTAGTTCACCTAGCCCCAAGCTACAGGCAATGTGGCAGCTGAGAGTAGATAGCAAAGGGCCGGCCTGGTTTGAGACATTCCAGTGGACCTCAGTAATGGCAAGAGTGTTTTCCTCCTTAAATCCATGTATGTTGGGCAAAACAGCACAAAATGCAAAAGGTCCTCCACAGGGCACTAACAGCAAGGACAGGCTTGAGATTGAGCATTGTGAGAGCAGTTTTTAGTTCGGGTCCCCACCCATAGACAGTCAAATCGCGCTCTTGTAAGTGCCCAACGGTCATAAGGTTTATTACTATATAATAAATACGGTGAATAGTATCTGCAATGGTTAAAGCAACATGCCTTCTATTTGCACAAAGGCCTAATGCAGAGGACTCTCTGTTTGTCTCAAGAATGGATTTAAACAATTGCATGTGGGCTCTCACGAAACACAGAGTCAGAAAGGCTGGAGGACAGATAAGGCTAGCACAGTTTAACTGACTCACACATTTCTGAATGTAAATAAGCCACAGTATTTTCTTTGCAGCCAGACTTTTTGCCAGTGCTGTTATGATTTTGTGTGAAAGAACGGCTTTCTGGTTTGACCATAATGCCAGCCAATGCTCAAGGGCGGCTAATAACCATTCACCACCAATGTGAGGGCACCCAAGTTCCAAATAGGTGCCATGGTTTGGCGCTGACTGTGGTAGCCCAAGTATTTTTTTAGAAAAATATTCTCAACTTTTTCGATACTTGGAATCTTTTCAATGCCCCACAGCGCGGCCCCATAGTTAGTGGCTGTTTTGGTTTGTGCCCGGTAGACTTCAAGAATTATCTTGAGCGGATTCCCTAGACAGTCATTTTGAAAACGGTACAAACCCCCCAATGCCTGTCTCATCCTCGTACATTGTTTGTCCACATGACCAAACACTCGCCAGTTCTCAGTAAAGCAAATTCCCGAGTATACAAAACTAGTAACCCTGGGAATGGGTTCTCCACCGCTCAGTATCCTCCGCATCTTGAGGTGTCTGACACCTTTGCTCCTGCAAGCCATAACTTCTGATTTTTTGGAGTTCAGCGAAAGTTTGTGAGTGGCCATAAATTCAGTGTAAACATCCACCAGGCGTTGTAAGGCTATGGGGGTACGCGCTATGATAACCATGTCATCAGCATAGCCTAGGACAGGTAGGGGTACACCTCCTATCCTAATATAGTCAGCATTAGAATTAACAAGGGCCTGGTATACACCATTTATATACAAAGCAAAAAGTACCGGTGCCAAAACGCAACCCAGGCGAACACCCAAGAAGTTCTTGAAAAAAGCTGTACACTGTCCCTGGTCACGAAATCTCACACAGGCTGATGTATTTTCATGGATTATTTGGAGCACCTTAATCGGATCCTCTGGACAGCCCATTGACCTGAGCACGGCCAAGAGCACCGCCCTATCCACTTTGTCAAATGCGGTGCTCGGGTCCATGAAAGCCAAATATAGTGGCTCACCCCTGAAATAGATTGATGAAGCACCCACCAAGTATAGATTCAGAGCCTGGTCCCTAGTTCCCAGGCCGGGGTGGAAACCATATTGGGTCTCTGTAAGTACCCCGATTCAGAGATCCATTGTTCAAGCCGTGCCAAAACTGCCATACCAAAAATATCGAATGAGGTGTCCAAGAGGGAGATCGGACGATAGGAAAGAGGGCTATCAGGGTCGCCCTTCTTAAAAATGGGAAAAATTATGGCCTGTCCCCATGTTGCCAGGATAGGTGCCCAGTTCTAAATATGCATTATTGGTTAGTAATGGAGCCCACAAGTCCACCTCATTGCAGAAAATGTCAGCTGGAATGGCATATGGTCCGCGAGCACGATTGGGGAGTTGCTTACTTATAGCCAACTCTACCTCTTTAATTGTAAAACGCAAGGGAGAGCCACGAGGACCGTCATAGCTAGGAGATGGAAGAGCTTTATATAAGGTGATAATATGGCCAGACCAAGCCAGGGCGCTTACTGTATTCTCTTTGCATGTTTTCAGTCTTTTGTGGGGGGGCCCATTAGCCACAAATTCCCCAAATTTTTGAGAATCTTGTGACTGTACAGCCTGAAGAAGTTCCTCCCAGGCTTGCTCATCTAGGTAGGACTTCCTTTTAACAAGGGCGTGTTTGTAATCCGCCCGAGCGGCAATTATGTCCCGCCGGGTGCTATCTTTTGCAGCCAGGATCACTTTGAGGTTTTTCTATGCTGACCGACAGGGGTCGTCAAACCAGGTTTCCAGTTTCTTTCTCCCCGTTTTAAAATCCCTTTGGAAAATATTCGACATGGTGTCCGAGATTTTCTGTGATGCTGAGAGTATGGAGCCTGGGGGATAACCATTTGATAGTATAAGCATAAATTCCTCACTATTCGCTTTGCAAATGGAAAACTGTGTGTCCACAGGGTCCAGTTTAGCCCATTTGATTCTCCATTTAAACAGGGGGTTGAGACCACAATGGTCCAAGTGTGAAAAATTAACAGTTGGAACCATCGGTGAGTCAATTCCCAGGACCAGCCTCAATGCGTGATGGTCACTACATAGGTTCTTAAGGACGTCAAACTCCTTGATTAGGTGCCAATATCTTACGTGAAGGCAAAAATAGTCAATCGCGGAGGATCCCTGTGTACCCACAAAGGTTGGCCTCCCAGGCCGTTCTATGCCTACACGGCCAATCAGAGACCAGACCCCCCACTCATGACCCCACTCACAAAACTGCACTCCCCTTGCACACATTCTTTCATCCGCCATTTGTGCAGGGGCTACCCCGTAAGCAAATTCTTCTCCAGGATCTACATTTACAGACAGCTCCTCTAGACCTAGTTTTGCATTAAAATCACCGGCCAGTATTAGCAATGAACCCCCGTTATATTATCACTACCATGCAATCAAATCTCTCAACATGCTTGGGCTCCCTTGGTTAGTAATGAGTGGACTATTATAAAAGTTGACCATGAATAAAGGACGGCCACTGGAAGGGAGTGTAGTGATTTATTGCACATTCCCATTCTTAGTTTCTCTCACTGTCAACATTAAGGCTAAAGAAGCCTTCACCAAGATTGCCAGGCCACCAAAGCATCGCCCCCGTCTACCTTTCTCAGCTGGGACACATACTGAGACATAGCCATCAGAACATAATGGAGAAAGTGCCCACGTCTCCTGAAGCAACATGATATCGTATTCCCTCAAGGCAACAGTTATCTCCCTCTGCGAGAGCTTGGACTCAGCGCCTGCAATGTTCCATGGTAAAAAAGACGTAGATGTCTGAGAGGGCGCCCGTTCATTTTGGAAGTGATTTTGTCCCCATGCACCTCCTATTGCAGATAGATCCTTTGGATGACCCACCTCCCCACTGCAGCTGGTCAATCTAGTTCTTCAATTTCACCTAGAACCCGCTAGCTATTTAGGAGCTCTAACATGGCCACTGGCGTAACTGGTGCCATCTGACTGCCTCCCCCAGAACTCTCCCGTGCCACACGTGGATACAAAGTTTTAGTGGTGGTCCATGGTGCTAATGGGGGTTGGCTTACCGTATAGATTGGTCCTAAGGGAAAGAAGGCACTATTTTGTAGGAAGGAATTGCGGGCCCTCCACTCTGGGTTAATGGAGGTAACTACATAGTTGAGCATGGCTGGGGCAATTCAGTCCACGCAGCCCTGCACAAATTGCAGAGACTGCCCTTGTCCGCCCTTCGCCACGGCTTCGCCGTGAGTGAGGGCTTTGAATGAAGCAGCCAGATGAAAGCAATTAACTTCCTCCTCTCCTTGCAGCAGCACTCCTAGGCAGAGACTGCCCTTGTCCGCCCTTCGCCACGGCTTTGCCATGAGTGAGGGCTTTGAATGAAGCAGCCAGGAGAAAACAATTAACCCCCTCCTCTCCTTCCAGCAGCACTCCTAGGAGGAGACTGCCCTTGTCTGCCCTTCGCCGCGGCTTCGCCGTGAGTGAGGGCTTTGAATGAAGCAGCCAGGTGAAATCAATTAACCCCCTCCTCTCCTTCCAGCAGCACTCCTAGGCAGAGACTGTCCTTGTCCGCCCTTCGCCGCGGCTTCGCCGTGAGTGAGGGCTTTGAATGAAGCAGCCAGGTGAAAACAATTAAGCCCCTCCTCTCCTTCCAGCAGCACTCCTAGGCAGAGACTGCCCTTATCCGCACTTTGCCGCAGCTTCGCCGTGAGGGCTTTGAATGAAGCAGCCAGGTGAAAACAATTAAGCCCCTCCTCTCCTTCCAGCAGCACTCCTAGGCAGAGACTGCCCTTATCCGCACTTTGCCGCAGCTTCGCCGTGAGTGAGGGCTTTGAATGAAGCAGCCAGGTGAAAACAATTAAGCCCCTCCTCTCCTTCCAGCAGCACTCCTAGGCAGAGACTGCCCTTGTCCGCCCTTCGCCACAGCTTTGCCGTGAGTGAGGGCTTTGAATGAAGCAGCCAGGTGAAAACAATTAAGCCCCTCCTCTCCTTTCAGCAGCACTCCTAGGCAGAGACTGCCCTTATCCGCACTTTGCCGCAGCTTCGCCGTGAGTGAGGGCTTTGAATGAAGCAGCCAGGTGAAAACAATTAAGCCCCTCCTCTCCTTCCAGCAGCACTCCTAGGCAGAGACTGCCCTTGTCCGCCCTTCGCCGCAGCTTTGCCGTGAGTGAGGGCTTTGAATGAAGCAGCCAGGTGAAAACAATTAAGCCCCTCCTCTCCTTCCAGCAGCACTCCTAGGCAGAGACTGCCCTTGTACGCCCTTTGCCGCAGCTTCGCCGTGAGTGAGGGCTTTGAATGAAGCAGCCAGGTGAAAAACAATTAAGCCCCTCCTCTCCTTCCAGCAGCACTCCTAGGCAGAGACTTTCCTTGTCTGCCCTTCGCCACGGCTTTGCCATAAGTGAGGGCTTTGAATGAAGCAGCCAGGTGAAAACAATTAAGCCCCTCCTCTTCTTCCAGCAGCACTCCTAGGCAGAGACTGCCCTTGTACGCCCTTCCCCGCAGCTTCGCCGTGAGTGAGGGCTTTGAATGAAGCAGCCAGGTGAAAACAATTAAGCCCCTCCTCTTCTTCCAGCAGCACTCCTAGGCAGAGACTGCCCTTGTACGCCCTTCCCCGCAGCTTCGCCGTGAGTGAGGGCTTTGAATGAAGCAGCCAGGTGAAAAAAATTAACCCCCTCCTCTCCTTCCAGCAGATCTCCTAGGCAGAGACTGCCCTTGTCCGCCCTTAGTAAAATACAGCATCTTATCCCCGTAAAAACCCCTTTCTTCTGTACATGGCAGCCTTCAGGTAGGACAAAATGGCTAATGCTGTCAGTTCAGTTCCTGCCATCAAGAGTAGCATCAGAGCGGGTCTATACTGACGTATGTCTGTGCATTTTATATTCTGAAAAATTGTCTGTTTTCTAATGTCCCAAATTGCCTGGACAAAATAATATAAAAAGACTCAGATACTCTTTAGGAGCTCCACACACTGGGCAGCTGGCGTCCTCTGGATATCCAGGCCATTTCTCAGTGTTTCCCCTCAGCAATAAACAGTCAAATCTTGCCCTTGTAATGAGCCAACTCTGATGCTTTTTCTCCGGCCCAGACAAAATACGGCTGTATGTCGGGGATCCCACTAATAAGCCTGTGATAACTGTCAAGATGTGTGACCCCTACTGCAAGGGCAAGTTTTTCCGCAATCCCCCGGGTCACTGCTTCCTAATATGTTCTTAGTTCCAGGGACGATAGCACTACAACTGGAGGAAACTGGGCGGGAACATTACACAGCCACAAAAGATCTTTAAGAGTCCTCAACCAAGGTATTTAGGCCCACCTATCCCTTTCCAATGTGCTTCTTATAATAAAATGGCATAAAGTTGCATTGTTGTTTCCCCATAATTTCAGCCATAAATTGCTATGAGTCGCTGCCCAATCATCCTCCCAAAGGCCATCCCCAGTTCCCTATGAACCGAGGCACATGATGATGAACCAGGGAGCCCCAAAAGATTTTTGAGAAATCGGTTTTCCTTTCACTGCAGGTCACCAGACTTACAATAACCCCACAATGCTGCTCCCTATTGAGTTGCTGCCTTAATTTGTGAGGTATGAACCTTAAAGGCTGATTGCATATACTGGCCCTTATATCTTACTAAAAAGTGAAATATGCCCCCCAGATATTGGCTCACTTTCAGGGACAGTATTTTTACATGGGCACTGCCCGATAGGGTCTCTGAAAACCTTACCCCCAGGTAGTCATATTCGGCTACCCTGGGGATAATTTCCCCACTGCAAATAATGGGGTGCATCTTAATATGCTTCCTTCCTCCATTACAACCCATCACTGCTGATTTGGCAGTATTGATCTTAAGTCCCAGTCCATCATGAAGGAAGCATAGGCATCGACCCAGGCCTTTATAGTTCTGGGGGTTCTGGCCATAAGCACTGTATCATCGGCATATGCTAGTACCGGGAATGGCCTGCCCACCAGACTCAAATAGTCGGCACCAGTACTCAACAGGGCCTTAAGTAACCCATTGATGTACAGGGTGAAGAGTATGGGGGCGCGCACACAACCCTGCCGAACCCTCAACCCTACATTAACTCTGTATACCTGCTCCTTGTCCAAAATGGACATTGGCCCTATTATCCGTATGGATCTCCCGCAGCACCCCCAGAATTGCCTCAGGACAACCCATGGACTCAAGCAGAGCCCACAACTTCAATAGGCCGACTTTGTCGAGGGCTGTGCTTAAGTCCATAAAGGCGAGGTAGACCACCTCGCCCTTGCAGAAAACTGGATAACAGGAGGTACACATTCAGTACTTGTTCTATCGTACCTAGTCCGGGGCGAAAACCAAATTGGATGTCTGTCAGAATCGCCCCTTCTGTGATCCAACTCTAAATGTGTCCGAGCAAGACCTGTCCAAAATGTTTAAATGAGGTGTCCAAGAAAGATATAGGACGGTATGATGAAAGTATGGTTATGTCTCCCTTTTTATATATGGGGGAAAATAGTTGCCGACTTCCAAGATGCTGGACACTGGTGCTCATGAATCAATTTGTTCCAAGAAGAAGCCCGCCGGTATTGCGTCCGAACCAGGTGCTCGATTTCGTAACTGAGCCCCAATTGCTTTTGAGACCTCTTCCAGACAGAAGCAAAGTGTTACACCCCTAGCCTCCTTCTCGTCTCGGGCACAACCAACACAGTACAGTGTCCCAAAGTAGGACACCCAGTCTGCCACCCCTATATGGGTATCCCTCTGACCCTGCATTCCATTATGGAAGGGCCCTCCCTTAATAAATTCCCCAAAACCTTTGGCGTCATTCACCCTGTTTGCCTCCAAGAATTCTTCCCATGCCTGATCTTCCAGCATTATTTTCCTTTGCTTAATCAACCTACGATAATCAGATCTTGCTTGGACAATGTTACATCTATCTGTCTGGAATTTTAGGGCATTTAAGAGTGCTAGTTTTGCCATCCTACAAGCCTGGTCAAACCAGCCCTTCTTCCCACAACTTCCCTTCCATTTGGGCACCTCCAAAAAGCTCCCAATTAGAGCCTCCAGAATGACCATAAAGAAGCCCACCACTTCCCAGGGACCAGCTGAGTTCTCAAGAATTCCCATTATTTCCGTTGTTAATCCGGCCAATATTTTTAGATGCAAGCCAGAATTTCCCCACTTGATCCTTCTATGTGACACGGCTTCAATTTACACTTGGCACAGGATCTATTGAGTTGCCACACCCCGCAACCAATCCACTGATGGTTAAGACCAGGGGATAATGGTCACTATTACCCACTCTGGGTACTTCGACACTCACAATATTTTTCCATAGAACTAGTGATAGGCAAAAATAATCAATAGTGGAAGTACCAAGATGGTTATTAAACGTGCGTTTCTCTGGGATGTCCGGGTTGATAGGCCCGTTCACCGATCTCATGCCACATTCGATCAACCAACCACTCAATTGGAGGCCCCTAGCACATACCCTGGTATATTCCATTTGAGGATCCAGAACCTGTAAAAGTTGATCCTCCAGAGGTTCATAGAGATCTTTTTCTAAACCACATCCCATTCTGATATTAAAATCCCCCCAGATTAATTGATATTTAGTACCCACTAAATCTGCCCGATACGTGTCCACAAAATCCTTTACCTTCGCCCATTTATCCCCTTCTACCTTGTTGGGACTATTATAGAAATTTAGGACGTCAAACCTCTCACTACCGGGCAGATTGAACCTTAACATTTATAAAATGTCCATCTGGGTGTCTACTACCTCCACCCTACAAGGTAGTAACGCCTTGACCAGTATGGCCAAACCCACATAACTCCGCCCCCTCCAATTTATTTGGGCCGGAATGCCATAAGAGGCATAACTGACCAATAGGGGAGTCTCTAAATCCCAAATTTCCTGTAGTGACATAATCTTGTGGCACTGCAAACATTCCAGATTATCCTCCTGCTCCAGTTTTCCCCTAGAGTCAGCTATATTCCAAGAAATTATCTCAACAACAGTTATGGCACGGCTAGGTTATACCCACTTCCAGGCATACTCACTGGTGCCCCCTCTAGAGTCAAAGACAAAAGGTCCCTCTGTCAATCATGCTCATACAAGTAGGGTAGGGGCTGAATTCTGTTCTGTAGAACCAACCCCCAAGTGAATTCACCCCTCCCAGATCTATGAGGGTTACACCTACCCATCTTAACCCAGGGTTGCAAGCAGACTATATTTTGTGCGACTTGGGCACCCTGTCTTCAAATCCCAAGTCCCCAAATGAATGCCTTTCCCAGCATCCCTCTGGGGGACCTGCCAGCAGCCCAGCTTGTGGATAGAAGTGGTCCAGACCCACCAGTCTACTATCCAGTCTCGAACCATTTTCCTGTAGTCCTCTTCTTAGATTTGAGGTGCCTATGTGCCTGGCAATTAAAGGATTGGAGAAAGAGACCTCAATGCAGTGGCCCTCACTGATTTTCTCGTGGGACCCACCCATCCCACTCTTCTGGCCATTATGACTAGATTCAGGTCTATACTAGGGCCCATAAAGTTGGTGTTAATCTAATGCGTGGCTTTATTCATCAGCGATTTTGGAGTTTCAACAGTACCCTGCAGCAAGCCCCGAACTCCCATTATCACCCCCACCCAGGGAGCCGCTGCCGGGGGAAGACTTAACACAATAGTCTCCCCATATGTCTGCCCTGTTTCATCAGCACTCGCGAGGGAGCACCCTGTAAGAACTTAGTGCTGCTTGGCGCTATTGGCCTAGAGCTAATGCCTCTTCTAGACAAACTGTCACCACCAGCTTGAGCAAAAGTGCCTCCTAATACACCACCCTCCATATCACCCTGCCCCTCAATATTTGTTGCTGTTATCGGGGCATACCCTGGCCCTAGTCTTCCTTTCACACTTACCAGACCAAATTCCTCCACTTTTAATTTTAGATCTCTAATGGAGTCATCTAATATCGCTAGGGTGTTCATAGCCCACTTTTAAAGGATTGGAGCAGGGCATGGGTGGCCTCCATTTTTTCAAACCATTTCGCATCTTGGGTAGGTCCCTTGTTGACGTCCCTGGTTTCGGGACCAAGAGTTGGTAAAGGGGCTTCAATTATTTGTCAATTAAAGACTCTAACTAACATCTATCATCCTCCATTGTTGTCAAGGCCAACAAAATATCCACTAGTAAGGGAGTAACCCTCTGCTCATCCACGACCCCCACCCCACCGCCTAGTAAAGTCAATGGTGCTGCATTATGCCCCTTGTTACTAGACGGGCCAACGCCCTTACTCAAAGGAGGCTCCCTAATGTCAAGGTTAAACCCTGCCACCCCCAGATCCCCAACATCCCCAACATCCCAGTTGCTCACCTCACATAATGCCCTGGGCACAGGTGAGCCCCCTCCCATCCCCCTTTCATCTATGACCCCTGTAGATGATGCAGCTTCCCATATGGCATTTTCGGTAACCTGTATCCTATCTGCCAGGTTCCCAGCCATAGTCTTTAAATAGGAGTCTAGTGAAAATTGGCTAGCTGCTCTCCTGTCCCTTGGGGTCCTAGCATTGGGCTTGGGCGTAGCTATCAGGGTTCTAGATTGTTTTTGCTTTTTGGCACTTGTTGCCATTTTCCCCAGGGCTCCCTTATCTCTTAGTTTCCTTTTTACCATTTTTTAGGCACACTGACGATTTAATCTTGTGTACAGGCATCCTGGGATGGGTACTAAGCTACTGAGATACTAGCAATAAGAAATGATATTCTGCAATCCGTCTTAAAGAAGATATGTTCTGCATTCAATATGGCTCAATGTAACATATGCAAGTTGGATGAACACTAGTATAACACCAGTACAAAAACCACCTTGTTTGATATTATATTAATGACCTTCCCCACTAGAAAAAGGACCATAAAAAAATCACAATGTTAAAATACAAATACAATTTAGAAAGTAACAAATTGATGGTTTAAAGGGAAAAGATCCTGCACAATTCATATGAAATAAAATCGGTAATATAAGAACAGTCCTATTTCATTGATACTCCCAATCATTTAACAGAGAAGAAAAATAAAAAAGAAAGGTTAGCACCAGTTCCGCAGTGGCCAAATCAATAAGACAGGCTCCTCAAATTCCACTGAATTTTCAGATTTATCCAAAACTGCATTTGAACTTAAGTGGATTCAGGAAGGTTAAACCTGCCTAAGTAGCCTATAAGGACCACTGCTATAAGTCAATAAAACAATAAGTCTGCCAAATGTATGAAACCTCAAAGCTAAGAGCTATACACCTACTGCACTGGAGAAAAAGTGAAACCAGCAGCCATTAGACCATTAGTCCACAGGACCTCTAGGATTCCTGCCAGTGCCACTGCCCGTAACCATTGCTATTTAAATAGAAGAGGAACTCGCAGCCCCTATAAAGCAGTTTGTGAACAGATGACAGATCCAAGTCCAAGTTCAAACTTCCAAAACATCAAAAACCAAAAAAGGGGGGCGCTGTTGTGCGCTGTGGAAGATGGCCGCCTAATCTGCAAGCTCCGCAGCCTGCAAAATCCTGAGTGGAGCTGCTTTGGTCTGCTTTCTGTACAGGAAAGGAGATTTGAAGGTCCAGAGAACATTTGGTGAAACTCTGGGGTGGAAACGCTTCCCTGTTCTTGACAGAATCCACCCGAGCTCTTGATGGCATGGATCAGCGGCTGGCGCACTGCGCGCCAAAACCAGCCCTTCCAGGATAGCATGGAGGCGTTAGGAAGAACCCCGATGACCGGCCCGAAGCGGGCCCACCCGAGCCCCGTGCAGCTGTTATCTCCTATTCAAGTCCCCGCGGAGAAGTGAGATAATGTTCTATCATCCGGAGACGTGACCTGCTCCAGTAACCAGCGGGTGGTAGCGGGCATTGGAAGAGACTGAGCACATCGACTGCGCTCGGGTCGGCCCGTTCCCCGGCAACACCCAAGCCCTCTGGGTGTGCGGCCACTACGTGTCCCCCGGGCTCAATACAGAGGTAGCTCATCGGCAGGTCCCCCTCTCCATTGTTGCAGGACCAGACGTCCCAGGAGTGGTTCCAGAGCTCACAAGGTACGAGGGCTCGAGGGCGGGGGAGGAAGACCGGATTGAATATCCTCCGACGACCGCGGGCGAGCAGCCAGTAGCCCAGGTGCCACCCTACCGCTAGTCAGTGCGGTTAGGCTTTTGAGGGCATAACTCCTGCCGACCCCCTGCCGCCCAGTACAATCAACCCCCTCCTGTGTGTTAGCTCCTCTTTTGAAGCCACACCTTGTGGCACAGAGCCCGGGCGCACCTTGAAGTGATCCCGTAAACATCATGGCTTACCATCTACGCCAGGATCAAATACTGGAGCTATTCCAAGCTCACGAAGCTCCCCCGGGCCCTTGCAAATCCTCCTGTCCATGGACATTAAACGCTAATCTAAAACTATCCCCCTCCGGGTGGGATTGGTGGACAATATCTCCCAGAATCGTCAGGGATCACCGCGCTGACACAACACCTGTAGGTGTATGATTAAAAATATGAACTGTCACGAGAAACACCTAGAACTGCCTGAACTACAGTGTTCCCTGACAGTGCTGCTCATACTAGCGGAACAGTTTGACTCTCCAACTGCAACCCCGTTCTATACAGAAGTGGAGTCCGGTGATTACTGTGCCCAAGAGCACACGTCCCACGCATAAGTATAGACCTAATACGCTAAAGAACTTAACGCCCAGGTGACACAGCGTAACCAGTCCTCAATACTCAGATATGACAGGAGGAGCTAAGGGTAAGAAGAAAGGGCCAATGGATGTATTTGCCAGTACAGCTACTATGGAGCCTAATGCAGTCCCACCACAACCCCCGCGGGCCCTGTAGCAGAACAATCCGAGCAATGTATGGCTCCCTACATGGCGGCGATGAGCGAGGGTTTGCTGCCATCAATAATAAGCATGATGATATTGGCGACAACATAGCCTCCATCCGCTTTGATATAAAAAAGGTCAATGCCAGGGTCGCTGAGGCGGAAGACAGGGTGAACACACTAGAGGACACATCTACCTCACATGGCAAGCCTATTGAAGAAATCCACAAAGATATCAAAGCCCTCCGGCCTAAGTATGAAGATCTTGAATCTCAATCACAACGCAACAACATAAGAGTAGTCGGGATTGCAGAGGCCAAACTTAACGTCCCAGTGGAACAGTTCCTGGAAGAGGTTCTCCACACACTGTTTCCAGACAGTCAATTCTCGAAGCAGTTTCTTGTGGAAAGGGCTCATAGAGCGCTTCCTCCCCCCGCAAGCCAGGAGCTCCTTCCCAAACAATTACAGCACGCCTGCTTGACTACCAAGACCGAGACCTTATCTCAAGATTAGCACGTGAAAAAGGCCCCCTGTCTTATGACTCTAACCAAATCCACATACATCCAGACTTCTCGACAGGGGTCCAGTCGGCTACACGGACATTCGACCATGTGAAGAGAATATTGAGAGAAAGAAAGATTGTCTATGCCATGTTGTTTCCAGCTAAACTGCGTATCCAGCATGCCGGCAGAAACGCAACGGCTCCAGTATCTTTAGAGGCTGCTACTCCAGAAGGGGTATCAGGCCACACCGCTCCCATTGTTGTAAAGTTGTAGTTGGTTAGAAGGGATACACCACCCGATTCGGGGGATGGTGAGGGTGGGGGGTGGGTTGGGTTGCAGGCCCGTTGCCTGAATAAGGAGAGGTTCATTATGACTGATCCACGTGGACTCGCGGTCATTGTTAAGGTAGCCGGGGGAGTTTGAAAGTTGATTGGTTATTTTAAAAGCCTGGCATTTAATCAACAGGACGGATTGCATTACAGCAGCATCGCCAAGATGCCTCCATTATCGGATAGAGCTTATGGCAGCACTGCAGATAACTAAAGGCACCAGACTCTTAACCTGGAATGTCAGAGAGTTGACCAACCTGATCAAAGCCAGAAAAATCCTAGCCCATGCCTCCAGACACAAGACTGACATTCTCTTCCTGCAAGAGACCCATGCCACAGAGAGAATGTCTGCCTCTTTTGCCCGTGCGTGGGGGCAACAGATATTTGCTACGGACTACTCGTCCCAATCCAGAGGAGTAGTAATGATCATCCACCGCAGACTGGGTTTCCTGGTATCCAAATCCAAGATTGATGCTGAGGATAGAAATGTAATCATCTGGGGGTCCCTACGTGAGCAGGAGTTGATCATCATTAACACGCACAGCACAAACGTAGACAATCCGGAATTCTATCAACAAATACTTACCCTAATAATGCCAGTGGGGGATGCGAAAGTAATATGGGGGTGTGATCTCAATACCATCCTTGACCCTAGGCTAGACAGGTCATCTACTGGTCAGAGGAAAAGTAGAAAGTCAGCACAAACCATTAACCAAGCTATGTCTTTAATACCTTTGGAAGATGCCTGGAGGGAATTGCATCCTCTTCATAGAGAACATGCGTTCCATCCATATGTCCACTCCTCAAGCTCTAGGATTGACTACTGGCTATGCTCCGCAGACTACATATCACGGATCGGCGAATGTTCCATTCTACCACAAACTCTATCTGACCACTCGTTGGTAATATTGGACATTCAGCTAGGAACTTGTTATGTTTCACTGACACCAGGAACACCAGCTTGTACAAATAATATGTTCTTTATTAAATAAGTCAATTAGACAATGACCCCCGGGAGAGCTTCAACCACCGTCCACAGCTTTCCCTTTCTCCTTTCTTCTCTTGCTTGGAACCTGGAACCCCTAGGTTAGAGGATCCACATTCCACGCACATACAAACCAAAACACTGACGAAATGTATTGCTTACATGTAACATTGATATCCTAACACCTCCTTCCTTTCTAACATTTGAAAAATGACTAAACCTCTCATGTATGAACCAATGCTATTAATTTAACTAACGTAAAATCTTGAAATATAACCTATCTTGAATTGTGCTGGGCAGGTGCCAGAAACTTAAAATTTTTTTTTTTTTCTTTCACAAAATGTCTTACTTTGTGCTGTTAGAATTATATGTGGACAGTGATGCTAATGCCAGAAACCTTATATGCAGACCTGTCACTCTCTTCCTTTGGAGCACTTGATAATTGCTACTCTCTCCTTGTTCCAAATACCTCCACCTCTGACTAATACCGATGAACCTAAATCTTTTACCACTTGTTTGGGCTCAGAATACAAAGATGCTCCCTTGCGTACTTTGATGGGTAGCTTAATTTTGATCCAATCACCTTCATTAATCTTAAATTCTTTACAACAATTTCTTAGATCATACCTTACCTTGGATTTAACTCCTGCCTCAACCATTCTACTCCTCGCTCTTCCCACATCCACTTCAACCATCCTGGATTTTCCCATCCATCCTGGACATAGATGAGAATTGGGTTTCCTACCTCTCAACATCTCAAATGGCGTTAATCCTGTAACACTATGAGGCGTTATTCTATACTGGAATGTCCTTTCCATTGCCGTCCTGAACCAATCCCCACCAGTTGCTACTGCAATTCTTATGGCTTCCATCAACGTCCTATTGAAGCGTTCAACACATCCATTACTTTGGGGATGATAGAGAGAAGTGTTTACCTGTTCAATACCATTCTTATCCAAAAATTCTCTAAATTCCTTGGATGTTAATTGAGATCCATTATCCGACAAACATTTCCTAGGAAAGCCTTCTCTCCAAAATAGTTGTTCTAAGAATTTAGTAACACTGCTGCTAGAAATATCTCTAAGTAAACAAATCTCTGGCCATTTGGACAATAGATCTATGACCACCAGCAAATAACTGTCTCGGGTCCCTCCTATATTAAATGGTCCTAATAAATCTATTGCAATCTCATCCCATGGTACCCTCGGTGTTTCCCTAATAACCATGGGTACTTTTTGTACTCTCAAACCTTTGTTTCCCTCCAGACACTCTGTGCACTCCTTGACCTGCTCTTCAATCTCTTTATCGATTCCAGGCCACCAGAACTCAGCTCTTATTATACCTTTAGTCCTAGCTATACCTAAATGTCCTTCATGAGCTAGTTCCACTACTTGTCTCCTCATTCCCTGAGGAACTATCATCTGATGCCCTCTATATAGATACTTGTCATTGATCCACAAGTCTCCTTTAACTCTGGCAAATCCACCCATATCACCTTTGTAATTCATTACTCCATTTTCTCTCACTGATGTTAATATTTTCTGGTATATTGAATCTTCACTACACGCTTTATCCCACTCATCTTTTTTTAAGGACTCATGCACCTGGAAAATCTCAAATGTTTCTTCCTGATCTGATTGTTCTAACCTGATGTGGCCATCTCTATGAACAGATCTTGACAAGGCATCTGCCACTACATTAACTTCACCGCTAATGTGAATCATAGTAAATTGCAAACCTTGAAGAGCTGTTACCCACTTCATTATGCGTCTTGATACACCTTCCAGCCCACCCTTGGTAAAAATACCAACCAATGGTTTATGATCAGTACAAATCTCAAATTTCCTTCCCCAAAGAAACCTTTTGAACTTCTCAACACCCCAAATGCAAGCAAGAGCCTCTTTCTCCACCACTGAATATCTGACTTCAGGATCTTTCAGTGACCTTGAGGCAAACGCTATAGTATGCAGCCCCTCTGAATCTTCTTGCATAAGAACTGCACCTATGCCATAGTCACTGGCATCTACGAAAAGTAGTGTGCGTTTCCCTTCTTCAAATGTCTTTAGAATGGGAGCATTAATTATGGCCTTTTTTATCATTTCAAACTCTAACTTACAGTCTTCACTCCATTTAAATATCACACCTTTGCGCGTGAGCCTTCTCATGTGTCTTGACATGTCTGACAAATTCTTAA
This sequence comes from Ambystoma mexicanum, assembly GCF_040938575.1. NCBI lineage: Eukaryota > Metazoa > Chordata > Amphibia > Caudata > Ambystomatidae > Ambystoma > Ambystoma mexicanum. Next base: position 487,431,364 of record NC_090931.1, on the reverse strand, counting down.
TAAATTTGCCATAGAATTCGACTAACCCCAAAAACGACAACACTTCTGCTTTGGATTTGGGATCTTCCATTTTTCTTATTGCTTCAATAGCCTCCTCTTTAGGTTTGACTCCCTCAGCAGTGATTTCGTGACCTAAATAAACCACTCTATTTGCTTTGAATGTACACTTTTCTGACGCTATTGTTAAACCAGCTTCTCCTAATATGTCTAACACCCTTTTTAACCGTCTGTCATGTTCCACTTCGTCACTGCCACAAACTAGAACATCATCTTGGTAGTACATCACTCCTTTCTCTCCACCTAGTAGTTTGTACATAATACTCTGAAATACACTCGCAGCCGACACCAAACCAAACGGCATTCGTACACACCTAAATAAACCATTAGGAGTAATAAATGCTGTTAAATCTCTGGAATCCGGATGCAGCTCAATTTGGTGATAAGCTGACTTGAGATCTAAAATTGAAAATATTTTTGATCCAGAGACACCCACCAGTAGATCATCTATCCTAGGGAGCGGAAACCTATCTGCCACCACCATACTGTTAAGATGTCTTAAGTCAATGCATATTCTCAAGGACCCAGAGGCTTTCCGGACTACCACTATGGGACTCACCCATTCTGAGGATTCAATTCTTTCAATAACCCCTTCATTCTCCATTTTTTTTAATTCATTTTCTACACCCTCCTTAAGTGCCAGGGGAATGGTGCGCAATTTCGCGATCTTGGGAACTGCCCCTTTTTTTAACCGTATTTTGAGAACAAATCCTTTCATACATCCAAGCTTATTTTCTTTTTCAATCAAACTCTCACCTTTCACTGTTAAGACTTGTTCAGGATGACCTGCTTCAAGTCTGATTTTTAGTTCAGCTTGATCACTCCACGATAATAACTCTCCCCCTTTGTTGGCAACATAAATAGTGGTGGTGGCTTCTCTATCTTTAAACTGCAGTTTGGCATCAAAGTATCCTATAATCTCTATTGGTTTGTCACCATATGCATTCACCTTAATTTTGTTTTCTCTCAATGTACAGCAATTAAATCTCTCTTTCCATACCTGTACTCCTATTAATGTATAATCCGCCCCACTATCCATAAGCATCAATATTTGTATCCCATTAACCAACACAATGGCATATGGCTTTTTCTTCTTCACTTGCCCATCAATGGCATTCACCATGAACACCACTTCTCTACCATTCTCAACATAATCATCCTCCTCATTATTTACACTGACATCGAAAACTTGACCTGAATTGGAATTAACATTTCTACAACATCTGGCGATGTGTCCACGTATACCACAATTGTTGCATATGACGTGCATTGCAAAACACTCCTTGTCCGATGCTACATGTGAGAAACTCCCACACCGGAAACACCTTCTTGTTGGGACATCTCTATTTGTCACTGCCTCTTTAGGACTCCTGGAAAAGTTAGATTCTCTGGAGAAATTCCTATTGTCTTTGACCAACCCTTGGCGATTCCAACTTTTTCCCACTGGCGGCCTACTCTCCTGTCGATCCTCGCCTTTTTTCCCATACTGCAACTGTCTTTTCGAAAAGCTTGAGCCCATCCTCGCCTTAACTTTTGATACTTTCTGAACTGCACCCTCTGTTTCTTCCAACTTGGGTTTCTCTATGTTCAACTGATTGTCTGCTTGGAGTAACTTTATACATTTATCAGTGTGTTCCACCATCTTTGCAATCTCTATTGCTCTATCCAATGTGGGGTCTTTCTCCTTCCAAAGCTCTTTCCTAATATTGTCATTGTTGCATTTGATCATTAATTGATCCTGTATATGTTCTTCTTGACAGTGAGTGAATCTACACTTCACTGCTAAACCCCTCAGAGCTGTAATAAAGTCTTCTATGTTCTCTCCATTCTTTTGTTCCCTGGTGGCGAATTTGTATCTCTCTAAAATGATGTTCTCCTCTACTTTGTAATGTTTGTCTAGCTTGGCCAGTGCCTTCTCATATGGGCCTGTGTCTGGTGTGTCTGTAGGCTCTGGTAATTTCCTTAAAACTTCCTGGCCTGCTGTCCCTAGACAATGAAACAATAAGGCTTCTTTCCTTTCATTGGAATAATTGGGGCCAAATACTGCTAACGCATATTTATGGAAACCTTCCTTCCAATCTATCCATCGTACTCTGGGTTCTCCAGGTGAAGACAAGAAAAATACTGGGGCTGGAACATTTGCCATTGTGTACCGTTGTACCAGTACTTGTAGGTGCTATGCTGTGGCACGACTGGTATTTTGTCAAATTTCCCTCAATTCAACCATGTAAATATTTGCGTTATGTGTAACTCACCCGCCAACTTGTATGATGTGGTGCTATCCGTTTGTTCCTCAAGTCTGTTGAATCGCACACTCGTCCGGCGTCCTGCGGGACGCTACTCTGCATTGATCGTCTCACCAAGTCGACGAGCTTCCGCTGAGTCGCTCTGTCTTCGTTTGTTTACCATCAATCGCTGGTCCGCCTATGTGTTTTCTTTTGTTGCGTGGAGACGTCGATTACGGCGTCCGTTACGCCGTAGGGTCCTTTTTTCAGTTGCCTTTGTTGCGTCACTTGATCTTGTATTCCGAACGCTATCGATGCGTGTGGCGGAGTGGCGTTGGAATGCGCATGCAGGTATTTTAAAAGTAAACCACTTTGCTCAATGTCACTCTGTGTACTTAAAGAGAATATTGTCGGTACTTGTGTTCAGCCAATTCTTTTCTTATCTAGTGGCTCTGGATCATGTATCATTGCGTGACCGGTTACTTCCTCTTTTCCCGATTCGTAGTCGTAGTATTCTTAGTTTACGTTGTGCCGGGGGTCGTCTTTGAAAAATCCTTTATCCTCGTCGCCAGTTGTTATGTTTCACTGACACCAGGAACACCAGCTTGTACAAATAATATGTTCTTTATTAAATAAGTCAATTAGACAATGACCCCCGGGAGAGCTTCAACCACCGTCCACAGCTTTCCCTTTCTCCTTTCTTCTCTTGCTTGGAACCTGGAACCCCTAGGTTAGAGGATCCACATTCCACGCACATACAAACCAAAACACTGACGAAATGTATTGCTTACATGTAACATTGATATCCTAACAGAACTCCCATACATGAACCCCGCCCATGGAGAATGCCACCTGATCTTCTGCGGGATGAAACTCTGATAGAACCGAGCGGAATGTGGGGTCCGTAAGCACATGCAATACAGTATGGGAGGCCTTCAAAGTGTGGCTGAGGGGTCATCTGATTTCCAGGGTCCATGGCACACTACGAGAAATACGCACAGTGCTGTCTCGGGTTGAGGCCCGCTGTGATGCTGGAAATGCATCAGAGGGACAGGGCCTCTGAATCCTTGTCCTTTTCTGCCTTTTATCGTGTGTTCTGTTATGTTTTCTGCCCAGGAGTCCATTTGGGACTCCTGGCAGTGCAGCTCTCTCTTTTGGTTTGGTGAACAGACCCATGGGATACCCTTATGGCACCCCTGGGTAGGGGTACAACCCTGTGCCCCTAGTGTATGTTTTTGGGCACCTGTGGGTGGCCCACAGAGCAGGGTATGGGCTGGTGGCAGCTCCATGCTGAATTGGACAGGTGCTCTGGGTGTCCTCCATTTTGGGATACCCAGGCCCTGCCATTGGGATCAGTTGATTCCTGATAGAAAACAAGATGGCCCCTGTGGCCTCTTGCTTTCTATTGCCTGTTGTCTTGTTTTTCCCAAAGTCCTGGGAAGCCCTGACTCTGTCCCTTCCCCCTGACTGGCTGTTGGGTGGAAGTTCCATATATGGTGTTGTTGTGAAGGCCCAGCTAGACTGACTGGAGCCTTCCCTTTGACTGTATGTTGTGGGTACCTCCTGTGGGTGGGACCTGGGTGAATGGAGTGTGTGACCAATATGCACTTCTTCTTGTGGTTGTCTGGTTTCTGGCATGTGAGACAAAGACTGAGACAGCCCTGCCCGAAACTGGCCTGAATGCAGTGTGTAGTGTTGAATGGCTGGGTACTTGTCCCAATCCACATTCCTTGTTGTGAGTGTCTGAAAGGGAGGAGTGTGGCCTGAATGCACTGTGTGCCTGATTGGCTGACTGACAGCATGAATGCCCTTCTGTGTGATTGGCTGCTGTGTGTGTGCCAGCAGTGTGGATGAGAGACAGAATAGTATATCTGGGGACCTCTCACCACTGGAAATTGTTCAGAAGCATTCAGAAGCTGAGTCTCCACTCAAGAGTAACTGGATTTGCTGATCCTCGACGTCCAGCTGGAAGAAGAAGACTTGCTGTGGCATTTGCTTCGACAGAAACTGAAGGTTGTCGAAATCGTCGAGGACTGACCCGAGAGAGGACCTGGCTAGGCGCCCTCTTCCCGTGCTCCGAGGGACCATCGAGCACCGCTGAATCTTCGCCGAAGCGCCCTGGAAGTCAGACCCTCGAAAGGCTGCCGACCCGAGACGGGACCGCCGAGGAGATCGAAGTGAAGCACCCGGACATCGACGCTGTCGAAGTCCATTGCTGTCGACCAGGGTTCGCAGGTCTGTGTAACCGCTGGAGGCCCGTCGAAGTTGTGTTGCCCAGCGTGGGAACCACTTGACGCCGTGCCACCGACGACCGGAGCCGTCCGCTCCTTGCCTAAGAACATTTGACTCGAAGGACTCCCTCGTCCGCACCGTCGACCGCTTTTGTCCTGCCGGAGAAAGTCGAGGACGACCAACGCGCCGAGGAGAATCCGCCGGTGGGTTTCCCGCCACCTCACGACCCCAAAGACTCGAGCGACTCGACGCCCTTGCTGGGCCACCGTCATTCACAATCTTTGCGGTCCAGAACTAGTGTCGCCGAGGTGCCCCGCACGCCTCTTCCTCGCAGGACGCCGACGTCTCGACGCCGACGAGCACCGCTCGGATCGAAGCCTGCCGCCTCATCGACGCCGTTCTACCTTGTTTGTTGTCGGACGTTCGACGCCCCGTGTCTCCCGCTTGAAAGGGGAGGCATTCAAGAAGGGCCGTCGATTCCCCGACACCGAACACCGAGTTCTTCGACGCTTCTCGACGCCTCTCGACGATCCGTGACTCCTGCTTTAAAGGGGGTCATTCAAGAAGGATCTGTCGACGCCTCTCCGAAGAACTCGACTCCACCAGGTACATTGGGGGGGTAAAAACATTGTAGGAGAGAATAAGACTATTGGACAATATATGGACTGGGCTTGTGTTATATCTCTTTATTTTACAGGTTGCCCAGGTGGGGGGATCTCCACACAGAACTGTGTCCAGTAGCGAGGGCCAGTATTCTGCCTATTGTTTCAACCATCTTTTATCTCTCCTCTCTCTATTGCTGGTTTCCTTCTTATTGATCTGTGTGCCATTTTTACAGTATTGTGAATGCATTTTAATGAGGTCTAATATTAGTGGTACCACTTTAGAATTGTAGATATTTACCATTATTGATTTTCCTGAGCACAAAGTGCGTTATTGTGATAAGTGTACATAACCCTTGAATATTAATTATATAAAGACTGTGTTTTCAGTAATACAGTGTGTGGACATTCCTTTGTGGGGGCTTGGGGATACACTGTACTTAAGAACCAGCCTGCATCACCTCCTGAGAAGCTAGGCCTTGATTGCTCGCCCATTGCTACCATATTAGAGAATCTTGGCTGGGGTCCTCTGTGCCTCTCCTCTACCATATAGAGAGCAGAAGTACAGACCCCCCCACCAGTCTTTACACCCGCACCAAGGAAGCAGGAGAGTCATATACTAGTGCACGCGGACCGATCTCACTAGCCCCGTTGCAGAGCGCCATGACAATATTTGGCACATTGGCAGAGAAGGAGGTTTTGTACATGACACAACCCATCAGAGCCAGAAAATATGGGGAAGGTAACAAGTTAGGCTAGATGTTAGCCAACCTCGTCAAGACCGAACAAGGACATAGACACATCACCAGCATCATAGACGTGAAGGGTATAACACACACAGACATGTAAGGTGAACAAAGTGTTCCTGGGCTTCTACACTAATCTTTCCAAGAATACAGATCAAGTGTCGGCATACCTGCAGATCTCTACAAGACATTCATTACGGAACTGGCCCCGAGGTTGCTGGAGGTGTGGGAGGAGTCCTTGGGGAGTGGTTCCTTACCGACATCACTGAGAGAGGCCATCATTGCGGTCCTATTGAAACCACATAAACCCTCGTACGACCCATCTTCATACAGACCTCTGTCCCTCATCAGTGTCGATGCAATATTTTTTTCCAAAGCCATAGCCAATAGGCTGAACACATATATGAACAGTATGGTCCACCCAGATCAATCCGGTTTCATACCATCTCTCTTCACAGCCCTGAACCTGCGAAGATTATTTGCCATCGCCTCCCAATTGGACCCTGGGGTCAGGACTGTGGCGATTAGATTAGACGCCCGAAAAGGCATTTGACTCTATCTCATGGGAATTCATGTATGCCATACTTATGAAGATGGGTTTTGGCCCGGGGTTTTTACGAACCATAAAACTGCTATATCACAACCCCACTGCAAGAGTCCAGACCAACGGGACCATATCACCCAGTTTCAATCTACAAAGGGGCACGAGGCAAAGTTGCCCCCTATCCCCTCTGATTTTTGCACTCACGATAGACACAAACACGCCTGGAGGGGGATTCGCATTATGGGATCGCCTCAATTTATTTCATTGTATGCAGATGACACTATGCTCTACATCAGGGACCCAGACGTCAACCTTCCTCCCGTGATGCAGGATATCGTCAATTCACAAAATATTCTGGCTGTTGGATGCAACTACCCAATTCAGCTGGTCCCCGACCACGGCCTGATACCTAGGCATCATTTTAGCAACTGATAAACGCACCATATATTTTTAAAATTACGATCCGTTCTTGGATCAACTGAAATGTAAACTTGGCATCTGGATCAAATTACCATTATCCATGTACGGCCGAATATCCTTATTAAAAATGCTAGTGGTTCCGAAACTGTTATACCTGTTCAGTGGCATCCACATCTGGCCGGGCAAGAAATTCTTCAATATATTACAGAAACTAGCAGTGAATTTTGTGTGGGGAGGGGCAACTGTGAGAATCAGCTGGCCCAAACTGTGTGAGAATTATGACACCAGACCTGCTCCAGACTTCCTTTTATACTATTACTCGGCGCAAGCACACTTTGCAAAATACTGGTCAAACACTTTGGAACAATTTGTGCACATCCGTGCCAAAAAGTTTGCTGCGGCTCCCCTGAATCTACAAAGCATGATGTTCGCCAGGGTAAAGGAGGAGAGGATTTTGGCTGACCCACTCACATCCACAACATGGCCGTGGACACAGATCCTTAAGAGGGTGAGGTGTGAAGATCCGTACTGGCCCCACTCCCCCCTGTGGCATTATCCGGACCTGGGACCAACTATGGACCTGACTGAGGGCAGCCTGCTGGAAGAAATGGCCAACATTCCCGAAAGAGCCGCCGTCCATAAATTCCTGACGGATATCCTGACACAGGATGGCTTTGTAAGTAGTATCGCTGCACTGTACAAAGCGGTACAAATACATTCCCCGTCCAAGAATGAGATGCAGACCAAATGGGAGAGAGACCTGAATATCGTCATCGATAAGCAACACTGGACGAACAACTGCAAGTACACTAAAACTATCTGGAAGCCCATGGGGGTGAAAAGACGCGGGTGTTTGCCGTGATTTTGCCATGATTTGGGAGTTCTGGAGTCTGCCCTTGCTGTCTGTCCTCTAAGCCCCACCTCCTCCTGGATATTGCTGTTGCTGGACCCCGCCAGGGTAGAAGCCGGCGAGGGTGAAAGGGCACGGGTGTTTGCCATGATTTTGCCACGATTTGGGAGTTCTGGAGTCTGCCCTTGTTGTCTGTCCCCTAAGCCCTGCCTCCTCTTGGATATTGCTGCTGCTGGACCCCGTCAGGGTGGAAGCCCGCAGGGGTGAAAGGGCACAAGTGTTTGCTCCCACCTGGGTGTTCACGCCCCGCAGGGATGGATTCCCAATTAGGCGTATGAGGTTAGTGGCCGCAGAATAACCACCATGAGATGAGCTTCATTTTTCGTGTTTTGAGCTTTTTGGATTTTTCTCCTGTCAATGGAAATGGCTGATGTTATAGAAGGAGGGGCCCTCTCTTCCCCTTTCTCCCCCCTCATCTCAGTTCTCTTGAACTCACAAGAACCTCTAGTCCCGCAGGCGCTTCGGAAATCCATTATGGGCCAAAGAAGGAAGGGGGGCCCGTCATTTAAAACCGCTGCGGTTACGCAGGATATGCAGGGCGGTGGCATGCAGGGGAATGGAGGTATCAAAGGGGTTGGAGTACCCCAACCGTCTTTCGACACAGTTTGTAACCCTGAGGGGACCCTGGGGGAATCTGGATTAGTACTATCCTGCACCCACAGCCCTCAGGTGGTGGCTCCACCTCAGCCCCCTGGGGCTTTCCGCCCTACTAATCAGAACTCGCCTCTCACCCTTGGACTGGCCAGTCTTCTCCTGGATGCATCCCTACCCAAAGCTGACTTGTTGACTGATCTGCTAACCCCTGGGGGAGGCTTTGACAGTGTGGCGACTGCTGCTTTACTGGATACCTTGACCATTGGCTGCGAATGGATTTCCAGGGGCATTGGAATGTGTCTGGTGGATGAGCTTCTTCAGCGCCATCTTTGATGTCCATCCACACCCTCCCCTCCTATGCTCCAAACCCTGATTCCTCAGTCCTACACCAGTCACCGGTACTTCCAGTAGCCCCTTCCCCCAACCTCCTATGACCATGGCTGCTCACACAGGAGAGCCAGGCTGTGAGGGAGCGGGCGATGAAAAACTGGCTAGCCCCCCGTTAAGCCCCTGGAGCGAGCCCATGCCGGATGCTCCCTCGAGGGCTAGCTCTTTTATACACCTTAGCCCCCTCTGGGTTCCTAAACCCCACATAAAGGGAGATAATCGCCTGCAGGCTTTATCCTCCACTGTATCAGCCAACTTGCTTTTGTCAAGACTTGTGTTCGGAATTGGCTGTGATTAAAAATCTGCTATTGACCCTCATTAAGGGGGTTTTGGGGGCTAGAGGGGTGGTAGGTGGGTGGTAGGTGGGAGCTTGTTAGAGGATGGGTTGGAGGGGCTGAACTTAGCCGGTGCCAAAGGGCCAAACCCTTCTTCTCCTTGTCCCCCCGTCCCCACGGTTTTGATTTCCCCACCCATGAAGAGCCACAAAGTGGTGGTCCAACATCCAGTATTACTCTCTCTGCGGAACTCTGGTGTGATGGTCGAGGGCAGGGTGCATTCAGTGGGGTGGGTGGCAAATGTATTAACCCCCAACAACAGGAGGTCCTTTTCCAGGCATCATCTATGTGAAGGACGCGGTAGCAATACGGTGTTCCTTCATGGGGTTCCTAAACTTTCCCCTGTTTCAAGAGAACCAACTGATGCCCTCTTCAATAAATGCCTTCACTGGATGCGGAATGTGGGGGACTGTGGGTTTGTGTCCAGGGGCTCTCTGCTAGAATGCACTGTTAGAGAGAATTCTCTCTTTATGCTGAATTTCCTAACCTAGTGAGTCCCCCAGCAGCTTTGCTGGATTTCTGGAGTTTGTTTTTTTCTCCTGCCAAGAGTGAGACTCTTTTTTCCCCCACTCTTGGACATGACTTATGGTGTTCCTTTGACTGTTAATGTGTTTTATGGGCTATGGGGTCCTTTACTCCATAGGGTCTCATGTGTTTTACTATGTGTGTTACACAGCACCCTCCGTGCAGTGACAGGGGTGTCATAGTGACACCCCACCATAGACTCCATACCCTGGGACTGACTACTGTCTCCCAGGGCATGTAAAGTCACCATTGGCTTTACTAGTCCAAATTATTAACAGAAACCAGTACAAACCATCATATTGTGGACGTACTGGTCGGGGCAATTCGATTGCCCCGGGGTCTGTTAGTCAAGGGGGCATGTCTCCGTCCCCCCTGATCGAGTTTTGTCTGGTGGCAGTGGATACTACTTTTTATATTTGACCGCGAATATATCCCTATGGGATTTTCCCATTGTTCGAGGCTACCAACTTTAATTATGTAATTCTCATAGCCTCGAACATACCGCCGGTTTATTTATTTAATAATAATTCGCCGGTTGGTATTTTTTGTCAGGACTCGATTCTAAAATTGCATTTGTGTTCTCTTTTGTGACTCCAACCCAAGTCGAGCCCTTTGTTCCACTTTTTGGCGGGCTTCTCCACAGAAGCCTCCAAAAGTGGTGCCACTCTGTCTGGGTACCACAGGGGGTGTGGGAGGGGGTTTAGGCACCCTGGACTGAGTTACCTTGGTAACTCAAGTCGCACTCTTGTGTGATTGGCCCAAGTGGTGAGCCGGCCGGCTCACCACTTAGCATGTTTGATTGACAGCTAGGCTGAGTGAATGGGGGTGTGCTGCATAAAAGCAGGGCTTTGGGGAATGGAACTTCAGAAGTCGCCACAGGACCTAAGAATCTGACGAGGGAGAAGCTGAGCTGACCTACCATGATGACACCACCGCTGGAGCCCTGCGGAACCGACTCACCACTTCCCGACGACAGAGCAGATCTCCCGGCTGGAGAGGCTTCTTCCCCTGACTGGTGGGCACAACCAGTTTACCTTCTTCTCTTCGCACCCCAGACCGGCTTGTGGTCGAATTGCCCGTGCCAAGCACCCCGGCAACCGGATAGCCACTTACCACTGGACCGCGAACCAAAGGAACGCTCCTTTTACCGGAGAAACTCCGCGGCTGGTTTCTTCCCTGGCAGTGCAACGGACTCCTGTCTTCCTCCCCGACGAGATCCTCCCTTCCCCCGGACGAAGCACCAACTTGCATCCGCTGCCAGGAACAACTGCCCCAGCTGGAGTATCCTCACCACTTTAAGGTACCGTGTCCGCCAGGCCTCCCTTTCTAAAGATTGCTACAAGGTAATAATAATCCCTTAACCTTCTGGGCTGGGCTGGCCGCCTTGACCTTCTAACTGGTCCCTTTCTTTGGTCCAACTCTTTTTGAACCTTTTCAAGACTTTCGTGCACTGCAACCGTGTGACCTTGGACACATTTCGTTTGATCCTCTTAAAGTGGATCCAGCCTACTGAACTCTAACTTCACGGATTTACTTTGCCTTCCTCTCTTGTTGTGTTCGTGAAAAAGTGTTGGGATCTGTTTCAATTTATTCTCTGCTTTTCTCTCCCTTTTAAAACAAATTATTAGAGTGCCATCTGCGTTAAGCGCTCACTGCTCTGAAAATAAGTGGGGCTTTACTTAAGACTTGTCTAATATTCTTCTAAGGGAGTGTATATCTTTTAGTGACCGTGTTTTTGAATTCCTTACTATTAGTGCCTTTGTGTTTTTCTAGATGTGGTTTTAAATAAATAATTATATCTCTTTTACACCAAGCTCTGGCCAGTGTTTACTTGTTCTACTGTGTTCTCTTGACCTATTGTGAATACTATGTATACTGCCTAACTCTTCTTGAGGGAAGTCTGACTGCTCAGCCACAGCTACCAAGTGAATCTGTGTGGTACAGACTGCTACCAAGTGGTTTTACTTCCAAACACCTGTAGTCTTAAATCTTTTGCAGTGGTCCCAGAGGGAACTACACAGGTTTCTGCCTAACACTGGTATACAGCGGTGGGATTTGTATTGAGTATACACTTTAGAGTGCTTGTTGAACACTTTAGCACAACTAACCACAGAGCTTAGCACTAAAAAGCTGATTTTCTAACTATGTCTGCTATGGAGAGTTATACCATAGAATCATTGTCTGCCAAAACTGCTGATTGCTTAAACGTTTTGTGTAGACATAGGAATCTCTCAGAGAAGGGCAAGAAAATGGAACTTATAGAAAGATTGTTAGAAAACCAAAGTCTGGGTGGTACAGAGGAATCTACCCCCCCCCCCCCAGCAAATGTAGAAAATAGTGATGGTATTGATCTGAATCAAAGTCTTGATAATGAGTCAGAAGAGGAAAGTGAACCTAATGAAGTTAGCCACTCTGAGCCTCTGTCTGACTTACCTACTGTACCTACTGGGCCTATACCAGGTCCTACATGTAACCCTGCTTATTTTGAACTTGAAAAAATGAAGCTTGAATTAAAGTACACACGTTTTATTGCTCAATCTCAAAGAACCCAAGAGCTAGAGTTCAGAAGAATGAATGCCCAGGCTGAGCAGAAGCAAGCTAAGTTAAGACTCAGAGAAATAGAGCTTAATCATGAACTAGAAATGATAAGGTTGTCTGTGGAAAATGCGTCTCTCTCCTCTGGTTCCTCTAGGAGTTCCAGTCCCAAAAGGCCCAGGATGCCTAAAGAATTAGTGGGTATGTATGAACCTAAGTTGGATGTGTTGGATTGGTTAAAAATATTTGAGTATAATCATGGGCTCCAGGACATCACAGGGAATGAGTTACTTCCCTGGTTGTTCTCTAGGCTTCCCCCTGTTGCAACTGATGTGGTAATGGAGTTGGGGGAGGTGGATAAGAAGGATTATGAATGTGTGAAACTAGCTTTGATAGCCAGATTTGGAAAGACCCCTTCCCAGTACCTTAAGAGGTTTAGGACCCTCAAAAAGCATGATGGTACCCCTTGGGCTACCTGGGTGAGTGAAAGTTTGAAAAACTTAGAGGGATGGATTAAGGGTTACAGAGTTAACACTTATGAAGGAATGAAGAATCTTGTAATGTTGGAGTCAATTTATGATGCCTGCTCTCCTGAGCTCAGACAGCACTTGGCTGATTCAAATGAATTAGATTCCAGGAGGTTAGCTAAGGCTGCTGACTTGTGGGTTGCCAACAGGGCCACTCACAAGGATTCTGGGGCTACTCAGAAAAAGGATGAGGGAAAACAGCCAAAAAAGGACTCCAAAGAGAATTCGAATAATTCCAATTCCAAAGAGGGCCCCAAACAAAACCAAAAGGGTAAGCCACAAGGGATACCAAATCAGGCTAGTGTACTTTCTGGTCACAAAGCAGAAGGAGGTCAGGCCAAGCCACCCTTCCAGAGAGCATTTGGAACATGCTATCTCTGTGGGGCAACTGACCACATCAAAGGAGATCCCAGATGTAAGGGTAAACCTACAGGGAGCAGCACAGTCTCCCTAGCCTTCACTCCTGAGGAGGAAGTCCAAATGGCTAGTGCTCACTTTGAAGTCTTTGCTGAAGAACCTTTGGGTCTTCAAGCAAGTGTAACAGTAGAGTCCATGGGTCTGGTTAGTGATCAGAATAGGAGTGTGTACAACTCCGTACCAGAAAACTCTAAAGTTTATTATATGGACAGTGTTCTTGTCAATGGCCAGGATACTCCTGCCAGGCGAGACTCTGGGGCCAGCAGAACAGTAGTGGATGAAAGCTTTTTCAGGCCTGAGGATGTTGCTAAGGCACCCAAAGGTCCCACTAAGATGTCTGGAGGCCCTGTCCAAATGGTTCCAATTCTACCAGCCCTCATTCAGTGTAATGACATGACAGTGTTGATTCCTGTCAGTGTTCAGACTGAGGTGCCTGGGAGAGTCCTGTTGGGGAATGATCTAGGAACTCTGGGAGTAGTATCCAGTACCCCCAGGCCTCCCATTATGGAGACCCAGAACCAAACCAAATTGGCTAGAGAGGCCACCTTAAGGATCCACTCTAAACCTCTGGGAACCTCTACTGAGAACCCCACTACAAGCCCTGGTGTTGGTAAATTGACCTCTGACCCAGGCAAATTTCAGGCTAACATGTTAGGGAAATGGGAGCCCCAACCAAGCTCGATCATTGTTCCCCCAGTTATAGAGTCTGTGACTCCCCCTGCTTCTGAGGAAGAGGTGGATTGACCTACTGGAACCCTAACTAGGCCTAAGAGGACTGGTAATTCTCAGTGCTGGTGGAAAACCAGAAAAGAAAAGTCTAAGGCCAAAAACCTTCAGACTGTTGGGCCTTCCACAGAAGACTCCAACCCAATTCCTAGACTTAAGGCCGAAACTCCTAAAGTAGGTAAAGGTAGATCTACGAGGAAGGAGAAGCATGTACCTTGCTTATCTCCATCTCCTCCAACCAAGAGGCCTAAAACCCAACCTTCTCCCAACAGAGAGGTGGTGAGGACCTCTGGAGGCCCCTCTAGATCTAAGGGAATCCTTTATAAGGACCCCTTGAAAAAGCCTAACACAGGTTCAGAAGTTGTAACAACTTCTGAGGGACTGGTCAACCAGATCCCCTATAACTTTAAAAAGACTGATGTTCCTCAAAGGGTTTGTAGGTCATATAGCTTACAAAGGAAAACCTTTGATTTGACCATAGAACATAGGTCAGGGTGTCATCACCAAAATGCTGATGGTCTCTCTAGGATTTATGTCATCGACTAGAGGTATGAGATTCATCCAGGAGTGGATTAAATCCTCCTGTCCCTTTGTCTGGGGGGGGCGAGTGTTAGGGAGAATTCTCTCTTTAGGCTGAATTTCCTAACCTAGTGAGTCCCCCAGCAGCTTTGCTGAATTTCTGGAGTTTGTTTTTTTCTCCTGCCAAGAGTGAGACTCTTTTTCCCCCACTCTTGGACATGACTTATGGTGTTCCTTTGACTGTTAATGTGTTTTATGGGCTATGGGGTCCTTTAGTCCATAGGGTCTCATGTGTTTTTACTATGTGTGTTACACAGCACCCTCCGTGCAGTGACACAGGGGTGTCATAGTGACACCCCACCATAGACTCCATACCCTGGGACTGACTACTGTCTCCCAGGGCATGTAAAGTCACCATTGGCTTTACTAGTCCCAAATTATTACCAGAAACCAGTACAAACCATCATATTGTGGACGTACTGGTCAGGCCAATTCGATTGCCCCGGGGTCTGTTAGTCGAGGGGGCACGTCTCCGTCCCCCCTGATCGAATTTTGGCTGGTGGCAGTGGGTACTACTTTTTATATTCGACCGCGAATATATCCCTATGGGATTTTCCCATTGTTCGAGGCTACCAACTTTAATTATCTAATTCTCATAGCCTCGAACATACCGCCGGTTTATTTATTTAATATTAATTCGCCGGTTGGTATTTTTTGCCAGGACTCGATTCTAAAATGGCGTTTGTGTTCTCTTCTGTGACCCCAACCCAAGTCGAGCCCTTTGTTCCACTTTTGGGCAGGCTTCTCCACAGAAGCCTCCAAAAGTGGTGCCACTCTGTCTGGGTACCACAGGGGGTATGGGAGGGGGTTTAGGCACCCTGGACTGAGTTACCTTGGTAACTCAAGTCGCACTCTTGTATGATTGGCCCAAGTGGTGAGCCGGCCGGCATGTTTGATTGACGGCTAGGCTGAGTGAATGGGGGTATGCTGCATAAAAGCAGGGCTTTGGGGACTGGAACTTCAGAAGTCGCCACAGGACCTGAGAATCCGACGAGGGAGAAGCTGAGCCGACCTACCACGACGACACCACCGGTGGAGCCCTGCGGAACCGACTCACCACTTCCCGACGACAGAGAAGATCTCGCGGCTGGAGAGGCTTCCTCCCCTGACTTGTGGGCACAACCAGTTTACCTTCTTCTCTTCGCACCCCAGACCGGCTTGTGGTCGAATTGCCCATGCCAAGCACCCCGGCAACCGGATAGCCACTTACTTCTGGACCGCGAACCAAAGGACTGCTCCTTTTACCTGAGAAACTCCGCTGCTGGTTTCTTCCCTGGCAGTGCAACAGACTCCTGTCTTCCTCCCCAACGAGATCCTCTCTTCCCCCGGACGAAGCACCGACTTGCATCCGCTGCCAGGAACAACTGCCCCCGCTGGAGTATTCTCACCACTTTAAGGTACCATGTCCGCCAGGCCTCCCTTTCTAAAGATTGCTACAAGGTAATAATAACCCCTTAACCTTCTGGACTGGGCTGGCCACCTTGACCTTCTAACTGGTCCCTTTCTTTGGTCCAACTCTTTTTGAACCTTTTCAAGACTTTTGTGCACTGCAACCGTGTGACCCTGGACACATTTCGTTTGATCCTCTTAAAGTGGATCCAGCCTACTGAACTCTAACTTCACGGTTTTACTTTGCCTTCCTCTCTTGTTGTGTTCGTGAAAAAGTGTTGGGATCTGTTTCAATTTATTCTCTGCTTTTCTCTCCCTTTTAAAACGAATTATTAGAGTGCCATCTGCGTTAAGCGCTCACCGCTGTCTGAAAATAAGTGGGGCTTTACTTAAGACTTGTCTAATATTCTTCTAAGGG
This sequence comes from Ambystoma mexicanum, assembly GCF_040938575.1. Classification (NCBI taxonomy): domain Eukaryota; kingdom Metazoa; phylum Chordata; class Amphibia; order Caudata; family Ambystomatidae; genus Ambystoma; species Ambystoma mexicanum. The sequence continues at coordinate 487,415,196 of NC_090931.1, read as the reverse complement.
AGTGTATATCTTTTAGTGACCGTGTTTTGGAATTGCTTACTAGTAGTGCCTGTGTGTTTTTCTAGATGTGGTTTTAAATAAATAATTATATCTCTTTTACACCAAGCTCTGGTCAGTGTTTACTTGTTCTACTGTGTTCTCTTGACCTATTGTGAATACTCTGTATACTGCCTAACTCTTCTTGAGGGAAGTCTGACTGCTCAGCCACAGCTAACAAGTGAATCTGTGTGGTACAGACTGCTACCAAGTGGGCTTACTGCCAAACACCTGTAGTCTTAAATCTTTTGCAGTGGTCCCAGAGGGAACTGCACAGGTTTCTGCCTAACATGCACTAGGCTTTTTTCATGCCATGCCAAATCGGACACTGTCAAATTGGTTCTAAGGGACGCTTATATGATTAGGGATGTTATGGAAAAATGCAACCGTCATGGGCGGACGAGACAAAGTGGGATTGCAGTCAGCTCCACTTTCGATTTTGGACACATGTTTCCTTTGAGTGTCACCACTGGCAATCAACCCCTCAGGGGCAAATCCTATCCCAAAGGCACGATGGGTGCCATAAGAGTCATGGGGGAGGTGGTTGTTGACCATGTGTCAAAAGCTTTGTTTGGTGGCATTTTCTTTTTTTTCCTGTTCTGATGGCTATGTTGTCATTTTGCACAAGAAATGTATTTTTAGGATGTACTTTGATGCCCTTTTGGCCGAATAAAGTTGTTGGATTGGATATACTGGCACTGCCCACCCATCAGACAATTTTGTGAGCAAATAGCCGGGACCATGAGCGACATAATAAACATTCATATTCTGGCCGTGCCATTGAAGTACTTGCTGGGAGACATTGGAAATGGCTCGGTGAAAGTTAGGAGACTATTCGCAGTGATTGGAGTAGTGGCCAAGCGGAACATTCTAAAGAAGTGGAAGTCTAAGAACCCTCCCACTCTTCAGGGATGGCTGGGAGACTTGATCAGTGTCCAAGAATGCGAAGAAATCTATACTCGTGGCATTCAAACTACCTCCAGGCCGAAAGACAAATGGGGCCCCCTCAGAGAGTACCTGTAGAATACCGTGGACACAGTCGAAGGGGACATCAGTCAGACTGCCAACTGAGCAGATAACTATGTGTACGTCATAATTGCTAATGTGCACTCTTGTCATTTTGTGCCTCCATGTGATTCTGCTCCCTTGTATGCTGTATCCTTCCTTGTTTTCTCTTTTGATATGCCAGTATTAAATAAAGTTTTTTTTAAAAAAAGACTTCAAATTCTGGAATGCCTACTTCCTGCTTCCTGGTTGGACAGTCAGCCTTTTCCCCAGAGCCAGATCGAGAAGCAGATAATAAACCAAGGGCGGGGCACGCCCGAAGGATTAAGGAGCCACCAGAGTCCGTCTCTCCCCCCTGACATTATTAGCCCCCTTAAGCTTTTGGATAAATGTTTGGGTAAATGTTTACAATGTTGTTCCACTAGCAAAAAAGCTGGTAATATCCAGAGACAGTTAACCACGGAACAGAATGAAGAAACTCCACTTATGTGTAATTTCAATCAGGACTGCTAGACCACAGCTATGAATGTCTGCAAGTCAATCCGCAGGATCAAAGCACAAAAGCACACAAGTTGACAAAGTTGACGATGCAGGCAAGTCTAATGCACTCCACCAGGCGAACCGCAAGGACAACAAAGACTCAGCTGGACTCCGCTCCAGCGAAATGGTTTTGTGAAATTAACTCTGCCTCCTACCAATACCACAGAAGACAGACCGGGGCTACGCCAGGGCTCCAAGGATAACAAGGACTCAGCTGTACTCCACTCACTACACTCCGGCAAATTGGCTTTGTGAAATTAACTCTGCCTCATACCAATGCCACGGAAGACAACCCGGAGCTACGCCAGGGCTCCAATGACAACAAGGACTCAGCTGGACTCCGCTCGCTCCGCTACAGCGAAATGTTTTTGTGAAATTAACTCTGCCTCCTACCAATACCACAAAAGACAGAGAGGGTCTTCGCCAGGGCTCTAAGAACAACAAAGACTCATGTGGACACTGCTCGCACCGCTCTGGCGAAATGGTTTTTTTAAATTAACTCTGCCTCCTACCAATAACATGGAAGACAGACCGGGGATACGCCAGGGCTCCAAAGACAACAAGGACTCAGCTGGACTCACCCACCCATTTGCATTGGCTGCATGCTCACCTCACTCTAGGGATGTACCTTTCTTTTCCCCAGAGACCACGTTACAGAGGTAAAATGCTTCAAACATCCCTTTAAGTCCAGTCCCATTTTCCAACATGTGTTCGCTGTCTCTGATGGCTTCCTGACAAGCTGCTAATTTGGTTATAGATTTTATTCTGCCATGGTGGAGCGTCTACTTTGTCTACGTTGTTTCCCTCTGGTTTTTGCATATATGTCAATGCATTATTTTATCATGGGTTGTTTATTTCAGTGTAGGCCACAGGGGTTCCTGGAATCTGTATAGTCCTAAGAAGGAAAAGAGAGAAAACTGTCCTGAATGGGACAGGCGATTGATAGTGGTACCATCTACTTGTAACAAGGCACATCATGGGAAGGCATTGTGAGAAACCAGAAGGTGTCTAACCCGCTAGTTCCTAGGTATCTCTCCCTCAGGTGGCCAGGGCACGTCCATCGCCTTTGGATCCAGACCCTGGGGTGGACCAGTGTGGGAGAATCACCTGTGTGAGGGTTCTTCGGGGACTGGGAGTGGGACACCTGATGGTGAGACACAGTATCCCCCTCCTATACCACCTTTTCTCCATCCTACCAGGTAGGATACCTTGGAACTGTACCCCCCATTCCCTACATGAACACTCTCACACAGACAACCCGCTCTGGGAAAAAACAGACTCATATCCTAGCATTGTACATGACACGTCCCACTACTATGGTCAGACAAAGTTAGGCAATTACTGTTAACAACTCACACCTGACTCCATTAAGCTTACCCACATGAATAAAAGGCGGAGCATGAAAGCACACTCTCAGCGAGGCAAAGCACATGAAGGAACAGCGTTTTCCAGATGGCAGCTGAATGAGGGGAGAAAGGCGGCAAACCGAGAAGGAGAGCAAGGAGGGACATACCCATGCCCTATCTGGCGAGAAATCGGTACTTTCCAGAAATCCTCAGATTAAAAGGCATAAGGCCAGGAAACCAGACTGAAAAATGATGCATTGTGTGTGGAAATACCTGGGGCCCTCCTGCATGACTGGCCAAGTCAGGGAGGAGCAGCAGCTGCTGTGGTACCGTCTTTGGCTCCAGCATCAAACCAGCGCCAGAGAAATCAACACAGCTGGTGAGTTGGGGAGACCGATGCCAGACCAGTCTGTGTTGAAGTCAAGGTTGCAAGCAGCAACATTGTATGAACAGCACAAGAGCAAAGAATATTAATGCATGTGATGAAAGACGCAATTAAAGCTCAATTGCCGATGGATGTTTGAACTTTAATATGAATCAGAGAAGGTACGAGACAAAGGAACAGAGTGTTCCGGCACCACAGATGTGCTCAATCAAAGGTCTCTGTGTGACGTACCCAGCCAAGAAGTGGCAGAAACAAAAGCAATAAAGGGAAACTTATAGATGAAGTGAATCAAAGTGATCCTGCAATGGTTTAAGAAAAATCCATCGCACAGTCGAACGTTTTCGAATTTTGTCATCAAAAAGAAAGCAAAGAAAGTGAGAATATAAGGTCCGTACCCGATGGAGGGAGACCTGTGATCCGAGCCTGATCGAGTGAGAGCCCGACTGAGAGAGACCTGTGGTGAACAGTAAACCTAAGAACTTGTGAATGTGAAAATCCTGTTGAGAAAGGAACTTTGGTACTTGTTTGTTACACCAGGCACTCTGCAATAAGAGACTTTTTATTAGGAAAGAGATGTTGGCGCAGAAGGCCCAGATTCCTATGTTTTTGAACTGCATCCTCGTGGCAGAGAAGCCAGAGTGTGTGCGAGGCTCAAGTGTGCCACCTTGTCCCGTGCTGAAAACGTCAGGAAGGGAAGCCAACTGCTCAACTATCCTGACATATTGTTTTTTTAACACTCTTTCTTTTGCATTAATCGTTTTCTCACATCATTTGTATTCAGAAGTACGGATCGACATCAAGTTTATTAGTATAGGCCCCTTTTATTTTGACAGAGACTCAACTAGGACTGCGTTATTATTATTATTATTATTTTATGGTTGTAGCTTGCTCCCATTATTAGATTTAGGATTAGATAGGTGTTCAATCAACCCATTGAAGTTCAATAAACACCTTTGAATTATGGTCACTTGTGTCTGTCTTCACTGTTTGATACCATGCCTTCCTTACAGCATAGCCTGGGGCCCTTATTCCACCTCTGAGGCAGAACAGGCTCTGATGACACCCTGGTAGGCCCCCTTCTCCAGGTTGAGAGGGGGTCCTATCCCCCTCTGACAGGGTCAAATCCTTGACCCTCTCACACTAATAATTCCACTATTTCAATGTTTGGAATATGGATGAAATAACAGGATGAGTCCAGGTGCTGCCCACAGGAGTTGTGAGACTTTGTATAATAAGTTGATTTTATTTCTCTTTCAGAATGTAACGGCTAATCACAGGGCCAATGATGTCATTGCAGCTGAAGACGGACCTCAGGTCTTAGTGGGTCGCTTTATGTATGGCCCTCTTGATATGGTGGCCTTAACAGGTGAAAAGGTAGGCAGCTTTTATTTTCTTACAGCGCAATAAAAAATGTGGTGCAATAGTAATGGTACAGGCAGTATAATTGGGGTGCAGGACCAAATTTCATTGGTTGAAAAAAGAAAATGTGTGGGTAAAAACTAGACTGAGTATTCTTATCCCCTCATAAAAGTCGTGAGGTGTATAATCATAGATACCAAATGATACATTTATGAGGACAAAAACGAATACTCTCTTGCTTAATCAAACCAACCTGAAGTATTTAGTCACATAACCTCATAATGCAAAAATTCTTCTCTCCTCCCATTAGACAGTATCATATGGTCACATTCCTGAGTTCATAAAATTAATTTGACCTACACGTGTGTCATGCTATTTGAACTCTATGGCCCTCATTCCGACTTTGGAGGTAACCACGCCGCTATTTGCCATATACCCCAATCAGAATGGCGAAATTCCATAAATCTGTATCCGGAAATTGCCCGAAATGTAACAACCCCTCTGCGGATGCATTCCACATGTACTGGGCCTGCCCCTTGATAGCCGAATTCTGGCGTGAAGTTGCGAACATCTTAGAAGAGATAACACAAATCCCAGCGCAGCTCAAACCTCAAAAATACCTCTTCGGCGATATAAGCAAAACCCCAGAAAAAACCAGGAGACTGTTCAATGTAGCCTGTGCAGCAGCCAAGAAATGTATCCTCCAAAATTGGAAGAGTAACCATGCCCCACGCGTAGAACAGTTCCTCAGAACCTTAACATATAGAAACAAATGTGAGGAAACCTATAAAGGAATGGTATCCCCTCCTTGTAGACCGAAAGATATCTGGTCCCTGTTTACAACATATCTGAGCACAACCCCATGGGACATGGAGAACTCTGATAGTGAATGAACTCCCAATAAAACTCATCGACCTGTAATCACAGTATGAGCAAAATGTTGTAAATATATGAATATTTATGTGTCGAAGAGCTCTGGGAGAGGGAAGGGGGGAAAACTTTTATTGTAAAAGATATGCGTTCAGATGTCAGAGGGAAGTTGAAGCGTGTGTGATTTGATATGCAAGCCAAAAATAAAGTTTTTTTTTAAAAAAAGGGGAAAACCAATATGCCATGTTTTGTAGGATGTTTTAATCAGACATTTCATTTGAGGCATTTCTCACCCAGCCCAAATCAGGCACGCACAATTTTAATTTATTAAGTTCTTTTTATGAACTTGACACCCCCAATTTCACAAAATATATTCCCTAAAGAATCCCTCACCTGCCGTTTGGAACAATAAACACAATGGATTGCACACGAGGTCTATTTATTAAGAACATAGGAATAACTGAATCAATTTAAATATAACCACTTTATGCATCTGATCTTCCTGCAGTGGATTCCTGCCTCTGTCATTCCTAAGCAGGCCTACTCCTCTTTCGAATGTCTTGTCTGCAGGCTCTGTCTCTCTCCTAGCCATTCCCTTACTGTGGCTACTATCTATCGGCCACCTGGTCAGATCTCCTCCTTCCTCTCAGATTGGGCGGTCCTCTCCTCTTCCCTCCTGGTCTCGACCACTCAACTACTCTTTCTTGGAGACTTCAACATCCACCTTGATGCCTCATGTCCTTCCTCTGGACTCTTCCATGACGCTCCCTCACTCTCTATTCTTCCCTCTGGCCTGACTCACTCTACAGGGCACACTCTGGATGTTCTGATCTCCTCAGGCCTTCCCCTCTCTATACCTCTCACCACTCCTATCTCCTGGAGTGATCACTTTCTCCTGTCCTCCCAGCTCACCCTCTCTACCCCTCAGGCCAAGCCATCTCCAGCACTGCCACCCACCTTCTCTGTCACCCGACCCATGAAGCGCGTGTCAGTTGAGGCTTTTGCCACTGCTTTCTCTTCCGCCCACCCCCTTTGGCTGACTCACACCCTGACACAGCCCTTTCCACTCCGCTATCTCTGAAACTCTGGGCGTTCTTGCCCCTGTCATGAGGATTTGCCTCAAGCCCAAAGCCAAGTGCAACTCCTGGTTCGATTAAGACCTCTTCATCCTTAAGCGCAAGTGCAGGGTGGCTGAGAGGAAATGGCGTACTTCATGTACAGCCTCTGACAAACTGGCCTGCCGCCTGCTTCAAAGGCAATACCGTCTCTCTGCCCGCACCAAGAAGCGAGCTCACATCCAAGCCTTTTTGTCTGCGGGATCTAACAACTCGGCTGAACACTTTAAAATCTGCAAGGAACTGGCAAATCCTGCTGCAGTCTCTACCTCTCCTGTCCCCTCCCAGGCCCTCTGCATGGCACTGGCTTCTCATTTCATCTCTAAAACTCAGAACATCCTGTCCTCGCTCTCCTCCTCTCCCCTTACTCCTCCTCTCCCCTTACTCCCTGCTCTTCCTCCAGCCCTTCTTCGGCCACCTCCCCTCCCACCTTCTCTGCCTTTCCCCTGTTCTCACCATATCCGGTTTCTAGACAAGTCCGATCTATGAAAGTCTTGTCAAAACAGGTTCATCCCTGTTCCTTCAAAACCATTAAGGACCACATTTACTCCCTGGCTCCTGCTCTGGCCGACTTCTGCAACCACTCCTTTGCCACTGGAGTCTTCCCTTCCTCCCTGAAGCACTCCCTGGTGCACCCTCTTCTCAAGAAACCCTCTTCTATCGCCCAATCTCCATCACTCCTTTCCTGGGCAAACTCTAGGAAAAGCTGGCCATCTCCCAGCTCAATCCTCACACTGAATCTGTTGGTTGTCTCCATGATCATCAGTCTGGCTTCAGAGCTGCCAGAAGCACGGAAACTGCTCTCCTGAACATCCATGAAGACCTGCTCTCCAATCTTGATTCCAACACGCCCTGTGTCCTCATCTTGCTTGATCTCTCTTCTGCCTTTGAAACGGTCAACCATGCCATCCTGCTCAACCGTCTCCGTGATAACCTGGGTATCACCGGTCAGGCCCTGGTGTGGCTGACTTCTTTCCTCTCTGAACGACCCTCCCAGGTTCAACTTGGGTCCTTCCTCTCTTCTATCTATATCTCTACCTGTGGTGTTCCCCAGGGGTCTGACCTCTCTCCCTGGCTCTTCAACCAATACCTGGCTCTTCTTGCCCACCGCATTGCTGCACTCTGACCCAACTTCCAGTGCTATGCGGATGACACCCAGCTCATCTTCAGGCTACCCTCAGCCACCTCTTCGCCCTCTCTCATCTCTGACTGTCCACCATCCAGGAGTGGTGTGCCGCCAATGATCTCTGCCTTAATGCCAGTAAGACTGAGATTCTCCTCATCGGCTGTTAGGCAGAAACCTGTGCAGTTCCCTTAGGGACCACTGCAAAAGATTTAAGACTACAGGTGTTGGCAGTAAACCCACTTGGTAGCAGTCTGTACCACCCAGATTTACCTGGTAGCTGTGGCTGAGCAGTCAGACTTCCCTCAAGAAGAGTTAGGCAGTATGCAAAGTATACTCAATAGGCACTCAGATACAATAATACAAGCAAACACTGACCAGAGCTTTGGTATCAAAGTATATAATTATTTATTTAAACACACACAGTTGAAACACTCCAGCACTCTTATGGTAAAATATTCTAAACACAGTTACTATTATGATATATACACCCCTTTTTCCCTATTAGAAAATCACAGTAAAACACCACTTATTTTCATACAGAGGGTGAGCGCTTAACTAGATTGCACTCTAATAAGTTTGTGAAAAAGGGAGGGAAAAAGACAGAATATGAAGAGGTACACCACTCTACGATTCCAGAACACTGTTAGCAAGGCAGAGAGCAAAAAGTCACTGGTGAGCCTAAGTCCAAAGGCTGGGCCCACTCTTAGAGAGAGCAGAGCACAAATGCGCCCAAGATCACACAGTTACACTAGGCTTAGAAAGTCTTGCAGAGGGTTCAGAAAAGCGTTTAGAGAGGCTTAGAAAAGTTTAACCAAGGTGTCCCAGGCTAACCCAGGTTCAAATCAAAAGCCGGGGGCTAAATCTACCCCGTACAGTCGGTAGCAAGGGAAGCCAGGCTGGACACAGTACCTTAATTGGGAAGGATCCTCAAGCGGTGGCAGTTGTTCCTTGTAGTGGGTGCAAGTTGCGTCGTCGTCCAGTGCAAGAGAAGATCTCGACTTGGAGGAAAGATGAAGGTTGTTGCACTACCAGGGCAGAAACCAGCCGCAGAGTTTTCCGGTTAAAGGTGGTACCTTTGTTTCACGGTCATGGTAAAACATGGTATCCCGGTTGCGGGGGTGCTTGGCACGGGCAAGGCGGCCACGAGATACGTCGGGAAAGCGAAAAGACAGTGAAACTGGTTATCGCCACCAGTTAAAGGAAGAAGACTCTCCGGCGGGTCAGCTCAGCTTTTCCCTCGTCGGATTCTTAGGTCCTGTGGCGACTTCTGAAGTTCCAGTCCCCAAAGCCCTGCTTTTATGCAGCAAACCCCCATTCACTCAGCCTAGCTGTCACTCAAACATGCTAAGTGGTGAGCTGGCCGGCTCACCACTTGGGCCAATCAGGACGGAGTGCGACTTGAGTTGCCTAGGCAACTGAGTCCAGGGTGCCTAAATTCCCCTCCACCCCTCCTAAGTACCCCAGACATAGTGGCACCACTTTGGAGGGCTTCTATGGAGAAGCCCGCCAAACAGTGGAACAAAGGGCTCGACTTGGGTTGGAGTCACAGAAGAGAACACAAACGCCATTTTAGAATCAAGTTTTGGCAAAAAATACCAACCAGAGAATTAATATTAATTAAATAAACCGGCGGTATGTTCGTGGCTACCGTAAATAATTAAATAAATATAGTAGCCTAAAACAATGGGAAATCCCATAGGAAAATATTCGCGGTTGAACATAAAAGTAGTATCCACTGCCACCAGCCAAAACTCGATCAGGGGGGACGGAGACGTGCCCCCTCGACTAACAGACGCTGGGGCAATCGAATTGCCCCAGCCAGTACATCCACAATATGATGGTTTGTACTGGTTCTGCTCAGAATTTAAGACTAGTAAAGTCAATGGTGACTTTACATGCCCTGGGAGACAGTAGTCAGTCCCAGGGTATGGAGTCTATACTGGGGGGTCACTATGACACCCCTGTGTTACTGCACTGAGGGTACTGTGTAACACATATCACAAAAACACATGAAACCCTATGGAGTAAAAGACCCCATAGCCCATTAAACACTTCTAGATCCAAAGAAACACACTCAAATCATGTCCAAGAGTGAGGGTAAAAGAGTCTCACTCTTGGCAGGAGAAAAAAATAAACCCCAAAAATCCATCAAAGCTCCTGGGGGACTCACTAGGTTAGGAAATTCAGCCTAAACAGAGAATTCTCCCTAACACTCGCCCCCCCAGACTAAGGGACAGGAGGATTTAATCCACTCCTGGATGAACCTCATACCTCTAGTCGATGACATACATCCTAGAGAGTCCATCAGCATTTTGATGGTGACACCCTGACCTGTGCTCAATGGTGAAATCAAACCCTTGCAGGCAGATTGACCATCTCAATAGTTGTGGATTTTCTCCCTTCATTTGCATTAACCATCTCAAGGGTTGGTGGTCAGTCTGAATGACAAAAGTAGAACCATACAAGTATTGCCTAAACTTCTTCAGTGCCCACACAATAGCAAAGCATTCTCTTTCGATTGTTGCCCACCTTGTCTCAGGATCCTTCAGTTTACGGCTGATGAAGCAAATGGGGTGCTCCCTACCCTTCTCATCCAGTTGGCTTAGAACTGCACCTATACCTACATTGGAAGCATCAGTTTGTACAATGAAAGTTTGGTGGTAGTCAGGAGCTCTCAATACTGGAGCTTGGCAAAGAACTATCTTCAGTTTTTCAAAGGCCTGATTGCACTCCTCATTCCATTTGTCCTTTTTAGGGAATTTTGGAGAGGAGATTACATTCAGTGGAGAAGCTATGGTCCCATAGTTCTTAATGAAATTCCTGTAATACCCAGTGAGGCCTAGGAAGGCTCTCACTTGGGTTTGAGTAGTAGGTATTGTCCAATTTTGCACAGCTTCAATCTTGCTGAGCAAAGGCCATATTTCTCCACCTCCTACCTCATGCCCAAGGTAGACCACCTTACTTTGACCGATCTGGCATTTACTTGCCTTGATAGTCAAATTGGCCTGTCCAAGAGCCTGCAAAACATGTCCTATGCGGTTCACATGATCTTCCCAGGAATGGCTGAAGACTGCAATGTCATCCAAGTATGCCATGCAGAAGTCTTCCATCCCAGCCAGAACTTGGTTTACCATCCTTTGGAATCTAGCAGGTGCATTTTTTAATCCAAAAGGCATGACCTTAAACTGGTACAAGCCAACTGGGGTGGAAAATGCAGTTTTCTCCTTGGCATGGTCTGTCAAGGCTATTTGCCAATAGCCTGACATAAGGTCAAATGTGCTGAGGTACTTGGCTGCACCAAGTTTATCCACCAACTCATCTGTCCTTGGTAAAGGGTGGGCATCAGTCTTGGTGACTGCATTAAGAGCTCTATAGTCCACACAGAACCTCAAGTCTTTGGATCCTGCCTTTGGTACTAACACAACTGGGCTAGACCATGGACTAGTAGAGGGTTATATTAACCTGAGATCAAGCATCTTCTTGACCTCCCCCTTGATATGGGTTCTCACATTTTCTGACATTCGGTATCCTCTGCTTTTGACTGGCAGACAGTCACCAGTGAGTATCTCGTGCTGTCCCCAAGGGGTCAAGCCTGGTGAGAGTGAGAACAGGGAGGCAAACTGATTTAACATAGATTTGCACTCCTCTTGTTGCTCAGGTGTCAGATCTGAAGAGAGATTGACTCCTTCAATTTTTTCATCTAAAGGTACACCCCTGGGGAGATCAGGCAGAGACTCACTCTCTTCTTCCTCTGCTGCTGAAGCTAGAAGCAAGGCTCCTACTTCAAGTCTGGAGATGTACGCTTTCAGTCGGTTGGTGTGGAAGACTCTAGGAGCTTCCCTGGGTCTGCCCAGATCCACCAGATAGTTGACCTCTCCAAGTTTTCCCACAACTTTGAAGGGTCCCATCCATTTGTCTTGCAAGGCCCTCTGCCTTGTTGGGAGCATAACGAGAACTAGCTGGTCTTGAGTGAACTCAACCATGTTAGCCTTTTGATCATGCCAATGCTTGACCAAAGCTTGTCCAGCATTCAGGTTATCACTCGCTTCTGCCATCATGTGTGACATTCTCCTTCGGAGACCTATCACATAGTCAGTCACTCTGAATGGCTTGAGGGGAGGAGCGCCTTCCAACCCCTCCTTAATCAGGGCCAATGGACCTCTGACCGGATGGCCATAGAGAAGTTCAAAGGGAGAATAACCTACTCCCTCCTGAGGGACTTCTCTATAAGCAAAGAGAAGGCATGGCAGTAGAAGGTCCCACTTTCTTTTCAGAGGTTCCTCTAAAGCACCTATCATGCTCTTCATGGTTCTGTTAAATCTTTCCACCAGCCCATTGGTTTGGGGGTGGTAGGCGGTTGAGAACTTGTAAGTAACTCCACAGGTTTTCCACATGGCTTTCATGTAGTGGGACATAAAGTTTGACCCCCTATCGGATATCACTTCCTTAGGAAACCCAACCCTGGTAAAAAATGCCAAGGAGGGCCTTAGCCACAGCCGGAGCTGTAAAAGTTCTCATAGGTATTGCCTCAGGGTATCTAGTAGCATGGTCTACTACAACAAGGACAAACCTGTTGCCTGAGGAAGTAGGGGGATCAAGGGGACCAACAATGTCAATCCCTACCCTCTCAAATGGGACTCCCACAAGTGGGAGAGGCACTAATGGTGCCACATTCTTGGCGCCAACCTTACTAGAAGTTTGGCAGGTATGGCAGCTCTTGCAGAACTTATCTACTTTGGCCCCCATTTTTGGCCAGTAGAAGTAGAGTGAGAGCCTTTCCTTGGTCTTCTTGAAACTCAAGTGAGCAGCCAAAGGAATCTCGTGGACTAAGTGCAAGAACTGTTGTCTGTTTTCTTGAGGTACTACAAGGCGTTTGTAGTCTCCAGGCTCAGACTCAGTTGGTTTACTGTAGAAGAGGCCATCTTCCCAGTGCAACCTATACTTCCCAGGCTCTTGCCCATCAGCCTGAGCAGCTGCCTGTTGGCGGAGGCCATCCAGAGTTGGACATTCTCTTTGTCCCTTACGGAAATCTGCCCTGCTGAGTCCACCTTCTGCCAGTAAAGACTGCAGCTCAGGATGGTCCTCAGGGTCTAGATCTCCAATAAGTTCTTGGCCTCCCACTAGCTCTTCTTCAGAGTCTAGTTCAACCATACAGGGTTGTACCTCCTTCTCAGCCTCAGCTGGAGGGGGAGTTACAGGTGTAACTGTTGGAAGCACTGGAGTGCTTGCTGCTGACTTCTTCCTAGGAGTCTTGGGTTGCCCCTTTGCTCCTGATCTGGTAGTTACTGCAGTGAGTTGCTCCAGTGGTACAGGAGTGATCTCTGTCATCATCTCCTGAGATAACCCTCGCATGGTTTTCTCTCTTGCAAGTTTCGTGAGCTCCTGTAACCTTTTACTAGGTGGTCTGGGGCTATGTGACACAACTCCAAGAGCTGTTAGGTCATTACCCAACAGAACCCTACCTGGCACTTCACATTGTACACTGACAGGTATTTTTACAGCCATGTCATTACACTGGATGAGAACTGGTAACTGGGGACACATCTGCACAGGCCCTCCAGCTAACTTGGTGAGGCATGTGGGTGCCTTAGCAACATCCTCTGCCTTGAAAAATGATTCATCCACCACAGTTATGCTGGCCCCAGTGTCTCTAATGGCAGGAGTCTCCTGACCATTCACCTGGACACTGTCTTTATAATACTCTTTAGTATTATCTGGGATAGAATTATACACATCTAAATTCTGTTGTTCCCAAAACCCCAGAGAGACTAAAGAAACACTGGCTGAGACTCCAATGGGTTCATCAGCCAGCAGTAGAAAGTTTCCACTTGCCATTGGGACTTCCTCTTCTGGAGCGAAGGCTAAGGAGGCAAGTTGGATCCCTGAAGGTTTACCCTTGCATCTGGGATCTCCTTTCACATGGTCAGTAGAGCCACAAACAAAGCATTTACCAAATGCCTTCTGGAATGGAGGCTTGTTCTGATCTCCCTCTGGTTTGGCACCAGAGGAGATACTACTCTGCTGTGGTTTCCCTGGTGGCTTACCCTTCTGGTTTTGTTTGGAGCCCTCTTTGGAATTTGCAGTATTAGAATTCTCTTTGGAGTCCTTTTTAGGCTGTTTCCCCTCATCCTTTTTCTGAGCTACTCCAGAATCCTTGTGAGTGGCCCTGTTGGCAACCCACAAGTCAGCAGCCTTAGCTATCTTTCGGGAATCTAATTCCTTTGAATCAGCCAAGTGCTGTCTGAGCTCAGGAGAGGAGGCATCATAAATTGACTCCAACATAAAAAGATTCTTCATACCTTCATGTGTTCACTTTGTAACCCTTCACTCACCCAGGTATCCCAAAGGGTACCATCATGCTTTTTGAGGGTTCTAAACCTCTTCAGATACTGGGAAGGGGTCTTCCCAAACCTAGCTATTAGAGCTAGTTTTACACATTCATACTCTTTCCTATCCTCCTCCCCCAACTCCATTACCACATCAGTTGCAACAGGGGGAAGCCCAGAGAACAACCAGGTGAGTAAGTCATTTCCTGTGATGTTCTGGAGCCCATGATTATATTCAAACAGAGACAACCAATCCAACACATCCAACTTAGGCTCATACATACCACCCAATTCTTTAGACATCCGGGGTCTTTTAGGACTGGAACTTATAGAGGAGCCAGAGAGAGAAGCATTTTCGACAGATAATTTCTTCATTTCTAACTCATGCTTGAGCTCCATTTCCCTTTGCCTTAGTTCTTGATTCATTTCCTGATGTCTCTGTTCAGCCAAAGTATTCAGTTTCTTGAATTCTAGTTCAAGTTTCATTTTCTCTAATTCGAGATATTGAGGAGTTAGTGTGGGACTTGGTAAAGGCCCAGTAGGTACAGCAGGTAGAGCAGACAGAGGCCTAGGGGGGACAGTCACAGCAGCCTCACCCTCCTCTTCTGACTCTTCTTCAGGATTATCAACATTTGGATCAATATCAATTTCTATACTGTTATCTACATTTTCTGGCATGGTAGGTTCCTCAGACCCATCATCCAGACTTTGGTTAGCTAACAACCTTTCTATTATCTCCATGTTCTTGCCTTTAGTCAGGCGGTTCTTATGCTTACATAATACTCTTAAACAATCAGCAGTTTTTGTAGCAAGGGACTCTTGACTATAAGTTTCCATAGTTGACATGTTAGAAAGACTACTTTTTCAGTGCTAAGCTTTGTGGTTAGTTGTACTAAGGTATCTTCAAGCACTCTAAAGTGTATACTCAATACAAATCCCACCGCTGTACACCAGTGTTAGACAGAAACCTGTGCAGTTCCCTTAGGGACCACTGCAAAAGATTTAAGACTACAGGTGTTGGCAGTAAACCCACTTGGTAGCAGTCTGTACCACCCAGATTTACCTGGTAGCTGTGGCTGAGCAGTCAGACTTCCCTCAAGAAGAGTTAGGCAGTATGCAAAGTATACTCAATAGGCACTCAGATACAATAATACAAGCAAACACTGACCAGAGCTTTGGTATCAAAGTATATAATTATTTATTTAAACACACACAGTTGAAACACTCCAGCACTCTTATGGTAAAATATTCTAAACACAGTTACTATTATGATATATACACACCTTTTTTCCCTATTAGAAAATCACAGTAAAACACCACTTATTTTCATACAGAGGTGAGCGCTTAACTAGATTGCACTCTAATAAGTTTGTGAAAAAGGGAGGGAAAAACACAGAATATGAAGAGGTACACCACTCTATGATTCCAGAACACTGTTAGCAAGGCAGAGAGCAAAACGTCACTGGTGAGCCAAAGTCCAAAGGCTGGGCCCACTCTTAGAGAGAGCAGAGCACAAATGCGCCCAAGATCACACAGTTACACTAGGCTTAGAAAGTCTTGCAGAGCGTTCAGAAAAGCGTTTAGAGAGGCTTAGAAAAGTTTAGCCAAGGTGTCCCAGGCTAACCCAGGTTCGAAAGCCGGGGGCTAAATCTACCCCGTACAGTCGGTAGCAAGGGAAGCCAGGCGGGACACGATACCTTAAGTGGGAAGGATCCTCCAGCGGTGGCAGTTGTTCCTGGTAGTGGGTGCAAGTTGCGTCGTTGTCCAGGGGAAGAGAAGATCTCGACTTGGAGGAAAGATGAAGGTCGTTGCACTACCAGGGCAGAAACCAGCCGCAGAGTTTTCCGGTTAAAGGTGGTACCTTTGTTTCGCGGTCGTGGTAAAACATGGTATCCCGGTTGCCGGGGTGCTTGGCACGGGCAAGGCGGCCATGAAATACGTCGGGAAAGCGAAAAGATGGTGAAACTGGTTAAAACCCCACCAGTTAAAGGAAGAAGACTCTCCGGCGGGAGATCTCCTCTGTCGTTGGGAAAAAGTGGTGAGACGGTCCAGCAGGGCTCCACCGGTAGTGGTGTCGTGGCAGGTCGGCTCAGCTTCTCCCTCGTCGGATTCTTAGGTCCTGTGGCGACTTCTGAAGTTCCAGTCCCCAAAGCCCTGCTTTTATGCAGCAAACCCCCATTCACTCAGCCTAGCTGTCACTCAAACATGCTAAGTGGTGAGCCGGCCGGCTCACCACTTGGGCCAATCAGGACGGCGTGCGACTTGAGTTGCCTAGGCAACTCAGTCCAGGGTGCCTAAATTCCCCTCCACCCCTCCTAAGTACCCCAGACATAGTGGCACCACTTTGGAGGGCTTCTGTGGAGAAGCCCGCCAAACAGTGGAACAAAGGGCTCGACTTGGGTTGGAGTCACAGAAGAGAACACAAACGCCATTTTCGAATCAAGTTTTGGCAAAAAATACCAACCGGAGAATTAATATTAATTAAATAAACGGGCGGTATGTTCGAGGCTACCGTAAATAATTAAATAAAGATAGTAGCCTAAAACAATGGGAAATCCCATAGGAAAATATTTGCGGTTGAATATAAAAAGTAGTATCCACTGCCACCAGCCAAAACTCGATCAGAGGGGAACGGAGACGTGCCCCCTCGACTAACAGACCCTGGGGCAATCGAATTGCCCCAGCCAGTACGTCCACAATATGATGGTTTGTACTGGTTCTGCTCAGAATTTAAGACTAGTAAAGTCAATGGTGACTTTACATGCCCTGGGAGACAGTAGTCAGTCCCAGGGTATGGAGTCTATACTTGGGGGTCACTATGACACCCCTGTGTTACTGCACTCAGGGTGCTGTGTAACACATATGACAAAAACACATGAAACCCTATGGAGTAAAAGACCCCATAGCCCATTAAACACTTCTAGATCCTAAGAAACACACTCAAATCATGTCCAAGAGTGAGGGTAAAAGAGTCTCAATCTTGGCAGGAGAAAAAAATAAACCCCAAAAATCCAGCAAACCTGCTGGGGGACTCACTAGGTTAGGAAATTCAGCCTAAACAGAGAATTCTCCCTAACATCGGCACACCCGCTCCCTCCTTTCCTGTCACTCTCTGGTTGGCTTCTCTTGGCCCTCCCCCTGCTCCTACCTGTGAGGCTAAAAACCTTGGGGTCATCTTTGACTCCACACTCTCCTTCTCTCCTCACATCTCTGACGTCACACTACCAGCTGCACCTCCTCAGAGGTATTCTTCCCTTCCTCTCCTTCCCCCAGAAGCTCACTGTCTCCAGAGATCTGGTTCTCTCTAGGGTGGACTACTGCAATAGCCTCTTTCTAAATCTACCTGCCTCTACTCTCCGCCCTCTTCAACTTATCCAAAACAGGACTTCCATTGAAACGTTTAAAACCCTCTGCATTGTCCACAAGTACTTCTGGGGCCTGGGGCCTCATTACCCTCAACTTTCTCTCCCTAAATATCTTCCTTCTCAAGCCCTTCGCTCATCCGCCTCCAACTCCCTCATGGTCAGTCGCTTCTCCAAGCAACGAGTTGGTGGTAGATCTCTTTCCTCTGCTGGGGCCTCCCTCTGGAACAGCCTCCCTGAAACTCGAGGAGAATCATCTCTGGTTCCTGAGACACCTCAAAACCTTTCTCTTTGCTTCTGCCTTTTCTCCTTCCCTCCCTGCTAACTTCCTGACTGAATCTGACACTGCACTGGTTACCTGGCCACCTTCCGATCTATGGCCCAGGTGCCCTCTCCTGCCAGTTGCACACCTGCACTGCCTTTCTGGTAACCCCTGCACTTTGGGACTATTTCTGTATCCCTACAAGTCCCACTAGCAGCACTCGACACACGTTGTATGCACTTACCCTTGCACTTGCCACCTGCTGGCCGTACTTATTTACTTATTGTTATTTATTTATCCCATGTACTTCACTGTCACTCTCCCCCGCACTTCCCTACTTCCCCCTTCCATGCACCTGCGCAATCTGAATGACAGTTGGTCTAGTAGGATCGTAGCCTGTCTTCCCTCTGTTCCCCCTCCCTTGCCTCATCGCGCCTTGAAACACTTGTGTATAGGCGCGTTACAAATGCCATATCATATCATAACTATGAAATCCTGAGATTAATTGTTACTTCAATGAAGAATGATCAATGCTCTTGTCGCATAACTTGCTCCATTTACTTGAACAGAATTTTGTAAACACACACATCACAATCTTTACATTGGGCTCACCCTGATTGCCAGTTCACTATGGATTCAAAAATTAATGAGGACTCCTGACAAAGCTTTCATTTGATTAATCAAATTTGAATCAGAATATCCTTATGTATATGTTTCTATACTTAATCTTTATTGAAACAGTTTTCTAGAAAACTCAATTGAAACTCCAGCTATTTGACAATAAGAAATGTAAATAGCTTGTCAAAAGGAACATGTATGTTCAACATGTATGTTTGCTAGATTGATTTACTCCAGCTGTGTTACTATTGGATTAATGTGAAAAAGTGTACATTTCTCATTTTCAATGGACAACTTAAAAACAGGAAAATGTGCAGTGCATAATCACCCTTCCCCTTTTGTCTTGAGTGATTCACCACTAATAACAGAATTCTGCTTCGTGATGACCCAAGGAATGAGTTGAATTACATTATTTCTCTAGGTATGCACACAGTGAGATGTCCTGTTGACTCCCAAAATACTTCTGTGATAGGCACCTTCAAAGAGAAAGAGTGAGGGTATCTCCTTGTATCCTTGTATACACACCATAGGACCTATTCTATCAAATATAAAATTCTAGAAGCAGATACACTTCTGAAATATTCCCTCATTTCGTAGGATAAAGAATCAATTGATATACTCAGAAAAATAAAAGGGGCTGGAATTTAATTGATTCCCCTTTAGAATATAACTCCCCTCTGAATTATTTCCCCTTGACTTTATATTTTCTTAGGAGTTTCTTTTGGCTATCTCACAGAAGGTGGGCACCCTTTGAAGGACTGGTTACATTCTCTCCCTCTGAGCACAGGTGTGCATTGATAAGCAAGATGGGGTCAGCTTCCCTCCACAACCTGGGTTCCCTTATTTCTGTATTAGGGCCTGTCTGCTGTCTTTTCCACTGAAGAAGACCTGGGACTTTAACTCCGGGTAGGCCTTTCTTGCAGTGTGCTGTTAGTAATCCAAAATGGGTCAGAAATAAAAGCAATCTATTCCATTCTCCTTTCTGTTATTGCCAATTCTCCTTTCTCGCCTTCTTCCAATGAGCCTGTCAGTCAGTGCTCAAGTGAATGTCTCTGCCCAGAATCGATGGGTTTGAACGTTTATTGAGCAGAACCACTCCCTTTTGAAGTGTATATTATTTCCCAATTTAATTGGTGAATGTATGTGATAAAACAGTATTCCAAAAGTGACATCACATTAAACCAATGCCTCTGTGGTAATTGGGCATATTAATGAAGATGGCAGACTGATGCGAATAACTTCTAACCTCTGTTTCCCTCCTATTTGATGTGATGTCATCTTAGCGATATCTACAATAAGCAACTGTAACCTTCTAAAACATCATATTCTTCACACATAATCAATTGCTCACATGTAGTCCTGTTCCTAATCAGTTTATCAGATTGATCACAATTAGTTGAAACAAATGATGTGAATTTCCTCTCCATACAATTCATGGTGGATGAGTTATGTATTTTGGCTTTTTACGCACTAATACTTTTACACAAAAATAATGTTTCCTTCTCAAAGTAACAGGGTTGCTGGCACAGGTGCTGGGATATATGAATCACTGGCATGTGCAGCTTCTGCTTATAGATTCCCACATTTGCCTAATGTACATAATTAACATATATTAAAAAATCATATTACATCTGTGAGATATATTTACCCACTCAGCAGTACTTCCCCACATCACCAAGCTGCGCATCTGCAGTCACCAGCAAAATGGCTGCGCTGGCTCTTGTGAGCAACATGGCCTCAAAACTGTGTTTTGCAGCAACAACAAAAAAGGTGGCTGCACCATCTTGCCAAGCAAATATTGGGCAGGATCAAACAAGGGGGCACACTGAGGAAGCCTGCCAGTGTGTTCTTACATATACAAAAGAAATAGAGTGAAAAAGCAGTGCTGCTTTGCTGCCAGCCCAAAGTTCCCATGGAAAAAGTGAACATTTCACATTGAGAAGGAGGCTGCTCTGACACTATTGTCATCTGTGTTTCATCAAACTACTTGTTTCAACAAGACCCTGTCATGCCCAGCCATGTTCACATTGTGCTCCATCAGAAAAGAGCATTATTCCTGAAGGGTAGGCTGTGCCAGCCAAATGTGAGAAAGTCAACTAAAGATTTACTTCAGCTGCATGGACAAACGCTTAAACTTTTGCTACAAAATGTCAAAAATCACTGCTTGAAAAGAAATGTTAGCTTTCTGTACACATATCAATTTTATAGAGTCCTTGGCCTTAAACAAATTGGTTCCCCCAAATGGAGCCACCATAAATTCCTAGGACACAAAAGTGATAATTGCTAGGTTGGAAAACTTTGAAAGACCAAGACAAAGACAGTTCACATACTCATCAGACTTTGTTCCCTGCAGGGGCCTCTTACAATAGGATTCTGGGATAAGGGGCAATAAACCTTCAATCAAGCTGGGAAAACCCCATCCTCCCTATGGGGGAAGTGACAGTTGGTGGTAGCTGAAAAGAAAAAAATGGGCCAGTGTAGGACAAAAGCCAGCCCATGTGTTTCAAAAGATTATTTTATAAATAAACATTGAATACTTTTATCCCTGCAGCAGGACTTTGCAAAAATGTGAAAATATCACAGTTTAAATGTGATGTTGTGGTTTATAATTTAAGACATTGTAGCGTTCACTGACCCCTTGGGAACAGACATGGCAGAGAATTGTGTATTATAAGGGAAGTATCCATGATGTTGTTACAAAATTCAATACTGACATTCATGACGATAATCCAGACACACATGTAAATTTAGAGAATTTAAAGCTAAATCTTTCATGCTCAAAATGACAAAAAAGTATTAGAAGGGCGAAACAATGTCTTACTGATTGCAGATTTGGACTGGCATGTTCTACATAAAAGATGTAATCTGCTCATGTAATGGGGTAAAATGCCACAACTGTACAAATGTATAAATTATGTTCAGGTTGATTTTTTGGCAAAAAGGTCGGTGGGAAGCCTTTTCACATCATAAAATGAAACCTCCTAAACGAGTCACATCCTAGAGGAGGCAACTAACATTGATTGTCCAATCCAGTTGTTTAGAGACGTGCTTAGCTAAGCCTGCCCAGCCATTTAGTCTATGATGTCACCATGCTCTATATAAAGAGTCCCTGACAGGACTCGAGACAGACACCCGCTCCTGAATTCCTGCGCTGCGTTCCTGATCTCCATTCATCTTGCTGATTCCAGATTTCCCCTACAAGGCCAAAGCATTGCTGACCCTACTCCAGAGCATACTGCAAAACCCAAGTATAGCTGATTCCTACTCCAGCAAGGCCATTGATCCAGAAAAAACCTATAATATCCCATTAACAAAAAGGGGAAAGCGGTGGTACCTTTTACATCCTGAAATTAGACCAGCTTGCGGCCCACTAACTGCATGCCCGCTGCAATCCTGCCATCCAGCTGTCCATAGCGTCTGGTGACCAGACCTTGCCCAGCTGTCTTTTGCCAGGAGAGTCCGCTACCTGGTGACCCGAGCCCTGGAGACCAGAACCTGTTGACTATCCAAAAATTCCAAAAACTCAAAAGTGGACTGTGAGTATAATTCCCACCCCACAGAAACACATAGCTTACCTTGCCTTGCCTTTGTCCTTATCCCACTCTCTAAGCAGTCACATATATACCCTGGTAACTCGTTGAAACTGTTAGAATTATCTGTGTACCTGTCCTTGACTTTCTAAAGTGCTAGCGCCATCTCTTTATTAATTTTGTTTTGTGTAAATCCTAAGCCCTTATCATATTTTGAGTGATCAGACTAGTTTCCACTTAGGGTTGGACGCTGGGGTTATAAGGTTGAAGTTGAGAATCAACCTTGGATCTTACTGTGTCCCTCTTTGGCAGTGTAGTCTGAATAGTCTAGTTTAAAGTAAACCTGTTCTTGTCTCAACTGATTTTCTTTCCTATTTCACAGCTTCATTTTACTCAAATCAACCCTTTTTCTATCTTGCATATCTCATCCAGTTTTTAGCTAGAGACCTCCTTTCACTTTTGTCTTGTCCCTGTGATATATATCTATCCCCCAACCCAAAAACCGCATTGCAAATCAGAGTATTTCACCCGTTTTTCACTGAAACCGTTTATGGCATTTTAAACAGGAATTAGGTAAATTGCAAGTTTTCCAACGTGTCATTTGGCTGCAACACGTTCTAAACTTTCTACTCGTTTTCTAATTGTATGCTCTTGGTGATCCATTGCCTTGTGATTGCTAGTGTTTGTGCATTGTTGCCTTAGTGAGAAATCATATATACTTCAAAGTTTTAACCGCATATTTATTTGCCATTTCCGAGTGTCATTTCATGCTATTGCAAGGGATTATGATTCTGTTTTCTGCGCCTTATTGCTGAATATCTGCTGCTTCTTTCTATCCACTCAGAATTTAATTGTGGGTTGAGGGAACATTGCAGGGGGAAACCTAAACTTGGGTGCTATCTATCCTAATTCAAAAAGTACTCCTATTCATTTGTGCTTTGTACATGTTTTACTAGAAGGTTAATCAAGTGTATTGCTTCCATTTTCATTGTAATTATCACCCCATTGCTGATTGCTGCCCCACATTAAAAATTGTATGATTTACTTTGAATTTAAAAAATAAATGAATCTTGTATTTTCACCAACCGGCCTGGTTCATGGTCCATTGTGACCCTGGGTATTTGAAAAAGGGGGTGTGATACAAGTTGTGCACCATCTCAAATTGAATTTGCATAAAATAAAGAAAAAGGCATCTCAGTTGTGCTCTACATACTAGGCTGAGACCAAGGTGTGTGTTGCCGATTGAAATCCTTAACACATCCATCTGATACAGCCTTTCAAGCAGAACATTTTTTAACTAAAATGACCTCTCTCTGACTTTCTGTGCAAAAGTTAGAAGAGAAATATTTATAAAACATTACAATACATTCCAAGTTCCTAGCCTGCCACAGCCACATTGCATCAGTTCCTTATGATAGCGAGAGAGCTGGGCCATTCATGACTGGGGGAACAGGTTTTCATAACTTTGTTGAAGTGCAGAACTGCCAGGGTTTTTTAACTCAGTCCTGCAGCCACTTTCTATCACTTAAGCACAAATTTCATTCTTGACACTTGGCAGGTATTTCCTCCCGGAAGCAGTGGGGCTAATGACAAGTTCTGTTTACTTGGGAAGGCACCACTCGAGACCACCTTTTAGACCATATTTAAAGATTGTAGCCTAGGCTCAGAGACAGATGGAAGCTTTCAATTGGAAGTGTTTGAATTAATTGCTTGTCAAAGTTTTACCATCCAGCCTCTGGCCCTGAGTACTATTTCCTTACATGGAAGCAAGTCATCCCTCAGTCCTGTTGGTGCGTTGCTATTGGCTGGGGGGAGAAGTACCATATGGTTTATAGGCCCAAAGCTGGTGCTTGATTCACCTCTTCTTTTCATGTTGCAATTGTCATCTAAAACAGAACATTATAACATTTTCTTTGCCATCAAAGTCCTACCCAAAGGTCCACATTTTTTACATTTCTTTATGATCTATCTACAAAGTTGATTCCCAGTCCTCTAAAGGAAAATATACACAATGCAAGGCTCAATTCCATTGTTTCTCTTCTATCAAATGCTGTGCTTTTCATCTCAGACTGGACGGTTTTCCATTTTATAACAGGTTACTGGATTATTTCTCGTACTTTGAAAATGTATCTTGGGCCTTGTCAGTTACTTAGAACATACATTCTGATAGTATATGAGCTGCAAACATTGCCAATTTCCTTGCACATTTTTGAGATAGTGAGAGCAGGCTGCAGCTCACATTTCTGTAATAAATTGGGGCTTTTTCCTGCAATGTTATCTTCAGGATAGCTCACTGTACAAGCCCCACAAGCTTTTACTCATTGCATTGTCAACCGGGTCATATAGCACAGTAAGGAGATGGCTCACATTGACTACTTTGCAGAACCTGCCGACGCATGTTTGAATCCCGGCAGGGCCTTTCATCCTTGCGAGGTCAATAAACAAGCACCAACACACCATGGGTAATAATAAGCAGCGCTCAGATGCCTCAGGGTTCATAGCACTATATAAATGCAAGTTACTATTGTTATTATTATTGCAGAAGAAGGGTGAGGACAAGGGAATTTAACTTTTTCCCCTGGATTCTTTCTAGTCAACTTTGTAGGAGTCTTTTGAAATCATGTTTTCTTTTCTTGATCTTTTTCCCTCTCCATTTTTCTTTGGAGGCACCCTTTCCCATCCCACATGCCCTGAAAATAATTCTCCAATTAGTGAACTACATAGAGGAGTAGAAAGGCTGGTTAAGCAACAGAAAGAGAATCAAACGTATACGAAAACAATATATCATATCACAGAAGTTTGACATTAACTTCACTAATCAATACTGATCTTTTCATCCGGTCATTCTCTTGCACTCTAATTGTGTTACTTACTGGTTAGTTTTCATTGTTACTCCTTTTGTTACTTACTGGTTACTTTTTCATGTTATTCCTTTTCTTTTTCTGTTCTCCATGTTTCATTCTTCAGGGTTTTCTTCAGCTCTAACCTTAGATGCCTCCTCAACCATTCTCAAAGCTGGTCAAGGGTGACAGCTTTTCAGTTGATTAATATGGACCCAATTTTCCTCAAGGAAATCTCCTTTTGGGATGCAGATCTTGTGGGCAACATGAGAGATCTTATTAATAATCTGAAAATCACTTCTCCAAAAAGGTAAAACGTCTTCTCCCTCGCTTGGATATTTTGGAAAATGAGAGCTAAATTCTGCCACGTAACTCATTTTGGTGTTTTAAGGTTGTAAGATTTCTCCAGTTTGCGCTAGGCATATGCAAAAGCATGTAGTAGATGTTTCCTCGAATTTTCAATGTACTCATGAGTAATTGAGACATTTATCAATGTCTGCTCTTGAGTTCGATAAAGCATGTGTTTAGGTAACACCATGTTTCACTCAGTTATTATTTCAAATGGAGACATCTCGGTGGCAGAAGAAGGTGTAGATCTAAGGGATTATCAGTACAAGCAGCAATTGCATGTCTCTACTTGGTCCAGAATCAACCACACACTTCTTCAAGAAACTCACAATTTTCTTGATGTATCTCTCCACACCCACACTCGATGCTTGGCAGTAT
Source organism: Ambystoma mexicanum (assembly GCF_040938575.1). Lineage (NCBI taxonomy): Eukaryota > Metazoa > Chordata > Amphibia > Caudata > Ambystomatidae > Ambystoma > Ambystoma mexicanum. Next base: position 487,389,750 of record NC_090931.1, on the reverse strand, counting down.
GTGATGGGGAATTTCTGTTTTACTCCAAAGATTGCAGTGAGCAAGTCTACATCAGGAGAATCTTTACTTCACTGAGCATCTGAGAGTTCATTGTCAGTTTGAGTTTCTGACCTGGTCACAGGCGTGACCTGGATTTCTCCGAGGATCTGTGACATATCGATGCAGACGTCCTCTAAAGCTCCTGTTTTGGCAAATTTGTCAGCAAAGTAATTCCCCGTTTTATCAGGAACCTCTGTCTTGGAATGACCTTTGATATTTTTCTAATGGATGGTCATTTCATTAGACGTCACCAGATCATCAACAGTCTGGATCAATCTATTATGTTTTTTAATGGTTTATTGTTTGCACATAGCATGCTCCGGTTAAACAGGTGTACCCCAAACCCATTTCACAAATAACCAGAGTCTGTAAAAACCATTAGTTCTGTGAGTTGGTGGTTTACAGCAGTGAGAACAGCTGACTACTTCATGGGCCTATTTTGTAACCAGCAGAGGGTTTGCAAAGATCATTTGCATATGCATTCCCAATGCCATCAACCAATTCTTTCTCCCCGTCTTTTGCAATATGTTAGTAGGATCCATCCACATAAACTGTGGGTATCCTCTAACAAGTGTTTGCTTAATATATCTTCTGCAGGAAGGCCAGTTTTGATATGATATGATAAGTCATTTATAACACGACTGCATACAAGTGTGTCTAGTTTGCTCAATATTATCATTGGTGATTCAACTTTTGTCCTCATGACAACATTCTTCAGCACAATCATGTAAGTCTGCGAAACCTTGAGCTATTGGCCTCTTTTATTTTGGCGATGCTGGACCTCCACATTCACTCAATCCAAGAAGTAATTCTTGATTTAGAGACATTTCCAGCCCATACTCTCTCACTTTGTAGATATTGTAACAGTTAGTGGGAGGAATCCACTAGTTTTCCAACACTCGCACCGTTGCCCTCAGATGCTTTTTCACAATCATTGCATTTTTTCTCTACTGAGGATAATGTTTTGCTCTTGTAGAAGATTGCCTTGGTCACTTTGTTATGTTTTCGATATAACACTACTTTAAGCTGGTGTCTGAGAAAACAGTCTCTAAGAAAAACTCCTTATGAGGTAAGCTAAACTAGAAGCTTATGACAGCCTTTTTTGATTGCTTTACTGCCTCAGATTCTGCTTCACCTTACTCCCACTTTAATGAGTGGACATGAGTTTGATTGATCTCTGCATCATCCTCAACAAATTTGACTACAATTAGTTACTCCAAGGAGGATTCACAACTCATGCAGAGTTGTGGTGTTCTTTAATTTGATTAAGACATTAACCTTCTTTTTCTGGAGATTGAGACCCCCAGCTGTGATTTCCTGTCCCAAAAAGTTCCCTCTGGTTTTATACCATTGTGCCTTCTTTAAAGATAATCTTTAACCAGCTTTTTGCAACTGGCCAAGAACATATCCAATTTCCGCCAGATGTTCTACCACAGTTGAGCTTTTTATCAACAGATCAATCATCCATATAGGTCAAGTTTCCTCTTTTGCTCAAATCAGGAATAGCCTTGTGAAGGAAAATATTGAACTTATTTCTTGAATTGATGTATACAAAGGTCGTATGGGTCCAAGCATATTTCCCCATGGGTAAAGGCAAGCTTATTCTAATCTTCCCTATTCATGGGTACTGTCCAATACCCATTTGTCAAGTCAAGGGCTGAGTAAACCTTTGATCCTTCGATATGAGCTAGTCCTTTGTCAATATAGGGAAGACATCATCTTAACATGTGGACCCGTTTATTCAACTCCCTCAGTACAAAGTCTCCATTGTCCAGTTGGTTTTAGGAATCCCAGTATCGGATTGTTAACGCTATTGTGGATTGGACGAATAATGCCAAAGGATTCCAGATGTCTGCTATTCTCCATGAGTGGTTCCATGCACACAGAGGTTACCAGTATTGTCTTACAAACATGGGAGCTAGTTCAGGGTCCATAGGTATTGTTGTTGAATGAAATGTTATATGCCCACAATCAAAGAAGTCAACTGAGGATACTGTGGAAATACAGGAATGCCTGCCTCAGTTGTTGTTTCTTTTCAACAGACTCACAGGCATATGCTAGACTGATCTGTTCTTCGACCATCTGCCGGAAACCCAGAAATACCTCTGGTTTTGAGATTTCAGATGTGTCTTCAAGTTGGGATGGAGATATCTCTCTTTATCGTGTTTATCTGGACAAGGGTTTCCTTGGATTGAAAGTAGTTATTAACTATAAATACTAGCTCATCTTCCAAGATTTCACAGGTAATACCTTCTACCCCATAAGGGCATCAATACATCAGGAAATGTCAGCCCTGTTGGGTAATAATCTAGTCTGGTCCAATACTGTCATCCTTATCATAGCAATCTTGAAGAACTATAATTTAATTTTCCAAATCAATAGAATAGTATTGAGAATGGACCGCCATTCCAATAGAGGTGTCTGTGCCCAAAGTAACACTTTGAGGATCGCTGTTATTCATGAGTATTCAAATGGCATCATATTTTAGTTCCACTAAAGGTGTTTGATGCAAGAACAATTCTTGATGTTTGGAGAGTTCAAATGTATGAATGCTTCCTGATTTTCCAGGGTTTGTCCCTCCTTTATTTTGGTAGGTACTGAAAATGATCATACTTTTCCTGGAAGAGTAACCTCTCCTTTATTGGACTTTAACGGTATAAGGCCACAGTTGTAATGACCAAAAAAGCTTTCTCAACATTGTCAAAGCCCAATGGGCTACCCCCAGTCTTGACCAAACTTTTATATTAATAAAATCTGAGTTCATTGCAAACTGATTGAGAATGTCACTACCGAGATACAATTCGGATGTAGCATCACTAACAATCCAACAGTTATGGCCAGGTTGAGGTAAGGTCAGTTTCCCTGACCACTCGGTTCTCCTACTGAGATAATGGTGATCTCAGGAACCTGATTATGAGGGCAATAAAATTCAATTTAGCTGTGGGTGTCTTTCAATCATGTGACAAGTGCCATTCAGGCTGACATGATTGACACTCCTCTTCAACTTGATTGGAGGGTTTGCTTGGGCCCAGAGAACCTGATTTATGTAATCAAACAGAGTGGACAGCATCAGAAAGAGATCATTTTCTAGTAAACAGGGTGTGCCTCCTAGAGCCACAACAATCACGGGATACTTCAGATGGTGCTGCCCAATTCTGATCTCCATATTCGCGATCCCATTGACAGAAACATCCTTAGCATTGAAATGTTGGAGTTCTCCTAGAAGAGGTTTGCGAGGGAATGTATGACTCTTCATGTCAGGACCAGAAGAATATTCATACGCTAGACCCAACCACAGAGGCCAAATGGAGTACGACCTCCCACGTTGGTTGGCATGGATCCCTGATTTTGAGTAACATGTCACCACGAGGCTAGAAATGGGGGGAAGACAGTTAGGGAGAGGTTGTAGAGAGGTAGGGAGAAGCTGGGAACACTGGAAGGAGGGTTAGGGTATCATAATTGGATAGGTAGAGAAGAGTTAGGGTAAACACTGGTCATGCACCTAGTCAATTAGGCAACTCTCTCCTAGGTTGCCACAACCCTGAAACTAGTACCAAAACCTACACTAAACCTTCTGTCCTGATCCTGACTCACTCATGAACCTCCTATTCACATCTTCCACAAATGGAAATAAAGCATTTTACGTGATCAGAAACATGGGCAATAACATTAAAGCATGACATGAGAGACAAAAGCTGTATGCACACATGAACAAGATGATGAGCAATGGACTCCACAAAACATTTACACATTAGCAGCATTCTGTTCCTTTACCTACACTGCTTAATGATGCTCTGGTTCCTTTCACAGGGCCATGATAACAAGAAATGGAAAAATATATTTTGCATAGAACTCCATTATATACCAGAGTACAATTGGAAAGGAAATGTCCAAATAAAATAACGTTCTACTAGAAATAATTCCAGCTATGCAGAATGGCTGAGTGAAGTGCTTAAACCTTCCCTTGGGAATACTCAGTGCACAAGCCTGACACCTATTCCTGAGCTCTGTTGCTCCACATAGCTACATTCATCAATATTCACAGCAAGTTTACACCCCGTTCCATGTCATGTGCAAGTGTTAAAAAAAACTTTCTTTTGCATTGCAGTATTTATCTCTGTCTCAGGGAGCCTCACAAGGCTTCCCCGGGCAGGCTGCTGCAGGCAGTGTTCTTCCGTGGTGGTGAACGCTGAGTACTGCTCCCAGGTTTCTCCTGGCTGCCACTCTGAGAGCTCCTGCAAACCGTCCTGTGCTGCAATCAGGAAAAAACAATAACCAGCACCTTGCACGGTTGGGGAAAGTCTTCTTAAAGGCCCGCCGGCACGCGTGTGATGCGCGTTGCCACAAGGCATCATGGGAAATGTACTTTCCCGTGGCCTGAGCCCTCAGAACCCTTACACTCCCGCTTCGTAGGTTGAGTTGGTCAAACGTTTGTTTTGAAATCAAGGTCACCTGTGTTCCTGTGTCTCCCAGAGCTGATAAAGTATCCTGACGTGTATCTGGACGGGAGCATAGAATCTGCCTTCTTTAGACTCTAATTTACAAAGAGTGTGAGAGTTATTGGACAGATTTGCATCAAGTTTCTTGATGTCATTTACTTCATGAATTCGACATTGCAAACCTGTTGGAATAAACCCGCATTTTGAGATACAATATGGTGTAGGTGCACCACCCCCACCACCCCCTTTCCACAGACTCTTTGTTGTATTCTCTTTTCAGAGGTAAACCTTCAGAATCTTTTAGGAAGGAGGATACCTCTACTCTTTCTGGACTTAATTGGTTTATAATTTTTATTTGATCAGATTGGCTTTAATATCTTTTTTTAAAAACATATTTTTATTTGTTCTTGATTCTATTATAACATAACAGAACCTTTACAAAAACATAGTGTCACTTAATAATTACAATATGAGATATAATAAAGAATTAATATCATTGTTCAATGGAAGTTCATAAAAGATGCTTGTTATCATAAGAAATCTTAATTATTTGTGCATTTTAAAAGCATTCATAAAAATAAGCTAGAATAAATATAATTGTGTAACACATGATATGACTTGCTTTGCTTCAGTAATTAATAAGTAAAGTGCCATAAAGGTATACTTGAGGTTAAAACATAATCATGGTATATTGAGTCACTAATATTCAGTTGTTATCATGCACAATTTATCAGGGGCTAACATTAGCATAAATGATGAGTTCCTTTTCTATTATTTTTCATAATCTCATTAATGCATAGATAAGAGGTTTATGGGCACCTTGCATCATTCTGGCCCATAAAAATGTTAAACAATCAGTATAGTGAATATTCACAAATTCCATGAGTAAAATCGATCTAGTATGTTTAAAATGTGAACAGTATAACATTAAGTGCTTTAGTGTTTCAAGAGTTTCAATACATAAAGGAAATCTACAATGCTTAGTTTCAACTAGATTGTTGTTCCGATCCCAATTCGAGATCCTTTCTTTGGTATGAAACAGATTAAATTTGAACCAAAGGTAAACTTTTCACATATGATTACAAGGAAAAAGGGTGATATGATCATATCTAGGTAGACGCTTTTTGGTAAATAGATGATATTCTTTGCAGAGTTTATATCTCCCTATTTGATCAATCGTTGTACACCAATCAAGTTCAACTAACTTTTTTTTCGCATAAGCAGGTGTAATATAAACATCATCCACTGTGATATTGGCCTCATTCAAAACCGCTTGTGCTCTAGTCTGAAAATCGGCTAGAAAGGTTGTCGGCATTATTTCCATAGTTTTCCTCATGTCAACAAATAGCGAATTTGTCCGCGGGTAAATTACTTTTGCAAAATTTGTGAGAAGCCGCCATTTCCAACAAGTGGATAGTTCTACCAGACCTAGCTCATGTCTTAGAACTGCATTCGGCAGTGACATTGGGAGATGAATGGCAGTTTTCAACAATGTTCCTTGTAGTTGGTCCAGTATCAGACCCATTTCAGCTAAACATATATCCAGTGAGTATAAGATGACACTTTCAATTTTTAACATTAAACACTCGATAACAGGGGTTAGTGAGAATTTGCAATATTTTGCATGAATTAGTTTTAATTGTGAAGTGAGCCGTCTGATCTTATTCTCTAATAAGTCTGTCCACATTTTAATGGAGTTTTTCCCTGATAGGTGGTATCCTAGATATATCGTATCTATGATACAGGGGATTGTGATTCCCATAATGTGCCATTGGAATTTGCCAGTTTTTTTCCGAACTCCAAATTTCATGACTGCTGTTTCGGCTGGATTAGGTGTTAAACTGTGTGCCATTGCAAATTCTTCAAATAATCTTAGTTTAGCTTGTAGACCTGCAGGAGTCGGATCGAATAAAATAATATCATCCGCAAAGGCGATCCATTTTACTTTGATAAAACCAATCCTTGCAGAGAACAAGTTTTCATCGTCCCAACTTTCACCAAGTTCCGCTAGGTACAGATTGAAGAAGGTAGCTTCTAGATTGCATCCTTGTTTCAGCCTATTTCGGTATTGATTGGTTTTGTTGTTCGTCCTTCAGAGGTAATTTTTATTTTGTAGGAGGTATTGGTATGTAAGGCCATGAACCAATATATTAACACTAGCGGTACTCCCATTTCCATTAATTTGGCCCATAGTAAATTCCGTATCACATTGTCAAAAGCTGAAGACATGTCGATAAGAGCAATATAAACCGGATTTGCAGAGATTTTTTTTGCTCCTGCAGTGATAAAAGCCATTATCATAGCGTTAAGCGACGTGGTCATCCCTTTTCTAAACCCTGTTTGGTATTTAGAATAAAGTTAATTCTTTTCATTGCATTTTTCAAGATCATAAAGAAGAAGGATTGCAAAAAGTTTTGCCTCAGTATCAATTAGGGCAATAGGCCAGTAATTCTATGGCAAAGAAGGGCCCCCCTTTTTGAATATTGGTATAATATTTGCCGATAGCCAGGAAGTAGGGATCCTCCCTGAGTCAAAAATGGCCTGATATTTCGTTTGCAATATTGTGGCCCACAGATCAGGATCCATCTTGTACAAGCAGGGAGGGAAGCCATCAGGTCCAGCAGATTTAGAATGACTAAGTTTGGAAATAGCCCACTTGACATCTGTTACAGTCCAATTCAAATGAGGAAGGTCTTGATATAATAAGGTTTGAAATGTGTCTTAACAAATTTATGAGGAATCTGGAATGTGTTTCTAATGTAGGTGTTCCAAGTAGATTCAGATCTGGAAATAGGAGTTGAAGGTAGTACTTGATTCTGATTACTCTTAATTGTTCGCCATATAGTTTGTGTATCATGTTCAGTTATCGCTCTGATAAGTTTACAATTCTGTTAATTATATCTTAGTATTCTTATGTGTTTCAGCTGTTGTTTATATGTGGCCAGAATTCTGTTCCGCTGTAATTCATATATTTCACGAGGGGGATGAGATTTATCGAGCTGTCTAAGAGCCTTGTTTTTTAGGCATTTCTGAGCTTTGCAGAAAGGATCAAAAGAATGCGGGTGGTTTGGAGTAGAAATGTTCTTACCAAAATGCCTTAATGACGCTTGAATCAATTCTGCATAAGTTGCCGCCATTGCAGAAGAGGAGATTCCCTCATTAAAGTTGTGGTTTGTAATAGACAATGTTACGTATTGAATGAATTGTTTTTATAGGGATTGGCTCCATCTAAGAGACGTTTGCGGGCGATCAATTTCCACTACAACTGTGGAGTAATCAACTGGCAATGAAGAGTAGTGGTTTTTTATCTTCCCCAGTATTTGTGCGTGAACTCCATAAGTCATCTGAGTGATTATCAACGGGGATGATGTTGAGAGCAAGTTATGGGTAACAAATATGAAGTCAATCATAGAAGATTTTGTATCTCTTGCCCATGTAGTCCACTTAGTCTTTTGATTTGGTATAATAATATCTAAATCCCAGTCTCTTAGGAAATTCCTCCATGTCATACCTCTTTGCTTAGATAGTGGATTGGTTTTTGTGCCTCTGAGCTCCTCGTTTGATCTACAATCGCAATTAAAGTCTCCACCAAGAATTATTTCAGAATTTTGATTTCTTGAGTTATATATTCAAGGCAGGTCTCAACAATATCGATCATTTCTTCAATTGGGATATGCGCCAGATTCCAATAAATCGTAATTACAACGTTGTTGCGATATTTATGCATATTTGTGGTTAATAGTATCGCAATCAAGTTATTGGCTTTCCAAATAATTTTAGAACTGAACACTAGGGCATTGTCTACTGCTATCAAGACACCTCCAGATGGACGACCCAATAGGGATCGTGTAGCAGGAATAGAGTGGGTGGTATAATCAGGTAGCAGAAAGAAACTAGTTTTCATAGTTTCTTGGATCATCAGTATTGAGGGACGATTGTTAGAGTCCATCGTTGAGTGCCATTTCATGAGATTGAGATGGCCACATGAATTCCAAGATTGAAAGGTCAGGAAGGTTTTTTGATCAGCTACGATATAGAAGGAGCTTCATTAGGTTTTAAAATAGCACTAAGCATCGGAGCGATCCATGCTAGACCCTGAACACTGCCCACTCTATTCAATAATTCATTAATAGCTCCATTTGCATCGTCATTAATACTGGCTAACAGGTTAAGTTGCGATTGTGGAAGTATGTCCCATGGGCATTGTGCTGAATGAAATGTTCCGCTTCCTGTTCATTTTCCATGGAACTTAATGAAAGACCTTCCTCTTTTATGCCTTCTCTGTTAAACCATAAGTATTTCACAACAGATTCAGAGGTTAAGTAACAAACAGCACGATAATTGTTTTCTGTTGAAAATGATACTCTAAGAATATCTCTGTTTTAAACATTTGCAGTTGAGGAATTCGACTGAAGAGCATTAGAAGGAAGGCTCGATTGATACGATTTTTGCCAAAGAACTCACAGTTTCCTTTGAATCCTAAGAGATGGAATTTTTCCATATTGGTGTGTTGTTTCTTATCAGAGGATCGATCAAAAGATTTTATGTGAGGATCGATGGAATTTGTTCTAGAGAGGACATGATTTTTAAAATCGGTCGAATTTGGGCTCGAAGGTTTATTCTCCAAATCGGCTTTCATAGATTTTTCATAAAGTTCTTTCCTGAGAATATCTAATATATCGTGATGGGTGAGTACTGTCGTATTTTGTACTTCTGGAATTGATTTGTGCAAAGCAGGGCCGTGTACCAATATGCAGTTGTTATCAGAGGATAGTGATATGTTGCTCGGCTCCTGATTACTCCATTGCGGAGGAAGTGATTCTGAAGGGAGTAATGCTGTAAGAGATGTTACTTTTCCTTGTCCATTAACTACTATCATTTGATGGGTTATATTACAAGGGTCCGTTTTTTCAGCCATTGGTAAGGAACAAATTAAATCACTTTTACAGGTGTCGGCAAATGGTGATGCTATATTTGTATTGGTCAGTTCTCCATCTTTTAATAACGGGAGAGTTGACTGCGCTGATGGTAATATAATTGAGGATAGTTCTTTTCCCCGACCATTAACTTTGATCATAGGTCGAATGATGGCAGAAGAGTCAATTTTTCCAGGAGTCGTTAGGAGGCAATTGGGTGCATTTGCACAAGCTTCGCTTTAAGTTTTTACAGTTGAATTGGTAGACGATTCAACAGGCAATAGATCCTCATGTCGGGTAGTACAGCTGCTGCCACATACTGGACAATAATTATACAGGTTTGTTTTGCCTCCTGTTAGTTCTATCGAAGGTTGCTTGTTCGGAGGGTCTGGGAGTGGCAACATGTTTTTTTTTGACACATTAGTTTTTTTATTTCCCACTTTTGATGTTTCTGTTGCATTATTGCTCTCAAATTGATGCATTTTTGGTGCTTTGTTACCGAATTCAGATAGTTCGATTTCTTTAGAGGCATTTAAGTTAGCAATCGAGTTGGGTGTTTTTCCCATATTTTTTTGTTTTTTTAGATGTTTTGGCGTTACATTTTATCGATGGAATTAAGGCTTCTTGGCTTTCTTTTGAAAGTTGTTGAAGATCGATATGGTCTTCATCAGACGTTGTTTCCATGATATTAGATAATGGCAATTTAATTATGTCAGTGTGATGATTCGAGCCTTTTGACAGTGCGTCGTTGCGTCTTTTGGCATGCCTTTTGACAGCTTTTTGATGTAACTTCTTAACTCTCCGAGACATGAAGCCAGTCGTCTCTTGCATTGATGACTCCTCAAGTGAATCTGGTTTCATTTGTTCAAGGGCTTTGAGCAATTCAGTTGGACTATCAGGACAATCATTAGGCTGTGAAGGTTTATGAATATGTAGCGCTGTGATGGTGTTCATTTTTGCAATCGCTGTTTTTTGTTTACTTGGATCATGTTGGCAATTGCATAAAGGAAGGTTCAAGGCTGCCTCTGGAGGGATTGGATGAGGAATTGTAGTTATTTCGAGGCAGCATTGAATATTTTTATTTGTTAGAGTTGGTTGGAGCACAGGCGGCTGAGTAGGTCTTGGATCATCTCTAAGGTTTTTTAATGTCTCAGCTGCGACAATAAACCCTTCGATACGGTCAATTTTTGATGACATATGTAGAAGCATTGTTTTAATCTCTTTCAATTCGAGATGGGTCAAGTTGTGACCTTTGTCGAGAAGATCTAATATTCTTATAATCACCGGAAAAGTGCCAGGGGAATGGTGCATTTCGCTTAGATCTGGAGATGGTTGTAGCTGAGAGTTCTTAACATACATTTCCTCAGGTTCCGGAGAGTAAGTGGTTTGAGGCGGAAGGGACTCTTTGTTTATATCGTCAACAATTGCAAAACTCATATCCAAAAGGCTTTTAGGATTGTTTGGCAAGTGCAAGTGGAAGGACATGCGCTTCTTTACGGAGTTAAATACTACCGGCGTCAGGGTGCCAATAGAACGACAGACAGCTTGATCAGGCGCTGCCATTTTCTCCATAGTTAAGTCGAATTGTTTTCTGTCAGTTTCAAGGGCCAAAGGAGATTTGGGGAACTTCTAAAATCATCGATAGCTTTGCGCACTTCAGGACTAATGTAACAGTTGAGAGCAGATGAGTCCGGAAGTGTAAATGAAAGAGTATGTTTAGATATGGGAGGAATTACTTGCGCATGTATTTGAGCAGGGTGAGAAACGTAACGAGGTATGGATGTTTCTTCTTTGATAGAATTCAAGGCATGATCCTAAAGAGCAACCAGCTCCTCATATGAGGTTTTTCCATGACATATGAGAGAGTCGATGTTCGTTGAGGAAAGCGGAGGAGGAATGATCGAATTAGCTTTAATGCTTCTTAAACCGCTTGCCATATTTACTTTAGCAAAAAAGCAGCACAGTTAATTCTGCAGCAAGAATATTACAAAGTAATTAATGATTTATGATCAATAACAAAAGTTGCTGCAGTGAATCAGCTTATATGTGTATTAATTATTTGTGCGAGCACACCGTGAGGTGTCTAAAATAACAGTGAATGAGTATTTACAGCTGTAAAATAACGAACAATATGAGCGTTAGTTATTTTACCCACTTTTACCTGATGTTCAATTAATTGGGGCAACAGCGACAAGCTACCAGCTAACAGCAAACAGCGCTATCTTTAGCGCGTACTTAATGCGCGCGCGCAAATGCACACAGGAAGCAGTTTATATACACTTCCTGTGTGTAGGGGGCGGGACCGGATAGAGTAATGAGAAAAAGGAGCGTATATAAGTAATATATACTTATATTAACATATAAAAAGTCAATAGTAATTATATATGGGTATGTACCAATGTCGAAGCAAAATCAGGCAATCCAAGTTTCAACAGGAGATCTTGAACTCGTAGGGCAGCAGGACAGGACAGCAAACAGCACTACTTATATCGCGTACTTAATGCGCGTGCGCAAATGCGCGCGGGAAGCAGTTTATATACACTTCCAGTGTGTAGGGGGCGGGGCCAGCAATGTCCAAGCAAAATCAGGCAATCCAAGTTTCAACAGGAGATCTTGAACTCGTAGGGCAGCAGGACAGGACAGCAAACAGCGCTACTTATAGGGCGGACTTAATGCGCGCGCGCAAATGCGCGCAGGAAGCAGTTTATATACACTTCCGGTGTGTAGGGGCGGGGCCAGCAATGTCCAAGCAAAATCAGGCAATCCAAGTTTCAACAGGAGATCTTGAACTCGTAGGGGTTTCTTTACACTTCCCAGATTCTTGTTTTACATTATCAAATTCAGAGACATTTCTTCGGACCCACTTTTATGTAGGATGGGCACATGTCTGAAAAAGAAGACTTTCTTTTGTAGGTTCTCTGAGTTCTCTTCTCTCTCAATGGTAACTATTCTATTTTTCTTTTCTCTGTTGTTTTGGTTCTAGTTCCCAGTGAAAAGAGTTGTCGCTACTAGTTTCTGGTATTCCTTTATTTAATTCAGTTTTTGTTTTATGTGTCATAAAGGAAGCTTCCTCTAAGGCTTAGCACATCTTTTTGTCCATATCCCCTTTCTCTTCTTCCACCAGGACACTGTTATTTGAACAGCAGTGTGTGGTACAAGAGGTGGAAATAGTGAACTAAAACTTAGGAAGCAAGAAACTCAACTCATCTGAAGGTTTAGATGTGTTACCAATGGTCAGAACTCAGACCATGAACTCAATGTCTTTCTGTAATGAAACATTGGGCCTCATTCCGAGATTGGTGGTAGTCATCACGCTATTTGCGCCATTACTGCCACCAATAACGAGTCCGGCACCGGTTTAGTTCAATGGGGATTTACCGATGTAGTCTGACCTTTGCAGGACCGGTAAGTCCCCATTCAAAATGCCATTCCTCATTCCCATTTCAGCCCCCATAGGGCTCAAGGGGAATGGGTAGGGCGCAAATAACGGGCTCGCGCATGTCAAGCCCGTTATTTGCGCCCTGGTCCCTTAGTGGGTCCCATCCATAATGCCTGGTCAGACCAGGTGTTACTGGAGGGACACGCTAAGAGACCTTGTAGTAGGGCGGTAAGGGATTACCGGCACCGGTCTCCTTACCGGTGCCCGGTATCCCTTACCGCCCCACTCGTAATGACCCCCATTGTGTTTAATACTGGGAAATATGCAACAAACCTGTACAACCAGATCTGTTAAGCCTGACATGGTACCTTCTGCCTTGAAAACCTGCATACGTGATCTGAGTCCTTGCCCAACCAAACAAACCCCAGCCCTGGCCGAGACCAGCCACAACCAAGACCTCAGGCCAGAGACCTGGGACAAATATTGCATGATGCACCATCATAATTGGCCTAACTGACTATACCAGTACAATTACACCCAGATGCAGAACATGGGGTGACATTGACCACTGCCAGCCCAGTGACCTGAGGCTCCACACCAGACCACATTAAGGTTCAACACCTGTTGGACCCCCAACCCAGTAACATGGACCAGTAGTTTATGTCCAAAAATGCCCAGTGTTAGGAAAGATTCCCATTTATGTGAAGTTTTCCCTCCAGTTGTGTACCCCCCCAACCTTTTGCTGCTGTTTAAACACCATAGTCAGACTTTGCCAGTGGAGCACAGCCTTCAGCTGCACTCCCCTGGGATTTTTGCTCACTTTGTTATGGGGAAACTGGCATGCCCTTAAAGACAGTCAGTACTGGGAGACTTTGTTTCCCTTAGTCCTTGTCAATGTTGCAACTTTTCTGCAACATGTTGCAAGTGCACAATGTGCCTTACAGTACAGTGCACTTGGGTATTCCTTTCAATTCTAAAGGCCCTAGACAACCTCAAAGGATTTTTGAGGAGAAGGGTGGATGTGCCTTGGACAGGGAAGGTGGCAGTTTATCTTTTCATAAATCATTAACCCTTTCTTGTCATGCAAACCACGTTTACCGCGTTTGGCACAGAAAGGTGACCTGGATCCAAAATGACCATGCCACGAGGTTCTTTGTCCTGTCCTTTGGCCATCTTTCCCCTTAACCTTCCCCAGGTCGAGCCTACCCGGGTCAGTCCTTATTTGGGCAAGCATTCTCCCACAAAACGCCAAGCTTTTGCGGGCTTCTGCATGTCTTGTGTGTGTGCCCCCAAGATGTGGGCTGGCCTGTCTGGTTCCAATACACATCCTGGGTGCCAGAGAGTCTGGTGTGCTTTGAATGACTGGGACCACTGTGGTCCATGATTGGTCCACGTATGGTGTGCCTGTATGTGAGCAGATCTCCCATTGGGTCCTCTTCGTTTTGGCGCGAAGGAGATTCTAGATAACAGAAGGCTCCAAAAACCCATACCATGTCGATCTCTTGAGTTCTCATTGAATGAAGGATAGGATCCAAGTATCCTGAAACTAGGAAGCCGAGTTGAGGAACCGCTGGTGACCTGCTGGAAGGTTTGGCACCCTGAGCCCGCTGTTGTCCCACTGGACCCCTCTGCATCTGATCGAACTAGAAGGTCTGCGAAGGTGCTTCAACCCATTGGAATAGTGGGAACAACTACCCTCTGCACCTTCATCAAACTCTGCAAGTAAGCTTTCTCAGAAGTGTCCCTGGGGCAACCTGTGGGGTGACCAGCTTGTGCAGGACCTTTGCTCTGACACTGCCGGCGTTTTGAGGAGACTGTTGAAACTTGGTACATTGCAAGCTCTGTGTTCACGGCACTCTCACATCTAATTCCGCACACTTGGTGTTCCCAGGTCTGAAATAAATCGAGAGCACCCGAACCCGAGTGCACGTGGTTACTGTGTCGCCCAGCCGTGGTGACGAACTTTGCAGGTGCCTTGCTGCTATGCCCCCCTGTGCCCTGAAGCCTACTACAGTGAAACTGGCCTGATCCACCCACCAGGAGTGGAGCAATCGCCACTGTCCTGTTTGGGAATCATCGCTGTAACTTTGCCACTGAAAGCCGTAGAGCCGCACAGTTGCTGCATTTGAACCTGCAACCGACGTGGACTCGACTGCAGAAGTTTGGTCTAGGATGTGCCAGGGGTCGGTGAGTAATTGCAACCCTTACCGGTGGCCTCTAGTGCATCCATCCATTTTTATGCATGAGTGGCCCCTGAGGGCCCCTCTCCTTTCCACAGATAGCCTGAGCTATCAAACTATTCCCAACTCTTGGAACCTGTTCTGCCCTCCTGGGGAGACCCTCCACGAATAGTGGGAACTTATTCTGCATCACCTCACACACCTTCCTGAGCTGCTACAGACCCTGGAAGAGACCCTGTTTCGCCCATGTGCAATACCGTGGGCGCCAGCATTGCAAGTATATTTGAGCAATAGGCTCCCCTCTTCTTAGGGACTGGACTGCCTTTCAGTTAGGATTGTGATTACTGCAGAACTGAACTGCCTAAATATAATTTGCACTGCCTGTTTCCTTCCCTTGCAGGTTGTGGACCCATTCTGTGCATTTAATCCCTTACCACCCTACTACGAGGTCCCTTAGCGGGTTCCTCCTTTAACGCCTGGTCTGACCAGGCGTTATGGACGGGACCCGTTAAGGGACTTCAGAGTTAATAACGGTACCGCAAATTGTTAGCTTTGCAGCAGGAATCATATCCCACTACCAGGGCTAGACATGGCCCTTTTTCTATGGAAGGGTTAACTTTAGAACACATGCTGAGGTTCCACCCAAACAGGTAGTTAAATGATCCCTATACTAGAGTACAATATGAACTCCTGAGGAGGTACTTTGACACTGTCAGTGCACAAGCTATAGAGCACAGAGCTCTGGAACACTTCCCTTCCAGACCCTCAAAACCTTGCTGGGCACCTGCCCTACTAGGCAGCAGGAAATCCCTAGATGGTATTCCACTAAGTTGAGCCAGCATGAGGCAGCCTACCCTCAAGTCAGTCCTCAACAGAGACGGAGGGCTCTAGCTTTCAGACCTAGGTTTTACCTGTCTTTTGGCGACGGTCCGTCGTTCGTGTAAATAAGGTCTGCCAGGACTGCCAGAATGGAAACAGGGCAGGCAAGCAACAAGGGAGGCCAGACCCAAAGAAAAACCCAGGATTGAGTACAAAAATCCTTGGGATGATGGTTGATGTAGTCGGATGAAAAGGCGGTGTGATACAGTGCACCTTTCGAGGTCAAGGCGATACTCCAGGTAAGGAAGTCGGACAGATGACTATGGAATGCTAGAGCGGAAATCAAGGAGGGCAGGGATCAAGGAAGAAGAGTTTGTGCTCCGCAGGAGTGAGCATAGGAAGGAACCAGAAGCGGTGGAATACAGCAAGAGGATGGGTAGAATAAAGGAGCAGAAGAGAAAGAAGGACAGCAGGCGGCCCTGGTAGGGTGAGGAGCATAGGAAAAACTAGCGCTTACCAGCAACAAAGAATCTTCACCCCCTTCGGTTTCATGGCTCCTCATCCTTGACGACACTGGTTGAACGTGGGTAGTGCAGTGTACATCTTGTGAATGGCAAAGGCAGTCTGAGATTTGGTTGGAAGACGTGTCATCCGGTGGCCATGTTGTGAATTGCATCTGTCGTTCGGAACTTGGTTGCCAAGAGGTCTCATCCGCCAGTGATCCCAGAGAGACCACAGGCAATTACGAGTCCTGACACTAACAATCATGATGCAACAGGTTGTAATCCACCTCTGGATCACTTACAGTTGGATTTCAGCCTAAAGTTGGTTATACTTGCATTTAATAGGGACTCCTTCAATTTCAGCATTAATCCTCACTCTGGGTCAAATATTGAACTCACAAGGAGCAGAAGCAGCAATGAGTTTAGAACTGGCAACAGCTGGGGCAATTATCCCATGATCGAGGGAGTACTCATGCCCTTCATAAAAGGTGAATCAGTGAGACTAGAAGTCTTCAGACACCTAGAAAAGTTGCCCAGTGAACAGGAAAAGAAACCCTAGTTTGGTAAAATTGTGACAGCTACTTTCAGGTCCCTGGGCAAAGATCATCTGGGTAGTTCCCCCAAGGAGGGGACAAAGAAAGAATTAGGTGAGGGTAAGCACACTAGAAGGGCACCACCTACTAGCGCTACTGATACCAGACAGGAACCAGGCAAAAACACCTATCCAGCTAGAGGCAGAAAGGGAAGGACAAATGCTTCTAATATGTGCCCCGTAAGAGAGGTAAAAAGGTAAACTGCTCACAGCAGACCAGCATCTGTAGAGAGAGACAGTACAGGCCCAAATAAGTAGCTGGTTGTGGAAGAAGATCCTACAACGGCTGAAGTGTTGAGAAAAGTACCTATCAGCTAAAGGATAGGGCAAAGCTTAGGCAACCACAAAGATACAGAGATGAAGACTATCCTTCCTCTCCTTACCTTCACAGAAGGAGAAAAACAGGTCTCAGTACCCACGGGAGTGCAGAGGTCCACCAAGTGGGAAGAGAAGAAATGAGAAAGGATGCAAACTGCAGCTTTGAGAGTGGGCAATGGCAAAAGCACTAACCCTTACTCACAGAATATTACCCATAACTAGACAATCAAGTAATTGATGAATAGAACACAATCCCACCCCACCAGCAAAGGCTACATTTTCAAATCTCTGAAACCAATAGGAGCCCCTAGAGAGACCATATTTCTGGTTTCAACTGCATCCACAATAGCAGATGCAGCAGTACCAGACATCCCACTTTGGATGTTTGTAAATGTAATGTGCTGTGATGGAAGTGCTGTCACAGCAGTTGGGACACACTCTACATTTTCCGCTGCCTGTGTTGCTGTAAAAGAGTGTTTCAACCATAAAATGGGTTTGAACACCAGGATACTGTGAGGGTATCATGAAGTCACAGTCAACAAACTTAAAGTTCAAAATAAAATACTTTATTAAATTAAATGTCAGGATGGAAGAAGGCCTAACTTGCCCTATGCAAAGGTGATATTTCCCTCCCTGAGTGAAACTAAGGAATGTCTGAGTCCAAGAGTTCAACTTAAAAGTGTTACCATGTCCAAAACCTATACTTGCTCTCAAAACTAAAGCTAACCAATGTGTAGGGATATCAGAATCAAAAGAAATAGTGTTCAACTCAAAGCTATGAACTTCTTCCAGGTCACAGCTTTCTCTCAACTCCCCTTACCCAAGTACAAGAAAGTTCCACAAAAAAGTCTCAAGATGACCGATAGTTCCAAACCAATTCTCAGGGTTCCCTTCCCCAAGTTTCCAGCAACACAGTTCAAGGAAAACAAAAGGTCTTGAGGCTTTGTTCTCAAGACCACACAATGCTGCTCCTCAAATCTGAGAGTTTCCTCCCTCAAGACTTTATCTTCATGATCACAATATCTTTAAGTTTCCAACATATAGGGCTCACTGGTCTAGGTGCAGTTGTCAGACGAAATGGTCCACCCATCACCGGTCACGCAACCAGGATCCCTGATTCTTGACCTCTTGGCTTTGATGTGTACTTTTACAGTCTTCTGGCCTTTCCTAATCAGCCTCTTGGCTCAAGCATCACTTGCCACACATCCTTTCCAGTCATTAGCCTTGTCACTCTGCATTCATTCACAAAAAGTTGAGTTAAGGGTGTTTACTCACACCCACCTTCTTATGACTCTGTCACACTGGTGCCCTTTTCTGTAATTTGTTTTCCCCCGTGCATTGGAATTATTAATTTTGTTTACTTGGTTTATTCCATTCAACACTTAGAATGCCTAATTTCAGGATTTCAGTACATTCAGTGTTCAATAAGCATTGATGCTGCTTAATTGTAAAGTTCCATTCCGTGCGGTATGCATTGGTTTTGCTGTTTTTAAAGTTTCATTAGTTTTAGTATCCAATAAGAATTTGTTTCACTTGATTTTTAAAGTTCCATTCAATTAGATATTCAATAAACATAAGTACTATTTAATTTGGTATGCAATAAGCATTGTTTTTGCTTCATTGTAAAGTCCCATACATTCGGTATTCAATGTATGTATCTAGGAGCGCCCCACTGTACACACATCCTCTCCCACACTCAACGGCTTATCGCGTAATCGTCCGGTCATTCCCACTCCTTCTCCTTCACTGCGGAAATCAGGACACTCACCCTTTCATTTCTGTTTGCCTGTCGCATGTCTTTCTTCACACGCCGGTGACCGGAATGCTGTTTCCCGGACGCGAACAGTGTCCTCTTCAGTTGGTGTTCTCTCTGAGCACATGTCACAGAGGCTCCTAGCCTAACAACACTTACACGGCCCACTGGCTATGGGCTGTGCAAGTCTTCTGGACAGTCTGTTGGCGTCCTGGCCTCCCAGCCGGGCCCACTATGGCTGCCTCCACCGGAGCACTTCCCCCTGCTGGTTTCTTCCATCCAGGCCTCCCTCTTGCACCCCACTCTGTTCTACTAGTTTCTTTTTATACACCTGCAGCCGCCATACAGGCTGCAGGTGGGGATCTCCAATGAGACTTGCCTGAACATAATTATAGGGACATGCCTGATCCTTCCAGCTTCCTGCAGGCATCTTCCTTGTCCAAGTACCAAAGTGATGAACGTGTCTGGTGTTCTTTACTCTTAGTTACCTCTTCTTCGTCTCAGTACTGTTGAGCATTCTATGTGGGGAAATGAGGGGAACAGCTTTACAATAACCTACAAAGGTCGGAGAGGGGTTTGTTTGGGTCTCAACAGGATAAGGGGAATGCCATGCCTCGCCTATTCTATTCCTACACCATTCTTTTTTTTATCCTTATTTTGGTACTTCTGGAGTGATACCATCTAAGGGTCAGTGGAACAGGGATAACACCACCCCACAACCACCTCTGCGATATAGTGTTCTCATTGAAATGGAAATGTGGAATACTGTGTCTCACCTGAGGACATTGCATTCCCGCTACCCAAGGACCCTCCACCCAGGTGATCCTCCCTCGCTTCTCCACCCCCAGGGTTAGGATCTAAGAGCAATGGCCTTTCCCATGCCACCTGAGAAGGGGATACAAGGGGAATATATGTGAGGAGCCCTCAGGATTCTCACAATAACCAAAGAAAACATTTAGGGGATACATCAGCTTAGGTTGGTGAGTTACAAGGCCTCCTGCTTTCACTGCGACAAGTGGATCCACATAAGCCCACTTTAATTGTGACTGATTCAGACTATGGGCCTCATTCCAAGCTGGGCGGTAAGGGGTTAATGGCGCCGGTAATGGTGCCGTTAACCCCTTACTGCCCTATTACGAGTCTGCTCACGGGACCCGCAAAGGGCGCCTGGTAAAACGAGTTGCCCTCAGCGGGTCCCGCTAGCAGACAGGGAGCTAACAACGGGCTGTTATTAACAGGCCCCTTGTTAGCTCCCTCCCCATTCCCATTGAGCCCTATGGGGGCCGAATGAGAATAGGGATGGGTTCCCTTAATGGGGAAATACGGGGTCCTCTGAGGTTGGAATGGCCTGGTATTTTCCCATTCAGGGAACCCGGACCCAGTATGCGGTATGGGGGTAGCCATGGTGCTACCTCCAACCTCGTAATGACCCCCTATGTAGTAAGAGGTTATAATTTTGACCTACAATGGAGGCTGGGCAACTCATTCAGAGATTACAAAGGCAAACCAATATTCTCTAAACAACTTTGGTAAAAAGTATGGGACATCAAGAAGGCTAGACCTCACACTTGTTTTATGCATACAAAAGCACACAAAAAAGATTGTGTGCACAGTGCAGGCAATGAGCTTGCCGATCAGTCTGTAATACAGCAGGCTGTACCAATGGTAGTAGCAGTGTTGACATGCTCTGCTACTATATTCATCGATGAGAACATAAAAGCATGTTTGGATGCAAATAGTCCTAACCCACTAGGGTTCCTGACTACCTATATACCTACACTGTAAAAGAGAATAAAGTGATAGTCATAATCCCTAGGTCAAAGGGAGGGTGTACTGACAGCATACGAACAAATAAGCAGGATAGATTAAAACAAATCTCTTCAACACATGCAGGTGTATCCACAACCTACTCTGTGGTGTCAGCTACTACAAGACTCTTACAAGACAGATATTGGTGGCCAGGGCTTGGTAAAGAAGTACACTAGTACATAGTGAATTGCTCCATATGTTAAACAACAGTGGATAATTTCCAAAAACCATCAGTGAGCACACTAACATGGGCGACTGTGCCTTTTGAATGCATGTATATGGACCACATAGATCCGCAGTCACACGTCAACAAGTACAAATATTTGTTGGTTGTGGTGGATTCGTGCACAAGGTTTACCTGGTTAATTCTCCGGAAGAAAGCTGATTGTAAAGAGGTCATAAAAGGTCTGCTGTCCTTAGTAGCTATGACAGCACCAATATTACTCCAAGGTGACAATGGGCCAGCCTTTTCAGGCAAAGTCTTAAGAGCACCCTGCCAAGCTGGTGTTGTACTATGCACTTCTCAGAGCCATTTTTTCCACAGGCAAATGGAGTTGCAGAGAGAGAGCCAATGGGATAATAAAGCAAGCATTAACTGAATGCATCCTCTCTTCTGGAGGTAATTGCGTGAATCATTTACCTATAGTGCATCGTAGTATAAATAACCTACCTTGCCTTTCTCAATGTGAGGGTAAAACACCTTATAAGTTGCTATTTGGTGCTCCAATGTATATGCCTGATTTATACAACCCTTGTAGTTCTCTCACCAGGCCAGGCTCCTCATATGTCCTGAGAGACTCCACCCATGGTGATGAAGCACCACAGCA
Source organism: Ambystoma mexicanum (assembly GCF_040938575.1). Lineage (NCBI taxonomy): Eukaryota > Metazoa > Chordata > Amphibia > Caudata > Ambystomatidae > Ambystoma > Ambystoma mexicanum. Next base: position 487,368,176 of record NC_090931.1, on the reverse strand, counting down.
CCAAGACAAGTCGCAGAGCACCATGAAGTAGGCGACTATGGCCCTCATTATAAGTGACGCGGTCTGGAAATAAAGGTGATGGTAAAAATACCTTTTCCGGACCTGGTCACTATGAGCCTACCGGTAGGGGCACAGAACTCCAGACAGGCCTGACCTGCTGGGAGTTCAGGCCCCTACCAGCGGGCTTTTCACTGAAGCACTGGCACCATTTCTCACGGTGCCGGTGCTTCAGGTTTCCCATTACCATGAGATGTCAGGTGGTGCTAACAGTGTTACATGTTTGCCGGTAACCCGTCACCTACTGGTGGGTTGTACTGGCAATTCGTAATTAGGGCCTTTGTCCTGGAGATGATACATGACAAAGAAGCACTTGGACTGCACTACACTTCAGTGAAGGTACTGGAACTCATTGGTTCAAGAACAGCTGTCCTACTAGCCCTGTCCTACTAGCTCTATCTCCTATGAAAGGTATGCGTCAATTGTCCGTAGACCACCTTAAGCCAGCTCCAGATGTTTATTCACCTGTTTCCAAGGGAGGAGACTCACTATCTCACTATCTTGAACAGCCTGCAGGCAAGAATAGAAGACCCCCTGATGTTACCAATAACTCCAGCAACCTCTGCATCCTATGAGCATATGTCTATAATACTGGGAACAGATGGGAACAGATGAGCCAGAAACAAGGCTAGAAGTAAAGCCTCATGCGAGATCCATCCAAAGGATTTTTGACCATCCAAAGTGCACCAAGAACAGTAAAATATTTGTCAGAGCAGTAATTATGTTCTACAATTTGCTGTGGATATGTCTTATCACTCTTTTTGCTCTATTGGCCTTGGGATATTTTGTACTCCCAATGGAGTTCCCGATGATCAGCAGACAGTTGAAAATTACATCTTTAGTTGTTGAAAATACACTACATGGAAGGGATGTGCAGGCTGCTGATAAGGGTGGAGTCTCAATACAAATGAGCATATACCCAATAGAGTTAGGACAATTCTGGACATGCCAGTATACAACCTATAGTGGGCATAGTGTGCAACTCTAGGTACATACACTATCAGTGATAGATGAATCTAGGATAGTGTCCCCTAAAATGCATGTCACAGTCACCTATAGGAACCTGTTAAGAGCTAAGATAGAAGCTTTTACTCTAGGAGCACTGTTAGATCCTGAAGATGATCTAGAAGAGTTGGATGACATGGCAGACCATGTACGGTATGTGAAATATTTTGACACATTTCTTTTTTACAAGCAAAGACCATTGCAGTGGCGAGGCAATGGGCCTCATTACGACCCTGGCGGAAGACCATGGTGCTATTAGCACCATGGTCCATGCCGGTAAGTTACCGACTCCGCCATGTAGAAAGGGGGAATTACCACCCCATTACAAGGTTGGCAGGGCGGTAATTCCCCCTTCCTCCATGGCCCTTCCCCATTCCCATTTTTGCCCCATAGGGCTCAATGGGAATGGGGAAGGCGCTAAGTACGGTGCTGCAAATTGCGGCACCGTAATTAGCACCAAGGTCCCTTTGCGGGTCCCTACTTTAACGGCTGGCCTACACCAGCCATTAAGGTCGGGTCCCGCAAAGGGACCTCATAATTAGGCGCTAATAGGTTAACGGCACCACAGCCTTTTACGGCACTGTTAACCCATTAGCGCCTGGGTCGTAATGAGGCCCAATGCCTTCTGGGAGCATTGTCCTGTTCCTTTTCTAAACTCACCACCAGATGTTAAGACACAATATTCTTACTTACCAAAACTCCAGGTGGAGGGAGAGCTTAAAATGTTGAATGGATATATGTTCCCCCTACACCGCTTGGAAATGTCCAGTTTATGTGGTCCACACATTCTGTGATGCATGATAAAACATTCTCTTCCACAACGACAGAGAAAACATGGCAAGACAAAGCCCCTCTTAACATGACATGGGGACGCACCTTGGTAAGCACATGGAACAGACACTCTAGAATCAGCACATAGAAATCGACATTTAATGTATTTCCTCAATCACACTCATTTTGCTGTAATGTGTAGTTCAAGCCATTTACCCACATATTCAGATTAGGCAGCCAAAGAGGGTGGCTTTGGTAGACAATGAAGCAGCTTAACAAAGTAAACTTGAATCTTGGCAGCAATTAATGTCATAAAAGGCACAGATGTATAGGCATAGGGCCTTACGCAGCTTAGGCTTCACAAGAAATGTCACACACCTATGCCATTTCCATAGGCAAATCATGTCAATTAATGGCAAAGCAAGCATCTTTAAATGAGGTAATTAATTGATCACATACCTCCTGGGCACACTGTCTACAGGAGTTGCAGATTGGACTACCATCACATTGGCCAAACAACTGACAGAGGTGAACCTATCAAGACAGGCTGAAAGACAGGCCATTTCATAGTCCAACTACCCTCTGTGGAATATTATGGAATATCGGCGTGGGATAGAGAACTTTTGTCCTGGACACTTCATGGGATCCTGAACATTCCTGTGCCAGCAAAAATTCAGTCCTGGAGCACCATACAACAAAGTAGACAGTCAATGGATACAAACCATCTATGAGGTACCCTACACCCAGTGTTGTGTGACACATGGGGACTCTACCATCCATCAGTATTCCCATAAAGACTGTGTCGGAACACTCCATGCAAGATGGCAGGACATTGCTAAGATCAACCAATGTGAGCAGAATTAGAACTCCACCAAATGTGCGCTGAGTGCAGTTCGAATGGAAACATCTAGTAGTAAAGCTCTACTACTGCTTAATGGATCCTACATCATACAGTTTAACGCGTCATGGTGTGGTGTGCCTATAGGAAATATCAGCTTGATCACTGTCTCAAAGGTGGTGAATGGTTGCAACATCATCCTTTATCCCCTAGTGTGGACTGAACTAGTGCTATTAAATTGGCCCAAAGTGAAGCTCATGCCTCTGAAGCTCCTGCAGTGACCATTGAAACTAGCACTTCTCGTGAACATGAAGATACACATCACAAGCACTACAGAAACATTTGTGTAAACATCAAACAGAGTACTGCAAGTGTCCAGAGACCTGCAGGAGAAAACCTCAGATTGGCCAAAAGACATTCAAGCCCTACTGAAAATTCCACTCCAATGAATGGGAGCTTCATCCTGGGATCCATTATGGACTGGCTGACGAAAAAAACATTGCCCATTGATCAGCACATTGGACTTCTTTGGGAAGATGGGCTTGGGGATCACACCTGTGTTCTACACCCTTGCAGCAGAATTCTTCCTGATCATATTCTTTATTTTGTTGTGACAAATAACAGAAAACTTGTTCAATGCAAAAAAAGCTAGAACCTGACTGACAGGTGAGAACTTTTTGGAACTTTTTCATGTGACAAACATCTACCCATCTCTGACTCATCTACAGACATATATCATCGACTGGAAGTGGTCTACTAACCATCTCCAGCTGCAGCCGGCTCTTCTCAAGAAGATATATGTTTATGTTTTAGCATTAATAACCAGTGAAGATCCAATTTTTATCGACCAAGTAGTATGTGATGTTTTATATGTTCTTTTGTCTCTTCACTCTCATTTCCATGATTCCTAAGATGCCTTCATGGCTTGTTCTACACCTCATGGGGGGAGATGACATGCATTTTAGCCTGAATGCTAGATTTGAGTGGTATCTCAAGCCATGTGCGAGATTTCAAGCCACGTAGTCAGCAGGCAGGCATGTACATAGTGCAAATGCATTACAATATTTTCATGCAATGAGCATAAGTAACAATAAAGAACAGAAAACAAAAGTTTCATTTGTATGTCTGGGCTGCATGTTAACCTTATCTTTGTTTTGGAACACACAAGCACATGGCAAAAACAAAACCTCTGACTGTGAAGTCTGTGAAGTGTTCCAAATCGTTCTGATTGTTATAGGAAATAAAACTAAATGTTCTCGCAAACGATAACAATGTCTGAAGAAACTGCAATGTTTCTAGGCAAGGCTGTGTATGGGAGGGAATGGGAGAATGTAGGCTAAAGATTATTTAGCAACTAGCTGTAGCACAATAAGAACACAGCTTGCCACTCAGTGAAAGGTTTAGGCTTCTTGCATTGCCCTTGCATTTGTGATAACACAGCAACTCACTACACTGACAAAACAGCAATTTTCTATTAGGCAGCAGCCCGCTAAGGCTAGATAAGGCAGAATGTAGGCTAGAGGTTTAAGCACCTTGCTGGCTGTCAGGGGAGGGGGCAGCGGCTCGGATTTGGATGTTTTGGATTGTGCAGACCACAGGCCTCCATGCATCCAGCCTCCAGCTCTCATCTCCCTACTTTATGAGGATAGTGGTGGGTATGAGAACCCATTTTACCCAGCTTTAATATCACACTGGGAAAGGGGAGAGGCATTGGTAGTGCAGGTCATTCTTTAAGCATTGCGAGATCTCATGAGGTAGGCAGTTACATTTTAAATGGCTATTATGCTTCTGAAATTATTGATTGGTCTTGAGTAGACATAGAGGCAATGACAATGCTAGCTGAATATTCATCAATAACCTTTTGTATATTAAGTTAAAGAATTAAAATACCCTATCAGTTCAAAGGTGAAGAGTGGAGAAATTATAGCATCATATCCTGTAATAAAGGAGGGGGGATAAGGCTGTCATGTGAACAAGATAGTAACAGAAAGAGAACCCAGGAGAAGGGTGACCAAATTGGATCAAACCACATCCAAGCTGAGAGGGCCTGGGTTAACAGACTGTGAGACAAGAATGTTCAGACAAGAATGTGAGAAAATATCACAAGGAAAGTTGTCACAGACACATCACTAAAGAGAGTAGAAGACCTAAGAATATTGTGAAAGAGCTACAAGAATTAATCAACGAGCTATCCGGAGACTATTATAGAGGATCTTGTTAGGAAACAAACACAAGAAAGAGAGACATTGATATAAAGAGACACCAGAAGATAACAGAATACCAGGGGAATTAGGACATTCTCCTTGCCTCGTTTAAGTTGGTTGTATTAGAGGTAGAGTCAGGTAGAATTCGATTTGGACAGAGGAATTTTTTTTCTTTGAGACTTTCAGATGACAGATGAGTTCCTTTAGATAAGCAGGGAAACCCCTCAAGCAAAAGGAAAAGGTAGGCCTTTCTTGGATAAGTTAATTAAAGAAAATTCAGAATGTCCATAACATGTTTGACTCCTCCTTCGGACCCATCACAATTCCCAATTCAAAAGGACTTGTAAATAGTTCTTCTGAATATCCCCCCACTTGGAAACTATTAGAAAAACTCTAATGGCCTCATTACACGTTATGCGGTAAGGGATTAACGATACCGGTAAGGGATTACCGGTATCGCTAAAATCCCTTGCTAATTACGACCCGGACAACCACTATTAGCATCACCGCTAAGAACGGTGCCACTAATAGCGGCCAGTCCACGGGCGCGCGACCCCTCAGGTCGGCAATAGCGGCATGGCGCTAATAGCAAGCCATTACAAGCCATGCGGACATGCAAATAGCGGCATGGGTTTGGGCAAAGAAGCCCATACCGGCATGGAGGAAATACCGGCATCGTGAACCACCCGTTAAGAGACCAGAGTAGTGTTCCCACCTGCCACAGGTGGCCACAATCAGCACAGGTGGAGGTATTGGAGACGGGGGCAGCAGAAAAGGAGCACACCACACCCCTTCCCACACCCCTTCCCACACCAAGATGGTTCCAATACTTGCAGCATTACATGGGCTGGAGGACATGATTGCATTGCAGCACCAACAACAACAGGCAGCACAGAGGAGACGCAGGAGGAGGAGGATGGTGAGACAGGCCCAGCAAGCCCCACCAGTGCACCTAGTCATACCACAGAAGCAGCCAGCAATCCCCAGGATTCGAGCCAGTCCATTCAACCTAACCCCTGAGCAGATACACACCCTGTACCGTCTGGACCGGGATACCATCACCACCATTGTGGACATGATTCACGAAGACATAGTGAGCCTCATAGACATCCCTCCTCTACTGAAGGTGGTAACTGTGCTCCACTTCCTGGCCACAGGCAGCTACCAGCATACCGTAGGGCAGATGCATGGCATTTCACAACCAGTATTCTCACGCACGCTGACCTAGGTGCTCGATGCCCTCCTGAAGCACACAAGTGAACACATATCCCTGCAACGGACTGCCCAGGAGATCTCCATCACCAAAGTTGGCTTCTATTCACTGGCAGGCATCCCAAGTTGTATCGGGGCCATCAACTGTACCCATGTGGAATTGGTGGTCCCACTCCATCAATGTCCAAATGGTATGTGACTCAAACAAGATAATTACACATTGTTGTGCCCGATATCCCGGATCAACCCATAATTCAATGGTTCTGCGAAACTCAACGATACCACGCTACATGGAGCTACATGCTGGACAATGTTCGTGGCTACTTGGTGAGTAGCAGGGCAAGCGCATGGCAGTGTGATGTGGGGTGTGATTGGGGGGGGAGATGCATACTCCAACTGGGTGTGATTGGGGGGAGAGATGCATACTCCAACTGGGTGTGAATGGGGGGGAGAGATGCTACTCCAACTGGGTGTTGACTGTCGTCCGTACAATAAATGGACATACAGATGTACGCCAATGTCCATCAAGGCAGCCCACAATGGACCGGACACAAAACCACATGCAAGTTGTAAGCTGCACAACATAGACATTAATCCATAATGCCAAACATGACACATCTATTCACATGCACATTGCACATCATACCATACCCTACATGACACAAAGCAGCAACATGCAGCCAATATGCATAATGTAAATGTGCGTTGAACAACATCACAACAGATATGCGCCCTTGAGTGCATGCAAAGGGATCACCTGTAGCCATTGTACTGAACCACTCCCGTACACCACTACTGAAGTGCCGCTTCACAGCATGGGGACATTGGAATCATAATGGTAGTACACTAGCAGTGTGCTACAAAGGATGTCTGGGCCCAGGAACACCTAGGACCTGTCCACAAGCAGGACATGGCAATTACTGCCGGAGGCATGCATGGTGCACGTCCACTTGCAGGGACTAGCTTACCTTCTCACATTGCAGTTACAATGATCGTCTCCATGCATGCTGGGATTCGTGGATGCCAATCCCAATGCAAACTGAATTAGTGTGAAATGTACAGGTTGGAATTGAGGTGACCAGTAACAAGTCCCCATTGTTCCACCCATGCAGGTGATGCTGGCTATCCCCTGAAGAGGTGGCTCCTTACCCCTGTACGGAACCCACAGAACAAGCACGAAGAGGAATACAACCGTGCACATACCCGTACCCGCGTCGTGATTGAGCAGGCATTTGGCCTTTTGAAGACACGGTTCTGGTACCTAAGCAGGTCGGGTGGGGCACTCTTGTACGGCCATAACAAGGTGGCCAAGATAACCATGGCATGTGTCATGGTGTACAATATGTGTATCAGACGGAATGTGCCACTGCCCCCTGACGTCGAAATGCAACCACCTGATGAGGAGGGAGGGGACAGGGCTGCAGATCATGCAAGAGGCGATGCCCAGGAGGGACGCGATCTGCGTATGCATCTGATCAACCAAATATTCTGAATCACATGGTTCAACTCTGTTGGATGGATGTGGGTATTAGTGCACTGGTGTTTGTGTTGAAGCGCACAATGGGCCCTGTTCCCCAATAAAGTTCACATACACAATGATGAAGTCCAGGCCTGTGTCTCAACTTGTCACCAGTGTATTAAACATGTCATGATAGGAAAAAGTGCTTGTCCCCAAATATGCAACCACCCTTTCCCCCGTCGCCCCACGACACTCCCAAAACACCCTTTCCTCCCTCCCCCTACAACACTCCCAAAACACCCTTTCCCTCCTCCCCCCACAACACTCCCAAAACACCCTTTTCCCCCTCCCCCCACAACACCCCCATGTGTGGCTTGCACAACTTTGGTGTCCTGCTGCACATGTGCCAGCTAGAACCTGCTGGCCCTAATTCCCAATTCCCACCACCACCATTTGGAGGTTGGGAGGGTGTGCACCTCATGGTGCGCAAGTAGCAGCGGCGGGGACTTGTCTCCCTCGAACTTGCAGAGGAGGAGGTGCCTGTTTGTCCCTGTGGTGGTGGTGGGTACTGTCGGTCAATTGCATCCGCTATGCGCGTGAGGACCTGCATCAGTTGGGCCATGTCCTCGCAGAGCCTGTTGGTACAGGCTTCCATGCCCTCCCTCAACTGCCGAGCATTCTCCCTCACCTCCTCCCTCAGACGGGCAGCCTCATCTACATGCTGGCCAACCAGCGCTGTAATATCCTCCTGGCGCTGCCTGATGGTGGCCAGGTCATGGCCACTGTGGCCAGCTCATGGGGTGGCTGCTGCACCTTCCTCTATGTCTCGGCCATCAGGTGAGGCCACCTGTGCGCTCCAGCACCCTGCCGTGGTCTCGTCGCCAGACTGACCATGGCTACTGGATCGTGGTGTTGGCGGGGGGGCTTGCTTCTCTGGATCCTGGGGGGCTGTGGGTCTGCATTTGCATGGGGATGTCACTGGTGTCCTCCACGTCAGACAGCGGCGCAGTGGCTGCTGCCTCACCGTCAAACTGGTGGCGGCGGAGTGTGGGCCCTCCGTGGGTATTTCCTGTGTTGGGGGGATCACAGCAGTGGGTGAGGCAATTGTTGCAGCCGTAGATGCAGGTCTTGGTGCAGTGACACTCTTGCATTGTTTGCCCCTCTGTAGGTGCTCACTCCTCCCTGTGCCCCTTGATGTGGTGGCGGTGTTCCCTCTCTCCTGTGCCCTGGCTTGTTTTTTGGCAGGGGGAGCCTGAGTCGCTGTGTCCTGTTCATCGCTGTCGGTCTGTGTGCCTGTCGGGGACAAAGAGGGGGATGGCATTGGTGATGGTTCAACGTGCTTCATGCAGATTCTGTTCATCATGCTGTTCTGTGCATTGGGACTTCAATAGTGGGCATTCAGGTCATGGGGCTGTTGAGTGGGTCATCCATGCATGGGTCTGTGTGGCATGTGCCTGTGGTGATGCGTGCATGTGTGTGTGTTGGGGTGTGACACTCACATGAGCAGGGTTGTGTGCATGTATGTTTGCGGCCGCATGCATGAGGTGGATCTGGGCTTACATTGGGGGGGGGCTCACCTTTCACAGTGCATTGTTTCATGTGTACACTCACCTCCATCTGATGTTGTGGGCACACCACGCTCCATATCCCAGAATCCCTCAATGGATTCTACGCCAATCGTGCTGGCGCAGGTCTCCTCCCACTCCCTGAGTTTGATGGGAGAATCAGCGCCACCTACTGTGGCCATGGCCAGCTTACGATTAGCTGACAGTATGCTGCGGACCCGGAGGCAGAGATCGTTCCACCGCTTCCTGCAGCACACCGCACTGACTTTCAGGGCCACCTCTGCCCAGATGGCCTTTTTCTTAATCAGGGTCTCCCGCCGAATGTCAGTCGCAAAGACAACATCCGCGTTTGCTGCAAGGGTCTCCGTCAGATTATCAGCTCCTCATTCGTGAATTTGTCCTCGCGCTGGCGGTCTGAGCCTTTCTTGATTGCCTTGGACATTGTGCGGGGATCCTTGAGGCTTTGGTATGGCACTGGTGTGGAAACAGGTCCTGGGGGCAGAGGATGGCAATGGATTGTGTTTTTAAAGATGGCCGCTGTGCTCTTTCCCGTTCCTGTGCGATGACGCTATTTCCGGTTCCGCAATTTTACGGTGACCACTATTTACATGTTGCAGGAGGTCGGATGTGCTATCAGCGCTTTCGTCGGTGCTGCTAAGGGTCTTTTTGGGGTCTTTAGCGGCATGGCGCTGTGCTCGTGTTCGCATACTCGTAATAGCACGCAATTAGCGGCCTCTTGCGAAGACGGACACGTTAATAGCGCCATGCTCGTGAAGGCCTGATTTTACCGCATACCGTGTAATGAGGCCCTAATGTTTTCAAATTAAATCAAAACACAGCCTTCCACGAGATTGTCACCTGTTGGCCTGAATCAGTTTGTTTTATTACATAGTCTCAAAGATAAATTCCTCAAACTAACGTGTTCACTTTTCAGACCTGCCTTCCACTTGGTAAACCACAAGTCATGGTTGTTGGAATGAGAACAAAGGGACTTGTCATAGGACTCAAATCATAGGACTCAAATCAATCATGGCCTGTAGAGCCTTCTAGCATCATAGGTGTCAGTACCCCAGTAATGAAACTAAGACTAGAATTCCGTAGGAAAATCATGCATCATTTACATTGACATGACACTTGCATTTAAAAACTTTTTTTAAGATAACCCTGAAAGCATAACGTTGTAAACAAGCTGAAAAAAGTGTGTTGCAAAGCTGGGAACCTCCTCTATGTAATCAGTATACATTTAATTTGTAAACACAAATCATACATTATCGAAATTATGAAATTTAAAGCTTTATCAATGAGTATGCAATATTTTAATACTGCATTTCTAGATGTGCATTTAGGCCGAAGGAGTTCAGCAATCCATATCTCATTAGTGTAGCAGGTTGCTACTGTGATGTATGAAATAAAAACATATTAGCCTTCAAAGTATTATGAGCAGATTGTTCCCCTACCTTTTCTTGGTCACAAATATAGAAATGATCCCTCCAATGAAGATTGGGGGGGTGTCTGATTATGAGGCAGGTCAATGGAAATATTAGGGCAGTCTAATAGTTTGACATAATTATGGCATGCATAAGCCTGGGAATATTTTAGACTTTAAAATGTGGAATCACAGAGGGGATAGCATTCCGACTGGCAACCGCAGCTCACCATTTCTGCCGCCAGATATCCCGGTACTACTGGGATATTGGGGGTGGTAGAGGAACGGTAAGTTCCCATTCCCATGGAGTCCATGGTATGGCAACCACTGAAACACAGGCACCGTTGTTAACAGTGCCGGTGCTTCAGTGAATTATCTGCTGGTAAGGGCCTTAACTACCAGCTGGTCAGGCCTGCCGGTAGTTCAATGACCATACTGGCAGACTCAGAGTTGTCCGGTCCAGAAAAGGTTCTGGTACACATTGTTACTGACACCTTATTTCCAGACCGGCATACTCATAATGGCATCCTGTTAGGGAGAATTCTCTGTTTAGGCTGAATTTCCGAACCTAGTGAGTCCCCCAGCAGCTTTGCTGGATTTCTGGAGTTTGTTTTTTTTCTCCTGCCAAGAGTGAGACTCATTTTCTCCCACTCTTGGACATGATTTGTGGTGTTCCTTTGACTGTTAATGTGTTTTATGGGCTATGGGGTCCTTTACTCGATAGGGTCTCATGTGTTTTTACTATGTGTGTTACACAGCACCCTCCGTGCAGTGACACAGGGGTGTCATAGTGACACCCCACCATAGACTCCATACCGTGGGACTGACTACTGTCTCCCAGGGCATGTAAAGTCACCATTGGCTTTACTAGTCCCAAATTATGAACAGATACCAGTACAAACCATCATATTGTGGACGTACTGGTCGGGGCAATTCGATTGCCCCGGGGTCTGTTAGTCGAGGGGGCACGTCTCCGTCCCCCCTGATCGAGTTTTGGCTGGTGGCAGTGTACTTTTTATATTCGACCGCGAATATATCTCTATGGGATTTTCCCATTGTTCGAGGCTACCAACTTTAATTATTTAATTCTCATAGCCTTGAACATACTGCCGGTTTATTTATTTAATATTAATTCGCCGGTTGGTATTTTTTGCCAGAACTCGATTCTAAAATGGCGTTTGTGTTCTCTTCTGTGACTCCAACCCAAGTCGAGCCCTTTATTCCACTTTTTGGCAGGCTTCTCCACAGAGGCCTCCAAAAGTGGTGCCACTCTGTCTGGGTACCACAGGGAGCGTGGGAGGGGGTTTAGGCACCCTGGACTGAGTTATCTTGGTAACTCAAGTCGCACTCTTGTGTGATTGGCCCAAGTGGTGAGCCGGCCGGCTCACCACTTAGCATGTTTGATTGACAGCTAGGCTGAGTGAATGGGGGTGTGCTGCATAAAAGCAGGGCTTTTGGGACTGGAACTTCAGATGTCCCCACAGGACCTGAGAATCTGACGAGGGAGAAGCTGAGCCGACTTGCTACGACGACACCACCGGTGGAGCCCTGCGGAACCGACTCACCACTTCACGACGACAGAGAAGATCTCCCAGCTGGAGAGTCTTCTTCCCCTGACTGGTGGGCACAACCAGTTTACCTTCTTTTCCTCGCATCCCAGGACGTCTTGTGGTCGAATTGCCCGTGCCAAGCACCCCGGCAACCGGATAGCCACTTACCACTGGACCGCGAATAAAAGGACCGCTCCTTTTTAACTGAGAACTCCGCGGCTGGTTTCTTCCCTGGCAGTGCAACGGACTCCTGTCTTCCTCCCCGACGAGATCCTCTCTTCCCCAGGACGAAGCACCGACTTGCATCCGCTGCCAGGAACAACTTCCCCCGCTGGAGTATTCTCACCACTTTAAGGTACCGTGTCCGCCAGGCCTCCCTTTCTAAAGATTGCTACAAGGTAATAATAATCCCTTAACCTTCTGGACTGGGCTGGCCGCCTTGACCATCTAACTGGTCCCTTTCTTTTGGTCCAACTCTTTCTGAACCTTTTCGAGCCTTTTGTGCACTTTTCAATCGTGTGACCTTGGACACATTTCGTTCTGATCCTCTCAAAGTGGATCCGGCTTTCTGAACTCTAACTTCACGGTTTGACTCTGCCTTCCTCTCTTGCTATGTTCTTTTGAAAGTGTTGGGATCTGTTTCAATTTATGCTCTGCCTTTCTCTCCCTTTTAGACCGAATTATTAGAGTGCCATCTGCGTTAAGCGCTCACCGCTGTCTGAAAATAAGTGGGGCTTTACTTAAGACTTGTCTAATATTCTTTTAAGGGAGTGTATATCTTTTACTGACCGTGTTTTTGAACTGCTTAATCTTAGTGCCTGTGTGTTTTATTAGATGTGGTTTTAAATAAATAATTATATCTCTTTTACACCAAGCTCTAGTCAGTGTTTGCTTGTTCTACTGTGTTCTTTTGACCTATTGTGAATATAATAAAATCTTTTGCAGTGGTCCCAGAGGGAACTACACAGGTTTCTGCCTAACACTGGTGTACAGCGGTGGGATTTGTATTGAGTATACACTTTAGTGTGCTTTTTGAATACTTTAGGACAACTAACCACAACGCTTAGCACCAAAAAGCTGATTTTCTAACTATGTCTGCTATGGAGAGTTATACCCTAGAATCATTGTCTGCCAAAACTGCTGATTGCTTAAAAGTATTGTGTAGACATGAGAATCTCTCTGAGAAGGGCAAGAAAATGGAACTTATAGAAAGATTGTTAGAAAACCAAAGTCTGGGTGGTACAGAGGAATCTACCCCCCCCCCCCAGCAAATGTAGAAAACAGTGATGGTATTGATCTAAATCAAAGTCTTGATAATGAGTCAGAAGAGGAAAGTGAACCTAATGAAGTTAGCCACTCTGATCCTCTGTCTGCCTTACCTACTGTACCTACTGGGCCTATACCAGGTCCTACATGTAACCCTGCTTACTTTGAACTTGAAAAAATGAAGCTGGAATTAGAGTACAAACGTTTTATTGCTCAATCTGAAAGAAACCAAGAGCTAGAGTTCAGAAGAATGAATGCCCAGGCTGAGCAGAAGCAAGCTGAGTTAAGACTCAGAGAAATAGAACTTAATCATGAACTAGAAATGAAGAAGTTGTCTGTGGAAAATGCTTCTCTCTCCTCTGGTTCCTCTAGGAGTTCCAGTCCCAAAAGACCCCGGATGCCTAAGTAATTAGTGGGTATGTATGAACCTAAGTTGGATTGTGTTAAACATGGTTAAAAATGTTTGAGTATAATCATGGGCTCCAGGACTTCACAGGGAATGAGTTACTTCCCTGGTTGTTCTCTAGGCTTCCCCCTGTTGGAACTGATGTGGTAATGGAGTTGGGGGAGGTGGATAAGAAGGATTATGAATGTGTGAAACTAGCTTTGAATGCTAGATTTAGGAAAAGCCCTTCCCAGTACCTTAAGAGGTTTGGGACCCTCAAAAAGCATTTTGGTACCCCTTGGGCTACCTGGGTGAGTGAAAGTTTGAAAAACATAGATGGGTGGATTAAGGGTTACAGGGTTAACTCTTATGAAGGAATGAAGAATCTTGTAATGATGGAGTCAATTTATGATGCCTGCTCTCCTGAGCTCAGACAGCACTTGGCTGATTCAAAGGAATTAGATTCCCGAAAGCTAGCTAAGGCTGCTGACTTGTGGGTTGCCAACAGGGCCACTCACAAGGATTCTGGGGCTACTCAGAAAAAGGATGAGGGAAAACAGCCAAGAAAGGACTCCAAAGAGAATTCTAATAATTCCAATTCCAAAGAGGGCCCCAAACAAAACCAAAAGGGTAAGCCAAAAGGGAAACCAAATCAGGCTAGTGTACCTTCTGGTGCCAAACCAGAAGGAGGTCAGAACAAGCCACCATTCCAGAAAGCATTTGGTAAATGCTTTGTTTGTGGCTCTACTGACCATGTGAAAGGAGATCCCAGGTGTAAGGGTAAACCTTCAGGGGTCCAGCTTGTCTCCTTAGCCTTCGCTCCAGAGGAGGAAGTACAAATGGCAAGTGGAAACTTTCTATTGCTGGCTGATGAACCCATTGGAGTCTCAGCCAGTGTTTCTTTAGTGTCTCTGGGTTTGTGGGAACAACAGAACTTAGATGTCTATAATTCTATCCCAGATAATACTAAAGAATATTATAAGGACAGTGTCCAGGTGAATGGCCAGGAGACTCGTGCCATTAGGGACACTGGGGCCAGCATAACTGTGGTGGACAAATCGTTTTTTCAGGCTGAGGATGTTGCTAAGGCACCCAAACGCCTCACCAAGTTAGCTGGAGGGCCTGTGCAGATGCTTCCCCAATTACCAGTTCTCATCCAGTGTAATTACATGACTGTGAAGATACCTGTCAGCATACAAAGTGAGGTGCCAGGAAGGGTTCTGCTGGGTAATGACTTGAAAACTCTTAGAGTAGTGTCACATACCCCCAGATCTCCTAGTAAAAGATTACAGGAGCTCACCAGACCTGCAAGGGAGAGAACCATGAGAGGTGCTCCCAAGGAGATGATGAAGAAAGAGATCACTCCTGCTCCACTGCAGATGTCAGCTGCTGTCTCTAAGAAACTAGAAGGAAAAGAGAAACCTAAAACTTCTAAAAAGAACCTCACAGCCAGCACTCCAGTGCAGCCAACAAGGACTTCCCCTAGGTTGTCCAAAGTTACACCAGTAACTCCCCCTCCAGCTGAGGCTGGGATGGAGGTACAACCCTGTGTGGTTGAACTAGACTCTGAAGAAGAGCTAGTGGAAGGCCAGGAAGTCATTGGAGATCGGGATCCTGTTGACCATCCTGAGCTGCAGTCTTTACTGGCAGAAGGTGGACCCAACAGGGCAGACTTCAGTAATGGACAGAGAGAATGTCCAACTCTGGAAGGTCTTCGCCACCAGCCAGATGCTCAGGCTGAAGGGCAAAAGCCTGGGAAATATAGGTTACACTGGGAAGATGGCCTCTTCTACAGTGAACCAACAGAGTCTGCACCTGGGGACAACAAACAACTTGTAGTACCCCAAGAGAACAGACCACAGTTCTTGCAGTTAGCCCATGAGATTCCTTTGGCTGGTCACTTGAGTTTCAAGAAGACTAAGCAAATGCTCTCACTCTACTTTTATTGGCCAAAGATGGTGGCTGAAGTAGATAAGTACTGCAGGAGCTGCCACACCTGCCAGACTTCTGGTAAGGTTGGCTCCAAGAATGTGGCACCTTTAGTGCCTCTCCCTGTAGTGGGAGTCCCATTTGAGAGAGTAGGGGTTGACATTGTTGGTCCCCTTGATCCTCCAACCTCCTCAGGCAACAGGTTTATACTTGTTGTAGTAGACCATGCTACTAGGTACCCTGAGGCAATTCCTATGGGGACTGTTACAGCTCCGGCTGTGGCTAAGGCCCTCCTTGGTATTTTTACCAGGGTTGGATTTCCTAAGGAAGTAATCTCTGACAGGGGGTCGAATTTTATGTCCCACTACATGAAAGCCATGTGGAAAACCTGCGGAGTTACTTACAAGTTCTCAACCGCATACCACCCTCAGACAAATGGACTGGTTGAAAGGTTCAACAGAACCACGAAGAGCATGATAGGTGCTTTAGAGGACCCCCTTAAAAGAAAGTGCTTTGCTTATAGAGAAGTCCCTCAGGAGGGAGTAGGTTATTCTCCCTTTGAACTTCTTTATGGTCATCCGGTCAGAGGTCCATTGGCCCTGATCAAGGAGGGGTTGGAGAGTGCTCCTTCCCCCAAGCCAGTCAGAGTGACTGACTATGTGATAGGTCTCCGAAGGAGAATGTCACAAATTATGGCAGAAGCAAGTGATAACTTGAAAGCTGGACAAGCACTGGCCAAGCACTGGCATGACCAAAAGGCTAACATGGTTGAGTTTACTCAGGACCAGCTAGTTCTCGTTATGATTCCAACAAGGCAGAGGGCCTTGCAAGACAGGTAAACTTGGAGAGGTCAACTATCTGGTGGACTGTTAGGAAAGATTTCGTAATTGTGGGTAATTTTCCTTCCATGTGGCAACCCCTAAACTTTTTGCTGTTGTTTTTCACCATGATCTAGACTTTGCCAGAGGAGTGCAGCCTTCTGCCGCACTCCTCTGGGCTTTCGCTCCATTCTTATGGGGAAACTGACATGCCCTTAAGACAGTCAGTACCGGGAAACGCTGTTTTCTGTAGTTTCTTTTATCATGTTGCGGCTTTCGTGCAACATGACACAAGAGGGCACTGTAAGCTAAGTTACTGCTCTCTTGGGTCTCTAGCCTTCTACAGGCCCTAGATACTCTTTTTGGATTGTAACTGATCGGTGCAAGTGATTCACGGACGGGAATGGTGGCAGCGATCATTTCTTGTGTTTTGAGCTCCTTTTGGCGTTTTAAGCGCGGTTCTCGCGCTTAGCCCAAAATGGTGGCCTGACTCCCAAAATGGCCAGACCACGAGGCTCCTTTGTCCTGTCCGCTGACCGTCTTGCTCCCTTCACCTTCCCCAGGTCGAGCCGACCCGGGGCCTTCCTTATTTGGGCATGTACTTCCCCGCGAAACACGGATGCTTTTGCGGGCTTCTACAGGCCTGGTGTGTGCCTCCAGGATGTGGGCTGGGATGTCTGGTCCCAATACACATCCTGGGCGCCAGAGAGTCTAGGGTGGTGTGAATGCCTGGGACCACCGTGGCCCGTGATAGGTCCACGTATGGTGTGAGTGTTGATGAGCGGATCTCCCATTGGGTCCCCTCCATTTTGGCGCGAAGGGATCCGTGGATAAGAGGGGGCTGGAAACGCCACTACCATGTCGATCTCCTGAGTTCTCACGAACGAAGGAATACAGGAGCCAAGTATCCTGCAACCACGAGGCTGAACCGAGGAATCGCTGGTGACCCGCTGAAGGACTGCTCCTCTGCACTGCTGTCGCCTTGTGAAATCCTTTTTACCTCTCATCGAACCAGAAGGCCTGTACTGGTACTTCGACCCTTGGAATAGCGGGGACAGCTATTCTCGGCATCTTCACCATCTCCTGCTCGTAAGCCTTCGGAACCGTCTCTGGGCCATCCAGCAGACTGACCAGCCTACACAGGAGTCTTGCTCTGTAACCGCCGCCAGGTGGTGTTGTATTTGTAGTCCTTGTCACTCTCACACGATTCGTACACTTGGCGTTCCCAGGTCTGAAGTGAGTAGTGTACATTTGACTGAGATACACACGGCCGCTCCGTTGCCCTGCTGTGGTAACAAACTGTGCGGGTTCACTTCGTTTGGGACATCTTCAACTCAACTCTGCTGCTGCAGACTCAACACGACGACGAGACTTCCTCTGCTCTCCTGAACCTGCCAGCGACTGAAACTGACGCGGAGAAGCCTGGGTCTGCTTGCATCGGGGAACGGTGAGTAGCATAGCTAGGAACTGGTCGCCCTCCTGCAGGAGCCCATAGCTTTTCCCCGCTGTGTCAAAACAGCACGCCTTTCCGTACTCGTGCTCTGCTTCTGCCCACAGTGGAGGCTGCGCTTGAGTCGTGGAACTCTGTTCTTCTTCATTTGTGCACAAAACTGAACTGCCTGATTTCCTCGAAGAGACTCCCCTTTTTGCCCGTTGGCACCAGCGTGTGCAGGTACTTTTGAGCACAAGGCTCCACTCTTCGTAGGGCTCGGACTTCCTTTTAGTTAGGTGCCTCTGAAGGCGGACTGGGTCTAAGCATTATTTCGCACTGCCTGTTTTCCTTCCCTTTTAGGTGGACTACACATTTCGTGCATCTAACGCTTGAGACTTGTTTGTATTTGTATATATATTGTATTGGTATGGTATGTGTTGGTTTACTAGAGTTGTATTGTGATTTCTCGCTATGGTCATTGTTTTAAAGGCCTTGGAATAAATGTGTATATATTTTTAATATAACACCTGTTTGGAGTAGTTTGTAAGTGTCCTTGCTTTGTGTGCTCATTGCGGGCTTTCAGTCACCCTCACCCCTCTTGAGACCTAGTCTTGACCGCCGCGATCGCTACCCTGATTGGTCTGGCTTGTCCAGAGGTTACCCTGTTCCAAGTAATTAGGTTGGCCTTCTGAACTTCTGCGCCGCCAGGACAGAGTTCAGAAATCCGTCTTAACAAATTGGTGTACAGCGGTGGGATACGACTGAAGGTATCCAGTGTTGCGCACGAACTAAGGCATTTCAAGTTATTCCTACCAGGATACGTAGTGAATTGTTAGAGTATAACTTTAAAAAGGCCATAGTCCTATCTAACAGTATGGAAACAATTACCTTGTTAACTTTAAATGCTTCCAAATCAGAAACATTGAAAAAGATGTGTGCGGAGAGAGGTGTTTCCTCTCAAGGCACGAAAATGGATATGATCCAAAGAATCGTGGCGTGGCAAGAAGCGCAGCTTGACGCTATAAGTTCTGAGGACAGTGCGGCAGGAGGTGGGGCTGCTCTCATTGGTAGAACCAACGGTTCTGCCGCTGCACTGATCCACCCAGACCACGAGGACAAGGAGGATGAGATGTCTAATGTTTTCTCTGCCAGTGCTGATGGGGAGGCTATGCTTGAATTCAAGAAGCAAGAGCTGCGGTTTAGGCAGAAGGAGCTTGAATTCAGCATAGCCAAACTAAAAATTGAACAGGCAGAAAAACAGAAAGACAGGGATCACCAGTTGGAACTGGCCAAGCTTCAGGTTGCAAATGGGTCCAAGGGTCCTGGACATGGGTCTGGGGCCTCCTCTCATCCACGGTTTCCGAAAGATCTGCTCAGTGTGTATGAGGAAAGGAATGACATTATGGACTGGCTGAATACGTTTGAGTATGCATGTGAAGTTCAACAAGTTGACAATGCTGATAAGATTGCCTGGTTACTCAGCAGACTGCCCCATTCTGGCTGTAGTGACATTATGGAAATGTCGAAGGCTGAGCGAGCTGATTTCGCAATGTTAAAGCAAACTCTCATTTTAAAGTTTGGAAAGACTCCGGCCCAATATTTAAAACGATTCCGAGAGTATAAGAAAAAAGAAGGTGGGACTTGGGTATTTTATGTAACTGAATCCTTAAAAAACTTAACTGGCTGGATCGAAGGTTGTAAGGTTTCTACCTTCGAAGGCATGATAAATCTTGTCATGCTGGAACACATTTTTGCATCTTCTTCCCCGGAGCTTAAGCAGCATTTGGCCGATTCGAAGGAGCTAGATCCTAAGAAGCTGGCCATTGCAGCAGACTTATGGGTGTCACATCGAGTGTCCCATAAGGACAAAACTCATCCTGGTAAGCAGGAGGAAGGGAAAAAGTCCAAAGATAAGGAGGGTGGAGAATCTGATAAATCTTCTTCTCAAAAGGGCCACAAAAAGAAAAATAAGGGTAAGACACAAGAGAACTCACAGGGTAGTGGAGGTCAGCCTCCGAAACAGAACTCTGGTTACAATAAGCCTCCCTATGTAAACAGACCCAATGGATCTTGTTTTGCTTGTGGAGCAACTGACCACGTGACGAGGGATCCCCGGTGTAAGGGTCCACTCCGCTAATCTGGCCTTCTCCTCCTACGAGGAAGAAGAGATTACAGGAGCAACCTTCTCCTCAGACTCATTTCCCAGCGGGATAGAAGCTGAGGTAGTTTTAGTTTCCCTGGGTTCCTGGGAGCCTAAAGTCGCAGAGACTTATGCTAGGATTCCAGATAATACCAAGCACTACTTTAAAGAGAGTGTGCTGATCAATGGAGTAGATACTCCAGCTCTTAGGGATAGTGGGTGCAGTCGAACTGTAGTGGATTCTACCTTGGTAGACTCAGAGGAAGTTGCCAGAGCTACTCTGATGCCCACTAAGTTGGCTGACGGCCCACTCTGTATGTTCCCAGTAATACCTGTAAATCTTACTTTAAATGGTACAGCAGTCAGGATTCCAGTGAGCATTTAGAGAAACGTCCCAGGAAAGGTCTTGTAGGTAATGATCTCAGAGCTTTAGGGCTCGTAGGAGACTTTGCCAAAAGACCCTACACACGGTCTCAAGCACGGGCAGCATTGGCCAAGACCAATATGCCGCCCCAGCCGAAGGGGAAACCCAAGGCGAAAGTAGTAAACAAGTCAAGTCGAGGGAAAGAGAATATTCTCCCGAGCTCGCCTACCACTGCGGTGGAGGAAGTTGGTCAATCGCCCGGGCCTGACGAGGAGGTGGCGATGCCTGAAGTATTTGACCCCAACGACCATCCTGAACTAAAAGACTTGTTAGTAGAAGGTGGTCCTGATAGGGACAAATTCAGTAAAGGCCAACGTGAGTGCCCATCTCTGGAAGGCCTAAGGAGACAGGCCTGCTCCCAGCTTGAGGGTGAACCTCCTGGGACGCATAGGATTTATTGGGAAGGTGGACTCCTGTATAGTGAGACCACAGAGTCTACAGAAGGAGACCATAGGAGGTTGATGGTTCCCCTTGCTGTAAGACCCTTCCTCCTGCAGTTGGCGCATGAAGTGCCCCTTGCTGGTCACCTTGGTATTAAGAGGACCAAGCAAAGGTTATCCATGCACTTCTACTGGCCCAAGATGGGGGTGCAAGTAGAAAGTCACTGCAGCAGTTGTGCCTCCTGCCAGTTATCTGGGAAAGTTGGCTCGACAATCCAAGCTCCATTGGTACCACTCCCAGTTGTGGGAATACCATTTGAAAGGCTAGGGATCGACATTGTTGGTCCCCTTGACCCGCAAACATCCTCAGGCAATAGGTTTATCCTGGTGCTGGTCGACCATGCAACCAGATATCCTGAGGCCATCCCATTGAAAACTGTAACTGCCAAGTCAGTTGCAAAAGCGTTACTTGGCATATTTACTAGGGTTGGCTTCCCTAAAGAAGTTGTGTCGGATTGTGGCAGCAACTTTATGTCAAAGTATATGCAGGCTATGTGGAAAGAATGTGGTGTCACCTACAAGTTCTCTTCTGCATACCACCCCGAGACCAATGGTCTGGTGGAACGTTTCAACAGAACGTTAAAAGCATGATTGGGGCTCTGGAAGAACCTCAGAGAAGAAAATGGGATCTTCTTTTACCATGCTTACTGGTTGCCTACCGAGAGGTACCACAGGAGGGTGTTGGTTTCAGCCCCTTCGAACTTCTGTTCGGTCATCCTGTACGGGGACCCTTAGCCATAGTCAAAGAGGGATGGGAGATGCCCACTCCCCCTGTTACTACCAACGTAGTGGACTATGTGCTAGGGCTCAGAAAATGGATGGTACTTCTGATGGGCTTGGCTAGTGATAAATTGAAGGCAGGACAAGCGCTGGTGAAACATTGGTATGACCAGAAAGCTTCCCTCATCAACTTTACACCTGGTCAGCAAGTCCTGATCATGAATCCCATAAGGCCTCGAGCTTTACAGGACAAATGGTCAGGCCCTCACACAGTGGTGGAGCCCCTGGGTGAGGTTAACTATTTAGTGGACCTTGGAAGGCCTGGACAGGCTCCAAAAGTGTTTCACATAAATAGGCTGAAGGCTTTCGTCCCAAGAGTCGAAATCGCAGCACTGCTACTAGCTTCAGACGTTGAGGAAGAGGAGTCTGAACCTCTCCCCGACCTGTTCCAAAGCGGTCCTTCAGATAGCTCCTTTGAGGCTGTCCGAGTGGCCCCTCACCTGACTTCTGATCAGCAGGCTGAGGTGATAAGTTTGCTTAGGAAGTTTTCCCCCCTGTTTTCACAGTCGCCTGGTTTGACGCCTTGGTGCAAACATAACATAGACACAGGAGACAGTGTACCTACCAAAAGTAGGGGATAGCGGATGTCAGACAAAGTACGGTCTTATATTAAGACCGAGGTCAACAAGATGTTAGACCTTGGGGTGATTGAACCCTCTAGTAGTCCTTGGTCCAGCCCTGTGGTTTTGGTTCCAAAGGCAGGCACTTCTGAATTGAGGTTCTGTGTGGATTACAGGGCTCTGAATGCTGTCACCAAGACAAATGCACACCCCTTTCCTCGAAGAGATGAGCTGGTGGATACTTTGGGTGCCTCCAAGTACCTCAGCACGTTTGACCTCACTGCTGGCTATTGGCAAATAGCTTTAGCAGAACATGCCAAGGAGAAGACAGCGTTTTCTACTCCAGACGGCCTTTACCAATTCAGGGTAATGCCGTTCGGGTTGAAAAATGCACCTGCCACTTTCCAGAGGCTTGTGAATCATGTTTTGAATGGGTTGGACGAATTCTGTCTTGCATATCTGGACGATATAGCAGTTTTCAGTGCCACCTGGGAAGACCATGTGAAACACCTCGGGATTGTGCTCCAGGCTCTTCAGAAAGCACATTTGACCATAAAGGCTAGTAAATGCCAGATTGGACGAGGCTCAGTGGTTTACCTTGGACATGAAGTAGGTGGAGGGAGGATACAGCCTCTTCCCAGTAAAGTACAAGCAGTACAAGACTGGCCTACCCCCACTACACAGACCCAAATGAGAGCCTTCTTAGGACTCACGGGGTATTACCGAAACTTCGTGGCAGACTATGGCACCATAGCTGCCCCTCTGACTGCCCTCACCACTCCGAAGAAACCCAAGAAGGTAACTTGGACCGACGATTGTGAGAAGGCCTTCAATGGCTTAAAAGACTCCTTGTGCCAGGCCCCTGTCCTCAGGGCCCCTGACTATCAAAGACTTTTTATTGTGCAGACGGACGCATCTGACACTGGGATAGGAGCTGTACTATCGCAAGTAGATGAGAAGGGTAAGGAACACTCTATTGGTTTTATTAGTCGCCAGTTTAAGGACAGAGAGCTCAGATGGTCCACAGTGGAGAAAGAATGTTTCTCTGTTATGTGGGCCCTACAGAAGCTGAGGCCCTAGCTCTATGGGACCCACTTCACTGTGCAAACTGACCATAAGCCCTTAAAGTGGCTAATGAACATGAAGCGAGAGAATCCAAAGTTGCTTAGGTGGTCCATATGTCTTCAAGGCTTCCACTTCACTATTGAGCATAGGCCAGGTGTCCAACATATCAATGCTGATGGGTTGTCCAGAATGTTTAACCGACCTGAACAAGAGACTCATCCAGGGGTGGATTAGTTCCCCCTGTCCATAGTCTGGGAGGGGCGAGTGTTAGGAAAGATTTCGTAATTGTGGGTAATTTTCCTTCCATGTGGCAACCCCTAAACTTTTTGCTGTTGTTTTTCACCATGATCTAGACTTTGCCAGAGAAGTGCAGCCTTCTGCCGCACTCCTCTGGGATTTCGCTCCATTCTTACGGGGAAACTGACATGCCCTTAAGACAGTCAGTACCGGGAAACACTGTTTTCCGTAGTTTCTTTTATCATGTTGCGGCTTTCGTGCAACATGACACAAGAGGGCACTGTAAGCTAAGTTACTGCTCTCTTGGGTCTCTAGCCTTCTACAGGCCCTAGATACTCTTTTTGGATTGTAACTGATCGGTGCAAGTGATTCACGGACAGGAATGGTGGCAGCGATCGTTTCTTGTGTTTTGAGCTCCTTTTGGTGTTTTAAGCACGTTTCTCGCGCTTAGCCCAAAATGGTGGCCTGGCTCCCAAAATGGCCAGACCACGAGGCTCCTTTGTCCTGTCCGCTGACCGTCTTGCTCCCTTCACCTTCCCCAGGTCGAGCCGACCCGGGGCCTTCCTTATTTGGGCATGTACTTTCCCGCGAAACACGGATGCTTTCGCGGGCTTCTACAGGCCTGGTGTGTGCCTCCAGGATGTGGGCTGGGATGTCTGGTCCCAATACACATCCTGGGTGACAGAGAGTCTAGGGTGGTGTGAATGCCTGGGACCACCGTGGTCCGTGATAGGTCCACGTATGGTGTGAGTGTTGATGAGCGGATCTCCCATTGGGTCCCCTCCGTTTTGGCGCAAAGGGAACCATGGATAAGAGGGGGCTGGAAATGCCACTACCATGTCGATCTCCTGAGTTCTCACGAACGAAGGAATACAGGAGCCAAGTATCCTGCAACCACGAGGCTGAACCGAGGAATCGCTGGTGACCCGCTGAAGGACTGATCCTCTGCACTGCTGTCGCCTTGTGAAACCCTTTTTACCTCTGATCGAACCAGAAGGCCTGTACTGGTACTTCGACCCTTGGAATAGCGGGGACAGCTATTCTCGGCATCTTCACCAACTCCTGCTCGTAAGCCTTCGGAAGCGTCCCTGGGCCATCCAGCAGACTGACCAGCCTACACAGGAGTCTTGCACTGTAACCGCCGCCAGGTGGTGTTGTATTTGTAGTCCTTGTCACTCTCACACGATTCGTACACTTGGCGTTCCCAGGTCTGAAGTGAGTAGTGTACATTTGACTGAGATACACACGGCCGCTCC
This sequence comes from Ambystoma mexicanum, assembly GCF_040938575.1. Classification (NCBI taxonomy): domain Eukaryota; kingdom Metazoa; phylum Chordata; class Amphibia; order Caudata; family Ambystomatidae; genus Ambystoma; species Ambystoma mexicanum. The sequence continues at coordinate 487,343,357 of NC_090931.1, read as the reverse complement.
GTTGCCCTGCTATAGTAACAAACTGTGCGGGTTCACTTCGTTTGTGACATCTTCAACTCAACTCTGCTGCTGCAGACTCAACACGACGACGAGACGTCCCCTGCTCTCCTGAACCTGCCAGCGACTGAAACTGACGCAGAGAAGCCTGGGTCTGCTTGCATCGGGGACCGGTGAGTAGCATAGCTAGGAACTGGTCGCCCTCCTACAGGAGCCCATAGCTTTTCCCCGCTGTGTCCTGTCTTCCTCCACGACGAGATCCTCTCTTCCCCCGGACGAAGCACCGACTTGCATCCGCTGCCAGGAACAACTGCCCCCGCTGGAGTATTCTCACCACTTTAAGGTACCGTGTCCGCCAGGCCTCCCTTTCTAAAGATTGCTACAAGGTAATACTAATCCCTTAACCTTCTGGATTGGGCTGGCCGCCTTGACCATCTAACTAGTCCCTTTCTTTTGGTCCAACTCTTTCTGAATCTTTTCGAGACTTTTGTGCACTTTTCAACCGTGTGACCTTGGACACATTTCTTTCTGATCCTCTTAAAGTGGATCTGGCTATCTGAACTCTAACTTCACGGTTTGACTCTGCCTTCCTCTCTTGCTGTGTTCTTTTGAAAGTGTTGGGATCTGTTTCAATTTATGCTCTGCCTTTCTCTCCCTTTTAGACCGAATTATTAGAGTGCCATCTGCGTTAAGCGCTCACCGCTGTCTGAAAATAAGTGGGGCTTTACTTAAGACTTGTCTAATATTCTTTTAAGGGAGTGTATATCTTTTACTGACAGTGTTTTTGAACTGCTTAATCTTAGTGCCTGTGTGTTTTATTAGATGTGGTTTTAAATAAATAATTATATCTCTTTTACACCAAGCTCTGGTCAGTGTTTGCTTGTTCTACTATGTTCTTCTGACCTATTGTGAATACTCAAAATAACACCGTAGATCCCTTACTGCTATGTATCAAAATCAACATGATTAAATTGTTCAAAAAAAGTACCAAACTCTGGTATCATGCATTTTTATGAAATTCTCTGAAAACAAAAAGGGCAAATTTCTAGAAAGTTATTTGAAAAGTTTATTATTTAGACAAAGAAAATCCTGATGAGCATAAAGGTTGTAATAACAAAGAAGTATAACAGAAATTGTTAAAACACTCACAGTTGTAATTCACAATTTTGTTTAAAGAACAGAAAACAATCAATTATTCTTTTTTTGAGAAGCAGAAAAAAATATTTTTTAAAATAGGTTCTTCTTTGTTGTAAAGTCACAAAGAAGAAGTAAAAAAGGAATGGAGTACTAGTGGAGAGAAGATATATGGACGGTTCTTAAGGTAAACAGTTCTTCCTTCTCTACACAGAACAACCGTATCCTCTCAAACTCTAACTCCAATATTCCTAATGACAGGTCTGCCTATTGTGAATACTCTGCATACTGCCTAACTCTTCTTGAGGGAAGTCTGACTGCTCAGCCACAGCTACCAAGTGAGTCTGTGTGGTACAGACTGCTACCAAGTGGGTTTACTGCCAAACACCTGTAGTCTTAAATCTTTTGCAGTGGTCCCAGAGGGAACTGCACAGGTTTCTGCCTAACACCCCCTTTGTGTCCTTACTGGACAAGCACTGGATATGGATATTATCTGTAGATAAAGGACTTGTCCATGAAGGATACTGAACCAACTTAACTTGAGGCAGCCCTGTGTTTTCCTGAAAAAGTGTGGAAGGGACCAGGAGGGCCTGCTGACTAAGACCTCCCAGGGAATACTTTAGGGATTCTGCTGGCTCCACACCTTTAACGACTAATGCAAAGTGATTATTAATACCCCAAAAGAAATTATATCTGCTTTCTAACCACTATTTGTATTTTTACTGTTAAATCCCAGAAAAGGGGGTGTTTTGGGATCGTGATATTAAAAGATGTTTTTGATCAAACAAGGAAATGTTTAGTGCATTCTTACTGCATTTAAAATCAAGTGAGGTGTTCTTTCCATCCAACCCAAAATACATTTTGAACTCTGTGCAGAGAGTGGCGCAGTCTGCACGCAATTCTTTGTAAATTATAATCTCAATAAATGGTAGTGTTTTCACAGAAATAGTTACCATTAAGCTGTGATATGAAGATATCTGTACCATGGCCTAATGTAGATCTGCTTGATAATGGGTGTTCTGTGAATGTCATAGCTATTTACAAAGGAATGGCAAATGACAGCAATTTTAATTGGGACATTTCTACTCCCCAAAAATGATGCAACTGTACATTCCCTAGACCCCCCCATTCTTGAAACACCTCAGTGGCACTCTATTAGTAAGAGCAGAGGGGAGGCACGCATAGCTGATTAAAACAATTATTAAACCATTCTCCCATGTTGGGTGGGTATGTAAAAACAGTCTGTGCATTCAAAATTGATAACACTGCGTCCCTAACCCAAACCTTCAATACTTATTTGCTATGCATGATAGCCTATAGTCAATTACATGTACAAGCTAGAAACACACAATCCCACACCTATACTAGGTGCAACTAATTCTGATTCCATACATTGCTGACATTATTGAGGAAAGCAAAGTTCTATGTATCATTTGTAAAGGTAACTTTATGCATAGTCTGACTAACAAAGTTTTTTCATTGAATTTCATAGGTTTTTATTAGTGCAACTTTACCATAACGTCCCTTTCACAACGTTTTTCAGTGAATTTCATGGGTTTTTAGCAGTGCATCCTCATTTCCTACAACTTACTAATATCATACTTACTCCAATATAGCAACATTTGTGTCCAATTTACAATGTTTCACCTTACAACTCTACCATCCCCCACCTTCTAGCATCATTTTAACACTTCTATACACCTTTTGCAACTTCTTCCACTGTTTTTGTGGTCATTGACGTCCGCGAACACCTGACGTCATCGCAGACTTTCCAGACAGTGTCACATGACCTTGTGTGCGTGGGATGATGACGTGTTCATGAAAGCGTCTGCACTTCGCGAACTGGTCCGTGCTTCACGAACAGTTCAGAACTGCTTATTCCAGCTCATCAAGGAACTTTCAAGCTCAAAATTTACCCTTGCACAGCTCCTACACCTATTCTTAGTCATTATCCATTAACAATCTAGCACACAGCACATACTTGGAAGAATATTAGCAAAACTGCTATTTATCTTACAAATGGCATCAGCTATTGCCATCCTCTTCCACAAGAGCCACCACCACCAGCAGCTGGAGGACCTACACAACGAAAGAAGCGCAATACGTCAAAAGACAATAAAGAGGACTAGGAAGATGAGGTAGAGGAAGTGCCTACCTCTAGCACCCATAGAGAATCATAGGTGTGGAAGTTATTTACCACTGTTGGGAATGTACCAAAGGCTAAAGCTACCAAAGTGAAATGCACTGAGTGTACTCAGTTGCAGACTTCTTCGGCAGTACTCCTACGGGACCACCTCCATGTACCACCACACCAAATCCAATCACTGCAATCCTCTCAGAAAAGTTATTCTTTTCTTAGGAAATAGTAGGCTTTCTTACTCTACCTCATCTTCCTCAATCAATACTGTAACCACACAGCCTACATCTTTGGGACCCAAAATACCACCAGCTACCTTGCAAGCGATAAAAGAAGCTGTTGATCCATATCTTTCAAATACAACAGTACTCTGAATATACTGCAACACACCACTCTCCAGAGGGGAGCAATTTCAAAGTGCTTTTGAAGCTGTAATCAAGGGGCATGAGTAATACTGCCCCTCGCTTAGATGTAACACACACGCAACATCTTCCCCTGTCCACCTGCTCCTGCATATTTGTGGTTGCTGTCCCTTCCCTCATTTCCCTCCACACCTTCCTTTCTGATCTCTCCTGCAAATAAAACATGAAAAAAACATAAAACAAGGGTCTGTTAGGAACCACCTTTCACAGTTAAAAAATAAAACTAAAGAAATAAGGTTATAGACTACATCTACTTTACATTTTTCAGTGAAGTATTTAGATTCAATAAGATTCTCCAATGTTCCCATTAGCATTTTCTGTTATGCTAAAGGAAATAATGGCTACAGTATACTAGAGAAAAAGAAAAAAGCAAAGAAACAATTTGCTGTCTGAAATTATTCTCTCTAGTATACAATAAACACCATAATCCATTGCCCTTTATGACTAAAAGACAGCACTTCTACCCTTTTTACTGTTATCTTTCTAACACTGCCTCATCCTGCTTTAAACCATTCACACATATATCCACCAATCACTTAAAAAAGCTCTATATATAGCTTATCAACATATTAAACTTCCACCAATCAACTGCCACTTACATTTTCAGCTAATCTTTTGCAACTGCATTTCCTATACTTATGCCAAATAATTATACATAGTGCTCCTTTATGCATTTTTTAGTGAGAGAACTCCATAAATAAAAGGGGCAGCAGGGATGGACAAGTGCTCATGGGAGTCCAGGAGGAAAGTGCCAGGGGATGTTAAGGTGGAAGGCCACTAGCTAACTGCCGGGCACAGGAGTCCCAAGGGTGGGGTACATCCTAACCGTAATGTCCCTTTAACAAAGTTTTTTCTGTCAATTGAATAGGTTTTTATTAGTGAAAATGTTTCATAATGCTACATCACTATATATATATATATATATATATATATATATATATATATATATATATATATGTATATATATATATATATATGTTAACATATATTAAACAACTATAAACCTCCTTTAACAAACATATTTTTTTCAACGCATACTTATGGGAATCGTTATCAGCAGCGCATGCTGGGGATGTAAGTCATTGTTTAATTGACTAGGGCATGAGGCTCAACCATGACCCCAGCCCCACCAAGCCACCCCGTTATCCACTGCACCTACCCAGCATCCTAGTTCAGTGTCCACTACATCCTCATGATGTAACCAATGGCCAGTACTCATGGCCTGCATGGCCAGTCTCCACAATACATGGGGCATGGGCTTTGGCCATGCTGCATTCCCCAATAGGCAAATTAGAGTAGACATTTGTCCTTGCCAAGGGCCATGCCCACTGCCCACACCCGAAAGCTTATATCACTATTTTATGTACGTACGTTTCGACACTTTCAAAAAAAGTAAAACACAGGACAGCTTTGCAAAAGCATCCTTTCAGGGCCTTGCTAATGCTCCTCGTAAAAGTTTGTTGCAATCCTGTCCAGCATTATGGTCCCCAGCCGCAAGCAGAATTTCTTTTCCCATTTCTACTGAGAGCTTTGGCCATGCTGAATGGCCCAATAAGTAAATCACAGTAGGCCTTCCTGTTTGCCGAGGGCCAGGCCCATTGTCCATGCACCGTGCACCAAACTTATATCACTATTTGTTGTGCCACTTTCCATGGCAGAAAAGTTATATCACTATTTCCTTTACTTATGTTTCGACACTTTAAAAAAAAGCATCCTTTCAGGTCCTTGCTGATGCTCCTCGCGCAAGTTTACTGCAACCCCATCCATCACTCCAGGCTAGAGCCGCAAGCAGAATTTTTTCCCATTTAAACCTAGAGGTTCGGTCATGCCGAATGCCCCAATAAGTAAATCAGAGTAGGCAATTGTCCTTGCTGAGGGCTAGACCCATTGTCCATGCACCAAACAAATAGCACTATTTGGACACTTTGGAAAAATAAAACACAAAACAGATTTGCAAAAGCATGCTTTCAGGTCCTTAATGATGCTGCTCACACAGGTTTGTTGTAATTCATTACACCATTTCAGGCTGTAGCCACAAGCAGAATATTTTTTCCCATTCAAACCTAGAGTTCCAGCCAGACTGCATGCCCCAATAATCAAATCAGAGTACATGATTTTCATGTAATTTCAGGGTGGTAGAATAGGTAGATCACTGTGCTTCATCTTGTACTTTAAATACAATACCCTGCTGCTAGTGATGGGGTTCTTTTGTGAAGGTGCCCTTCCTACATCAAGTGTTTTGAATAGAAGTGTGAGCCCTGTTCAATTTAGCGCTGGGTTTTTCAATTAGTAATTGTTTTTGTAATAAAGCAGTCTTGAAAACCATTGCTGGTGCTATATTTATTGTTAGAAATCAGACGACACATGTTTTGACACTCTACCGTCTTTCTCAATTTGTGTGTATTGTGGGCCCGTCATTGCTGCGAGGTTGTGGAAATGAGTCTGGCATGCAATCCCAATATCTTGTCCCAGTATGGTCGCAAATAGAGATGGTTAATGGTTTGAAGGGGTGGCCTGGTGACCATGTGGGCAACTGGTTCGTCCTCCCCAGTAATTATTTGCTGATTAGCATTGTCTCGGAGTGTATGCAGAGGTAGTCACAGTGATCTGTTGATCCAATCCTGTGCAGCACATCGCTCTGTAACCACGGGCAGAATTATAGCCATGGGAAAAAAAATCTCTCAATCAAACCTATCCAATTTTTAAAATCTTTACCACATAGCCATTCCCTGGTGGCCATGCCCGCTTTAACCCCCTTTCCAGCCCCTCGTGGTCATGGCCAGTAGGCAGATTGTCAGAATCTGGCCACTGCCCATGGCCACAGTCCATGACTCGTACAATATGGCCACTGCCCATGACCACAGGCTATATCTCAGTCATCAAAAGTATATCACTATTTTTTGTACCTACATTATGACACTTTTCAAAAAATAGAACACAGACACATTTGCAAAACCATGCTTTCAGGTCCTTGCAAATGTTCCTTGCACGACTTTGCTGCAAATCCATCCACGTTTCATTTTTTGAAAAGTGTCAAAATGTACGGACATAAAATAGTCTTATAACGTAGCTCCCACTTGACAAAATCCATTGCAAGGTTGGGTCTATAATCTTTCTAAAATCTTTTGTATACATTCATCAAACAGCAACAAAGTTATAAGCCATCTAAAACTGTTCAACACCCCCTCTGATTTTGCCCCTTCTTCACAAAATCCCACCAAACTTAAAAACATTCATTCAGGGTCTGAAATCTTTTTGCAACCTTTTGTGCAGATTCGTGAAATGGTATAAAATGTATAAGCCTTTCAAATATTTTGGGATCCCCCTCTAATTTTGTTCCCTCTTGGCAAAACAGCACCAAAACTTGTAGAACCATTCAAGGTCAGATCTAGAATGATATCACAAGATTTCATACAGTTTAATTCAGTGGCGCCAAAGTTATAAGCCATCCAGAAACTGCTTTTCACCAACCCTGTAATGCAAAAGCATTTGTATGGATGTCCCCGAACATCTGAGATGTTCGCGAACATCACAGGGCTGGCCCTGAACTGTTTGTGGACTTCAAAGTTGGAAAACTACCAGTTTAATTGCGTTTTATGCCCATATCCCATACCATCCTCATCACTCCTCACCTACCCAAAGATTGTTTCATTAGTTTGACAAGTGTAATGTTGTGTTATTAATATGCTTTTACTGCGATGTCCGTAAACTACGGGCAGTGTTCGCAAATCCAATATGGCGGCCGTTTCAAAATATCTGTTACAGCTCACGTTTTTCACCATCCAATCAGCGGGCATATCCGATGTCTGCAGACATCACGCTGGCCCCTGATTTGTCCGGGGCAGTGTCCGTGGACCAAATAGAAAAGTGAGTCCGCAGACCGAACCCAGATATCACTCTTTTTTTGCCTACTTTTTGGCTTTTTTAAAAAAAATGACTGGGCGGATTTACACCAAATTTACAAAACACGCTTTCAGGACCAATCCGCCTCTCATGATGCAAATTTGGGGAAAATACAGCCAGCTAAGTTTGTAGTAGACAGTTTGTGGTTGTATTATTTGATGGAGAAGCAGTTCATCATTGTTTCTTTAGCGGTATTGTTGGGTGATGTGTTATAGATTCTGTTTGTATTCGTTTTTGTTTTAAAGGTTTTATTTTTTGAGTTACAGGGTAGCTATCGAGGTGGGGTGGTGTACAGTGCACGTAGCCTGTTGTATTCTAGGATGCAAGGAATGTCAGCGTTGACTTTGTTTGCATCAAAGTTAACTGGGTATAGACCATTGAGTGTACAGAGACTTGAAAGTGCTACATACCTCATACCTTCTTTAAAGACTATGCTGCCAATGTCAATCAATACGTGATTTAGAGTTAGACCTTGCAATTTGTGAATAGTGACAGCACATGCAAGAGACAGAGAGAATTGTTCTCTGCGTACGTACATGTCTTTGAAAAGAAGAAACCATGCTATTGTGCAGCCAATTTCTTTAACTTCTGCAAGTTTGTCAAAGTGGATGTTGACAAACTGAATATTGTTGTCATGTGGCTACGTTTGGAAGCCGACAACTGTACCAATTGCTCCATTGACTAAACCTTGTAATATGTCAAAGTTAAACATTGTTCCAATCCAGCTGTGTTGCATATACATTTTTTAAGCACTTTAGTCATGCTGTTGCTTGTTGACACATAGGGAGTGTCATTCCGTGCACTTCTAGTTTGTGGAGCTGATATGCAATATGGGTTGCATTTCTTTTTAACATTTTCGGGTTGAATTGACTACAACTTGCATGGGTTGGCATTAATGACATGCATTTTATATTTTGTTGAGTAAATTTTTCCATGACCTCAGGAGAAGATGTGTTTTGCTCATATAGCTCATGGATTAGTCTACTATTTAAGATGGATTTTGCATCTTTAGCAAGCAGACCAGTTCAAATGCTGTTTTAAATGTTAGCATAGGCGAGGTCTGCAGACGGATACATGTTTTCAGTTAGTACTCTGTAGCGAAAATGTTGCCAGAGATTTACATTTCCAATCCTGCCGAGTGTGTTGCGACATTTTTGTGTCCTAATGTTTTAAAAATAGATTCACCTTTTACTGGTGTGAACTATAGGTTGTCTCCGGAAACAATAACGTGTTTGTCTCCAAACAGTTCTTGGTAGTCAAGATTTAGGATTTCTTGCATTATGAGGTGAATTAAAGCCAACATGAGATTGGAAACCATGCTTATTTCATCTATTAGGAGTACTCTCGCTCATTTGTTTCAAAATTCTGCATACTTCAGTAGCAGCTTCTGCTGATAATTTGTAGTATTCTAATTTGTTTTGGTGTTCTACTGGAAGGAGTAGTAGTCGATGTAAAGGTTCACCTGCTATGTTGTAGGCAGCTAAACCTGTTGGGTCTGTTATAACAGCCAAAGGTTGTTGTTTGTTAAGTTTTGTAAAAATGTGCTGATTATTTTAATTAAGAATGTTTTACCAGCACCAGCGTCACCACTTACATACAGGAGCAAAGGTTTATGATTTAGCTGTGATCTGAGCACTGACAAGACTTTTACAGTGTTTCTAACAGAAGACATCAAGCTATTTACTTGTCCTTTGTTGAAAACTGATCTAGGGAAGCCAAAGTGACATTTGGTATTGTATTTGCCTTTGGTTTTGTATCTAGTCAGCAGTATTTGCCACACTTATGTTTTTCGAAGATATCTGTGGTTTCTAAAGGGATGTTGCATGTAATGTATTTTTCAATAAACTGTAAAACAGTGGCGTTGTAATCATGGCCAAATTTAGGAGCATCTTTTATCCACAAAAGCATTTGGGTGTGTGTTGCTTCTCTGAATTGATATTCTTTTCTCCAAAAGAAGTGTTGCACTTCTCCAAGTGGAGGGGTTGTTTTATTGCAGATAAAATGCAGCATGGCAATGACGCAATGGTGAAAGTGCCTTGATACATTGACAGGGTCAAGAGAACAGAGTTCTTCTGGTGTTTTTATATCTAGTATGTCTTTATTTTGGTTTACAGTGCGTGAGAAGTCGTGCAAGTCTTCCCATGCCTACTCTGCACAACGTAAAGTAACAAACCATGTGGGTGGGCCTATATTCCCAAGCCTACAACGTACATCAGCATGACGTCGGAACCAGTATTCTTTTGTAAGAGGCATGTTTGCCAAAAGATTTGTGATACTTAACTGCAAAACCTCATCTTTGTCTTTTATTTTTTGAAGCAGTTGGGTAGCAGATATGTTTAAAAGGTTAGAGCCTGTTTTTAATGTGTGTGCAACTCCATAACATAAAGTTGCTAATACACTTTCAAAGAGGAGGTGGAAAATGTATTTGACATTTTGTCTGAATCTGGGGTCTTCAGAATACATTCTTAAAGAGTGATATTCTGATATACTAATTTGCTCTGACCTTTCATCATATCTTCCTCCTTTTCCTGTAGGAAAGAGTAGAGGAAAAGAATGTGCTTCTACACTTTTTTTCCATATGCTCATTGAGGATCCTTTGGTTTGATGCATTTGATATGTTTCTAATGCATCATCAATTGTGTCTTTGGAGTGTAGTGGGTGAATTGTATACTGGTCTAAAATGTTGGCTGCAGTAACAGGATCTATATGTTCAAATTGGGCAGTTGCTGGTGAGTCTTGAATAATTAGGGTGGTTTCTCTTAAACTTTCCTCTATGTTTATATTTTTTGTAGTATTCATTGTTTTCTTTTAGATATTGTAGGGCTTGACTAACTTTGCTTAATTCGACTAGTTATTGGCAAATGTTTTTGTCTTTTGTTGGCACACCATTAACAAGTATAACCAAAATATTGGTCATTGTACTCCTAGAGTTTGTACATTTTCTTTTAGATCTAATGGCAAATATACTACTTTGCCATGGATGCCCTTTATTAACTCAGATGGAGGTAATTTGGCTGATTTCGGTTGAAGGCTTACTATAGCTTGAAATGAGAGAACTGTTTGCATTCTAATGCTCTCGTACAAGTTAAGCTGTTGGAGAGCTTTCGCAAGTGGGAATATTTCTAACTTATTATTGATAGCACGTGATGGCATTTGGTTATTGTCAAGCTTTGTGTTGCAGTACGTGCAAACTGTTAAGGGGTCAGTTATTTTGTATTTATTTTCTGCTGTTAGATATAAAGCTAATTGGAACCATTGGGATTCTTCATTGTTTTCTATTTTGTAGGCTAGATTTAGTGTGTTGGTGCTCTTTGTATAAAATGTTCTGTGACAACAGACACATATTTGGTCTGGTATTTCAGTAGATGCGTTTTGAAACTAAGCTATTTCTTTTTTGTATGTCTTTATTAGGATATTGGTGTTTATGAGGTTTTCTGTAATGTTTTTTGAAGGTACAGAATGTTCTAAGTCAACTTCAGTTCCAAAGGATTTACCGTGGATGTGCTCTATTTCTTAAAGTAGTTCTTTGGCTGTTCCATGTAGGAGAATGTTATTTAAATGTTGCAGTTCTAGAGCAGGTCTGTTTGCATAGTATAGTCGATGCACAAGATTCTATATAGTACAATGGTGCGTCACTAACATTTTGATGTGTTGGAAAGTGCTTTTATAAGCATTTCCTAAAATGCAGGTTAATGAATGTCCTCGGAGACCAGTGTGGCTGGGCACTGGACAGGACTCTATGGTTTGCAAAAGTTTTCATTTTACTTTTGTCTTGTAGTTTCACAATACAATTGAGCAATTGTCCTAAAGATTTAAGGGATTGTTGGCGTTTACACATTGAGCTGCATTTCCATTTGTACACTGGACGGTTTGTTTGGGTGAAAGGAGCATTTGGTTCAAAGTTTGTTGGAGACTTTTTTTCTATAAGGGTTTCTTTTGCCATAATGGGGTGTTCGACCATTTCATATCCTCGCCAGTTATTGTCTACGGCAATTGTATTTTGTTCTTATTTATAAGCTTCTTCATTGAAATATGGTTCTGTGCTGCTCGTGTGAATCCATTCACCATTACAGAAGTTTGAAAAGGTTTGTATATTGACACTGTGCATGTTTAGAAGTAGTTTTTGTAATGTATTGATTAATTTAGTGAGTCGTTTCATTCTGTTTAAAATCAATACAAACAATGTTCTCTTTTGTAGAAAAGCGCTGTCAATTAGAGATTGCAGGATTAGTCTCCTGTGGTAGTTTTTAAGGGTAGATTGTGACTATTTGACTGTTTTTAAAAGATTGTGAAGAACTCTATGGTGGAACATTTTCTTTAACATACATTTTTTATATTTCTTTACCGTAACACTGGTAGATAGTGGGTTAGGTTCGTTAGTAGGTCTGCTTTTCTTTGTACATATGTTTTTACTTTTAGTTTTTGTAAGATGGCCCTTACCTTTTTTAGTCGTGGCTGGTTTAGTTTTGTTGAGTGAGGTTACCAGCTCTTTTGTTTTAATGTTTTCTATAAATTGCTTTAGAGTTGGATGACTATATGGTGTCATTTTATTCTTATCTGCTCTATTTTTTCTTTGTTTTCTACTTAGTTGCTTTTCAGTAGGCATTTTGTTGTGTCTGTTGGGAAAAGAGAAAGTTTGCATTGGAAAGGTGTGCAATGTACATGCATGTATGGTGCATGGGTTTGTTGGTGTGATTGTAGAGATGCATAGAGTGCTGTTTGATTATGAAGCGGTATAGTAGGTGTGGTTGGCAAGATTGTGGGAGTAAGAGTCTGCAGAGGTGTTGGGTTAGTGAGTAAGGGAGTGGTGGTGTGATGGAACCTGTAGGGTGATTGTGCTGTTTTGAGCAACAGAGTGGGTGTTGCAGTGGGAATAGTAAGAGTGTAAATGGTGGAATATAATGGGCTAGCGTGAAATAAATGCTGGTGTGAAAAGAGTAGTCCGGGGTAATATATAGTGGAACTGTGCTGCTGTAATTACATACATATACATGGTACATTCATGTACTTACTGTGTTGGATACGAAGGGTATTTGTTTTTCGGTTGTTGTCTTTGTTAATGCGCTTCTTTCCAGTAATTGTAAAAGAAAGTTAGTGAGGATATGTGGTAATGGTGAAGCAATTTTAATAAGCCAGGTTCATATTTATGAAGGAAGGAGGAGTGGTGGGGAAAAATAGTTAATAAAATTGGTGGATATTTAAACATGGTTGCTTTTACAAGCATATTCATGAAAGTTAACTAATGCTTATGTATTTGTAGAAGCTCTGTAATGTTTTGTAAAAGAAAAGAAAAGTTGTTGGAAAAGATATGTAGTACACTTTTAAATGGCAGTTGGTGTATGGAAGCTTAATATGTTAGGAGTATATGCATACTTGCCAACATGATACATTCTAATCTGTAGGTGTTTATGTAGTCCTAGATTATTATTTTTTTGCGTTCTGTGACTTGTAGTTCCACTTTTCCCATTGTAAATGTTGGAGTACAAGTCACAGAATGTAGACAAAAAAGTACGACTGCATAAGCAGCTGAAGATTGGAAGGGGTTATTTTAGGAAGTTTACATGTACTGTCAATATATGAAACTGGCACACACTGAGTGCCAGTTACACATGGTGTACAAATCTATTGTATCTGCTTTTATGAAAAAAATGGCACAGTGCTGCTGTAAATGCAGATATTCCTTTTTGAAATTTCTTCAAAATGCTTCCCCAAAAAATATCTTGAAAAGCACAGCATTTTATGTTTATTTGCTATAGATGTCACAGTTTTGAATCTTGAAGTTAAGTTGTGTTTTTTTCTTTGCATTCTGGGACTTGTAGTTTGAGTTTTATAATGGGTGAAGTTAATTGGAAGTGACAGAATGCAGATTTATGAATAGATTGGAATGGTTGATGTTGGGATGTATGCATGTGCTGCTATTAAACTGGCAGACACTAGGTGCCACATAAAAATGGTCTAAGGATCTATTTTATATGCTTGTCCTTTATTTTAAGAAACAGTGCCACAGTGCTGCTATACATGCACATATGCATTTTTTTAAATTTCATCACAATTATTGTAAATAGAAACATTTTGAAGTGCAGAGCATTGTAATTGTTTGCTGCTTCAAGTGAGCAGGTGATGAATGCAATGCATTGCATTTGCTAGAGTGGTTAAAAAAGAGAATATGCTTATTGAGAAGTTAATTACAGGGTAAGTAGTAGAAACCCATAAATATGTATTTGTGAAAGAGTTGAAGAAAACATGTGTTTAAACAATTGTTTAAATATAAGAATACCTGTACTAACGTTTTGTTAGATGCAGATCTTGTTGAATCTTGAAATAGAAATTTTTGACAGTTGCACAGTAGGTTTTGATCCAGATGCCTTTCATTAACAGGAGATATGTATTCTGAGAGTTCAGGTGTACATCTGACGTGTTGAAGTGAGATGACAGGGTAAGGTATGGAGGTTTTGGATGTGATTGGTGGATGGATGTGATTGGTGGATGGAGGTGTGACTCTTTGAAAGCAGCCAATGAGGGAGTGTTGAGAACATGAAAGTGGAAAGGTTAGAAGGACTGCCCCTGTGTTCCGAGGTCTACGGAAACGGTGGTAATCCGTGGGCAACATGTGCCACATCCAGGTCTTTTATGGATGCCTGGCATGGAAAGCGGACTGTGGGGATTAGCCACTCAGGTTTGCTGGGTGTGGTGTACAGGAAGAGATGGTAGCAGCAGTTTTGTTTGCAGGAGTCGTGAGAGGAGTGACAATGGCTATGGCTCTGTGTTTGAGAAGGCAGACTGTGTGGATTCTGGGGGACTCTTCAATTCAGATATGTTTATTACACAGATCACGAGCGAGGCACGCCACTGTACACGATACGTGTGCCTGAATTGCATGTTAGTGTTACTTACATGGTCCATCAGGACCACTCTACACCAGGACTTCACCTCACTTGGGTGTTATCTATAAACAGCTTAAAATTCCATATGCATTGTTCAGACACAAGCTTTTTGTTCCACAGCCTCACTCTAGGAGGAGTATTTTCAGCACATTTATGGCATCTGCCTTCTATATTTGTTAAAAGGTTCTAATCGAAAAAATAAACACTCAAGCAATATGCATAATAAGCAAAGAGTGAGTTTTGAAATTAGGATATGATATCTTACATTTCATTTATGTCTTTATTCCCATTAACTATCTCTTACTGCCTGTTTATTTTTTATCTCTGATTTCTCTTATGTTTGTTCTCATATGTTGTGTTTTGTGTATGTTTGCCATGTGGCCTATTGTTATGAGGGTATTGCTAACTCATGCTGACAATGTAATTGTGTGGTTCATCATGCACTTGGATATGTTGATGAAATTAGCATATTATTGACTGTCTGTTATCAGATGATAAATATAGACCCTGAAGAAGGATCAATGTGGTCCGAAAATGGTCTGAAATGCATTGGTCTGAGCAAGCAACTGCACAATCATTTTGAGAAATTAAAAGATATAAGAAACTGAACCATTGGTTTTGATTATCTCAACAAATACACAAAACAGTTTACGAATGAGGAAATTAACAACATAGTGGACGTTGGGCATGCAACCTACAACAAAGTCTATTGAGCCTAGGTCTTTTCGTTCAGCCTCTTCAATTCAGTAATTGAAGGTGTACACTGAAAATCATGGTATCCTTAGAAATATTGGATTGGACAAAATATAGCAATACA
Organism: Ambystoma mexicanum; assembly: GCF_040938575.1. Lineage (NCBI taxonomy): Eukaryota > Metazoa > Chordata > Amphibia > Caudata > Ambystomatidae > Ambystoma > Ambystoma mexicanum. Next base: position 487,328,063 of record NC_090931.1, on the reverse strand, counting down.
AAGTCTTGAGTCTGAGATGATCTTAGAAGCCAGTATTTACAATGGTATATTTTCATCACCTAATATACATACCCTTTATTTGTTGATTTGCTGTGTCAGTCTCATGCTATGATATGACAATGAGAATAATGCATAGTTTGATAGATTTCATTTGGATATGCCATATACTGTCCATTGTACTCATTGATAAATGGAATAGACAGTTAATTATTGTTCACATTTTTAGTAAACTTTTTGTAAAAAATAATATTCCATCACCAACTGCAAATTATCAATACATATGCATTTCAAAGTTTTGTGAACTGAAAACAATAACAAGAAAGCTAAATAAAACAAGCATGGCATACCTGTGCTCCCTGTTTGCTGTCATATGGTCTTGACATAACGCTTACGATCACTGTCTCCGGGCCATAAAAGAAATGAGCTGGCACTTTAATGCATGGCACAGTATTAACAGTTATAAGGCATGAATCTATATGTTAGAATGGGCATGCCCAGACAGCAAGAACGTACCATTCTATCCTTGGATAAATAACCACCTGAAACACACAAAATAAATAATACCTGTTTTCCTTTGGTTGTGTCTTTTGGTGTGGACATAAAAGTTGACATAATGTTAGCCTCCTTCGGGACAACAAAAGATCAAAGAGAAGGGAAGAGAACAAAAGTAAAACTATTGACAAATGGAAAATGCAAATTGTTATACATTCAAAGAGGCTGAAATAGAGAGCATAAACAAACACTAGTAACATGGGTGCTTCCATCAAGCCTACAACACATATCCAAGCATATGCATAGAGCAAAGACTCTGCACATCCATGTCCTCCTTGCATATAGTCGTACATTCTGGACAGAAGAGTCCCCAACAAGGTATCCTCCTTCTCTGGACAAGAAAGAAACATTTCTGTGAACAAAAGGCAAAATAAAAATGCATTAAAATAGTTTGGTGCTATACATTTTACTACGAGCATAGTCATAAGGTTAGTGACAGGATTGCTAACATGTATTGCTTGGGATACCTATCCCATTTAAAGAAATAATCATGGAAGAATGTATATACCCGTTCCCCTTGTGTTGTGTCATATGTTCCTGTAGGAAAAGTTAGCACGACAGTCTCCTCCTACCTGACAAACATTGAACAGAAAGATGGTGCAAACAACACATATTTACGTAAAGAAAGGGCATGTACAAACACACTATTATGTCAAGAGACTCCATGGATGTACATTTGTGACATGCATGATGGTGTAAGTAACCACCGAAAATAACATATGCATGAAGCAAAATGCATGTCGGTTGCCATGTCTGATGAACAAGACACTTGATCTTGTGTCACAGTATCATCCTTTTGAAATATAATAAAGATGGACAAGACCAGATCACACAAGCACACATGTATGGCCAACATCATATAAGACATTATAGCCTGTGATGCACATAGCCACATAAGGACAAACAATTGTACTAATCAATATAGCATACATACGTCTATTGACAGGTGTCGTAGATAATCTTAAAATCTGGCAATGGAAAATGTCTTTTTATGCAGAACATGGAATGAAATGAGAAATTTGTGAACGTATATTGTATAATGCAATCATATGGGATGTACAAATACAATATACATTATACCAATTATACTAGTCGCAGAGTTAGGAGCAATCTGTGCAGTCACTACATTCTGAAAGCTCCAGTATCCTGAGACTCCTTCAGTCTGTCTACCAGCATCATTGTTGTTTGTGGCAGGACCCATCAAGAACCGCCTCAGGCCGCGGAGCGGTCTCAGAGGTAGGAGCAGTCTGTGCAGTCGCTATCTTCTGAGAGCTCCAGTATCCTGAGACTCCTTCAGTCTGTCTACCAGCTTCATTGCTGTTTGTGGGAGGACCCATAAAGAACCGCCTCAGGCTGCAGAGCGGCTGCAAAGCTAGTCGCAGAGGTAGGAGCAGTCTGTGCAGTCGCTACCTTCTGAGACCTCCAGTATCCTGAGAGTCCTTCAGTCTGTCTACCAGCTTCATTGCTGTTTGTGGGAGGACCCATAAAGAACCGCCTCAGGCTGCGGAGCGGCCGCAGAGCTAGTCGCAGAGGTAGGAGCAGTCTGTGCAGTCCGGGTCAGGACTCCAGGACCAGCAGACATGCCTCCTACTCCCGCAACTAGAACTCCAGCTGACCTACAATGTGAAGGAGAGGGCGATAAAAGAAGTCTACCGAGCTCAAAACCCCACTTGGGCAGAAAGGACACGCAAGTGAGCCCAAATCTACAAAGAAGCCGCCTGCAGTCGGCACTGCCGAAGCTATGTAAACAGCTCCCGGTACACAGGACATTGAAATGGCCACACCGGCTCTGCCTCCTTTAACCATTCACACACAAACTGCAGGGTCGCCAAACGCCAACCACGTACAGATGGATGAGGTCGAAGAAGCAATTCAGGCAATTCAGGCCAAGGGTCAAAGCCACGCGGATGTCACTCCCTGTACACAAGACCGCCGGCTGAGTCAGGCGGTTGACATACCTTCTACTCCGGGGGCAGGAGGGCCGCTGGAGGCGAGGCCAGTCCCAGCCAAATAACCAGCCGTCACCCCGAGGAACGTGGAGACGAGCAGCGAAATCAGAGACCAGGACCAGGATTCTGCCATAACCTCTCCACCCACTGCAAACTTGCCAGCGGTAAACATAAATGCTGAGAGTCCCCCACGACATCCAGAGAACCCAGAAGAACAAGCATCGAATTCAGTAATTTTGCCTCTTACCTGCTTCCCGCCTCGCGTCGCTCAGGATCGGGAGGACATCTCCAACCACGCCGAGCTGTTGACAGTGAGCGCTGTGCAATACTGCAACACTTCCACAGGAGTCGGGGCTCCAGCCGGCAACTGCCGGGCCCACAGGAACGGATGCATCCACATAGAGGACACGCTAATCGTGCAAGACCCACTCCATGTGGCTGGAGCAACCGGCTGCTCGATGACCACAGCCAAATTCCAGCTCACGAACGCCGCAGCTGAACGGCCACACTCATCTGGAGAAAAGGCAGGCGACCAAGAAACGCAGCCTAATACACTAAAAGACAAGACAAACAAGCTATCACCAAGATAACCCCAGTGCCCAGACATTGTTGACACCCACCATTCTGCCCCTAGTAAAAGAAACCCAGTCCCCAGGAAGGTGAGACTTCTAAGAAAACCACAAACAATCACACAAAAAAAGATGTTTGCAAAAATAGCGCAACTATTGAAAGACTTATTAAAAAAACAGGGGAAAACAAATCATGATCACTTTGATGAACTTTCTGATGCAGAGATTTTAGAAGCAATCAAAGGAGCCCCCACCAGCCATAAAAATCCGCAAAACTGGCAACCTCTTCGAGCTCTCAAAAGCTCCTCCAAAATCGCCGACAGACACGGCAACGCAACCTGCTAAGAATCCAGGGAGCTCTGGCACTAAAGACAAACCTCCTGCAGAGCCAATACACCCCATCAGCTTGATCAGAGAGGACAGCACACAACCGAAGGAGTCACGGCCATACGATCAAGCTAAAGTCAACAGGGCAGACGACTCTGAAGCAAATCAGGGAATCACGTCATTAGAGACACTACCAAGAAAAGAGTCCTTGCCGAAGGAAGGAGTTGTGGAGCTGCCAGATATATACGAGAGGCCCCACAGCCAGCTTCAGGTGCAAATTACCTCCAACACTTGGTTGGGGATTCAGTAAAGACGAATGTCACCATCAGCCTCCATTCTCACGAAGGGGCAAGAGAGTTTGGCGAAACATTAGCACCATCTCGCAGGAGCAGCATAAACTTTTCTAACCAGCCGTCACCTCCACGGGGAGCCAACCAGATCACCCCGCCAAGTACATCACAGAGGCGCCAGAGCCTTGGTAATCACTGGACACCAATACAAAAAGACACCCCCATGAAAAAACCTGACATGGTCACTATCATGTCAGCCATCACTATTGTGTTGGCCCCCTTCTGCAAGCTATATGAGGCCATAAATGACAATCTAAAAGATCACACAATGCTGGCAGCGATGATGCACACAAAACTAATATACTTAGAAGGGTACATCCAGGCGATGGAAAAAAAGACCATCACCCTTAATAAAGACTCGCTCGGCTCCTCACCCACCGAAAATGAATTGGGGGATCAAAGAAACGTCAAAGACCAAGGCAGCAAAAAAGGCAAGTCAACAACGACAACTTACACAGCCCAAAGTACCCAAACTGACCAGGAAAAACAGCAGTCAGTAGTAAAAAGGGCCCACAATGGGAAAATTTCAGCATCTTTAACTCCCCTGATGGAAACAACTCGGCAGGAAGCTCCACTCTACCGGAGGTCTTATTCTTCAAAGAAAGCTCACAGAGAAAATGCACCAGAGAGGCATAGGCCAATAAGGGGGACACCATCAAGAGACAAGAAACAATGTAAAAGCGGCAAGAGCTCGACCGAAAAGAACCAAAGTACAAGGCAATCTCCTATGCCAAATAAGCGAACGCTTCTAAAATTACACGACCCGACAGGCCCTCAAACGCAGTACGGTGAGAAAACCAGCCCGAGAAGATTATCAGAAAAAACAATTAAACCGGGGACAAGGAAAGAAAAGCCGCAATCCAGGACAGACCCAAAAAGGTCTCCAAGGGACAAACGCCCGCTGAACCACATTTCGAAATCCCCAAGAACAGCCAATGAATTCCTCGCTGATATGTCATCTATGAACATTTCACAGCATCTAAACAAAGTCTCCACAGTAGCCGAAGAGAAGATAGCAAGGGTATACATAACTAACAAAGACACACGAATGTCCCAGATTGCAAAGGAACAATCTGAAAAAAAATACAGTGCTGAGAGACAAAGAAAACCTCAGGACGACGCATTATCAAGCAGAAGAAATCAGAGAGAAAACGAGAGCAATAGAGGCAGAATCACCCAGAGGTCGCCACCGCAGCGAAAATAAAATCACACAAAAACAGAATAACCTAGAGAAGACCGTCGAGAAGAACGTCAACTGGGAGGCTCCCAGAAACAGCAATTCCAAGTCTAAAACAGAAGTCCTATACAACACCACGAGAATGCCTCGACACAGAGTCAAGCCGAAAGACCCTAGACAACTGGGCAACAGAATATCATCCCCCACAATGAAGTCAGACCCAAAGAGGGACAGGACGCCAAGAAAACAGTCAGGGAGGGAAAATCAGAGTTTGGCGCGGTTAAATAACACCCCCCAGAACGGGCCTCAGAGTTCATCAACCGATTCACCTACAGTAAAGAGCTAGAAACCCCTTCAATCAAGCTACCAAAGTTTGCATTAAAAAAAAGGCAGCAATCTCCAATGAAGCAACTGTGGGCCTGGATCCCGAAAACACTGGCGGCTCAGAATAAAAAATAGCAATTTGCTACCGACGGTATCGAGGCACAACCGTCGGGGATGCCAGAAGATCCTTCACAGCCGACAACTACACTACACCTGGGCTCTTGGAATACGCGTGGATACAAGCACTTGATGCAAAGAGGAGGCGTAAAACTGAATGACTTCAATATTCTGGCTCTTCAAGAAATGTGGTTATCGGAAATACCACATCTTGACAGGTTGAATATAGTAATCTCGCCAGCAAAAAAAACGCTTTGGGCCATTCATCTGCAGGAATTTTATTGGCGGTCCATTCAGGAAGAGGAATCACCATCCAACGGACTCTGTCAGTCTCCCTGAACCACCTGGCAATGCTGACAAGCTGTACCGTGCCAGATCCCAAAATCAACCGAGTAAAAAAGCTACTGGTCACAATCATCATCGTTTACTGGAACCCTCAAATCATAACGGATGAATGCTTCATAAAAACCATCGAAAAAACAGTTGACTCGCTTTATGCTGAAAACGACATTACTCACATCATAATTTGCAGAGACCTGAACGCAAGGTGCCCCCTATCATCGGAAGCCCCGAAACAAGAAACCACGCCAGCAGAAAAAAGGAGCACGGTGGCTGGAGCTGATGGAGTCACGGGGCTGTTTCTACTTTGGACAAGCCTTCCCTAACCCAAACCGCTGGCCGACATGGGAAAGAAACATCTGAAGCGCAACTATTGATTACATGTTCGCATCTGACAACATGCTAAAATTGTCGACCTCTTTCGAAGTCATAAAAACTGCTGCAAGCGATCACAACCTGCCAGGACGACCTGGGTGATGTCAAATCGAGAAACACTGAGGAGCGAATCACAAACAGAGTGCAACATCCGAGGGTCATGACTAAAACTAATAGAACCAAGAATAAAAGAGTTAACACTCAACTACTACAAACATCTGGCTGGCACCAAATCGGTAGGTGAGATAGAACCGGACTACCAACCACTATTGATCCAATACAAGTCCAAGACAAGAAAAAAACCTGCATTGAGGGACCACTTCTTGCATCATTATGACAAACAGCTGGTAGCGAAAAGAGTTGTCTTGAGACACTTAAGAAGGAAGGCAAAAATCTCAAACTTACCAGCAGCGCAAAGGGAACTGAACAAAGAAACAAATTCTTACAAAGCATGGTTAAGAAACCAGTGGATCATCCTATACCAAAGACACTCTGAAGAAATGCTGAAAAAAATGGGGGGCAAGAACGCTGGAGCTTTCTGGATGCTGATTAAGTCATCGGGTGCACATACTGAGCCTTCCGAGTCGAACAGTGTGAGTGAAGCCAGTGGATAGTTCACTTCAATGCTCTCTTCAGAGGACCAGCGGAGATGGAACAAGCTGACAACACTGAGACCAATGATGGGTGGATAGATCTAGCAAACAAAGAGGACATTCAAGCAGTCATTCGCAAATTAAAAGCATTGCGGGCCCCGGGTCCGGACGGAGTGATGAATATCTACTCAAAAACTTCCCCGAAGAATGGTCCACATTCATCAGCATGGTCTTCAAAAAATGTGCCATCAACAAATCGCTACCTAGATCATGGACCACGGCGGTGGTGGTCCCCATCTTCAAAAAGGGAGATAGGGCAAATCCGCAAAACTATCGACCAATCGCACTACTTGATATGATTTGAAAAGTGTTTGCCTCGCTCCTACTGCAGGACTTTCAAGCCTGGGTCAAAACTGCTCCTCTCAACTATCCATTTCAAGCGGGATTTTCGAAAAGATTCCGGGACCATCATCAACATCATGATCCTGAGTACCCTCAAAAGCAAAACGCAAGAGTGTCGATAAAGCTGTACCTAGCATTCATAGACCTCACCCAAGCATTCGACATGGTAGATAGATCACTACTATGGGCAAAACTCTTGGCTGCCAATTGCCCAAAGAAGATCCTGGAGCCAATAAAAGCACTCTACTTGGGAACAACGATGTGGGCGAAGCTGAACAAAAACGGCATACTATCAGACGAAATCCCCACAACAAGATGGGTGAAGCAGGGATGCACCCTTGCACCGGCGCTGTTCACAGCCTATTTAGGGGACTATAAAGACTTGATAACAACTGTAAAAGCTATTCCACCGGACATTGGGGGGAAACCGGTCCAGAGAACATTATACGCTGATGACATCACCTTGGTGGACCAATCACCGATCGGACTCCAGCACCAGCTAACCAACTTATCAAATTACATAGAAACAAACAAGCTGCAAATCAACCAAAAGAAAACTAAGATAATGATTCTGGAGAAAAAAAACAAACGGGCAAACTGCATATCATGGCAAGTAGAAAACAGTAAAATTGAAGTAGTGTCCAAATTCAAATACCTGGGGGTCGTACTGGACAACTCTCGCTCAGAAGCGTGCATGCAAAGATTCATCTGGACAAAAGTGAGAACATTAACAACACAAGCCCGAATGCTGAACAACTAATTCGGCCGCTTCTCCTTCTATCCCCTTCTCAAGTAATATAAAGCAAAAGTGGTCCCTTGCTTGTTATATGGCGCAGAAGCAATGCCAATGATACCGGAGGAGATCTGGGAAAGGATTGAAGGTTTCTTCTGGAGGTCCGTGCTGTCCCTTCCCAAATCAACCTCACTCCTGGCCATCAGAAGAGAGTTGGGACTCATCTCTCCAAAAACCACAGCGGAAAACAGCAGTATGTCACTTTACAGGAATATCCTGTTAAAGGAATGATCGCCCTTATACAACTTGTTAAACACAGAAATCAAGTCAGGCAGATCCAAAATGCTAGCCTCCTGGGTGACCAAAAAAATGGACCAACTGGAGTCAATCGCTTGCTCACAGGATGAGTTCCTCCAAAACCCTCTCAGAATAAAAAAAAAAAACAGGAAGAACTAGACTCTATTAACACCTCAGAGAGGGTGGAAAAGAACAAACTCCTAAGACACCTGTCACTTCTCCCCAGAAAAGGAAACGACCTGGCGGAAATCTACAGAAAATTCCCTAGCAAACCATTCCGACAATTCTTCCTAAGAGGAAGATTGAACTTACTACCGACTATGGAGGAATTATATTTCAATGTGGGTCAGAATCTGGAATGGTACAGAAGAATTCTTGAAAGATTTCTTTACATATCTCAACAGTATTGACCAGCGGATTCAATTTACTCACGAAATTTCAAAAACTGAAATACATTTTCTGGATGTGGCCATACGAATTGAGAACAATAACTTTTCAACCAACATTTATAGAAAAGAGACAGACCGTAATAATCTTCTCCACCGCTTAAGTTTTCACCAACCGAGTCTGATAAGGAATTTACCCTTTAGCCAGATGATGAGGGTGAAAAGGATTGTGAATGCCCAAATAACATGTGAAATGGAAATTGAACGTATGGGTGAGAGATTTGAAGCAAGAGGGTACAAACCCTCAGAGATAGTGGCAGCAAAAGAACATCTAATGGAATTTCCCAACAGTGTGACAAATAAGGAGAAGAAAGAACCTCATATAGTCTACGTGTCTTGTTACTCTGTACAAAGTAACAAGATTAAGAATGTGATCAAAAAGAATTGGAATACATTGACAAGCTACTCAAGAGAAGAACATCTGTTTAGAGTAATGCCCATCTTTGCGTACAAAAGGAGCGCAAATCTAAGAGATAGATTGGACAAAACGAGACCTGGAACGAAAACACTAGAGACAGCAAGAAGAGGGACATACCCATGTTTACATTGTAGAAATTGTAATTTCATAAGGAAAGGAGACATCATAGAGCACCCACGTACGGGTGAGAAGATCAAATTAAAGTGTTACGCCACATGTGATACACCAAATATAATTTAGGGAATGAAATGCCCTTGTGGCATTTACTACGTAGGGCAGTCCAAAAGAGCAGGGAAACTACGGTGGAATGAACACAGATTCTGCATTTGGAACAACAACGTAAATTCAGCAGTAGGAAGACATTAGAACTCAAAGAAACATAACATAAGCCAAATGAGGATAGAGGTTTTAGAAGTCATTCAGCCACTATGCACATGAAGATTTGGGGAAAAGACAATCTTCCATGTGTTTATCTCTCTGTTTCAAATTAACGCATAGTATACATTTTCTAGTTCATAACATTGACCATCTGGTCTACGCATATTCAGCTATGCTTCTCATTTTTTCTGCATTTACATGTGTTCAAACATATCTTGTGAATTGAATCAGCTGTTTGGCAGTATCTCACTGCCTCACAACCCAAAGGGAGTTCAATCCCTGCTGGACGTAGCTTGGATTCAGTCTGGATAATATATTTATGATCCTGGGTGATATGCTGTCATAATGTTCAATTTCAACTGAAGTTACAAAAAACACATGAGGTTTAATTCTTCATTTATACCCCCCGGTCTCAAGGAGTCAAGACGATCAATCCAAAATGATTCTCGTTGATTGACAGGGTAATTCATAGAATTTCGCAGAAAAGTGTCGCAAGCGGCTGGCGCAGAGTGTCCGCGTGCGATTGTCTGCACCAGGCACGTGCGCTAAAACCGATTTCCGCGCACAGCGTATTCATGGATTTTAGGCTCCCAAACCAGCCGTGGCGCAGGGTATCACAGCGACCCTGCAGCAGCGCCAGTAACGCCCCCAAGAACGCCCTCGCGCAAGGAAAAGCCATCAAAATCGCTAAATCATCGCAAAGGGCTGCGCTAACCCTGGACCAGTTTACAGGGCTGCCAAACAAGGAACGCAAAGCGGGTAACGTGCATATCAGGGGTACGCGTGAAGTTATACACGCGATTAGCCAGGGTACGTGTATTACAGGGGTACGCGGGAAGTTCTACACGCGATTGGCCAGGGTACGTGTATTACAGGGGTACGCGTGAAGTTTTACACGCGATTAGCCAGGGCACGTGTATCACAGGGGTACGCGGGAATTATCACACGCGATTTGGCTGGGTACGTGTATTACAGGGGAACACGGGAAGTTTTACACGCGATTCGGCTGGGTACGTGTATTACAGGGGTGCGCGGGAATTCTCACATGCGATTTGGCCAGGTACGTGTATTACAGGGGTGCGCGGAAATTATTACACGCGATTTGGCTTGGTACGTGTATTACAGGGGTGTGTGGGAAGTTACACACGCGATTAGGCTGGGTGCGTCCTCACAGGTGTTCCCTGTACACCCTCGACGGCCCCTGCAGGCAGCCCACAAAACAGGGGACTACCCTGCACACCTGCTCATGTCCCCCTGCACCCCCACCCCCCAGCAGTGCAGGGGCAGCCTCCACCAGGCCCCCACCCATGTCTCCCACCACCCCCACCCCCCAGCAGTGCAGGGGCACCCTCCACCAGGCCCCCACTCATGTCTCCCACCACCCCCACCCCCAGCATCCAGGGGGACTCTCCACCAGGCCCCCACTCATGTCTCCCACCACCCCCACCCCCCAGCAGTGCAGGGGCACCCTCCACCAGGCCCCCACTCATGTCTCCCACCACCCCCACCCCCCAGCAGTGCAGGGGCAGCCTCCACCAGGCCCCCACTCATGTCTACCACCACCCCCACCCCCCAGCAGTGCAGGGGCACCCTCCACCAGCCCCCCACTCATGTCTCCCACCACCCCCACCCCCCAGCCACCAGGGGCACCCTCCACCAGGCCCCCACCCATGTCTCCCACCACCCCCACCCCCAGCCACCATGGGCACCCTCCACCAGGCCCCCACCCATGTCTCCCACCACCCCCACCCCCCAGCCACCAGGGGCACCCTCCACCAGGCCCCCACTCATGTCTCCCACCACCCCCACCCTCCAGCAGTGCAGGGGCAGCCTCCACCAGGCCCCCACTCATGTCTACCACCACCCCCACCCCCCAGCAGTGCAGGGGCACCCTCCACCAGGCCCCCACTCATGTCTCCCACCACCCCCACTCCCCAGCCACCAGGGGCACCCTCCACCAGGCCCCCACCCATGTCTCCCACCACCCCCACCCCCCAGCAGTGCAGGGGCAGCCTCCACCAGGCCCCCACTCATGTCCCCTATCACCCCCACCCCCCGCGACCAGGGGCACCCTCCACCAGGCCCCCATCCATGTGTCCCACCACCCCCACCCCCCAGCAGTGCAGGGGCAGCCTCCACCAGGCCCCCACCCATTTCTCCCACCACCCGCACCCCCCAGCCACCAGGGGCACCCTCCACCAGGCCCCCACTCATGTCTCCCACCACCCCCACCCCCCAGCAGTGCAGGGGCAGCCCCCACCAGGCCCCCACTCATGTCTCCCACCACCCCCACACCCCAGCAGTGCAGGGGCACCCTCCACCAGGCCCCCACTCTTGTCTCCCACCACCCCACCCCCCCAGTCACCAGGGGCACCCTCCACCAGGCCCCCACTCATGTCTCCCACCACCCCCACCCCCCACCATCCAGGGGCACCCTCCACCAGGCCCCCACTCATGTCTCCCACCACCCCCAACCCCCAGCAGTGCAGGGGCAGTCCCCACCAGGACCCCACTCATGTCTCCCACCACCCCCACCCCCCCAGCCACCAGGGGCACCCTCCACCAGGCCCCCACTCATGTCTCCCACCCCCCCACCCCCCCAGTCACCAGGGGCACCCTCCACCAGGCCCCCACTCATATCTCCCACCACCCCCACCCCCCACCATCCAGGGGCACCCTCCACCAGGCCCCCACTCATGTCTCCCACCACCCCCACCCCCCAGCAGTGCAGGGGCAGCCCCCACCAGGCCCCCACTCATGTCTCCCACCACCCCCCCCCAGCCACCAGGGGCACCCTCCACCAGGCCCCCACCCATGTCTCCCACCACCCCCAGTCACCAGGGGCACCCTCCACCAGGCCCCCACTCATGTCTACCACCACCCCCACCCCCCAGCAGTGCAGGGGCACCCTCCACCAGGCCCCCATCCATGTGTCCCCCCACCCCCCAGCCACCAGGGGCACCCTCCACCAGGCCCCCACTCATGTCTCCCACCACCCCCACCCCCCAGCAGTACAGGGGCAGCCTCCACCAGGCCCCCACTCATGTCTACCACCACCCCCACCCCCCAGCAGTGCAGGGGCACCCTCCACCAGGCCCCCACCCATATCTACCACCACCCCCACCCTCCAGCAGTGCAGGGGCACCCTCTACCAGGCCCCCATCCATGTGTCCCACCACCCCCACCCCCCAGCAGTGCAGGGGAAGCAGGCAGTCAGGCAGCAGCAGATGGCAGGTGGGAGCGTGCTCGGGGCTCTGGGGGGCAGTAGTTCGGCCTTCCGGGCAGGAGCGTGGTATTCCGTGTGCTTACGCGTGGCCAGCTTGGTACGGAGTGATTTGGCACGTGAAAATCCTGCACGTCAGCGTGAAAACCGAGGAAAGGCCCTTAGCGCGTAAGCGCGTCAGCACGCATACGCGATTCTATTGGACCAAAGGCCCTCAGCGCGTAAGCGCGTCTGTGACGTGACCCGCACGGGTGTTTCCCACACAGCACGTGATGACAGAGCACACGTGGAAAGACTGCACGTCAGAGTGTAATCGCATGTGATTGGTGGAAATGGCCCTACACGCAGAAGTGACAAAGCGTGTAATTGGTGGAAATGGCCCTAGCGCGTACACGCCGCGTAAGTGACACTGGACGTGCGGGCCTGTATAAAAGGTACGCGTAGAACACCATTTCCTTGTACGTGCTTTTCGTGGAGAGCGAGTGGGTGAATTCTGTACTTCTTGTCGTTTCACACGCGATTTACTTCACGGCGTTTCAAGTTCGTATTCCCTGTTACCTCTGACAGCTTTTTCTCTTTTTTCTCTTTTACTGGTTTACCTGGGCCTGTTCCCTCAAACAGTGTTCCCTTCTACTGTTGTCCTGTCTCCTCAGACAGCGTACACATCTTCTTTTGGCGGGGGTGTTGCCAACCAAACGCGCTCCTTTTTCACGCTCTTTTACCTGGCAGACAGTGAGTCACGCACGTATCTAACATCTGTGCTTGCCCCGTGTGTAGCCTACCCCTTCAGAGGTCATACTAGGCTGCATGTGACACGCATACGTTCATTCTTGTGTTACTGGGTGCCACAGCGTAGTGCAGGTTTTTCTTTCTGCACACGTGGTCTAGGAGGGGTTGCGTGCACGTCATCTCCCTTTTTTGGGGCTCCTGTGCGTAGCGTGACCCGTCATCTTTCCCCAGGGGTTACAATCAGCCTTGCAAGAGCACTAGGGTACAATTACCATCTGGTACCCAACCCCTTTGACCCCCAATTGCCCAGGACAATATTTTACAGCCACTCCCATACGCACATTAACATCAGTGCCATGGCTGGGAGGCGAGGTTTCCGTAAGGGTGCCAAAGGTGGAAGAGCCACAAGTGGTGGCCGTGGTGGATCCGGTAGGGGACGTGGTCGTTACTTGCAGGGTGAGCCTGTCCCCCCATGTGTGGAGGACCAGTCAAGGGCACCCATAATCCCCCCCCCTCCCGTTGAGGCTGATGTGGCTGACACCATCCATGCTCAGCCCTTGTTGGACCAGCCCATTGTGGCACCAGACCTGGCTGACTCCATGGCTGACTTCCAGGTCAGCAGGCCTATGACACGTGCGCTGGTGCACGTTGATGTCACCATGCCACGTGCATCTGGGGCAGCAAGGTCATCTGCTGCACCAAGTAGGCAGGGCGGAGAGGCTGCAGGGGCAGCTGCGGCTCCATCCACCCCAGCCCTCACACACCCAGCCCGGACAGTGTCGGTCCTAGTCCATGCTGCTGACATTCCCCCTGATACCATCACACTAGAGCCAATGCCTGCACCAACTCCCATGCTGAGTGTGCAATCCCACACTCCTGATACAGAGTCCACCAGGGCTCCTGCCCCTAGTGTCCAGAGCGGCGCAGGACACTCAGGATCACCACCACCTTCCAAGCGGAAGAGGAAGAGTGCTCGTCCGGCACAGGCTGATGCCCCAGACACGGCTACACAGTCCGGCCCATCCAGGAAGCCCAGCTTCACGGATGACGAACTGAATGCACTTGTCGAGTATGTGTCCGCACATGACAACGAGATGGTCATTGTTGCAGGATCCAAGACCACACCTGCACAACGCCAGGCACACTGGCAGACCGTTGCGGACACCGTAAGTGCCCTTGGAATCGTGAGGCGCACAGCCAATGATTGCTATAAGCGCTGGAATGACCTAAAGCGCAGGGCAAAGAGTAAGCTGGCCTCAAGTCATGCCGCAACTCTAGTGACTGGAGGTGGGTCTCCAGTAGTAGACATGGAAGTCACTCCACATGAGTCAGTCGCTGGGACCTACGTCACGGAGGAACAGATCCAAGGCGTGGGAGATTTGGCTGATTACGAGGCATTGTCCGGTGAGTGCACATGCATGTGTGTGTCATCCATGTGCATGGTGTGTGTGAGGGCTTCTGTTTGTGTGACAGGTGAGAGTGTGTGCGCCTGAGTCGTATGGGTCAGCCATGTGCTTCATGCAATACATCCTGCGCAGCTGCATTTGGCCATAGCAGTATCCCTTCTGCCAACAGTAGACATCTAGCCCAACTGCACGCCAGTTGCCCTTGAAGTGTCACCTTGCCACAACATTGTTGCTTGATTTTTCACTGTTCATTTAGTCAGATTGTTTGCATTCCACCACTATTACTAGGCATGTCGCAGTCCTCTAGTCACATGTCTGACATGGCTATGGTAAAGTGGAGTGACTTTGTTACCTGGATATCATTTGTACAAACATGTCCCTGTGCAATTGCACCATTTCGGACTGGCAGCTCCAGGTGAAGAATCTGACCTGTTTGAATTAGAAAAGCTATTACATGCGGGAACTGGACTGAATGAATAGGTGCTGCCCTCCTCTCCATCTTCACTCAATAGCAATGGTACATGCCATCTGTGTGATGGCATGTGTGTTTCACCTGCCAATCACAGGCCAATGTGTGATGCCACTGCCAGGCAGCATGCAGAAAATGTGTTCATCTTCCATCTTGGTGTCATCAGTGTGTGCCATTTGCCTGCCCTTCATACGCAGTGAGGGTGCATGCATGGGAGGGTTTTAGTCATGTGGGACATGTATCAAACAAGTACTGGTTCTCTTGCTTCTCAGCCCTCATTGTGTGCCATGGTGCTAATGCCTGTTTCCATTTCTTTGTTTTTATGTCTTTGCAGGGGAAGACGCACCTGATACTGCTGGGGTTGTGGAGATGGTGCAGACCCAGGAGGGGTCCGAGGGCCAACCAACCACCAGTGAGGGACGTGGTGTGGTGGTGGGTGAGAACCCACAAGTGCTGCAGGTCCTGCTCTCAAGGGGTGTCTCTGGCTGCACCTCCCCCGAGCTGTACTCAGGTGTTGATTCGGATGAGACCTACGTGCCGTCGCAGGTGAGTGTTCCAGGGAGGGATTCTGTTCTGTCTCACCCACCTGCACCAGGGTCAGCACCCTCAATGGGGATGTCAGTGTTGGCAGCTACGCCTTTGGTGGTTACGGATGCAGGGTCACACTCCGCGACATCTGATCCTGTTCCTGGGCCAGCAGATCAGAGGGGGAATGCAGTCCTGCAGCCTCAGGCAGTGCCGGCACAGCAAGGCGCAGTTCGCCTTGCCCCAGACAGGTGTGGTGCCCGCCGACGTGGTGGCCGTACGCCACCTGGCAATACCGCATGGGAGCAATCCATTTACGGTATGGCAACCCAACAGGCAGCATCATCCGAGATGATGGCTCAGGCCATGGATAGGGTGGCCACTTCCATTGTCCCCCCTGAAAGGCTGATGGAGCGACTAGAGCAGGCAACCGACTCCATCTGCCAGTCACACAGGGAGGACATGTTGGGGTCCAACAGGGACAGGCGGGCGGCACTGGCGACTCTGCAGGAGGCCATCTCCATTGAGTCCCAGGGCCACAGGGAAGCCCTGAGGCAGGAGCTCCTTCACCTCAGGACGACTCTTGTTGAGCTTGAGGCTTCAACACACCAAAGGACAGAACAGCAGCTGGAGCGTCTCACCCGTACGCTCTCAGCTGAGATGCAGGCAACGAGGGCGGAGGTCCGGGCATCCCGTGAGTTGTTGCATGGGGACCTCCGCACACTCATCCTCCAGAACCAGACCTACCACACCCGCATGCTTGCAGCCATGGAGGAGCAGACTAGGGCCTTGCGTGGGCTGCCTCCCATAGTGCAACCACCTCCGGATGCAGCTGCACAGGGTGATAATAGCGACAGCAGTGATACTCCCACAATAGGGTAGCCGTGTGGGCCATGAGCCCATGGAGGTGTTTTTTTTCCCCAGGATCCACGCAGGTGGGTTCTGGTGTGCATCCTGTCCTCGGACCTCCTGGGTGGCCTCCCCAACCCCCCCGGGCCCTTCAATGGCCATTTTTGATTTTTTTTTATTTTTATTTTTATTTTCATTTTTATTTATTTTATTCCCAATTTTTTTGGGACGATTTGTTGGCTTCCGTGGTTCCTGTGGGCATACGCTGCATTGTGGCTGGGCACATGCAGGCTTGTCATGTATTTGGTTCAGATGCTTGGGTTTGAGTCACACACACCCCTCCTGCTTCCCGTTTCCATGGGCTTGCAAAGGGTGTGCCCAAGTGACAGTGAATTACACAGTGACGTTGGACTCCCATGAGCTGTGTGGGCAGTCTGTAGTCAATACTGTGTATACATTCCTAGTGCATATTGCTGTTGTGTTGTACACTGCATGTTGCATTGATGTGTAACTCATCTTCTGTGTCTACCTCCCAATTTGCAGGTCCCTTCCTCATGTCTACACAAGGACCTCTAGTCTGGAGATGTGGTCCATGTTGGCAGCAGTGCACCTACAACTCTACATGGCGCCAACACTGCACAGTTGGTAGTGGTGGGAGTGCAGGCATTTCCAGGTGGTGAGAATACTAATATTTAACATTAGTGATGTCATGTTAATGGTAGTACGTGCTCAAGTTTGTTGTTGGTCCGGCATTACTGTGAGCATTTCAGGTGTTGCAAGTATCTAATAGGGACACTGTACATTGTGACACTAGTGTCATGTTGTGGGGATTACTTTGTTTACCTGCAAATAGCATGACATGGCACGGTGTGTGGTGTGGCGGTGCTGGGGTTGGGTTGGCTGACATGGCACTGTCCTCTTGTTGCATTTTGCAAGTGGGTATTCATTTTAGCTGCTTGAATGTGTAACTTCACAAAACTGCATTGGTGGTGTCTGTGTGGGTTGGTATGCACACATTGTGACACTTCCAGGTGAACAATCTCAGGCTGATATGGTTTTCACGGTTCTTTCTCCAGACATTCAGGGTCAGTGTCAGGTTGAGTCATCATTGATTGTCAGATGGAATGTGCCAGGGCAGTGTGCACTCCACAGGGGTGTGATTTCTATGTGAAGTAATTAGCCACTAGCTGTGTACGGGCTGCCTCCCCCCGTGCCCTTTCCCCTCCCATGCGCAGCGGCTGTGCATGTGGTTGGGTATGGGGGGGCACCACCATGTCCATGGCCAGGCCCCGGCGTGTTGCAACGTTGTGCAGGACACATGCTGCCACTATGATCCTGCACACTACTGGGGGAGCGTACAACAGCTGCCCGCCAGAACGGTCAAGGGAGCGAAAGCGGGACTTCAGCACTCCGAATGTGCGCTCCACTATGCCCCTGGTTGTAATGTGGCCTGCGTTATATCTTACCTGTGGTGGCGTGGTGGGGTTCCGAATTGGCGTCATCATGTGGGGGCTGAGAGGGTAGGCACTGTCCCCTGTGGAGGTGGTGATTGGTATCATTGGTGGGGTTGTGACCTTGCTCAGTATCTGACATGCATGCATGTGCATTGGCATTCATACTCACCAAGCAGCCATGTATCGCCATGCCGCCCAGCTTCTAGGTCCCGGCTTAGGGTGGACATTCGGTAAATGAAGCTGTCGTGGGTGGACCCGGGATAGTTGGCATATACTGAGGTAATGATTCCCTTGGCATTACATACTACCTGCACGTTGATGGAATGCCAGTGCTTGCGGTTCCTATAGATGTGCTCAGATGCCCTGGGGGGACGTAGAGCCACATGGGTGCAGTCGATGGCACCTAGCACTTTGGGGAATCGTGCCACAGCGTAGGATTCCAGGGCGGCAGCATGCCTTTCTGCAGGGGTTCTGGGCAGGTATATGTGCCTGCGGACTGATGGGCGTGCAGTGATGATGTTCAAGACCTGGTGTAGGCAGCGTGACTGGGTGGCCTGTGATACCCCACCCACAATGGCACTTGTCCGCTGAAATGATCCTGTGGCCAAGAAGTGCAGTACATTGAGGACCTTCTCCAGGGGGCTGAGTGCTTGGGAGCACAGGGTGGGTGATGTGAGGTCATCCTCCCACTCACTCACCAGGTCCAGTATGATGTGTGGTGGAAACCTGTACCTCCCATGCACCTGGTCATCAGGCATCCCGAAAAGGCTGGTTCTGGGTGTGAATATTCTGGCCCTGACTATCCTCCTCCTCCTCCTCCTTTGGTAGGCCACGCCCACTGCTGCTACGAACGGTATGTTCATCCTGGGTCTGAGCTTGTTATTTTTTTAGCGCGCAAATTAATGCGTCGCGCGTGTTGTAGGCGAGCGTGTGACCCGCGCACCCCTGAAATCCAGTACCCAGTCCAATAGCGTGTGGAAATTCCCGCGCACACCGGGATACAGGTGCGCTGACGTACTTGCGTGTGTAAGTGTCCGCGCACACCTGATATACATGTACATAGGCCAATCGCGTGTACACGCACTTTTGTCCAATTACACGCGATGACACCCTGACGTGCTGTCCAATTACACGCAATGAGACTCTGCCGTGCTGTCCAATTACACGCGATGACACTCTGACGTGCAGTCTTTCCACGTGTGCTCTGTCATCACGTGCTGTGTGGGAAACACCCGTGCGGGTCACGTCACAGACGCGCTTACGCGCTAAGGGCCTTTCCTCGGTTTTCACGCTGACGTGCAGGATTTTCACGTGCCAAATCACTCCGTACCAAGCTGGCCGCGCGTAAGCACACGGAAGACCACGCTCCTGCCCAGAAGGCCGAACTACTGCCCCCCAGAGCCCCGAGCACGCTCCCACCTGCCATCTGCTGCTGCCTGACTGCCTGCTGCCCACGTGCACTGCCATTTGCTGCCTGCACATCAGCCAGGGGTGCTGTTGCTGTGACCACCCCTGCTGGAACCGAAGACTCCCGACTGGAATTCCATCGCTCCACAGCCCAGCCCCAGGACCCAGTTGCCCACCCACTCCTGCCTCTGGGGTTGTCATGTCGGGGCAAACACCATCTGTGACCACTGACAACCCCCGGCCAGAGAGGCAGAGGGGCACCAGCTTCAGTGCCACCGAAGTTGGTGTCCTGGTGGAGCAAGTCCTGGGGCAGTATGATGCCCTCTTCGGAAGTTCCCGCGGCGACAAGGAAGGTTGGACTCGGATCTGGACTGACATCGTGACTGCCATCAACGCGGAGGGGGTGGCAGTCCGGGACTTACAACATGTCAGGAAGCGCTGGGAGGACTTCAGGTCCAGGACCCTGAACAAGGCCCGGCGCCTCTTGAAGGCAGCGGATGCCAAGGGGCGCCGGGGCCACTTGTCGGAAGAACAGATGGGGTCCTGGAACGCATATCCCCAGCGCTCCACGTCCAGGTCCTAGAGAAGCAGACCCGTCTGGAGTCGAGCGGTGAGTGTACATGCATCCTGATTGTGAGCAGTGCGTGTGGTGATTATTCGGCATTGTGCCGGTTGCACATCTGTTTGTATGGGGTCGAGTATGGGTGGGGGTGTACAGGGCCGTGGGTCTGACACATGCGAGGGCTGTAATGTGTGAGACATGGATGGTGCTTGTGTGTGTGGGCTTGCATGGCAAATGCAGTTGTGCGTGCACACATGTTTGGATGAATGTGTATGTAAGTAGACATGTCCGTGATGTCAGGCATGTATGTTGTTTTCGGCTGCATGTATGAGCACTGTGTACATGTGCATGTGTGTGTATTTGTCAAGGGTGCAACAGTGATGCAACATGGATGCATGTCACAGCGGTATGTGGAAGCCTGATTGGCAGATGTGACATGGATGCCCGTCTGAACAGTGCAACACTTGGCAGAGGTGTAGACATGCATGCACGTGTGGTGGTGTGTGTACATGTGTGGTGCACTTCCTGTGTTGCATGTGATGTCTGGCTCCCCTTTGGCTGCTGATGCTGTTGTATGTGTAGGGATGGTGGTGGCAGTTGCGATATGGCTTTGGTATGGCTCATGTGTGTGAGTTGCAATGACATGTGTGTTGGGGATTGTGATGACATGTCTGAGGTTTGCCAATGCCACTCATGTGCAACTGTCATGCATGTATGTGTCCATTGTACAGTGCCCTGATGCCTGTGTTTTGTTTCTCCCTGTCTGCAGCGTCAACTGATGAAGAGGGCGGAGAAGTTGCTGTGGAGCACAGCGCCGGGGATCCAACCGCCAGCCGGAGACGCAAGGCCCGGCTCCCCTCCCGTGTTGTCATCTCGTCGGGGAGTGAGGAGTCCGGTGCCGCGTCCCAGGCCGCAGCTGCCGGGAGGAGGTCCAAGAGGCAGAGGTTGCAGTTGGACTCCTCGGCAGCAGAAGGGGCAGCTGGGACCCCAAAGGGCCCAACAGGGGAAGATGGCACGGAGTCATCCAGGTTGGTGGGGGGTTTGGTGGAGGAGGGGGCCGTGCAAGCACCAGAGACGGGGTCTGGAGGTGGGGATCCCACTGGTGCTAGTGGTGCAGTGCAGGACCAGGGACAGGAGGCAGCACAGGCGGCCGCGGAGGTGCCTGTGTGCAATCCTGTCCCCGATCCTGTCCCTGCATCATCTTGCACCAGCAGGGATGCCTACGTCCAGACCCGTTTTCAGGCAGGGGATGAGCTGACGTCAACTGGCCTTCCTCTGCCTGCGGACGTGGCCATCCAGGTCCGGGTTGAGCCTGTCCTGGCTGGTGTGGCGTTGCGTCAACGGGCCATGCGAGGTGACCTGCAGTCTTTTCATGGAGAGACTGCACGTCATCTCGAATGGCTCGTTGACCACGTCAGCCTGCTGGGACAGGTCACCCAGGCCGGATTCCTCCATCTGATGGGGCTTGCTCCGACCCCCTCCTCAACTGGACCCCCTACGCGCCATCTGTGCCATCTTCCCACCCATCAGTCACCTGGGTGTCCTGTGGAGCTGCCTCTGATGGTGCGGCCAGGCTGGTGGAGGAGGCATCCCTGCCACAGTCGGGAGTCGGAGGTCCAGCAGGGGTGGCCACATCAACAACTGCACCCCAGCCGGCGGAGAATGTGCAGGCAGCAGGAGGCAGTGCACGGGAAGAGGCAGAGCAGCAGCAGCAGCAACATGGTGGGAGACATGAAGGCTCGGGGCTTTCGACATCGGAGGGGCAGGCATCGGCCGGAGGGCAGGGGGACCCAGGACAGAGAGTGTCTTCCGTGTGGCAGCGGTTGGGCCACGCCTTAGGTGCGGAGCGGCGGCGGGCGGAAGAGGCGCGGCTCACAATGGTCAGGGCGGAGAACTCCATGCGGAGGGCCCTGAGCCGGGCCTTGTGCCTCGAGGCAATCCGCAGGGGGTTGGAGGAGGACACAGCGTCGTCCCTGCGGACCCTCGGGGCCATGGAACTGGACCGCCTCCGGGACATCGAACAGGAGTTCGATGATGCCCTGGCCCGGGACACCACGGAGTGAGCCGCTGGACTTGCCTGCCGCCTTTGTATATAGTTCTTTAGTTTTAGGTTTCCTTTCTTTCTTATTATGATTTGGAGTCGACGGACACTGCTCCACTTTTTGTATATAGTTGATTTTTAGGTAGGTTTTTTAGTAGGTTTCCTTTGTTCAGTTGGGCTCATGGACCCTTGGTAGTTTTTTACATAGTTCTTTATTGCATGGAGATTTTTTAACTTTTGACTTTGGCCAAATATTTTTTGGATTCTGATTTGCAGTTTTGTGTTTTTATACGGACATGCAGCTTTTTTTTTCTCATTCACATTGTAGTTTGTTTTCTTTCTTTAGCATTCTTTATTTTTTTCAATACAATTTTGTTTCCATACTTCACTGTGTGGTATCATCTCATTGGTTTCATGCATGTCATGTTGTGTGTTTTCCCATTCAATTGCAACCATTGTGTGTGACGGACATGGGTTCATTAGCTTAATGAACATTGGGGGTGTAACATGTGATTTCCATTTCCATGTGGGTGAATGGGTTACTTGGTAGGGCTTTTTGGCTGTGGAGGCTGTCCATTACGCACATGATTGGGGATTGTGAGGACCTGGTGGGGGCTGCCCATGGTGGCTGGGGGTGGGGGTGGTGGGAGACATGAGTGGGGGCCTGGTGGAGGGTGACCCTGGATGCTGGGGGGTGGGGGTGGTGGGAGACATGAGTGGGGGCCTGGTGGAGGCTGCCCCTGCACTGCTGGGGGGTAGGGGTGGTGGTAGACATGAGTGGGGGCCTGGCGGAGGGTGACCCTGGATGCTGGGGGGTGGGGGTGGTGGGAGACATGAGTGGGGGGCTGGGGGAGGGTGACCCTGGATGCTGGGGGGTGGGGGTGGTGGGAGACATGAGTGGGGGCCTGGGGGAGGGTGACCCTGGATGCTGGGGGGTGGGGGCGGTGGGAGACATGAGTGGGGGCCTGGTGGAGGCTGCCCATGGTGGCAGGGGGGTGGGGGTGGTGGGAGACATGAGTGGGGGCCTGGTGGAGGGTGACCCTGGTTGCTGGGGGGTGGGGGTGGTGGGAGACATGAGTGGGGGCCTGGTGGAGGCTGCCCATGGTGGCAGGGGGTGGGGGTGGTGGGAGACATGAGTGGGGGCCTGGTGGAGGCTGCCCCTGCACTGCTGGGGGGTGGGGGTGGTGGGAGACATGAGTGGGGTCCTGGGGGAGGCGCCCATGGTGGCAGGGGAATGGGGGTGGTGGTCGACATGAGTGGGGGCCTGGTGGAGGCTGCCCATGGTGGCAGGGAGGTGGGGGTGGTAGGAGACATGAGTGGGGGCCTGGTGGAGGGTGACCCTGGATGCTGGGGGGTGGGGGTGGTGGGAGACATGAGTGGGGGCCTGGTGGAGGCTGCCCCTGCACTGCTGGGGGGTGGGGGTGGTGGGAGACATGAGTGGGGGCCTGGTGGAGGCTGCCCCTGCACTGCTGGGGGGTGGGGGTGGTGGGAGACATGAGTGGGGGCCTGGTGGAGGCTGCCCCTGCACTGCTGGGGGGTGGGGGTGGTGGGAGACATGAGTGGGGGCCTGGTGGAGGCTGCCCCTGGTGGCTGGGGGGTAGGGGTGGTGGGAGACATGAGTGGGGGCCTGGTGGAGGCTGCCCATGGTGGCAGGGGGGTGGGGGTGGTGGGAGACATGAGTGGGGGCCTGGTGGAGTGTGACCCTGGATGCTGGGGGGTGGGGGTGGTGGGAGACATGAGTGGAGGCCTGGTGGAGGCTGCCCCTGGTGGCTGGGGCGTGGGGGTGGTGGGAGACATGAGTGGGGGCCTGGTGGAGGCTGCCCATGGTGGCAGGGGGGTGGGGGTGGTGGGAGACATGCATTGTTGATCAGTAGTGCAAGGTGACATGTGGGTTGGCTGGGGGGCATGCCCATGGTGGATGGGCTGCCTGCGGGACATGAGCATGGGTGCAGGGTAGTCCCCTGTGGTGTGGGCTGCCTGCAGGGTCCGTGGAGGTTGTGGAGAGTACACCTGGGAGGGCCCACACGGCCAATTCACGTGTGGTACTCCCCAGAACCCCTGAAATACACGTACCCTGATGAAATCGCGTGTGGAACTTCCCGCGCACCCCTGAAATACACGTACCCTGCTGAAATCGCGTGTGGAACTTCCCGCGCACCCCTGAAATACACGTAACCTGCTGAAATCGCGTGTGCAACTTCCCGCGCACCCCTGATATACACGTACCCTGCTGAAATCGCGTGTGGAAATTCCCGCGCACCCCTGAAATACACGTACCCTGCTCGCACTGGGCCAATCGCGTGTGGAACCTCCTGCGCACCCCTGAAATACACGTACCCTGATGAAATCGCGTGTGGAACTTCCCGCGTACCCCTGAAATACACGTACCCTGCTGAAATCGTGTGTGGAAATTCCCGCGCACCCCTGAAATACACGTACCCTGCTCGCACTGGGCCAATCGCGTGTGGAACTTCCCGCGCACCCCTGAAATACACGTACCCTAATGAAATCGCGTGTGTAACTTCCCGCGCACCCCTGAAATACACGTACCCTGCTGAAATCGCGTGTGGAAATTCCCGCGCACCCCTGAAATACACGTACCCTGCTCTCACTGGGCCAATCGCGTGTGGAACTTCCCGCGCACCCCTGAAATACACGTACCCTGATGAAATCGCGTGTGGAACTTCCCGCGCACCCCTGAAATACACGTACCCTGCTAAAATCGCGTGTGGAAATTCCCGCGCACCCCAGAAATACACGTACCCTGCTCGCACTGGGCCAATCGCGTGTGGAACTTCCCGTGCACCCCTGAAATACACGTACCCTGCTGAAATCACGTGTGGAACTTCCCGCGCACCCCGGAAATACACGTACCCTGCTGAAATCGCGTGTGGAACTTCCTGCGCACCCCTGAAATACACGTACCCTGCTAAAATCGCGTGTGGAAATTCCCGCGCACCCCTGAAATACACGTACCCTGCTCGCACTGGGCCAATCGCGTGTGGAACTTTCCGCGCACCCCTGAAATACACGTACCCTGCTGAAATCGCGTGTGGAACTTCCCACGCACCCCTGAAATCCACGTACCCGGCCAAATCGCATGTGAGACTTCCCGCGCACCCCGGTATACACGCACACGTATTTTTTGTCAGCGGGTGTCCGTGTTTGTGGGTACCCCTTTGCAGGTCATTTGTCCTGGAGGGCCACAGTATAGGACATTCATCATGGCAGTATATAGGTGCTATTTGTTGGCGCACCTTTTGGCGCACATTTCTTACAGCCGCAGAGACGCTACCGCCTGCTTTCTTGTGGCGGTCGTGTTTGTGCCTGTGTGCTGGTTTGAGCGTGCGCTTTTTTGCCCTATTCTATTCCATGAATACTTGTTGTAGGCGAGCGTGTGGGCGTTCCGCGCACTTGTGCCCTGTGCTTCCCCCGTGACGCCCACGTTTTGGCAAGTTGTTCCCCATTCCGAGTGTTACGCCCGTGTTCCGCCTACTTTTGTTGCGTGCGCCGCGCTATGTGCGAATTTCGCTGTGGCCTGTGCGATTTTCGCTGTGACCTGGCGCACGCTGTTAGATGGCCTGTGCGCCGTGCACTTTTTTATCGCACATCCGCTGGTTTTCTCGCGCACGGACTTCCATGAATCGACATGCGCTGCTTTTCGTGCGATTTTCGCACTTGCACTGCGATTTTCGCTATTCCACTGCAATTGGTACGTTTTTGCCCACTTGCGCCGCGCTAATTATTCCATGAATCGGCCTGAAAGTATGCAGGCACCATGTGAATGTGGATAAGAAATTGGTGGCAACATTGCATATAATGTTTCACATTGAGTAGGAGTAAGGAGATACATTTGGGTACATATGGGAATATAACTTATGACTAATTTTTGGCATTGTAGTAACGAATTACGTATTCACAGAACGGTACTTTGAGGACTTGTGTATAATTTATTTTACCATTCGGAGAGCGGGACACTATATTTGGGTACATATGGGAATATAGCTTATGGCTAATTTTTGGCATTGCAGTAATGAATCAGGAATCCACAGAATGGCACCTTGAGAACTTATGTATAACTCACTTTACCATTTGGAAAACGGGACACTACCCCGAGGTTGGCGCGCATGCGCGATACCCGAGAGTGTAGTGCACAACGGTTACATAATGAAAAGGTATTTTCTGCCCGGTTTAATACTAAGTTTTTGCTAGCACAATAAGCGGTTAAGAAGGTGGTTTGACCTTCAGGATCCACATATCCCTAATTGCACTATACGGAGTACGCTGACCAAGTACATGTTAGAAAGAGACAGTAAGTCGCACGCATGCGCGAGGGGGAATAGCGTTTATATACGCTTGCGGTGATGGCGGCAACTCTTTTCGGGTAGCCAGTTCATCACTGCAAACCACAGGACATAAGGTAAGCGTACATCTAGGAGGGAAGAATACATAGATCTTTATCAATTAGTAGGGGAACTCAATATGCACATTTATTTCACAGTGAATACGGGCTGCTTTGAGAGACTCAGCAGAGCGGATCAGTGCTCTGGGAGAAAAGGACACACAGGTAGCGAGTCATATCTTTAAAACAAATAGCCAAGTTGACAATTGAATGAGGTACTTTAATGAATTTGCGTTGACTTATTGTATGTTTTTCATTTTTTCTTGAATTGCATGTGGACTGCATCTATCACCTGGTACATTTGATTCATATTACTTATATGCCATACTTTATATATTGCTCAAATCGTGGGGTGCACTTTATGATAGGGAACTGTTTCAATTGAATATGTGGATTATATCATGTGACTGATGAATGTACGGTTGATGTATAACAGTGTTAATGGCCCTGATGATCGACGGAAGTCCGAAATGCATTGGCTAAAAACTGCAATAACACTGATGGGTCAGGAATAAATAATGGGATTTGAAGAAAAACTACACAGAAACTTGCCATTGTGTCTTACTGACATTAAAGTGATTAATTGAGAGGAATATAACTTTGAAACCCCGGAAAGGGTTCTTTGAGCGAGCTCACCGAGGGACAGAAGTGATCCGTTTCTTCTTTTTGATAATGTCATTACCTTGTGCCGAGGCTACAAGGTGAGCTCCCACAACAATTGTGAACAATAAGAAATAATTGTGAATTATTGAATATAGAAGTGGTGCCCACCCTTCCCCCTGATTAAGAAAGAAGACATTGCCATCCATTTCTAATCCAGGGGAAGGGAACCACCCTCTGGGTCCAAGGTCGTTCACCTTGGAGAACATTTTTGTTGGAGTTATTCTAATCTTCCGTTGTGAATACTTTTTTTTGCCAGTATCAGGTTGAAGACATCACCTTGCACACTTAATTGTTTTGTGTGTAGTGTCGGGGTCAGGATAGGAAGTGTTGGACACAAGGAAGCCTTTTAAATTATTGACATCCTGACACAGACATATCCTTAGTTTTTGGTTTTTAGGTAGGGATTACTGCCATGAACCTAAGATCCAGGATCAGTGTATCTAGACTTTGTAGCTCTCTCTCCCCAGGAATGTTCCTTTTGTCTGTCTGTCTTGTGTGCTCTGTCTCAGTTTATGTGCGCCCGTAAACCTCAGGGTCCTTGGTGTGCATTACAAATAGAATAAAGTAAAGTAAAGAAACTCCTCTTTAGCTTAGGGTCAGAGAGGCATTTTCCCAACCTATTTTCTTGTCAATAAAGGTCTTCAACCAAAAAACATGACATCTTTGTGTCCGCCTTTCATTTCTGACCCTTCACATATGGTATCCGAGTGGGATGCTGTACCAGCAGACAAAAACCGGGACCCTACCCAAAAAAACGTTTTTCAAACTGTATTCTCTGCACCATAAATGCAGCTTATCATCCAACAGTTAGACAGAGAAGATTTTACAATGGAAATTAATCCCCATGGCACCATCTTTAGTATCAAACAAACGATTTTAACAAAATGTGCCTTTCCTATCCATCATTGAAAGCTCCATTTCCACGGTTGTCCCTGACTAGACACTTTCAAAATATCAGATTACGACATAGGACCAAAAAGGAAATTGAGTCTAATAGTTAGAGCTGAGATAGATGTACCTCTGATACCCTCCATAGGTATCACCCCTAGTCTTCTTCCTTGTAGAGTGGGAAAATTACCAGAATCTATTTCTCCACTACGGATAAATGAACTAATAGAAGAAGACCGACCTCCCGAGGTAGAGGAAGAGGTATTTTCCTTTGTCGACCAACCAGCCAGAGAACCTGATACATTCCATTTTGAACAGGACAATAGTTTTGTTGAGGCAGAAAAAACTGAAAAGAATATTGAGATGGCTATCATAGAGGATCTGTTAGCTCAGATAACTGCCCACCAAATACAGGCTTAGGCCAGATTCCAAGCGGGACTAGATAGAACTGCTGCCTCTTATCAGAGACCCATACTACCAAATGGGGTCTTCCAGCCCTATAAGGAAGGGGAAGTTCTAGCAATTTATTTACTTAACTTTGAAAGACTGGCCTGTCAGTTTCACTGGGAGGATGAACTGAAAACCTGTTACCTGACTACCTTGTTGAAAGGAGAATTAGAGAACTCCTATCAGCTATTAAATCCTCTGGAGACAGCATCCTTTGATGACATCAAGCAAGCGTTCCTGAAAAGGGTAGGCCAAATGGATAATTTCTATCAACAGAAACTCAGGCACAATAAAAATGCACCCTTATGAAACGCCAGTGTCATTAGGGGCCACAGTTCAAAACACTCTAACTCTAGAGTTAGGAAAGATGTCTTTATCAGAAGCGTTAGAACCCCTTACTATAGAGCAATTTCTAAATTCTTGACCTCGTGTTTACAAAAAGCAGTTCTTCAACTGAATAGACTCAGTCTAGTATTGTTGGTAGAAACAGCACAGAGGCTTCTGCGCATGAGAGACGCGTACCGGTGTGGCGTGGAAGAGGGGTCCATTGCGGCAGAAGGAGAAACCCAGTGAGTGAGCAGGAAGAGCCGGAAGACGCGAGAAGGTTCCTGAGTGCTTGGCAGTTCGAAGAGGCTGCATTCTGCAGACCAGTGCCTGAAAGGAAGCAGGCATGTGACCACAAAGCTGCAAAGGAAGCCAAAAGGCGTCTGCATGATCCAGAGTGGGAAGTGCATGGCAGAGACACTCCGCTGACGTGCGAGCAGAACCGGAGACAATGGTGAAAACCAGTGAGTCAACCCAAAGCAAGTGGGGACCCTGGGGTGTTCCGGCGACCGCTCCAATGACAATTTGAATGCAATGAGATTGCTAACACAGAGAATACAAGAAGCTTGTTTGAATGCAGAAAAAGAAAAGTACAGATTGAAACCCCAATAAGATATGGATGCATGAGATGCAAGTGTGGGGCAAAGTTTGAATAAACATTACCAAAAAAATCTATAGAGCCAAAAGCACTAAATGCAGTTTTGGTGATACAAAAGGAGTCCTGGCAAGGAAAAGATGCCAGTCAATTGAAACACATAAGAAATCCTGGCAAGAAAAGGATACCAGGTAATTGAAACCACACAAGAAGTCCTGGCAGGGGTGTGTACCAGGCAAGGGAAACCACATGAAAAGTCCTGGCAGAAGAGTACACCAGGCAGTTGGAATTACACAAAGAGTCTGGCAGGGGAGTATAGCAGGAGAGTTGCAAAGCTACAAGAAATACTAAAAGAAGAACAGTGTTTGCTAGAAAAAAG
Organism: Ambystoma mexicanum; assembly: GCF_040938575.1. NCBI lineage: Eukaryota > Metazoa > Chordata > Amphibia > Caudata > Ambystomatidae > Ambystoma > Ambystoma mexicanum. The sequence goes on along the minus strand of NC_090931.1, from coordinate 487,298,354 downwards.
AGACACTTGTGATAAGAAAGACTGTTGCAGAACGTGTTGCCTAACAGTAACATTGTGAATCCAGGAGAGCCACAAAAGGAAATGTTAGTAAAAGAGACATTGCCATCCATTTCAAATCCAGGGGAAGGGAACCACCCTCTGGGTCCAAGGTCTTTCACCTTGCAGAACATTTTTGTTGGAGTTATTCTAATCTTCAGTTGTGAACACTTTTTTGCCAATATAGGGTTGAAGACATTTCCTCGCACACTTTGTTGTTATGTTTGTAGTGTGAGGGTCAGGAGAAGACGTTTTAGACACAAGGGTCCTCATTACGACCCTGGCGGTAAGTATGCGACATTACCGCCATGGCGTAATCATCGTTTACGCCATGGACCGATGGCGTAAAGAGCGCCATATTCCGACCCATCGCACACAAGCATTACGCCATGGCGGCAATGTAAACTACGCCATGGCATAAACAGGCCTTACCGGCATCGAACGCCGCACAGGGTGACCTACCGCCACCCATCATTGCGGCGACCGCAATCAGCGGGCCCCCTAAACAGCGGGCCCCGTAATTAGCGGGCACCGTAAATAAGCGGAACCGGAAGTAGCGTCATCGCGGCGGAACGGGAAAGAGCACAGCGGCCATCTTTAAAAACACAATCCATTGCCATCCTACCCAACACACTACAATCGACCCTGAAAACCTGTGAATCCCATTACCCACCCATTTCCTCACCCAACCATGCCAAAAGTTGTTAAAAAAGCCTGCGACAGGCAGCGGCAGGACCGCTTCAGTCGCGAAGAACTGACTATGCTTGCAGAAACGCTGCAGGAAAAGGCAGACATCGTCCTCTCATCAGAGATGATGAGACCAGCCATAGCCCGGAACTCGTGGCACAACGCGTCAGTGCCGTAGGTACCACCACACGCACCGCCAGACAGTGCCGCAAAAGGTGGGATGACCTCCGGCTCCGAGTAAGGGGCATACTGTCAGCAAACCGCAACCTGGGACTGGCAACTGGCGGTGGAGCAGACTCCCCACTGAAGATGCAGCCATGGGAGGAGACATGTGCCTCATTGATCGGCATGGAATGCATTGAGGGCGTCGGCGGCATGGAGAGAGGAGCCCCGACATCAGGAGACACAGGTAGGTGCCACCAATTCAGCCTTGCAAAACACCCTGAATCACACTTACATGGGAATCACAATGTCGCCCCATATGGCAAAAGCAACACATCAGCAGAAGACCCACACCCTGCACACATGCAGCATGTACACTCTACAGCAGGCACACACATTCCTGCATGCTCAACCCACCCAAAAGGGAGACAACCTGTATGTCACGGCCTACAAAGTCCACCATCTATCCATCTAAACCATGGCACTCATCACAATGCCTGCTCAATGTCCGCTGAACCATCAATAACTCTTTCCCTCCTCTGCTCCACCACAGGCTCACACTCGGACACCGGCAGGGACGAGAGTGGCACCACCCCATCCAAGAAGCCCAGGACCGAGGGAAGAGGCCACCAACCATCCACCTCTGCTGGACCCATGGCCAACCCACAGCAGGCCAGATTTCCTGTTGCCAAACAGCCCAGGGCAGCAATTCCCCACGAGGAAAGGGACATAATGGCACCCACGGCAGACACACTACCACTGCTGCCCACTGATGGGATTGTGTCTGCGGGGAGCAGCACAGTCGGGGAGACTGCAGCCATCGCAGCCTGTTCTGACAGCGATGTGGCAAATGTGGATGATGACATGGAAGGTCCCCCCAACACCCAACTCACCTCCCCACACCTGTCCCATTGTAGCCTGCATGGACAGGACACACAGGGGCAATCCCCTGGAAATTCATGGCCAGCCACTCCAAGCCCAGTGGGAGTAGGAGAAGAGGGGAGTAGTCCTATTGGGCCTGCAATTGCAACCCCCATTGTGCCTGATTTCAGCCAGGTGCTGGATCAAATATCAGCGAGGCAAGAACAACTTGGGTCACTCCTAACGCAGCATGTTGCTGATTGTGGAGGTGCCAGTTCAGGCATGGAGAGGTGTGCCGAGAGCATCAAGGCAGCCATCCAATCAGCAAGCACGAACATATGCACAGAACTGGCCGCAGTGCGGAATATGATTAGTGAACTGATACGGACAATCATGGACACACGGCGTACCGAGCAGGCCAGTACCTCCTCAGCTGCACGTTCGGCCCCATCCAGCCCCGTTCGCAGGTCATCCAGGACCCGGAAGAGTACAGCCAGGGGGGCCCCACGTTCCGGGACAGGGGGCTGGCAATAGTGCCCGCCCAGTGGACCACTGGAACATTACCCACTTCACCACGGGCACTGGCACTTCCTTGAAGGGATTTCTGGGGGGAGAGGGAGGGGGGATTGGGTGTGTTGGGGTGTTCAGGGGGGAGGGGGGATTGGGTGTGTTGGGGTGTTCAGGGGGGAGGGGGGATTGGGTGTGTTGGGGTGTTCAGGGGGAGGGGGGATTGGGTGTGTTGGGGTGTTCAGGGGGGAGGGGGGATTGGGTGTGTTGGGGTGTTCAGGGGGGAGGGGGGATTGGGTGTGTTGGGGTGTTCAGGGGGGAGGGGGATTGGGTGTGTCATAACTTTTCAGAAGCACAATACACTTTTTCGTTTATCACAACCCAAATGTGTGGACATTGCTCATTGTGTATGTGTGCTTTATTGTTGTACAGTCTACAGTGTGCATATACCAGACACACACAGTGCCGTCCACATGTTACACGCACACGCTGTGTGTGCTAGAAGCATTGGTCAATGAGATTCTGACGCATTTCACGCCCCTCCTGTGCATTGCTGCCTCCTTGAGGTGCTGCCCCATCCCCACCCTCATCATCCTCATCATCAGGTGGTTGCAGTTCTGCGTCAGGGGGAAGAGGCACATTACGTCTGACGCACATATTGTGTAGCATGACACATGCCATGACTATCTTCGCAACCTTCTCATGGCGGTACAGGAGTGCCCCGCCAGACCTGCTGAGGCAGCGGAAACGTGCCTTCAGTAGGCCAAAGGCCTACTCTATCACCACACGGGTACGTGCATGGGCACGGTTGAAGTCCTCCTCATGCTGGTTCTGTGGGTTCCGGACTGGTGTAAGGAGCCACCTCTTCAGGGGATAGCCTGCATCACCTGTAAATGGGCAACAATGTATGTGTCAGGAATGAGATTGCTTTCTGAACATGACGCGCCACCATGCATTGCATTCAACTGTTACTTTGCACCAAATTTAGTTGTGCTAATGGATTCACACTATGCAACCGGTATATGTTCATGGCTCTCATGTACTGTTTTGCATGCCAAGACACAATGCAGGGGGGACAATTGCCTTGTGAGTGCCCATCCACTGTGTCCGTTCAGGCCGTTATGCTATGTGACCTGGCACGTGTCCTGTGAGGTCAAAGCTCACATGATTGCAACATTGCTGTCTAGCTCATTATGACCCCAGGGAACAATACTGGTGTCAATGGGGACAGTTTGTGGGTCTTGCTGTCTGTGTAGTGGTGCATTGATGTTCCTGTCCGACATGTGCCTACTTTGTGCGCAGTTATGGGGGACAGCCCTTTCAGTTGATGGTGTTTGGTGACGTGCATGTAGGTGCGTTCCTTTGGAGTCAATGTGGTCACATTTCGTACAATGCACTTGCAGATGGTTGTGTCATGGTTGGGGTACACTTTCATTCACATGTTAGGGCTGATGAGATCAGGCATCATGTATAGAGTTGTCAGATGATGTGAGTGCTGCCTCAGGGTATGATCTGGCTACTGCTAGTCGCAGCCATGTGATGTATGCATCACCCCCCCCCCCTTTCTGCCAGGTGAAATATGAATTGGTACGTCGATCACCTACACACTTCGCATTTCCATGCTCATGACATTAGACTCACCGAGTAGGCAGGATCTTGGGCCTGCATGTCGCTCCATGTAGCGTGGTATTGTGGAGTTCCGAAGGACCATTGAATCATGGGTTGATCCGGGGAATCGGGCACAACAATGTGTGAAGATCCTGTTGGAGTCGCAGACCATTTGCACGTTGATTGAATGAAACAGTTTACGGTTGCGGTATGGTACCTCCATGGCATGTGGGACCACCAATTCAACATGGGTGCAGTCGATGGCACCAATGCAACCAGGTATGCCAGCTAGTGCATGGAAACCCACTTTGGTGTTGGCAATCTCCTGGGCAGACCGGGGCAATGAGATGTGGTTGTCTGTGTGCTTGAGGAGGGCATCAAGCACTTGGATCAGTGTACGTGAGAATAATGGTTGGGATATGCCATGCAAGTGGCCCACTGTGTGCTGGTAGGTGCCTGTGGCCAGGAAGTGGAGCACGGACACTACCTTCAGTAGGGGCGGGATGGCGGTGGGTGTTTCTATCATGCTGACAATGTCGTTGTGTATCATGTGCACAATGTTGGTGATGGTGTCCCGGTCCAGTCGGTACAGGGTGTGGATCTGCTCTGCGGTGAGGTTGAATGGACTGGCTCTGATGCGTGGGATTGGGGGCTGCCTGCGTGGTGCCACTGGCTGTGCTGGTGGGGCTTGCTGGCCCTGCCTTGCCCTCCTTCTCCTCCTGCGTCTCCTCTGTGCAGCCTGTTGTTGTTGTTGTTGTTGTTGTTGTTGTTGTTGCAGTTGTAGCACTCGCATTGCTATCAGGTCCTCCAGCCCCAACATTGCTAGTCCTATTGGTATCATTGTGGAGTGTGACTGGGGCTGGTAGGGGTGGGGTGTGCTCTTTTTGCACTGGGAGAGTCTGTATTGCCTCCACCTGTGCTGATTCTGTGCACCTGTGGCAGCTGGGAACACTGCACATGGCCATTTACGGTTGGTACGTGATGGCGGAATTAGCGCCATGGCGGTATGGTACTTAACGGCCTTGGCAATGGCGTTAGGGGCATGTCCACTTGGTTTGTGATCTGCGTAGCTTTGGACCATGCCGGTATTTACGGCATGGTGGGTCGCGCGCGCGACCTTGGTGCTGTTTGCGGCACCGTAAACTACGTTGTCGCTAATTGCACTTTCGCGGGTCATAATCGGACCTAGCGGAAAACGATGCCGGTATTCATTTACCAGCATCGCTTTCCACTTACCGCCTGGGTGGTAATGAGGGCGAAGGACGGCTTTTCAGTTATTGACATCCTGATACAGACAAATCCTTAGTTTTTGGTTTTGTGGTAGGGAAACACCTCTTTAGTATAGGGTCAAGAGGCATTTTCCCAAACCATTTTAATTTAAAAAAAGTCTTGAACCTCTTTAACCAAAAGCATGACAACTTTGTGTCTAGCTTTCATTTCTGACCCTCACAGATAGCATACCTGACTGTCATGCAGTGTGTATTTAAGTTCTGTGAAAGGGCTGGACGTCACTGTTTGCCCCTCTGGACAATGTATACAATGGGTCAAGGAGACAGGGTGCATGATAGGATACAGCAAGAGGATAGGCAAAGTCCAGACAATTAAAAATGACATATGTGCTAACATTTAAAGGCATTTTACTCACCGACACTCAAACACAATGCGAGAGACACAAAGCAAAACCTGAGAAACAGGTGACAGTACTTGATAATTCTTACATTGGCTGGGTCTATGAAATGAAATAAGCCAAGAGAAAAGTTCAATTATGAAAATTACAAATTAAATTTGTAAACACGTTTAACCATGCATTGCTAATACTAATAGTGACATTGGTAGCCTACCTTTACATGTGGAAAAAAGAACAGACTAATGCTACAACATAACTGCCACCGAAAGCTAAATATACATTGAAACTTATAGAATATTTTATAAATGGAGGAAGCATAATGAATTGATGACATTAAACACCTTTTGTATTTACTTCTCTGTATGCATGCTAAAAGATAGTGGGAACAGCAGTTGCAAGTAACCTCTGAGTCCATCTGGAATGGTCCTTCTTTTTAAATTGAGAAGACACATACATCTCAGCAGCAAAATGCTCACTGTGCATGTAGTAAGGATTAGATCTTATATATGCCCTTACATCTACCAAGATATCATTGGCATGTCTACCACCTTCAGACTGTGGAAATCCTCAACCTTTGTCATACCAACAACACGTCTTTTGAGAGAATATGGAGCACTCTACTGGGTGTCTTCACACAAGAAACCTTTGGATATCCTATCACAATGCAAGATGGCATCTTTTTTGAGAAAGGAAGTTCTGAAATAAAAAGAATATGCTCTTGCAAGTACTAAGCATGCAAGTTAATTGAATAACAAAGTTCAAACACTATGAAAAATATAGAAAAAATATTGTGAAATACATTTTAAAAATTGAGGATTTATTCAACTTATTGGAAGGAAATGTATGGATGGTATCACTACATATTATCCCTACCAAAAATATCATATGGTCGTCTGGAATGGCCATAGGCAATATTTTTGGGGGGGCTAATTTTTGGGGGTTTTGGGAGCAGGGTTGTAGGGGTGTCCCCCGCCCCTTTAAAAATAATACAGGAGTGCCCCCCGCAGGTTCCATGACTGTATATGCCAGCAAAATGATGGTAATATTTTTGTATGGCGATATTTTTGCGGGGATGTTTGGATACATTTAGAAATGAAATATATTTTGATTGATTGATTGATTGATATTTTATTTCTATCGCGCTCGTACATAAGTGTTTCAGAGCGCGACAAGGCAAGGGAGGGGAACAGGGGAGAACAAAACAGCAATCTTACTAGGCCCAGTGACATTGAGAACGCGCAAGTGCATGGGAGAGGGGGGAGGGGAAAAGTGCATGGAAGGGGGAGAGGTGGAAAGTGCGAAGCAGAGGAGAAACAGATGAATAACAAAAAATAAATAATAAAGGCAACAAACAGTGGTAATGCAGCCAGCAATGTGCAAGTGCTAGGTTTAAGGCAGCAGACAGGGTAGGTCCGATAAGTGCAGGAAGAAAAAGGGGGCGCTGTAAGGGTACAGATACAGACCCCGGTGCAAGGGGTGGCCCGGGGGCAGTGCGGGAGGGTGACAGGATGAGCAGGTACCTGGGCCCAAAAGACAGAGGATGGCCAGGTGCACGGTGCCAAGAGAGAACAGATCAGCAGGGGAGAGGGGGAGCAAAGGCAGAAGAAAAGAGGAAGGACTTGAGGTGCTTCCGGAACCGGAGATGGTTCTCCTCAAGTTTTAGAGTAGCAGGGAGGCTGATCCAGAGGGAGGCCCCAGCCGAAGACAGAGATCTACCCCCAGCTTGTTTCTTAGAAAAACGACTGACCCTGAGTAAGTTGGAGGTAGAGGAGTGAAGAGCCTGAGAGGGGAGGTATTTGCGGAGGGATAGCTGAAGGTATTTTGGACCCAGGCCCCAGAAAGCCTTGTGGACAATGCAGAGGGTTTTGAATGTAATCCTTGCATCCACTGGGAGCCAGTGAAGAGATGTCAGAGCTGGAGAGATATGATCCCAGGGCTTGAGGCCAAGGACAAGTCTCGCAGTCCTGTTCTGGATTAGTTGCAGAGGGCGGAGAGTAGAGGCAGGTAGATTTAGAAAGAGGCTGTTACAATAGTCCAAGCTAGAGAGAACCCGAGCTTGAGATACCATGAGCTTCTGGGGGAAGGAAAGGAAAGGCAGAGTACCTCTGAGGAGGTGCAGTCGGAAATTTGACTTTTTAACTTTTTAGAGACCACAGAGATGTGGGTGGAGAAGGAAAGGGTGGAGTCAAAGATGTCCCTGAGGTTCTTAGCCTCGCAGGTGGGGGTAGGAGGAGGGCCAAGGGAGGCTGGCCAGAGAGTGAGGGGAAAGGATGGTGAAGGTGTGCCGATGAGGAGGATCTCCGTCTTGTTGGCATTCAGACAAAGATCATTGGCGGCACACCAATCTTGAATGGCAGTTAGGAAATCAGAGATGAGAGAGGGAGAGGAGGTGGCAGAGGGCAGCCTGAAAATGAGTTGAGTGTTGTCAGCGTAGCACTGGAAATTTGAGCAGAGAATGGCAATGCAGTGGGCGAGAGTTGCCAGGTATTGGTTGAAAAGCCAGGGCAAGAGGTTAGACCCATGGGGAACACCACAGGTAGAGAGGAAGATAGATGAAAGGAAGGACCCAAGTTGGACCTGCGAGGGTCGATCTCAGAGGAAAGAGGTCAGCCAGGCCAGAGCCTGATCAGTGATACCCAGGTTTTCACGGAGACGGTTGAGCAGGATGGTATGGTTGACTGTGTCGAAGGCAGAAGAGAGTTCGAGGAGGATGAGGACAGAGGGAATGTTAGAGTCCAGGTTGGTGAGCTGATCTTCACAGATGTTTAGGAGAGAAGTTTCCGTGCTTCTGGCAACTCTGAAGCCAGACTGGTGGCCATGGAGACAGCCAACAGAATTGGAATGAAGGTTAAGCTGAGAGATGGCCAACTTTTCCAGGAGTTTGCCAAGAAAGGGAGTAATGGAAATTGGGTGATAGTTAGCTGGACAAGAAGGATCAGCTGTGGGTTTCTTGAGAAGAGGATGTACAAAGGAGTGCTTCAGAGGGGAGGGGAAGGATCCAGAGGCAAAGGAGTGGTTGCAAAAATCAGCAAGGGCCGGAGCGAGGGTGTCAATGTGGTTCTTGATGGTTTTAGAGGAACAGGGATGAACCTGTTTTGAAGAGGCTTTCATAGATCAGACTTGTCTAGCAACCTCGTCAGGGGTGAAAAGAGGAAAGGACGTGAAGGATGGTGGGAGGGTAGCTAAAGGAGGGTCAGCAAGCACAGATGGAGAGGGAAGAGGAGGAGTGTGGGTGGAGAGGGTGGACAGGATGTCCTGGGTTTTTGAAATGAAGTGAGAAGCAAGGGCATTGCAAAGAGCCTGGGAGGCAACAGGAGGGGTAGAGACTGCAGCAGGGTTGGCCAGCTCCTTGCAGATTTTAAAGAGTTCGGCCGATTTTATTATAACAATGCTAGGAGAGGTTGACAATTGAAGTAGTATATGCTGATTTGTTTCAAGCCGAAAATGGAGAAATAGTCAGTTATTTATTAATTAAAGCTGACTTGATAGCCTTGGAACTGGGTGTGTGTATGTGGAATGTAGACATATACATCAAAGCACTGTCCTTTGAATTGTTTTAATTGGAATCCTCTGAATTTTTGATTGCAGACCCCAGGTTTGATACGATAAAGATGGTTGTCAAAAGTGAAAATTGTGGTATGCCCTCAAAGTGACTGCAAAAATATTTCAAAACATTCAAATTGTCACATGACCAAATTAGGAGCAAACAGTTAACTAATGTACTATGTGGCCACCCTAGAGACTTTCAAAGCTAACTGTTTGAACCCAAACCTGGTGCCCATCCTGCTCAATTCAAACAGCAATTTGAATTGTTTAGGTTTGTGTCTTCATCATGTTGGGGGAATTTGGTGATGATAGCGTGCTCTGTGTTAAGAAGGATTTCTGAACTCTGACCTGGAGGGGCAGAGGTTCAGAAGGCCAGCCTAGTTTCTTGGAACAGGGTAACCTCAGGACAAGCCAGACCAATCAGTGTAGCTATGGCAGGCGGTCAAGGCTAGTCTCAGGAGGGGTGAGGGTGACTGAAAGACCTCAATGAGCACACAAAGCAAGGACACTTACAAATTACTCCAGACAGATGTTATATTAAAAATATAGACACATTTATTACAAGGCCTTTGTAACATAGACCATAGCAAAGAATCACAGTAACACTAAAGTAAGCCAATACATCATAATCAACACAGTATATATACAAGACCAATGGGGTATAAGGGGTTAAAAGCACAAAATATGTAGACCACCTAGATGGGGAGGAAAACAGGCAGTGCAAGTAATCTTTAGACCCAGATCTACATTCAGAATACACCTAACTAAGAGGCAGTCCAAGCCCTACGAAGAGAGGAGCCTTATGCTCAATCGTACCTGTGCGCTGGTGCCAATGGACAAAATAGGGTCTCTTCAAGGATCTCTAGAAGCTCAGGAAGGTGGATAAGGCGATGAAAAACAAGTTCCCACTATTCAGGCTGGACCTCCACTTGAGGGCAGAGGCAGTTTGAGAGTGTGGGATGGAGTCGCTATTTCGCAATAGCTGTGGAAAGGAAAGGGGCCCTGAGGGGCCACCTTGTGCGTAAAAATGGGCTCCTGCGCTAGGGGCCACCGGTTGGGGTAAGGTCTACTCACTGGTCCCCAACACAGGCAGACCCAAACTTGGCCAGTACAGTCCAATTCGCTGGCAGGTTTGAATGCGACAATCAGGACGTCTCATCACAGAGTAGTTCCCGAGATACAGCGAGGATTCCCAAACGGGACAGTGGCGATTTCTCTGCTCTGGGTGGAGGAATCTGCCCGATTCCACTGCAGCGGGCTTCAGGGGCAAGGGGGTCACAAATGCAGCAAACTTGCACAGGTCGTTGCCACAGCAGGGCAACATGGTAACCGCATTTACTCCGGTCGAGGCCCACTCGTCTCACTTCAGGCCTGGGAACGCCAAGTGTACGAAATTCGGTGTGAGGGTGCCGTGGACACAGAGCAAGCAGTATACCAAGTTTCTAGAGCCTCCTCGAAACAGCAGCAAGAGCAAACGTCCCGTGTAAACTGGTCAGCCCACTGGTTGGCCCAGGGACACTTCCGAAAAGGCTTACTTGCAGGGTTTGTTAAAGGTGCCGAGAATAGTTGATCCCACTATTCCAATGGGTCAAAGCGTCTTCGTAGACCTTCTAGGACGATCAGATGCAGAGGGGTCCCACGGGACGACAGCGGGCTCAGGGTGCCAAACCTTCCAGTGAGTCACCAGAGGTTCCTTGACTCGGCTTCTTGTTGCAGTATACTTGGCTCCTTATCCCTTGTTCGGTGTGAACTCAGGAGATTGACCTGGTAGTGGTGTTTTCAGGCTCCTCTTATCCAAAGTTCCCTTCACGCCAAAACAGAGAGAACCCAATGGGAGATTTGCTCACAAACACTCACTCCATACGTGGCCCAATCTTGGACCACGGTGGTCCCAGGCATTCAGGACACTCCAGACTCTCTGGCACCCAGGATGTGCATTGGGAACAGACATCCCAGCCCACATCCTGGAGGCACACACACAAGACATGCAGAAGCCTGAGAAAGGATTGGGTTTCGCGGGAAAGTGCATGACCAAATAAGGACTGACCCGGGTCGGCTTGACCTGGGGAAGGTGAAGGGGCAAGATGGCCAAAGGACAGGACAAAGAACCTTGTGGCATGGCCATTTTGGAGCCAGGCCACCTATTTGTGCCAAATGCGGTAAACACCGTTAACATGGCAAGAAAGGGTTAAAAATATATGAAAACGATAGCTGCCACCAGTCCTGTCCCTGACACATCTGCACAGTACATAAAAAGTCCAGCGAGAGGTTCTAGGGCCTTTGGAAATGACTAGAGACCCAAGTGTGCTGTAAGGTAAGTTACATTGTACACTTGTTACATGTTGCACAAAAGCTGCAACATGAGGAAAGGACTAAGGGAAACAAAGTCTCCCAGTACTGACTGTCTTAAGGGCATGTCAGTTTCCCCATAAGAAGTGAGTGAAAGCCAGAGGAGTGCAGCTGACGGCTGTGCTTCTCTGGCAATGTCAGTCATTGATGTTAAAACAGCAACAAAATGTTTGGGGGTTGACACATGGAGGGAAAATTACATAAAATTATGAAATCTTTCCTAACACTCTGTCATGTCAAATTCGATTATGAAGGATATCTGCACTTGGCCAGTTACAGACATAGGGGTCATTATAACTTTTGTGGTGTGGGAAAAGTGCCAGTAAAAGTGACAGTAATTCCGTCACTGCCACTTTTCCCATACCGCAAAAGTACAGGTTTACTGGTGGGGGTCGTTTATTTACCTCCAGCCCCGAGCTGTGCCAGAAATACCAGCAATCCCCTCTGTGTAGTCCTATTTGACTCCATGTAAGGGGGATTTACCTCCATTGCTGGCACCTGGAATAGCCCGTATAATACCAGGAAATCAGGCACGGGTAATGGTAGATTAGTTTCCTGGTACCCCGCAGGAATTACCGGCGGGATACTGGGAAGCTTATAATGGCCCCCATATTTTTGGCGGCATGTACTATAATGACAGAAAAGTTTGTATTCCCATGTTTGGTGTATTGACAGTTAAGAGGCCAGTTTTATCAACTGCCTTGAAAAGTGGCAAACCCCATTGCTATTGCCTTGCAAATTCAATTAGGTCTGTTTATAGTTAGAAGCAAGAGGTGTTCTCAAGATGATGTCAGGTGAACTTTAGTTAGTGGCTGACAAACTTGTTGACATTGTTTATTGATTCAGACCATCTACAATTAACGACCTGGAGTGCATAAACTTGAATGACATAGAAGCCTGTATTTCTTTGTGTAGTTACTTTATTTATTTATGTAACTGTTTATTTATAACACTCTTCATACCAACGAGTGGTTTCTAATCGCGGGATCGGGATTCAAACCTGTGTTGCGCTGCATTGTCTTGCTTCCAAGACAAATGCATTGTCTGAGCAATCCTTACTCCCCTACTTCAACACACTTGCTGTGTGCCTTGCACAGCTCGAGCCAGCAGCAAGAACCACTCTTGCCAATGCAGCATCTATGGCTGCCTTCCAGACCAATCAGATGAGCTCTGTCTGGCCTGAAGCCCAGAAAGTGAGCCGGCAGGTGAAGCCGGCCCACCCTGAAGGACCGCAAAGGGCCCTTCCTGCCTGGGCCTGTCCACCGGGCATGGAGGAGCACAAATCTGTGCCCTCTCAGCATTTGCATTTGCCTCTAGCACTTAACTTTATGTCTGGTAAGCCTTTTTAGCTAGCTATCATTGTAACCCCACCCCCACTACGCACCTTTACTCACAGCAATGGATAACCCACCTCCTGACACCTTGTAACGACTACACTAAGCAATTACCAAAACCCACGACACCCACTCCTGCGTGTCACTGCATCGTGGTAATGCCACTCCATCATGCATCTGCTCCTCAACAAACACAGGCAGCCATGACATGCCCCACAGCCTGCTTGCCTCTATGATCTACAATCACTTAAGTGCCCGCTATCTTGCACCAGCCCCCATCAAAAAAGCCCGAGCCAGCTGCCTTACCACAAGCACTGATCGGCCTGCAAATGTATTCCACCTTCCCACCGCTGCAGTCAGCCATCCAATATCCCCTCTTACATGCCCTTGCTCCCTGTACTCATGGCTGAACACTCACCCAAACCTTGTAGACCCAAATAATTTCCCACCACTCCTTGCACTGGCCTGCTTGGATTCAAACAGCTTCGAGTCTGCACCTTCCTGCCTTCCATCTACCATGCCTCCCAATTCTTACCATATTCCAAGTCCTGTTCTGCTCCCACTGCAACCCCATCTCCACTAAAACGGAAAAGAGACTCTATGAAGGCCTTCCCCAATGCACCTATGAGCACTAAGCCTAACAAACAGTCTCTACACGTTCTCACATGCATCAAGCACAACAATTAATTCAAACAACCATCAGTGCCTCCACATCTTGTCTCATACTCCCGAAACCAGCCACCTTTTCACCTCCACATGAGCACTCTAGACGCCACCACTGCCCAAGCTCTGAACCTACCTTTACTCCCTCAGACCAGTCCATCACTGGTATTCACAATAGTGTGGGCACATATCAAGGCACCTTGCCAAGCCCCCAGACATAGGCACCACCTGACTTAGCAGTCCCAAGCCGTATTCGCCTCCTGAAGTCACCTCCCTTAATGCAGACCTCACTCCCACAAACTGCTATCAAAAGAAACATTTGCCTAGGAGACCAGATAGTAGGCCCCACTAGACCCAGATCCAAACCTATGGCATCCTACAGCACCCACAAGCCATCTAAACCTATCACCGAACAGAAGATTACCACTAAGATCCAATCAGGCCAACATACTGGGCACACCCCCCCCACCACTGAAATGTATACTAATCAACACAAGGTCTATACCTGTGCACACTCTCGATATCAATGACCTTATTACTACCCTGAACCTTGACATCTTAACAACCACTGAAACATGGCTACATGCCGCATCTGGCCCTGCACTCTCTATCACCCTCCCCCCTGGATACACCATCTACCGCTCTGCCAGAAAAATGCTGGTCTTTTCTCCCTCGAACATTTCAGCTACGGTCTTACCACCCAAAGCCATGCCCTCCCTGCCCCCCAGGCCCAACTATGTCCTTTGAAGACAACCTGTTACTCACCCTGGTTACCAACATTAAACCCACCTCTAAGTCAATCCTCTTGGGAGACCTAAACTTAGGTTACAATGACCGTGATGACCCTGAAGCCGCATCACTCTCCAACTCGCTGAGCACTCTTGGCTTCCAACAATGTATCAGCACCACCACACACAACAACATTTACATCCTAGATTGGATTGCAGACCTCAATTGTCAGGTGGTTATCCACTCTAACAACCCTTGCCCATGGTCTGACCACAACATAGTGCAGTTCTCCATCTCGCCGACCGGACATGCGACAACTATTGCCATCCTGCAGCCCGCCACTCTTGCCTGCAGCTCAAAAAACCTCACCTAGGAACATCTTGCACTCTTGTTCAGCTCTCTCCTACCCAAACCACCCTTTGAAAATGACCCTAACTCACCCGCTGACTGTATACCAAAACCCTAACTGTAGCTGTGGACACTTTTGTCTGCTCAAGCCTTGCTAGAACTCAACTATCTGCACATAGGAACTCATGGGTCACAATAGAACTCCAAATGCTCCGATCAAAGAAACGGCTAGCAGAAGCTAATTGGAAGAAGTCACCTTCTGAAGCCACAAAGTTGCAGTTCATGATAGCTGCCAAACACTACAAAAAAGCCATCCTCTCTGCTAATTCTTCTGCATACAATGCCTGCATTGCCAATGCTGAATCCAACACAATGAGATATTCACTATTCTCAGGGAACTGGAAACCGTCACGATCCCCCAGGTCACTATAACCAAAGACGATTTGTGGTGCACTAGTATTCAAAATGCCATGCTTGCAAAAATTGACACCCTGCACCAAAAAATGTATACCAAACTATCTTCGATTGACCCCTTGCAAGCTTTTCAGACAACCCCATCCTCTCCCACTACCAGCTCACCAAATCTCCCCTTGTTTCACTTTTCAAATGTCTCGGAAGCTGAAGTCAAAACCATCTTAAAAGGTCTTAAACCGTCTCGAAGCAAAGGAGATACCTGCCCTGCAAGTCTTATTAAACACTGTGCTGACATCCTTGCACCCCTAATTTCCTTCTTCATTAACACCTCCTTCTCTACTAAAACAGTCCCTAGCAGCCTCAAGGAAGCCTGGTACTCCCCCCTCATCAAAATGAATCACTATGTTCTATCCCAACCAACTACCGCCCCATCACAACGGTCCCGTTCTTGCCCAAAATCCTGGACAGAGTAGCCTATTTGCATATCAGGCGATACTTGGAAGCCAAACAGATTCTGGGTATTCATCAGTCTGAGTTACGCCAAAACCATGGGACAGAATCATCACTACTCGACCTAAAGATCCAGATTGACACAATCAGAGATGAAGGCAAGCCTTCCCAGCTGCTTCTCCTTGCCCTATCAGCAGCGTTCGACCTAGTGGACCACAAAATCCTTGGACAACACCTATCCTCTACAGCCAACTTTTTCCCTGAGGCCATATCCTGGATCACATCCGTGTGCCCCAAGAATCTTACGTGTCCCCAACTTAACATATTCACAATACCACCATTTGCCCTCTTGGACTCCATTGGCATCTCTTATACAAACTATGCTGATGACATGCAAATCCTATTGCCCCTCACCGGCAACCACTATGATGACTCTACCACCTTAAACTATGTCTACACGACCATTCAGGCCTGGATGGCCACTCACTGACTATGCCTGAATGACGAGAAGACAGAGATTCTTCTGGTTGCCCTCATCGGTGATCAGGAAGCTTGACCCCCTATATTCCTCCCCCAACATTGATGGTATCCTAATCCCAGAATCACCCTTTGTGAAAACGGTTGGTGTTTATCTTGACTCCACATTATCCCTCTTGCGGAATGTTAGCGCCATTGCCCCCTTGACTGCATACACAACTAAGCTATTAAATGCATCCGGACCCTTCCTCTCCCCAGACAGCTGCCTCAACAGACTTCAGCATTTGAAAAATGCAAGTCATCCAGAACAATGCTATTAGAACAGCCCTGAATATACCCAAAACTGAACATGTAATGGCAGCACAGAAAATAAGCCTACTGGCTCCCTATTTGTGAACGGATCCTCTTCAAAACTCTATCCATGACGCACAGATGCCTGTCCAAGAAGGCACCCCCCTACCTATCTCAAAAGATCTCAAAAGCATCCACCACCAGACCCACCAGAGCACCCTATGTTAACCACATCACTCTACCCAAATTTAAAAGGGCATAAGCTGGAGGCTCTAGCTTCACAGTCATAGCAGCTAAACATTGGAACCTCCTCCTGCCTACCTTACGTGCTGAACTCTCCTATTGGACATTGCAGAGAGCACTAAAAACATTATTTTCTTGAATGCCTTGGACCCCTCTTTCTCCATACAGAATTGTGAAATTGTCAAAACCTCTTGTTCAATCTTTACACTTTGTGTAATATAATGCCTACATTGTCATCTGAGTAACTGGTCATGTAACAGTGCCTTGATGCCTCAGGGCTTAGTGCGCTATACACATTTAAAAATAAATAAACAATTTATTTCAAAAAGAGGACTTTTCGTGCACCCCTAAGCACTAATGGAACACCCTCGTCCCCCCTTTTCAGGTCCTTGCAAAATAAATTAGCTGGGTCTATTCTTGGTATTTGTAGATGGTTGTAAAACTATTTCTTGTGACTGTTTTCTTGTGGCCGAGAGTCCTGTTGGCATATGTTTGTTTCTTCATATCGTCTCCTGTTGACTACCCAAAGACAACAGTGGGTGAAGATAGATCAATGGCACCGATGCATGTATACAATAAAAAAAGTCAATGTAATCTGAATGTAATACTGTGGAGTCATGAATTTGGACACCCATTGCTGCAACTGGTGTAAACAATATGTAATTGATTTTATGAGATATAATGTATATCTTTGGATGACATCTCTATGGTAATATGAAGCTACTTAGAATTGGAGGTCCAATCATAGCTTCACAAATATATGTTTGAAGGGGGCATTTATTTACATGCAAGTGTATCAAGCATCTTCTGGACAAAATAATATGTTTGGAATAACCGAAAGTGCTGTTGACAGGGACAAAAACAATGGATGTGATGGCATTTGAGTAGATGCCCTGTGTGAGGAATCCTATTGATTTATCAATCCTCTTCCGGAGGGCCTCTCCCCATGTGGCCAGGAGACAGCAACCGCTATGTGATCCTGACCCTGGGGGTAGCTATTTGAGAGAGCATTACATGGGGGGGCAGCACTCAGGAGGGTGTCCTGACTTCATCAGATGAGACATGGTATCCCCCTGTCTCTTTTGAGAATACCCCAGCCAGTCCCCATGCATTAGAGTTTGTTGTCATATCTGCCCTCACCACCTAGGAAAGGCACTCAGAACCTTCTCTTTGACTCTGTGCATTCATCAAATGTGGAATAGTCTTTTACCACCATTCGAAACACTGCCAGACTTTGAATCCCAATTGTCGAAACCAAACTACCAGTGCCATAAACCCAAGAATACTGGTACGAGAAAGATGCACCAAGTAATGAGAATAACTGAGAGCCCAACGCACACACCTCGCTCGAGTGTTTGCCAAACTCAACCCGTAGCCGGGAAAATTAAACCAGCGAAACAGCTGAGAAGGCGTCAACCTCGCTGGCTAGAGAACACAACCTCTCTCGATGCAGAGCGAGAGACTGGAGGGCTGGAACGGCATCCGTGGAGCAAATAGGCTTTCCAAAACGGGGAATGAAGGCAGACTGCAGGCAAATGTGCACAGCGGAGATGCCAGAAGCAGATGGTGAGCTTCTGGGCATACATCGGTACGGTAAAGCAGCCTCCACTGAACCGGCGAAACATGGAACCGAAAGGCAGGAGCCATGAGAAGTGTGAAACACTGTGGAGGCGGGGAGAGAAGGCAAAGCGCCACACCACATACACAGGCTGGCAACAGGAGAACTGACACATGCCAACCAAAGCTGGTGAGTTCACCCAAGGGTTGGAAAACCTGTCAAAGTAGAACTAAATGCATTAATTTGTATTTGTTTATTTTTATATTTGTACATAGTTCAAAATAACTTTAACAATCAATATTACTCAGTACACATAAACTTTAGTATCATAGAACTGTAAAATCGATAAAATCTACTTATTTACAATAAAAATACAAATTACAAACATGTTTACACATTGTTACTTCTAAAACATGTTCCTTCATTTCCATACCACATCTCATTCAGGGGTCATACAGTACACAGTATTAAATGAATCTAAAAATCCAAGTTTACCCTTATATGGTCACGCCCATGAACATTTTGACAAATGTTTGCTTACCCTGAGTCACATGTACAGAGACAGGGAAAACCCCTTCTGCAAACCCTGTAAAAAGCTAAAAGAATGTTCATAGACTCCGTATTTAGGCAGAAGATCCAAAGCTCAGGTTATTTTATGGAGTTATGATCATGGACGAAAGGCCCCAGTGATACCATATAAAGGGGGCCTGTATTCGGGCACTCTGTGAGGACCTGTTTGGCTAACTCTTGGTTGGTTTTGATCTTACAGATTCTACAGAATCTTTTTCCGTTCGGCAATTTCAATCTTGCACCACACACTGCTTGTACTGGTAACTGGTTTGTGTGCAACTTTAAACAAAAATTACGTACATCGGGGCCTGGACAGAGTAATAAATAATGTTCAGGTTTCATAAAACGATGGACCACCTGTCCACACTGTCGTAACCCTTTAGTGTGGAAAGACAGAACAACAACCAAAATCGGGAAACCAACCAATGGTGTTACACAGTTCGTCGAAGAGCCTAACATGGGCGACATGACATTCCCAATCTGTTCCAAACCGTAACTCAGGCCCAGTTTTGACAACAGAGGGCAGCTGGGAACAGTCTTTGCCTTCAGCATGAAGATACACCTACGGGCCAATAGTTGTGCTTTCAATGACATAAGGCCTAGTTCAAGCTCTACATACTCCATCGAGGTAGATCTAGATAAGTACAAGACAGCTCTCCAGAAACCTGCCTCTACCCCATCCAGCCATTTTATATTTCTCATGGCTAAGGCCTCCAGCCCGTAAAGAATCATTGGACATAGCCACTGCTTATAAAGGGCCAATATACCTTTTAGGGAGAAACCTGAATGCTCAAGTGCAAATCTCCTAGACGTGCTTGTAATTTGCCTCGCCCTTCTAACCTTGGCTTCTATTATGTTCACATACCCTGGTACCTCAGACATTTCAATAATCGTTAGCTTAATTGTATTGATTTTATTTGCAGAGACCAACATTCCCTTAGTTTTATTCAGGTTTATCGTTAATTGGTTTTCACTTGCATACACTCCCAGCTCATTCAACATTGCCTTTAACCCTGATAACATGTGGTTGAACATTGCCACGTCATCCGCATACAGCATACCGCCAATAGGAGCAGTCCCAATCTTTGGTAAGGAGCCCCCCTTTGTCATTAACCTACTCAGCCAGTCCGCCACATAAATGTTAAAGAGCAGGGGGGCTAACATGTTGCCCTGTCTCACCCTCCTGTTAATTTGCATCTCCTTAGACAGGTCACCATTGTCTCCAAGCCGGATCTGGGCTGTAGTATCTACATGCAACTCCTGTCCCGGGAGGATAGCTCAGCAGCAACGTGCTCGCCTTTGAAACAAGACGACACAAAGTAACACAGATTCGATCCCCCGGTCCGCGCTTAGACACCTCTGGGTATTAAGCGTGTTATAAATACACAACTAAGAGACATAGGGCCTCATTATAACCTTTGCGCAATGGGTTAACGGGCTACGCTAATGGAGGCGGACCCATTAAACCCATTCCGCAAGATTACGAGGTCCCCTCGCGGGAGCCGGTAAGAACGCGTGGAAAACCAGGCGTGGGTACCGGGTCCCACGAGGGGACCAGGGAACTAACAACGGGCCGGTCGTAATCGGCCCGTTGTTACGTTGTTAGCTTCCTGCACCCATTCCCATTGAGCCCTATGGGGGCTCGAATGGGAATGGGGAAGGTCCGGGCCTGGGTTCCCTGAGGGAAGAATTACCGGGCCCTCCAAACTCGGAATGGCCCGGTAATTCCCCATTCAGGGAACCCGGGCCTGGTTTTGGAGGCAGCCATGCCGGCAATAGCTGCATGGCTACCGCCAAAGCCGTAATGAGGCCCATATTCCTGTAACAGCGCCTCGATGCCCCCGGGCTGTGTGAGCACTTTAAAAATGCAAATAAATAAATAATCACATAAAGAAACCAACTTGGGCATCCCCAATTTCTCATTTTCCTCCAGAGGATATTACAGTCAACCTGATCGAAAGCGGATCTAAAATCCACAAAAGAGATATGCACTGAACTTCTGGAAGAAGTCCTTGCCTGAGATATTATCATGTCTAATGCTCTAATGTTGTGAACAGTGTCTGACCCAGAGCGAAAGCCTGTCTGAAAGGGGTGCAGAATATTACTGTCCTTAACCCAGACTTGTAGATGCTCCAAGAAGTAGGAGGCAAACACCTTGCCAGTTTTATCAAGCATTGACAACAAAGGATAGTTTTCCGGGGCCAAACTGCCACCAGTTTTATAAACTATTACCAGGATCGCCTTCTTCCAGGAATGTGGAATGGTCCTAGTCACATATAACTTAACAAAAAGATGGCGCAAAACATCCGCCCATAGTGGGACATCTGCCTTCAATGTGGCTGCTGATAACGCATTTGGCCCCGGCGCCCTGGAATTTTTACGTTTCATCAGATGTTCACAAATATTTCTGAAATTAAACTCAATGGGCCAATCCAATGCCAAAGGTCTACTTATCTCAGGTTCGTCAATTGCTTCATGCATTTTATTCTCAATAAACTTTACCCAAATCCCTTCCAAAATAGGGTTCAGAATCAGCAAGTCAGTGCATCTCCTAACCAAGGGCAATATCCTCCACATGCTTCTTGTGCTACCATTCAGTAATGTCTCAAGCAACCTCTGCCAATTTCCAATACTCCCTTCCTTTTTTCGCCTTCCCACCCAATTTCTATATTGGCAGTTTAATCTAGAAGTTTCACACTTAACAATGAGGGCAGTAGAGCCATATTTAATTAGAGTTCGCAATTTTCTTCTGTGCGCCATTTTGGCTATTTTAATTTCTGGATCATAACAATGGATGGGTAGTTTACCAGACCCTATTATTACCATGTCCCTCTTTGTCCCATGGCTAAATGCAAGAACCAACCAAAGTGCTCTATTTCATTGACAGTACTAGCCAGTAACTCAAACTTTGTTACATACATCATATGCCGCACCATTTTGCAAGCTCTTGCAACATTTCCTTCTGACCACAACAGTCTGTTGCCTGCCTGTGAGGGCACCAAGTCGGCTGGACCTCTCAGGGTTGGACATTGGAGTTCCAATGACCATTCAACACTCAGTCCGGCTTGGTTGCTCGCCACTATACTGTCAGCAGACAATGATTTAATTTTGTCTGTCAGGACGCTTTTGCAGCAAACATACTCCAGGGTTGCCCTATGGGACTCACCCAACCAGGTAGTCTTCCCAGGGATATCACCTTTAGTCCTCCCATTTAATATCACGAGTTCCCATTCAGCCAAGAACTGAAGCCACCTTTTCCCCTTCCCATTTGCCACTTTCATCTCCATTTTGTTTTCAGAGGGGATAGTTCTAAAATTCCCTTTGATTGTATGGACTCCACATCTAGCATTCAGGTAGCCTCCCAAAATAATACCATCCTCACTCGGGATCCTGAACCAGTTAATAATCAGCATATCTACGTAGGAAAATATATCTTCCGTAGAGGTAGTGCCCGTAGGATCATAGATATTAATCACCAACACCCGTTTAAAAAATGGTGCCCCCCTCTCATTAGGACCTCAACAGCCAAAACATTTCCCTCCAGATCTCTCGGAAGAAGCATTCGCGAATCACACTCATTGCTAACACCAATCAGCAACCCACCAAACGGCCACCCCACTGGGCCTTTTTTTTTTGCCCTGACCTGGTGAATATGGAAACCGTCTACCAGGTACTGCTCCAATAACCACGTTTCTTGTAGCATAAATATCACATGATTTAATAGGAAATCCACAGAAGGGCCCTTTGAAGAAAATGAGTGTGGCCTCTAATGTTCCAAGAGGCCAAAGTTAACTTTCATTTAGGAGGATCCTGAACCCCAGCAAACATGCTCTTCAGCCACTGCTATCCCTGGACATTGTCAATTTTTACAGAGGGGGATTACTCTTTGGCTGGGAAACCTCCCTTGTGGGGCTCTGAGGCTTAACACAACAACTACAACAGTTACCAGTTTCCAAGTTGTTCGGGGCCTTATCCAGTTCAAACCCCAAAAATTCCAGGGACTCAGACTGGGCTCGTATTAGCTTTCATAGGTTCTACAAAATCAAAGTCGGCTGAGCTAAGAATGTGAAGTATTGGGATTTTACAGCAAGTTTTAACCAGTTCATTTCTATTAATGTGAGGACACAATCCTTTCATGCCGGTTTTTACTGATGGTGACTTTCCTATGGTCCAATACTGGCCCACTGACAGGTGAGGCTGGTTGAGGTGCTTGGCATACCGCAACTCCCCCTGCGAGCGCGTCAGAGCTGCACCTTGGTCTAACGACTGTCTCAGGCACAATAATTGTAGCTTTGGGTATTTCAATAGTAGCCACTGCTGCAGCAGGTTCTCTAAGGGGGAGTTCGAGCGGAGAGGGTATTACCGACTCATCATCTTTAAGGAGCCAGCTAGTCAATGTACCCACACTCGGTTGGTGTCACTTCTTCTGACAAGACTCCCTTTTTCTGGTATCCGGTAATAAAATAGTGGCTAAAATGTCACTGGTTAAAAAAATCGGTTAAGCTCCCCTTAAATGGTATAACGAGTCCGGGGATTGCAGGGGTGTCCCTCGCATCCTTTACATGATTGTGGCGCAAAAAACCACAGAATTTGTGCCGCAATATTTTGTATTCACGGCCATTTTTGCCGCAATTTTAAGACATGGAACCCTTTTTGTCGCCTAGACAGCTTTCTCTGGCTAACCCCCACATCGTTGAGTTCAGTGGTAAAGACTAGTCAACTGCAAATAACACAACAGCTTCCCCTTTTGAGCTGCTGCTTTCATGTGTTTATTCTGTTTGCGGTGCTGTTTGTGAGTGGGGTAGTGTAATGGTGATTGTGATAAAGAGTCCAACAGGGTATTCCTGGTAGCAGGGCTTGTGGAACAATTCCAGACAAGACTCCAAACGTCCTTGTAGAAGTGCCATATGGTAATTTTGTTTCAGCACTTCTTCATGAATCCTGCCACAAAGTTTGAATAGTATTTTAACTGCAAAATTCAACATCCCAAGAAGCCCCTACCACCTGTAAGCGGATTCAGTTCAACACTACAGCTAAGTCAATGCCTAGTCTGGGATGCTGAGGGAAACCCTTATTGATATATTTTTATGTCCAGTTCGTTTACTCTGGATGACAACCCTTATATAACACCCCTCTCTTAGAATCCCCCTGACCCCACTGAGCCAAGAAGTAGGTTTGTTTTGCAAATAAAAGGTTTATTTGAAAATTAAATTATATATATATATATATATATATATATATATATATATATATCACACTTTTATAATAAATTAATGTTTGATAGCACACCTGTGAAGATGATAGTGATCAACAATGGATAATGTTACAGTGGTACACTCTTTTTGATGGCTATAAGTGATATAGAGAGGATAAAGTAGCTGAGAATGCTTTTATGGCTTCAAGGACAATGCAATGATGAATGAAAATGCAGTACAGGAAATAAACTTGATATGACTTCAACAAAAGACAATGTAATCACTTTTCTTTGACAATTCACCCCCCCCCCTTTATGCAAGGTAAAGAGATGGAAGGAAAGCACAAAGTTCTCAGGAATGCAATCAAATATAATTCAGTTCCCCCCTATCAAGCTTAGAGGAAAACAGGCAGGAGTTTTAAACACAGGCAATATACTTTGATTGTGGTATGCAAAGAAGTGAAAAATATGCTAAAATGATTTTAATTCCCTCTAGAGGTTCACGGTGGGTGACAGCTACTTTGTATTAGTTCAGGATCACTTTAGCAATGCTCTATGAATGATTGTCAGGTTGCAAACGAATTTCAGGAAAGGAAAGCAAGGACAAATCTTTTTACACGTGGCTGAAATTAAGCAAAATGTCAAATTGCGGCAAATTTAGTTGCGTGCGTCGAGCGCGATTAAGGAGGGAATATGAGGAGTAGGAAGTCGGTTCTAGGCTCGTTGGAAAGCTTAGAATCTTAGCTTTAAGATGATAGTTAAGACTCGCTCCTAGCACAAACGGTTTCAGAGATAGGGCCGAATTAGTAAAGGTAGTTTTTCGTATTTAAAATTTTAAAGCTCAGAATGACAGATGACAGTTTTCAGTTTTAAAAATGACAGAAGGACACGATTTTAGGAGGCAGTTCTAATAGGCTAAAATAGTTTGGATTAGATTATTTTAAACTAAGAGATTGGTTTTGGCACAGTGCTAGCTGGGTACTCACACTAGATTTTGGACAGGAATGCGACTTCGTCACGGATCGGGTCAACCGGTTGGACTGGACTCCTGGTGGTTCTTCACAGCGGTCTGGTCTCTGGTTCTGCTCTCAGCACTGCACAGTTCTGGTCTAGATCTCTCTGGATCTCTGGTCTCTCTGGATCTCTGGTCTCTGGAGATTCATGGATTTGAAGTCTGGAGTCAGGATGTGGAGTTGTCTGTCAAAATGCTCCGCAGATAGTGAAAACGAAGGGCCTATCTGGCTTCCAGTGGCTCTTTTTATGTGTTTAGAAAGTGGGTGGGTCGGCTCATTCTGCATGCCCAACCCTCTCAACTTATCATTGGCCAGTTCCTCCTCTCTCCCTTGATTGGGGGAACTGGGTTGTGAGTCAGAGTGCTGCTGTAGGTTTTATGGTCAGAGGAACCTCCCCTTGTCAAATTGCACACAAATCTATTTCTGACCCAAATACATATTTATCTATGTACCATTTTTCTAATGTTATAGGTCCAGTTAACATATTTTCTGTAGCACCAAACCATCCGATCCCTGTCTTTGTACGATGTTGTGTCCACTTATGACAGAATTCTCCCCCTTTCATCCAGATAACAACCTCTAAACCTTTCCAGATTTTACACAAATGTGCACCAGGGATATGGGTTTCAGATGATAAAGTGTCAGATTTTTAACATGCATACATTTGGAGTAACAACCTTTTTTTCCGCTACTATCCCCAAGAACATACCACAGTCCGCACTGTGAATTATCCATCTTTTTAAAATCATGCTCTGGCCCCAAAGGGGTGTGGTTTTCCAAAGCACATGGTGGAATTTCTGGTTTATCCACTTCCCCCAAGCTCAGCTTGCTCTCATAGGCACTGCCCCTCCCAGTTTCTCCCAAGAGGAAGCCATTTTACGACCCCCCCAATATAACATTTGCCTGAGCCAGGGACAGTGCTTTGTTTAGTTTCCTGTAGTCCCCAGGTGCCACTCCCCTAATTCAATCAGAGAGGTGTCAACTCCTTTTGGCAGGGGCAGCAGGATGCAGCCAGGCCTGGGAAGAGTTGTTGAGCCAGTTCAACTCCTGTCGGGGGTAGTTGTCAGGCAGAATCCACTCTCTTTAAGCCAAGCTTCAGCTAAATGTCATGTTAGTTCCCAGTTTTCTACATTCAAATCAAACTGACAATTTTTGCACATGCAGCTAGAATGCTGATTCTAAGTTCAAAACTATGACATTTAACAGTTGCAACCTATGTTCCACTCAAAAGTAGATCACTCATTTATTTTAAACATTTCGATTTTAGTGGCTTTATGTCCATTTAACTTAAGCTGCTGACATCCACAGCTCAGCCAGTTTTGTTATAAACATTTTTTTGGGCTCTTCATCTTTCCAGATTTTGTATGCACACAAGAATACATTCTGCCAAATGTCTGCTGGTGTTCATTGAGATTTTTGAATATCTTGTGATGTTTAAAATAGGCATTTTTAGCTTGCATTCAGGGAAACAAAGGTGATTTTAAAGCGCTTTTAAGCTAACAGGCACTGCTGTTTTTCCTTTGGCACACATTCCACTCATGGCACCCCTGGCCCATCATGCTTGCACTGGTGGGTGGCAGGTCAGGGGACCACTTTGTTGTGCGCAAAACTGCGCGGTTTTCCCAGATTCTGGCGCAACTGTGGGCTTTTCCGCCATCTTGGATTTTCTAAGCCCACAGCACCAAATGTTGCAGTTTAATAGTCCAAACGTGGGTCAGGACACCCAACACACCAGATGAGCCATGTAATCCCCCAAAGTTGAACCACTTTTCCTGGCTGTATTCCACTCACCCCTCCCCCTTGCACTCTCCCCCTGCCCTCTCCCCTGCACTTGCACGTTCTTAATGTTATTGGGCCTTGTAAGATTGTTTTTTGTCCTCCCTTGTACCCCTCTCTTGCCTTGTTGCACCCTGAAAAATGTATGTATGGGCACGATATAAATAAAATATTATATCATATCATATTGGCCATTCCCCCCATCAGGTGACTGCAGTGCATTCCTGTTTGCTCCACCAGATTCAAGAGTCGGGGGCTAGATGAATGGAATAGGTTAGGGGAGGCAGAAAGCCGTTATGAAGGAAAGTGGACATCCATCGGAAGGGAGGGGGAAGATGGGCTGGGGCAGAGGTTGAAAGGTGTAAAAGGCAGAGGCATAGGCAGGGTAAGGCCTTAGGGGCAAGGCCCACCTAAAATATGTAAATGCCCACTCAGCAGCGCTGTGTGGGCATTTACAGATATGTGTGTCAGTGCAGCGGGCCCAACTATATTAGCTTCAGGCCCCATTTGCTAGACAATTCTGGCTATGCCTCTGGTAAAAGGTAGAGACAGGGATGGCAGACGTAGGTGAAACAGCGATACCATTCAAAGGACCCACTCCTGTGGAGTTCAGGTTGGTCAGTGGCATTCCCCCCCACAGCCTCCAGCAAGCGATTCCCAGAGCACAACCGGTAGCATAACTTTAATAGCGAATTGTTGTCAATATCACCAAACGTATTGTTAGATGTAGCTCCCAATGAAAGTGCTCCCGTTGACATATTCAAACGCTCCTCCAGTACTGCGGCTTCCACCGGCGTTCTGGCAGATTTGGCACTTTTTGATCAAAAGTATTTAGTAATTTGACACGAGGCAGAGCTCAGAGTTTTTTCCACACAATTTGTGGTTTCCCCGTCAGTCCTCCTTTGCGTTCACCAGCACGCCTTACTGGAGAAGCTGCGGGGGCCACCCTGTTATACCCATTTTACTTGCCAGGCAATTTATTTTAATTTTTCCGTAAATGATATGTCATTTGTTTACCCAGCATCTTTCCTGGCATGACTGCCAAGCACAAAGGTACAGGTTTTGCGTCACTCGACTAGAGATACTACTGCTATCAGTATTAGAGACGCACTAACAATGAACACAAGAGCTCAAAGGCAAAGCCCATAGTCACTCTCAAAAAATAGAGTCAAGTCAAAGTCAAGGTGTACAAAGGTGGCACTCAGTGATTAAGGTGAGTGCTGCAGCAATGGAAGCAACACAATGCTGCCTAGTGTCTTGTACCTCGTACCTTTGGGCCTTCTTGGAATGCGTGCACTGCGCAGACTACAACTCAACTTTTCAGCCAACTTTATGGCCGCTCCATGATGAAATTGAGTTTTATGGAAAACTCCTCCTCTTCCAGAACAGCACTGCAATGGCCAGGGTAGAAAGACTTTCTTGGAGACGCAGACTGAAACTGAACTCTGCAGCCAACTCCCAAATTAATTAAAGCAAATTAGAAAGAACGAGCGAGGGAAATACTTGTCAGAAAGATTAACAAAGTATGCAAAAGAAGCTACCAAGTTTGTGAATGTATGTATTACATTTGTGTGAAAACCCCTGACAGGATAGTTCACCAGGCACGTTAAGGAAACTGAAACCAGTATTAAAGACTGACAAGTTTGCAGGTGTGCTGTGATGAATCCTGTGGCGTCATCACTAATCCCCAGCCTCATGTCTCCTTTCTAATGCAGCCAGGGTAAGGAGGTCGCTACATGAACATGACCCTGAGGATGGTACTCTGAGGGTGGATTGCATGGGAGGAGATGGCTGTCGAGGAGAGGTGATGGCACTGACAGGGAGAGACGCTGTATTTTTCCCTTGACTGTGAAGAAGAAACCCTAATCCCAGAGTTTCTAATGCCTGCTGTCATTATTCAGAACCCTTTAATTGTAAGGTCTACTTAAACCTACTTTTGTTAAACATCTTAAGCCAAAATTTATTCATTCTTCACATGTGCATAACCTCTCTAAAACTCATTTGACATCTTATGATGATAATGATTGTTATGTAGAAAAAGACGTGTTCAACAAAAGGACTTAAAACACTTTGATACTCCATTGGACTCCAATTCCCTTAAAGCTTAAGGCACTAATTCATGGAATTATTTGCGTGTAAAACAGGGATTTGCATGCCATTCTGTCCGCAAATCCCTGTTTGATGAATGGGGAGTTGCAAGCAGAATGGCACGTAAATCCCTGTTTTACGAATCAGGGCCTTAATTACTGTGACGAAGAAGAGGTGTAAAGAGTCATTGAAGATCAACAGTGATAGCAAGAGTAATGTGCAGTCTAGTTGTTATTCATTCAATCAGCTGCGTGGGACATTTAAATCGGAGAAACATCTGCAGACAGGAGAAGGTGAAGGAGAAGTCGGATCGGGTTGCAGAGCGGGAAGTGCAGCTGCAGAGAGGGGCAGACACACAGGAGTGAACCTGGCTTAAGGAAGGAGGTGCTCCCGGACTGGCACTTGTCATTCCGACGTACTGGAGTGGCGGAAGAACCAACCGAGACTGACGGGCTCCACGAAAGTACTGCAAAGGCACTGCCAGCTGCAGAAAGTTTGCCCCCAGCTCTGTCAAACTAAACAGCAGCAGGCTTGCCGACGAGGAACCACAAGGCTGGCAGAGGAGCTAAGAGAGGGTTTGACAGGCTACCAAAGCACTTCCTGATGTAAGACTTTGGGCCAATGCAAAGTGCTATGGGTCACAGACCCCAGGACATACCATTGAGTTGGCCCAGTGGAAGTGGTAACGCTGGGGTGTTCCGGCAGGCACACAGACAATTATGTGAAGGTTTTGAACACAGAGCAAGTAATTTAAAGTGGTACAATTCCTCTTATATTCGATGCCAATTTGGGGAAACTTGCAAATCACATTGCCAAAAGCCCAAAGACTTTGAAGTGAAGGTTCTGAATACCCACCAAGTAGTTTAGCATAGATCTTGACGTCGCAATTGATAGGTGAGAGTGGACGGTAGGAGCCACATTGAGTGGGGGGTTTGCCCGGTTTTAGTAGGACGGTTATGATGGCTTCACGGAGCGAGGGGGCGAACTGACCTACTTCCACTGATTCCTCCCAAAGGGCAACCAAGCGAGGGAGTAGGAGTGATTTTAAGTGTTTGTAGAACTCGACAGGGATACCGTCTGAAC
Source organism: Ambystoma mexicanum (assembly GCF_040938575.1). Classification (NCBI taxonomy): domain Eukaryota; kingdom Metazoa; phylum Chordata; class Amphibia; order Caudata; family Ambystomatidae; genus Ambystoma; species Ambystoma mexicanum. The sequence continues at coordinate 487,268,740 of NC_090931.1, read as the reverse complement.
CTGGGGAGTTACCTGAGGAGAGGGAATCTATAGCCTCCGAGAACTCCTTAGGGGTGAATGGATTCTCGATCTCGACCCGATGGTTTCAAGGGAAAGGACCGAGAGGGGGAGCTTATCAAGGTAGGCGTCAATTTCTGATGTCGTGTCGCTGTCCGCGTGGGCATATAGGGATTCATAGAAGGAGAGGAATTCGGAATTGATATCTTGGGGTGAAGTGGCCAGGGTCACATCAGGTCTTTCAATTCCGGGGATGGGTGGAGCTCCAAACTCTTGGCGGAGAAGTCTAGCCAGGAGACGGCTTGGGTGCTCACCCTCGCCGTATTTCCTCACGAGTCCCGGGCTGGCCAAAAACCTCAGTTCACGATCCGCAAGCGAGCGGAAGGTGTCCAGCTCCGCGCCAATTAACGCAAGGATTTCGGGGGTTTGTTGTAGCGTGCATTGGGCTTCCAACGCGGACAGCGTAGCCTCGTATTCAGCAATTTCCCTACGGATAGTTTGGAGGATGACGTTTTCCTTGGAAAGGGCAATGCCTCTGATATAGGCTTTGAAGATCTCCCAGAGGGTAGCCTGCAAGGACACTGTGTTGGTGTTAATGTCGAAGACCTCCTCGATTGACGACTCCATCTCAGAGCTGAAGACCGGATCGAGGAGGGAGTATTGTTTAATTCTCCAGTGTCTGGTTCAGTCGCAGTCTGGGCCCCAACACAGGGAGACAGTCACCGGTGAATGGTCAGAGAGAGCTCTGGGTAGAATCGTTAAGCCAGATATATTCCTTATGAGTATATCAGACACTAGCCATCTGTCGATCTGGTAATTGACATTGTGTACCGAGGAATAAAAGGAGTAGGAGCGAGAGTCGGGGTAGAGGAGCCTCCATGCGTCCACCAGGGCCAGGCGGGGGAGGGAGGAAAGTGTAGTGTTAGCAGCTTTGGAAAGTTGACAGGGTCTGGACCCGGATCTGTCGAGGTCTACATCGAATATTGTGTTGAAATCGCCTAACCAGAGAATTGGTAACAGCGGGAAGCTATCGAAGAGAGCCGTGAGGTGTGTATAGAACTCGGGGTCGTCGATGTTGGGACTGTAAATGTTTAACAGGACCACCTCCTTATTTTGCAGGATACCATGAAGTAAAACGTATCTGCTCTGAGGGTCAATCGACGTGGCTATGGGGTTGAATCTGAGGGTCCTGGGAATTAGGGTCATAACCCCACGGCTCTGGGCGGAGTAGGTGGTATAGTACCTTTGAGGACCCCATGTTTTAGCAAACCTTTCACAATACTCAGTACATGCATGTGTCTCTTGCAGAAACAGGAGTTTAGCCCCATGGCGTTCAGCCTGGAGCTGTAGTAGCCTCATTTTCTTGTAGTTTCCCAGCCCCCGCACACTCCAGCTCATGAATGTCAAGGTGTCCTCACACAACAACCCTGGGGTAGTCATAGAAGATTACGGGTGAGTGGAAGTGTGCCCCTCATGGTCGGTGCACAGTGTAGTTAGATCTGCAATTCCATCGGGTCCCTGGTACCCTGAACTCAACCTTCTCTGCGGATACCAAGCCTTTTTCAACATGTAACCCCTTTCCCCCACCCCGTCCCCCATCCCTCCCCCAAACAGAGGAATGACAACCCCATAACCAAACAACCAAATCCAAAGCAATGGCATCAACGCCTGGGGGGCCTGTGAACCGGCCTGGCGGCGATGCTCCGAACCAGGAGGCAATATTAGGATAAACATGGTGCCCGATGATGATATCAGGTGCCACCCGGAGAAAGTCACTCTGGGGCGGGCAGGGCACGGTCGCCTAATAGTGAAACAATTTATACAAGATTGGGATAAACAGTTTCTCAATCAACTGGATCGAGAGGATGTATGGGTTCAGCCACACATAATGAAGGGATGTTTCCGATGATAGAGGAGCGCTGATGAGGGGGGGCAGTCCCGAACAGCGCCTGATAGTGGGTCAGGAGGCCCAACATGTGGCCGAACAGCCGAGAACCAGATTGTTGATTACACTCCGCCGAAGCCAGGAGGAGATCCCAGCAGTACATAATCGGCTAAAAGGCATTTCTTTGTCCAGTAGGACCGTCCACAACAACACGTATTAAGGGCATGTTATGATTCTAGATGAATTCTAGGATGGGCCCCAACATCATCTGCTCAACAGATAGTCCATGTTGTAGTGGATCAATGTCACAGTGCGTGAACAAATGCGATAAGGAACAAAACATTGACAGTGTATGTTGCGAATATGGCTTAGCCAGGGAAGTGTTTTCCCGATGAACCTGGAGGCCTCCTCAGGAATCGTGAAAAAGAACACCCAGTTTGTATGTTCAATTCTCAATTTGGTGGGATATAGCATGGCATATTTGACCTGCAAATCTCGCAGCCTCCTCTTCACCGCCAGGAAGGTTTTGCACTCCCGCTGGACCGACACCGAGAAGTTAGGGTATAGGTGGATCCTGGCCGCTCCCAAAAGGAGTTCTCCCTTGGCTCTCGCTGCCCTGAGGAGGGCATCACGGTCCCAGAAATTTAGGACTCTGGCTATAATAGGCCGTGGTGGTGCACCAGGTCTGGGTTTTACCGTGAGTGCGCGGTGGGCTCTCTCGATTGTGAACTGCGGTGAGAGTTTTGGGGAGTCCAGCAGTTGTAGTAGTCCTCCATGGGTTCCTGTATACCGTCCTCCGGTACGCCGATAATGCGGAGGTTGTTGCGTCTCGAGCGAGACTCGAGGTCCTCGTTTTTCTTTTCCACCTCGGTGATGCGGGCAGAGAGCGTGGAGACCTCCGCCCGAAGGGAACCCAAGCCATCCTCAGTGGTGCTCACTCGTGTCTCGATTTCGGCAACCCGACTGTCAGTCCTCTCCATATGTGCCTTGATGGAGGATATTGTGCCGTTCATGTCGTCCAGTTTACTATGAAGGGTGGTGAACCCCTCTCAGATGTATTCCATCATTTTCTGGGAGTCGGGCGGTTCCGACGTTGGTGAGGTGGATGGTTCCTGTCCTGACGTCTCTGCCACCGGTCCCACCGGGGTCTTCGTAAACATGTTAAAGGAGGATTGTTTCTTACCAGTTCCCTTTGCCATGATGCCGGTGAAGGCTGGACTTAAGTCCAGAAGGCAGTCGGGACTCCGGGGCCGGACGAGAGAGCAGACAGGGCACCAGAGGGAAGACAATTGGGCTGTCCTGCGTACCGTGGCTGCACAGAAAGACTCAAATAACAAGGTAGAGCGTAGCATCCTGGATTAAAAAGGAAGGGGCTGGTCACCGACGACTAACAAATCAAGGGCCAGAAAGGACTTCCCGGCCAGCAGGTGCGTGTGAAAGCAAATGGACAGTGACTGAGCCCCCCAATGCAGACGGCCTCAGGAGTCCCGGCAGGGGGTCAGGGCCCAGGGAACAGTGTTTCGCAACCAAAATGGAAGAAGCTGAGGCCTTGGACGCTGATGTAGTGGAGTGGATTGAGAACACACTCCCTGTATCGAGTGGTGGGGCGGCCAACACCCAGTCTGGTAGGTGCGGGGCGCCAAGGGGCGGCAGGGGCACCTGGAGTCCTGAGCTAGTAGTGAAGGCAGAGTAGGAGGCCAGAAGTTGCATTGCCTACGGATGGGACAGAGGGCCCAGCAGACAGGTGATTCAACGAGGGGGGCAACTCCGGGTGCCCCCGGACTGATTGATTGAGTCAATGGGTCTCGAGGAGTGACTAGCGGGTAGGGAGTTTGGGGGCAGTGGGTGCCGTAGCGCAGCGGGGATCTCCCGTTAGTGTTATGGAGGAGGTGGCAAGTTCCATGGCTGTGGGGGAGGCTACCCACTGGGGGCAGAGCCTGGGCCGGCTCGCCAGCACCGGGAGGGTGCTAGGAAGGAGGGAGCCCAGTTCCCGCGTCCATCCAGCCCCCCAAGAAATGTCCGCCACTTGCCCCGGGGGGAGGGGTCCAGTGTAGTAGCCCGAGGTCGCAGGCAATAAAGGCATTGGGCCACCGCAGCACACGCCTATGTGTGGGGGGCCCAGGCGTCTCTCGAGTCCTCCGGGAGTGAGGAGGTGCAGGCCTGGATCAGTTATCACTACGGAGCAGGAGGAGAGGTGACCAGGGCCCGGAGCGACTCACCGTTACAGCCCGAGGCAAGGACATCCAGAGGGCTGGTCTGCAGACACGATCTCAGGAGGTTGCAGATGGCAGCACGCCACCCAGAAAGGGGCAGCGGAGCAAACCGCTCAGGACTCCGGTGGTGGTGGCCTCCGGGCCACAGTGAATGGGGCGAGGCCACGGCACGGGCTGTGCGGTGGGCAGGGCAGCACAGTGCCCCTCCCCCACAGCAGGCCTCAAGCCGCGGGTCACAGGCGCGATCCGCTGGAACCAAGAGCGGGGTCAGAGAAGTGGCAGCTCCCGGCCCGCCTCCAGAGGGCTGTAGCTCAGCATCAAGGGTGATTCAGAGGGCGGCGTTCGAGCAGCACACGCCCGCCACCCCTAGCAGCCAGAGTGGGTGGTCGGGTGCTAGCACCATGCGGGCCGCGAGGCAGGATTATGAAGGGAAGGATCCTCATGGAGCGCAGCAGAGCATCAGGCGGCCATCTTCTTCGAGCGAAACAGCGCCCCCCCCGCCAAGTAGATTTAAAGTACAAGATCAATAGTGGTACAATTCCTCTTTTATGGGATGCCAATGTGAAGAAACTTGGAAATCACATTGCCAAAGCCAAAAGACTTTGAAGAAGAAATATTATGGCAAAAAGCTGTACTATTCCCTTATGTGAAGTGTCAATTTGGGGAAATCATAAACAAGCATTGCCAAGAGCCAAATTACTAAGAAGCTGTCTAAGCAGTACACTCCCTGACCAGTGTAAAAAGAAAAGACACTGCAAGGGCTCATATTGTGATGGGAACAGGCAAAAGTACCCTGTATGATATCTAGTCTTGGCTCAATAAGAATCCGAGAGCAAGCCAGGAGCAGTTCTAGTGAGGCGGGCAGAAGGCCCTACACTAGCCAAAAGACACTGCAGCCAAGTATGGGGCACATTATTAAAAAAGCACTCAGTGCTGGGCTTGGGCACAGTGCCAAGCACAATCACATGATGGAGGTTTGGTTGGCGTTCTGCCAGGGTATGGAGAAACTAAGAGGATCAGGCAACCCTGGGAGAAGCAAAGGGGGAAGAAAGAAAGCCTACAGGGTGCACAGTGCCCACCCCCCAGACCTTCCACCCCTGGCATCGCCACGGAAAAAAGTAAGGTGGCAAAAAGAAGGCAGCAGGGTCTAGGGACAGAGTGACCAGGTGGCAAGACACTTCCTCTAGTTCAGAGGAGCAGGAAGATCAAAGCTGGCAGCAGCAGTCTATCGAGGAGGAAGTAGGGACACTGTCATCCTCCAGTGGAGCCGGAGAAGTAAATATACGAAGAAAAGAAAATGGGCAGATGAACAAGAGGAGGACAGGGATGAGTTTGATCCAGATTCTCTTATTCACCCCAGGTCCTCAGAATGGGAACCACTGGCTAATATTGCAGCATATTTAAGCAAAAGGCTGAGAACGCCTCTGTCTAAGAAGCCAAGGGGGAAAGCATGGTATTTTTGACAGGACAGCTATGATAGTTATCCAGTAAAAAAAAAAATACCATCCCTGTCCCCTTGGCTCCACAGCGCCTCAGAAGGAGAGCTAATCTTTGCAGGTGGGTAGGGGGATTGTGCAACAAAGGCATTTTTAAAATGCCTTTGTTGTACAACCCTCCTTACCTTCTCTACCCCCCACTCACCAAAATCAGCTCAATAGACCAAAACAAACACACACACACACACACACACACACATTCACACAGCAATCACTCTATCATTCACACGAGCAACCATCACCATACACTCACTCATAACACAAACATACACGCACCCATACACATATTTAAATATAAAATACATTAACATAAACTTACCTTCTGCAGGGGCCTGCGTGTGGGTGCTGAAACGCCCCGCTCTAGGCTGTTCTGTCCGTATGTGCGTACTAAGCTGTTGGAACTGGCTCCACTCAGTACCTGCTTTCCTGCAGGAGTTCTGAGTGAGAGCAGGGGGGGTTTAGGAAACCGACCTGTGAAATCCAGGGAGACAATATGGCCATCAGAGAAGGGCACAAGGGAGGGGAAGAAATAACAGGCCCCAAGAAATACCTCAAGGGACTGCTGTTTAATGCTACGAAATATATAATATACTTGAGGAACTATCCCCTGACATCCTGTGTTTAACTGAAAAATGGTTCTCTGCTAGCTCTGAGCATGATGTCTGTCAAATGTTGCCTGACTACTATGCTGATCTGCATCAGGATAGACCTACTCCCGGGAGGGGCGGTGGTCTGGCTGTTTTACATCACACCTCTCTCAACCGTCAAGCAATTCCTATTGACCATTCACTACACTGTGAGTTTCTTCTGGTTAGAATACAGGTTACGCCCAATGTGGCAAATCATTTCCTAATGATTTATAGAGCACCCTCACTCAACCGGGTCAACTTTGACGTGGATATTGGGCATCTGGTTGCTGATTTAACACTTAACAACTCTGACCTTGTGTTACTGTGAGACATCAACCTCCACCCTAATGATTCTAGTGACGTCTATGCAAATAACATGGTTGCTAGTTTACCGACCTTTCTTATATCTTATGTAACTATCTGCCTACCCATCAGACTGCTAACACTCTTGGCCACATTTTTGCCGAAGCTAACCTCATTGCCACCTTCCTCCCCTTCCCATACTTTGGTCCGATCACTTCCTGGTACCTTTTTGGGTTGCTACACCTTATTATGGATCAAGGACCTCCCATGGCCAGCAGAATCACCGGTTCTGGAGTAGGGTTGACCAAACTAGGGTGGTGGATCAACTGACTGAGACAAACTGTAAACTGCTGGCCAGGGGGCAAGATCCATGTACCTCTCTTTTAAACTCTCTGACTGAGGTCACTGACCTGGTAGCCCCACTGGAGTCCTGGTTCGGGTGCTTAAAACCTTCTGCACCATGGTTTACCCCTAATCTTAGGGCCCAAAAGCAAATTTGCCGGCACATAGAGAGAACATGGTGGCTTAAATACTGCCAAGAATCATGCTGTAGCTATAAACAAGCAGTACTCCATTACCATAAGATGATCAAAACAGAAAAAGCAAATTTCTATGCTAACAGCCTGCTGCTCTCTGGAGCTATTTAAAGTGGGGAAAACGCTCTCCTCCTACTCTGAAGCAACTACCAACTGCTCACAAAATTCACAAACACATTGTGATGCAATTGGTGTCTTTTTCTCAGAGAAGATCAATGGGATTCAATGCACTATTGAGGGGAAAAACGTAATTAACCTGGAACCAACGCCACTGTCTAGTCACTCGATGGAAGCCAGGTCCCCTGTCCCCACGGCTGTTTTTCAACTAGGGCTGATTGATGACACAATTACAGCGAAAGCCTTTAAATCTCTTAAATCAGCGTTGCCGCTGACCCTTGCATCACTTGAAAGCACTTCCTCCTGAGGCTACTACTCTGTTCTTGGCAGCCTTACAACACTCTTTCTCCTCAGGCAAAATTCCAGCTCAGCTGAAGCATTCCTTGGTCTCTCCACTTCTGAAAAAACCTAACATCAACCCTAGCGTGGCTGAAAATTACTACCTATATCTTAACTCCTGGTTTTGATGAAGTTGATGGAGGATGTGATTACACCTGCATTTTGTCATTTCCTGAAGAACAGCAACTGTCTGCACAGAATCTGTTATGGCTTCTCTCCTGGATGACCTGGCTCTTCTCCAGGATTGTGGAGAGGTCGGAGTGCTAATCCTCCTCTATCTCTCCGCAACTTTCGATACTATAGATCATGGTATTCTGATGCCCCCCTTGGAAAAGGTTGCGTAAGGGGCTCACTATTGGCATGGTTTAAGTCCTATCTTACAGGTCGTAGACAATCAGTTTATTTTTAAACCTGCCACTCCTCTCCTCACACTCTTCAGTAACGGGTCCCTCAAGGATCGGCTTTCTACCCCCCTCTTGTTCAATCTCTATTTGCGGCCTCTGGCAGATCTTATCGCGAAGTTTGCTGTTCTCTTTTACACCTATGCCAATGACACCTAGCTGGTGTTTCGGCTTGATTCTCCATCCCCTAACCTCCCTGCTAAGCTCAGAAACTACCTCTCTGCCATTGGCAAGTGGATAGCCGCCAACTGGCTTAAACTAAATAGGGAAAAAAACGGAAGTGCTGATAGTTGGCTCACAGAACAACACAAGCTCTTGGGGTTCTCAGTTCTGGCCAGACTCCCTTGGACCCTGTCCAATGCCCAGCGCATCGGTAAAAAGCCTAGATGTGAGGCTCCTCCCTAATGGTTCCAGTGAAACCTAGGTTACAGCAGTCTGTAGCACCGGATTCTGCAAGCTGAGAATCTTGAAAAAGATCCTACCATTGTTGCCACCTATTAATCGTACACAGATAGTCACCTCAGCAATGATGGGCTTGCTTGACTACTGTAATGGAATCTACCTAGGGCAACCTAAACGCCTGCTGCAAAGGCTTCAAATACTTCAGAATGCATCAGCCAGGCTTGCCCTAAATGCCCCTAAGCTGACCCCTTTGTAGGATTACTGAAACAACTCCACTGGATGCTGGTTTCAGCCAGAAACAAGTTTAAGACTCTTTGCATCACCCACCGGGCTCTCTATGTGGGTGGGGGGAATTGCCCAGAAGCAAGATCGAAAGATATTGTGCTACCAGTGCTCTTCATACATCTGCTCTTGGTCTTCTTAAAGTGCCTAGGTACCATCGTGCTCGTGCTGGTGGCTGTTACTTTTCGGTCCTTGCCCCGACTTACTGGAACCTGCTTCCGCCTCAATGCGTGTAACAGAGGAATACTTTCCATTCTAGAAAGCATTAAAAACGTATCTTTTTTAACGAGGCACTGGTGCACTCTTAATCTCCTTGGATGCCCCCCAACTCTTGTTTGGAGTTTTAGCACCTAGATGCCCTTGCCCCTTAGTGTGCGCTCTACAAGTCCTCTACAAAACAATACAATAATTCTATTAAAGACACTGAAGCAAAGGATTATCCCTCCCTAGCAATCGTAAATATGGTTATGATATTATTCTGAATGTTATCATGTGAAAGGTGAATGTATTAATTGATTGTCACGAATGCCCACCTTCAGTAGATTGATTTTTAAGACATTGTTGATATTGTAGGGACCGAGGCAGATAACAAGCTGAAAGGATCTTGAAGACTGAGGGCAAGAAGAAATGAGTTGGCGTCAACCGGTTGGGGTGCAAAAGTTAAAGAGTCGTGGACCAGCGATAGGAAGAGGAAGAGGTTTCAAGGGATAGATTGCTTAAGGACATGTTGGATTATTGGATTGGTTAAGAGGAAGCACGTGCAAGAGCACACCAATATTTAAGGACTACCAAAGACTCCAAGTTGATGGGATTTGTAGTTTTTTCACTTTGTTGTTTATGATGTGGTTATAAGTTTACTGTCCTGTTCTAGAAGTAACATGTGGAGTAAAGCATAATTCTTTGCCTCTTTGTTTTTGATAGAATTAGGGCGTTCTATAACGTTAGTGGTAAAAATCTGAATTATGTTACCATGGTTTACCGTGTGTGAAATAGGAGAGCTGGGTAGTGGGTAACCCAAAGACTCTCGCTGTAGAGTGTAACATAAATTCATTAATAAATTATTATTAATAATTGGGGCAATGAAGAATTCTGTTTGAGAAGATGCTCAGGCAGTGTTGAAAAAGACCAGTAATTTTCCCTTTAGAGGAGTTCTTATGACCAGTGCTTTAAGTGGGCCGGTGCTAGTGTCCAAACAAGGCCCACCCCCGACTAGCCCCAGCCTGCTGACATCTGAGGCAGCCCGTGCGCTGCACAGTTACATGAGCTGCCTGCAGGTGTCAGCACTTCGGATTAGAAAAAAATAAAAGGCATCACCTTTTCTTTTTTTCTAAACCAAAATGCGGACACCTGCAAGAAGCAGGTGCAACCGTGTAGTCCGGGCTGCCTGATTGATCTGTACTCTGACACAGGAGCAAATGGCCATCATTGTTTCTGAGTAAATGGCCATCAACCAGAATGAAGCCCATGAGCTCCTCATTCTGGCTGATGGCTATTTACTCGGAAACAAACGAAAAGCTGAGCAGTCCAGTCCTCCTCCTGTTTGAGTACAGAGCCATCAGTAGCAGGCAGCACTTTCATTCAAGGAGCCTGTGGTAAAGCATTGCACCACCTGGCTCCTTGAATGAAAAGGCTGCCTGCTGGGTGTGAGCTGGGGCACACTGGTGTCACACCTTTGGTTCGCCCAGCCCCTTCTTTTGTTTTAAAGGAGGGGCTGGACGCATTAAAAGTAATAGTGCCAGTGCGCCCCAGCTCTGCTTCTTTCAGCAGCTCCCATCCCTTAGGCGAGGGGGGGTCTCGATATGGGGCGTGGTCTAAGCACACCCGTACTTGGGCCACACACCGTAACGAGAGCCCCCCTCAATTTCTAATCCCACTTAAAGCACTGCTTATGACCCAAACTGTTTTTGTTGGTTTCAGAAGAGCTGAAAGTCAGAGAAAGAACACTGAGCAAGCCTGGTTCATTGTCACATTTGTCTGATCACTGCGCCGTGCTACAAAGCTGGTAAGCTTTCCGTTTTGCTGGCATAATCGCATAGCAGGCAGAAAAGAGTGGTAGTCGAGTTCAATGTTAAGGTGCTTAAGTAAATAAGCCAAATGGAGAAAACATGAGTCCAAGATATGACCAGTGCTTTTTAGCAAAACCTTTGGATTCTAAACCTTCAGAATCACCCTGGGCACATCTTCCTTACTTCCTTACTGCTATTTCATGTTTACATTAGACTGGGAAGCCGCAAAGGGAGTCACGCTGGTCTCTGGCTTGTTTAGGTTGGGATCGGCCCCACCACACTCTTGGTGGGAAGGAAGGGGGTCCAGTGCCCCAGGTTAAGCCTCTGCATGTGTTGAGTGTTAAAGCATGCAGTGAATGACAATATAATAAGGCAATACTTTAAATAAGACACAGAGCCCATATTCGTAACTTGCAGCTCTTTACTCAATCAGGCGCAAACTACCTGTCGGGCGCAGCCCTGACCACACGTAACAAGTGGTTCGCAGCCCACTCAAACAGACCAACAGAAAGGAGACTCGACTCCCCACAGTAATAATTACAGTAGAAATGGGACATTACATCTCCCCCTTTCTTAACATATAAACTGGGGTTGTTAGTTCATTTCCTCTATCCATCTTGATGGCTTGCGTATTGTCCTCTGCGATGGGCTGCGTGCAGGTGGATGCTCGCTTGTGTTTATACAGTCACCGTCACTGTCATCAGCGTCTCTGTCTTCTTCTCTGAATTCAGAGTCTATGTCAGATGACTCTTCTGCCCTTGTCAACTCAGTACTTGCTCGGTCCCAGTCGCCTTCGAGAGTCCGGAAGAACAAAGAGTTCTGAGTGATGGTGCCTTGGTGGCTTGCATCGGTTATCATTGACTCGTGTATGTGGGTCACAGGCATTGGCTCTGGCTTGAAAGCTGGGGTATCTTTTGCATTTTGATTTTGTCGTACCAGGACCTGGTCACCTATCTGGATGGAATCTGGTCCTGCATGTCTCCGGAGGTCCGCATATTCTTTCATCTTTGTTTTGCTTTCCTTGTCTTTCGCTCTTGCTGTGTCATCATAGGTGTTGGGAAGAGCGGTACGAGGATTATGTGGTAGCGTAGTTTTTACTACTCGTCAAACATTAGGGTGGACGGACATTCCCCCGTCGAGCTGTGAGGGGTGTTTCTGTATTCTCGTAGTAGTGTGCAGTCGGCCTGCATGAACGATCCATTGGTAATGGAACGGACTTGGAGGGCACATTTTAGGTTGCTCATGAATTCCTCCACCATTCAATTCGCTTGTGGCCACAGTGACGTTATCTTGCGATGCTGCAATCCAAGATGTTCCGCAAACATGGCGAAATCATGCCCGCTGAATGGTGGGCCGTTGTCTGATTTTACTATTGATGGTATCCCATAGTCTGCAAACGTTTTGTCTAGGACTGGTATTACTGCTTGTGTGGTTGTGGAGTGGATGAGGTGCACTTCAGGGAATCAGGACATTTCGTCGACAATAACTAGCACATACTTGCCATTTGCCATGGGGCCCAAAAATGCCAATGGCTACTTCGTCCCATACTTGCAGAGGCATTGATGATGTTTTGAGCAGCTCTAGGAATGTGCATGAGGCGACTGCCTGGCATGCGATGCACTTGCCCAGTAGTAGTTCCACTTTTTTCGTCCATCTGGGGGAACCACACTTTGGTTCGGAGTCGCCGTTTGGTTGACACTACTCCCCTATGTCCCGAGTGTGCTAGGGCTAGCACTTGTTTCTGCAGACTAGCTGGGACGATGATTATGTTTTCTTTTAACAGAAAACCATCAAGCGATGTCGATAGTGTGTGTCTGATGAGTTTAAATGTGCAAAAATGTCTTTCTTCACTTGGAGATAGGATTCATCCAGGGTTGAGTCTGTTGTGCAACTGATCAGACTTCAGGCACTCTTGTATTTTTTCGAGTAGTTGGTCCTTCTGTAGGGCTTCTATTAGTTGAACCTTTGTGATGGATGTGGGGAGAGCATTGCTTAACAAGTAGTTAATATATTGGTTTGCTTTGGCAGACTGACGTTCATTGTGAGCTGGAAGTGGGTACCTGGACAGGAAGTCCGCCGAGTTGTTGTCCTTTCCCGGGTGATGTATGATTTTGAAGGAGTACTCTTGTAGCCTTAGTCCCCACCTGGCAATGCGTGGCGGCATCTTGGCAGTTGGTTTGCCATATATGGTGGTGAGGGCCTGGTGGTCAGTGATGATTGTGAATGGGCGTCCATACAGGAACAGGTGGTAGTGTTCACATGCCCATACGACCTCTAGGCTTTCCTTCTCGGGTTGTGAGTATGCACATTCAGTTGCTGAAAGACTGCGGCTTGCATAAACTACAATGTGTCTCAGGGAGTATGTTGATGCTCCTGGCTTGGATTGCGCCAGTATCACTCCTAGCCCCACTAGGCTGGCGTCCACTGTCAGTTCAGTGTCAAGGTCCGGATAATAGTGAGCCATGCATGATGCTGATGCAATGTGCTTCTTAATTTCCTGAAAGGCTTCCTCGCATTCACTTGACCAGTGGAACTCTTGATGTTTCCCTGTGAGTAATCTGAGAGGTGTGCTTACTGATCTAAAGTCTTGAATGTAGCGCGTACAGTAACTCGCCATTCCCAGGAATGAGTGTACTGCTGACACGGAGGTGGGCGTGGGGGTCCCCAACCAGCGCTTGCACCTTTTCGGGGGCAGGTCGTAATCAGGTCGGTTTTTCAGGTGTGTGGGTGCATCAGATATGTGTGCAGTTGATGTAATTGCTGGATGGTAGCTGCATCCTAGCGTTAGTTGTGGTGCTGAGGATATCAGTTGGGTGTGTGCAGTCTGATGGGTGGACACCCAGACTGGGTTCTGGCTGCGTTAGGCCTGAAGGACGCTTATGTGAGCAGGGCCGGCATGTCATTGGATAGTTGTGTTTTATTGGGGTGATGAGGTGTTCATGGGGTAGTATTCGTATGTGAACAGCTAGGCCGAATTTGCCAGGGGTATAGTTGTGTTCCAGTTGTGTGATGGAGTATAGTAGAGAGTAAGCGTAGTGATTTGATATGATGTTTATCTTTAAAGCGCTCAAGACCAGGCATGTGAATAGGATGCCAGGGAACACAGCGACACACAGACACACAGTTACAGGGGGCTGCGCTTACAGCGACAGGAGGGGGCATACAGATATATAACAACAGCATGGGGAACAGTGACACATGTGTTTGGTATGCTAATATTTACAATTGCATTTCTATATAAATGCGATTCAGGCTAATGTTCATGATTTCATCCAAGTCTGGCGTATGCTAACCTCCACAACTCTACCCAAATGTGGGACATGCTAACATTCACATTCCTATCCCGATGTGACTCAGGCTAATCCTCATGAGTTCATCTAAGTGTGGAACATGCTACCATTCACAATTCCATCTAGGTGTGGAACATGCTGGGAAATGTTAACATGCCCAATTCTATCTAGATGCGATGCAGGCTAATGGTCATGATTCCATCTAAGTGTGGTACATGCCACCATTTACCATGCTACCATTCTGGTGCACCATTCACAATTCCATTCTGGTGCACCATTCACAATTCCAGTGTGTGACATGTTGACAATTGTATTTCTATCTAGATGTGACTCAGGCTAATGTTCACGATTTCATCTGTAAGCGTGGCTCATGCTACCATTCACACAATTCCATCTAAGTGTAGCTCATGCTACCATTCACAATTCCAAGTGTTGCACATTCTACCATTTGCAATTCTATCTAAGTGTGGCACATGCTAACATTTACAATTCCATCTAAGGGTGGGACATGCTACCATTCACAATTCCATCTAAGTGTGGCACATGTTAACATTTACAATTCTAAGTGTGCACATACTAATATTTGCATTTCTACCTAAGTGTGGCACATGCTAATATTTACAATTCTACCTAGGAGTGGGACATGCTACCATTCATAGTTGCATCCAAGTGTGGGACATGCTGACAATTGCATTTCTATCTAGATGCGACTCAGGCTAATGTTCACAATTCCATCTAGTTGTGGAACATGCTGGGACATGCTAACATGCACAATTCTATCTAGATGCGACTCAGCCTAATGGTCATGATTCCATCTAAGTGTGGTACATTCCACGATTCACCATGCTACCATTCTGGTGCATCATTCACAATTCCATCTAAGTGTGGGACATGTTGCCAATTGTATTTCTATCTAGATGCGCCTCAGGCTAATGTTCACGATTTCATCTCTAAGTGTGGGATATGCTACCATTCACAAGTCCATCTAAGTGTGGCACATGCTAACATTTACAATTCTATCTAAGTGTGGGGCATGCTACCATTCACAATTTTATCTAAGTGTGGCACATGTTAACATTTACAATTCTAAGTGTGGCACATGCTAATATTTACAATTCTAGCTAAGTGTGGCACATGCTAATATTTACAATTCTACCTAAGTGTGGGACATGCTACCATTCACAGTTGCATCTAAGTGTGGGACATTCTGACAATTGCATTTCTATCTAGATGCGACTCAGGCTAATGTTCACAATTCCATCTAAGTGTGGCTCATGCTACCATTCACACAATTCCACCTAAGTGTGGCACATGCTACCGTTCACAATTCCATCTAAGTGTGCCATATATCTACCATTCGCAATTCTATCTAAGTGTGGCACATACTACCATTCAGAATTCAAACTTAGTGTGGGACATGCTACCATTCACAATTCCATCTAAGTGTGGCACATGCTAACATTTACAATTCTATCTAAGTGTGGGACATATTACCATTCACAATTTTATCCAAGTGTAGAACATGATAACATTCACAATTCCATCCAAGTGTGCCTTATGATACCATTTACAATTCTAAGAATGGCACATGCTAATATTTACAATTCTACCTAAGTGTGGCACATGCTAATATTTACAATTCTACCTAGGAGTGGGACATGCTACCATTCACAGTTGCATCCAAGTGTGGGACATGCTGACAATTGCATTTCTATCTAGATGCGACGCAGCCTAATGGTCATGATTCCATCTAAGTGTGGTACATTCCACAATTTGCCATGCTACCATTCTGGTGCATCATTCACAATTCCATCTAAGTGTGGGACATGTTTCCAATTGTATTTCTATCTAGATGCGCCTCAGGCTAATGTTCACGATTTCATCTCTAAGTGTGGGATATGCTACCATTCACAAGTCCATCTATGTGTGGCACATGCTAACATTTACAATTCTATCTAAGTGTGGGACATGCTACCATTCACAATTTTATCTAAGTGTGGCACATGTTAACATTTACAATTCTAAGTGTGGCACATGCTAATATTTACAATTCTAGCTAAGTGTGGCACATGCTAATATTTACAATTCTACCTAAGTGTGGGACATGCTACTATTCACAGTTGCATCTAAGTGTGGGACATTCTGACAATTGCATTTCTATCTAGATGCGACTCAGGCTAATGTTCACAATTCCATCTAAGTGTGGCTCATGCTACCATTCACACAATTCCACCTAAGTGTGGCACATGCTACCATTCACAATTCCATCTAAGTGTGCCATAAGCTACCATTCGCAATTCTATCTAAGTGTGGCACATACTACCATTCAAAATTCAAACTTAGTGTGGGACATGCTACCATTCACAATTCCATCTAAGTGTGGCACATGCTAACATTTACAATTCTATCTAAGTGTGGGACATACTACCATGCACAATTCTATCCAAGTGTAGAACATGATAACATTCACAATTCCATCCAGTGTGGCATATGCTACCATTTACAATTCTGAGAATGGCACATGCTAATATTTACAATTCTACCTAAGTGTGGGACATGCTACCATTCACAGTTGCATCTATGTGTGGGACATGCTGTCAATTGTATTTCTATCTAGATGTGACTCAGGCTAATGTTCACAATTTCATCTAAGTGTGGCACATGCTACCATTCACAATTCAATCTCAGTGTGGAACAGGCTACCATTCACAATCCATCTAAGTGTGGGACATGTTGCCAATTGTATTTCTATCTAGATGCACCTCAGGCTAATGTTCACGATTTCATCTCTATGTGTGGCACATGCTACCATTCACAATTCCATCTAAGTGTGGCACATGCTACCATTCACAATTCCATCTAAGTGTGGCACATGCTAACATTTACAATTCTATCTAAGTGTGGGATATGCTACCATTCACAAGTCCATCTAAGTGTGGCACATGCTAACATTTACAATTCTATCTAAGTGTGGGACATGCTACCATTCACAATTCTATCCAAGTGTGGCATATGCTACCATTTACAATGCCAAGAGTGGCACATGCTAATATTTACAATTCTACCTAAGTGTGGGACATTCTACCATTCACAATTCAGTCTAAGTGTGGCACATGCTACCATTCACACTTCAATCTCATTGTGGAACATGCTACCATTCACAATTCCATCTAAGTGTGGGACATGCTAACATTTACAAGTCCATCTAAGTGTGGGACATGCTGCCATTCACAATTCCATCTAAGTGTGGCACATGTTAACATTTACAATTCTAAGTGTGGCACATGCTAATATTTACAATTCTAGCTAAGTGTGGCACATGCTAATATTTTCAGTTCTACCTAAGTGTGGGACATGCTACCATTCACAGTTGCATCTAAGTGTGGGACATTCTGACAATTGCATTTCTATCTAGATGCGACTCAGGCTAATGTTCACAATTCCATCTAAGTGTGGCTCATGCTACCATTCACACAATTCCACCTAAGTGTGGCACATGCTACCATTCACAATTTCATCTAAGTGTGCCATATGCTACCATTCGCAATTCTATCTAAGTGTGGCACATACTACCATTCAAAATTCAAACTTAGTGTGGGACATGCTAACATTTACAATTCTATCTAAGTGTGGGACATGCTACCATTCACAATTCTATCCAAGTTTAGAACATGATAACATTCACAATTCCATCCAAGTGTGGCATATGCTACCATTTACAATTCTAAGTATGGCACATGCTAATATTTACAATTTTACCTAAGTGTGGGACATGCTACCATTCACAGTTGCATCTATGTGTGGGACATGCTGTCAATTGTATTTCTATCTAGATGCGACTCAGGCTAATGTTCACAATTTCATCTAAGTGTGGGACATGCTACCATTCACATTTCCATCTAAGTGTGGGACATGCTACCGTTCATAATTCCATCTAAGTGTGGCACATGCTAACATTTACAATTCTATCTAAGTGTGTGACATGCTACCATTCACATTTCCATCTAAGTGTGGGACATGCTACCATTCACACAATTCCACTTAAGTGTGGCACATGCTACCATTCACAATTCCATCTAAGTGTGCCATATGCTACCATTCGCAATTCTATCTAAGTGTGGCACATACTACCATTCAAAATTCAAACTTAGTGTGGGACATGCTACCATTCACAATTCCATCTAGGTGTGGCACATGCTAACATTTACAATTCTATCTAAGTTTGGGACATACTACCATTCACAATTCTATCCAAGTGTAGAACATGATAACATTCACAATTCCATCCAGTGTGGCATATGCTACCATTTACAATTCTGAGAATGGCACATGCTAATATTTACAATTCTACCTAAGTGTGGGACATGCTACCATTCACAGTTGCATCTATGTGTGGGACATGCTGTCAATTGTATTTCTATCTAGATGTGACTCAGGCTAACGTTCACAATTTCATCTAAGTGTGGCACATGCTACCATTCACAATTCAATCTCAGTGTGGAACAGGCTACCATTCACAATCCATCTAAGTGTGGGACATGTTGCCAATTGTATTTCTATCTAGATGCACCTCAGGCTAATGTTCACGATTTCATCTCTATGTGTGGCACATGCTACCATTCACAATTCCATCTAAGTGTGGCACATGCTACCATTCACAATTCCATCTAAGTGTGGCACATGCTAACATTTACAATTCTATCTAAGTGTGGGATATGCTACCATTCACAAGTCCATCTAAGTGTGGCACATGCTAACATTTACAATTCTATCTAAGTGTGGGACATGCTACCATTCACAATTCTATCCAAGTGTGGCATATGCTACCATTTACAATTCTAAGAGTGGCACATGCTAATATTTACAATTCTACCTAAGTGTGGGACATTCTACCATTCACAATTCAGTCTAAGTGTGGCACATGCTACCATTCACAGTTCAATCTCATTGTGGAACATGCTACCATTCACAATTCCATCTAAGTGTGGGACATGCTAACATTTACAAGTCCATCTAAGTGTGGGACATGCTGCCATTCACAATTCCATCTAAGTGTGGCACATGTTAACATTTACAATTCTAAGTGTGGCACATGCTAATATTTACAATTCTAGCTAAGTGTGGCACATGCTAATATTTACAGTTCTACCTAAGTGTGGGACATGCTACCATTCACAGTTGCATCTAAGTGTGGGACATTCTGACAATTGCATTTCTATCTAGATGCGTCTCAGGCTATGTTCACAATTCCATCTAAGTGTGGCTCATGCTACCATTCACACAATTCCACCTAAGTGTGGCACATGCTACCATTCACAATTTCATCTAAGTGTGCCATATGCTACCATTCGCAATTCTATCTAAGTGTGGCACATACTACCATTCACAATTCTATCCAAGTGTAGAACATGATAACATTCACAATTCCATCCAAGTGTGGCATATGCTACCATTTACAATTCTAAGTATGGCACATGCTAATATTTACAATTTTACCTAAGTGTGGGACATGCTACCATTCACCGTTGCATCTATGTGTGGGACATGCTGTCAATTGTATTTCTATCTAGATGCGACTCAGGCTAATGTTCACAATTTCATCTAAGTGTGGGACATGCTACCATTCACATTTCCATCTAAGTGTGGGACATGCTACCGTTCACAATACCATCTAAGTGTGGGACCTGCTACCGTTCACAATTCCATCTAAGTGTGGCACATGCTAACATTTACAATTCTATCTAAGTGTGTGACATGCTACCATTCACATTTCCATCCAAGTGTGGGGCATGCTACCATTCACAATACCATCTAAGTGTGGGACCTGCTACCGTTCACAATTCCATCTAAGTGTGGTACATGCTAACATTTACAATTCTATCTAAGTGTGTGACATGCTACCATTCCCATTTCCATCTAAGTGTCGGACATCTAGACGATGGATGCAGTTCAAGCTGGTGGTAACCCTTGTTTAAGTCCAATTTTGAAAATACTTTTGCCCCGTGAAGTAGGTGCATCATGTCTGTCATCCTGGGGGCAAGGTGACGTTCTCTTTCTATGGCTACATTTGGGGCCCTCATGTCTACACAAATGCAGATGTTGTTCTTGTTCTCCTTTTTGGCCATGGGCACAATGGGGGACACCCAGGCTGTGGGTCCTGACGCTGGTTCAATGATATCTTGTTGAAGCAGGGATTGAATTTAATCTTCCACGTGTCTCTGGATTTTGAGAGGGATGCCCCTGTAGTGTTGGGCCGTCCGTGGAATGTGCAGATTTATGTGTAGCTTGATCTATTTGTCCTTTACTTTTCCCAGACCCTTGAACAGCGTCGGAAACATCTTCTGTATCATATCCTTTGGACTGGTGGTGTATGTAGACATAATTTGATACATAATATGAATGAGACCCATTTGAATGGCTGACTTGAAACTCAATATGCTTCATCCTGGTACTTCTCCTTTTATGACGTAGATCCTGACCCTTTGGCTGTTGTCCTTGTATTGGCATGTGGCCTTGAACATGCCTTGGCAATTGAGGGGTTTGTTTGACCCGTAGGGATAAATCAGGGTGTCTGCTTCACTTATCTCCTTTCTTGCGGTGAGAGACTTATGTTTCATCATTGATTACATTTACTGTGGCCCCGGTGTCAACTAAGAATTCCTGATTTAGTCTATTTAATTGTAGCAGTAATATCGGACTGTATTCTGCGGCTATGCTGTTTCCAATGGCATGGACGTATCCTCTCTTGCGGTCCCCGCTGGATGAGGATGACTGTGAGTCCCGTCGCCGCCTGGGCGATCCTTCCAGATATCAAATTTTCTGTCTCGGTTTCCTTCGTGAGTCGTGCCTGCTCATGTAGCGACTAGAGTGGTCTCTCTTTTCCTCCCGCCATCTGTCGTTGCGTGATGGCTCCTCTGATCTGCTGTGGGAGCGGCGCCTGATGGCGGTTGGTAATTGTCGCGTGTAGGGTCGTGGGCTTTCCCGCCTTGAGTGGCGGCCATCTGGTCTCCTGGAGTGTGGGATGTTTTTACCCATGCATCAAAGCCCTACCATAAAACTGTGCATTACTGGCATTGAAAACATCATGATGGCCAGGACTCCCCAGAGAGTGCACAGGGAAAACATGAAGAATAGGCTGCCAACCATTTTTGCCTATGTTGTCAGCACAGGAGGACACTGCCTAAAACCACCATTGGGCTACACACACAGTAGCCTGAAACCATTGGGAATGGCAATGCTGATTGCCAAAAGCAACCCAGAACTGTGAGGAATTCATTTTCTTAATGTCAAAATGGATGCAATACTGGTGCTCACCACTATCAGAAAGCCGGCATTTTAAAACCACCAGACTTTTGTGTAAAACTGAACAAATGAACCCAAACCAGGCCAAGGAAAGACTTGCTAAGAGGTGGATACAACGTAAAACTATATTCTGAAATGACTTGAAGGAAGTAATTATTTAATGTATATATAAAAAATAGCTGGGGATGTCAGCAGTTTAAGGGAAATTGGATTTAAAACCACTAAAATCGAAATGTTTAAATTAAATGAGTGACCTACTTTTGAGTGTAACATAGTTTGCAACTGTTGAAATGTCATAGTTTTGAACTTAGAATCAGCATTCTAGCTGCATGTGCGAAAATTGTAAGTTGGATTTGAATGTAGAAAACTGGGAACTAAAGTGACATTTAGCTGAATTCTGCCTGACAACTACCCCCGACAGGAGTTGAACTGGCTCAACAACTCTTCCCAGGCCTGGCTGCATCCTGCTGCCCCACCAAAAGGAGGTGACACCTCTCTGATTGAATTAGGGGAGTGGTACCTGGGGACTACAGGAAACTAAACAAAGCCCTGTCCTGGACTCAGGCAAATGTTATATTGGGGGGGTCGTAAAATGGCTTCCTCTTGGGAGAAACTGGGAGGGGCAGTGCCTGTGAGAGCCAGCTGAGCTTGGGGGAAGTGAATAAACCAGTTGTTCCACCATGTGATGTGGGAAACCACACCCCTTTGGGGCCAGAGCATGATTTTAAAAAGATGGATAATTCACAGTGCGGACTTGTCAAAATTATATAAATAACATAATCATTCTTGTTATTTTTCTGTGCACATTTTAAGAGGTGTTAGGACCCTGTGGTATGTTCTTGGGGATAGTAGTGGAAAAAAAGGTTGTTACTCCAAATGTATGCATGTTAAAAATCTGACACTTTATCATCTGAAACCCATATCCCTGGTGCACATTTGTGTAAAATCTGGAAAGGTTTAGAGGTCGTTATCTGGATGAAAAGGGGAGAATTCTGTCATAAGTGGACACGACATCGTACAAAGGGATCGGATGGTTTGGTGCTACAGAAAATATGTTAACTGGACCTATAATATTAGAAAAATGGTACATAGATAAATATGTGTTTGGATCAGAAATAGATTTGTGTGCAATTTGACAAGGGGAGGTTCCTCTGACCATAAAACCTACAGCATCACTCTGACACTCCATTTCTTTCCCCCAATCAAGGGAGAGAGGAAAGCTTGGCCAATGATAAGTGAGAGGGGCAGGCTTAGCTAGGCCCAGGCACACACCCATTTTCAAAACACATAAAAGGAACATTGAAACCCAGGTAGAGACATTCACTTTCCACTTTCTTGCGGAAAGCTTTGCCGGGAGACTTCAGACTTCCCATCCAGAGATCCACACTTCAAATCCATCAATCTCCAGAGACCAGAAATTAACTCCAGAATTTGTAGCAGAGAGGCCTGAATCCACAAGCTGAATCCTCTTCAGCAGGCCTTAAAACCAACCAAACTATTCAACAGCCGGGCGAGCTGTTTGAATTCTTTGCCAAGAACTTTTGCAAGAACCCTGTAGCAGTATCCAGAAAGCAGTGCTGTATCCGGAACCAGAGAGAACCAGAGACCAGACCGCTGTGCAGTGCCACTAGCAGAACCAATAGCAGAACCGGAGACCCAGATCAGATCACTGTGAAGAACCGCTAGCAGAAGTCCAGCCAATCCTGACCCGATCGGTGACGAAGCCGCATTCCTGTCTAAGTTTAAAGTGTGAGTACCCAGCTAGCACTGTGCCAAAACCAATCTCTTAGTTTAAAATAATCTAATCCAAACTATTTTAGTTTATTAGAACTGCCTCCTAGAATCGTGTCATTCTGTCATCTTTAAAACTGAAAACTGTCATCTGTCATTCTGAGCTTTAAAATCTCAAATGCGAAAAACTACCTTTACTAAATCGGCCGTATCTCCGGAACCGTTTATGCTAGGAGCGAGTTTTAACTGTCATCTTAAAGCTAAGATTCTAAGCTTTCCAACGGGCCTAGACCGACTTCCTACTACTCCTTATAGTGCCTCCGTAATTGCGCTCGACGCACGCGACTAAATTTGCCGCGATTTGACATTTTGCTTAATTTCAGCCACGTGTAAAAAGATTTGTCCTTGCTTTCCTTGCTGAAATTTGCGTGCAACCTGACAATCATTCATAGAGCATTGCTAAAGTGATCCTGAATTAATTTAAAGTATCTCTCACTCACCCTGAACCTCCTATAGGGAATTAAAAGCAATTTTAGCACATTTCGCACTTCATTGCCACCACATTTAAAAGGATTTTGCCTGTGTTTAAAACTCCCACCTGTTTCCTCTAAGCTTGCTAGGGGGGAACTGAATTATATTGTTTGCATTCCTGAGAACTGTATGCTCTCCTTTTCATCTCCTTACCTTGCATAAAGGGGGGGGGGGGTGGATTGTCAAAGAAAAGTGATTACATTGTCTTTTGTTGAAGTCATATCAAGTTTATTTTCTGTACTGCATTTTCATTCATCATTGCATTGTCCTTGAAGCCATAAAAGCATTCTCAGCTACTTCATCCTCTCTATATCACTTCTAAGCCATCAAAAAGAGTGTACCACTGTAACATTATCCATTGTGGATTACTATCATCTTCACAAGTGAGCTATCAAACATTAATTTATTATAAAAGTGTGATATATATATATTGTTTAATTTTCAAATAAACCTTTTAAATTTGCAAAACAAGCCTACTTCTTGGCTCAGCAGGGTCGGGGGGATTCTGAGAGAGGGGTGTTATATAAGGGTTGTCATCCAGAGTAAATGAACTGGACATACAAATACATCAATAAGGGCTTCCATGAGCATCCCAGACTAGGCATTGACTTAGCTGTAGTGTTGAATTGAAGTCGCTTACAATGTGGGGGCTCGTAGCCGGGATATTCTGGATTAGATTTACCACTTGTGCAGCTTAATACAGTGTGTCAACTGACCGGATACACATATCCGGTTAGATCACCACGCTGTTTTACACTGTGAAAGCACCCCTCAAAGGTACGCTCTAAGGAAACGGTCTGTTTTGCAAAATAAAATACAAACTTCTGTAAGTCAGGAAGGAACTCAAATTCCAGAATGACGACACTGGTAGACATCAAAATAGCCAGAGAGCACTTCTTACATAAGCTATTTGTGAGAGGTGAATGGACTGAGCAGGGCCAGGATGCGTGGTTGCAGGCAATCACACGACAGGTCACTGCAACTGGGTTAGATATCTGGAGAGATCAGGGTCCCTTACATGTGGCCCTGAGTGAACCATACATGGCTCCTAAAGCTAAAGATGAACACGACAAGATGGTTAGGATAGCGGCATATTTGTATCTATATATGGGAGCCATGCAGGACAAATGTGCTGAAGGCCAAGATCTGGCAAATAGGCAACAGATCGCGTTAGAGAAAAGTCTGACCAGGATACCAGATTTCTGTCCTTGCAGAAGGAGTACCAAGAAGGTTTGGACTCCCTACTGCAGAGCCAGAAAAAGCTTGAGCAACAATTAGATTTCAATAGGGCATGTGCTGAGCAGGTAGTCACCCTGCAAAGCCACCTAGCTAGGGAAAAGGCAGAGAGCAATAAACTGATCCTGAAAGACCTGGATACACAGGCAGAGTTTGATCAGGAGCGCCAGAAAGCTGGTGCCCTTCAAAGGCAAAGGGACGACCTGGTAGCACAGATGCAGACTCTTAGGGGGTCATTCCGAGGTTGGCGGTAAGTATTGGTTTTTACCGGCATGGCGGAAAGAACGAGTCCGATATGGTACCACGCCGCTATTTACAGGCTATTCCAACCTCGCGGGCCCGAGCTTTCCGCCATGCCGGTAAATCCCCTAGCGGCATACCGCTAAAGGGCCCGTTAAACCCCTTAGCGGCATGAAGCAAGACGTTCTTTACAACACCGTCATCGAAGCTTAGCCGTCCGTAATTAGCGGTGACCGTAATTTACGGATACCGTAAATTACGGTCACCGCTAATTAACGGATACAGAAATTACGTCATCGCACAGGAACGGGAAGGAGCGCGGCGGCCATCTTTAAAAACACAATCCATTGCCATTCTCTCCAGGCAGCACCCTTGGGATGAACCTGAACCTCGGAAAAGGCCTACACAACCGCCAGCTATGCCCAAAGCCCCGAAAAAGTCAGCGGACTGCCTCCGCAAGCAGCGCTTCAGCCCCGAGGAGCTGCAGGCCATGGTGGGCTACCTGGAGGAGCACGCAGACGTAGTGTTCAGCAGCGACATGCGCAGAGAGGCAGTGGTCCGGAAGAAAAACATATGGGCAGAACTTGCTGAAAGGGTGAGCGCAGTAGGCACCACCCCCCGCACCCTCAGGGACTGCCGCAAGCAGTGGGACGACTTGCGGCTGAGGGTGCAGAGCATCCTCGCAGCCAACCGCAGCCAGGCACTGCTGACTGGAGGTGGACCAAGTTCACCAATGAAACTAGCGCCATGGGAGGAGACCTGCGCTGCATTGATTGGCACAGAATCAATCAAGGGCGTCGGTGAAATGAAGTGTGGGGCTCCATCGTCTGCTGATGGAGGTGAGTGTCCAAAGTCAACACCGCCAATGGCAAATACATGTTGAATACACTTCCAAGCCCCATCCAATGAACCTTGTAATACTGCCCTCCACCCATTCTGATAATGGCAAGACAACTGCCACCAAGGGACAAGTGCTACCACATAATGCCCACCAACCACAGTGCAGTAACTAGCACATCCCAATAAGCACACTGTGCAGCAGGCTTGGCAGTGTGCGAGTCAGGCTGCACATGACCAGGCCAGGATTAGTGACTCCCACACCTGCGTACATATCCGACACATCCGTAGAAACCAGTGATGTAGTAACGGCCAAAATGCCACCAATCCAAAATGACTGAAATGTGAATGCTGCCATTAATGACATTAGCGTCTCACACAACCACTCATGTTGAACCTTTGTTCTACACCCACAGGCAGTGAGCATGAGGGCGATGAGCCTGAGAGAAGCCATCCCACCGCATCCAGTGCCAAAGGCAGGGACCACCGCGTACCGGCCAGGAAGGACAAAACCACCACAGCTCCTCCAAGGCCTATTAAGGTTGCACCACCCCCATCCCTCACTGCATCAGCGCCTGCAACAATCACCACACCAAGGTCAGAGGAGTCCAGCATCTCTGGGGAGGTGGCAGCCACGGCCCCTCTGCAAATCCTGGACAGCCCCTCGTCCATCTGTGGGGCGTCAGAGGAGGATTCCTACCCCACTCTATACACCCACGAGCCATGCAATGTCCCCCAGGTGTCGTGCATGGACTCTGGGGAGGGTGACACACGAGTCCAAAGTGCACGTGGTGATGCACCGGGAGACGCAGATCCCCTGCCCATTACCCCATTCGAGGCCCTGTCAGGGCATGTCGACCCAATCCCCAGCTGGGATGATACACCATCCCAGGAAGCACTATGTGCAGGACAACTCACTGCCCTCATCACTGACTTCAATGAGGAAAACCGCCAGGGCAGGTTGGAGTTACTTGAGGAGCTCAGAGAAATGCATCAGGTGTTCACGGAAAGCACCAACCATGTGTGTGTGAGGCACTTGGACGCATTGCAGATGCCCTTGTGGCAGCACGTCCCATTCCTGCGACTCAGCAGGAGGACACCCCCACAACCAGTCCCCCCACCCCGGCAAGCCCAGCGCGCCGCTTGCTGCGTTCTCAGCGGCGCAGGAATATGCCCCCCCGGGCATCGGTAGCATGGATCAATAGACAATGCTGCCACATGTGGCCTCAATGTACCACACGGGACTACTGTTGCGGAGTTGGGGGGAGGGGGGTGAGGGTGTGTATGGGAGTTGGGGGGAGGGGGTGAGGGTGTGTATGGGAGTTGGGGGGAGGGGGTTGAGGGTGTGTATGGGATTTGGGGGCAGGGGGGTGAGGGTGTGTTTGGGAGTTGGGGGAGGGGGGTGAGGGTGTGTATGGGAGTTGGGGGAAGGGGGGTGAGGGTGGAGGTTTTGTTGTACACGTGTGAACCTACTAATCCAATACACCGGTTGTGCATAAATAATATCAGAGTGGACATTGATCAATGTGCATGTGTCTTTTAATGACTGACAGTGCATGGTGTACATGTACCCCCACAACCAGTGCCCGATGCCCTGTCATCCTGACACCCTCAGCTGACTTGAGTGTCAGAAATATTGTCCAATCAATGATTGCCACACGGCACATCCCTCCTGTGCATCTGCACTGTGATGCTGTCCTGCCAATTCTTCATCCACCCCCTCATCATCATCTGGCGGTAGCAGTCCCAGGTCAGGGGGCAGTGGCATGTTCCGACGGATGCACATATTGTGCAGCCTTACACATGCCATGGTGATCCTGGCCACCTTCTCGTGGCTGTTGATGAGTGCTCCACCCGAACGGCTGTGGCAACAAAATGGTGCCTTCAACAGGCCAAATGTCTGCTCTATGGCCACCCGTGTATGGGTATGGGCTCGATTGTAGTCCTCCTCATGCCTGTTCTGTGGGTTGCGGACAGGGGCCATGAGCCACGGCTTCAAAGGGTAGCCACCATCACCTGCATGGAAGGGGAATGAAGGTAAGTGTTTGTACATTGATGGTGGCGAACTCTAGCAGTCTTGCATGGCAGCTGGTGATTCCTGGCCATACACACATGTCCCTGGTTGCATCAACCCCATTACTGGCCCGGCTATGTGTCCTGTGCCATGGAATGATGGAGGGGTAGCTTCTTCAAGATGGCTTATGGTGTGCACTCACATCTTGTTGCATGTGCACCGTATATGCGTGCAGCAGTGTTGGCCTGAATTCATTTATGTGTTGGGTTCTGGGAGATTTGGTGGCAGGGGGTGTTGACTGTAGTCAGTAGCATACTTGTCTTACTGCACTGATCAGTACCATGTTGACTTGCACCACTACTATGGGTGTGCGGAACCAGTGACACGCTGCTGTATCCCTGTTGGGCTCACTTCTATGCACTCCCAGGGACGTCTGTCTTGTGTGGTGGGATGCAGGAGGCTGCGAGATAGTGCATATGCAGTGCATGGTGCAGGATGCCCTTACGGTGTGTGAGGTCCACCGATGAGTGGTGCTTGTGTTGTGGTATTGGGCCAGGTTACCTGTCGGACGAGTAGTGTTGTATTTTCTACATTCTAGCATCGCTGTGAGGTTAGGCAGTCATGTGCCATATCGATTGCCTTGGGGCACTGTGTTCTGTGGGGTGCACATCGTGCACCGGCGTCAACATTCCCACACAGGTGTAGTATGCACCCCCCCTTTCCCACCAAGTTGGGGTATGCATCCACCCTACTCATGGCCCCAATGCGCTGCCATGGCCCAATCAGGTGACTCACCAAGTGGCCAGGCACGTTGTCCAGCATGTTGCTCCATATAGGGTGGTAGCATGGAGTTCCGCAGGACCAGGGGGTCATGTGTTGATCGGGGGTATCGGGCACAGCAATGTGTGATGGCTTTACTGGTATTTCATACCATCTGGACGTCAATGGAGTGGAATTGCATGCGGTTGCGATACGCCACCTCCATTGCATGTGGAAAGACCAATTCCATGTGGGTGCAGTCGAGGGCACCTATGCAATTTGGCATGCCTGCCAGTGCATGGTAGGCAACTTATGTATCCAATATCTCCTGGGGTGTCCGGGGTAGGGATATGTAGTCCCTTGTGTGTTTGATGAGGGCATCCAGCACTTGGTTGAGTATATGTGAAAATATGGCCTGTGGTATGCCATGCATGTGCCCCACTGTATGCTGCTACGTGCCTGTGGCAAGGAAGTGGAGAACAGACACTACCCTGAGTAGAGGGGGGATTTCCGTGTGGATTTCTATGAGGCTCACTATGTCGTCATGTGTCAGGTCCACTATGGTGGTGATGGTGTCCCGGTCAAGGCGGTACAGGGTGTGGATCTGCTCTGGTGTGAGGTTAAAGGGGGAGGCTCTGATGCGAGGGATTGGGGGCTGCCGGCGTGGTAATGGTGGCTGCACCGGTAGGGCATGCTGGGCCTGTCTCACCTTCCTTCTCCTCCTGTGTATCCTATGTGGTGGGGGCTGTGGTTGTTGTTGTTGATGTTGTTGTCGTTGCTGCCTTGCAAGCAGGTCCTCCAGCTCCAGTAATCCTGCTACAATTGGTATCATCTTGGTGTGGGAGGGGGTGTGGTGAGTGGGTGTGCTCCTTTTGTGCTGTGCCAGACTCCATTGCCTCCACCTGTGCTGATTGAGTGCACCTGTGCCTCTTGGAAACACTGCTCAGGGTCCTTAACACCTTCTCGGCGATGCCGGTATTTACTCCATGCCGGTAAGGTACTTTGCGGCCTTGTAGAGGCCGTTTTTTGCATGTCCGCATGTCTTGGGATCAGCTCCGGTTTATGCCATGCCGCTAATTTCGGCATGGGGTGTCGTGCGCGTGCCACGAGACCGCTATTTACAGCCTCGTACTTTACGGCCCCGTAAATAACGGTCTAGAGGGTCAGAATGGCCCGTAAAGGTAAACGATGCCGGTAATCCTTTACCGGCATCGTTTTTCCCTTACCGCCCAACTCGGAATGACCCCCACAGTCAGGAAAGGGAACCCTTAGGCCAGGAAGTCTGCCATTTTAAAAGAAAAACTGACGAAAATCACTTGGCCCTCCAGGGGCTGGGTGATCTCCAAAAAGAGCATCAGAACCGGTTAGAGCACACCAGGAGGGTGGAAGAGGCTCTGGCAAGAAAGGAGCAGACCAGTAGGGATGGGACTCAGGAGGTAACCCTCCTGCAGCAAAGACTGGCCTACTACTCCAGGACCAATCAGGAGGCACAGAGAGAGAATGAGGCTCTCTGCCAGCACAATGATAGGCTCCAGCAACAGGTAGCCATGCAGGAGAGACTGATAGAGTCTAGTAAGGCCTTAACTGAGGAACTGAAAGCGCAGGCTCTTGCATTGCAACAGGGAGCAGGGGCTGATAGAGATGAGGTTCGCTTGGAAAGGGAAACACCTGAGCATAACCTCAGGAGCCCTACTACCAGAGACCTTCATCTCTCCCAGTCCCTGGACTCTGCCACCCCCATGTCCCCTGGCGCACATGAGCACAGGGCCATAGGGAAGGCAGATTACTATCCAGCCAAAAGGATGGGGCTCATAGGCCAGTACCACCCAGGAATGGATGGGCGGGCATCCGGGTATGGGCACCTAAGTACAGTGCAATTTAGTGGGGAACCCCAGGAGAGTAGGCCCACTAAGGGCATCCTGAAAACCTCTGCCCAGTTAGGTCAGTGGGGGGGGGTACCCATTAAATCCTGGTAGCAAGGAGGGATCTGAAGACTCCTCTGAGCGTCACAGGACACAGGAGACCAGGTCCCCAGATTCTGCCAGCTATTCCCAGGCTCGCAGAATCCAGGAAAACCTGGAAGATCAGACGGGCACCTCTGGGAGCAGTGCTTCTGAATCAGAGGATGAATGGACCAGGGTTACCCGAACCAAAAAGGCCAATAAGGTGAAAAGGGCCTTGCTTAAGGACCCCTTAAAACAGATTAAGGCAATCAGGAGTGTTATCACGCCTTATCATAAGAACGCCAAGTATTCTGTTTGGGAACACTTGGAGCTCTATGAGCAAATGATGGAGACAGCAGTAGCTGCATCCAGTACGTCAAATGGACATTCTCCCCTGAATACTCCAGTTTCTTTGTGGGGCTGGAGGACCAAAACCATTCAAGATGGTCCACATATAGGGCGGCCATCTTGAAACATTTTTCTGTACATAGAACTCCCCAAGAGGCTCGCAAGGCAGCCTACAATTTGCATTGTGGGAAGGATCAGGCCCCACAAGAATTTGTGCAAGAATTGAAGCGTGCCTTTGCGCAGACCACCAGAAGGGTGCGCACGGACAGCAGAGAATTCATCAACACATTTTTCCATGCTCTTCCCAAGTACATAATGACCCAGCTCGTGAGAGATTTTCACGAGAAAAGATCTTTAGACTGGGTCATTGAGCAAGCCACCCGGATCTATGAGGTGCAGAAGCCCATAGAAAATAAAAGTAATGCGCAGAAAAACCCCAAAACCAGCAGCACCCCTGCTGCTGCCAAGGTGGCAGAGGTAAAGGTTGCCCCCATTTTAGATTTGGAGATGGGGGGCCTAAAAACCTGCCTGCACCAAATAACTCACAGCCCAGAAGGCCCTCGGGCCAGTCACAGACAGGGAGTCGAGGAGGTAGTCCCACAAATGGGGTCCCCCGCTTCCCTGACTATGTAAGTCCCCGCTACAAGGGAAACCGACAAATCCTGGGTTATGTGTGGACTCCTCCAGCCCAAGGGGGGGATCCAGCCAAGCACCTGACCCAGGGAACTTCCCTCCTAACTTCCCACAGGAGGGCAGAAATTCCCCAAACACTAGGCAGAACTTTTTTCCCAGGTATCCACAAGGTTTCCAGCCCCAAAACCATCCATCCTTCTTTCCCCAATTCCCTGAGCCCAGACAACCTAATCCAGGAGAGGGGAGGCCAAGGGTGGAGGGGTACCCAAATCTTCCCAACCTGGGGTATTACCAGAGAAGGGATAGCTACCCTTCCCGGGATCAGCCCAGGGCAGAAAACAGAACCTGTATCAACCTGAGCGGGTTTCCCAACTTGAGCGCCAGGTCCAAAATATGGCACGGGATCTGGGTCACATACTGAGGGCTCAACAGAACCCTCAGATGAGCATGCCACCGCAGAATGCCCCAAACTCTGGACCTGGTGCTCCAGAACAATGACGGGGGCAGCACCCCGATAACCCACCGGTTCCCAGGGAGGAGCCACAAGGGGAAGAGGGGTGTAAAGCCTTGGAGGAAGCTTCCTTCCCAACTTGTAAACAGCCCCTGGAAAACCAGGAACCGGAAACAAAATCTCCTGCCCCTGAAAGCCTGCCTCCCAAGGAGCACAGGGGGGGTAGGAGAAACAAAGTACCCAAACAGACCCATTTTGTGGAGGAGGTACAGGTCTTCCAATTAGAGGGAGAGGGATCCTCAGAGGATCCTGGGGAAATGATCTTCTCCTTCAGAGATGGGGGAACTCCTCCCAAGGAAAAATGGGTCCCAAGGGATTTCAACCCAGACTGGGTAGATGTCGGGATTGAGCTGTCGCCGGCCATCATCCTATCCCAGAACCAACAAAACCAAACTTCCCTGGTTCAAACCCATCCTGGTGACTGCCTCCAAAAAGGCAGGGGCGGCCCAGAACCGGAACCAGGGGAGCCTAAAACCGAATCAACAGACTGGGTAGATGTGGGGATTGAGCTATCGCTGCCCATCATTCTATCCCAGAACCAACAATACCAAAATCCCATGGGTCAAACCCATCCTGATGACTGCCTCCAAAAAGGGGGGCGCGGCCCAGAACCCGAAACCATTTCCAGTTGCCAACTTTTTCTTTCAGATTCCCCAGGCTCTCCACAGAATTCGGCCCAAATCCCTTCTCTCGCCATGTCAAAAAACAGAAAGTTAGCCCACCAGTTGTCCAAAAATGTGCATTATCTGTGCCCCCTTGAGGAGAAGGAGGGAAGATACTATGCCCCGGTACAAGTACAGGGGCAGGGTACAATCTTGGCGCTGGTGGACACTGGATCTCAAGCTACCCTTCTGTCCAAAAGGCCCTTTGATGAACTAAATGCAGGAAGGGGGGAGAATTACCGTATTCCTCTCACCTCTCTTCCTGGACAACTGCAGAACTTTGACGGGAAGGAAATTCCTGTCGAGGGGACTGCAGATTTGGACATCAAAATTGGGTGACACAAGGTGAAACACCCGGTCATAGTAGTAACTCCAGAGGGCACCCCTTGTTTACTAGGGAATGACCTCCTAATAGATTGCGTAAACAAGGTCCTCTGGACCCAGACAAGCCGACCAATAAAATTAAAACAGAGTGTCAACCATGTTAGTTTAAACGACACCTGCCACATGGTTGAACAAAAATCTGACCAAGTAGAATTTCACTTCCAGAACAACCAAATTCCAGATGTGACAGTAATAGCAGTAGGACAACAGACTGGTGATGGGGGGTCCTCTCTATTTCTGAAAATCAACCTTCCTTCCAGTTTAAGGTGGTATTCCACACTGGAAGGAAACACTCTGAAATTCTTTACCAATCCACAATCAGACACTCCCACGCCTATAGTCCAGAAAGATGTGAAATCAGCTCAGAGCCTGGCTGATATTCAGCAAATTGGAGAGCAGTTGTTCATCCCTGTTCAGTTAAATGATGGGAAGGACTCTGTTCTCGCTCAAGTGTGTGTGAACAACGGTAAGAGCTTCATCAGCGAAGCCATGTTCCGCCAACTCCCAAAAGATCCAGCCATTCCCACATTCAAACTGATAGACAAATGGGAGATGGATCTGGAAACACCCAATTCCAAACATCTCCTGCCAAGCAGGTGTATGCTCAAAATCTCCATTGGCAACAAGAGCATAGTCCATAATTGTTGGGTTGTGCGAGACGTCACTGCCGCCTTTTACTTAGGCAGTGACATTCTCAATCGCTTCGCCATTAGTTTGGACCTAATAAACTTCAAAGCTTGGTCCTGATTAGCGGATAATCCCATGGGTTTTGATGATCAAGAAAAAGCATTTAGGTCAGCTTAATTGCTACCTTATGCAGTTGAAATTCAGCTTAAAGAGGAAGTCACCATCCCAGAAAGAACCCGACAATTCTCCCTGGAAGTGAAAGTTAAAAGAGGACAAAAATTGAAAAATTCTGATGCTTATATTCATCTAAATGCTTTCCGTCAACAGCAAGGGATTGGGGTAAACCCAACACCATTAGTCAACATAGAACATGACACCATTCCAATAGAGGTGGGTAACAGCGACTTAAAGAGTATTACTCTAGCCGCAGGCACCATTATTGGAATGGTGGTTGATGACTGACATTTCTCCATTGATTTAGGAAATGAACTGTTAGGACCAATCCCCAAGGACTGTTTTGACAGTGACAGTGAGGACAATACAACACCAGACAGGATTTTCACCCGGCATGGGGGGAACTTCCTGGTGTACACTTCTTGCCCTTATGGTAAGGAAGATGTGACTTGTGACTTCAGGAGGGATGAGGTGATTTTCCAGGTCCATGAGGGCTGCCTTTCCCACCTGAAGCCTCCAGTCCAAATCAGCACTCTGACCAGGGACTTCTCCACCCAGCTGGAGGAGGCCGCTGAGATAGCAAAACCAGAAGTCTTTCCAGGCTTCCGGCAGATGGTGGAAGAGAGAGTCAACCTAGCTGATGCATGTGTGACTCTGGAACAGAAGCAAAAGTTGAAACAAGTTTTCTTGGATTTCCAAGATCTCTTTGCGGTAGACCCATATGACATCCACCGACATCCACACAACAACAATTCCCACGGACCCTGGCATGATTCCAGTGTTTGTGAAGCAATATCGCTTGCCTCTGGCATCCATGGAGTCCCTTACTGAAATAATGAAGAACCTTGAGTCCCGGGGAATAATCCGTCCAGTCCACAGCACTTGCAATAATCACGTGCTGGGAATATTGAAGCCAAACGGCCAGTGGAGACTCTGCACCGACCTTAGGGAGCTCAACAAATGGGTCCATACTTCCCGATGGCCTCTGCCCTACATTGACCAAGGGCTGGTCCAGATCCAGGGGTCACACGTATTCACTGCAATAGACCTGATCAATGGATACTGGAACGTGCCTGTCAGCAATGAATTCAACATTTTCCTACATAAGTCCATGCCCGACCTGGGTGCAGTGGGGTAACCTGGCTTATGTAGATGATGTCCTCATCAAAAGTTCATCTGTGGAGGAACACATAGCGGAGATCCGTTATGTTCTGACACAGTTGAGGGCCGCCGGAGCAAAACTTTCCTTTCAGAAAGCACAGTGGTGTAGAACCCGTGTTAATTTCTTAGGGCATGAGATTACTCCTCAGGGTTTCTGTCCACAGGAAAAGAAAGTGGAAGCACTTCAGAAACTGAAAGACCTCACCACTCTGCGGGAACTAAGGAGCCTCCTTGGACTGACTAATTACAGCAGAAAGTTCATTGAGGGCTACGCAGAGATCACCAGACCCCTGATTCATCTCCTGAAGGGGGGGGTCAAGTGGGAATGGGGTCCAGAACAATCCGAGGCAGTAAGACAACTCAAGAGAAGCCTCTCACAAGCGCCTTGCCTAGCTTACCCTGTCAGAAAAAAGGAGTTCTTCCTGGAGACAGGGTTCTCTATTACGTGCTTGACGGCAGTATTATACCAAAAGCATGACAAGGTCAATAAAGTAATCTCCTATGCAAGCAAAACTTTATCCTCTGTGGAGGAGAAATTCAACGATTGTGAGAAGGCACTCCTGGCAACGGTGTGGGCATTGAAGAATTACCGCCCGTTCATCCAGGGGGAACACATCATAGTGGAGACTCCACACCAGCCTCCGCAATACCTTCAAAGTGACAGAATCTGGGCCAGAAATGTGAGTAATTCCCGAATTACTTCCTGGATTCTGTCAATGCAAGGCTTTCCTGTGGAAGTCAGATATGGCCAAAACAAGAAGAGTCCCCTCGCGCAAGGTCTGGCTGACTTGCATGATTGTGCCAGAGAAAACTGTCTCGAGGACGAAAGTCTAAAAATCAAGGACAACATGGAGGCATACCTTAATTCCCCACACAATGTCTTTGAAGAAGACAAGTGTGAGGGAATGCCCACTGTCTATGTGGATGGATGCACGTACCATGTTGACACCAACGGGGAGAAAGAACTGGTGGCCGGCGTAGGGAAAGCATGGGTGAAGGAGTTTCCAGAACCCTCCGCTGGATACAAAATTGGTCCCCGAAGTAGTCAGGTGGCAGAGTTGATGGCTGTGCATCAGGCCATCCTCACTGCTGTCCAACATCAAC
The DNA here is from genome assembly GCF_040938575.1 of Ambystoma mexicanum. NCBI lineage: Eukaryota > Metazoa > Chordata > Amphibia > Caudata > Ambystomatidae > Ambystoma > Ambystoma mexicanum. The sequence goes on along the minus strand of NC_090931.1, from coordinate 487,232,647 downwards.
TCCACGAACTGGTCATAATCACAGATTCGGATTATGTATGGAACGGGTTCGTGGGGCACCTGGTTAATTGGAAACCCAGAGGCATGTTATGTGCTAATAACAAACCCCTGAAACATGGGAAGTTAATCCAAAATATTGATGATCTGGTCACATCAAATGGGATGACCATCTACTGGAAAAAGATCAAGGGTCATTCCAAAGTAGAGGGACCAGACAAAACTGGAAATGACTTAGCTGATCAGCTGGCCAAAACCGGGGCCATCCAAGGGGATCTAATAGAAATAGAGTCCCTGTTGGGGGAAATCCAGGTCACTGCTATCACTAGGTCCCAGACAAATGCTCACAATGATCTTTCAACTGCACAATGGAGTGAGGAGACCCCTGATGCTGATTTAATTACGGCTCAAAAGGGGGATCCAATAATTGGTAAGTTTTACCAACACATTGAGGACCCTGAGAACTTTCACCTGACGGATACCGATTACATTGGGAAGGAGGACCTTAGAGTGTTGATGAAATGTCCAAAGGTGTTCCGAATCCAAGACGGTTTGTTGGTAAGGAAATCCCAAGTGGCCATGATCAGTGGTCCCTACCGCATTCCGAAGTCTGATGTTAAGTCACGCCCATTATTCGGCCACCGCCGGTCATAGGGGGTTTCACACAACACTTGAGATCTTAAGAGGGGTTGCATACTGGCCACACATGGGGCAGGTCCTCGACCAATACTTGAAGGGGTGTCTGGTGTGTGCACAATTTCAGCCATCATCCCTCATACACACCGTGCGCCTCTCCAAAAGAGGGGGATGACACTGCCATGGTCAGATTTGCAAATCAACTTTGTAGGCCCTGTAATTCGCTCGTCTAGAGGAAACAAGTACATGTTGACCGTTACATGCATGTTTACCAAGTGGGTGGAATGTCTCCCGGCACCAAACTGCAAGGCAGAAACAGCAGCTGCCCTGATGATTAACCACATCTTTTCCCGTTTTGATCTACCTCAAAGGATTGAGTCAGATAGAGGTAGCCACTGGGGGTTAAAAGGAAGCTACACATTGCTTACAGGCCAGCTTCTTCTGGAGCAGTGGAGAGATACAACCAAACCATTGTAAACATATTAAAAAAGTTTGTGGCAGATTATGGGCCAAGTTGTGATATCCGATTACCTCTGGTCCTGTTGGCCATCAGATCTACCCCTTCATCTGCAACTAAAATGTCACCATTTGAGTTGATGACCGGACGCAAGATGGTGCTTCCCCAGCATTTGCTCTACAGGACCCAAGAGCAGATGTTGATAAATGCCTCCACAACTCATGAGTATGTGGAGAATTTAAGGAAACACCTTCAACATGCTTTTGCCTATGCTCAGCGGAATCTAGAAAGATCAGCTGATAGCATGAAAACCTACTACGACCTGAAAACCACCAGGAAAGTATACGAGGTGGGGGACCGGGTCTATCTATACAATTTCCAAAGAAACCAGGCCAAACAGCGAAAATGTTTGCCTACGTGGAAGGAACCGTTTGAAATGAAAGACAAAATCTCCCCTGTAGCCTATAAGATCCGCATCCCGAAAGGTAGTCTGGCAGAAGGGGAAGACAAGTGGGTACATATAAATCAGCTAAAGTGTTGCCATCCCAGGCACACTCTGCAGCAACTGGAGGAGTCCTCTGCAATACCAGAGGGGACCGCTCCAGATTAATTCAGTTCCCATCCTAAAATATCCCACATATAGTCTCTAAAATATTATGATTGGAAAGAAAGCATTTCATGTTATATCTTGTTTTAAAATCAGACTGCAAAATGTATTCGGATGTATAAAATGTATATGGTCACCACACCATAAATAGTGATGGAAAAAGGTCTAGGAATGTGTATTGTATTGCCGCTTTGCTTTGTCATCCTAGGAGAAAGAAAACCCAGAGACTGACCACGGAAGGCGACCTGGGGACCGGGAGCGAATATCCGAGAGGCCCGGGGTACCGCCCAATCCTCCCATCAGGACCAGCAAGGAGAACTGATTGATCGACTGGATGGAGGAAAAGATGCTGAACTGTGCCATCTACGGAATTGGAAGAAGATGAGGCGAACATCCCAGATCTTGCGAGTTCCATCAGTGAAAGATCAGAATGGCCATCGCAAGAGGGGGGCTTGTGGGATGTTTTTACCCATGCATCCAAGCCCTACCATAAAACTGTGCATTACTGGCATTGAAAACATCATGATGGCCAGGACTCCCCAGAGTGTGCACAGGGAAAACATGAAGAATAGGCTGCCAACCATTTTTGCCTATGTTGTCAGCACAGGAGGACACTGCCTAAAACCACCATTGGGCTACATACACAGTAGCCTGAAACCATTGGGAATGGCAATGCTGATTGCCAAAAGCAACCCAGAACTGTGGGGAATTCATTTTCTTAATGTCAAAATGGATGCAATACTGGTGCTCACCACTATCAGAAAGCCGGCATTTTAAAACCAACAGACTTTTGTGTAAAACTGAACAAATGAACCCAAACCAGGCCAAGGAAAGACTTGCTAAGAGGTGGATACAACGTAAAACTATATTCTGAAATGAATTGAAGGAAGTAATTATTTAATGTATATATAAAAAATAGCTGGGGATGTCAGCAGCTTAAGGGAAATTGGATTTAAAACCACTAAAATCGAAATGTTTAAATTAAATGAGTGACCTACTTTTGAGTGTAACATAGTTTGCAACTGTTGAAATGTCATAGTTTTGAACTTAGAATCAGCATTCTAGCTGCATGTGCGAAAATTGTAAGTTGGATTTGTATGTAGAAAACTGGGAACTATAGTGACATTTAGCTGAATTCTGCCTGACAACTACCCCCGACAGGAGTTGAACTGGCTCAAGAACTCTTCCCAGGCCTGGCTGCATCCTGCTGCCCCCACCAAAAGGAGGTGACACCTCTCTGATTGAATTAGGGGAGTGGTACCTGGGGACTACAGGAAACTAAACAAAGCCCTGTCCTGGACTCAGGCAAATGTTATATTGGGGGGGGTCGTAAAATGGCTTCCTCTTGGGAGAAACTGGGAGGGGCAGTGCCTGTGAGACCCAGCTGAGCTTGGGGGAAGTGGATAAACCAGTTATTCCACCATGTGATGTGGGAAACCACACTCCTTTGGGGCCAGAGCATGATTTTAAAAAGATGGATAATTCACAGTGCGGACTTGTCAAAATTATATAAATAACATAATAATTCTTGTGATTTTTCTGTGCACATTTTAAGAGGTGTTAGGACCCTGTGGTATGTTCTTGGGGATAGTAGCGAAAAAAAAGGTTGTTACTCCAAATGTATGCATGTTAAAAATCTGACACTTTATCATCTGAAACCCATATCCCTGGTGCACATTTGTGTAAAATCTGGAAAGTTTTAGAGGTCGTTATCTGGATGAAAAGGGGAGAATTCTGTCATAAGTGGACACAACCTCGTACAAAGACAGGGATCGGATGGTTTGGTGCTACAGAAAATATGTTAACTGGACCTATAATATTAGAAAAATGGTACATAGATAAATATGTGTTTGGATCAGAAATAGATTTGTGTGCAATTTGACAAGGGGAGGTTCCTCTGACCATAACACCTACAGCATCACTCTGACACTCCATTTCTTTCCCCCAATCAAGGGAGAGAGGAAAGCTTGGCCAATAATAAGTGAGAGGGGCAGGCTTAGCTAGGCCCAGGCACACACCCATTTTCAAAACACATAAAAGGAACATTGAAACCCAGGTAGAGACATTCACTTTCCACTTTCTTGCGGGACGCTTTGCCGGGAGACTTCAGACTTCCCATCCAGAGATCCAGACTTCAAATCCATCAATCTCCAGAGACCAGAAATTAACTCCAGAATTTGTAGCAGAGAGGCCTGAATCCACAAGCTGAATCCTCTTCAGCAAAACCAACCAAACTATTCAACAGCCGGGCGAGCTGTTTGAATTCTTTGCCAAGAACTTTTGCAAGAACCTGTATCAGTATCCAGAAAGCAGTGCTGTATCCGGAACCAGAGAGAACCAGAGACCAGACCGCTGTGCAGTGCCGCTAGCAGAACCGATAACAGAACTGGAGACCCAGAGACCCGATCGCTGTGAAGAACCGCTAGCAGAAGTCCAACCAATCCTGACCCGATCGGTGACGAAGCCGCATTCCTGTCTAAGTTTATAGTGTGAGTACCCAGCTAGCACTGTGCCAAAACCAATCTCTTAGTTTAAAATAATCTAATCCAAACTATTTTAGCTTATTAGAACTGCCTCCTAGAATCATGTCATTCTGTCATCTTTAAAACTGAAAACTGTCATCTGTCATTCTGAGCTTTAAAATCTCAAATCCGAAAAACTACCTAAATCGGGTGTATCTCCGGAACCGTTTATGCTAGGAGCGAGTTTTAAGCTTTCCAACGAGCATAGAACCGACTTCCTACTCCTTATAGTGCCTCTGTAATTGTGCTCGAAGCACGCGACTACATTTGCCGCGATTTGACATTTTGCTTAATTTCAGCCACGTGTAAAAAGATTTCCAACGAGCCTAGAACCGACTTCCTACTCCTTATAGTGCCTCCGTAATTGCGCTCGACGCACGCGACTAAATTTGCCGCGATTTGACATTTTGCTTAATTTCAGCCACGTGTAAAAAGATTTGTCCTTGCTTTCCTTGCTGAAATTTGCGTGCAACCTGACAATCACTCATAGAGCATTGCTAAAGTGATCCTGAATTAATTTAAAGAATCTCTCACTCACCCTGAACCTCCTATAGGGAATTAAAAGCAATTTTAGCACATTTCGCACTTCATTGCCACCACATTTAAAAGGATTTTGCCTGTGTTTAAAACTCCCACCTGTTTCCTCTAAGCTTGCTAGGGGGGAACTGAATTATATTGTTAGCATTCCTGAGAACTGTATGTTCTCCTTTTCATCTCCTTACCTTGCATAAAGGGGGGGGGGGGTGAATTGTCAAAGAAAATTGATTACATTGTCTTTTGTTGAAGTCATATCAAGTTTATTTTCTGTACTGCATTTTCATTCATCATTGCATTGTCCTTGAAGCCATAAAAGCATTCTCAGCTACTTCATCCTCTCTATATCACTTCTAAGCCATCAAAAAGAGTGTACCACTGTAACATTATCCATTGTGGATCACTATCATCTTCACAAGTGTGCTATCAAACATTAATTTATTATAAAAGTGTGATATATATAAATATATATTGTTTAATTTTCAAATAACCCTTTTAAATTTGCAAAACAAACCTACTTCTTGGCTCAGCGGGGTCAGGGGGATTCTGAGAGAGGGGTGTTATATAAGGGTTGTCATCCAGAGTAAATGAACTGGACATACAAATACATCAATAAGGGCTTCCATGAGCATCCCAGACTAGGCATTGACTTAGCTGTAGTGTTGAATTGAAGTCGCTTACAGGAGTCTCTACCGGTTTCTGCTAGTGTAAAGAATTTAATGTTCCTGCAGACAGACTGGAAGTGGTTTTCACCACAACATTTGTCACACTGATGATTTATGGCCGGGCATGTACCAACATGTGGGAATTTGAATCCGCATCTATAGCATTTCTTCTGTTCTGCAGTGTCTCCTGGCATGAGAATGGGCACACCATTGCTGCTGAGGCGGACTGTGTGATTTTAATGTTGCCGAGCGACCGTTTGCAGAGCTAAGGCAGAATCAGCTCTTGCTAGCTGTAAGATTTCTTCTAGCGTTCTGCTTTTCTGGAGTAGTTTCTTGCAGAATTCAGGAGATTCGCAGGCAGCTTTTGCGTGAGTGATTTGAGTGCTTCATCTGTCGAGTATCGATCGAAATCACAATATTTTGCCCGTTTTCTCAGTCTCATTAAGAAGTTGTTCATGTTTTCACCTCTTTTTTGGGTGGTGGTGTGAAAAATATGTCTTTCTTAGTCTACATTTCTCAAAGGTGCAAAATATTTATTCAGGGAATCAATAACGCCTTGGAATGTGTCTGTGTAGCTTTCTGGCAGCTCAAATACAATGTCCCTTACCACCTGGCCAAGCGAGTGCATTAGAATTCCCCTTAGGCGGTGTTCTACGCCAGCCCCTGATGCATCAATATATATCTGCAGTTCTTTAAGCCATCTGGCCCATCTGGACGCCAAACTACTGGTGTTTGAAATGTCAAATTGTGGCAATGCCTGTAGCTGTAATGATTCAGAGCCACTCCCTTCTCTGTGGTCAGGGTGACAAGGTGTGGAGCTGGAGGGAGGGCTCTGAAGACTGCTGTCTGCTTCATTACTGGACATGATGGCAGGTGGGAGGTGTATAGGTGCACATCTTAATACTTGGTTGTACGTGTCCTCAGTGCTCACTGCTGCTGTAGGTTGATCAGCTTTAAACACAGCCTGGGAGCATCTTATCAGGCCGTGTGGAACATTGGCAGGGTGTAATGACTTCAATGTCAGTAGCAGCTCAAGTCTCTTGTGACGTTTTGCTTCAGTAAAGCCAATTACACGTATGAAAATTAAACGTGGTGATTCCTGATTAAACGTTTCCTCTGTGGCGATGCAAAGGAATCACTAGCGAGCAGAATCTTTGTCGGAGAATTTCGCAGTGATGGTGTATTTGGAACGTGGGAACCAGCGCCCACTTGTAGAGATCATCGTGTTGTACGGTGCGCATATTTCTGGGCACAGTAATAATAACAGTAGAAATGGGACATTACAGCATGCAAGATGCCAATTCGGAAACAGAGCGCCACTTACTTCCCTCGCCATTAGAAGCATCCGTAGTTGCAGTGAACTCTGTGCTGCAAGTCCAAAACACTAATACATTAGAAAAGACGTCACACCGTTCTGAGACACATCTACCAACGAATGACCAACTGATCGTCAAGCCGCATCACTAAAGCCACTTCCGACAAGCTAGACGTACCTGCACTTATTGAACATTAGTCTTACGTGGCTATTTATGCTTGTAACACCCTTTCAATATAGCTTATATCAAAAGAAAAACCCTTTTAGATATCACAAGTGCAAGAGTATTTTCTTATTTTTGATAAAACTGTAATAATTCAAACATGAAGAGGTAAGAACAACAGCTCCTCTTGATAGGTTCACTCAAAATACAGAAGAACATATGCTATGTATTGTAATGTGTCACTGAGTACAGATAGTTAGTAAAGGCAGTATGTCTAGCTATATAAGAAACCAAAAACAAAGGTGGGGACCCCTAAATGGGCATCTGGGGTGCGTTCAATATATACTAAACAGAGAGGATGCCCTATGTGCTGAAAAATTCAATAAATGTGTTTCAGAAAGTGCATGCTGAGGACCAGAGTATGTTCTTATTAAAAAATATATCATTTTATTCTGTTGCAATTTCATAAAATACATAATTTTATAACAATTATAAGACAACAATTCATTTTCAATCAACATATATTTTGGTGAACAAAAGTTTTTTTGTGCATATAGCGCATTTTTGTGTAAACATTTCACCTATGTGTATATCACCAACACGCCATTCTACCATTCATCTTCACAATCAAATCTAGTTTGTATAGAGACATTATAAATAACTTTTACAGTAGTAATATTCCTACTTTGACAGTCCACCATTATGTATCAACTATAAGTATCCAAGATTATTCTAGTTTCCCACTGTGTCTTTCCACTAGCGTTCAGTAAGCGAGTGAAATATTTGAAACACTTTCTCACGGACAGTCCGATATGAGAGAAAACAGACTAACACCCGAGCAGTATACCTGACGTGTCCCAATACAATGGTCAGGCGAGGTCAGGCAATTACTGACCATCACACCTGACTCCCATTAAGCTTCCCCACACGGATAAAAGGTGGAGTGTGAGAGCACACTCTGAGTGAACCAAAGCACACAAGGAAACAGCAGTTTTGAGATGGCAGCTGAACCTGAGCAGAAAAGTGGCAAAACACGAGGGGATCGAAAGGAGGGAAGTTCCATTGAGCTTTCCGACAAGGAACCATTACTTTCAAGAAACCTAGAGATTAGAAAGCGTAAAACCAGGAAACCAAAACCACGCTGAAGAATCCTGCATTGTGTGTCAGAGATACCCGGGGCCCTCCTGCGTCAATAATCAAGGCAGACAGAAAAAACAGCCGCTTTGGTACCGACCAGAACTGCGTGTGTGCTCAATCGAAGGTCTCTGTAAGGTATCCAGTTGACAAGTGGCAAAAGGGAAAGTAGAGAGTGGTAAAGAATTGTTAATTGAAGTGGTCCTGCGACGGGTCAAGCAAAATCCAGCGCACAGTCAAAAGTATTTGCTGTTGATTCAGTAAAGAAAGTTTGTGTTGAAGTCGATAAATTGGTCCGAGCCCGGCAGAGGGAGATTAATTGAAGGTTTTGTGTCAAAGTGGGTCTGAACCCAGCAGAGGGGGGCCCATGGTGAACAGTGAACCACCCGAGAAATTGGATATGTGAAAATCCTGAGAACATTGTGCCAAAGTAGGTCTGAGCCCATGGATGGGGACCCACAGTGAATAGTGAATCACCTGAGAAATTGTGTACCTGTGAAATCATAAGAAGAAAGGAAATTCAATATTTGTTTGTCACATCAGGCACTCTGCACAACAGACTTTGAATGGCAAGGAGACTTTGGCAGAGGAGGCCTGATACGGACGTTTTGAACTGCATCCTTGTGCTAGACAAGCCAGAGAGTGTGCTAAACTCCCGTGTGCCACCTGTCCCATGCTGAAAATGTGGGGAAGGAGAGACAACGGTTCAGAGATCCTGACATATAATTTCTTGAGCACATTTCTTTTGCATAACATTGTTTCTCACACTATTTTAGAGGTAAGGATTGGCAATAGGTTTATCAGTATAGGCCCTTTTATTTTCACAGTCTGGACTAGGACTGCATTATTATTATTTGATGGTAGTAGCTTTCTCCCATCTTTAGATTTAGGATTAGATAGGCGTTTTTCAAACCCAATTGAAGTTCAATAAACACCCTTGAACTGTGATCACTTGTGTTTGCCTTACTGTTGGATACCATGCCTTCCTTACACAGTGTTGTCTAATATATTTTTGGCAGTGCAAGCATGCCTATAAATAATTTACTAGTGTGGCAGATTAAAAAAACTTACCAGTACATACCTTGTTAATTGCAAAACTACCTTTCTCCATTCTTCTACCTGCAGACGCACATTGATCATGGATTCTTTCTTTAGCAGCACTGGGACTAATAATAATGTTGAGGCCCTGCCTTTCTCAAATGAACACACCCATATAGTTGCATTAAACATACAATTACATTTCTCATCACCATCCTATAAACGTATATTTGCATTTTCCCCAGACAGATTCACCCTTTGAGGCAGAACAACAACAAGCGTCCTACTTAGTAGGCTATCCTTAAATAGTCCCTTGTCACTTCCTGTATCAGTTTGTGCCGCTCTCTCACAGTGTCTTTGGGTTCTTCCTTCCACTTTAGGCATTTCCACTTTAAGCATAGTTCTCCAATATCCCCTTGTTGGTCTCTTTATTCTTCTCTGATTCTGGTTTCTATATCCTTTTGAGTTTGGTAACATATACCTTCTTAGCTGTGAAATGCCTTCTTGGGTTTTAGGGTTCCCCCTCTCCTCAGCTGGTTTACTCTTAGTATTTTATCCCATAAGTGGTTATCTTGTCTTTTCTTCCCATTCATAGAATTCTCTCTCTGATTTTCTACACTCTTTGCTTCTTGATTTATGGGGTGCTCTTCTGCTTCATAACGATTCCCCGGTGGCCTCCTGGTTCTGTCATTCTCCCCGTTACCTTTTAGTGTGCGGGGGAACGTCAATGGGACCTGTACTGGCTCACGCTCTCTTTGCTTGCTCTGCTTCTCCGTCTTCTCAACTCCACCGGCATCCCGCTCTTGGTCCTTTCTCTTCACGGGACCAGTTATGGGTGTGATTGTTTCCTCATTGTTGTGGTTTTGGCATTGTTGGATGGGCACTCTGCCCACCACGAAAAGGTTGTGGCCACGCCACCACCGGGATTTGGATTCCCATCTCCCTGGCTTCTCATTGCATGTGAATGCTGGGTTTCTAGCATTTCATTCTCGCGTTCAAGCCAATCTGAAAGACACGGGCTCCATGGATCTCCCTGGCTCCACCTCTCACAGGTATCGCACCATCAGGGGTCTTCCCCTGCTTATGTTCTCGCCATATATCTCTCCCGACCTGGCCTCTCCTCAGCGTTTGTCCTGTATGCAGTTTACTCATCTCAATTATATGGAGATCTTTCCTTGAAGGGACAGATCCTCTTTCTTAGTCGCAAATGTATATTTTAATTTTATCTTCTGCCAAGTCCCAGGCTTCTATAGTTTTCTTCAAATCTGATAGTCTCATATATGCAACTATGGGAAATGGTTTAGGGACTTCCTAACAGTACCAGGAGTCCCTGTCCGCTGAGGTGGAGTCTCTTTGCCACTGAGTTCCCACTTGCTCAAGCCCGTAAGGAGGGTCTTGCGAAGCGGGCTCACCTCCCTAACCTCAAAGGGGTAGGCTCCCCCTTGGGGAGAAGGGACGAATTCCTTCGATTCATCATAGTACGTACAGGAATCTATCATTATTTTACAAAGGTAATGAAGAAACATTCCAAAATATATGTAGTGCATCTAAACACATACAAACAATTCAAAAAAGAAAACAAACAGACAAATAATATGATAGTAAAGAATCCAAATGTACTTTCTGATTTCTTTTTGATTCCTTTTTGGAAACCTAGTGTGACATAGTTGTTTTGTCATTTTTAGATTTGTAACATAAGAAGTCCTCTCCAGATTAAGCCGGTTCTAGGTCACTGTATCACTATGTTTTCGGCATAATCTAATTCAAACGTATTCATTAGGACCATAATATTATTCCCAAAAGTTCTCCAATGAGGTAGGCAGGCTCACCCTTATAAGTAATAAGTTGTGGTTTTAATTTACATGTGTTTAACTGTAGTCATCATTAATTAAGGCTTACATCAAAATGTGATCTAATAAATTACAGGTTAGGTTTCCTTCACTTTCTCAATGGAGGCATGGCGATTCATTCATTCAAAGTTGATATAAGCCAATCAAGACAAAAATGCCATGGAGCTAATAAGAAGTCTGCATGTGAGTATTAAGGGAATGACAGGGACTATCAGCAGGCTCCAACAGGCCTCCCCTAGCCTGCAGTTAAAGAGATCTGAAATCCTTTACACGGGACTAAAACTAGCTCATAATAACTTCATCCTCCAAATGGAGATTTAGAAAGCCTGGAGGAGTGGTGGCTACGTATATCCAATCAGAATTTCATGGGGTGACAGTCCATGCTGCCTGTTGAGATTATTTTGGAGATAAAGCCAAACTAATAGTAGGGCTTCAGGCCAGTCTCTTGGCAAACCTTGAATGACCTATTCTTTAAATCACCACTTCAGTGTTCTTCTGCACCGCTGCATTGAGGATGGCAAGCACAATGAAAATTATGGAAAATATTCAAAGTATTAGAAATATTTCTGGCCTCTTGGCCAGCCAGTAAAGTGTGTGCCTCTCCCACTGTCTATAAAAACACAAAGGCAAAATCAAGGAATACATTCTGCACACATTTGCCACAGTGACAGAGTGCTTTCAGCATGCATATGCTTTCACAAACAAAACATCTCAGTAGCCACCAAGCAACATTCAAAAGGCAAACATTTTGGTAAAATCCACCGGCCATTCAGAAAGGGGCCCTTTTGGAACAGGTAGCGGAAAAGGCCAGGCTCTCCGTCTTATTGTGGAGTAGGTCCACTGAGCAAGTGATAAAGCAGTGGAAAACTACATTACAAGCCAGTTTTCTATTACAGATATCAAAGCATTTTTTAATCAATGGTCTTCTGAATGGTTCAGTTGGGTGAGATAAGATAAAAGTGACCTAGGTGCAATGATCTGGTCTGCCAAGTGTATCACTGTATAAGTTATAGTTCTTCCGGGGCCAGTGTTGCTTTCTTTGTTTGGGTGCTGCAGCACTGCCAGGTAAATTATAGCTATCAGAGACTGATCTAGTAAAATACAGATGAGAACATAGTTAGAAATCAGGGGGCAGGGAACTTCTATGTTCACAATTCAAGGGAATTTATCAGCAACATAATTACATATTTCAATCACTGATTCAAACATTTCATGCACCTTGAACTTAACTGAGGCCATTGCTAAAGGCAATAAAAAAACTTCTAATGAAGCAGCAACATAATAACCATTACATATGGATGTACCAGATGATATCAGGCAAACATGGTGCTCCTACAAGATAACAAAATCATGAGTAACGCTGTAGGCATAACAAGAAGCTGTATAAATTGTGGCAGATTTACCCTATCGCTAACATGCATGGTTGGGTAAGAGCTACCATTTCAGCAATGTGTGCAGAGTGAACATTTGGCAATTGGTATGCTTCTAAAACATCAAACGAAGCACAAACTGGAGAGAATCTTTCCTGAGAATTCCTCAGACAAGGTCTGTCAAACAGAGACATCTGCGGGTTCTGCAATGGGAGCTCATTATAACACCACCAGAGGCCCTCATTCCATCTGACGAAGGCTGCCTGCAGAGGTCAGGGAACCTGCAAGGGGCATCCATGATCGATATAGGGGCCGCTTAGGTGACCTCTGACCCCCAAATCAGAAATCTTTAAAAGGTCCTTCCACGGCCAAAAGGGCCTTGAACTGCACTCAGAGCAACTTTGATCTCATTACAACACCATCAGAGGTACTCATTCCATCTGACTGAGGCAGCCTGTTTAGGTCAGTGGACCTCCGAGAAGCCTCCAGGATCGATCTAAGGCCATGCTCAGGTGAGCTCACACCCCAAAACCGCAATCTTTCAAAGGTCTTTTCATCTCCAGCATCACCTCCTGCTCCACCCCAGCACTTCTCCCAGCTTTCCCATGAACCTGTGTCGATTTTAGGCAGCGATTGGGGGCACTGGTCTCATATCATGTGACCGGGTTCCTGGAGCTGAAAGCGGTAGTCATCTTAAGGTGACTTTGCATTGTCACATAGTTTAGTAGCTCCACATGGGGGCACCCAGCCCATGGATGTTTTAATTTGAGGGTGTTGAGGTAAAAGGCAATCTCCCATTCTTCTTCCCTCAGCCTCTTGCTTAAGAGCCTTTGCTTTGCTGCGTCCTGCTGCTTGTCTGTAAGTACCGATTAATGCTTCTATGCAGCTTCACCCTCGCCATCAATTCTCATGCTATCTCTTCCTTTCCCTTCTACTTAACTCTGCACTATCATCTGCTCAGAATCATCTCAACTCTCTCCCATTCCTATCATCTCTTATTCTCGATGCCACCCCTCTTCTCACTCCACTACTCTCTCCATTCACCAAACCTACTCAAACCCCAGTTTTCATTACACTTCCTCTTCTCGAGTACACCCCCAGCACCTCTATATTACTCAGACTCCACGTCTCTATGCATCCACATCTCCCTCTCTTTCTATTCTTTGGAATGTGCAGTCTGTCTGTAATAAAACCCCCTCTACCTCTAACTTTTTCCTTTTCTCATTCTCCTTCTCTTGACCTCATTAGCCTTACCCAAACCTGGATCTTTCCCTCTGATTTTGCTGTCCTTCCTGACTCTGCCTACACCTTCACCCACTCTCCCTGCCTCACTGGCAGGGGTGGTGTTATAGGACTATTTTCTTCTTCCAAATGTCTATCTCTCCTTCTCCCCTATCTCCCACAATGTTTCCCTCTTTCAAATACACTATCTCCACAATCATTCCCATGTGGCCTACATATTATTTCTCTCTATCAGCCACCTGGTCTGTTAGGTCAATTCTTCGACCACCTCTCCTAACTGATTGACTCTCTCCCTCCCAATCACCACTTCATTGTCATTGCTGACTTTAACCTCCCCTGTCTCTCTGCTACTTTACCCACACATTCAAATTGTAACTCTCTTGACCATTTGTATTTTGTATTTTGTATTTCGCTTATTTATAGTGCGCACCTTGCCCCGGGGCATCTGGGCGCATGTTTAAGGAGGCGGTTACAAGTTACAGCAAATAGATACACTAAACATTTTTACACATATTTACATAGAGTTCAGAGCATCAACAGAGAGGAGAGGAGCGAATCTAGGAATGCAGTATAAAACAGTCTATGTACAATGAGCAGTCGGTAATGAAATTGACAGGTGTAAGGCTTATAAAGAGGAGGCTATGGCATCCCGTTCATGTAACCACAGTTTAGTTTTAGCTTTGAAGGCATAGATGTGAGGAACGTTTCTGAGAGCATTGGGAAGAGTGTTCCAGAGCTTTGCCACAAGGACAGGGAAGCTAGAGCCTCTGGCTGTCTGTAGCTTGAAGCTGGGAATAGTCAGCGTATGAGCCTGAGAAGATCTTAGTGGTCTAATTGCTGTGTGTTGTATGAAGCGCATGGAAAGGTAAGCCGGGGCTGCGCTGTTCTGGGCCTTGTGTGTTAGAATTAGTGCTTTGAGGGGTATGCGGTGAGTAATGGGTAGCCAGTGCAATTTGCATCTCGTCTTAGATATGTGGGAACGCCTAGGAACGTTGAGAGCTGCCCTTATGGCGTTGTTCTGCATGGCCTGGAGTTTATCAATGTTTCTTTGACTAGTTCCTAGGTAGAGGGCGTTGCATTAATCGATTTTGGACATGATGAGGGTTCTGGCGAGAATCAGACAGTTCTCCGTAGTCAAGAATGGGCGACATGCTGTAATCAATTTGCAAGTATAGGATGATGCTGAGACAACTGCGTTGGTTTGTCGATTGAGGGATAGAGTCGAGTCGAGATATATTCCAAGTGTTTTAGTGACGTTGGAGACTTTAATATCGTTCCCATCAATAATGAAGGAATTGAACTTGGGGTCAAGTTTAGTGAGTTTGTATTGAGATCCAAGAATGATTAATTCCGTCTTTCCATCATTAAGGCAAAGCCCATGATGAGCCATCCAGGCTTGAATGACATTGTACACTGTATTGAGAGCTTTGGCATCTGTTACATAATCGCCAGTGATAGGGATGAGTATCTGGGTGTCATCCGCATAATTAGTGTAGGAGACACCCAGATAGTCAAGTATATCAAAGAGCGGTTTAGTAAACACATTGTAAAGTGTGGGAGATACACAAGATCCTTGTGGAACTCCGCACGGGACGTGGGCTGGATCAGCTGCGGCTATGGGAGAGAAAACCCTCATGGTTCTGTTTGCCAGAAAAGAGCTAATCCAAGATGTGGCTGCATCGGAGAAGTGGGCCGCAATTTTGAGGTGGTAGCAGAGGATTTGGTGATCGACCAAATCAAAGGCAGCTGAAAGATCAAGGAGGAGCAGGAGTGCCAGTTTGCCCTTGTCTTTCAGCTCCTCAATTTGGGTTTTCAAGTCGATTAAGGCTGTCTCAGTACCGTGTCTAGGACGGAAGCCAGATTGTCTAAGCCCTAGAAGATTGTTGGTTTCAAGATAGTCTTGGATTTGGAGATAGGCTGCTTGGTCCAGAATTTTGAGACGGTAAGGCACCGTGGTGATGGGCCTGTAGTTAGAAGGATTACTGGGATCAAGATTAGGTTTTTTGATTAATGGGATGACCCAAGCATCCTTAAGGTTGTCAGGTACAATGCCCAATTTGAAAGAGGCATTAATGAAAGAGGTAATGAAAGGGGCAAGATCATGAGCAGCTTCCTTTATGACCGGTGCAGGGCAGGCGTCACCTTGGCAATTGGAAGGCTTAAGCTTCGTTATGATATTTTCGACTTCCTTAATGGTGAGGGGTGAAAAGCTGAAAGGGTGGATGGAGTGTTTGGGAGAAAGGGTTTTGTATGATGGGGGGTTACCCGTTGAGTCGGCGAGGTGGCTTTTTTAGTGTTAATCTTTTTTTGGAGCAAGGCAATTTTATCAAGCAGTGCCTTTTGAATATTGGAGCACCATTCAGTGTCCGGGGTGCATTTATCAAGCGGGGCAACAGGGGACTCCAATTCCTTAAGGATCTTGAAGAGTTCCTTGGTATTTGATTGGGCTTGAGTGATCCTTTTGTTATATACTTCCTTTTTAGCAGCTAGGATGGCTTCTTTGTAGATAAGGGAGGCTGTGGTGAGGTTGTTTTTGTTGACTAGGGAAGGTGAGCTTTTCCAAAGGGCCTCAGCTTTTCTTTTTTCTTTGCGCAGGTCGCGTAAGTGCGGGGTAAACCAGAAATTAAGGTGGAGCCGCGGTTTTTGTTTGCGCAGTTTGAGGGGGGCAATGGTATTGAGGGCTTTTAGCATGACGCGGTTGTAGGTGTCTACTAGCACTGTGGGGTCCGAGCACGTGGTGGACGACGAGTTCAAAAGAGGAAGGATAAGTGGTAGTAATTTCTCAACCGTAATATCCTTTTTGTTGCGTGTGGAAGTGGGAGGGGCAAGGTTGGGTTTATCTGTGGGTGGAGTGGAATTAATGGAGAATGATATTTTGTGGTGATCAGACCATGCACATGGCGACACAGAGGTGACGTTAAGCACACAGTTCAAGTCACAGACCCAGTCAAGAGTGCGACCCTTGATGTGGGTGGGCTCATTGACATGTTGGGTGAGACCGAAGTCGGCCAGGACTCTTTCTAGGTCAAAGGCTTTGGTGTCATTCATATCTTGGTAGCCTAGATTGAAGTCTCCCAATATAATGATTTGCGAGTTGGGCTTAGTACTAGTAGCTAGGATAGATGAAATGTCCTCTGCGAATGAAGAGGTCGGGCCAGGGGGCCTGTAAATGAGATGTATAGTGGCCGTGTGATTAGGAGAGATCGGCAGTTTAATAGACAGTAGTTCTGCTGATGGTAGCTGCAGGCTGTTGGCAGCTCTGAGGTTAAGCGAACTCTTAAATATGAAGGCTAGTAAACCCCCCTTAGTTTGATTGGTGTCCCTGTCACACCTGATAATGGAATAGTTGTGTGGGATGGCCAGGGTCAGAGAAGGACCGGATGCTGCATGCAGCCAAGTTTCCGTGATTGCGAGAAAGTCAAGGTTTTCTGTGACTATGAAATCTGCAATATCTAGGGCGTGTGCAGGGATGGAGCGTGCGTTAATGAGCGCGCCTTTGAGTTTAGGGGCAGTGATGGCAATGTGAACAGGAGGAGGTGAGTCAATTTTAGGAGCCGAGTGGGCCGTGGTTTTGTTATCGCTGGAGTTTGAGATATTGACAAGCGTGGGATTGTTCAGGTGGTAGGACCAGTGGAGACATCTGGAAGCTAATCTTTGGTTTCTAACTGATGAGGCACATGGTTGACTGCAATGGTTTATTCTCATCAGGGCGTGTATCAGATGTATGGGCGTATCAGATTTATATTTTAAAGTGGGCGTATCAGATATACCTTTTAAAGTTTTTACAGTGACAAGGATTTTATCAGACCGTGTTTAGTGGGGGGTGTAATGTACGTTTTGATCTCTCTCATCTATATTTTTGTGCATGTATATCAAATTGTATTACACCACTATCATATAGAGGAATTAAGGTCTACCAGGACTCAAAGTACACTGTTTGCCATGTACATGATGCATGACATGAACCTCTTTTACCTCCTTTTGTTTGCGACCTAAGTAATAGTAACGTGAGGCAGAATGACTATAGTGCTCATCTTCCCCTATTTTGGAACTGACAAGGTCCGAACTAGATGGCTGCAAACTCTCAAAGTGGTTAAAACCACTGAACAGGTTATCATGCCGTGTTCTTTCGAGAGAGGGGCGCCTGCTACCTTTTTTGTATTTTTGCAAGGAACTTGGGGTTGGTCACCCTAAGTTACCTGGGGGAAACCAGACATGGACTCCCTGTTCACTGTGCTCAGAGAGGCACAGCTCCACCTCACTGATGAGGCCCAACAAGTCTGAAACACGTGTATGGGGTTTCTGTTTGTACTCTTGTTCAGAAGGGAATTGCCATAGTATTTCGGTGCTGGACTGCCCATGTGGACGGGACAAAGACTGATATGCAAATGGATATTTCCCCTCTGTTACAGGCTTGGCTAACAGGTGATGTTCCCGGAGTCTTTGTAGAACTGCCTTAACATGTCCTTCATGCTTCTGAGGGTCCTTGGAAAAAATCAATATGTCGCCCAGATAGACAATGACGAAGAGAAACAACATATCAGAGAACACCCTACCAATAAACCTTTGGAATACTGCTGGGGCATTGGCTAGTCCAAAGGGCATGACCAAGTACTCGTAGTGGCCAAAGGGTGTTCTAAAGGCGGTCTTCCACTCATCTCCTTTGCGGATACGGATCAAATGGTAGGCACCCCTGAGATCCAATTTGGTGAATATTACAGCTCCTCTCACAGCTTCCAGGATATCCGAGATCAGGGGCAGTGGGTACCGATCCTTGAGAGTGCATTGATTTAGGCCTCTATAGTGGAGGCAAGGTCTGAGTTCCTTGGCGCCCTTCTTGGGAACGAAGAACAATGAAGCACCCGCTGGAGATTTTGAGGGTCTTATAGTGCCATTTTCAAGATTAGTGTCTAGGCATTCCCGAAGGGCCTTTTTCTCGGGTTCGGAAAGATTGAACATTCTGCCGAAAGGAATTACAGCTGAGGGATCAGTATCTATGGCACAGTCTTCGGGCCTGTGAGGGGGTAGGCCTGGACTATGGCAGTAGAAAATACATCAGCATATCCCTGATAGGCCTCTGGAACTTTTATGATATTGGAAACCATGAGTGGTGTTTCTTGGTCTCTTGAAGTTTCTTTAGGAATTACCGAGGAGGGATCCAGGGACATACAGAACTCTGAGCCCAGGAATAATGATCCTGCTGTCCAATTGATATACAGATTGTGCTTTTTCAACCAGGGAATTCCCAAGACCATGGGGTAATGGGCCGACTTAATGATGTCGAATGTAATCCGCTCTTGATGATGGTTTATGGAAAGTTGGATCTCTTTAGTCTGCAGGCTTATGGGCCCTGAAGAGAGGGGTCTTCCGTCAATTGCTTCCACCGGCTACATGGTGTTTTGGGTCTCATACGGAATATGATGACTAACCACCCAGTCTTGATCAATGAAAATTCCCATAGCTCCGCAGTCCACCAAGGCCAGAATGGGATAGGTCTTGTCTTTGGACAAGCCTAGAACCGACTTCCTACTCCTTATAGTGCCTCTGTAATTGTGCTCGACGCACGCGATTACATTTGCCGCGATTTGACATTTTGCTTAATTTCAGCCACGTGTAAAAAGATTTCCAACATGCCTAGAACCGACTTTCTACTCCTTATAGTGCCTCCGTAATTGCGCTCGACGCACGCGACTAAATTTGCCGCGATTTGACATTTTGCTTAATTTCAGCCACGTGTAAAAAGATTTGTCCTTGCTGAGATTTGCGTGCAACCTGACAATCATTCATAGAGCATTGCTAAAGTGATCCTGAATTAATTTAAAGTATCTCTCACTCACCCTGAACCTGCTATAGGGAATTAAAAGCAATTTTAGCATATATATATTGTTTAATTTTCAAATAACCCTTTTAAATTTGCAAAACAAACCTACTTCTTGGCTCAGCGGGGTCAGGGGGATTCTGAGAGAGGGGTGTTATATAAGGCTTGTCATCGAGAGTAAATGAACTGGACATACAAATACATCAATAAGGGCTTCCATGAGCATCCCAGACTAGGCATTGACTTAGCTGTAGTGTTGAATTGAAGTCGCTTACAGGAGTGTCTACCGGTTTCTGCTACTGTAAAGAATTTAATGTTCCTGCAGACAGACTGGAAGTGGTTTTCACCACAGCATTTGTCACAATGATGATTTATGGCCGGGCATGTACCAACATGTCGGAATTTGAATCCGCATCTATAGCATTTCTTCTGTTCTGCAGTGTCTCCTGGCATGAGAATGGGCACACCCTTGCTGCTGAGGTGGACTGTGTGATTTCAATGTTGCCGAGTGACTCTGTTTGCACAGCTAAGGCAGAATCAGCTCTTGCTAGCTGTAAGATTTCTTCTAGCGTTCTGCTTTTCTGGAGTATTTCTTGCAGAATTCAGGAGATTCGCAGGCAGCTTTTGCGTGAGTGATTTGAGTGCTTCATCTGTCAAGTATCGATCGAAATCACAATATTTTGCCCGTTTTCTCAGTCTCATTATGAAGTTGTCCATGTTTTCACCTCTTTTTTGGGTGGTGGTGTGAAAAATATGTCTTTCTTAGTCTACATTTCTCAAAGGTGCAAAATATTTATTCAGGGAATCAATAACGCCTTGGAATGTGTCTGTGTAGCTTTCTGGCAGCTCAAATACAATGTCCCTTACCACCTGGCCAAGCGAGTGCATTAGAATTCCCCTTAGGCGGTGTTCTACGCCAACCCCTGAAGCATCAATATATATCTGCAGTTCTTTAAGCCATCTGGCCCATCTGGACGCCAAACTACTGGTGTTTGAAATGTCAAATTGTGGCAATGCCTTTAGCTGTAATGATTCAGAGCCACTCCCTTCTCTGTGGTCAGGGTGACGAGGTGTGGAGCTGGAGGGAGGCCTCTGAAGACTGCTGTCTGCTTCATTACTGGACATGATGGCAGGTGGGAGGTGTATAGGTGCACATCTTAATACTTTTTTGTACGTGTCCTCAGTGCTCACTGCTGCTGTCGGTTGATCAGCTTTAAACACAGCCTGGGAGCGTCTTATCAGGCCGTGTGGAACATTGGCAGGGTGTAATGACTTCAATGTCAGTAGCAGCTCAAGTCTCTTGTGACGTTTTGCTTCAGTAAAGCCAATTACACGTATGAAAATTAAACGTGGTGATTCCTGATTAAACGTTTCCTCTGTGGCGATGCAAAGGAATCACTAGCAAGAAGAATCTTTGTCGGAGAATTTCGCAGTGATGGTGTATTTGGAACGTGGGAAACAGGGCCCACTTGTAGAGATCATCGTGTTGTACGGTGCGCATATTTCTGGGCACAGTAATAATAACAGTAGAAATGGGACATTACAGCATGCAAGATGCCAATTCGGAAACAGAGCGCCACTTACTTCCCTCGCCATTAGAAGCATCCGTAGTTGTAGTGAACTCTGTGCTGCAAGTCCAAAAGACTAATACATTAGAAAAGTAGACGTCACACCGTTCTGAGACACATCTACCAACGAATGACCAACTGATCGTCAAGCCCCATCACAAAAGCCACTTCCGACAAGCTAGACGTACCTGCACTTATTGAACATTAGTCTTATGTGGCTATTTATGCTTGTAACACCCTTTCAATATAGCTTATATCAAAAGAAAAACCCTTTTAGATATCACAAGTGCAAGAGTATTGTCTTATTTTTGATAAAACTGTAATAATTCAAACATGAAGAGGTAAGAACAACAGCTCCTCTTGATAGGTTCACTCAAAATACAGAAGAACATATGCTATGTATTGTAATGTGTCACTGAGTACAGATAGTTAGTAAAGGCAGTATGTCTAGCTATATAAGAAACCAAAAACAAAGGTGGGGACCCCTACATGGGCATCTGGGGTGTGTTCAATATATACTAAACAGAGAGGATGCCTTATGTGCTGAAAAATTCAATAAATGTGTTTCAGAAAGTGCATGCTGAGGCCCAGAGTATGTTCTTATTAAAAAATATATCATTTTATTATGTTGCAATTTCATAAAATACATAATTTTTTAGCAATTATAAGACAACAATTCATTTTCAATCAACATATATTTTGGTGAAAAAAAGTGTTTTTTTGTGCATATAGGGCATTTTTGTGTAAACATTTCACCTATGTGTATATCACCAACACGCCATTCTACCATTCATCTTCACAATCAAATCTAGTTTGTATAGAGACATTATAAATAACTTTTACAGTAGTAATATTCCTACTTTGACAGTCCACCATTATATATCAACTATAAGTATCCAAGATTATTCTAGTTTCCCACTGTGTCTTTCCACTAGCGTTCAGTAAGCGAGTGAAATATTTGAAACACTTTCTCACGGACAGTCCGATATGAGAGAAAAACACCCGAGCAGTATACCTGACGTGTCCCAATACAATGGTCAGGCGAGGTCAGGCAATTACTGACCATCACACCTGACTCCCATTAAGCTTCCCCACACGGATAAAAGGTGGAGTGCGAGAGCACACTCTGAGCGAACCAAAGCACACAAGGAAACAGCAGTTTTGAGATGGCAGCTGAACCTGAGCAGAAAAGTGGCAAAACAGGAGGGGATCGCAAGGAGGGAAGTTCCATTGAGCTTTCCGACAAGGAACCATTACTTTCAAGAAACCTAGAGATTAGAAAGCGTAAAACCAGGAAACCAAAACCACGCTGAAGAATCCTGCATTGTGTGTCAGAGATACCCGGGGCCCTCCTGCGTCAATAATCAAGGCAGACAGAAAAAACAGCCGCTTTGGTACCGACCAGAACTGCGTGTGTGATCAATCGAAGGTCTCTGTAAGGTATCCAGTTGACAAGTGGCAAAAGGGAAAGTAGAGAGTGGTAAAGAATTGTTGATTGAAGTGGTCCTGCGACGGGTCAAGCAAAATCCAGCGCACAGTCAAAAGTATTTGCTGTCGATTCAGTAAAGAAAGTTTGTGTTGAAGTCGATAAATTGGTCCGAGCCCAGCAGAGGGAGATTAATTGAAGGTTTTGTGTTAAAGTGGGTCTGAACCCAGCAGAAGGGGGCCCATGGTGAACAGTGAACCACCCGAGAAATTGGATATGTGAAAATCCTGAGAACATTGTGTCAAAGTGGGTCTGAGCCCTTGGATGGGGACCCACAGTGAATAGTGAATCACCTGAGAAATTGTGTACCTGTGAAATCATAAGAAGAAAGGAAGTTCAATATTTGTTTGTCACATCAGGCACTCTGCACAACAGACTTTGAATAGCAAGGAGACTTTGGCAGAGGAGGCCTGATACTGACGTTTTGAACTGCATCCTTGTGCTAGACAAGCCAGAGAGTGTGCTAAGCTCCAGTGTGCCACCTGTCCCATGCTGAAAATGTGGGGAAGGAGAGCCAATGGTTCAGAGATCCTGACATATAATTTCTTGAGCACATTTCTTTTGCATAACATTGTTTCTCACACTATTTTAGAGGTAAGGATTGGCAATAGGTTTATCAGTATAGGCCCTTTTATTTTCACAGTCTGGACTAGGACTGCATTATTATTATTTGATGGTAGTAGCTTGCTCCCATCTTTAGATTTAGAATTAGATAGGTGTTTTTCAAACCCAATTGAAGTTCAATAAACACCCTTGAACTGTGATCACTTGTGTCTGCCTTACTGTTGGATACCATGCCTTCCTTACACAGTGTTGTCTAATATATTTTTGGCAGTGCAAGCATGCCTATAAATAATTTACTAGTGTGGCAGATTAAAAAAACTTACCAGTACATACCTTGTTAATTGCAAAACTACCTTTCTCCATTCTTCTACCTGCAGACGCACATTGATCATGGATTCTTTCTTTAGCAGCACTGGGACTAATAATAATGTTGAGGCCCTGCCTTTCTCAAATGAACATACCCATACAGTTGCATTAAACATACAATTACATTTCTCATCACCATCCTATAAACGTACATTTGCATTTTCCCCAGACAGATTCACCCTTTGAGGCAGAACAACAACAAGCGTCCTACTTAGTAGGCTATCCTTAAATAGTCCCTTGTCACTTCCTGTATCAGTTTGTGCCGCTCTTTCACAGTGTCTTTGGGTTCTTCCTTCCACTTTAGGCATTTCCACTTTAAGCATAGTTCTCCAATATCCCCTTGTTGGTCTCTTTATTCTTCTCTGATTCTGGTTTCTATATCCTTTTGAATTTGGTAACATATACCTTCTTAGCTGTGAAATGCCTTCTTGGGTTTTAGGGTTCCCCCTCTCCTCAGGTGGTTTACTCTTAGTATTTTATCCCATAAGTGGTTATCTTGTCTTTTCTTCCCATTCATAGAATTCTCTCTCTGATTTTCTTCACTCTTTGCTTCTTGATTTATGGGGTGCTCTTCTGCTTCATAACGATTCCCCGGTGGCCTCCTGGTTCTGTCATTCTCCCCGTTACCTTTTAGTGTGCGGGGGAACGTCAATGGGACCTGTACTGGCTCACGCTCTCTTTGCTTGCTCTGCTTCTCCGTCTTCTCAACTCCACCGGCATCCCGCTCTTGGTCCTCTCTCTTCACGGGACCAGTTATGGGTGTGATTGTTTCCTCATTGTTGTGGTTTTGGCATTGTTGGATGGGCACTCTGCCCACCACGAAAAGGTTGTGGCCACACCACCACCGGGATTTGGATTCCCATCTCCCTGGCTTCTCATTGCATGTGAATGCTGGGTTTCTAGCATTTCATTCTCGCGTTCAAGCCAATCTGAAAGACACGGGCTCCATGGATCTCCCTGGCTCCACCTCTCACAGGTATCGCACCATCAGGGGTCTTCCCCTGCTTATGTTCTCGCCATCTCTCCCGACCTGGCCTCTCCTCAGCGTTTGTCCTGTATGCAGTTTATTCATCTCAATTATATGGAGATCTTTCCTTGAAGGGACAGATCCTCTTTCTTAGTCGCAAATGTATATTTTAATTTTATCTTCTGCCAAGTCCCTGGCTTCCATAGTTTTCTTCAAATCTGATAGTCCCATATATGCAACTATGGGAAATGGTTTAGGGAGTTCCTAACAGTACCAGGAGTCCCTGTCCGCTGAGGTGGAGTCTCTTTGCCACTGAGTTCCCACTTGCTCAAGCCCCTAAGGAGGGTCTTGCGAAGCGGGCTCACCTCCCTAACCTCAAAGGGGTAGGCTCCCCCTTGGGGAGAAGGGACAAATTCCTTCGATTCATCATAGTACGTACAGGAATCTATCATTATTTTACAAAGGTAATGAAGAAACATTCCAAAATATATGTAGTGCATCTAAACACATACAAACAATTCAAAAAAGAAAACAAACAGACAAATAATATGATAGTAAAGAATCCAAATGTACTTTCTGATTTATTTTTGATTCCTTTTTGGAAACCTAGTGTGACATAGTTGTTTTGTCATTTTTAGATTTGTAACATAAGAAGTCCTCTCCAGATTAAGCCGGTTCTAGGTCACTGTATCACTATGTTTTCGGCATAATCTAATTCAAACGTATTCATTAGGACCATAATATTATTCCCAAAAGTTCTCCAATGAGGTAGGCAGGCTCACCCTTATAAGTAATAAGTTGTGGTTTTAATTTACATGTGTTTAACTGTAGTCATCATTAATTAAGGCTTACATCAAAATGTGATCTAATAAATTACAGGTTAGGTTTCCTTCATTTTCTCAATGGAGGCATGGCGATTCATTCATTCAAAGTTGATATAAGCCAATCAAGACAAAAATGCCATGGAGCTAATAAGAAGTCTACATGTGAGTATTAAGGGAATGACAGGGACTATCAGCAGGCTCCAACACGCCTCCCCTAGCCTGCAGATAAAGACATCTGAAATCCTTTACACGGGACTAAAACTAGCTCATAATAACTTCATCCTCCAAATGGAGATTTAGAAAGCCTGGAGGAGTGGTGGCTACGTATATCCAATCAGAATTTCATCGGGTGACAGTCCATGCTGCCTGTTGAGATTATTTTGGAGATAAAGCCAAACTAATAGTAGGGCTTCAGGCCAGTCTCTTGGCAAACCTTGAATGACCTATTCTTTAAATCACCACTTCAGTGTTCTTCTGCACCGCTGCATTAAGGATGGCAAGCACAATGAAAATTATGGAAAATATTCAAAGTATTAGAAATATTTTTGGCCTCTTGGCCAGCCAGTAAAGTGTGTGCCTCTCCCACTGTCTATAAAAACACAAAGGCAAAATCAAGGAATACATTCTGCACACATTTCCTTTGCCACAGTGACAGAGTGCTTTCAGCATGCATATGCTTTCACAAACAAAACATCTCAGTAGCCACCAAGCAACATTCAAAAGGCAAACATTTTGGTAAAATCCACCGGCCATTCAGAAAGGGGCCCTTTTGGAACAGGTAGCAGAAAAGGCCAGGCTCTCCGTCTTATTGTGGAGTAGGTCCACTGAGCAAGTGATAAAGCAGTGGAAAACTACAATACAAGGCAGTTTTCTATTACAGATATCAAAACATTTTTTAATCATTGGTCTTCTGAATGGTTCAGTTGGGTGAGATAAGATAAAAGTGACCTAGGTGCAATGATCTGGTCTGCCAAGTGTATCACTGTATAAGTTATAGTTCTTCCGGGGCCAGTGTTGCTTTCTTTTTTTGGGTGCTGCAGCACTGCCAGGTAAAATATAGCTATCAGAGACTGATCTACTAAAATACAGATGAGAACATAGTTAGAAATCAGGGGGCAGGGAACTTCTATGTTCACAATTCAAGGGAATTTATCAGCAAAATAATTACATATTTCAATCACTGATTCAAACATTTCATGCACGTTGGACTTAACTGAGGCCATTGCTAAAGGCAATAAAAAAACTTCTAATGAAGCAGCAACATAATAACCATTACATATGGATGTACCAGATGATATCAGGCAAACATGGTGCTCCTACAAGATAACAAAATCATGAGTAACGCTGTAGGCATAACAAGAAGCTGTATAAATTGTGGCAGATTTACCCTATCGCTAACATGCATGGTTGGGTAAGAGCTCCCATTTCAGCAACGTGTGCAGAGTGAACATTTGGCAATTGGTATGCTTCTAAAACATCAAACGAAGCACAAACTGGAGAGAATCTTTCCTGAGAATTCCTCAGACAAGGTCTGTCAAACAGAGACATCTGCGGGTTCTGCAATGGGAGCTCATTATAACACCACCAGAGGCCCTCATTCCATCTGACGAAGGCTGCCTGCAGAGGTCAGGGAACCTGCAAGGAGCATCCATGATCGATATAGGGGCCGCTTAGGTGACCTCTGACCCCCAAATCAGAAATCTTTAAAAGGTCCTTCCACGGCCAAAAGGGCCTTGAACTGCACTCAGAGCAACTTTGATCTCATTACAACACCATCAGAGGTACTCATTCCATCTGACTGAGGCAGCCTGTTTAGGTCAGTGGACCTACGAGAAGCCTCCAGGATCGATCTAAGGCCGTGCTCAGGTGAGCTCACACCCCAAAAACGCAATCTTTCAAAGGTCTTTTCATCTCCAGCATCACCTCCTGCTCCCAGCCAGCACTTCACCCAGCTTTCCCATGAACCTGTGTCGATTTTAGGCAGCGATTGGGGGCACTGGTCTCATATCATGTGACCGGGTTCCTGGAGCTGAAAGCGGTAGTCATTTTAAGGTGACTTTGCATTGTCACATAGTTTAGTAGCTCCACATGGGGGCACCCAGCCCATGGATGTTTTAATTTGAGGTTGTTGAGGTAAAAGGCAATCTCCCAGTCTTCTTCCCTCAGCCTCTTGCTTAAGAGCCTTTGCTTTGCTGCGTCCTGCTGCTTGTCTGTAAGTACCCATTAATGCTTCTATGCAGCTTCACCCTCGCCATCAATTCTCATGCTATCTCTTCCTTTCCCTTCTACTTAACTCTGCACTATCATCTGCTCAGAATCATCTCAACTCTCTCCCATTCCTATCATCTCTTATTCTCAATGCCACCCCTCTTCTCACTCCACTACTCTCTCCATTCACCAAACCTACTCAAACCCCAGTTTTCATTACACTTCCTCTTCTCGCGTACACCCCCAGCACCTCTATATTACTCAGACTCCACGTCTCTATGCATCCACATCTCCCTCTCTTTCTATTCTTTGGCATGTGCAGTCTGTCTGTAATAAAACCCCCTCTACCTCTAACTTTTTCCTTTTCTCATTCTCCTTCTCTTGACCTCATTAGTCTTACCCAAACCTGGATCTTTCCCTCTGATTTTGCTGTCCTTCCTGACTCTGCCTACAACTTCACCCACTCTCCCTGCCTCACTGGCAGGGGTGGTGTTATAGGACTATTTTCTTCTTCCAAACGTCTATCTCTCCTTCTCCCCTATCTCCCACAATTTTTCCCTCTTTCAAATACACTATCTCCACAATCATTCCCATGTGGCCTACATATTATTTCTCTCTATCAGCCACCTGGTCTGGTAGGTCAATTCTTCGACCACCTCTCCTAACTGATTGACTCTCTCCCTCCCAATCACCACTTCATTGTCATTGCTGACTTTAACCTCCCCTGTCTCTCTGCTACTTTATTCACTGACTTTAACTGTCTTCCCAATAACCACTCACTCTCTTCTGTCCACTATCTACCCACACATTCAAATTGTAACTCTCTTGACCATTTGTATTTTGTATTTTGTATTTCGCTTATTTATAGTGCGCACCTTGCCCCGGGGCATCTGGGCGCATGTTTAAGGAGGCGGTTACAAGTTACAGCAAATAGATACACTAAACATTTTTACATATATTTACATAGAGTTCAGAGCATCAACAGAGAGGAGAGGAGCGAATCTAGGAATGCAGTATAAAACAGTCTATGTACAATGAGCAGTCGGTAATGAAATTGACAGGTGTAAGGCTTATAAAGAGGAGGCTATGGCATCCCGTTCATGTAACCACAGTTTAGTTTTAGCTTTGAAGGCATAGATGTGAGGAACGTTTCTGAGAGCATTGGGAAGAGTGTTCCAGAGCTTTGCCGCGAGGACAGGGAAGCTAGAGCCTTCGGCCGTCTGTAGCTTGAAGCTGGGAATAGTCAGCGTATGAGCCTGAGAAGATCTTAGTGGTCTAGTTGGTGTGTGTTGTATGAAGCGCATGGAAAGGTAAGCCGGGCTGTGCTGTTCTGGGCCTTGTCTGTTAGAACAAGTGCTTTGAGGGATATGCGGTGAGTAATGGGTAACCAGTGCAAGTTGCATCTCGTGTTAGATAGGTGGGAACGCCTAGGAACGTTGAGAGCTGCCCTTATGGCGTTGTTCTGCATGACCTGGAGTTTATCAATGTTTCTTTGACTAGTTCCTAGGTAGAGGGCGTTGCAGTAATCGATTTTGGGCATGATGAGGGTTCTGGCGAGAATCAGACAGTTCTCCGTAGTCAAGAATGGGCGACATGCTGTAATCAATTCGCAAGTATAGGATGATGCTGAGACAACTGCGTTGGTTTGTCGATTGAGGGATAGAGTCGAGTCGAGATATATTCCAAGTGTTTTAGTAACGTTGGAGACTTTAATATCGTTCCCATCAATAATGAAGGAATTGAACTTGGGGTCAAGTTTAGTGAGTTTGTATTGAGATCCAAGAATGATTAATTTTGTCTTTCCATCATTAAGGCAAAGCCCATGATGAGCCATCCAGGCTTGAATGACATTGTACACTGTATTGAGAGCTTTGGCATCTGTTACATAATCGCCAGTGATAGGGATGAGTATCTGGGTGTCATCCGCATAATTAGTGTAGGAGACACCCAGATAGTCAAGTATATCAAAGAGCGGTTTAGTAAACACATTGTAAAGTGTGGGAGATACACAAGATCCTTGTGGAACTCCGCACGGGACGTGGGCTGGATCAGCTGCGGCTATGGGAGAGAAAACCCTCATGGTTCTGTTTGCCAGAAAAGAGCTAATCCAAGATGTGGCTGCGTCGGAGAAGTGGGCCGCAATTTTGAGGTGGTGGCAGAGGATTTGGTGATCGACCAAATCAAAGGCAGCTGAAAGATCAAGGAGGAACAGGAGTGCCAGTTTGCCCTTGTCTTTCAGCTCCTCAATTTGGGTTTTCAAGTCGATTAAGGCTGTCTCAGTACCGTGTCTAGGACGGAAGCCAGATTGTCTAAGCCCTAGAAGATTGTTGGTTTCAAGATAGTCTTGGATTTGGAGATAGGCTGCGAGGTCCAGAATTTTGAGACGGTAAGGCACCGTGGTGATGGGCCTGTAGTTAGAAGGATTACTGGGATCAAGATTAGGTTTTTTGATTAATAAGATGACCCAAGCATCCTTAAGGTTGTCAGGTACAATGCCCGATTTGAAAGAGGCATTAATGAAAGAGGTAATGAAAGGGGCAAGATCATGAGCAGCTTCCTTTATGACCGGTGCGGGGCAGGCGTCACCCTGGCAATTGGAAGGCTTAAGCTTTGTTATGATATTTTCGACTTCCTTAATGGTGAGGGGTGAGAAGCTGAAAGGTTGGACGGAGTGTTTGGGAGAAAGGGTTTTGTA
Organism: Ambystoma mexicanum; assembly: GCF_040938575.1. Taxonomy (NCBI): domain Eukaryota; kingdom Metazoa; phylum Chordata; class Amphibia; order Caudata; family Ambystomatidae; genus Ambystoma; species Ambystoma mexicanum. The sequence continues at coordinate 487,202,622 of NC_090931.1, read as the reverse complement.
TGATGGGGGGTTACCCGTTGAGTCGGCGAGGTGGCTTTTTTTAGTGTTAATCTTGTCTTGGAGCAAGGCAATTTTATCAAGCAGTGCCATTTGAATATTGGAGCACCATTCAGTGTCCGGGGTGTATGTATCAAGCGGGGCAACAGGGGACTCCAATTCCTTAAAGATCTTGAAGAGTTCCTTGGTATTTGATTGGGCTTGAGTGATCCTTTTGTTATATACTTCCTTTTTAGCAGCTAGGATGGCTTCTTTGTAGGTAAGGGAGGCTGTGGTGAGGTTGTTTTGTTGACTAGGGAAGGTGAGCTTTTCCAAAGGGCCTCAGCTTTTCTTTTTTCTTTGCGCAGGTCGCGTAAGTGCGGGGTAAACCAGAAATTAAGGTGGAGCCGCGGTTTTTGTTTGCGCAGTTTGAGGGGGGCAATGGTATTGAGGGCTTTTAGCATGACGCGGTTGTAGGTGTCTACTAGCACTGTGGGGTCCGAGCACGTGGTGGATGCCGAGTTCAAAAGAGGAAGGATAAGTGGGAGTAATTTCTCAACCGTAATATCCTTTTTGTTGCGTGTGGAAGTGGGAGGGGCAAGGTTGGGTTTATCTGTGGGTGGAGTGGAATTAATGGAGAATGATATTTTGTGGTGATCAGACCATGCACATGGCGACACAGAGGTGACCTTAAGCACACAGTTCAAGTCAGAGACGCAGTCAAGAGTGCGACCCTTGACGTGGGTGGGCTCATTGACATGTTGGGTGAGACCGAAGTCGGCCAGGACTCTTTCTAGGTCAAAGGCTTTGGTGTCATTCGTATCTTGGTAGCCTAGATTGAAGTCTCCCAATATAATGATTTGCGAGTTGGGCTTAGTACTAGTAGCTAGGATAGATGAAATGTCCTCTGCGAATGAAGAGGTCGGGCCAGGGGGCCTGTAAATGAGATGTATAGTGTCCGTGTGATTAGGAGAGATCGGCAGTTTAATAGACAGTAGTTCTGCTGATGGTAGCTGCAGGCTGTTGGCAGCTCTGAGGTTAAGCGAACTCTTAAATATGAAGGCTAGTCCACCCCCCTTAGTTTGATTGGTGTCCCTGTCACACCTGATAATGGAATAGTTGTCTGGGATGGCCAGGGTCAGAGAAAGACTGGATGCTGCATGCAGCCAAGTTTCCGTGATTGCGAGAAAGTCAAGGTTTTCTGTGACTATGAAATCTGCAATATCTAGGGCGTGTTCAGGGATGGAGCGTGCGTTAATGAGCGCGCCTTTGAGTTTAGGGGCAGTGATGGCAATGTGAACAGGAGGAGGTGAGTCAATTTTAGGAGCCGAGTGGGCCGTGGTTTTGTTATCGCTGGAGTTTGAGATATTGACAAGCGTGGGATTGTTCAGGTGGTAGGACCAGTGGAGACATCTGGAAGCTAATCTTTGGTTTCTAACTGATGAGGCACATGGTTGACTGGAATGGTTTATTCTCATCAGGGCGTGTATCAGATGTATGGGCGTATCAGATTTATATTTTAAAGTGGGCGTATCAGATATATCTTTTAAAGTTTTTACAGTGACAAGGATTTTATCAGACCGTGTTTTGTGGGGGGTGTAATGTACGTTTTGATCTCTCTCATCTATATTTTTGTGCATGTATATCAAATTGTATTACACCACTATCATATAGAGGAATTAAGGTCTACCAGGACTCAAAGTACACTGTTTGCCATGTACATGATGCATGACATGAACCTCTTTTACCTCCTTTTGTTTGCAACCTAAGTAATAGTAACGTGAGGCAGAATGACTATAGTGCTCATCTTCCCCTATTTTGGAACTGACAAGGTCCGAACTAGATGGCTGCAAACTCTCAAAGTGGTTAAAACCACTGAACAGGTTATCATGCCGTGTTCTTTCGAGAGAGGGGCGCCTGCTACCTTTTTTGTATTTTTGCAAGGAACTTGGGGTTGGTCACCCTAAGTTACCTGGGGGAAACCAGACATGGACTCCCTGTTCACTGTGCTTAGAGAGGCACAGCTCCACCTCACTGATGAGGCCCAACAAGTCTGAAACACGTGTATGGGGTTGCTGTTTGCACTCTTCTTCAGAAGGGAATTGCCATAGTATTTCGGTGCTGGACTGCCCATGTGGACGGGACAAAGACTGATATGCAAATGGATATTTCCCCTCTGTTACAGGCTTGGCTAAAAGCTGATGTTCCCGGAGTCTTTGTAGAACTGCCTTAACATGTCCTTCATGCTTCTGAGGGTCCTTGGAAAAAATCAATATGTCGCCCAGATAGACAATGACGAAGAGAAACAACATATTAGAGAACACCCTAGCCATAAAACGTTGGAAAACTGCTGGGGCATTGGCTAGTCCAAAGGGCATGACCAAGTACTCGTAGTGGCCAAAGGGTGTTCTAAAGGCGGTCTTCCACTCGTCTCCTTTGCGGATACGGATCAAATGGTAGGCACCCCTGAGATCCAATTTGGTGAATATTACAGCTCCTCTCACAGCTTCCAGGATATCCGAGATCAGGGGCAGTGGGTACCGATCCTTGAGAGTGCATTGATTTAGGCCTCTATAGTCGAGGCAAGGTCTGAGTTCCTTGGTATCTTTCTTGGGAACGAAGAACAATGAAGCACCCGCTGGAGCTTTCGAGGGTTTTATAGTGCCATTTTCAAGATTAGTGACTAGGTATTCCCGAAGGGCCTTTTTCTCGGGTTCGGAAAGACTGAACATTCTGCCGAAAGGAATTACAGCTGAGGGATCAGTATCAATGGCACAGTCTTCGGGCCTGTGAGGGGGTAAGGCCTGGACTATGGCAGTAGAAAATACATCAGCATATCCCTGATAGGCCTCTGGAACTTGTATGATATTGGAAACAATGAGTGGTGTTTCTTGGTCTCTTGAAGTTTCTTTAGGAGTTACCGAGGAGGGATCCAGGGACATACAGAACTCTGAGCCCAGGAATAATGATCCTGCTGTCCAATTGATATACAGATTGTGCTTTTTCAACCAGGGAATTCCCAAGACCATGGGGTAATGGACCGACTTAATGATGTCGAATGTAATCCGCTCTTGATGATGGTTTATGGAAAGTTGGATCTCTTTAGTCTGCAGGCTTATGGGCCCTGAAGAGAGGGGTCTTCCGTCAATTGCTTCCACCGGCTGCATGGTGTTTCGGGTCTCATACGGAATATGATGACTAACCACCCAGTCTTCATCAATGAAAATTCCCATAGCTCCGCAGTCCACCAAGGCCAGAATGGGATAGGTCTTGTCTTTGGAGGGCGACAGGAAGGCCTGTAGTATCACCAAACTGTTTTGTCCAGGAAGGTTCAAGGATGGAATTGATGTGGAGCAAACATCTCTCTCCTGAGTCTCTGCTCCATTTAAGATCGGGAGCTGGCGTTTCCCGAACGCCGAGGAGGTGCCAGAGGACATTCCCTGACCAAATGTTTGTCTGAAGCACAATACATACACAAACCCGTATGGATCCTTCTCAATCTTTCTTGAGGCGTTATGGGTCCACAAAAGGCTCCAATTTGCATGGGTTCAGGTTCTGGGGCTGGACTTGAGTTTGCATCCGTTCTGGCTGTGCTCTCAAAGGACGTCTTGGGTGGGTTTCCCTTGGGTTTCTTTCTTTCAGCCTTCATTTCCTGGATGTGAAAGTCTATTTGCAAAGCCAGGTCCATTAGTGCTTGGAATGAATTTGGTCTGGACACCCTGGCCAGTTCATCCTTGATCTCTTCGTTTAGGCCTCTCCTGAACAGGGTAAAACTAGCCTCAGGGGACTAGTCTGCTTCGTTGGCCAATTGTTTAAATCTGGTCACATAAGTGAGCATATCTTGGGGGCCTTGTTGAAAGTCCAGCAAGCATTCTTGGGCAGTATAGACCTGCTCTGGACAGTCAAACATGCCTTTAAGGACCTGTATGAACCCATCGTAGTCGTCTTGGAGGGCATCACCGGAGTTGACAAGGGGTGTTGCCCAAGTTAAGGTGTTGCCGGAAAGGTGGGATATGATGAAACCCACCTTAGCCCTAGGAGTCGAAAAATAATAGGGCTTGAAAGTGAAGTGGACCAGGCATGAATCCAGGAATCCGTGGGGTGTTTTTGCCGAACCATCATACTTGTCAACAATACCCCCTAACCGGGCACCCACCTTTGTAGCAGAATCCCGGGATAAGACCAATTGTTTGAGCGCGGAGTTTGCTGTGCAGTGCCGCTAGCAGAACCGATAACAGAACTGGAGACCCAGAGACCCGATCGCTGTGAAGAACCGCTAGCAGAAGTCCAGCCAATCCTGACCCTATCGGTGACGAAGCCGCATTCCTGTCTAAGTTTATAGTGTGAGTACCCAGCTAGCATTGTACCAAAACCAATCTCTTAGTTTAAAATAATCTAATCCAAACTATTTTAGCTTATTAGAACTGCCTCCTAGAATCGTGTCATTCTGTCATCTTTAAAACTGAAAACTGTCATCTGTCATTCTGAGCTTTAAAATCTCAAATCCGAAAAACTACCTTTACTAAATCGGCCGTATCTCTGGAACCGTTGATGCTTAACTGTCATCTTAAAGCTAGGATTCTAAGCTTTCCAACAAGCCTAGAACCGACTTCCTACTCCTTATAGTGCCTCCGTAATTGTGCTCGACGCACGCGACTACATTTGCCGCGATTTGACATTTTGCTTAATTTCAGCCACGTGTAAAAAGATTTGTCCTTGCTTTCCTTGCTGAAATTTGCGTGCAACCTGACAATCATTCATAGAGCATTGCTAAAGTGATCCTGAATTAATTTAAAGTATCTCTCACTCACCCTGAACCTCCTATAGGGAATTAAAAGCAATTTTAGCACATTTCGCACTTCATTGCCACCACATCTAAAAGGATTTTGCCTGTGTTTAAAACTCACACCTGTTTCCTCTAAGCTTGCTAGGGGGGAACTGAATTATATTGTTTGCATTCCTGAGAACTGTATGCTCTCCTTTTCATCTCCTTACCTTGCATAAAGGGGGGGTGAATTGTCAAAGAAAAGTGATTACATTGTCTTTTGTTGAAGTCATATCAAGTTTATTTTCTGTACTGCATTTTCATTCATCATTGCATTGTCCTTGAAGCCATAAAAGCATTCTCAGCTACTTCATCCTCTCTATATCACTTCTAAGCCATCAAAAAGAGTGTACCACTGTAACATTATCCATTGTGGATCACTATCATCTTCACAAGTGTGCTATCAAACATTAATTCATTATAAAAGTGTGATATATATATATTGTTTAATTTTCAAATAACCCTTTTAAATTTGCAAAGCAAACCTACTTCTTGGCTCAGTGGGGTCAGGGGGATTCTAAGAGAGGGGTGTTATATAATTTAATGTTCCTGCAGACAGACTGGAAGTGGTTTTCTCCACAGCATTTGTCACAATGATGACTTATGGCCGGGCATGTACCAACATGTGGGAATTTGAATCCGCATCTATAGCATTTCTTCTGTTCTGCAGTGTCTCCTGGCATGAGAATGGGCACACCATTGCTGCTGAGGCGGACTGTGTGATTTCAATGTTGCCGAGCAACTCTGTTTGCAGAGCTAAGGCAGAATCAGCTCTTGCTAGCTGTAAGATTTCTTCTAGCGTTCTGCTTTTCTGGAGTAGTTTCTTGCAGAATTCAGGAGATTTGCAGGCAGCTTTTGCGTGAGTGATTTGAGTGCTTCATCTGTCGAGTATCGATCGAAATCACAATATTTTGCCTGTTTTCTCAGTCTCATTATGAATTTGTCCATGTTTTCACCTCTTTTTTGGGTGGTGGTGTGAAAAATATGTCTTTCTTAGTCTACATTTCTCAAAGGTGCAAAATATTTATTCAGGGAATCAATAACGCCTTGGAATGTGTCTGTGTAGCTTTCTGGCAGCTCAAATACAATGTCCCTTACCACCTGGCCAAGCGAGTGCATTAGAATTCCCCTTAGGCGGTTTTCTTCGCCAACCCCTGATGCATCAATATATATCTGCAGTTCTTTAAGCCATCTGGCCCATCTGGGCGCCAAACTACTGGTGTTTGAAATGTCAAATTGTGGCAATGCCTGTAGCTGTAATGCTTCAGAGCCACTCCCTTCTCTGTGGTCAGGGTGACGAGGTGTGGAGCTGGAGGGAGGGCTCTGAAGACTGCTGTCTGCTTCATTACTGGACATGATGGCAGGTGGGAGGTGTACAGGTGCACATCTTAATACTTGGTTGTACGTGTCCTCAGTGCTCACTGCTGCTGTAGGTTGATCAGCTTTAAACACAGCCTGGGAGCGTCTTATCAGGCCGTGTGGAACATTGGCAGGGTGTAATGACTTCAATGTCAGTAGCAGCTCAAGTCTCTTGTGACGTTTTGCTTCAGTAAAGCCAATTACACGTATGAAAATTAAACGTGGTGATTCCTGATTAAACGTTTCCTCTGTGGCGATGCAAAGGAATCACTAGCGAGCAGAATCTTTGTCGGAGAATTTCGCAGTGATGGTGTATTTGGAACGCGGGAAACAGGGCCCACTTGTAGAGATCATCGTGTTGCACGGTGCGGATATTTCTGGGCACTGTGATACGCGATCAGCCTTAGTATTGAGTGCTCCATGCAGCATGCGTGTGGAGTTGCACTGCGGTACACCGTTGGGGTTGTACGCCGTGTCAGTGCAATGGGGCAGGGGAATGCTGCTTGCTCACCATCTGAGGCGCGTTGAATGTTCAGCCACATGTTATTGTAGTCCAGCAGGTAGTCCGAGTGCCAGCCGCATATGTTGCCGGCCTGAGGCACCGGACACTGCGAATTCGGCGGCGCGCAGGGTTCACAGCAGTTGTTCAAAGTAGCAGGAACCTCGTCGCCATTGCTGAGTGTTAAACCATGCAGTGAATGACAATATAATAAGGCAATACTTTAAATAAGACGCAGAGCCCGTATTCATAGCTTGCATCTCTTTACTCAATCAGGCACAAACTAACTGTCGGGCGGCAGCCCGGCCCACACGTAGCACGTGATTCACAGCCCACTCAAACAGAACAAAAGAAAGGAGACTCGACTACTCACAGTAATAATAACAGTAGAAATGGGACATTACAGCGTGCAAGATGCCAATTCGGAAACGGAGCGCCACTTACTTCCCTCGCCATTAGAAGCATCTGTAGTTGCAGTGAACTCTGTGCTGCAAGTCCAAAAGACTAATACATTAGAAAAGTAGACGTCACACCGTTCTGAGACGCATCTACCAACGAATGACCAACTGATCGTCAAGCCGCATCACAAAAGCCACTTCCGACAAGCTAGACGTACATGCACTTATTGAACATTAGTCTTACGTGGCTATTTATGCTTGTAACACCCTTTCAATATAGCTTATATCAAAAGAAAAACCCTTTTAGATATCACAAGTGCAAGAGTATTTTCTAATTTTTGATAAAACGGTAATAATTCAAACATGAAGAGGTAAGAACAACAGGTCCTCTTGATAGGTTCACTCAAAATACAGAAGAACATATGCTATGTATTGTAATGTGTCACTGAGTACAGATAGTTAGTAAAGGCAGTGTGTCTAGCTATATAAGAAACCAAAAACAAAGGTGGGGACCCCTACATGGGCATCTGGGGTGCGTTCAATATATACCAAACAGAGAGGATGCCCTATGTTCTGAAAAATTCAATACATGTGTTTCAGAAAGCGCATGCTGAGGACCAGAGTATGTTCTTATTAAAAAATATATCATTTTATTCTGTTGCAATTTCATAAAATACATAATTTTTTAACAATTATAAGACAACAATTCATTTTCAATCAACATATATTTTGGTGAACAAAAGTTTTTTTGTGCATATAGCGCATTTTTGTGTAAACATTTCACCTATGTGTATATCACTAACACGCCATTCTACCATTCATCTTCACAATCAAATCTAGTTTGTATAGAGACATTATAAATAACTTTTACAGTAGTAATATTCCTATTTTGACAGTCCACCATTATGTATCAACTGTAAGTATCCAAGATTATTCTAGTTTCCCACTGTGTCTTTCCACTAGCGTTCAGTAAGCGAGTGAAATATTTGAATGGTGTGTTAGTGATATACACATAGGAGAAATGTTTACACAACAATGCGCTATTTGCACACAAAAAACTTTTGTTCACAAGAATATATGTTGATTGGAAATTAATTGTTGTCTTATAATTGTTCAAACATGATGTATTTTATGAAATTGTAACAGAATAAAATGATATATTGTTAATAAGAACACACTCTGGTCCTCAGCATGCGTTTTCTGAAACACATTTATTGAATATTTCAGCACGTAGGGCATCCTCTCTGTTTAGCATAGCTATAAAAGAAATATTCGGGCATTATAGATGTTGCTACATATTTGATAATAATGTATTGGTAAACTATGATGTATCTGTTAATAAGGTATTATTTCTTTAATTATACATTTACCTTTTGTTAGATTACATGGATAAATTAGGTAATTTATACATAACTTTACATTTTATGGAAATAAGTGAATGTGTGAATATTATATTTTTATTTTTAAGTTTAATCAAAAGGATGAATTAGTCATACAGAAATATTTATTTGGAGATTTTTTCCTGAAGCGAGCATTATGCCCTTCTTATACAAACAGTAAAGGTTTTTTTTCTCACAAATGAGGATTAAAGACGAGTCAGTATTTCTTTTTTAATTTGACTTCAATTATGCATTCCACAGCAGACCTTTTCAAACACTAACCAATTACATTTGCCTTGATTATAAGGGTATAAAACACCCACAGGTTTAAGGAGAAGAAGCTCAGTATGTGTCATGATCTCTGCTTCCAAAAGGTCAGGGTTTTCCCAACTCCCTTGGAAGCAGATCCATAACCCAGGTTCCGAGTGCCAACCAGTCCCAATTGGGACCTTTTGGACCCAGTCCTGGCGCCAGTGGCACCAGGCTCATAAATATGCCCAGTCCCAGCGCTGGAAGCGCCGGGCTCATAATGCTTGGGTGGACTTACCTTCAGCAGACCATGCTGCTTACTTGCCTGCCAGTTGAGCCTCTGATCCTCTTCTGTTTGGAACTACTTTTCCTGTTGGGTGGGGCTGGAGCCACTCCCTAGATTCAGAACACTGGAACTCTTCTGGAAGGCAGGAACTCTTTTCTTACCAGGAACTCTTTTCTTACTTAGGCGTGGCTGTGGAAGGAGACACCTAAGCACTACAGGAGGCTATTTAAACCACACCCGGTGGATGAATCTTGCTTTGCGTTATTCTGCAACCTCTGCAGCAGAACGCTCATCGTGTCTTCTGCATCCGGTCCTGGGCCTAAGGAAAAAGGCTTACCATCCTGAATCCAATCTTCAGCAACACCTATAAAGACAAGAAAGAACAGGTTAGCATTCCGGCATCTGAAAGGCAAAGGCTTACCATCCTGAATCCAGTCTTCAGCAACACCTATAAAGACAAGAAAGAACAGGTTAGCATTCCGGCATCTGAAAGGCAAAGGCTTACCTACTCTTCGTGCGCTCCGGAGGTCTTCACACTGCATTCCGGCATCTGAAAGACAAAAGTTTACCAACTCTTCGCACGCTCCGGAGGCCTTCGGCGCTGCATCCGGCATCTGAAAGACAAAACAAGGTGCGTTTAAAGACATTGGGGAACTTTAATTCTCACGTGCCATTACTCCTTTCCACATCTAATCCAGTGGGTATTCCGGCACCCTGCAGCCGCTCCGAACTCGTACCTGCAAAATAAAAAGACAGTTAGAGCGCATAGTGAAGCAGGCAACAAGCGCTTACTTACGTGCTTCCAGGAGCTTCTATTCATCACACGGGCTCCATCTTCAACTCACTTCAGCCCGTCATCCGCCAACGCCGGAACCCTGCAAAACAAGAGACATCATTACTAAAGACTTTAAAGACATTTGAATGACTCGAAACTTACCGTTCGTGCAGTAAACGACAGACAGCAGTCCTCTGAAGTCAAGAGGCCTGCGCTACCTATCCAGTGAAGAAACTGGTTACAGCACCCTGCCCCGAGGCAGATGGAGAGCTCGGCATTCACTTACCTAAGGTGAGAGCGTTAACCTTTGGGGGTCTACAGGGGAGGAGAAGAGGAAAGAGATAGGGACACCCCAATAACCCCAGTTCATTAACCCCATATTTTCTATCTGCAGACATCTTACTCTACACGTCAGGCATACAGTGCACAGAGGTCCAGCCCAAAGAGCCAACCGGGTGCTACACATCACCTTTGAAGATACGGTAGTCGCCCAGTCAAGACCGGCGCCTCTGCGAGAATCAGGTGAGCGTTACAGAACGCAAAGCCTACCGCAAAACTCTCGCCCAGGCGCTATGGAAACCTCGGATACTGACCCCCTAGCCCGGTTACTTGGGGAACTTAGGGCAGAAGTGCATGCAGCTCGTCAGGAAACGAATGCTCTAAGAAGGGAACTAATTATTTCCAAGGAGAGAACAGACAATCTTGCTAGACAAGTGCTACAGTCACAAGCCGGACAGACCCCGTTACCCGCATCAGGGGCAAATCTTCCTTCAACATCCTCTATGAATCCAGTGCAGATCAACCTACCTGGGAATGTACCTCTGGCTCCGCCCGAACGATTTTCTGGTGACCCAAAGAGGTTTGCAGTATTTATCAATCAGTGCCGGTTGCACTTCTTATGCCGGCCAGCAGCCTTTCCAACTGATCAAGCAAAAGTAGCTTTTGTACTTTCGTACCTTAGTGGCAATGCGGCAGACTGGTCGATCCCTCTAGTTAATCAAGATGATCCGGTTCTCCATGATTTTCAAGCCTTTCAGCTTAGTATGGAAAAACTGTTCGCAAGACATTCACAGGGGCAGGCCTTGGACAATGAGCTTCTTTCGTTGCGACAGGGTAATCAAGACCTTTTGGCTTATATTGCATCTTTCAATAGACTAATAGTGGAAACTCAATGGCCTGAGGACAAAAGGATTACGCTGTTTTATAGAGGTCTACATGGAGAGCTCAAAGACGTTTTAGCCCAAGTAGTGAATCCCCCACAAGACTGTTCGGATTATATAGACTTGGTCGTTCAAATAGATCACAGGCTGCAGAACAGGAAGGCCGATCATTCCAAGTTTGATGCTCGAGTATTTTCCAAACCGCCAACTCCTTCCAAAGGTGTAGACTCCGGGGAACCCATGCAAATAGGGGGTCTGAAAGGTCCTCTAACACAAAGGGAGCGGGAAAGGAGGAAACAGTTGCAATTATGCCTATATTGCGGAAACTCAGGGCACTTTCTTCGAGACTGTCCGGTGAAACCTGCCAAGAAGGCAGTAGGAGCTGCAGTTACCAAAGTTACAAACCCTGAGCAGGGAAACGACCTCGCCCAACAAGAATAGAGGTCCTCTTGCCGAGCGTGAAAACCAGTTCCGTGACCTCGCATTTCGTGATACCTATGGTCCTCATTAGCCCTGATAATCCGGATCGATTACATGCAATTGAAGCTTACGTCGACAGCGGTGCCATCGGCAATTATGTGGATCATGAAATGGTTTTGAGGATGAATCTAACTCTTTGTCCCAAGGCTGTAAAGGACGTCATTACTACGGTGGATGGTACAGAGATAGCCTCCGGGCCAGTAACGCATACCACTCAAGAGGTGACGCTAGTAAGTCAAGATGGACACCATGAGAAGATCGTGTTCGATGTGATCAAGGCCCCTCAGTTTCAGATTATTCTAGGAATACCTTGGTTAGAGAAACACAATCCTCTGATCGATTGGCGAGCAAGAACGGTCCAGTTTCCAGAATGTGTCTCTACTTGTCACCCTCCACCTGGTGTTGCACTGGCCGCAATTTCTTCAGAGACTCCCCAGTTACCTCCTGAATACCTAGAATACCAAGATGTTTTCCGGAAGGATCAGGCTAACTCTCTACATCCTCATAGGTCTTATGACTACCAGATAGACCTGATACCTGGATCTACTCCTCCTTGTAGTAGAATTTATGCCCTCACCGAGCCTGAGAACCTTCACCTTCGACAATACCTGGATCAATACCTGGCAAATGGGTTTATTCGTCCTTCCAAGTCCCCTGCTTCTTCAGCTTTGTTCTTCGTTCCAAAAAAGGAAGGAGACCTTAGAACTTGTATCGATTATCGCTCCCTGAACCAGATCACCGTTAAGAATAGATATCCGTTACCTTTGATCCCTGAACTCCTGGACCAAGTCAGAAAAGCATGCATATATACAAAGCTGGATCTTAGAGGAGCTTACCACTTGGTACGAGTAAAAGAGGGCGATGAATGGAAGACGGCCTTCCGCACCAAGTATGGGCTATTTGAATATCAGGTCATGCCCTTCGGACTTTGCAATGCCCCGGCCGCCTTTCAATATTTTATGAACGATGTCCTCAGAGAGCTCATAGATGTATGTGTTGTTGTTTACATTGACGACATCCTCGTTTATTCTTTATCGGAATCTGAACATCGGAAACACGTGAAAATGGTCCTCGAAAGATTGCGTCAACACAAACTTTTCGCTAAGTTGGAAAAATGTGTTTTCAACGTGACTGAAGTTGAATTCTTGGGATTCATATTATCACCTGGCGGAGTGCGTATGGATTCAAAGAAGGTCGATGCAGTTCTCAAATGGCCATCACCATCCTCCGTAAAAGGTGTGCAAAGCATGTTAGGCTTCGCTAACTTTTACCGCAGGTTTATCCCCGAATTCTCTCGAATAGTCCAGCCCATCACTGCCTTGTTAAAGAAAAACAAACGTTTTGAATTGTCTACCGAGGCGGAACAAGCTTTCCAGGATTTGAAGACTAAATTTATCTCTGCACCAATCTTAAAACACCCTCGCCCCGAACTCCCCTACATCGTGGAAACTGATGCTTCAAGCCTTGCCATGGGGGCAGTTCTATCACAAAAGGACCCGGTAACCAATCAGTTGCATCCCGTGGCATTTTGGTCCCGCAAATTCTCGCCTCCTGAAATCAATTACACGATTACTGACAAGGAACTTCTGGCTATCAAGTCTGCCTTTAAGGCTTGGCGGCATTATCTGCTGGGGGCCCGACACACAGTTACTGTGATTACGGATCACCGAAACCTGCAATATTTGAAGACCGCAAAAGCCCAATCCTCTAGACAACTCCGTTGGGCATTATTCTTTGCCGAGTTTGACTTCATAATTACCTATCGACCTGGTACAAAGAACGGTAAAGCCGATGCCCTTTCTCGGATGGGAGTGGAAGAACACTTGGTCAACCCTAAACCTGTACCAATCATTCCCGAACAAAGAATTCTGGGTGTAATCGCCACAGAATCCATAGAGGAAGTTAAGGATAAAGCCAGGCAACTTGTAACTCCAGCAGACATACAGAATTGGCATCTGCAGGGAAAGGACTTTGCAGTAAAGGACAACTTATTGTATTTCCAAGAACAATTATACCTACCCAGCACAGATTTACAGAAAAAAGTAATCTCTTGTTATCACGACTCTTTAATGGAAGGTCATCCCGGTATAGCCAAGACCTCAGAAAAGATCAAGCGCTACTTCTGGTGGCCGTCTTGGAAAAAAGATATCAGAGACTTTATAATGTCCTGTGGAGTATGCGCCCAAAACAAGAGTCAAAAGGAAAGACCAGCAGGCCTCTTGCGCCCTATTGACATCCCACCTCGCCCTTGGCATACGCTTTCTATGGACTTCATCACCGATCTACCTCCATGCTCCGGATACAATACGATTCTAGTAATCGTGGACTTATTCTCCAAGATGGCGCATTTCATTCCGCTCAAAGGCTTGCCAACAGCAGCAACTCTGGCCCGAGAATTTCTCGAAAACATCGTCCGACTGCACGGTTTTCCTTCGGTTCTAATTTCGGATCGAGGTAGTCAATTTATTTCTCATTTTTGGCGAAGTTGCTGTCGGTCGGCTCAAATTGATGTGAGACTATCGACCAGTCACCACCCTCAGACCGACGGACAAACCGAGAGGACCAATCAAACTCTGGAACAGTATTTACGCTGCATGCTGCAACAAACTGAAAAAACTTGGAAAGATATCCTTTGGATAGCCGAGTATGCCTACAATAACTCTGTCCATTCGGGAACTGGGAAAACCCCGTTTTTTCTTTTGTACGGCAGTCACCCTCAAACCTCGGAGTTGGATCCCCTCCAACATCTTGAAACACCAGCAGTAGACTACCTGCATTCTACAATCACCCAAGCCTTTAAGGAAGCTGTTTCTCACCTTCAAAGGGCTAAAGAACAATACAAGAAAGGAGCAGATCAACATCGGAAGGAAGCCCCTCACTATCAAGTAGGGGATCAAGTCTGGTTATCCACCAAATATCTATCTCTAAAAGGGCCACGCACATTCAACCCAAGATACCTTGGTCCCTATTCCATCACTACCATAGTAAACCCAGTAGCGGTCAAGTTGGACTTGCCCCCGCACATGAAGATACATCCGGTCTTCCACGTCTCTCTATTAAAACCCGTGCAACCTCAAACCCGACTAACCAAATCTCCAAAACCTATCCTAGTGGATGGAGAACTCGAGTTTGAAGTCAAAAGCATTCTGGACTCCAAGATCTCCAAATCTAAACTATTCTACCTAATTGACTGGAAAGGCTACGGCCCCCAAGAGAGATCCTGGGAACCTGCTGAATATGTCCACGCTCCTCGCCTAATCAAAAGATTTCACCGAACATTTCCTGACAAGCCAAAACCCCCGGAGAAGCCCGGTTTGGGAGGGGCCTTGAGGGGGGGTACTGTCATGATCTCTGCTTCCAAAAGGTCAGGGTTTTCCCAACTCCCTTGGAAGCAGATCCATAACCCAGGTTCCGAGTGCCAACCAGTCCCAATTGGGACCTTTTGGACCCAGTCCTGGCGCCAGTGGCACCAGGCTCATAAATATGTCCAGTCCCAGCGCTGGAAGCGCCGGGCTCATAATGCTTGGGTGGACTTACCTTCAGCAGACCATGCTGCTTACTTGCCTGCCAGTTGAGCCTCTGATCCTCTTCTGTTTGGAACTACTTTTCCTGTTGGGTGGGGCTGGAGCCACTCCCTAGATTCAGAACACTGGAACTCTTCTGGAAGGCAGGAACTCTTTTCTTACCAGGAACTCTTTTCTTACTTAGGCGTGGCTGTGGAAGGAGACACCTAAGCACTACAGGAGGCTATTTAAACCACACCCGGTGGATGAATCTTGCTTTGCGTTATTCTGCAACCTCTGCAGCAGAACGCTCATCGTGTCTTCTGCATCCGGTCCTGGGCCTAAGGAAAAAGGCTTACCATCCTGAATCCAATCTTCAGCAACACCTATAAAGACAAGAAAGAACAGGTTAGCATTCCGGCATCTGAAAGGCAAAGGCTTACCATCCTGAATCCAGTCTTCAGCAACACCTATAAAGACAAGAAAGAACAGGTTAGCATTCCGGCATCTGAAAGGCAAAGGCTTACCTACTCTTCGTGCGCTCCGGCGGTCTTCACTCTGCATTCCGGCATCTGAAAGACAAAAGTTTACCAACTCTTTGCACGCTCCGGAGGCCTTCGGCGTTGCATCCGGCATCTGAAAGACAAAACAAGGTGCGTTTAAAGACATTGGGGAACTTTAATACTCACGTGCCATTACTCCTTTCCACATCTAATCCAGTGGGTATTCCGGCACCCTGCAGCCGCTCCGAACTCGTACCTGCAAAATAAAAAGACAGTTAGAGCGCATAGTGAAGCAGGCAACAAGCGCTTACTTACGTGCTTCCAGGCGCTTCTATTCATCACACGGGCTCCATCTTCAACTCACTTCAGCCCGTCATCCGCCAACGCCGGAACCCTGCAAAACAAGAGACATCATTACTAAAGACTTTAAAGACATTTGAATGACTCGAAACTTACCGTTCGTGCAGTAAACGACAGACAGCAGTCCTCTGAAGTCAAGAGGCCTGCGCTACCTATCCAGTGAAGAAACTGGTTACAGCACCCTGCCCCGAGGCAGATGGAGAGCTCGGCATTCACTTACCTAAGGTGAGAGCGTTAACCTTTGGGGGTCTACAGGAGAGGAGAAGAGGAAAGAGATAGGGACACCCCAATAACCCCAGTTCATTAACCCCATATTTTCTATCTGCAGACATCTTACTCTACACGTCAGGCATACAGTGCACAGAGGTCCAGCCCAAAGAGCCAACCGGGTGCTACACATCACCTTTGAAGATACGGTAGTCGCCCAGTCAAGACCGGCGCCTCTGCGAGAATCAGGTGAGCGTTACAGTATGTCAGTGAACATCTGGCATTGTTGCATTTTAATACACATGTGTTGGAAAATATGTGCTGGACATAATCTCTGTGAGGTTGGTTCATCAAATCTTTAATAGCAGAACTGCAGGATGGACAAAGATAAGAACAGCATGTAGACACAGACTGTTTCCCACACCCCAACATTGTACTTGCCTTTATACACTTTCTAGTACATTGGTCTCAATGATGCAAACAAAAGATTTCAGGACCTCACTAGGGAGGATTTCAGCCTTCCCCTATTAACAAAATACTGCACTATGCAGAGCGAGGAGAATGTAGGCACTCAAGGTCAGTTTTGAGTCTACATCAGATAACCCACACAGATTGTATTGAATATAAATAAGTCTTAATATTCTTCTAACAACATTTCTTTAAGTAACTTTATCAGTTGTGAGAAACCAGAAGGTGTCTCACCCACTTGTCCCCAGGCATCTGTCATCCAGGTGGCCAGGACACGGCCATCGCTTTTGGTTCCAGTTCCTGGGGTGGACCAGTGCGGGAGGATCTCCTGGGTGAGGGGGCTTCAGGGAGTTGGAGTGGGACACCGAATGGTGAGACGTGGTATCCCCTTCACTGTAACACCTTTACCCCATCCAACCCGGTAGGATATTTAGGAACTCTACCATCCCCCACCCCCCTTTTACAACACAAACACTTTCTCACGGACAGTCCGATATGAGAGAAAACAGACTAACACCCGAGCAGTATACCTGACGTGTCCCAATACAATGGTCAGGCAAGGTCAGGCAATTACTGACCATCACTCCTGACTCCCATTAAGCTTCCCCACACGGATAAAAGGTGGAGTGCGAGAGCAAACTCTGAGCGAGGCAAAGCACACAAGGAAACAGCAGTTTTGAGATGGCAGCTGAACCTGAGCAGAAAAGTGGCAAAACAGGAGGGGATCGCAAGGATGGAAGTTCCATTGAGCTTTCCGACAAGGAACCATTACTTTCAAGAAACCTAGAGATTAGAAAGCGTAAAACCAGGAAACCAAAACCACGCTGAAGAATCCTGCATTGTGTGTCAGAGATACCCGGGGCCCTCCTGCGTCAATAATCAAGGCAGACAGAAAAAACAGCCGCTTTGGTACCGACCAGAACTGCGTGTGTGCTCAATCGAAGGTCTCTGTAAGGTATCCAGTTGACAAGTGGCAAAAGGGAAAGTAGAGAGTGGTAAAGAATTGTTAATTGAAGTGGTCCTGCGAAGGGTCAAGCAAAATCCAGCGCACAGTCAAAAGTATTTGCTGTTGATTCAGTAAAGAAAGTTTGTGTTGAAGTCGATAAATTGGTCCGAGCCCAGCAGAGGGAGATTAATTGAAGGTTTTGTGTTAAAGTGGGTCTGAACCCAGCAGAGGGGGGCCCAGGGTGAACAGTGAACCACCCGAGAAATTGGATATGTGAAAATCCTGAGAACATTGTGTCAAAGTGGTTCTGAGCCCATGGAGGGGGACCCACAGTGAATAGTGAATCACCTGAGAAATTGTGTACCTGTGAAATCCTAAGAAGAAAGGAAATTCAATATTTGTTTGTCACATCAGGCACTCTGAACAAGAGACTTTGAATGGCAAGGAGACTTTGGCAGAGGAGGCCTGATACTGACGTTTTCAACTGCATCCTTGTGCTAGACTAGCCAGAGAGTGTGCTAAGCTCCAGTGTGCCACCTGTCCCATGCTGAAAATGTGGGGAAGGAGAGCCAACGGTTCAGAGATCCTGACATATAATTTCTTGAGCACATTTCTTTTGCATAACATTGTTTCTCACACTATTTTAGAGGTAAGGATTGGCAATAGTTTTATCAGTATAGGCCCTTTTATTTTCACAGTCTGGACTAGGACTGCATTATTATTATTTGATGGTAGTAGCTTGCTCCCATCTTTAGATTTAGGATTAGATAGGCGTTTTTCAAACCCAATTGAAGTTCAATAAACACCCTTGAACTGTGATCACTTGTGTCTGCCTTACTGTTGGATACCATGCCTTCATTACACAGTGTTGTCTAATATATTTTTGGCAGTGCAAGCATGCCTATAAATAATTTTCTAGTGTGGCAGATTAAAAAAACTTACCAGTACATACCTTGTTAATTGCAAAACTGCCTTTCTCCATTCTTCTACCTGCAGACGCACATTGATCATGGATTCTTTCTTTAGCAGCACTGGGACTAATAATAATGTTGAGGCCCTGCCTTTCTCAAATGAACATACCCATACAGTTGCATTAAACATACAATTACATTTCTCATCACCATCCTATAAACGTACATTTGCATTTTCCCCAGACAGATTCACCCTTTGAGGCAGAACAACAACAAGCATCCTACTTAGTAGGCTATCCTTAAATAGTCCCTTGTCACTTCCTGTATCAGTTTGTGCTGCTCTTTCACAGTGTCTTTGGGTTCTTCCTTCCACTTTAGGCATTTCCACTTTAAGCATAGTTCTCCAATATCCCCTTGTTGGTCTCTTTATTCTTCTCTGATTCTGGTTTCTATATCCTTTTGAGTTTGGTAACATATACCTTCTTAGCTGTGAAATGCCTTCTTGGGTTTTAGGGTTCCCCCTCTCCTCAGGTGGTTTACTCTTAGTATTTTATCCCTTAAGTGGTTATCTTGTCTTTTCTTCCCATTGATAGAATTCTCTCTCTGATTTTCTTCACTCTTTGCTTCTTGATTTATGGGGTGCTCTTCTGCTTCATAACGATTCCCCGGCGGCCTCCTGGTTCTGTCATTCTCCCCGTTACCTTTTAGTGTGCGGGGGAACGTCAATGGGACCTGTACTAGCTCATGCTCTCTTTGCTTGCTCTGCTTCTCCGTCTTCTCAACTCCACCGGCATCCCGCTCTTGGTCCTCTCTCTTCACGGGACCAGTTATGGGTGTGATTGTTTCCTCATTGTTGTGGTTTTGGCATTGTTAGATGGGCACTCTGCCCACCACGAAAAGGTTGTGGCCACGCCACCACCGGGATTTGGATTCCCATCCCCCTGGCTTCTCATTGCATGTGAATGCTGGGTTTCTAGCATTTCATTCTCGTGTTCAAGCCAATCTGAAAGACACAGGCTCCATGGATCTCCCTGGCTCCACCTCTCACAGGTATCGCACCATCAGGGGTCTTCCCCTGCTTATGTTCTCGCCATCTCTCCCGACCTGGCCTCTCCTCAGCGTTTGTCCTGTATGCAGTTTACTCATCTCAATTATATGGAGATCTTTCCTTGAAGGGACAGATCCTCTTTCTTAGTCGCAAATGTATATTTTAATTTTATCTTCTACCAAGTCCCTGGCTTCTATAGTTTTCTTCAAATCTGATAGTCCCATATATGCAACTATGGGAAATGGTTTAGGGAGTTCCTAACAGTACCAGGAGTCCCTGTCCCCTGAGGTGGAGTCTCTTTGCCACTGAGTTCCCACTTGCTCAGGCCCCTAAGGAGGGTCTTGCGAAGCGGGCTCACCTCCCTAACCTCAAAGGGGTAGGCTCCCCCTTGGGGAGAAGGGACGAATTCCTTCGATTCATCATAGTACGTACAGGAATCTATCATTATTTTACAAAGGTAATGAAGAAACATTCCAAAATATATGTAGTGCATCTAAACACATACAAACAGTTCAAAAAAGAAAACAAACAGACCAATAATATGATAGTAAAGAATCCAAATGTACTTTCTGATTTCTTTTTGATTCCTTTTTGGAAACCTAGTGTGACATAGTTGTTTTGTCATTTTTAGATTTGTAACATAAGAAGTCCTCTCCAGATTAAGCCGGTTCTAGGTCACTGTATCACTATGTTTTCGGCATAATCTAATTCAAACGTATTCATTAGGATCATAATATTATTCCCAAACGTTCTCCAATGAGGTAGGTAGGCTCACCCTTATAAGTAATAAGTTGTGGTTTTAATTTACATGTGTTTAACTGTAGTCATCATTTATTAAGGCTTACATCAAAATGTGATCTAATAAATTACAGGTTAGGTTTCCTTCATTTTCTCAATGGAGGCATGGCGATTCATTCATTCAAAGTTGATATAAGCCAATCAAGACAAAAATGCCATGGAGCTAATAGGAAGTCTGCATGTGAGTATTAAGGGAATGACAGGGACTATCAGCAGGCTCCAACAGGCCTCCCCTAGCCTGCAGATAAAGACATCTGAAATCCTTTACACGGGACTAAAACTAGCTCATAATAACTTCATCCTCCAAATGGAGATTTAGAAAGCCTGGAGGAGTGGTGGCTACGTATATCCAATCAGAATTTCATGAGGTGACAGTCCATGCTGCCTGTTGAGATTATTTTGGAGATAAAGCCAAACTAATAGTAGGGCTTCAGACCAGTCTCTTGGCAAAACTTGAATGACCGATTCTTTAAATCACCACTTCAGTGTTCTTCTGCACCGCTGCATTGAGGATGGCAAGCACAATGAAAATTATGGAAAATATTCAAAGTATTAGAAATATTTCTGGCCTCTTGGCCAGCCAGTATAGTGTGTGCCTCTCCCACTGTCTATAATAACACAAAGGCAAAATCAAGGAATACATTCTGCACACATTTCCTTTGCCACAGTGACAGAGTGCTTTCAGCATGCATATGCTTTCACAAACAAAACATCTCAGTAGCCACCAAGCAACATTCAAAAGGCAAACATTTTGGTAAAATACACCGGCCATTCAGAAAGGGGCCCTTTTGGAACAGGTAGCAGAAAAGGCCAGGCTCTCCGTCTTATTGTGGAGTAGGTCCACTGAGCAAGTGATAAAGCAGTGGAAAACTACTTTACAAGCCAGTTTTCTATTACAGATATCAAAGCATTTTTTAATCAATGGTCTTCTGAATGGTTCAGTTGGGTGAGATAAGATAAAAGTTACCTAGGTGCAATGATCTGGTCTGCCAAGTGTATCACTGTATATGTTATAGTTCTTCCGGGGCCAGTGTTGCTTTCTTTGTTTGGGTGCTGCAGCACTGCCAGGTAAAATATAGCTATCAGAGACTGATCTACTAAAATACAGATGAGAACATAGTTCGAAATCAGGGGGCAGGGAACTTCTATGTTCACAATTCAAGGGAATTTATCAGCAAAATAATTACATATTTCAATCACTGATTCAAACATTTCATGCACCTTGGACTTAACTGAGACCATTGCTAAAGGCAATAAAAAAACTTCTAATGAAGCAGCAACATAATAACCATTACATATGGATGTACCAGATGATATCAGGCAAACATGGTGCTCCTACAAGATAACAAAATCATGAGTAACGCTTTAGGCATAACAAGAAGCTGTATAAATTGTGGCAGATTTACCCTATCGCTAACATGCATGGTTGGGTAAGAGCTCCCATTTCAGCAACGTGTGCAGAGTGAACATTTGGCAATTGGTATGCTTCTAAAACATCAAACGAAGCACAAACTGGAGAGAATCTTTCCTGAGAATTCCTCAGACAAGGTCTGTCAAACAGAGACATCTGCGTTTCTGCAATGGGAGCTCATTATAACACCACCAGAGGCCCTCATTCCATCTGACGAAGGCTGCCTGCAGAGGTCAGGGAACCTGCAAGGAGCATCCATGATCGATATAGGGGCCGCTTAGGTGACCTCTGACCCCCAAAACAGAAATCTTTAAAAGGTCCTTCCACGGCCAAAAGGGCCTTGAACTGCACTCAGAGCAACTTTGATCTCATTACAACACCATCAGAGGTACTCATTCCATCTGACTGAGGCAGCCTGTTTAGGTCAGTGGACCTCCGAGAAGCCTCCAGGATCGATCTAAGGCCGTGCTCAGGTGAGCTCACCACCCAAAAACGCAATCTTTCAAAGGTCTTTTCATCTCCAGCATCACCTCCTGCTCCCAGCCAGCACTTCTCCCAGCTTTCCCATGAACCTGTGTCGATTTTAGGCAGCGATTGGGGGCACTGGTCTCATATCATGTGACCGGGTTCCTGGAGCTGAAAGCGGTAGTCATCTTAAGGTGACTTTGCATTGTCACATAGTTTAGTAGCTCCACATGGGGGCACCCAGCCCATGGATGTTTTAATTTGAGGGTGTTGAGGTAAAAGGCAATCTCCCAGTCTTCTTCCCTCAGCCTCTTGCTTAAGAGCCTTTGCTTTGCTGCGTCCTGCTGCTTGTCTGTAAGTACCCATTAATGCTTCTATGCAGCTTCACCCTCGCCATCAATTCTCATGCTATCTCTTCCTTTCCCTTCTACTTAACTCTGCACTATCATCTGCTCAGAATCATCTCAACTCTCTCCCATTCCTATCATCTCTTATTCTCGATGCCACCCCTCTTCTCACTCCACTACTCTCTCCATTCACCAAACCTACTCAAACCCCAGTTTTCATTACACTTCCTCTTCTCGCGTACACCCCCAGCACCTCTATATTACTCAGACTCCACGTCTCTATGCATCCACATCTCCCTCTCTTTCTATTCTTTGGAATGTGCAGTCTGTCTGTATTAAAACCCCCTCTTCCTCTAACTTTTTCCTTTTCTCATTCTCCTTCTCTTGACCTCATTAGCCTTACCCAAACCTGGATCTTTCCCTCTGATTTTTCTGTCCTTCCTGACTCTGCCTACACCTTCACCCACTCTCCCTGCCTCACTGGCAGGGGTGGTGTTATAGGACTATTTTCTTTTTCCAAATGTCTATCTCTCCTTCTCCCCTATCTCCCACAATGTTTCCCTCTTTCAAATACACTATCTCCACAATCATTCCCATGTGGCCTACATATTATTTCTCTCTATCAGCCACCTGGTCTGGTAGGTCAATTCTTCAACCACCTCTCCTAACTGATTGACTCTCTCCCTCCCAATCACCACTTTATTGTCATTGCTGACTTTAACCTCCCCTGTCTCTCTGCTACTTTATTCACTGACTTTAACTGTCTTCCCAATAACCACTCACTCTCTTCTGTCCACTATCTACCCACATATTCAAATTGTAACTCTCTTGACCATTTATATTTTGTATTTTGTATTTTGTTTATTTATAGTGCCCACCTTGCCCCGGGGCATCTGGGCGCATGTTTAAGGAGGCGGTTTCAAGTTACAGCAAATAGATACACTAAACATTTTTAAACATATTTACATAGAGTTCAGAGCATCAACAGAGAGGAGAGGAGTGAATCTAGGAATGCAGTATAAAACAATCTATGTACAATGAGCAGTCGGTAATGAAATTGACAGGTGTAAGGCTTATAAAGAGGAGGCTATGGCATCCCGTTCATGTAACCACAGTTTAGTTTTAGCTTTGAAGGCATAGATGTGAGGAACGTTTCTGAGAGCATTGGGAAGAGTGTTCCAGAGCTTTGCCGCGAGGACAGGGAAGCTAGAGCCTCCGGCTGTCTGTAGCTTGAAGCTGGGAATAGTCAGCGTATGAGCCTGAGAAGATCTTAGTGGTCTAGTTGCTGTGTGTTGTATGAAGCGCATGGAAAGGTAAGCCGGGGCTGCGCTGTTCTGGGCCTTGTGTGTTAGAACAAGTGCTTTGAGGGATATGTGGTGAGTAATGGGTAGCCAGTGCAAGTTGCATCTCGTGTTAGATATGTGGGAACACCTAGGAACTTTGAGAGCTGCCCTTATGGCGTTGTTCTGCATGACCTGGAGTTTAACAATGTTTCTTTGACTAGTTCCTAGGTAGAGGGCGTTGCAGTAATCGATTTTGGACATGATGAGGGTTCTGGCGAGAATCAGACAGTTCTCCGTAGTCAAGAATGGGCGACATGCTGTAATCAATATGCAAGTATAGGATGATGCTGAGACAACTGCGTTGGTTTGTCGATTGAGGGATAGAGTCGAGTCGAGATATATTCCAAGTGTTTTAGTGACGTTGGAGACTTTAATATCGTTCCCATCAATAATGAAGGAATTGAACTTGGAGTCAAGTTTAGTGAGTTTGTATTGAGATCCAAGAATGATTAATTCCGTCTTTCCATCATTGAGGCAAAGCCCATGATGAGCCATCCAGGCTTGAATGACATTGTAGACTGTATTGAGAGCTTTGGCATCTGTTACATAATCGCCAGTGATAGGGATGAGTATCTGGGTGTCATCCGCATAATTAGTGTAGGAGACACCCAGATAGTCAAGTATATCAAAGAGCGGTTTAGTAAACACATTGTAAAGTGTGGGAGATACACAAGATCCTTGTGGAACTCCGCACGGGACGTGGGCTGGATCAGCTGCGGCTATGGGAGAGAAAACCCTCATGGTTCTGTTTGCCAGAAAAGAGCTAATCCAAGATGTGGCTGCGTCGGAGAAGTGGGCCGCAATTTTGAGGTGGTGGCAGAGGATTTGGTGATCGACCAAATCAAAGGCAGCTGAAAGATCAAGGAGGAGCAGGAGTGCCAGTTTTCCCTTGTCTTTCAGCTCCTCAATTTGGGTTTTCAAGTCGATTAAGGCTGTCTCAGTACCGTGTCTAGGACGGAAGCCAGATTGTCTAAGCCCTAGAAGATTGTTGGTTTCAAGATAGTCTTGGATTTGGAGATAGGCTGCGCGGTCCAGAATTTTGAGACGGTAAGGCACCGTGGTGATGGGCCTGTAGTTAGAAGGATTACTGGGATCAAGATTAGGTTTTTTGATTAATGGGATGACCCAAGCATCCTTAAGGTTGTCAGGTACAATGCCCGATTTGAAAGAGGCATTAATGAAAGAGGTAATGAAAGGGGCAAGATCATGAGCAGCTTCCTTTATGACCGGTGCAGGGCAGGCGTCACCTTGGCAATTGGAAGGCTTAAGCTTCGTTATGATATTTTCGACTTCCTTAATGGTGAGGGGTGAGAAGCTGAAAGGTTGGACGGAGTGTTTGGGAGAAAGGGTTTTGTATGATGGGGGTTACCCATTGAGTCGGCGAGGTGGCTTTTTTTAGTGTTAATCTTGTCTTGGAGCAAGGCAATTTTATCAAGAAGTGCCTTTTGAATATTGGAGCACCATTCAGTGTCCGGGGTGATTGTATCAAGCGGGGCAACAGGGGACTCCAATTCCTTAAGGATCTTGAAGAGTTCCCTGGTATTTGATTGGGCTTGAGTGATCCTTTTGTTATATACTTCCTTTTTAGCAGCTAGGATGGCTTATTTGTAGGTGAGGGAGGTTGTGGTGAGGTTGTTTTTGTTGACTAGGGAAGGTGAGCTTTTCCAAAGGGCCTCAGCTTTTCTTTTTTCTTTGCGCAGGTTGCGTAAGTGCGGGGTAAACCAGAAATTAAGGTGGAGCCGCGGTTTTTGTTTGCGCAGTTTGAGGGGGGCAATGGTATTGAGGGCTTTTAGCATGACGCGGTTGTAGGTGTCTACTAGCACTGTGGGGTCCGAGCACATGGTGGACGCCGAGTTCAAAAGAGGAAGGAGAAGTGGGAGTAATTTCTCAACCGTAATATCCTTTTTGTTGCGTGTGGAAGTGGGAGGGGCAAGGTTGGGTTTATCTGTGGGTGGAGTGGAATTAATGGAGAATGATATTTTGTGGTGATCAGACCATGCACATGGCAACACAGAGGTGACGTTAAGCACACAGTTCAAGTCAGAGACCCAGTCAAGAGTGCGACCCTTGATGTGGGTGGGCTCATTGACATGTTGGGTGAGACCGAAGTCGGCCAGGACTCTTTCTAGGTCAAAGGCTTTGGTGTCATTCGTATCTTGGTAGCCTAGATTGAAGTCTCCCAATATAATGATTTGCGAGTTGGGCTTAGTACTAGTAGCTAGGATAGATGAAATGTCCTCTGCGAATGAAGAGGTCGGGCCAGGGGGCCTGTAAATGAGATGTATAGTGGCCGTGTGATTAGGAGAGATCGGCAGTTTAATAGACAGTAGTTCTGCTGATGGTAGCTGCATGCTGTTGGCAGCTCCGAGGTTAAGGGAACTCTTAAATATGAAGGCTAGTCCACCCCCCTTAGTTTGATTGGTGTCCCTGTCACACCTGATAATGGAATAGTTGTCTGGGATGGCCAGGGTCAGAGAAGGACCGGATGCTGCATGCAGCCAAGTTTCCGTGATTGCGAGAAAGTCAAGGTTTTCTGTGACTATGAAATCTGCAATATCTAGGGCGTGTGCAGGGATGGAGCGTGCGTTAATGAGCGCACCTTTGAGTTTAGGGGCAGTGATGGCAATGTGAACAGGAGGAGGTGAGTCAATTTTAGGAGCCGAGTGGGCCGTGGTTTTGTTATCGCTGGAGTTTGAGATATTGACAAGCGTGGGATTGTTCAGGTGGTAGGACCAGTGGAGACATCTGGAAGCTAATCTTTGGTTTCTAACTGATGAGGCACATGGTTGACTGGAATGGTTTATTCTCATCAGGGCGTGTATCAGATGTATGGGCGTATCAGATTTATATTTTAAAGTGGGCGTATCAGATATATCTTTTAAAGTTTTTACAGTGACAAGGATTTTATAAGACCGTGTTTTGTGGGGGGTGTAATGTACGTTTTGATCTCTCTCATCTATATTTTTGTGCATGTATATCAAATTGTATTACACCACTATCATATAGAGGAATTAAGGTCTACCAGGACTCAAAGTACACTGTTTGCCATGTACATGATGCATGACATGAACCTCTTTTACCTCCTTTTGTTTGCGACCTAAGTAATAGTAAGGTGAGGCAGAATGACTATATTGCTCATCTTCCCCTATTTTGGAACTGACAAGGTCCGAACTAGAGGGCTGCAAACTCTCAAAGTGGTTAAAACCACTGAACAGGTTATCATGCCGTGTTCTTTCGAGAGAGGGGCGCCTGCTACCTTTTTTGTATTTTTGCAAGGAACTTGGGGTTGGTCACCCTAAGTTACCTGGGGGAAACCAGACATGGACTCCCTGTTCACAGTGCTCAGAGAGGCACAGCTCCACCTCACTGATGAGGCCCAACAAGTCTGAAACACGTGTATGGGGTTGCTGTTTGTACTCTTGTTCAGAAGGGAATTGCCATAGTATTTCGGTGCTGGACTGCCCATGTGGACGGGACAAAGACTGATATGCAAATGGATATTTCCCCTCTGTTACAGGCTTGGCTAAAAGGTGATGTTCCCGGAGCCTTTGTAGAACTGCCTTAACATGTCCTTCATGCTTCTGAGGGTCCTTGGAAAAAATCAATATGTCGCCCAGATAGACAATGACGAAGAGAAACAACATATCAGAGAACACCCTAGCCATAAAACGTTGGAAAACTGCTGGGGCATTGGCTAGTCCAAAGGGCATGACCAAGTACTCGTAGTGGCCAAAGGGTGTTCTAAAGGCGGTCTTCCACTCGTCTCCTTTGCGGATACGGATCAAATGGTAGGCACCCCTGAGATCCAATTTGGTGAATATTACAGCTCCTCTCACAGCTTCCAGGATATCCGAGATCAGGGGCAGTGGGTACCGATCCTTGAGAGTGCATTGATTTAGGACTCTATAGTCGAGGGAAGGTCTGAGTTCCTTGGTATCCTTCTTGGGAACGAAGAACAATGAAGCACCCGCTGGAGATTTCGAGGGTCTTATAGTGCCATTTTCAAGATTAGTGTCTAGGCATTCCCGAAGGGCCTTTTTCTCGGGTTTGGAAAGATTGAACATTCTGCCGAAAGGAATTACAGCTGAGGGATCAGTATCTATGGCACAGTCTTCGGGCCTGTGAGGGGGTATGGCCTGGACTATGGCAGTAGAAAATACATCAGCATATCCCTGATAGGCCTCTGGAACTTGTATGATATTGGAAACCATGAGTGGTGTTTCTTGGTATCTTGAAGTTTCTTTAGGAGTTACCGAGGAGGGATCCAGGGACATACAGAACTCTGAGCCCAGGAATAATGATCCTGCTGTCCAATTGATATACAGATTGTGCTTTTTCAACCAGGGAATTCCCAAGACCATGGGGTAATGGGCCGACTTAATGATGTCGAATGTAATCCGCTCTTGATGATGGTTTATGGAAAGTTGGATCTCTTTAGTCTGCAGGCTTATGGGCCCTGAAGAGAGGGGTCTTCCGTCAATTGCTTCCACCGGCTGCATGGTGTTTCGGGTCTCATACGGAATATGATGACTAACCACCCAGCCTTCATCAATGAAAATTCCCATAGCTCCGCAGTCCACCAAGGCCAGAATGGGATAGGTCTTGTCTTTGGAGGGCGACAGGAAGCCCTGTAGTATCACCAAACTGTTTTGTCCAGGAGAGTTCAAGGATGGAATTGATGTGGAGCAAACATCTCTCTCCTGAATCTCTGCTCCATTTAAGATCGGGAGCTGGCGTTTCCCGAACGCCGAGGAGGTGCCAGAGGA
Source organism: Ambystoma mexicanum (assembly GCF_040938575.1). NCBI lineage: Eukaryota > Metazoa > Chordata > Amphibia > Caudata > Ambystomatidae > Ambystoma > Ambystoma mexicanum. The sequence continues at coordinate 487,174,160 of NC_090931.1, read as the reverse complement.
CATTCCCTGACCAAATGTTTGTCTGAAGCACAATACATACACAAACCCGTATGGATCCTTCTCAATCTTTCTTGAGGCGATATGGGTCCACGAAAGGCTCCAATTTGCATGGGTTCAGGTTCTGGGGCTGGACTTGAGTTTGCGTCCGTTCTGGCAGTGCTCTCAAAGGAAGTTTTGTTTGGGTTTCCTTTGGATTTCTTTCTTTCAGCCTTCATTTCCTGGATGTGAAAGTCTATTTGCAAGGCCAGGTCCATTAGTGCTTGGAATGAATTTGGTCTGGCCACCCTGGCCAGTTCATCCTTGATCTCTTCGTTTAGGCCTCTCCTAAACAGGGTAAAACTAGCCTCAGGGGACTAGTCTGCTTCGTTGGCCAATTGTTTACATCTGGTCACATAAGTGAGCATATCTTGGGGGCCTTGTTGAAAGTTCAGCAAGCATTCTTGGGCAGTATAGACCTGCTTTGGACGGTCAAACATGCCTTTAAGGGCCTGTATGAACCCATCGTAGTTGTCTAGGAGGGCATCACCGGAGTTGACAAGGGGTGTTGCCCAAGTTAAGGTGTTGCCAGAAAGGTGGGATATGATGAAACCCACCTTAGCCCTAGGAGTCGAAAAATAATAGGGCTTGAAGGTAAAGTGGACCAGGCATGAATCCAGGAATCCGCGGAGTGTTTTTGCCGAACCATCATACTTGTCAACAATACCGCCTAACAGGGCACCCTCCTTTGTAGCAGAATCCCAGGATAAGACCAATTGTTTGAGCACAGCGTTTGCTGTGCAGTGCCGCTAGCAGAACCGATAACAGAACCGGAGACCCAGAGACCCGATCGCTGTGAAGAACCGCTAGCAGAAGTCCAGACAATCCTGACCCGATCGGTGACGAAGCCGCATTCCTGTCTAAGTTTATAGTGTGAGTACCCAGCTAGCACTCTACCAAAACCAATCTCTTAGTTTAAAATAATCTAATCCAAACTATTTTAGCTTATTAGAATTGCCTCCTAGAATCGTGTCATTCTGTCATCTTTAAAACTGAAAACTGTCATCTGTCATTCTGAGCTTTAAAATCTCAAATCCGAAAAACTACCTTTACTAAATCGGCCGTATCTCCGGAACCGTTTATGCTTAGCTGTCATCTTAAAACTAGGATTCTAAGCTTTCCAACGAACCTAAAACCGACTTCCTACTCCTTATAGTGCCTCCGTAATTGTGCTCGACGCACGCGACTACATTTGCCGCGATTTGACATTTTGCTTAATTTCAGCCACGTGTAAAAAGATTTCCAACGAGCCTAGAACTGACTTCCTACTCCTTATAGTGCCTCCGTAATTGCGCTCGACGCACGCGACTAAATTTGCCGCGATTTGACATTTTGCTTAATTTCAGCCACGTGTAAAAAGATTTGTCCTTGCTTTCCTTGCTGAAATTTGCGTGCAACCTGACAATCATTCATAGAGCATTGCTAAAGTGATCCTGAATTAATTTAAAGTATCTCTCACTCACCCTGAACCTCCTATAGGGAATTAAAAGCAATTTTAGCACATTTCGCACTTCATTGCCACCGCATTTAAAATGATTATGCCTGTGTTTAAAACTCCCACCTGTTTCCTCTAAGCTTGCTAGGGGGGAACTGAATTATATTGTTTGCATTCCTGAGAACTGTATGCTCTCCTTTTCATCTCCTTACCTTGCATAAAGGTGGGGGTGAATTGTCAAAGAAAAGTGATTACATTGTCTTTTGTTGAAGTCATATCAAGTTTATTTTCTGTACTGCATTTTCATTCATCATTGCATTGTCCTTGAAGCCATAAAAGCATTCTCAGCTACTTCATCCTCTCTATATCACTTCTAAGCCATCAAAAAGAGTGTACCACTGTAACATTATCCATTGTGGATCACTATCATCTTCACAAGTGTGCTATCAAACATTAATTCATTATAAAAGTGATATATATATATATATTGTTTAATTTTCAAATAACCCTTTTAAATTTGCAAAGCAAACCTACTTCTTGGCTCAGCGGGGTCAGGGGGATTCTGAGAGAGGGGTGTTATATAAGGGTTGTCATCCAGAGTAAATGAACTGGACATACAAATACATCAATAAGGGCTTCCATGAGCATCCCAGACTAGGCATTGACTTAGCTGTAGTGTTGAATTGAAGTCGCTTACAGGAGTCTCTACCGGTTTCTGCTAGTGTAAAGAATGTAATGTTCCTGCAGACAGACTGGAAGTGATTTTCTCCACAGCATTTGTCACAATGATGACTTATGGCCGGGCATGTACCAACATGTGGGAATTTGAATCCGCATCTATAGCATTTCTTCTGTTCTGCAGTGTCTCCTGGCATGAGAATGGGCACACCATTGCTGCTGAGGCGGACTGTGTGATTTCAATGTTGCCGAGCAACTCTGTTTGCAGAGCTAAGGCAGAATCAGCTCTTGCTAGCTGTAAGATTTCTTCTAGCGTTCTGCTTTTCTGGAGTAGTTTCTTGCAGAATTCAGGAGATTCGCAGGCAGCTTTTGCGTGAGTGATTTGAGTGCTTCATCTGTCGAGTATCGATCGAAATCACAATATTTTGCCTGTTTTCTCAGTCTCATTATGAAGTTGTCCATGTTTTCACCTCTTTTTTGGGTGGTGGTGTGAAAAATATGTCTTTCTTAGTCTACATTTCTCAAAGGTGCAAAATATGTATTCAGGGAATCAATAACGCCTTGTAATGTGTCTGTGTAGCTTTCTGGCAGCTCAAATACAATGTCCCTTACCACCTGGCCAAGCGAGTGCATTAGAATTCCCCTTAGGCGGTGTTCTTCGCCAACCCCTGATGCATCAATATATGTCTGCAGTTCTTTAAGCTATCTGGCCCATCTGGGCGCCAAACTACTGGTGTTTGAAATGTCAAATTGTGGCAATGCCTGTAGCTGTAATGATTCAGAGCCACTCCCTTCTCTGTGGTCAGGGTGACGAGGTGTGGAGCTGGAGGGAGGGCTCTGAAGACTGCTGTCTGCTTCATTACTGGACATGATGGCAGGTGGGAGGTGTACAGGTGCACATCTTAATACTTGGTTGTACGTGTCCTCAGTGCTCACTGCTGCTGTAGGTTGATCAGCTTTAAACACAGCCTGGGAGCGTCTTATCAGGCCGTGTGGAACATTGGCAGGGTGTAATGACTTCAATGTCAGTAGCAGCTCAAGTCTCTTGTGACGTTTTGCTTCAGTAAAGCCAATTACACGTATGAAAATTAAACGTGGTGATTCCTAATTAAACGTTTCCTCTGTGGCGATGCAAATGAATCACTAGCGAGCAGAATCTTTGTAGGAGAATTTCGCAGTGATGGTGTATTTGGAACGCGGGAAACAGGGCCCACTTGTAGAGATCATCGTGTTGCACGGTGCGCATATTTCTGGGCACTGTGATACGCGATCAGCCTTAGTATTGAGTGCTCCATGCAGCATGCGTGTGGAGTTGCACTGCGGTACACTGTTGGGGTTGTACGCCACGTCAGTGCAATGGGGCAGGGGAATGCTGCTTGCTCACCATCTGAGGCGCGTTGAATGTTCAGCCACATGTTATTGTAGTCCAGCAGGTAGTCCGGGTGCCAGCCGCATATGTTGCCGGCCTGAGGCACCGGACACTGCGAATTCGGCGGCGCGCAGGGTTCACAGCAGTTGTTCAAAGTAGCAGTAACCTTGTCGCCATTGCTGAGTGTTAAACCATGCAGTGAATGACAATATAATAAGGCAATACTTTAAATAAGACGCAGGGCCCGTATTCATAGCTTGCATCTCTTTCCTCAATCAGGCACAAACTAACTGTCGGGCGGCAGCCCGACCCACACGTAGCACGTGATTCACAGCCCACTCCAACAGAACAAAAGAAAGGAGACTCGACTCCTCACAGTAATAATAACAGTAGAAATGGGACATTACAGCATGCAAGATGCCAATTCGGAAACGGAGCGCCACTTACTTCCCTCGCCATTAGAAGCATCCGTACTTGCAGTGAACTCTGTGCTGCAAGTCCAAAAGACTAATACATTAGAAAAGTAGACGTCACATCGTTGTGAGACGCATCTACCAACGAATGACCAACTGATCGTCAAGCCGCATCACAAAAGCCACTTCCGACAAGCTAGACGTACCTGCACTTATTGAACATTAGTCTTATGTGGCTATTTATGCTTGTAACACCCTTTCAATATAGCTTATATCAAAAGAAAAACCCTTTAGATATCACAAGTGCAAGAGTATTTTCTTATTTTTGATAAAACTGTAATAATTCAAACATGAAGAGGTAAGAACAACAGGTCCTCTTGATAGGTTCACTCACAATACAGAAGAACATATGCTATGTATTGTAATGTGTCACTGAGTACAGATAGTTAGTAAAGGCAGTGTGACTAGCTATATAAGAAACCAAAAACAAAGGTGGGGACCCCTACATGGGCATCTGGGGTGCGTTCAATATATACTAAACAGAGAGGATGCCCTATGTGCTGAAAAATTCAATACATGTGTTTCAGAAAGCGCATGCTGAGGACCAGAGTATGTTCTTATTAAAAAATATATAATTTTATTCTGTTGTAATTTCATAAAATACATAATTTTTTAACAATTATAAGACAACAATTCATTTTCAATCAACATATATTTTGGTGAACAAAAGTTTTTTTGTGCATATAGCGCATTTTTGTGTAAACATTTCACCTATGTGTATATCACTAACACGCCATTCTACCATTCATCTTCACAATCAAATCTAGTTTGTATAGAGACATTATAAATAACTTTTACAGTAGTAATATTCCTATTTTGACAGTCCACCATTATGTATCAACTGTAAGTATCCAAGATTATTCTAGTTTCCCACTGTGTCTTTCCACTAGCGTTCAGTAAGCGAGTGAAATATTTGAATGGTGTGTTAGTGATATACACATAGGAGAAATGTTTACACAACAATGCGCTATTTGCACACAAAAAACTTTTGTTCACAAAAATATATGTTGATTGGAAATGAATTGTTGTCTTATAATTGTTCAAACATGATGTATTTTATGAAATTGTAACAGAATAAAATGATATATTGTTAATAAGAACACACTCTCTGGTCCTCAGCATGCGTTTTCTGAAACACATTTATTGAATATTTCAGCACGTAGGGCATCCTCTCTGTTTAGCATAGCTATAAAGGAAATACTCTGGCATTATAGATAGTGCTACATATCTGATAATAATGTATTGGTAAACTATGATGTATCTGTTGATAAGGTATTATTTCTTTAATTATACATTTACCTTTTGTTAGATTACATGGATAAATTAGGTAATTTATACATAACTTTACATTTTATGGAAATAAGTGAATGTGTGAATATTATATTTTTATTTTTAAGTTTAATCAAAAGGATGAATTAGCCATACAGAAATATTTATTTGGAGATTTTTTCCTGAAGCGAGCATTACGCCCTTCTTTTACAAACAGTAAAGGTTTTTTTTCTCACAAATGAGGATTATAGACAAGTCAGTATTTCTTTTTTAATTTGACTTCAATTATGCATTCCACAGCAGACCTTTTCAAACACTAAACAATTACATTTGCCTTGATTATAAGGGTATAAAACACCCACAGGTTTAAGGAGAAGAAGGTCAGTATGTCAGTGAACATCTGGCATTGTTGCATTTAATACATATGTGTTGGAAAATATGTGCTGGACATAATCTCTGTGAGGTTGGTTCATCAAATCTTTAATAGCAGAACTGCAGGATGGACAAAGATAAGAACACCATGTCGACACAGACTGTTTCCCACACCCCAACATTGTACTTGCCTTTATACACTTTCTAGTACATTGGTCTTAATGATGCAAACGAAAGATTTCAGGACCTCACTAAGGAGGATTTCAGCCTTCCCCTATTAACAAAATGCTGCACTATGCAGAGCGAGGAAAATGCAGGCACTCAAGGTCAGTTTTGAGTCTACATCAGATAACCCACACAGATTGCATTGATTATAAATAAGTCTTAATATTCTTCTAACAACATTTCTTTAAGTAACTTTATCAGTTGTGAGAAACCAGAAGGTGGCTCACCCACTTATCCCCAGGCATCTGTCATCCAGGTGGCCAGGACACGGCCATCGCTTTTGGATCCAGTTCCTGGGGTGGACCAGTATGGGAGGATCGCCTGGGTGAGGGGGCTTCAGGGAGTTGGAGTGGGACACCGAATGGTGAGACGTGGTATCCCCTTCACTGTAACACCTTTACCCCATCCAACCCGGTAGGATATTTAGGAACTCTACCATCCCCCACCCCCCTTTTACAACACAAACACTTTCTCACGGACAGTCCGATATGAGAGAAAACAGACTAACATCCGAGCAGTATACCTGACGTGTCCCAATACAATGGTCAGGCGAGGTCAGGCAATTACTGACCATCACACCTGACTCCCATTAAGCTTCCCCACACGGATAAAAGGTGGAGTGCGAGAGCAAACTCTGAGCGAGGCAAAGCACACAAGGAAACAGCAGTTTTGAGATGGCAGCTGAACCTGAGCAGAAAAGTAGCAAAACAGGAGGGGATCGCAAGGATGGAAGTTCCATTGAGCTTTCCGACAAGGAACCATTACTTTCAAGAAACCTAGAGATTAGAAAGCGTAAAACCAGGAAACCAAAACCACGCTGAAGAATCCTGCATTGTGTGTCAGAGATACCCGGGGCCCTCCTGCGTCAATAATCAAGGCAGACAGAAAAAACAGCCGCTTAGGTACCGACCAGAACTGCGTGTGTGCTCAATCGAAGGTCTCTGTAAGGTATCCAGTTGACAAGTGGCAAAAGGGAAAGTAGAGAGTGGTTAATTGAAGTGGTCCTGCGACGGGTCAAGCAAAATCCAGCACACAGTCAAAAGTATTTGCTGTTGATTCAGTAAAGAAAGTTTGTGTTGAAGTCGATAAATTGGTCCGAGCCCGGCAGAGGGAGATTAAGCGAAGGTTTTGTGTTAAAGTGGGTCTGAACCCAGCAGAGGGGGGCCCAGGGTGAACAGTGGACCACCCGAGAAATTGGATATGTGAAAATCCTGAGAACATTGTGTCAAAGTGGGTATGAGCCCATGGAGGGGGACCCACAGTGAATAGTGAATCACCTGAGAAATTGTGTACCTGTGAAATCCTAAGAAGAAAGGAAATTCAATATTTGTTTGTCACATCAGGCACTCTGAACAAGAGACTTTGAATGGCAAGGAGACTTTAGCAGAGGAGGCCTGATACTGACGTTTTGAACTGCATCCTTGTGCTAGACAAGCCAGAGAGTGTGCTAAGCTCCAGTGTGCCACCTGTCCCATGCTGAAAATGTGGGGAAGGAGAGCCAACGGTTCAGAGATCCTGACATATAATTTCTTGAGCACATTTCTTTTGCATAACATTGTTTCTCACACTATTTATATTTAGCGGTAAGGATTGGCAATAGGTTTATCAGTATAGGCCCTTTTATTTTCACAGTCTGGACTAGGACTGCATTATTATTATTTGATGGTAGTAGCTTGCTCCCATCTTTAGATTTAGGATTAGATAGGCGTTTTTCAAACCCAATTGAAGTTCAATAAACACCCTTGAACTGTGATCACTTGTGTCTGCCTTACTGTTGGATACCATGTCTTCCTTACACAGTGTTGTCTAATATATTTTTGGCAGTGCAAGCATGCCTATAAATAATTTTCTAGTGTGGCAGATTAAAAAAACTTACCAGTACATACCTTGTTAATTGCAAAACTGCCTTTCTCCATTCTTCTACCTGCAGACGCACATTGATCATGGATTCTTTCTTTAGCAGCACTGGGACTAATAATAATGTTGAGGCCCTGCCTTTCTCAAATGAACATACCCATACAGTTGCATTAAACATACAATTACATTTCTCATCACCATCCTATAAGCGTACATTTGCATTTTCCCCAGACAGATTCATCCTTTGAGGCAGAACAACAACAAGCGTCCTACTTAGTAGGCTATCCTTAAATAGTCCCTTGTCACTTCCTGTATCAGTTTGTGCCGCTCTTTCACAGTGTCTTTGGGTTCTTCCTTCCACTTTAGGCATTTCCACTTTAAGCATAGTTCTCCAATATCCCCTTGTTGGTCTCTTTATTCTTCTCTGATTCTGGTTTCTATATCCTTTTGAGTTTGGTAACATATACCTTCTTAGCTGTGAAATGCCTTCTTGGGTTTTAGGGTTCCCCCTCTCCTCAGGTGGTTTACTCTTAGTATTTTATCGCTTAAGTGGTTATCTTCCCGTTACCTTTTAGTGTGCGGGGGAACGTCAATGGGACCTGTACTGGCTCACGCTCTCTTTGCTTGCTCTGCTTCTCCGTCTTCTCAACTCCACCGGCATCCCGCTCTTGGTCCTCTCTCTTCACGGGACCAGTTATGGGTGTGATTGTTTCCTCATTGTTGTGGTTTTGGCATTGTTGGATGGGCACTCTACCCACCACGAAAAGGTTGTGGCCACGCACCACCGGGATTTGGATTCCCATCTCCCTGGCTTCTCATTGCATCTGAATGCTGGGTTTCTAGCATTTCATTCTCGCGTTCAAGCCAATCTGAAAGACACGGGCTCCATGGATCTCCCTGGCTCCACCTCTCACAGGTTTCGCACCATCAGGGGTCTTCCCCTGCTTATGTTCTCGCCATCTCTCCCGACCTGGCCTCTCCTCAGCGTTTGTCCTGTATGCAGTTTACTCATCTCAATTATATGGAGATCTTTCCTTGAAGGGACAGATCCTCTTTCTTAGTCGCAAATGTATATTTTAATTTTATCTTCTGCCAAGTCCCTGGCTTCTATAGTTTTCTTCAAATCTGATAGTCCCATATATGCAACTATGGGAAATGGTTTAGGGAGTTCCTAACAGTACCAGGAGTCCCTGTCCCCTGAGGTGGAGTCTCTTTGCCACTGAGTTCCCACTTGCTCAGGCCCCTAAGGAGGGTCTTGCGAAGCGGGCTCACCTCCCTAACCTCAAAGGGGTAGGCTCCCCCTTGGGGAGAAGGGACAAATTCCTTCGATTCATCATAGTACGTACAGGAATCTATCATTATTTTACAAAGGTAATGAAGAAACATTCCAAAATATATGTAGTGCATCTAAACACATACAAACTATTCAAAAAAGAAAACAAACAGACAAATAATATGATAGTAAAGAATCCAAATGTACTTTCTGATTTCTTTTTGATTCCTTTTTGGAAACCTAGTGTGACATAGTTGTTTTGTCATTTTTAGGTTTGTAACATAAGAAGTCCTCTCCAGATTAAGCCGGTTCTAGGTCACTGTATCACTATGTTTTCAGCATAATCTAATTCAAACGTATTCATTAGGACCATAATATTATTCCCAAAAGTTCTCCAATGAGGTAGGTAGGCTCACCCTTATAAGTAATAAGTTGTGGTTTTAATTTACATGTGTTTAACTGTAGTCATCATTAATTAAGGCTTACATCAAAATGTGATCTAATAAATTACAGGTTAGGTTTCCTTCATTTTCTCAATGGAGGCATGGCGATTCATGCATTCAAAGTTGATATAAGCCAATCAAGACAAAAATGCCATGGAGCTAAGAAGTCTGCATGTGAGTATTAAGGGAATGACAGGGACTATCAGCAGGCTCCAACAGGCCTCCCCTAGCCTGCAGATAAAGACATCTGAAATCCTTTACACGGGACTAAAACTAGCTCATAATAACTTCATCCTCCAAATGGAGATTTAGAAAGCCTGGAGGAGTGGTGGCTACGTATATCCAATCAGAATTTCATGGGGTGACAGTCCATGCTGCCTGTTGAGATTATTTTGGAGATAAAGACAAACTAATAGTAGGGCTTCAGGCCAGTCTCTTGGCAAAACTTGAATGACCTATTCTTTAAATCACCACTTCAGTGTTCTTCTGCACTGCTGCATTGAGGATGGCAAGCACAATGAAAATTATGGAAAATATTCAAAGTATTAGAAATATTTCTGGTCTCTTGGCCAGCCAGTAAAGTGTGTGCCTCTCCCACTGTCTATAATAACACAAAGGCAAAATCAAGGAATACATTCTGCACACATTTCCTTTGCCACAGTGACAGAGTGCTTTCAGCATGCATATGCTTTCACAAACAAAACATCTCAGTAGCCACCAAGCAACATTCAAAAGGCAAACATTTTGGTAAAATCCACCGGCCATTCAGAAAGGGGCCCTTTTGGAACAGGTAGCAGAAAAGGCAAGGCTCTCCGTCTTATTGTGGAGTAGGTCCACTGAGCAAGTGATAAAGCAGTGGAAAACTACATTACAAGCCAGTTTTCTATTACAGATATCAAAGCATTTTTTAATCAATGGTCTTCCGAATGGTTCAGTTGGGAGAGATAAGATAAAAGTGACCTAGGTGCAATGATCAGGTCTGCCAAGTGTATCACTGTATAAGTTATAGTTCTTCCAGGGCCAGTGTTGCTTTCTTTGTTTGGGTGCTGCAGCACTGCCAGGTAAAATATAGCTATCAGAGACTGATCTGCTAAAATACAGATGAGAACATAGTTAGAAATCAGGGGGCAGGGAACTTCTATGTTCACAATTCAAGGGAATGTATCAGCAAGATAATTACATATTTCAATCACTGATTCAAACATTTCATGCACCTTAGACTTAACTGAGGCCATTGCTAAAGGCAATAAAAAAACTTCTAATGAAGCAGAAACATAATAACCATTACATATGGATGTACCAGATGATATCAGGCAAACATGGTGCTCCTACAAGATAACAAAATCATGAGTAACGCTGTAGGCATAACAAGAAGCTGTATACATTGTGGCAGATTTACCCCATCGCTAACATGCATGGTTGGGTAAGAGCTACCATTTCAGCAATGGGTGCAGAGTGAACATTTAACATTTGGCAATTGGTATGCTTCTAAAACATCAAACGAAGCACAAACTGGAGAGAATCCTTCCTGAGAATTCCTCAGACAAGGTCTGTCAAACAGAGACATCTGAGGGTTCTGCAATGGGAGCTCATTATAACACCACCAGAGGCCCTCATTCCATCTGACGAAGGCTGCCTGCAGAGGTCAGGGAACCTGCAAGGAGCATCCATGATCGATATAGGGGCCGCTTAGGTGACCTCTGACCCCCAAATCAGAAATCTTCAAAAGGTCCTTCCACGGCCAAAAGGGCCTTGAACTGCACTCAGAGCAACTTTGATCTCATTACAACACCATCAGAGGTACTCATTCCATCTGCCTGAGGCAGCATGTTTAGGTCAGTGGACCTCCGAGAAGCCTCCAGGATCGATCTAAGGCCGTGCTCAGGTGAGCTCACACCCCAAAACCGCAATCTTTCAAAGGTCTTTTCATCTCCAGCATCACCTCCTGCTCCCAGCCAGCACTTCTCCCAGCTTTCCCATGAACCTGTGTCGATTTTAGGCAGCGATTGGGGGCACTGGTCTCATATCATGTGACCGGGTTCCTGGAGCTGAAAGCAGTAGTCATCTTAAGGTGACTTTGCATTGTCACATAGTTTAGTAGCTCCACATGGGGGCACCCAGCCCATGGATGTTTTCAGTTGAGGGTGTTGAGGTAAAAGGCAATCTCCCAGTCAGTTAAGAGCCTTTGCTTTGCTGCGTCCTGCTGCTTGTCTGTAAGTACCCATTAATGCTTCTATGCAGCTTCACCCTCGCCATCAATTCTCATGCTATCTCTTCCTTTCCCTTCTACTTAACTCTGCACTATCATCTGCTCAGAATCATCTCAACTCTCTCCCATTCCTATCATCTCTTATTCTCGATGCCACCCCTCTTCTCACTCCACTACTCTCTCCATTCACCAAACCTACTCACACCCAGTTTTCATTACACTTCCTCTTCTCGCGTACACCCCCAGCACCTCTATATTACTCAGACTCCACGTCTCTATGCATCCACATCTCCCTCTCTTTCTATTCTTTGGAATGTGCATTCTGTCTGTAATAAAACCCCCTCTACCTCTAACTTTTTCCTTTTCTCATTCTCCTTCTCTTGACCTCATTAGCCTTAACCAACCCTGGATGTTTCCCTCTGATTTTGCTGTCCTTCCTGACTCTGCCTACACCTTCACCCACTCTCCCTGCCTCACTGGCAGGGGTGGTGTCATAGAACTATTTTCTTCTTCCAAACGTCTATCTCTCCTTCTCCCCTATCTCCCACAATTTTTCCCTCTTTCAAATACACTATCTCCACAATCATTTCCAGGTGGCCTACATATTATTTCTCTCTATCAGCCACCTGATCTGGTAGGTCAATTCTTTGACCACCTCTCCTAACTGATTGACTCTCTCCCTCCCAATCACCACTTCATTGTCATTGCTGACTTTAACCTCCCCTGTCTCTCTGCTACTTTATTCACTGACTTTAACTGTCTTCCCAATAACCACTCACTCTCTTCTGTCCACTATCTACCCACACATTCAAATTGTAACTCTCTTGACCATATTCTCATCAGGGCGTGTATCAGATATATGGGCGTATCAGATTTATATTTTAAAGAGTGCGTATCAGATATATCTTTTAAAGTTTTTACAGTGACAAGGATTTTATCAGACCGTGTTTTGTGGGGGGTGTAATGTACGTTTTGATCTCTCTCATCTATATTTTTGTGCATGTATATTAAATTGTATTACACCTCTATCATATAGAGGAATTAAGGTCTACCAGGACTCAAAGTACACTGTTTGCCATGTACATGATGCATGACATGAACCTCTTTTACCTCCTTTTGTTTGCGACCTAAGTAATAGTAAGGTGAGGCAGAATGACTATAGTGCTCATCTTCCCCTATTTTGGAACTGACAAGGTCCGAACTAGATGGCTGCAAACTCTCAAAGTGGTTAAAACCACTGAACAGGTTATCATGCCGTGTTCTTTCGAGAGAGGGGCGCCTGCTACCTTTTTTGTATTTTTGCAAGGAACTTGGGGTTGGTCACCCTAAGTTACCTGGGGGAAACCAGACGTGGGCTCCCTGTTCACTGTGCTCAGAGAGGCACAGTTCCACCTCACTGATGAGGTCCAACAAGTCTGAAACACGTGTATGGGGTTGCTGTTTGTACTCTTGTTCAGAAGGGAATTGCCATAGTATTTCGGTGCTGGACTGCCCATGTGGACGGGACAAAGACTGATATGCAAATAGATATTTCCCCTCTGTTACAGGTACAGTGAGCAAAAAGCAGATGGCTGCGAATTCTCAAAGTGGTTAAAACCACTGAACAGGTTATCATGCCGTGTTCTTCCGAGAGAGGGGCGCCTGCTACCTTTTTTGTATTGTAGGTTCGAACTATAGTTTAAGCTAATAAAACTTCTGGGTGGTCAGTCTAAGACTGCCACTGAGGCAGTTTATGGCTGCATGCTGCACGTGCCTACCACTGGGCTCTAATTGGGGCTAGCACATCCGGCCCTTTGTGCATTGCAACTACACTGGGTAGGACACTCAGGCGAAGGCGTCAGGGTGTTTTGGTCAATGTGTTGGCGATTAACGAGTTGAGTTTATGCTCTAACGGGCCTTTGCAAAATCACTCAAATTCCCTAAATCTTATCCTGGAATGTGGCAGGAGTTAAGGGCTAGAAAGATGATATGGATTGGCAGCTATTTTTAGATACGTTTCGAATTATCTGTTTGCAAGAGACATGGCTTTTGCTTCTGGAGCAGAAGCTGGATATAGTGTGTTTTATACACTTGCAAGGAAATCAGCAAGGGGTAGGCCGAGTTGGGGTTTGCTTACATGTTTCAAAACTCATTACCAGGCATAGAAACTGTGATCCAATCACCTTCTCCCGATATCTTAACTGTGAAATGGGACATTGATGCCCAAAATGCTTTTATCATTGTTAATATTTATTTAAGACCCAAGGAGGAAGCCATAGATGCCCTATTAGCACAACTCGAAGACTTAGACAAGATGTCATATCAAAACAGTGCTATAAAGTGCCATATTCGGTTGTGGGCGATTTAACTATGCAATTAGAAATAGTCGAGGAATATCATTTTTATACAAGAATTATGATGAGCTATTGGAGGTTCCTCCCTCAAACTGTTCGCCCTGTGTTCCTCAGACAACCTTTTCTGACAAACGAATACAGAAGGCTATGATGAAGGACTACAGGATTTGTAATGGTAGGTTCAGTCCTAATATCCATCCAACACCTACATATATCTCGGAGAACTGTAGATCTTGGATTGACTATTGGCCTCATTACAAATCCGGCAGTAGCCGTGCCGGTACAATCGGCGGGCTGCCGCCGGACTTGTGAATTTTTTCGTTGCCTGGCTTCATGGAAACACAAGGGGATTACAACCCTTTTTTTCTGGAAGTCAGGCACTGGAAAACTGTTAATCCCCTTTCCCATTGAGTCCCATAGGACTCAGTGGGAATGGGGATGATGGAAGCACCGGCAGTGTTAATAACGGTGCCAGTGCTTCTGTGAAAGTCTGCAGACGGCAGCCGTCTGCAGATTAGGAGTATGCCGGTCCGGTAACAATGGTGCTGGTAGTCTTACCGGCACCTTTGTTACTGGACCGGCACACCCCTAATGAAGCCCTATATCCTATTAGGTGTAATAAGTTCGAAGTTGCTAGTCAACTTTCAGGTCATCCAACGCATCAAAAGTGACTGTGATCCCCTTTGTTTGCCTTTCATGCTCCCCCAAGCCTTAAATGGTACCCAGCTATGCGACTCCGATAATTCTTAGGGTCACAGGGGACGGACGAGGGTACCATGGCAAGCGCTGGTTGACAATAACGAAATTAGCAGGCTGTGTAAGGTGTTAGTACCTTCGTTCGAAGCCTTAGCAGCTGCGGACTGCCTTTCACCTAGCAATTTCTGCACTACATCCAATTCTGAATAAACCAGATGCCCCTGGGAAGAAGAGAAACCTACGACTAACTGGGTGGTTCAACAGGGAGTGCTTCCAGAAAAAGTCTGAACTTGTGTCAATATTGAAAACAATGGAGCATAGGAATGCCCAGGAAATGAGACACGTCAGAAGTGAATACACATTATCGTTGGCCCAAAAGAAAGATGCGTTTGGCAAAAAGAAATGGGATGAGCTCTAGTTAGTGACTGAAAGGAAAAATAACAGGGCATTTTGGAAGATAGCCTCTTCCTATATTAAAAGGCTGACACTATCTGTCACCTCAAAGAGCTCAGAAAAAAATGTGGTTCACCCATTTCAGTACAATCTTTCAGGGTCAGGGAGCAGACCCATTGAACAGCATCTGACCTAATGGATGGGAGGATTTGACTTCCCATTACTTCCTGGATATTTCCTTAAACAAGCTGCAAGAGGCAAAGCTCTCACAAAGGCGGGGTGAGGCCCTGGGGTTGGATGCACTACCAGCAGAGCTTTTTAGCACAGAAGTAGGAATATGGGATCATGTCCTATGGCGAGTGTTCACTAGTATTAAGAGCCTTCACCTTGTTCCAGAGACCTGGCGAGGTGCCATGATAGTCCCTGTTTTTAAAAAAGGGCACAAGGATAACCCCCAACATTATAGAACAATTTTTCTAATTGATGTGTCCTTAAAGATATATGGGAAAATATTATTGAGAAGATTAGTGGACTGGCTCTCCCAAAATGAAGTGCTTTCTGACCTGCAGGCAGATTTCAGAGCAGGCATAGGGCCACTGAACCACGTCTTTAGGTTATCTTTGCTCCGCAACAAATATATGAGACTTGAAACCAAAAGCTATATTTGGTGTTTATCGACCTACGCACAGCGTTTGATTCAATCCCTAGAGCACAGCTATAGGTGTACCTGTTCCAACAGGGGATTCCCCAAAACCCTTAAGCTACCATCCGCAGTTTGCACGTGGGCACTTATGCTGAGGTGCGTATAGCAAATGGTGAAGGCCTGTCAAAGCCTGTTTTGGTACATAGGGGTGTTAGGCAGGGTTGTGTTATTGTCCCTAAACTCTTCAGCCTTTACATAAACCGAAGCGGTGTCCTGGCTAAGTGTTTGGTGTGTTGGTGCCTTGGAGTACTCCCTCGCAAACATGTGAATCGTATTGCTGCTGCTTTATCCATGAACTATGTATTTTGAAGGGAATTGGGAGTCTTTCCTTATAATAGCAGCTCAGAAATTATCCCCCATGTGGCAAACTGAACTTGAAAAGTGAAGCAGTTCTTTGCCACAAGTGGCGGTGCCTTTAATTTTGCCTTTAGGCGTTGCTACAAAAAAAATAAAAATGTCAAAAGCCCACGGGTCACACAAAGCGGCTGCACGAAGTGTCCTGGAGTTTGATGTTCGGTAGTTCGGTGGAGAGAGATGAGAGCCCGGATTCAACAACCATTGTTTCAACTGAGTGAGAGAAATTTCTTACAACGGCGGCAAATCACAGAGTGATGAGTAAGTACATTGAACTGTATCCCCACTGTTTGCTGAAAACTGCGGCTCCCATTTATCGGGATTTCATCAGTCATCTGAGCGGTAACTCACATCAGCTGAGTGTACACCTGGTTTTCAGCTGGTCGGTTCCCGCATCCTCTTACAGCAGCTTTACACTTAAATATGACCCCCAATATCTCACCAGAGTCAGCGGGCCTCATTGCTCCATTCAAACTTATATCGGGAGCCCTTTTGGGAAATCAACCTGCTGGACTCTGTCGAAACTCTGGTGATCGTTATTTCTTTTGGGGACAATAAAAATCCGCCAAGTTGCTAAAGCTGTTTTTAAATCAACGAGTACTGCAGTCGAAACGTCTGGTGCGGCAAATCCTGCTTCCCTTTCTCCCTTTCATCAGCTTTATCCAGGCTGTTTAGGAGGATGGTGGCCCTTAAAACATCATTGCAGAGGCAGGAGGGAATTACTTCTGCTCTGGAAATCATTGCAATTGAGAAAGAATTAGAAAGCAATGTATGTCACAATGCAGGCTCAGGAAACAGTGCCTAGCTAGAATGATATGGAGTCCAGGGACCTGAAACCGATCCTATTGTTAATGCATTGGAGCGACCACACGAGGCTTATATGAAGGAGAGTAACTGTGAGTTTGGTCAGAAGGTGCCCCCGAGGGAGTGCGCCCTCCTCCCCTAAACCTGTTAGAGGCTCTCAGGAACTTTTCTAAAGACGTTGGAGAAATAATCCCTTTGGGAATTGACATACATAATGGCTCAGGACTAGGGGAGCCTTCAGAAACGGCCTCACATAGAGGGTTGCAAAACAGGAGGGGTCTGGAAAACTCTCTACCAGCACGAACACAGCCCATTGACTTGTTCTTGGGTGGATGGCCCCTGGGAGAGTCTCAACCAAGTCTTTAGCTCACTGCTCTTTTCACAGAGAAGAAATGTCCCAACATATCAGTCTTTGTCCTGCCCAGGGGCAGTCCAGCACCGAAATGCTAGGCAATTCTCCTGTGAACAAGAGTACCACAGCAACCCCATACACCTGTTTCAACCTTGTTGGGCATCATCAGTGAGGTGAAACTGTGTCTCTCTAAGAGCAGTGAGCAAGTGGTCCATGTCTGGAGTCCCCTGGTAATTTCAGGTGAGACCCAAAGTTAATTGGTATGCAAAACAGGAGGGGGTCTGGGAAACTCTCTACCAGCACGAACACAGCCCATTGACTTGTTCTTGGGTGGATGGCCCCTGGGAGAGTCTCAACCAAGTCTTTAGCTCACTGCTCTTTTCACAGAGAAGAAATGTCCCCACATATCCGTCTCTGTCCTGCCCAGGTGCAGTCCAGCACCAAAATGCTAGGCAATTCTCCTCTGAACAAGAGTACCACAGCAACCCCATACACGTGTTTCAACCTTGTTGGGCATCATCAGTAAGGTGAAGCTGTGTCTCTCTAGGAGCAGTGAGCAAGGGGTCCACGTCTGGAGTCCCCTGGTAATTTAGGGTGAGACCCAAAGTTACTTTGTATGCAAAACAGGGGGGGTATGGGAAACTCTCTACCAGCACGAACACAGCCCAATGTCACAGGTTTCCCCCCTTCTCACCTGTCTGTATTGTTTGTTCGTGATCTTCGAAGATGTCTTCTTTCGCACTGTTCGGGTTTTATATAACCATGTGCGTGGATCCTCGGGTTCCAGCGTGCGGTTCTTGACCCGACTCTAGGAAGCGTTCAGATGTCCGGGAAAAAGTCCAGGAAATGGCGAGGAGCGCACTCGGAGATACGAATGCGCTGGCAATCCAGGAAATGCAAGGTGAGGAAAAAGGGGAAGGATGAAAGAAGAGGAGATTCAGGGGACCGGGAACCAGGAATCAGAAGTAATCGCTGTACGAACTCCGGCCGCACACGTCTGACTACTGCAAGCGGTAGCGTTGAGACGCGCAGGGCAGCAGGGGCGTGTCTGCTTTGTAGAATGTAGAGCGTACAACGCAGAGACTGGCAAACAGCGTTCCGCGTTCAGCGGCCATGTTGGGAGTACTGCTGAGTTCAGTCCCCTATGGATCAGGGACCAGGAAGTCCAGAAGGGACGCGTACGGTGGTTCATGACAGCATGCCTCCTCCAAAACCCAGTTCCTCCGGATTTGCTCGGGTGTATAAGGTGGTACCTTCGGAGCAGTCTGGGGGTATTTATGTTTGAGACTGGTTCCCAGGTGCGTTCACTGGGAGGGTACCCTTTCCACTCGACCAGATACTGTAGCTGTCCACGTCTGTACCTGGAGTCACATATTCTGGAAACCTCGTATTCTAACTGATCATTGACAATCACAAGGATAGATCTTGGAGCAGTTCGGGAGGACTGGACGTATGGTTTCAACAGAGAAGTGTGAAAAACTGGGTGGATCCTCTTCCAAGATTCTGGTAGTCTGAGTCGGAAGGCCACTGGGTTAATGATTTCCTTTATGGACAAAGGACCATAGTACCGGGGAGCCAATTTGTTTGGACATAAGTGTCGAGGCAGAAGTTTCGAGGATAGCCAGACCTTATCACCTATTGTGTATGAAGGCCATGGTCTTCTTTTGGAGTCAGCATAGTGCTTGGTGTTTGTTCGGGCCTTTTCGAGGTGTTCTTTTTCTTCTTTGTGTACATTGATGAGGGTTTCAATCCAGGAGTCAACTGTAGGAACAGGGGTAGGATGTGGGAGAATGAATGGTAGAACCGAATGGTGGAATCCTTGGCTACAGAAGAAGGGACTGGTTTTGACAGCTGAGTGATCCGAGTTGTTGTAGGCGAATTCAGCCACAGGTATCAAGAGTGACCAATCATCCTGGACCTTGGTGGCAAAACAGCGAAGATATTGTTCCAGGGTTTGGTTCATGCGTTCAGTAGCTCCATTGGTTTACGGATGATAACCTGAGGATAGGGCACGTTGGATCCTTGTATTCAACATAATTGTTTCCAGAATTGAGATATGTACTGGAATCCTCTGTCAGATATGATCTTGGAAGGTAGTCCGTGAAGTCGGAATATGTGTTCCAGGAAGATTCCGGCAAGTTCAGAGGAGGATGGTAGTTTATATAAAGGTATAAAATGAGCCATGTGAGTGAATAAATCAATGGTGACCATGATAGTTGTGTATCCCCTGGAAGGTGGTAGTTCCACAATAAAGTCCATAGCGATGAATTCCCAAGGTCTTGTTGGCAGCGCTGGTTGGAGCAAGAGACCTGCCGGTTTCTTGTTGTCATGCTTGTTTTGAGTGCAGACTGCACAGGTTTGGATGTAAAGCTGGATATCATCCTTCATCTTCGGCCACCAAAACTGTCTTTGTATTAGACGGAGGGTGTTGGTGATGCCACGGTGTCCTGAATGAAGGGTATCATGACATAGGTTTGTGATCCTTTGTCGTAGTCTCTGAGTGGGGATGACCAGACATTTGTCCTTGAATAAATATCCTCCCTTCGTCTTGAGGTTCCATCGATTCTTTCTGTTAAACTCCTTCCAGATTTCAGAGGACTGAGTTTGAATCTGAATGTCTTCTAGGAGACTGATTGCTTGGGCAACAAATATTGTGTGGGGAAACATCTTTGGGAAGGATCGGTCTTCAAGACTTTCGTAGTCAGGACGTGAGGGTGAGGCGTCGGCTATTATATTGTGTGTTCCAGGAACATGATGGATTTGAAACTGGTACTGGGCAAAGATGAAGGTCCAACGGGCTTGACGACTGTTCCTACATTCCAGGGATTGCAGGACTTGAAGATTCCGATGGTCCGTGCGGACCTGAACAGGATGTTTCACTCCCAGGAGTAGATGACGCCAGTCTGTGAAGGCTTGACGGATGGCTAGTAGTTTCTTTTCCAAAACAGAATAATGGGTTTCGCTAGGGGTCAAGGTGCGAGAAAGGTAGGCGATGGGGTGTGCTAGCTTGTCATCAAATTCCTGTTTCAGGACTGCCCAGATGGCGTAGTTAGAGGCATCAGTTTCCACTAGGAAGGGTCGATCAATGTCAGGTTGAGCCAGGATGGGGGCTTGTGTAAACTCCGACTTTAACTGTTGAAACGCCTCATCTTGGACTGCTGTCCAGTGAAAGGGTGTATCCTTCTTCAACAATGTAATGATCGGATGTACAATCTCTGAAAAAGAAGGTATGAATTTCCGGTAGAAGTTATCAAGCACCAGGAAGGATTGAATTTGTTTCACAGTAGTTGGAACAGGCCAGGATAGAATGGAGTCTACTTTCGAGCGGTCCATTCCAATTCCCTCTGGGCTGAGGATGAATCCGAGATAGTGAACAGTAGACACATGGAAAAGGCATTTCTCGGGTTTGGCCAGAAGCTTATGTTCACGTAGACGTTGTAAAACTACTTTAAGATGTTCTTCATGCTTCAGATGGTCCTTGGAGTATATCAGTATGCCGTCCAGGTATACTATGATGAAGAGGAACAGCATATTGGAGAACACACGGTCCATAAAATGTTGGAAGACCACTGGGGCATTAGCAAGTCTGAAGGGCATAACCAAGTATTCAAAATGACCAAAGGGTGTTCTAAAGGCTGTTTTTCATTTGTCACCTTCCTTTATACGGATCAGATGGTAGGCACCTCTGAGATCTAATTTCGTGAGCACTACAGCTCCTCTTACCGCTTCCATAATATCCGAGATTAGGGGCAATGGGTAGCGGTCCTTGAGGGTGCATTGATTAAGACCACGATAATCTAGGCAAGGCCTAAGCTCTTTGGTATCTTTCTTGGGGACAAAAAACAATGAAGCTCCCGCCGGGGATTTGGATGGTCATGTAGTACCATTTTCCAAGTTGGTATCCAGGTATTCTTGGAGGGCTCTTTTCTCAGGTTCTGATAGAATGAACATCCTTCCAAAAGGAATCACTGCTGAGGGTTCAGTATCAATAGCGCAGTCTTCAGGTCTGTGAGAGGGAAGGGCTTGAACTATGGCGGTCGAAAAACACATCAGGATAATCCTGATAGGCCCTGGGAACCTGGATGATGTTCGAGACAGTGAATGGACCTTGCTGGTTAGTTTGCATGTCTTCAGAGGATCTTGACGAGGAATCTAGGGATAAACAGTGGGACATACAAGTTCTGAACCAAGAAACAAGGATCCTGCTGCTCAGTTGATGTAGGGGTTGTGCTTCTGTAACCAAGGCATACCCAGTACCATTGGATAATGGGAGGATCTTGTGATATCAAATTTATCCTTTCTTGATGGTGGTTTATAGAAAGCAGGATCTCTTTGGTTTGAAGGGTAATGGGTCCTGAAGAGAGAGGTCCTCCATCAATAGCTTCTACAGGTTGCATGATGTCTCGTGTTTCATATGGAATGTTATGGGTAGTGACCCAATCATGATCTATGAATATCCCCATGGCCCCACAATCCACTAATGCCAGAATGGGATAAGATTCTTTCTTGGAAGGCAATAGAAAGGCCTGCAGAATCACAAGATTGTTTTGTCCAGGAGAGTTCAAGGATGGAATAGATGTGGAGCAAACATCCCTCTCCCGAAGCTGTGCTCCATCTAGGATCGGGAGCTGGCGTTTCCTGAACACCGTGGAGGGGCAATAGGGCACTCTCTCACAAGATGTTCATCAGAGGCACAATACATGCACAGACCAGTATGAATCCGTTGCATCCTTTCTTGTGGAGTTATGGGTCCGCGGAGGGCTCCTAGTTGCATGGGTTCTGGGTCCATGGTCGTGGAAGAAGCAGGCTCAGGTCTAGAGGAAGGTTCTGTAGAGGCCTTTTGGTAGGGTATTTTAGTCTTCTTCTTTTCCGCTTTTCTTTCCTGGATACGAAAGTCAATTTGTAAGGAAAGCTCCATGAGAGCCTGGAAGGAACTTGGGCGAGCTACCCTGGCTAGCTCGTCTTTTATCTCTTCATTCAAACATCTTCGAAAGAGGGTGAAACAGGCCTCAGAGGACCAGTCTGCTTCCTTGGAAAGTTGTTTAAAGCGTGTCACATAGGTTAGCATATCCTGGGATCCTTGTTGGAAGTCTAAAAAGCGTTCTTGGGCACTGTAAACCTGTTCTGGGCGATTGAACATGGTTTTTAGCACCTGCACAAAACCATCATAGTCATCCAGGAGGGCATCACTCGAATTAACTAAGGGAGTTGCCCAAGTTAATGCATTCCCGGAGAGATGTGAAATCATAAAGCCCACCTTTGCTCTGGGGGTGGAGAAGTTGTAGGGCTTAAAGGTGAAGTGCACTAAACATGACTCGAGGAAGCCGCGAAGGGTCTTTGAAAAGCCAACGTATTTATCCACCAATCCGCCCAACAACACACTTTCCTTGGTTGCGGATTCACGTGACAGGACCAATTGTTTCAATGCCGCATTTTCAGCTTTAAGATTTTGAACTTCTGTTGTTAACTCCTGCATGCTGCGCATGAGGTCTTGAACTGCAGCCTCCATTTCTGTAACTGTATCAGTTTGTTGGCGTCTCAATCTGTCACAGGTTTCCCCCCTTCTCACCTGTCTGTATTGTTTGTTCGTGATCTTCGAAGATGTCTTCTTTCGCACTGTTCGGGTTTTGTATAACCCTGTGCGTGGATCCTCGGGTTACAGGGTGCGGTTCTTGACCCGACTCCAGGAAGCGTTCAGATGTCTGGGAAAAAGTCCAGGAAATGGCGAGGAGCGCACTCGGAGATACGAATGCGCTGGCAATCCAGGAAATGCAAGGTGAGGAAAAAGGGCAAGGATGAAAGAAGAGATTCAGTGGACCGGGAACCAGGAATCAGAAGTAATCACTGTACGAACTCCGGCCGCACACATCTGACTACTGCAAGCGGTAGCGTTGAGACGCGCAGGGCAGCGGGGGCGTGTCTGCTTTGTAGAACGTAGAGCGTACAACGCAGAGACTGGCAAACAGCGTTCAGCGGCCATGTTGGGAGTACTGCCGAGTCCAGTCCCCTATGGGTCATGGACCACGAAGTCCAGATGGGACGCGTACGGTGGTTCGTGACACCCAATGACTTGTTCTTGGGTAGATGGCCCCTGGGAGAGTCTCAACCAAGAATTTAGCTCACTGCTCTTTTCACAGAGAAGACATTTCCCCACATATCAGTCTTTGTCCTGCCCAGGGGCAGTCCAGCATCAAAATGCTAGGCAATTCTCCTCTGAACAAGAGTACCACAGCAACCCTATACACGTGTTTCAACCTTGTTGGGCATCATCAGTGAGGTGAAGCTGTGTCTCTCTAAGAGCAGTGAGCAAGGGGTCCACGTCTGGAGTCCCCTGGTAACTTAGGGTGAGACCCAAAGTTACTTGGTATGCAAAACAGGGGGGGTCTGGGAAACTCTCTACCAGCACGAACACAGCCCATTGACTTGTTCTTGGGTGGATGGCCCCGGGAGAGTCTCAACCAAGTCTTTAGCTCACTGTCCCAACAAATATTATATTATGTGGAGACTTGAATGCGTGCCTGTTGGACGAGAGTGGTACACCACAAAGAGAATGTGAATTAGCAGGTCGTGCACTCCAATGGTATCAACAAATGACTGTACGAGGCTTACTTATGTTAAATGGTCAGGCTGTTGGGGATATACCGGGGCATGCTCATGGGGCTGAGGCCTGCATAGGTCATGCCTTGACTATTGCTTTATGTTAGGAGAACTGGCTGAGAGGGTAAATAGAGTTGAAATTATTAAACAAACAACTAGTGATCATGACCTTGTGTCCATATCCCTGGCAAAATGTGGAAGTGCCGCCCCTCGACTAAGGATTCCACAAGTGGCGTTAAACAGGACTAAAAATCGCTTAATGTTGGGACTGAATGAAATCCGTGCAATAGCAAATCAATATGAGGATGGTCCTTATAGGGATCTGTCGAAGCCTGACTATGCATGAATTCTGAAAGATTATACAGTCCCAACTAAGCAAAACAATCCGAGGGACACTAGAGTTAAGCATAGCTATGATCCTAATGTTCTTAAGATGAAAAGAGAGCTCTGAGCTGATTTAAGAAGGATCAAATCTGCCCGTAACCCAAATATGTTTGAATTTATGAAACATTACAAACAAAAGTTTAAACATTTGTTAATTGTTACCAGAGCCCCAGGAGCACAGAATGATGCTGAAGTAATGCTGAAAGCTGTCTGCCACAATAATGCTTGTAACATCTGGGAGATAATAAAAAATGGAGGTCAGTTTAGAGCAAATAGTATGCTCGGTCAAGTAAATGAAGCCGCTTGGATAGCCCACTATTCCAGGCTATTTGCTGACCCTAGGGGTACGGGGGGTATTGATATGTGTAGAACTAATGGCACCTGGGATATTAAGGTGGATGGGGAGGATCTGGAGCTCTTGATTAGAAGGTTAAGCTCCTAGAGGGCAGCCGGCCTAGATGGTGCCTCCAACAAGATACTGAAAGAAAATTTGGTGGCTTGGCAACGTTTGGCTAAATTGATTTTTGATTGCATTCTACGATCAATATCTCTACCCCAGACTTGGCATGAAGCTATTATTGTTCCACTCTTTAAGAAGGGCGATCTGAGTGATCCACGGAACTATCGCCCTTCTAGATTCGCTTGGCATACTGTTCGCTTCTGTGTTATTGCGAGATTTAGAACTGTGGGCAAAGCAAATGGGTAGCTAAAACCCAGGCAGGCAGGGTTTATAAAAGGTGTAGGCATGTCACTAAACCAGTTCATTCTAGTTATCCTGAAACAAAGAGCATTGAAGTCGAGGCTTGTGTTTTCATGGCCTTTATGGACCTGGTACAAGCCTTCGACTTTGTAAATCGAGGGCGTCTTTGGAATAAACTAAAAGCATGGGACTGTCCCAAGGTTCTTTTGGAGGCCATAATGGCCCTCTCTGCCGGCACCTCTGTGCATATCAGGTTTAATGAATCAGGGGCTAAAACAGGGGTGTGCGTTGGCCCCCTGTTGTTTAGCCTATATATCTCCGACCTTGGTGTCTCACAGGGGTCAATTAGGATCTTCCCTCCAAGGTTGAATGGCATGGATATCCCTTGGACCATCTATACGGATGATATAGTGCTTCTGGATCTCACGCAAATTGGCTTGCAACATAGGATTGATGCGTTAAATGTATTTTTAGAAGCTCACCAAATGAAAATCAATGTTAAAAAATCCAAAATACTGATAATGGCTCCGGCTGCTGAAAAAACAAAGAGGAAATTTAACTGGCATGTCAAAAATCAAGAATTGGAGGTCGTTAATACTATGACTTATCTTGGGGTCATTATTAACAAAAACATTGAGAGAGCACATTATGAAGACTTGAGGCTGAAGGCTTCGAATATCGCTAATCAGGCTAAGGTGTTGATCCAGAAGCACTGTAAATATTCTTTGTCTCCAATTCTAACATTCTATCGTGTCATGATGCCTACCTCCGGAGCACCAGGCCAGGCCCAGCACCCCCCGGAAGCAGGCATCATGCCCTTGAGTAAAAGCCCAGCGGCCCCTTATAGGGGCTCTTTGGACTCAGTCCTGGCGCCTTTGGCGCCAGGCTCATGTTGGACATCAGTCCAACATTATAAAGGGAGGTGTTTTGTGCACTTACCTGATGCAGACCATGCTGCACGCTTCAGGCCTCCCTGAGACCTGAAAGGGACTATTTTTTCAAAGGGACTATTATTTCACTCGGGCGTGGCCAGGGAAGGATACATACCTAGTTGGGGAAGGATACATACCTGGGACTTCTTTGGAGGCTATTTAAGCCACGCCCAGACAGCAGCTCATGCTTCGCGTTGTTCTGCTTCCTGCAGCTTAATGCTCACCGTGTCTGCTCCTGCTCCTGGACTCCAGCCACGCCCGCCTCGAACCTGGAAGACCTGCAAGGAAGGAAGAGAAGAGAAAGGTGAAAACCAAGGACTATTTCAAACTTCTTACCTGCATCCGGAATCTTCTCGCCAGCATCCCTGAAGAAAGACTTCCATTTAAAAGCATCGCGTTGCTCGCTGCAGCGCCAAGCTTCACTCACCTGTCCTCAAGACATCTCCCTTCTCCATCGCGGCTGTCAGCATCGGACGCCACATCTCTGCACCTAGGGGAGAGAGGAAGAAACAAAAGGTGAGCAGAAGGAACACAGAAGGAAAGCCTGATTAACAGCCATAATACTTACCGGCTTTTCTTCCACATTTCGGGTCGGCGCCGCCCCGTTGGCAGGTACCGTACCCCGGCCCCTATGGGGAAAGGACAAGAGGCATTTCTGGGGAATGATAAGGACAATTAGAGGGATCGCCCTCATCACTACTCACCTCGGCAGTTTAACCCCTCGACGCATCGCCTTCATTCTGCACCTGAAATAAAGGACAGATCACAGGTTAGAAAGACAGAATAAAGGGGGCCTCACTTGAACTTTGAAATTTCATACTTACGGCGCATCGCTCAGGAAAGTCAAGTGGATTTTTCCAGCGCCATTCTGAAAACCAGTGAAGTAACTGGACGAACGCGCGCCCCTGCACCAGAAGCAGGATGGAGAGTTCATCCTTCCAAACCATAAGGTGAGCTTAAACCGGGGTTTGGAGGAAGTTAGAGAGGAACGAAGGGGGGAAAGGGGGGAGCTAGCACACTATTCTGCAGACTGTTAATCCCCTTTCTCATCTGCAGAAGGATATTCCTACGGGCCAGGCAAGCACGATTTGGAGGTCCTGTCCAATCGGTGTTCCGGGTCCTGCGCATCACGCTAGAAGAGGCCACAGCAATTCAGACTAGACCAGCGCCCCCGTGGGAACCAGGTGAGCGTTACAGAATGCGAAGCCTTCCTACAAATTCCCACCCAGGCGCTATGGAAACTTCCAAAACTGACCAGTTGGCCCAATTACTGGGGGAATTACGGGCCGAAGTACACGCCGCTCGTCAAGAGACTAGTGCCCTCAGGAGGGAAGTGATTGTAATAAAGGATAGAGCTGATGACCTGGCTGGACAGCTTTTGCAAGGTCAAGCTGGACAAACTCCTTTACCCGGTTCCGGGGGGAACCCCGCTCCTGTGGTTTCCAGTAACCCGGTGCAGATTAATCTACCTGGAAACATGCCGCTGGCCCCACCTGAACGCTTTGCTGGGGACCCCAAACGATTCGCCATATTCATGAATCAGTGTTGTTTGCACTTCCTATGCAGACCTGGGGCCTTCCCTAATGATCAGACCAAGGTAGCCTTTGTGTTGTCATATCTCAGCGGCTGTGCTGCCGATTGGTCAATCCCACTGGTAATTCAAGACGACCCGATTCTTCGTGATTTTCAAGGATTTCAAACAAGCATGCAAAGGTTATTTGCTCGACACTCCCAGGAACAGGCTCTGGATGACGAACCTCTATCTCTGCGACAGGGCAATCAAGACCTTCTATCCTACATTGCAACCTTCAATAGACTAATTGTGGAAACTGGTTGGCCAGAGGATAAAAGAATCACGTTATTCTATCGAGGTCTACGCGGAGAACTTAAAGATGTCCTGGCACAAGTTGTAAATCCGCCCCAAGAATGCACTGCATATATAGACTTAGTGGTCCAATTGGATCACAGGCTGCAAAACAGAAAAGCTGATCGGTCCAAGTTTGAAACCCGGGTGTTGGCCAAGACCCACGCTAACCCCAAGGGGGCTGATGGCTCGGAGCCTATGCAAATCGGAGGGGTTAAAGGACCCCTAACTCAAAAAGAACGGGAAAGAAGACGACAGATGCAATTATACCTTTATTGTGGGTCCTCTGGACACTTTCTACGAGATTGCCCGGTTAAGCCGCCCAAGAAGGTGGTAGGAGCCGCTGATAAAATCCATGGAAACTCTGTATCGGGAAACGACCACGCCCGGCAAGCGTAGGGGTCCGCTTGCCGAGCTTGAAAACTAACTCTCAGACCTCGCATTTCATTGTGCCAATGGTCCTCGTAGATCCGGAACAGCCTAAACGGTTGCATGCTATAAAGGCATACATCGATAGCGGGGCTATAAGAAACTATGTGGATCGAGAATTGGTCTCTAGGATAAACCTCCCTCTGCGTCCTAAAACCAACAAAGATGTCATCACCACAGTAGATGGAACCGAAATTGCCTCTGGACCGGTAACACATTCCACAGCTGAGGTGACACTTGTAGGTCCGGATGGCCATCGGGAGGCAGTTGTGTTTGATGTAATGAAGGCTCCACAGTTTCAGCTTATTCTCGAATCCCTTGGTTAGAGACACATAATCCTCGAATTGATTGGCGAGCGAAGAGAATAACCTTCCCGGATTGTGCACAAACCTTCTACCCAGAAAATCCAAAGATTAATCTAGCATCAGTAACCTCTGTCCCCGTGCAACTACCTCCAGAGTACCAAGACTTTCAGGACGTCTTCCAAAAGGAACAGGCCAACACGTTACCTCCCCACAGATCGTACGATTGCCAAATCGATCTGGTGCCCGGTGCACAACCCCCTTGTAGCAGGATTTACGCCCTTACTGAACCAGAGAATCTGCATTTGAGACAATATTTAGATCAATACCTCGCCAATGGTTTCATTCGCCCGTCAAAGCCATCCTCAGCTTTGTTCTTTGTGCCTAAAAAAGAAGGCGACCTTAGAACTTGTATCGATTACCGCGCATTGAACCAGATAACTGTTAAAAATCGTTACCCTCTGCCTCTGATCCCAGAACTCCTTGACCAGGTGAAGGACGCTTGCGTATACACCAAGTTAGATCTCCGGGGGGCTTATCATCTGGTACGTGTAAAAGAAGGCGACGAATGGAAAACGGCCTTCGGTACAAAATATGGACTATTCGAATACCAGGTGATGCCTTTCGGGTTGTGCAACGCGCCTGCAGCCTTCCAATTCTTCATGAACGATGTCCTTCGGGAACTCATCGATGTCTTTGTTGTCGTGTATATCGATGACATTCTTGTGTACTCCTCTTCGGAATCTGATCACAGAAAGCATGTCAGGGCCGTCCTAGAGAAACTGCGCCAGCACAAACTGTTTGCCAAGCTGGAAAAATGTGTTTTCCATACCACCGAGGTTGAGTTTCTCTGATTCATCCTGACACCTAAAGGGGTCCGAATGGATTCACGGAAAGTGGATGCCATCCTCAAATGGCCATCACCTAGTTCGGTGAAAGGTGTCCAAAGCATGCTTGGTTTTGCCAACTTTTATCGCAGGTTTATCCCGGAGTTTTCACGTGTGGTGCAACCCATCACTGCACTCTTGCGAAAATATAAACGTTTTGAATGGACTGAGGAAGCCGAACAGGCCTTTCAGGAGTTGAAAGCTAAGTTCACGTCCGCACCTATTTTGAAGCACCCGCGTCAAGATCTCCCATATATAGTCGAAACCGACGCGTCCAGCTTAGCCATGGGAGCTGTCCTGTCTCAGAGAGACCCTGAAACCAACCAACTGCACCCCGTAGCATTTTGGTCCAGAAAGTTCTTGCCGCCGGAGATAAATTATGCGATCACCGATAAGGAACTATTAGCCATTAAGTCCGCCTTTAAGGCTTGGCGGCATTATCTCCTCGGCGCCCGGCATACCATCACCGTGATCACCGATCACCGAAATTTACAATACTTAAAAACTGCCAAGGCTCAATCGTCTCGACAGCTCCGATGGGCTTTGTTCTTTGCTGAGTTCGATTTTGTAATCACCTACCGCCCCGGCTATATGAATGGTAAGGCGGACGCTCTATCCCGAATTGGAATGGAAGAAATAGACACAAACTCACAACCTGTGCCGATAATTCCCGAACAAAGAATTTTGGGGATAACCACTTTACAAACCCTTGAAGACATTCAAGCACGAGTGAAACAATTCCTGGACTCTTCAGCCTTGCAGGATTGGATCAAAAGGGGGTCGAACTTTTCAGTCAAGGATGGCTTACCTTACTTCCAAGGACGCTTATTTTTGCCAGAAAAGGAATTGCAAGAACTGGTTATTTCCCGTCATCATGATACCCTGATGGAAGGACATCCTGGCATTGCCAAAACAGAGGAAAAGGTTAAACGACAATTCTGGTGGCCTTCCTGGTGAAAGGATATTAAATCTTTCGTGATGTCCTGTGGAGTTTGTGCCCAAAACAAAGGTCAAAAGACAAGACCCGCCGGTCTTCTTCAGCCCTTAGACATTCCACCAGCACCTTGGCACACCCTGTCACTAGATTTTATTACGGACCTGCCCTCTTGTAATGGTTACAATACTATTCTGGCCATGGTGGATTTATTTTCCAAAATGGCCCACTTTATTCCGTTGAAAGGATTACCTTCAGCCTTTGTTCTTGCCAAGGAATTCCTCGAAAATATCATCCGTTTGCATGGATTCCCATCCATACTAGTCTCCGATCGGGGAAGCCAGTTTATTTCTCATTTTTGGAAAAAGTGTTGTCAACTGGCACAAATCGACGTAAGACTCTCGACCAGCCACCACCCACAGACCGATGGTCAGACGGAGAGAACGAACCAGACCCCTGAACAATATCTACGATGTATGCTGCACCAATCGGAGGGTAATTGGAAGGACATTTTATGGGTGGCTGAATATGCATACAATAACTCGATACACTCTGGAACTGGTCAGAGCCCCTTTTATACCCTATATGGACATCACCCTCGAACTTCAGACTTGGACTCACCTCTGATCCTTGAAATGCCCGCAGTGGACCATTTGCATTCTACGATTACTCAAGCCTTCAAGGATGCAACTGCACATTTGCAACATGCGAAAGGGGAATACAAAAAGAATGCAGATCTGCATCGAAGATAGGCGCCTCCATACCAAATAGGGGATCAAGTATGGTTGGCTACCAAACACCTATCACTCAAGGGGCCTCAAACTTTTAATCCAAGGTATTTAGGCCCTTACTCGATCAAAGCTATAATCAACCCAGTGGCAGTCAAGCTCGATCTACCAGCTAACATGCGGATTCACCCCGTTTTTCATGTGTCACTTTTGAAACCAGTGCACCCAGGAACCAGATTAACAAAGCCACCAGAACCGATTCAGATAGATGGGGAGCCTGAATTCGAGGTGAAGAACATTTTGGATTCTAAGATCCCAAAATCAAAACTTTTCTATCTAATTGATTGGAAAGGGTACGGGCCTCAGGAAAGGTCTTGGGAACCCAGTGATCACGTACATGCACCTCGGCTGGTAAAAAGGTTCCATCGGAATTTCCCAAACAAACCGAAACCTCCAGAAGGAACGACCTTGGCAGGGGCCTTGGGGGGGAGTGCTGTCATGATGCCTACCCCCGGAGAACCAGGCCAGGCCCAGCACCCCCGGAAGCAGGCATCATGCCCTCGGGTAAAAGCCCAGCGGCCCCTTATAGGGGCTCTTTGGACTCAGTCCTGGCGCCTTTGGCACCAGGCTCATGTTGGACATCAGTCCTGGCGCCATAGGCGCCAGGCTCATAAAGGGAGGTGTTTTGTGCACTTACCTGATGCAGACCATGCTGCACGCTTCAGGCCTCCCTGAGACCTGAAAGGGACTATTTTTTCATAGGGACTATTATTTCACTCGGGCGTGGCCAGGGAAGGATACATACCTAGTTGGGGAAGGATACATACCTGGGACTTCTTTGGAGGCTATTAAAGCCACGCCCAGACAGCAGCTCATGCTTTGCGTTGTTCTGCTTCCTGCAACTTAACGCTCACCGTGTCTGCTCCTGCTCCTGGACTCCAGCCACGCCCGCCTCAAACCTGGAAGACCTGCAAGGAAGGAAGAGAAGAGAAAGATGAAAACCAAGGACTATTTCAAACTTCTTACCTGCATCCGGAATCTTCTCGCCAGCATCCCTGAAGAAAGACTTCCATTTAAAAGCATCGCGTTGCTCGCTGCAGCGCCACGCTTCACTCACCTGTCCTCGAGACATCTCCCTTCTCCATCGCAGCTGTCAGCATCGGACGCCACATCTCTGCACCTAGGGGAGAGAGGAAGAAACAAAAGGTGAGCAGAAGGAACACAGAAGGAAAGCCTGATTAACAGCCATAATACTTACCGGCTTTTCTTCCACATTTCGGGTCGGCGCCGCCCCGTTGGCAGGTACCGTACCCCGGCCCCTATGGGGAAAGGACAAGAGACATTTCTGGGGAATGATAAGGACAATTAGAGGGATCGCCCTCATCACTACTCACCTCGGCAGTTTAACCCCTCGACGCATCGCCTTCATTCTGCACCTGAAATAAAGGACAGATCACAGGTTAGAAAGACAACATAAAGGGGGCCTCACTTGAACTTTGAACTTTCATACTTACGGTGCATCGCTCAGGAAAGTCAAGTGGATTTTGCCAGCGCCATTTTGAAAACCAGTGAAGTAACTGGACGAACGCGCGCCCCTGCACCAGAAGCAGGATGGAGAGTTCATCCTTCCAAACCATAAGGTGAGCTTAAACCGGGGTTTGGAGGAAGTTAGAGAGGAACGAAGGGGGGAAAGGGGGGAGCTAGCACACTATTCTGCAGACTGTTAATCCCCTTTCTCATCTGCAGAAGGATATTCCTACGGGCCAGGCAAGCACGATTTGGAGGTCCTGTCCAATCGGTGTTCCGGGTCCTGCGCATCACGCTAGAAGAGGCCACAGCAATCCAGACTAGACCAGCGCCCCCGTGGGAACCAGGTGAGCGTTACATATCGGCAGAAAGTGACCCCGGTCTTGACATATGGAGCGGAAGTGATGTTGAGTATGCATTGGCAAGTGTGCCCTATAATAGAGGGTAGGTTTTGGCGAAAGACATTAAGACTCCCAAGCTCATTGTCTATGACAACACTTAGTAATGAGCTTTCATTACAGTCTCTTGAATCAATAGTGTTCTGGAAGTCTCTTACAATCTACAGGAAATGTAGGTTAGGAGAATTGATAGCCCCATTTGGTATATTTAGATCAGTGCACCACAAGGGAGATCATCAGGGCTTAGCCAGGTGGAGAGACACAATAGAGTCAATCCTGATTGAAAAAGGGATTGATATAAGCAACCTGATACCGAATCTGCAGAAGGTTAAAAAAAAACTCCAGCAGATTGATTGGATTGACACATGTAATGGGAGGGTTAGAGATACGCTAAGACCTACTAGAGCTAGAGAACAAAGGGTCCTTTGTTTCTTTTGAAGTTCCTGTCCGCCCACTGTAAAGGCTTGCTGCTTAGATGTTGATTAAACATTCTAGCCACAAAGGAGGTTCACCTGTCAAGAAGGATGATTGACTTCAATGATTCTCAATGTAGGTATTGTGGGACAATTGAGATTGTGGAAACATTGTTTCATCTCGCAACCTCCTGTAGTGCGCTGCTTAGAGTATGCAGTGAAATACTGAAAATGTTTGCCCCTGAATTGATGTCAATGCCCCTGGAGGAATGGTGCTAGTGGATCTTTATGGGAGAAAGGCCTTGCCTTACCTTGGCGGTGATGAAATTAGTGGAGTATGCCATGCTAGAATTAAATTAATGAGTAATAGATTGATCAGGGTTCAATAATTGGAAATAAGAGGGGGTGGTTAATGGAGATGGTTGGGATTGGCAAGAGAAACAGCCGATAGTTGTTTTTAAAAAGAGGACAATTAGGAACTGAGGAACCTCAGCCTGAGGTGTCGCTCTTGGTTTTAAATCGGTAAATTATTGTTTTAGGTGAACTCTGTGTCCCCGTTTCCCCTCTCTCCCTTCTGATTAATTTGTGGATCCAAACGATGATTTCTAGTGATTGTGGTGTTGACATTTTGAGTTGATGTAAATGTAAATGGTTGTTTTGTTTCTTTCTTTGTTTTGTGTAAATAAGTAAGAATATAACCAATAAACATTTTAAAAAATATATATGTAAACCAAATTGTGGAAGAACTGGGAAGGTGCCATATGGATACCCCCCTGTTGGGGGCTGGAGAAAATGGGAATCCTCCTTTTTGCTGATAACACAGTACTGCTTAGTAAAATATGATATAATATGATATGACATGATATGGGATTTTTAACACGCCTATACACAAGGGTTTCAAGACATGACAAGGCAAGGGAGGGAAAAATAGGGAAGACAAAGACAACGATCTTACTAGGCCAGGTGACATTGAGATTGCACAAGTGCAGGGGAGGGGGGAAAGGGCAAAGTGCGGCGGGGAGGGTGAAAGGGGCAGTGCAATACATAGGATCAACAGTAAAATAAATAGAATAAAGAGCAAAACGTAAAAAAGTGCTGCAAGCTTGTGGCAAGTGCAGGGGTAAGTGAAGACATCAAGTGTCAAGAGCTGGTAGGGGACTGTAGGGATACAGAAACAGCCCCCAAGTGCATATGTTGCCCTGGAGGCAGTGCAGGTATGCAACTGGCAGGGGGGGTGGGTATGGGCCCGAGATCAGGGGGTAGCCAGGTGACCAGTGCAGTTTCAGCCAGGAGTTCAGCAGGGGAGAGGATGAGAGAAAGCAGAAGCAAAAAGGAAGGTCTTGAGGTGCTTCCGGAACCAGGGATGGTTCTCCTCAAGTTTCAGGGAGGCAGGGAGGCTGTTCTAGTGGGAGGCCCCAGCCGAAGATAGAGATATACCACCAACTCGTTGCTTGCAGAAGCGACTGACCCTGAGGGAGTTGGAGGCGGATGAGCGAAGAGTTCGAGATGGAAGATATTTAGGAAGAGAGAGTTGAAGGTAATGAAGCCCCATGCCCCAGAACGCCTTATGGCCAATGCAGAAGGTTTTGAACTTAATCCTCGCGGCCGTGGGAGCCAGTGCAGAGATTTCAGTCCTGGAGAGATATGATCCCTGGGCTTGAGCCAAGGAGAAGTCTTGCAGTCCTGTGCTGGATGAATTGCAGAGGGTAGAAGCAGGCAGAATTATAAAGAGGCTGTTGAAGTAGTCTAGCCTAGAGAGAACCAGAGTTCTGGAGAAAGTGAGCTTCTGGGGGAAGGAGAGAAAGGGAAGAATTCCTCTGAGGAGGTGCAGCTGGTGTGTGACTTCTTAGAGACATGAGAGATGTGAGGAGAGAAGGAGAGTATGGAGTCGAAGATGACCCCGAGGTTTTTAGCCTTTCAGGTGGGTGCAGGAAGAGGACCAAGAGAGGCTGGCCAGAGAGCGACAGGAAAGGAGGGAGCAGGTGTGCCAATGAGGAGAATCTCAGTCTTGATGGCATTAAGGCAGAGATCATTGGCGGCACACCACTCCAGGATAACAGACAGACAGTGAGAGATGAGAGAAAGAGTGGCAGAAGGGAGCCTGAAAATGAGCTGAGTGTCATCCTCATAGCACTGAAAGTTGGGGCAGAGAGCGGCACTGCGGTGGGCAAGAAGTGCCAGGTATTGGAACAGGCAGGTTAGACACCTGGGGAACACCACAGGTAGAGATATAAATAGAGAAGAGGAAGGACCCAAGTTAGACCTGGGAGGGTCGATCGGAGAGAGGAAAGAGGTCAGCCAAGCCAGGGCCTGATCAGTGATACCCAGGTTATCACGGAGACGGTTGAGCAGAATGGAATGGTTGACCGTGTCAAAGGCAGAAGAGAGATCAATAAGATGAGGACACAGGGGGTATGGGAATCAAGGTTGGAGAGCAGGTCTTCACAGATGTTCAGGAGAGCAACCTCCGTGCTTCTGGCAGCTCTGAAGT
Organism: Ambystoma mexicanum; assembly: GCF_040938575.1. NCBI lineage: Eukaryota > Metazoa > Chordata > Amphibia > Caudata > Ambystomatidae > Ambystoma > Ambystoma mexicanum. The sequence goes on along the minus strand of NC_090931.1, from coordinate 487,138,300 downwards.
AAGACTGATGGTCATGGAGACAACCAACCGATTCAGTGTGAAGATTAAGCTGGGAGATGGCAAGCCTTTCCAGGAGTTTGCCCAGGAAAGGTGATGGAGATTGGATGGTAGTTAGTCAGGCAGAAGGAGTCGGCTGAGGGTTTCTTAAGAAGAGGGTGCACAGGAGAGTGCTTCTGGGGGGAAGGAAAGACTCCAGTAGCGAAGGAGTGGTTGCAGAAGTCAGCCAAAGCAGGAGCCAAAATAAGAGTGGACATTCAAAAGGCACTGCATCTATTGGAGCCCTATCTGTGAGGATGGGTCTTGAAATAAACCTTTCAAAAGCCAAGGTAATGCTTTGGTCTAAGCGGCGCGGAGAACTTTCCTCCCCAATCTGTTTAGGAAAGAGTGAGCTAGAGAAGGTCGGCTTTTATGCCTACTTGGGGATCCACTTAGATGAAAGACATTGATGGGACAGACACATCGATAAATCCCTACTTAACTATCTAAGGCAAGGGGGCAGCTTTGCAGGGCTTTTTGCAGCATTATGGCTGCAAGGCAGATCCCCAGGTTATGGAGGTGCTGAGGGCCTGTGCCAACACATCATTCCTGTATGGATCCGAGATTTGGGGTTACTCTCACCTCAGGAAGAGGGAGCAGAAAGAAATGGCTACTATGAAAAAGCTGCTCTTTCTCTCAAGGGCTACCCCATCCCTCCTCCTAAAATTGGAGTTAGGGCTGGACGGCTTTGTGTATGATGCCATGTTGCGTCCCCTATTGTATCTCTATAAACTATGCACAGAGCCATCCCTTAGCATTTATAAAGCAGCTCTCTTGGACGTCCTTGCACAAGGTGGTGCAAGAACGCCTCCATGGGTATGATATGTAATTGATATGAAAAACCTGGCCTCCCTTCAATCTTTGCTGCCGCACACCGAAAAACCCGGATTACGAAAGAGCATATCAAGGAGAAGTACAATGATTGGTATTATAAATCAAGGTTCTCGTAGATAAGCCTGGTTGGTCCAAAGGCAGTGTATTTAGAGCTGAAGCACTCCTTTGGCCAAGAGAAGTAGTTAACGCTTATCCAAGACAAGGAGGCTAAAAGCTAGATTAGGGGCACTACCACTTGCAGTGGTTACAAATTACTGAGGCAGAGGAGACATGCCAGTGTGCAAAATTTGTAAGAAAGGGAGAGACGATCTAAAACACTTTCTATTTCTATGCCCCTGTACAAGAGTTTTTGGCACAAGTGGCTTATCCCCAGATATAAAAAGTACAGCATAATGAGCATTGCAGTGGCACTAAAGCTTTTTCAATGCAATCAAAACAAAGCAGAGCTCCAGGCCCAGCTGCAATTTTTGTAAAGAACCTGCACCTCAGCTTCCCAGTTCGTGAATTTTGTTTTTCTATCAACTGTTTTCATCTATATTTCTATCAATGACATTTTGTAATGAACTTAACCTGAGTCTTTCAAGTTGAGCTCACATTTTTTAAAGATTTATTGAGATTCTTGGTTGATCTTCTGATCATTTTAGGTGGATAAACTGTGTGAGCAATTTATATTTTTTTACTTTATAACTTGTCATTTATTACTGTTTTCATGTTTCTACTTTTATGGCCACATGACAAAATAAAGTTATTATTCCTATTACTACATATTCTCCTCTCCTCTCACTCTCCAGCTCTAATGTCTCCAGCGCTCCTTCTTGCCAAGATCGCTGTACCATCTTTGACTCAATCTCCATTCCTTCTTCGTCCTCCATCTAATTCTACTATTACTAAGAGCAAGTTTCCCTCCTCTGAACTCCCTGACTACCTCTCTGAACTACACCAATTACTCTCCTCCTATGCTAAACTCACCTTTCCATCCACTGAAGAAGCCATTACAAAGTTTAGCACTGCTTTCTATGCTCCCTTCTCCTCTCGCTACCCTCTTGACACGTTTACTCCTAAATCCTCCCCTCCATGACCCTAGATTAAACCTCTCATCTGAACCTCGAAAACAACAATGCAGAAAAAGCTTCACACTTGGCAAAGGTCAAGATTCTCCTCAGACCTCAACTTGTCTGCAAAACGATTCCTCAGCTCTTGACACGTGACTTCTATCTCTCTCTCATTTCATTTCAACCTCCCACCCTCCTCAACTCAATTCCCTCACCTCCCAAACCCTCCTCCATCTCCAATCTTTCTGCAAATGACCTTGTTCTCTACTTTGCTTCTAACATTTCTACCATTTGAAATACCCTTGCTAGTTACCTTCTACCCCCTCATCCTGCTCACTTTTCTCCCCCACTTCTACCCTCCTCTCCCGCTACTATGTCTGCCTTTGCACCCACCAACCCTGATGAGATTCTTGTCTTACACCTAACCCACTGTCCCCACACATTGTGAAGCACATAGTTCCAGCTGTTGCTCCACATCTTACTTCCCTCTTCAACTCCTCTTTTGATAATGCTACTGTCATCCGAGTAGTATTCAATTGACTAACTGAACTCTTTGATACCGACAACCTCCTGGACCTTCTTCAATCTGGCTTCAGACCTCTGCATTCTACCGAGACAGCTCTCCTCAATGTCAGCAACTTCATCTCTTCTGCACATCATGTGAACCGTTCATCTGTTATTATTCTTCTAGACCTCTCTGCTGCCTTTGGTACTGTCAACCATTCTGACCTTCCCTCTACATTATCTCTCCTTGGCATCAGAGATAAGGCCCTTGCTTGGTTTGCTTCATATCTTGCCCCTAGACAATTGCAGGTGTCCTTGAACAGCCTTACGTCTCCACCCAACCCCCTTACTGTTGAAGTTCCCCAAGGGTATGTCCTTGGTCCACTTCTCTTTACTCTCTATTCTTCAGCTCGTAGTGCTCTGAACTCCTCTTACAGCTTCTCCTATCAGTTCTTTGCTGATGACACTCTGATCTTATTCTCCTTTTCCTCCTTATCCAGTTAAACATTTACACTGTCTCTCTGTCTCTTTGCCATCAAATACTGTATGACGTCTCACTAGTTCAAGCCCAACTCCACTAAAACTGAAGTTCTATACTTCCCAGCCAAGCAGACTATCTCTTCCTCTGCCCTTTTCTTCTCTTCTCTCCTGACTACCTTTCTTACTCTGCTTCCACTCGTAACCTTCTCACTCTTCATCTACAAATCTGCCATTGCAGCCAGACTCAACCTTTTAATATCAAGAACATCTGTCATCTTCTTCCTTTCAATACTGATAAAGAGACAATCTCCTCAGCCAGTTTCCTCTATGGCCTTCCCAAATATGCTTTTTCACCTCTGAACAAAGTCATCAGCTTCGCAGTCTGCTCACATTTCAACCTTTCTCGCTTCACTGCTACCTCCTTTGCCCATCGCCAGATTGGCTGGCTATCTATGAAACAAAGAGCTAAGTATTAACATCTTCTCATCATCTTCAAAACTATTCAGGGACTTGCCCCAGCCTACCTATCTGCTCATTCCACTTCCTACTTTTCCCCCTTGCTCGTTATGATCATCCTCAGCTCACCTCCTTGCCACTACTCAAGCCCCCTGTTCTCCCTCTCATGCCAACTCTACCACTATTTAAATCCAACCTCAAAGCCCTCTTCCTTCCAGAAGAACCTGTTTCCTAGCACTCTACCTGACTTCATAACCCTGCTTCCCTCTCTCGCTACCCTCACAGACAACCCTGCAGCACTTTTCCATTGCCCCTCCATTTTAAATTTAGCACTTCCTCCACCAGTCGATCCCTATGTTATTCTGTCCTCTCCTCGTCCCTGGTGTATGTTTCCACCTTCCCCTGCAACATCTGGTCTTTAAGTCACATTCTCTCTCCCTATTGTCAAGGACCCATGTCCTGCACTCTGTTATCAATGTTACATCATTTTTGCAAGCGTTTTTGTGCCAAAATGCATTGTTTTCCTGTGAGTTCTATAAATAAATAAAACATCTTTGGTATTCAAATGATTTTCAGTATCTAGGGAACAGTCATGGAGTTCCCCCATTAGAAGACACCTGGAGCAAAGAAGCAGCGTTTGAAATAGATGATTGCGTCACAGTTACATTAGCAGCAGACAACAGCAACTTTTCATATTTGGTTTAACTGGTATTAGGAATATGCTGTATCTTTTCTTTCAGATGTAATTGTAAAACAGCATGAGGTACCAGGGTGACCCAGAACTAGCTGCATTTTCTACTAACAGAGCGGCTGCAGGATCCAATGCTGCACTGTAATACATATTATGACAATGCTTATCATCATGCTTTTGAGTCAGGACTCCCAGAGCAAACCCAGCAGGTTCATTGCAATTAAAGGTGAAGATTTTTGATCATATGTCAAACCCAATGCCAGTTCTTGGTTGATTTTAATAAATGCCACATCAGCCGCAGTGGACCATGGGAGGGGTTTGGGTGTAGAATCAAGAGCAGCAATCTGTAAATGTTTCACAATCAAGGTATCCCTCATTATCCACTAGAGGCAGTTTTCCAGCAGTTCAAGAAATCCTCCCAAATTGTTTACAGGACTCGGTTTGGGCACCTAGACGATTAGAATAGTTGTAGCCTTTGGACAAGTATCCTTCACCATTGAAGATACTGCCAACAAGATTATGGACTAGGGCCTGGCACAACTGCAGGTTTTCTTTTGAAGCTTTATATTCTTTAAAAGCAAGAGCTGTCAGCAAATCAAGTGATTCTTTTTTGAACACTTCTAACGAGCGATATGCTAATAAGAGATCATGTGTGCTCCATTCCCAGGCTTGCTGCTGGTCCCTATGATACACATGGAGTTTGCGTTGAGCCCGGTGTGCTGTTCTAACACTTGTAGCACTGAAGCACAAGGCATGGTCTAGTGGTGAATTATGGCAGTGAAAGGAAGTTCTACACATTGCAATGCAGGTTTCCCTGTCGGTGCACTGTTCCTTTGTCATTCTGCCCAGCATTCACTGCCAGCTTGACTTGCTCTGCTGTCCTTATTTCTTGCTGCTCATGGAGGTCCTCCTGCCTTTGTGTACTTCATTATCTCCACTCTCCTTGCCAGTCTCTGGGTTTGGGCCATTTTCCTCTTGTCTCCTGTTCCCTCCTTGCTGCCTCCTCTGTATCTTCCTGAGAAAGTTCCTAAAGAGGATTCTGGCTCACATCATCTTCTGTGAACAGAAGTATCCACATGAACATTGGACTGTCTTTGTGACACACAAGTTTTTTTTTTAGAGAATAATTTTTCCCTCATAGGACTTCTCTGCGCTGGTCACCATGGGAACCCCATGTGTTATAGGTGCTAGGAACCAGGGTGGCTCACTCCAGTGCTTGTCCCATCTGCCAATTTGAAAACAAAGCTGTAAGTGGAGAAAAGGGGTTGAAGAAGTCCTGAGAAGCTATTTGCAATCCAATGCTGCACTATAATACAGTGGAGGTTGCGTTGAGCCTGGTGCGCTGTTCCAACACACGTAGCGCTGAAGCACGAGGTGTGGTCTAGTCGTGAATTATGGCATTGAAAGGAACTTCTACACGTCGCAATCCAGGTTTTCCTGTCTGTGCGCTGTTCCTTTGTCATTCTGCCATACATTCTCTCCCAGCGTGTTTTGATCTCCTGTCCTTACATCTTGCTGCTCACTGAGATCTTCCTGTAGCCCCTCTTCCTGTCTTTGTGTACTCCTCTATCACCACTCTCTGTTGAATTCCATCTTGTCTCCTTGCCAGTCTCCGGCATTGGACCATTTTCTTCTTGTCTCTTATTTCCTCCTTCCTAAAGAGTATCCTGGCTCACATCATCTTCCACAAACAAAGGTCTCCACATGAACATTGTTTTGTGTTTTTTCAGCTAATTGTTTTTCCCTCATGGGACTTCCCTGCGTGGATCACCCGGAGCACCTCATGTTTTGTAGGTGCTGGCTCACTCCAGCGCTGGCCCCTTCCTCTTCCTCAGATGCCAATTTGGAAACAAATTGGTAAGCGGGCTAAAGGGGTTGGAGAAGTCCCCAGAAGCTGACTGTTTGCTATGCCCATTTGATCAATTAGTAATGACTCAAATATAGGAACTACTGAATGCAGCTCAGTCTCTTGCATCTGTGGTGCAGGTGCTGAAGTCAGAAAATTCTACTCTCGGGGTGCTGTCGAGCAGCAAGCTAAGATGGCGGACTAGCTCGGAGCTCCATGCAGAGTGGGCGTGAGATCCTAATTATCCCCGGCTGGTGTACAGTGATTAAGGTTCATGATAGATCCTGGGCACAGTGTTCGTAGCAGGAGACGCCAGAGATTAAATCAACCCGGCACCCTGCCTGGGGGACAGATGGGCCTCCGGCTGCAGAATACCACAATATGTGATCGGACAGGTGCATCAGCCTCACCGCCAGATCAAGGGTAAAGGCCTTGCGGACCCGTGGAGGCCTGTGGTACACAGGGCACCTGAGGCTGTGGAGGCTACAACAGAGGGTGAGCACTGGCGGCATCATTGCTGATGGAGCGGCGAGGCAGACATCCTGTACCTGATAGGTGCCATGGCACTGCGGTGAGGGGGATTTGGTTGGTGGTCTGGAGAGTGACATAGACAGCAGCGAATGGCGGCAAGCCCGGCACTCTGCACCTGCCGGGGCTCTGAGTTGGCAACAGATAATCAATTGCAGAAGAGAGAGACCTCGGGGCACATTGAATGGGTGTGTGGGTCACATGGACACTGTGGTTCAGGCTGGAATATATGGCACAGGAGACATGAGACAAGACTTGGAGGAAGGCTGTTACACAGATGCTGGTAAATAAAACGTGAAGACTGAGACGTGCTGATAATCTTGAGTATTAAGTCGTGCAGCAGGGAAGACTTGAGGCCTCAATTAGTGACAGCATTGGAATGGTGCTCCCATTACAGTGAGTACAATTGGAAGTCTGTGTACATGGTCTTATTGAAGGATTCTGTCACAGTCTACTGCATATATAGTGGAACTCTCTGATTGGAAGAAAATAGAAGCTACCATTGGGCAGCCTTAGGGATTGCATTACAAGAAAGAGTGTGTGTCAATGTGCCGTGATGACTAAGAGATCTGGCTCTAAGAAAGGAGGAGCCATTGACAAATTCACTAAACCTACCACCAAATCATCAGCGTCAGTTGACAGTGATGTGCAACCCACAGAAGCCGATGCATGTTCGGGGGTGAACTGCCTGGTCGATCTGCAGTGCATGCTAGACAAGATGCAGTAGGGATTTGCAGTGGTAAATGTCAAAATGGATGGCATTACACAGTATCATCCATGAGAGCACAGCTAGAAAAAGATACTCAACGGATCACGGAAGCAGAGAGTGCTACAGAAGACAATGTCACAAAATTGCAAGCAGTGGTCTCTACTCTCAGCAGGGACTTAAAACGGGTCAAAGCAAAATGTGATGACTTAGAGTTGAGATCCCGAAGAAAAAAAAATGCTTTGTTGGGGTGCCGGAGGACACTGTCCATCCTAATAGGGAAGTGGCAGTGGAGAACATTTTATAGGAGCTGCTCGATAACCCAGAATTGAGCCAGCATTTCACAGTTGAGCAGACGCACAGAATGCTGGCTGCTAAACCCAGAACTGGTGAATATCCCTGGCCTACTGTAGCACGGATTATGAACTACCGGGACCGAGATATAAAACTGCAAGCTGCGAGAGATAAGGAGGAACTGAGGCTGGACTCTAATATTGTTCATATTTTTACAGATTACACACTTGTGGTGCAGCAGGAACATCGCACCTTTTGGTGGGTGAAAAAGCTACTCAGGGAGCAGAACACACTGTATGACGCTATGTTGTACCCTGCCCTCCTCAAGATTCAGCACAACAACAAATCCCTTTTTTTCACAGTTCCGGAGGAAGCAGTATCCTTTATAGAGACACACATCTCAGTGCCCCATTGAAGGCTGGAAGGCTCCCCCAAGTGACTTTGAATGCCACTCGATGTGCTCTACGATCCTGCTGTTGATGGGTAGATGGTAATATGTATAGTTCTGGGCCTGCAGGATGTAAAACAATCCTAAGCATGACAGGGCATGTTTGTGGCCCACTCTGCGTGGAAGCAGCTGCCCCCATTGCAGATGCACATGGTTGGTTTGTGTTGGGGAGGACAGGGGGGATGAGCATGGCCGATGTTTGGGGGACTGCGAGGGTGGGAGGTACAGTGGGGAAGTTTACGCTTTGGGTTAAAAATGGAAAATTGCACTTGGTCACAATTTGCTGGTGGTCGACAGAGTTGGATTTTAGCTTGGAGACTGATAGTGGTGTAATAAGTTGTGTATGGTCCAAATCAGGAGGCTGAGTTCGCAAGTTAATCTGATTAGCTGGAATGTTCAGTGATTGGGGAACCCAACTGAAGCACGCAAGACCATGACCTATGCAAATGGGAAGGTGGGCTAATATTATATTTCTGCAGGAAACACGTATGTTGGCTAGGCAGGCAGAACTGTTCGCACCAGGATGGGGAAGTGTAGGTATTGCACATCCTATTCAACCAGGGCTAGGGAAGTTATGACTTTAATACACTGAAATGTACAGTTTGTACATCTGGGTGCAAAGGTTGAAGTGGGACGATATGTATTAGTGCATGGTGAGTTATGTGAGCAGTTATGTGCACAGTATCCTACGGCATTGTTGATCTGTGGGGGTGATATGAACACAATATTAAGTATGATGTTAGATCGCACCTCGGACATGCCTCTAAGCCTCACCAGAGCCGCACAGACAATCCTGGCACATATGGGTGAAATGGATGTATTTCATGTGTAGCGCACTTTGGGCCTCATCACGAGTTTGGCAGTATTCCGGCAGATTTCCCGTCAAGCGCTATTTGCGCTAACGCCATGCTGCCTGGCGGAAAGTACGCCAGATCACGAGTTTGCGTGCACGCGCACAGGGACATGGTATTAACGTTTATTTTTTGTTCGCCTGCATATCTAAGCCTTATGGATTACCATAAATATGGATAGATATAGAGATAAAAGCATTTGTTTTATACGTACCTCTACAGGTAATATCTTAGGAAGCACAGATTAACTACAGCAAGTTCAGTATTTTTTCTTTTCCTTTTCTCAATTTAGACTTTACCACGATTGCGAAGCTGCAGAGGTATGCACAAAACAATATAATTCTTGTTCCTCATTTTCATGTATAGTTAATTAGGTTGCCTATTACTAATATTCTGACATATGATTTTAGCTTAACTGCCATTTGGCAATTGATTTCATTTTCTATTTGGATCTTTCCGAATTCTCAAGTCAAGGTAATATCCCTACCTTATTTTGTTACCTTCACATTCTTTTGGACAAGGTTGCTCATGCCTTCGCTGTTTGAGCCGCACTGACACTAATTCTGTTTTTTTGTCTCTCTCTTTTTTGTTTAACCATCCTCCTTGTTATTCTTGGACTCGAATTATAGGTGGTATATATATTTATTTTTATGAATATGTTTGCAAAATGTATTTGTTTATAACATACATAATTTTGGTTTTGTCCAATTGACTTTGTATCATGTTTCACAATGCTTTGGTATTCTGTCTCGTATTACCCTACCATGTTTCTTGAATTTCATTTTATATCCAACTCTGTTTAAATGGCTTGTTAATTGTTGTGACACTCCAGCCTCAGATGAAGAGCTAGTCTAAGCTCGAAACACGTGTCTTCCTTGCCAAGACTTTACCGCAATTGCAAAGCTGCAGAGCTTAACTGCCATTTGGCAATTGATTTCATTTTCTATTTGGATCCTTCTGAATTCTCAAGTCAAGCCTCAGATGAAGAGCTAGTCCAAGCTCGAAACATGTGTCAGGCTGTGTTCTCTTTCAAATAAAACTTCAGACTTGTACTTCTATTCAGCAATCTTCTTGGCGCGGTGTGACTGGGACCCACTCTTGTTCTAACTGTAATTCCCCAGTGGTAGTATACTGGCAGTATACCCACGCCCCAGACACCCGCAGCCCTGTTGCTCCTCTACTTTGTTTCAGTACAAGCGCTGTGGACTTCAGACTTTTTTCTGCCAGCAGTTGTCCCCTTAACGGAAATAGCGCTTGGCGTAAAAATTGGCCAGGAACCCGTAAATCCATCGCACTCTGCTCTACCGCCAAGCTGTGGCGCTATTAGCTCACGGGAAACGCGTCACCGCCAGAATGGGAAATCAAGTGGCAGCCATCTTGAAAATCACAATCCGGTGAAAATCACAACCCCTGCAAGCTATCCACCCCAGTGAACGCAAAATGTCTCAGGAACCCACCAGGGGCAAGTCAGCCCTGTTCAGGTTTAGAAAACTGAAGTTCAATGACCAGGAGCTAGCCATACTGGTGGAGCAAGCAGTGGCCCATCAGGAAGAGCTATACGATGCACTGCAGCGCAAGACAAGTAGCCAGCGTCGGGTGCAGATATGGAGGGACATCAGCCAGAGGGTGTGTGTGGTAGGCCGTGTTCCCTCGGGATAGTGAGGACTGCCGCAAGCGCCTCAATGACTTGCGTGTCCGAGTATGTGGCCTACTTTCCCAGCACACGTGTGCAAGCATGGCAACTGGAGGACGGCCAGCACCACCGCCACCCGAGCTCACCCCCTGGGAGGAGCAGATGACGATGCTCATCGATATGGGCACCATTGAGGGAGTCATAGGAGCGGAGGCTGGTGCCGGTACCCAGGAGGCTGCAGGTGAGACCCCCCCCGTAAAATTGCACAAACCTGTAAGTGCCACGCTTCCAGACCCTGAGTGAATGTATTTGCATGCAATGTGCGTGAGGCACCGCAGCCACCCAGGACCGACCCCTCGTACCACCGTACCATTGCACCTCCTAGTCCCCTGACTATGTACACTGCATGAACACAAGGCCCAGGAGATAGACATCCATGGCCATGGCACAGCAACGTGATGTGTGAGTGTGCATGAATGCCCCCCAGCAATATGGTTGCCATGCATCCCCAGCAGACATCTGAAGATGTCACACCAACATGTCCAAGCAGTGTCCCTCCCCATTAACACGTTGCACCAATCACGATATGGGGAGTCAACAAAATGCAATGGCGAAGTACGATTGATTCAGTGTCTAATCCCACTGTAAGGCATGATATTCATGATACAAATCTAAGCTGCCTTCAACTCATACAACACCCTATGTACCCCACAGGCACACAGCTCCCATCACAGGCCGATGATGATGGTGAGGAGGCTACAACATCCGGCCGCCCGACCCGGCGCGCATCTACCAGCACCACCATCCCGCAAAGGGGCCGGGCAGTAACAACACGACGCCAGGCGCATCCAACATCACCCCACAGTAGCCCACGGGTGCAGCGTCTACAAGGCCACAGGGGGCCAGCGCCTCATACACCACACGCCACCATGGAAACCCTGGATGTTGAGGGAGCCACCAGTGGCACGTGACACTGCACTGTTGACCTCCCCAAGCCTCAGTGTCACACATGAAATAGACACACCCCAGGGAAGCCTAGAGCCAGCGGAAAAGGATGCACACTCCACATGTGCGTTGTGTCCGCACACGTGAGCCAGACGTGGATACACCGTCCTATGGTACCCCTGACGAGAGACATTCCAACCTCAGCATCCCCACACAAGGTGGCAACATGCCCGCCGACCAGGCAGCACAGAGCAGTCAGCCCGATCACCGGGACACCCGAAGTACCACTCATCATGGGAGCTGCAGTGATGGGGCGTCTGGATGTCATTGAGGCCAAACAGATGCGAATTGAGGCCATGTCCACAGTGCACAGCACCCACATCGAGGCCATCAGCCTTGCCACACGGAACGCATCTAAGAGAATAGCCCGTGACAATGTACAGACCAGTAAAGTGGTGGAGGGATGCACAGCGGACCTGTCAGGTTTTGGGCAGAGGTTACGGGAGTTGTGCGAGGGCCTATCTGCGCATGCACAGCAGTTGAGGGAGTCGAACAATCTGCTCCGCCAGCAGCTGCATATTACTGGAGCCATTCCATCAACCTCAAATACGCCCATGGAGGTATCCCTGGAGTCTTCAACTAGGCGCCATTCCATGCGCAATATTATACACCGCTAAACAGAGGATTCCGGACTTGGGAAGCGCCCGCGACCATCGTAGATGGACATGGCACAGTAGTGGCAGGCCTCGGGCACTTGCACCTACCTGCACTGTTTTGGGGAGTTCTCAGGGGGGAGGGGGGATTGTGTGCTGGGGAGTACTCAGGGGGAGGGGGGATTGTGTGCTGGGGAGTTCTCAGGGGAGGGGGGACTGTGTGCTGGGGAGTTCACTGGGGGAAGAGGGATTGTGTGCTGGGGAGTTCTCAGGGGGAGGGGTGATTGTGTGTTAGGGAGGTCTCACAGGGGAGGGGGATTGTGTGCTGGGAAGTTCTCAGGGGGGAGGTGGGATTGTATGCAGGGGAGTTCACTGGGGGGAGGGGGGATTGTGGAACATATAATAAATCACGTTCAAAAATCCTACCAAGGAGGCCACCAGGGGGCGCAGGCAAGATGGCCGCCTGAGCTGACAGCTATGCACCCAGCCCCGGGAATTTTGCGGAGTTTAGCAGCAAGAAGATGCCCATCTCTCGCAAGCATCTCAAGAAACGCCGTGTGAACCCCGGCCCACCCAGGGGGTCCAAACCAGGAGTTTCTACGACACCCATGGACCGAGTTCGACCGTCCGAGGTCTCCGCGGCCCCTCCCGCCGAGGTCCTGAACAACACGCAGGCGGTGCGCGCCAAGGCTTGCCGAGGCCACAGCAGAGCACAGGAGCGGGGAAGCCTGCGGAGGGAGTGCCCACTTGGAGCAAGGGGAAGCCGGAGGTGGGGGACCTCGGAGGTTCCACTGCACCCCGGGGCCCCTGGTGCCCCGTCCCCGGATGGACCGAGGTGGCGCAGAGCCGCGCTCGACATTGAACAGAGACATTGGAGGCGCTGTACGTGCAGTGAATCGCCCCGACACGCCACCGACCTACGGGGTTGAACGGGCCCACCTAACCGAATGCCAGAACTCCCGAGCCTGGGCCGTCGCGGGAGCGCACCCACACTAAATCCGGCTGGGGACGCTGGAGAGGGCACTGGAGAAGGCACACACCAGGTGAGAGGCCCTTGGGCCAGGACTTCATGAATAGGCCGCTTTCCCACCGGCGTTGATCCCCTCGGAGTTATTCGGCTGGCACAACCATAGACAGTCACTCCGAGGGCGCCCCCCCACCCGGCGTCCCTCCCCACACACTCAGCCGCAACCAACACCCCATGAGTTGGAAGGAGCCCTCTCCAAGTATCAGTTTGTGGCCGGAGGGGACAAAATGGCCGCCGGGTCCCCATCGATGCCGCCTCCCGACCTGGGGGCCATCCAAAATAACATCCAGATGATTTTGGAGGCGATACGTGGGATTCGAACCGACATGGGTGCTAAGTTGGCCGACCTTACCACTAAGGTCACCACCCTGGAGGATCGCGTGGAGGGAGTCGAGAACAACCAGCTCTCCACGGCGATCTTGGAGACGCAAATGGAGGCCAGATTACAGGAGGTACATCGAAGGGAGGAGGAACTATGGTTCAAGGTGGACGACATGGAGAACAGGGAAAGGAGGAACAACTTACACATTTTTGGCCTTGTGGAGTCCGAAGGGGAGAGCCCGCAGGCACTGGAAGGGAAAGTCCACGACATCATAAGAATCGTCATGGGGGAAGAGGCCGAAGTCGAGATCAAATTTGACAGGGTGCATCGAGCCGGCGGAGGTGGCAGAGGCCCGATGTCGGTGTTGGCTCGACTGCACTACTACAGGGACAAAGCCAGGATCCTGGAGAAGGCGAGGAACTTCGGTGATATCCAATACGGAGACTCTAAGGTGGCAATCTACCAGGACATCTCGGCCCTCACCCTCGCAATGAGAAAGAAATGCGGGGCCCTTACCAGATGGTTACAGGGTAAGGGGGTCAGATATGGCTGGGGCCACCCCTTCAACCTGGCATTCGAGTGGTCGGGGAAAGACACCACCTGGTGACGGAGGAAGACATTGTGCGTACCACTGGCGACCTGGTGGGAGATTGTGCCGGTCTGTCCAGCAGAGCAGGGGGTGAGGCCAGGAACCCACCGTGGGGCCCCGACAGACTGGGACAACCGAGCGGCAAGATCAAGGTCAAGGGGGCATGCAAGTTTAAAAAAATCAGGCACCCATCATCGGCCTCTGAGGATCACCTGAAGTGACTGTAACTTTTCATAATGTTTGTTTTTTGGTTCGATGGACCTCCGCGTCGGGCTTGTGCCTGGGGACATGGGGGACCACGGGAGCAGGGTTACATCTCACAAGTTTTGTTTAAAGGGTCACAGGCATTCATTCTGATTTAAAGAGAATGGGTTATCTACATGTTTACACTACCCGGGGCTGGGGCAGAGTCCTTGGTGGTTTGTTGACCGTCCCCGAAGAAGATCGGGTGACATGGACAAACGCCTCAAGACGGGGGGGAGGTGGGAGGGGGAAAAGGGTAGGGGGGAAGGGGGAGAATGACCACCATCAAGGCCAAAACGGGAACGTTTAGAGGGGTCTACCGGGGGGCGGGGGGACTAGCCAGCCTAAACAAAAATCCTCCATTTTTCAATGTGCCATACGCAAGCATTACACTACGGGGAAGTTAGAGATGGACCACCTAGACGATAATGGTTGAAGGTAAGATAGGCACACTCAATGTCAAGGGCCTCAATTCACAAAACAAGAGGTCCCTGACCAGTAACATGTTCCACAAACAGCAGCTAATGGTGCTGTTCCTCCAAGAAACCCATTACAGACAGGGGAAGGAATCACCCATCAGGGGGAAGGACATCAGCGCCAACTTCTGGGCTTCCCACAGAAGCTCGAAGAAGGAAGGCGTGGGGATTCTCCTGAGCAAGACACTCCACCTTACTAACACAGAAACCAAGAGAGGCTTTGGGGGGAGGTTCCTGGGGATCAAGGGTACTTACGAAGGGGAACGCATAACCCTAGCCACCCTCTATGCTCCCAACTCAGGCCAGATAGGTTTCCTAACCCAGATTCTGGGGGTAATGGATGAATGGGCTGAAGGGGCCATGATACTGGGGGGGGACTTCAATCTCATATTGGACCCCGGGCTGGACTGGTGGACGGCACGGGTGACTGAACCGAAAGGGATAACCAAGGACAACCTAACGCTCCAGACCCTGCTGAGGGAACACTACTGGGAGGACGTTTGGCGAACGACACACCCGGAGCCCGGGGGATACACATTCTTTCCCCCCCCACACCACACCTACACCAGAATCGATTTCCTTTTGACTTCTAAAGAGGGGAGTGGGGTGGCTACAGCTCCGAGGGTCGAGGCAGTAACATGGTCCGACCACAAGCTTCTTGTGGCGGAATGGTCGCTCCCCCTATCCCCCGGGTCGGCCCGGTTGAGGTGTAATGATACGCTCCTGAGGGACCCGGTCTTCAGGGAATTCCTGAGAGGCGAAATGGAGGCGTATTTTGAGATAAACAATGATGAGGAGACGGATATGGCGACAGTGTGGGAGGCGGCGAAGGCCACCTTCCGTGGTCTCCTTATAGCCGAGGGTTCTAGGCGCAAGCGGGAGAGAGGGCTCATTGAGGCCAAGATACGGGCTGAACTCAAGAGCCTGCAGGGTAGGCTTACCCAAGAGGGGTTTGACAAGGAGTCCCTCCTATCGGAAATGCGCGAGAAACGCCAGGCTCTACACACGGTCCTCATCGGGGAGGTGGTCAAGAAATTTACATATACGCGACAAAGGTATTACGAAAAGGGGTATAGGGTGGGGACCCTATTGGCACGTAGTGCTAGGGGTTGTAGACTGGAGAGGAGGGTTGAACCTATTAATGATGGGGAGGGCAGGGCTCTCAACAAAAAGGCAGAGATAGTGGGCTCCTTTGCAACCTTTTATAGGGACCTGTACACAAAACAGGAGGGGGAATCGCTGGAGGATATCCGGGCTTATCTGGAAGAACACTGGCTACCCCGCTTAACGGAGGCCGAGCTGCAGGGCTTGGAGGGTGGACATAACGGTGGAGGAGGTGGAGGCAGCTATAAAGAGACTTAAAGCAGGGAAGGCCCCCAGGGGTGATGGATATACGTCTGATTTCTATAAACAATTCCAGCCCATCCTGACGGAACCCTTAGCCAAATTGTTCAACCACATCCGCAACAAAGAGACGACCCCCCCCCACATTCCTACAGGCCCTCATCTCGGTAATCCCCAAGCCAGGAAAAGACCCCACAGAACGTGGCTCCTACAGACCCATCTCCCTCTTAAACCTGGATGCTAAAATATTTGCCAGGATCCAAATGTTACAAATGCCTTATCATATCCTGGCCACTCGCCTGGAGAAATGCCTGCCCCACCTGGTTCATCCGGACCAGTAGGACTTCATATTAAACAGACAAGCCTCGGACAACATGCGCAAAACCCTCCATGTACTGCTCTCAAGGGAAACCCGGAACAAGGGGGTCCTCCTGCTGTCCCTAGACGTAGAAAAGGCCTTCGACCGGGTGAGTTGGACCTTCATGGGGGAGGTCCTCTCGACAATAGGGATGGGCCAGAGATGGTTGGGATGGATGGCTGCACTATATTCAACCCCCACGGCCAGGGTGGCTGCCAACGGGATGGAATCAGAAGCCTTTCCCCTAGAGCGTGGAACGAGACAGGGCTGTCCATTATCCCCCCTGATATACGCCCTTGTCATGGAACCCTGGGCGATCTCGGTGCGTAACAATCAGGCTATCACTGGAGTACAGATGGGCGGCTCCCACTGTAAAATCAGCCTGTTTGCCGATGACGCTCTCCTCTATGTTACTAAACCGACACTGACAGTCCCTCACGTGTTGCGGGCACTGGAGCATTATGGGAGCCTCTCGGGGTACAAGGTCAACCTGGGTAAAACTGTGGCTTTTATGGGAGGTCGACTACCGGACACCGAGAGAGAGTATGTGGAGGGCCTTCATTTCCAATTGCAGAGAGAGGGGTTCTGGCACTTGGGAATCCAAATAACACCTGACCCAAAGGACCTCTTCCCAAGCAATTTCACCCCTTTGTGGACTGAGGTCAAAAGAGATGTAGAGAGGTGGGCGGTCTCAGGGTTCTCGTGGATGGCACGACTCAACCTGATCAAAATGGTGGTACTTCCCAAATTCCTATTCCTCTTCCAGATGCTCCCCACTCAGGTCCCAGCCGCGTTCTTACAGTCCATGAAACGCACCCTACTCAGGTTCCTCTGGTGGGGGAAAAAACATAGGATCTCCTACGACGTCCTAACGAGACCCAAGGAAGATGGTGGGGTGGGATTCCCGGACTTCGATGCATATTATAGGGCCTCCCAGCTGAGGATTTTGGTCGACCATTTCAACCCTGGGTCAGAAAAGCAGTGGGTAGCACTGGACAATAGGTTACTTGCCCCGGTTACACTCGATGAGTGATTGTGGGTTCCCAGAGCGCACATCCTCAGGCGTGTTCTGGACCACCCGGTACTGGGTGTCCTGTGGTCTGTCTGGAAGGAGGGGGGTTACTATAGATGGCTCACAACCTGGCGTTCCCCACTAAGTTGCAGCTGGGCACCACCATTCATAGCTAAGGTTGCGGAGACGGCCGCGTATCAGAGGTGGTATGAGGCAGGCCTTGTTAGGGCTTGCCACTTGTGGGTGGGTGGCTCCTTCATGCCCCTTCTGGACCTGGAGGAGGCCCTGGGGCTGGGCAAGCTTTCATCTTTTCGCTACCTCCAACTGAAGGGAGTCCTCTCCGAACCCTCATGGGGGGACACATTGTTTGAACGTTTTTTCTGGGAATGGCATCGGACTGAAATGACATGTTTGTTGTAATAACCTTTAAAAAAATGCTAATAAAAACTATATTTAAAAAACAAATCCTACAAAGCATGGGCAGTCATGATTATATAAAGTGCTCTTTAATGTTCAAGTGATATGTGTCAAATATACCCATCACCCGTATCAAAAACAATTCTCAATCAAACCCTGTCTGGCCAAACCTCCCCTCCCTCACCCCATCCCTGTGTACATGTGCACCAGCTTCTGGCACATCATCATCTTCACTCCCATCCCCAGGTGATGGCACATCAGCATCGGAGGGGCAGTGGTATATTCCTGCAACAGCAAATGTTGTGCAGCATGGCATATGTAAGTACGATTTAGCCAACTTTTTCAGGTGCATACATCAATGCCCCTCCAGTACAGTTTAGGCACTGGAAGCATGCCTTCAGCAGTCCAAATGCCCTCTCCACGCAGATGCGTGTACGTCCATGGGCAATGTTGTATGCCCGCTCAGGTGGAGTGTGTGGATGATGCACAGGGGTCATGAGCCATGTGTACTGGGGATATCCAGAATCACCTGCAGGGGAGAGAATGCAGGTATGAGGACAAGGTTGGTTCAGTGGGTGCACAAGGCTCAGTCATCAGTGACATTGGCAGCAAAATCAAGTTTGTGTTGAAGAGGTCATGCTATCTCATTGCAATGTTGGCATACACCCTTCACCTTTCGGGACATGCATGGTCTGAGGTTGCCATGCAGCTGTGTATCAATGTATATGTGAGTGCTTATGTGTATCACACTCATGTCCTACATGTGCACTGGTTATCATATGGTCACTTACATTGTGGTGTGTGCTGTGCTAGGGGCAGCATTGATTCAATGACTACTTACTACTAGCACCACCCCTCTGTCTAAATATAACAGTACTCTGTCCCTTGTCACCGGATGAGGGGACCCTTGTATCTGCTTCTGCATGCAACATGTTGTTAGCCCATGTGTCATTGGCATTCACTTTGGCTGCTGTTGCGTTTGCTGATTGGCACAATTATGTACAGTTCTCCAAGCATGTTATTGGCCATTCAGGGGTCAGTGTTTCAGGGCTGTACATTGTCATAAATCAAACTACTCGTGTGTAGTGCTTTTGTGGATGTGCCTACCTTCGGGCACCATTGGCATGACTGTCGGGTGGCCAGGGTAGGCTGTCTCTGCTGTGTCAGGGTGAGAAGCAACACTGCGACACACACACAGGAGGCTTTGTGGTAGTTGGGCTTCCATATGTGACTGTGCTCCCACATGTCTTTGCCATTCATACTGGGTGTGTTCTGCTGTGTTGCACATGTCCAAGGGTTCTAGTACGAGGCACATGCATGGGAATGTTGCAGTGCTGGTGCTGCCTATGTCTCCTGCTGACATGCAGGCGTTTCACTGTGTATGTCCACCCCCATCAGAATGTCATTTAACATGCATTTCGGACTACATTTGTACTCACCCAGCATCCATGTGTTTTAGCCTGGGTGCTTTTCCATGTACGCTGGCAGGGTACTATTGCACAGGACCATGGAGTCGTGGGTGGATCCTGGATAGCGGGTGCAGCAGTGGCAAAAGGTTAGGTCAGAGCTACATGTCATCTACACATTCATGGAATGGAAATTCTTAAGTTTTCTGTAGGCTGCCTCATGTGCCCAGGGTGGTACTAGTGCTACATGTGTGCAGTCCAGGGCTTCTATGACGTTTGGAACTTGGGCAATGGCATGGAACTGGCCCTTCAGGTGGTTCACCTGTGCCTGTGTGGCTGGAAATGCAATGTGCTCATTCACATGGAGCAGCAGTGCATCCAGCACCTGTCCCAGCATGGCACTGAAGGTGGACTGGGCCATGCCATGCATCATGGCAACGGTGTGTTGGTAGCTGCCAGTCCCGAGGTATTGTAGCACAGACACAAGCTTTACGAGTGGGAGCACTGCAGTGCTAATAGCTATAAGGCTGCCTATGTCAGCATGGATTGTGTCCAGCAACTGGGTGATGGTTGCCCTGTCCAGCCTATACTCGGTCACCAACTGCCCATCAGTCAGGGCCCCGGGTGTTGGCCTGACCCTGGGGATGGCTGGCCGCCTTGAAGGTGCTGCTATCCTCCTCCTTCTCCTCACCCCTACCACCCCCTGTGCTCCTACGGCCCTGGCCTGGATGGCTGGCCTCTGTAGCTCCAGGCGTAGCAGGTAGATGTCCACATCAAGGCTCCCGGTTCCAAATGGCAGCATGGTGTTGGGGAGGGTGTGTTGTACACGGGTGGGTCCTTTGTGGGCCTCTGATTAGCATTGGCTTCACCTGGGCATTTTTTGCTGTCTCCTGTGTTCTTTTACCTCCAGCATTTGGCTAGGGGTATTTACGGCGGATTTTCCGCAGCTTTCCTGGCGCTAATAGCGCCTACGCCGGACTCGTGCTGGGTCTGTAATAGCGCAAATGGATGACGGCGCTATTACAGCCGGCACTATTACAGCCGGCTGTACTTGCGCCGGCTGTAATAGCGCAGGCGGTATTTGTACTCATGATCCGGTAGAGCGGTATTGGTGGAGCTAATACCGTTATCGCCGGATTTAAGGGTTACCGCCCAACTCGTGATGAGGCAGTTTGTAGGGTTCAGGAAGGGAATATACGTATTATTCTACTGTACACAACATGCATTTGAGAATAGATGCATGGCTGGTTTAGTGGTAATAGTGCACTATTACCGATGGTGGAAGGGTGCTCGATCTTTCCCTGCACTTTTTCGGACCATTCTCCCATCTCACTGCCTATACTCTTGACTAAGGAGGGGGCGTCACAGCTACCTTGGCGTTTTAAGTCTATGGTGCTACGGGACCCAGTATTTGCTGCCAATCTGCTGGAACATTTTGCCATTTATTTTTAGAAGAATGACAGATCGGTTGGCTCTAGGGCCACCCTGTGGCAGGCGTTTTAGGTGTATTTGCAGGGGAAAGTGATTTAAACTGAGTTTGGGGTTCTGAAGGCTATAAGGAATGAGATGCAGCCTCATGAGACCAAACTGTCGGCGTTACAGGTCCAATATTCCCAGATCCCTCTGTAGGGCTGTGCCGAGCTATAAAGAGTAGGTTGGATGCATTCCAATAAGCCGCCGACAGAGAAATAGGTTACTTTGTTAGGCCTGTCATGGTGAGACGGTATGGGGAGGCTGATAGGCCAGGCCGTGTGCTTGCTAGGACTGTTAAGGGTGAGTTAGGGAATAGATGTATTCCCTGCATTGAGCGAGGGGACAAGACTATGGTGCATACAGATGGGGACATTATTATGGTGTTACACCATTTTTCTCTGCTCTTTATGCATCCAGGACCACTGTGACCTCCCCTGAGATAGATAGCTATCTGCATGGGAAACCAACAACTCTGTCAGCAAAGGCCAGGGAGTCGCCCAAAGCCCCATTCATGGTTGAAGAGATGAAACTGGCTATTAAGAAGCTTGCGAGTGGGAGGTCTACTGGGTCAGATGGTTTGCTGTGGAATCCTATAAAGAATTTAGTGGTGAACTGTCTCCCTACTTGCTACGGGTATGGACGAAGGCATTGCAAGTGGGGACCCTGCAGGAAAAGCTTTGAGACGCTTCGAGAGGCTATTATCATTCTTCTACTCAAAAGGCGAGTGACTGTGGGTGATAGAGACCTCTATTGCTCATAAACACTGACACCAAGATATATGTGAAGATTATAGCTATGAGGTTATCACCGTTGATGCCATATATGGTGCAAGCAGACCAAGTATGTTTTATACTGGGCCGATCGAAAGCCTGTAACATCAGACAATTTTACAAATTCTTAACTTAAGTCCTGCGTGAGAGCTGCGCTGTGGCAGTCTCTCTAGACATGCAGAAAGAATTTGACACGGTTGCCTGGCCCTTTCTATTTCGAGTCTTGATAATTATGGGTTTGGCCTGAACTTTATTTCATGGGTCCGGCTGTTGTACTAACAACCATCAGCCAGTGTGTGTATGAATGGCAGGTTATCATCATCTCTTAGGCAGTGGCACGAGACAGAGGTGCCCTCTCTCCCCCTTGTTGTTTGCGTTGGTCATTGAGCCTTTAGGTTTCACAGGGCGGGATTACTGGGTGGTATGTATGAAGTAATTTTGCTATATGCTGATGACATTCTGTTTTTTGTAGGAGCCCCTGAGGCTCATCTAGCACCAATGCTTGCAGCGGTCATGAACTTTGGCAAATATTCAGACTTGCTTCTCAATACCAGTAAGTCTGAGGTTTTCCCGCTATCGGAGAATACTCTATGCGCGGTTGATACACTGGGGCTTGGACGGACCATGAGCGATTTTCGATATCTGGGGATTAGGGAGGCGTGCTCTGTTTTGGCAACTTTCGATTTAAATTATGGAAAATATTTAGGGAAATTGACAATTAAACTCTGTAAATGGGGGAGTATTCCGATATCCACGGCCGGGAGACTGGCAGTGATTAAAATGATTGTTTTAGCTAAGCTGCTATATTATTTTCATAATATCCCCATGTGGCCAGGGCGTGGGTTTTTCTCAGAACTGGTCGGTATGTGTTCCTCTTTTGTGTGGTATGGAGGTCATGTTCGGATGGGGTGGGACCGGCTGACTGGGCCCTCTGAGGTTGGGGGCTACCCTTCCAAATTTTGAATTGTATTATCTTGTGGCACAGATACACTATGCTATGTACTAGACCAATGATCAGTCGGAGGTGCCCCATACAAGGCTGGAGAGATTGCGGGCTGGTCTCTCTTCAGCGGTTCAATTACTTGCAAGGAATAAGTATTGCTGCAAGCATGGATTAGATCCAGTATGGGCGACACGGATGCATGGCTTAGGTTGAATAAAAGGGCTGAGGTTCCTACTCCCTATGATAGGTGGATCCCTATATGGGACATGACTATGATGGAACCCACTCCAGAGAAGAGGCTGGTGAGGGATTGGGGGTGTGCAGGCATCCAGATGCTGGTGATTTGTATATAGACAGTCGATTTCTTGGCTGGGAATTGGTTAAGGAGCATGTGGGTGACACGGTTACACACCAGTTACAATACTACTGCATGAGAGCAGTAATTATGAAATGTTGGACATGGTATCCAACAGAACCTGTGCCGCATCCATGTTTATCATATATTCTTTCACCCTTAATGCACAAGAAGTCTGTATGTGTACTCTATAAACTGGCACAATCACTTCTGGTTGTAAAAGGCCCAGACAGTAATGCTAATGGGAGAGGGACCTGGGCATTGTAATTGCAGATTCAAAATGGAAGCAAATTCAAAGTATTGACTCATTTATTTCAAATTTGTTAACATACTGTATTACACGCGAGCAAGGATTTCAACGTTCTGAGTGGCTGCTGCCCAAGTGTGCCCTAGATGTTGAAGACCTGATGCTCATTTACCACATATGTTATGGAACTACCCAAAACTGTTGATGTATTGGAGGGAGGTATGTCAGACACTGGATAAAATACTGGCAAAGAAAATGCTTCTGACACCAATGGATTCAACGCAAATTCCTAAACTTAGGTTTATTGTTGGCTAAGAGAGTTATTCTGATGTGATGGATGCAGAGCTGTCTCCAAAATTGTCAGAATGGCTAAATTATCTCATCTGGGCCAATACGAATGATACCAATGGATTGTATATTGGGGTACACAGGGGAAATGTCTAATGTTCAATACAAATTCATGTCATGCCTGCCAGTCCTCACAGCCCCCGCTCCTCTCATACATGGCAAAACCCGTCCCTTAAGGCGTTTACACCGTTCTACGGCATATAGATCAGTTGCCAATCCTTTCTACATGCGCTGGAGGCTGTTAGGGAAGTCTCCATGGAAACGTATACTGTCAGCGAGATGCTGGTTGTCAACTCGGCGTGCCGTACCTACGAGTTATCTTATGAAACCCTACGCGGCGTGGACGAATCAATGCAGACTTCCGTATTTCCATAAAGCACACTGTCTCTAATCCCAGCGCGCTTCTGATTAAAGTCATTTGATCCTCGTTACCTGTTGTGTTACTGTGTTCTGTGAAGTTTCCTGTTGCTTACCTGCCTGTCCCTGGATATCCGCTGCCTGTTCCATTGAAACCTTATTCTGCCCAGACTCCTTGACCGACCTAAGCCTGCACCTGGACTCCTTTTGCCTCACGTTTTGTCTCTGTACCTGCTCGCACGGATTTGACATCGGCCTCCTTTCGGTTCCGCTTGCAGTCCCGCAAGCAACAGAGCATCCGCTCCTCCACGGTAAGCCAGCCTGCCTTACCTGTTCTCCTGCTTCGCTTGGTTGTTGCCTCTGGACTTCTCTGTTGTTACTCTTGTGCACTGGACAATTTGGACACTTTGTTGTTGCCACAGGGTGCACCAACCCGTCCGTAGTGCGGCCCTCATTTCGATCGGGTTAGTCCCCTTACTAACCTTCCTCCCTTGTAACGTTTACTTCTTCTCTGGACTTCTAGAAGACTGAACATTCAGACCTTAGGTAAGCTTACCTCCATTACAGATCAGGATAGGGGAGAAGCACACAGCAGGGGGGAAGACGGGGCATTTTCCAAGATTCTGATCATTCTCCTTATTGTTCCTAGGAAGAGAACTGAAGGAGGCAATGTAAACCAGCAAACCTGGACCCTACTGGTGTTCCAACCTGGGGTATCCTGTGGTAGGGTACCTCGCCGTTTCGAGTGAATTGCGCCTTTGGATTGTGATATGTAACAATCAGAGGGGTCTATCATTCGGAAGGTTTTCAGTCTTCTGAGGAGACCGCAGAGTCTTCTTCATTATACAACCGCTGTAGCACACACTTCGAGGAGGTGAGTGCCACTGTTTTGGTGTTGTGTCACTGATCGTATTCCTCTCATTAATTTACTGTCCCAGAGTTGTGACAATTCCTAGATTTAGGTTTATTGTTGGCTAAGAGAGTTATTCTGATGTGATGAACGCAGAGCTGTCTCCAAAATTGTCAGATTGGCTAAATGATCTAATCTGGGCCAATACGAATGAAGAACTTTATGTGCAATGAACACCGGTCACTGGCCGACACAACGATATTTGGCATGACTTCCCTTAGTATCTCGCTAATACCTCAGATTGAGATTGTATTGTTTGTTTCACTGCTGATTACAGTATTACGGATGGACTCACGTTCATGTCATGTGTCGATCTCTTAAGAATGTATTGCATAGTATTGTTGTAACTTGCGACCAAATGCTTGATAAATAAAGTTAACAGTTAGTAAGGTGCTTGTACAATAGTGGCGAGGGGTAAGGGAGGTACAAGTGAAGAACGTGTGCTGCGACTGGATCCTGGGCACATGCTACACTGTTATCGTGACCCAGTGTACTAGGAGTGATTTTAGGATGGATTGAATTCCAATGGTAAATACCCTAGAGCAAGGACTGGATTTGAATGTTGGGCAGGATCTATTCTTATTAGGTTGTGCCTGACAGTGTGCTGTAAAATTGCAAATTGACTGCTTGCTGACTGATAGTGAAGGCTCTAATTTGGCAGGGCACTTATTGCGCATTTGTTGTAGTGCAAGTTGTAAATACTGCCTTTCCCTATTTTACAGACACAATAAAGTAAAATCTATTACCTGCACTTAGACTTTTACTTAGTGCTGGAAACAGAATAAATAAAGTTAACAAAAAAAAGAAAATTCTACTCTCCATCAGATGATGGCCTCAAGCAAAGCCTTAGGGGTAGAACCAAGCCAAGGAGAAGAAGTTTTACCTTCTTGGCAAGGTGATTTTTTGATCATTAATACGATCCCTCCTGTCGCCTGTAAGCTCTGCTTCCCATAAAGAAATATGATTGATGAAAAATTGGATCAGAGTAACCAATTGAAAAGCTGCCACCTGCGACCAGTTTTCAGAATGATTCAGGACCCATCTAAAGCCAGGGATGAAGATAAATCTGAAGAATTAAACCTGTGGAACAGAAAAAGGAAAGGAGTAGCCAGAATAATTTAACAGTAAGTAACAAGAGAAGGACAGAATGTACATTTTTGTCCAGATAACAGTGGAAGGATAAGTATCATAGATCATAAAAATAGCACAATAAGATGTACATTTTACCTAAAAACTGTGCCTCTATGTGTTACTAAACCAGCCTTTATACCCCTCCTTTTAGTGCACTAACCAAATAATTATTTCTAGGGATTGAGGGACAGGGAGGATTCCCCAATGAAAACCAGAGAGGGGAAAAGATCCAGAAAAAAACACGATGGAAAAAAGACTCACCCAAGGTTGACCAGAAAGAACCCAGAAGAAATAGAAAAATGCTGTTATCCTCCCCTTTTGCTACTTAAAGGTGTAAGCGCAGAGGGAGATTGGGTAGGGAAATCTATGTGAAAGAAAAGGATGCATTGAAAGAAAAGTATCAGTTTAAAAATAAATATGTGAGCTGTAGTGCACAGCATCTGAACAATGATACCTGCGACGAAATGCGCAATGTTAGCAGCCCACCTAATCAGAATATATGTCCTAAGTAAGTGGCAATGCCCGAGATAAATATTTCCAGTTAACAGAAGGTATCCTGCAATTTTTAGTAAAATGGTAGAATAAACCAAAATGGGATTTAAAGCAAAGAGTGTCATGGTAGAGGCAAAAGCTGATTTTTGGGTCTTACTTTGTCTATATGTCCCTTTACTGGATTGGAATTCACCTTTGAAGAGAGAAACATACATAGATAGCAAAAATAAGTTGTGATAGTAATTAGGTTGCAAAGAAAAAACTATAATGTTGCCCTGCTTTGTGGAATTGTGAGAGAAATGCCAGGAAATAAAATGACCTTTAAAGGCTGCATTTCTGAATAAAGCAGCATCATTGGGTTTTAGAAGGCAAGGCTGAAAACATCCCCTTAAACAACTGTTTGGCATGGGAGATGCTTTCTCAGGAGAAAGGTCTGAAGACTGGCTTTTGAAGCTACACTATAAAACTGTATGACTTTGCCTGGAGTTGGTTCTCAAGATACATTTTGGGCAATAAAAACAAATGCTTCCTCTTTACAGCTTTAAGCTGCCCCAGGGTCTAGAGAAATTCCTTATAAATACATTGGATTCCTTCTGAACAGTGGTCTGATCTCCAAATAATTACATTTCATATTAAGATACAACTAACACCTTTTAAGACTGAGTGTCTGGCAAAGGGGCAGCCAGATCCTGGGATAATTCAAGGGGGCAGGACTGAAGTTGTGAATGGCTCTGCCGCTCTTTACTGACTCCAGATGTTTTGTTACCATGCAGAGAACTGGTGATGCCATGTAATATTGTGTACAGTAGAAAAAAAACGAATGCACTGTTTCAATTACATATGGAATCATGTTTTCTTGTAACTATTCAATGAAGGGTCGTAGCAAATTTAAGGGTGAAAAGCTATATCAGCTGGATGTAAAACAATAGTTTTGTGATATTATGTTTATATGTAAATTAGGCAAATGTGGATACCTAATGGTGCATGCCAGTGATTTATATATCGTGGCATCCATGCCATTGACACTGTTATCTTGAGAAGGAAATATTATTTTTGTATAAAAAAGTGTCAGAAAAAAATGTAAACAATCCTTAACTCAGTTACCATATGTCGTGCTGAGATGACTGTTGCATTATTTGATTCATCTAGGTGAGAGTAATCTGATGAGCTTATTAGTTACACATGTGAGGAATATGAGGTTTTAGACAGTTACAACTATTTAATGTCTACATCTCTGAGATGGAATTACATCAATTGGGAGGGAACTGTATGTAGAAGTCACTCCCATTTGACGGCCCTCGTCATTAATATGTCCAATGACATATTAATGACGATGGTTAGCAAGATGCCACTTTTGGAACACTGTCCAATCACATACATTGACCACTTGGATTAGTTACATTATACTCACCTGTTAAGGGAGTGGTTCCTGCTCTATAAATAAAAGTTCATGCCCATAGATTCTGTGGACACATGCTCACTCACTGACTGTCTGGCTGATGCAGGGGAGAAGGGCAAAAAGAAGAATTGACAACAGCAGAAATGAGAAGGGAATAGATTGTATTTTTGAATTACCAGTGGCACACTGTAAGAGAGGCCTACCTGGAGTGAAAGATCCAGGCATTCTTTTGTGGAAGAGACAACAAACATGCCCAAAACAGAAAGAAGGGAAACAGGCTATGGAGGGAAGCTGATGCATCTTGCTGACTGATGCCCACCTGAAACAGAGGGGGTTGATTGAACCAGTCCTTAAGAGGGTCCTCACTTGTCTAGGAGACCGCCAAAAGAAATTCTTATGTCATTATTACCTGAAAGGGAAATATAATTCAGTGAGGAAAATACTCCCAAGGGGAATGGTTAAATACCAGACCTCTCTTTTAGGGAAAATACTGAGTGGGTGGGGTATGTAAACTGACCAGACATACTGAGAAATTAGAAATCAATACATATTTTACATGTGTATGTGCTTCTTGAATTATAGATTTGATAAAGTAGAGCCTATGCTGTGTATACTGGAAGATCCCATGCCTCCCTCTTTGTGCCATGCTCAAGCTCAGAAGAAGTATTCTGTGAGTCAAAAGGATATCTCACTGTGTGCATACTTAGACAAATAATGTAAAATTGTAGTAATTTCCTGTTTACATCACCAACCAGAGTTCTGTTACTAGCGCTGAACCATTCATGACATAGGGTAAAGGGCAGTTAACTGCTACCCATTTGCCATCTTTAAGGTCGCCCATTGAAAATTACAAATATGCATTCTACATGGTAATGCAATAGAAACACTACTGAAAGAAATATAGCAAACATACATATTTTCCTTTTTGCGAGTGAGTCACGTAAGAGAATGTTAAGTAGCCTATCATGCAATTGAGTTGCATAGAACACTTTTTGAAATCCTTCCATGTCCATGGAGTTGGGGGTGGGGAGTGTATTTATTTACAATGAATAGGAAGTAGAGAGATTTAGATAGGCAGAAATGTTCTGATAAATTTGGTTTCCTATTGAATGTATTTTATCCCAGCCCCACATACACTATTCAATGCACGGCGGATGCACACACAAGATAATTCAAATGTACATTCAGTGATGAATGCGCTTAAAAAGTTCACTTTAGTATCAATGCCGTTTTAGCAAATGATTAAGTAATATATTCTATGTGCAACCCTGTCTCTTTCTTATCCCACAAGGAGAGGAAGGTTGTACGGAATCAATATTGTCAAATTGATGGTCCCAGGTTCATAAAAAGAACTTAATTAAAGGAATGAAAATTGGGTGCCGGATCTGATTTGGGGTGGATTAAAAATTGCCCCGAGTTAAAACATCAGAAAATATGAACAAGGAGCATGCATACATTCAGATGTTCTCAGTGTTGGAGCATGATATTCCAGTATCAACCACATGTGAAAAAGTCCTCCCACTAACAGATTTATTTGTATTTGTATTTGTATTGCATTTGTTTATTTATAACGCGCAGACCATCAGGCCCCGGGGCATCGGGGCGCAATTTGTACAGGGTTGCAAGAAAAGAACATACAGGCAGATAGATTACAATAAAAGTATACCAATACAGCATAATAACAATCTTAATAATTACATACATTACACATGGTACAGTGTCCCTAGGCTCTGTAGAGACAAAGGGCTGGTAATATTGTTGCATCACTGATGCCGCTTGAAGAATCAAGCGGCATCAGTGATGCAACAATATTACCAGCCCTTTGTCTGTTCTATTGTGTATTGGGTGAAGTAGGCAGTGTAGGTGTTGAAAATGATTGTGAGGAAGAAAGAAAGTGGAAGTGGCTGCAGCCGAAACTGTCATTTGAGCATGCAGTTTTGAGCATTCAGACTTCCAGTGCACAAACAATCTGCTATATTTCCACTGGCCATTGTACAAGTTAGACATTTGTCTAGCTTGAATTTCCACTTGTCCAACATTGACAGTAATTCCATCTTCCTCTGTTCCCCTTCTTCTCTGGAGATTGGGTCCCGCCTTTCTTTGTGACAGCTGTAGCTGCTGGTCTTACAGTTCCATCAGTGTAGTCTTGGTATACCAGCTCTTTCTGTCTCTCTGCCTTTTCATGAAAATTCTGTGCACCTCAGTCAAATTCTTCACTTCCCAAACAATAAGTACTCCTTTAACCAACCAATGTTAGTGGACCGGAACTGATGCCGCAGGGTTAGAGGGGAGTTAGCGGCACACACAGAAGTGTCCCGCCGGAAGGTAAGTAGCGGAAATGGGGAAGCAGGTATGGGGATGTGGGCAAAAGTGACCTATGTGATCACTGCACCTCACCATTTTTGTATTCAGCATTTCGTTTTACATTTCTGGCAGCACAGACATAGATCCCTCAAACATTGTTTATCCCTCTCTAGACAATGGACTGGCTTCTCAAATTTATTTTTTTTCAATCTGTCTTTTTGGGGCACCTTTCTACAATTGCACAATACACTCTCATAAATTAGCACTTGTGGGTTCTTGCAACGGCCAATTACTTTTCTGTCGTAATAGAGTGAACATATCTGGAAGAATAGCAGCTTGTACTGTGAGAAACCTGAAGGTGTCTCACCTGCTAGTCCCCTGTGATCTGTCATCCAGGTGGTAGGACATTGCCATCACTTTTACATCCAGTTCCTGGGGGTAGACCAGTGCGGGAGGATCACCTGAATGAGGGGTCTTCGGGGAGTGGAAGTGAGACACTGGATGGCGAGACGTATTATCCCCTTCCATGTGACACCTTTTCCCAATCCTACCAGGTAGGATACTTATGAACTCATCCCCCCCCTTTCCTGACACAAAGACTTTCTCACAGACAGTTCACAGTGAGCAACAACAGATTAACACCAGAGCCGTATACCTGACATGTCCCAACACCACAGTCAGGAAAGGCCAGGCAATTACAGATCATTACACAAAAACCTGACTTCCATCACACTTCCCCACATGGATAAAAGGTGGATCACGAAAGCACGCTCTGAGTGAGGCAGATCACACGAGGAAACAACAGTTCCAAGATGGCAGTTTGATACAAGGAGAAAGACGGCGAGACCGGAGAGGGTTGAGAGAAGTGAAGCACCCTTGACCAATAAAGACCGTTACTTTCAAGAGCCTTGGAAAGTAAGAAACCAAAGACCAGGCACTAAGGGTGATTAAACCTGCACAGGTCAATAACCAAGGCGGGGAGAAGCGATTGCTGCTGTGGTACTATCCTTGGCTCCTACAACAAAGCAGCATTCGAAAAGTCAACAGAGCCGGTGAGTCGGAAAAACTGATACCAAACCAGCGTATGTTTTGAACTAAGGTTGCAAGCCGCAACATTGTATAAAGAGAACAGTGTGTGAAGCGTTCGGAATGAGCAACGTGCTTACAATTGAAAGCCAAAAAGCATCACTTGAACTTTATAACTGAACTCTATGAAACAAGAATAGATACCATACACAGAATGGTCCAGCACCACGTGGGTGCTCATTCGAATGTCTCTTTTAGGTATCCAACTGATGCTGAGTGTGAAAAGAATATTGAGATCAAAGTGGTCATGCAACGGGTCAAGTTAAACCCTGTGCACATTCGAAAGTCTCAGATATTTTAAAGTACATCCAATTGGTCTGAGCCCAGCTGAGGGAGACTTATTGAACCTTGTTTGTGGAAAGGATCTGAGGGGCAACCAGTGTGAACACCCAAATTAAATACTGTGAATACTAAAGGGAACGTTTGTGTGTTGTTTTTTTGGTACAGCAGGCCCTCTGCATCAAGAGACTTATGAGAAGTAAAGATACTTGGACACAAAAGGTCTTGAGTTTTGTGAACTATGAAAATGGAACTGTATCCTTATGCCACACATGCCAGAGGGTGCGCGCTTTGCTCGAGTGAACCGCCTTGCCCCGTGCTGAAAACATGGGGAAGGGAGGCCAATGGCCCAATTATCCTGAATTATCATTTTGTGAACACTTCTTTCTTTTTCATGAACTTCATCCCCACACTATTTGTAATTTAGTAGTAAGGATTGGCAATAGGTTTTTTTAGTATGGGCCCTTTTTATGTTGACAAGACTCCACTAGGACTGCCTTTGTTATTATTTGATGGTTGTAGCTTGCTCCCATCTTTAGATTTAGGTTTAGATAGGCATTTATCACACACCTGAAAACGTTCAATAAATACCTTTGAACTGTGGTCGCATGTGTCTGTCATAACATTGCCACAATGTGTTCCTTAAAGTACCAACTTGTGAAGATCAGCACCAGTAGGACTGAAGCAGTTTATTACTTTCAACTTTTCTTGAAACTTTACAGAATCCTCATGTATTTTACAAAATCTCTGGATAATATTAAACACATTTGTTGAGCTCCATTGTGCACTTACAGTCACCAAACATTTACCCATCCCAGGAAACTGTCTTAAGGGCTATGCCACAGCATCAGCTTGTGGAGGTGTGTTGGGAAATCCTTTAAAAGCCAGACACGTGTTTGGTATAAGTGAGGTGCAAAAAATATTAGAGATCAGCCATTTTTCATGTATCGCATCAAGAGCTGAAAGAGATTGTGAAGTAGAGCCTACCAGTAATCATAAAGGAGTGGAATGGCTGTATGCAGGCCTTTCACTGATAGATGAATCCGGGATCTAGAAATGGACCTGCCCACCTGATAGAGGTACTGCAGCAGATATTACTACTTGGCATTATCCAGTGCCTGATTAAGTATATGGTTCAATGTAGAAGAGTTATACATATGAGCAATATATTATGGAGATTCTTTCAGTTGGGTACCTCTTGGCATGCCAGAGAAAATAGACTGCATGTCTTTTCTGTTGTTAGAGACTGCCAAATTACATTTCAACTGCTTTTAAGTCCTTCTATTGTTCATGGATTTTCCACAGATATCTTCTAGGACTCTGGTCTTTGATTTGCAATGTCTTTTGGTGGCCACCGCGTACCAGTCAAAGGCTGCATCCAACTGTCTTTGATAAACTTACAATCCCAATAACTCTAGGGGATCTCTTAGATAGGCAATCTTATCAAGATCAAATGTACCTTACTAAGGAAATTGCTTCATGGTGTCACCTCATTAAAATATTGCCATTTAGCGAGAAACGTACAAGTCTTGGGTGAACCATTGGTGTACATAGAAATAAGCTGGACTCCCTGTAGGAGGCAGTGGCACTTGCTTCAACTTACTTTTTCCCATTCTGACAGGGTTAAGACAAGGTTCAGTTTATGAAAAAGTCTGTACTGCTCCTTGCAATGCACCATGCAACAGTGCTGATACCCCATTATATCCTCCAACATCTCAGACCACCGCTCAATTGCAATGCCCCAGGCTATTGGTTTGAGATACAATCTTTATTCAAATAGTTGTTGAGTGAAGGGTTAAGGAAAGAGACCAGGGTTACACACACATAAGAGCAAATAACAGATGAGCCTGATCAAATCCCATTGCTAGGAATTGAAAAACAGAAATATAGAAGTAGAAAAAGGACTAGACAAATGTCTCTGTCACTAGCTTCTCGTTTACAAATGCCACTAAAATGGGGGCAACTCAAATGAGTGTCCTTGTCAATGGCTGGCTTTTTCTGAGAATAACAGAACTGAGGTGACTTGAGAAAAATCCGAATAACCTCTACAGAAAAGATGCATAAATTGAAGAACTGGTACTATGGCTTCAGACATCAATCAAGTTTATAAAGGGTACAAAAAAAGACAAACACTATTTCACACTGTCAATTTTCAGCAGTGTACAGTATGCTCTGTCACCTACGACAACCCTCCCTTCCATGATATCCCCATTAAGACTGTGGGACAGATTCTCAAAACCTTTCTAGTGCAAGTGATGAGATGCGGTACTGCATCTTATAACTCACGCCAAAGAAGGAGCAGATCCATTCTCAAAGAGCATCTGAATGAGCTCATCTTAGATGTGCCCATTCAGATGGCACTTTTCCCTACTTTGTGCATTTTGTGAGAAACCTGAAGGTGTCTCCATAGCTAGTCCCCGGGGATCTGTCATCCAAGTGGCCAATACATGGCAATCACTATTGGATCCAGTTCCTGGGGGTGGATCAGTGAGGGAGGATCACCTGGATGGGGGGTCCTTAGGGAGTGGGAGTGGGAGTGGGACAGCCATGGGCGAGATGCGGTATCCCCCTTCTTTCAACACCTTTTCCCCATCCTAACACTTAGGATATTCCAAAACACTTCCCCTCTTTTCCGGCACAAAGGGCCTCATTACGTCACAGGCAGTAGCCTTGGCGGACCCGGTAATTGCCCTTTTCTGGGACCTGGTAAAAAATCACTCCCCATTCCCATTTGAGCCCCGCAGGGAATGGGGATGATGCTAACAACGGGCCCGTTAATGACGGGCCGTTGTTAGCATTCTGGCCTGCTAGCGGGTCCAGCTTTTCACGTCTGGTCTGACCAGGCATGAAAAGCGGGACCCGCTAGCAGGACTCGTAATAGTGCAGCCCGTAATGAACGGTGCCAGTCCCGTACCAGCACCGTTCATTACGGGACCGCCAGGGTCCTAATGAGGCCCAAACACTTTCACACAAGACAGAAGACAACAGACTAACACCACAGCTGTTTACCAGACATGTCCCAATACAAGGGTCAGGCCAGAATCACACACACCTGACAGCCCTTTCCCTTCCCCACAGGGATAAAAGGTGGAGCACGAGAGCAAAGACGAGCAAGGAAGAAAGCATAACGTGAGAGCTAACTCAGCACAGCAGTTCAAGAGGAGGCGAAAGACGATGAATACCGAGAGGGTGACTATAAGAGAAGTAACCTTGCCCTTTCCAATCAAGGCCCATGAAACCTCCGCTGATGGAAACATAAGACCGCAAACAAAGACGCTGGTCTCGGTGGTACCAACCTTGTCTCCAAGGATAAAGAAAGGCAAGTGGTTCATCACAGCCGGTAAGTCGAGGGGAGAATCAATAAGAAACTGAACTGTGTTGAACGCAAAGTAGCCAATGGCTAATTTGAACTTTGAAAGACTTAAAGATATGATGGAGTAAAGAGGGGGAAAACCAGTAACAGAGAAGTCCAGCACCACGTTGGTGCTTTGCAGGAAACTCTGGGCGATTACCCGATGGTAAAAACTACCGGAACCAGAAGCCCTCGGGAAGAGGTGAAAAGAGGTCAACGTGGTCATTCAGGGGGTTTGTAAAATCCTCTGTACCGTTGAAAGTCTTTGACCTACAGATGATTGAGAAGCGAAGGGAAATGAATCCTGCTTGGTGAAATGAGGGCATGAACAGTGTGTTGTAAAAGTTGGCAGAGTGAACCCGGAAGAGGGAAGCCGACAATCAGGAACGAAGCCTGCAGTACTGTTTAAAAAGACATTGGGCCTCATTACGAGGCTGGCGGTAGCCGTGCCTGTAGTACAGGCACGGCTGCTGCCGGTATCCATTTTTTTCCAGCACCCGCGAATGGGCAATTACTGGGTAATGCCGAGTTTGGCGGACCCGGTAATAAGGGGCTCCCCATCCCCCATTCGGCCCCATAGGGCTCAATGGGAATGGGGAAGGTAGTAGCACTGGTACAGTTAATAACGGTACCGGTATTACCATCAAGTTCTGCTCGCGGGTGCCGGTACGGCCACCTGGTCAGACCAGGTGGCTGCAAGGGCACCCTCGAGCAGAACTCGTAGTATGGTGGTATGGTAACAACGGTGCCGGTAGCGATACCAGCGCCGTTGTTGCCTTACCATCATACTTGTAATGAGGCCCATTAACTGCCTCATCACTAGTTTGGCGATAGCCCTTAAATGCGGCACTAATGCTATTACAACCACATTTAAGGGTCCGCCAAATCACAGGGTTGGCGGATTTACCCCCAGCTCTGAGCTTGGTGGAAATCTGCCGCGATTTTGATGATTTTTGGCGCTATTACCACAGGCAGAAATACCGCCGGCAGTAATAGCGCTGAACATTCCCTATTGGGCCCAATGGGGAATGAAAAAATTCCCCAATGGGCCCAACGGGAATGAGAACTTACTGTTCCGCCAAACCTGTGATCCGGTGCTAATAATAAGGTTTGGCGGTAGGGCTAATAGCCCCGGCAGCGCCCAACTCGTGATGATGCCAAGAGTCTTGTGAATTTAACAGGTATTGGAGACCAGGGGGAGTGAATTGCCCCCCTTGTCAAGTGGGTCCAAGCCCGGTCGAGGGAGATCCAGGGGTAAAAAGCTATCACCCAAAGTTCATTGAGAAAGGAACTGTTCAATTGTTTGGTTGAATACGATATGTGAAGGGTCGGCGCCCGGAAGAGGGGGACCCAGGGGTGAAGCCAGCACCCAACATGAACTGTGGAAAATAACTTTTTGTTTGTTTGTTGTGGAATACATCAGGCCCTCGAAGGCAAAAGACTTTTTATTGAAAAGAGACTTTACCATCGAAGAGCCTGATAGCTGGAACAGAACTGTCAGCTCGTGCTGAGAAAGCCTGAGCGTGTGCTGGACCAGCCGGAACGGAACTGTCAGCTTGTGCTATGAAAAGCCTGAGTGTGTGCTGTGCTCCAAGGTAACACCTTGTTCCGTGCTGAAAAGGTGGGGAAGGGAGACCCCTGGCAATCACATCCTGACTTATGATTTGAGAACACTTCTTTCTTTATTGAAATATTATCCCACACTATTTCTATAATTAGTTGTAAGGACATGACAATAGGTTTTTCTTAATATAGGCCCTTTTATTTGACACAATGCCACTAGGGCTACCTTATTTTTCATTTGATGGTCGACGCTTTCTCTCATCTTAGATTTAGGTTCATTGTTCAATAAACACCCTCAAACTTTGATCACTTTTGTCTGTCTTTACTGTTGCCACCATGAGTTCCTTAGAATTTACACAAATAAGGGCATATTCCTGTGAATTTAAAAGCACAGCCCGAATTCACAAATGGGATGTGATTTTAAATGCACAGAAATGAGGGTCATCCCCCTGCTCCTGTTGAGAACAGGCATGAGGGGAAGTGCAAATCATGGCAGGGTCATTTATTACCCTTTCATGATGTTTTCTTTAAGCATGACAGCTTCAGTTTGAACCGCAGCTGTCACACTTATATTTCCATCCCCCAAACAGGGAAGACATTCTTTTTTTCAATCATTTCACAGAGATGGGCCCCAGAAGGGTCTGTCTTTGTGAAATGCACTAACAGCAACTGAGTGGTTGGTGGGAAAATGACATATGATAGTATCGAAGTGGGCTCTTGACACTGACATATGCAAGGGGGCTGGACAGCACATCTTTGTGCCACTGTCAGCCCCTGCTGAAATGCATAGGTCACCTTTGAGAATAAGGCAACCTACACATTTCAGAAATTAGCGCAAATGTAAAATCTGCATCCTCTACGCTTTCTTCATTTGCACTCATTTTGAAAATTCAGAGTCTTAACTTTTGTAGTGGGCTCGGTTGATATTGAAGTGCTCACCCTTAACTCATCTGGGGCACCTATCAGCTACAGAAATGTCATGGTAGCACTGCAGGATGAGCACAGACAATCACAAATTACAGTCCCCATGCATTCTCAGACTGTAAGGTTCCCCACCCCCACATTTCATTAACTTTTATAAACGTTCCAGGACATTCATCTCAATCCAACAAATGGAAGGTTTCATGACCTCAGCAGGGAGGATTTCAGCCTTCCACAACTAACTCAATAGCTGATTCTGGAGATTCAGATAGACTCTGACACTCCAGGGTAGTTTCAAGT
This sequence comes from Ambystoma mexicanum, assembly GCF_040938575.1. NCBI lineage: Eukaryota > Metazoa > Chordata > Amphibia > Caudata > Ambystomatidae > Ambystoma > Ambystoma mexicanum. Next base: position 487,100,919 of record NC_090931.1, on the reverse strand, counting down.
CTACATGATACAACTGTGATGAGTCAGACATGAGAGGCAGACACAAAGATGGAATGTTTTCAACATGAGGCATTTTATTAAAATAAAGGGGTTTGGATGAAGGCCTTTCTGTCCCTACACTAAAGAGAGTTTCCCTGCCTAGCAAACGAAAACTAAATATCAGTCTGTGTCTCATCGTCAAAATTATGCAAACTGTCCTTGTGTCCAAAACATATCAGACCCTCACACTAACACAAACAATCAAAAGGTGTAAGGTAAATGTCCCTACTTTAAATTCAGCAAAAAGGGTGCAAAAACCAAATATGTAAATCCAACAAAACAATCCTTGTATCCAGGGGATGATTCCCTTCGCCTGAACTGTTTCAGCTAGAATATTGCAAGTGTTCTGTTCTAACAATGTTCCTTTAAGACTAGTGTAAATGTCTCTTTTACAAAACCATTTCTTAAGGATGATTAAAAAAAGTGTCTTTTCCAGGCAATGGTGTTTGAAAGGATGGTTAAAGTGTCTTTTCTACACAGCAACTTAAGTGATGGTGTTTTAACACTTTCTTAAGGATGATGTGAAAAATGACCTTTCCAAACAATGGTTCCTTAAGAGTAGTGTAATGTCTCTTTTACATAACACTCTCTTAAGATCAATGGAATAGTGTATTTTCCAAGCAATGGTGTTTGAATAGATAGCGACAGTGTCTCTTTTACACAACAACTTCTTAAAGATTGTCTACTGGTATACTCTCCTACCAGGAATCCTTTCACAATGTCTTTTGTTTTCACATACTCTAGTTGCATTACCTTTTGTACTCCCCTGCCAGGAATCCCCTTCTGGGCATTGTAGATCCTCTGGTGTACTCTCCTGTCAGGTATCTTTCCCCCAAAGGCTCACTACCTGATGCTCTTCTTTCAACAGGTCTTCTTATAACCTACCCTTTATCTTTCAGTCCCTTTCTCTTCAAGTACACAACACAGTTATACTCCTCCACTGTTTATACTTAATTTTCTCCAAGTATTACTTGTTCCAACGTCCCCCATATTGACATTTCATATATAGAGACTTGTTCAAGCTTTGTTTGTTAACTTGATTATTAGTGTTCATTGGCTTGTGGCAATACTTGTTCCAATTTTCCCCATTTTTGACATCTCAAATATGAAGACTTGTACCGATCTTGCCTTTCACTTGCTTCATGTTTATTTGTTTATGACACCATTTACTCCAGATTTCCCCATATCGACATATGGTATATGGAGATTTGTGTCCATTCCAGCTTTCTATGTCATTAGGTTGACATTCAAAATAATTTCCTAATTGTGTGTAAGCCTGTCGGTATGCCCTGGGTCTCCCAGTGCTTTTGGGCAGACTTACCAGTGGTTGCTGGGGTTTCTGACACATGACGTATGGCTGTGACGAAATCTGTGCTTCATGAAAGCATTTTCTGCTCTGCAGACTCTCATGCGATTCTCCCGCCAGCTTCTCCTTCATCTGCTGGTGGATCTGCTGCTCTTCACTGTGACCGTGTCCTTGACAGCCACTCCCACTGCTGCTAGTTCCTCAGCACCTGGTGTGCTTCTCCCAATCTCTCATCTTGCAGGTCGGAAGCCCCTGCCTCCTTCCACATAGTACGCTCTCGTGTGTCTGTCTCCAGTTCCGTTTCCCGTTTCGCACGCTCTGCATCTCTTGTTTCCACCTGTTTCTCCTTCTAGATGAAAAGGCACACCATTTTTAAATTTCCCGCCAGCTGATTTCCGTTACAACAAATAGTCTGCAAATTTAACTTGTTGTTGCTTCTGCTCCACATTAACTCCTTTCTCCTCTTCCTCGTCCCAGTACTGGAGGATTTATGGGAGTTGGAGCCCATAGTAGTTTTAGACTTTTTAAAACTGCATTGCTTTGAATATGTGTTTGAATCAAAACTATTAGAAATAGGAGTTATTAAATGAGCATCATGTGTAGGGGTATTTTGTTTGGGACCCTCACTTACAATCAAACCATCAGAAACAAAGGGTGTTAAATGTGAGTCATGTGCACCTGAGGTGTGAATGTCATTCTGCCTAGATCATTCGGCAGAAAGGGTATTTTGGGTCCTACAATGGGAGGGACTTTTAAAGTGACAACATGCCATTAGGAATTTAGGAATCATAGGGTCTTCCTCATTATTAAGAGAAAAATATCGCACCTATCCTGATGGGGTCACCACATCCCCCTGACAACCATATCCTCCTATGTTTTCCTCCCTCATAATAACACCGCCATGGGCAGGATCAGGTAGAGGCTGCCTTCGCCTGGCCATGTAGGAGGAGGTTTTAGGCTGGGGATCAGTGATGACTGTGTGAATCCATCACATAACCCACACAGATGTGCACCTCAAATGCATTGTTTAAAGTAACTTTATCAACATGCTCTAATATATTTTTAGCAGTGCAATCATGTCACTCAAATTATTTACTAGTGCAGCACATTGCAAAGGTGCAAGTAAATACATGGTTGCCATGCTGCCATTCTTCATTCTGCCTGAAGACAGATACTTTCAAAACAAATTCTTTGTTCAGATGCCCTGTACCTAATACTTATATTGTTTTTTCAAATTAACATACTCGTTATAGTTGCATTAAATTTACTTTATTCAGAATTACATTTCTCATTAACATCCTTAAGCATACGTTTGCATTTTACCTGGACACACACAAATGTAAGGAATGTGTTAGAACAAGTTCACATTGAATAAAGATTATCAATAACTAGAAAAATTGTAAGATCCAATATTACAATATTACAGTATTTTCAATGTAAACGTTATGCATACATATTTCTAAAATGAATCATAAAGATGATCTTTCTATCAAACAGGTGGACATCCTTCTCATGACGGAACCCTCAACCGGACGTTGGGTATACTTTGGCACAGAGATATCCAACAGCAGTGGCAGGATCTCTTACAATATTCCAAAGGAAAAGAGGCTTGGAGTTGGTGTGTATCCCATCAAAATGGTGGTGAGGTAAGAGTTTCTTGTCAGCAATGGCAGTGATTTCTTTTTTTTTTTGTTGCAGGTTATTATTTGTAACAGAATAATAGTGATACGTTTATATGTGGGCTGGAATCCATTCTGCCTATTTACGATTGCACTGAACACTGGAATGCGTCATGGTGAAACAAAATGGGAATCAATGTTCCACTGTCCAAAAACAGCAATCCAAGATGAGTAGTGTTACTTTGTAACTATATATGATAGAACTCATGATTTAGAACATGCCACGATAATATACTGCATAATAAATAGGGCTAGGCTTGCTCCGTCATATTTTTAATACACCCACAGTAAATATGATTCTGAAAAATTGTCAGTGGACAACCATTAATTAGGTATGGGATGTCAGCCCTCCAAACACAGTAGAAAAATGTGATACATTTTTCTTGATCATCCCAAAAATATGCAAATAAGGACTTATTTGCATATTTTTGGGATGATCAAGAAAAATGTATCCAAACAGTTTTGTTTAATCTCGCGATGTTCAATTTAGAGTGACCAATTATTTAAAGCTTATACCACTTTTATTCTTTTAGAGTCGATGTGGATAGGGTGGACCTAAATGTTAGTGATCTTTTCATCGATATTGAGAGTAACGCATTTACCACAATTATGTTGTGAAGATGAACGTGGATAGGCAGTGCCATACATAAAATGACAAAGCTGCGTAAAGGCTTCTTTCTTCACAACATTATTCATTTGAGTCAGGAATGAAAGCACACTAAAAATGAATTAGCTTAAATGATAAGAGAAGAATGTACACCCCTAAAACAGGTCAGATGTGTAGCCAGACATGGGATTTTTCCTTTCACAGAGATAAACACTTCCTGGTCGTATAATTCCAAATAAGTATAACTACTCTGTCACATTCAAATTTCCCGTAGTGTTTGAGGTAAATATGGATATCTTCTTTATAACCAATACATCTAATCCACGATTGTTGATTAAGAAGTAAAGGTGATGATTCCAAGATGGCCAACGTGGGTAAAGGAAGTGTGTAATTACCTCTGCCCACAGGGCCACAAAGAAGGGGAAAATAAAGCGACATTGGCGGTCCAGGAACATTCCTCTGAAAAACAACAGGGCACGATAGGTGGAGCGGCATCGAACCCTCGATAGCGCCCCATAAAGAGTCAATGTAACTGTTTCCAGGTGCCGCCCGGATTCAACGTGGCGGAAGAGCAGGTCGGCAACCACTGCAGAAGACAATGAGGGACGGAGGCCGACTCTAGGAAAAAGCGCATGACAATCCGCGCTGACTACCAAGGGCAGCAAAGTGTTGTGGCCAAGGATTAACGGATGACAAGCCCAGGCCGTTACCCAGACAGCAAGCGCATTGAACCAGAAATTACCAAGAATGACTAGCAGGAGTTGCAGGCATCGCATCCATATCCCTGGGGTAGGGAAAGCAAAGAAGCATTGAAGAGAGCCCGGTAGAGGAGCCCTCGGTCGGACGGAGGGACCAGCTGTTCCTACGCAGAGGTGTGTTCGGCAGAAACCTGTGTAGTTCCCTTAGGGACCACTGCAAAAGATTTAAGACTACAGGTGTTAGCAGTAAACCCACTTGGTAGCAGTCTGTACCACCCAGATTTACCTGGTAGCTGTGGCTGAGCAGTCAGACTTCCCTCAAGAAGAGTTAGGCAGTATGCAAAGTATACTCAATAGGCACACAGATACAATAATACAAGCAAACACTGACCAGAGCTCAAAGTATATAATTATTTATTTATAAACACACAGTTGAAACTCTCCAGCACTCTTATCGTAAAATATTCTAAACACAGTTACTATTATGATATATACAACCCTTTTTCCCTTATTAGAAAATCACAGTAAGACACCACTTGTTTTCATAAAGAGGTGAGCGCTTAACTAGATTGCACTATACTAAGGTTGTGAGAAATGGAGGGAAAAAGACAGAATATGCAGGATTACACCACTCTACGATTCAGGGACACTATTAGCAAGGCAGAGAGCAAAAAGTCACTGGTGAGCCAAAGTCCAAAGGCTGGGCCCACTCTTAGAGAGAGCAGAGCACAAATGCGCCCAAGATCACACAGTTACACTAGGCTTAGAAAGTCTTGCAGAGAGTTCAGAGAAGAGTTTAGAGAGGCTTAGAAAAGTTTAGCCAGGGTGTCCCAGGCTAACCCAGGTTCGAAAGCCGGGGGCTAAATCTACCCCGTACAGTCGGTTGCAAGGGAAGCCAGGCGGGACACGGTACCTTAAGTGGGAAGGATCCTCCAGCGGTGGCAGTTGTTCCTGGTAGTGGGTGCAAGTTGCGGCGTCGTCCAGGGGAAGAGAAGATCTCGACGTGGAGGAAAGATGCAGGTCGTTGCACTACCAGGGCAGAAACCAGCCGCAGAGTTTTCCGGTAAAAGGTAATCTCGCGGTTGTGGTAAAACGTGGTATCCCGGTTGCCGGGGTGCTTAGCACGGGCAAGGCAGCTACGAGATACGTCGGGAAAGCGAAAAGACGGTGAAACTGGTTATCCCCACCAGTCAAAGGAAGAAGACTCTCCGGCGGGAGATCTCCTCTGTTGTTGGGAAAAGTGGTGAGACGGTCCAGCAGGGCTCCACCGGTCGTGGTGTCGTGGCAGGTTGGCTCAGCTTCTCCCTCGTCGGATTCTTAGGTCCTGTGGCGACTTCTGCAGTTCCAGTCCCCAAAGCCCTGCTTTTATGCAGCAAACCCCCATTCATTCAGCCTAGCTGTCACTCAAACATGCTAAGTGGTGAGCCGGCCGGTTTACCACTTGGGCCAATCAGGACGGAGTGCGACTTGAGTTGCCTAGGCAACTCAGTCCAGGGTGCCTAAATTCCCCTCCACCCCTCCTAAGTACCCCAGACATAGTGGCACCACTTTGGAGGGCTCCTGTGGAGAAGCCCGCCAAAAAGTGGAACAAAGGGCTCGACTTGGGTTGGAGTCACAGAAAAGAACACAAACGCCATTTTAGAATCAAGTTTTGGCAAAAAATACCAACCGGAGAATTAATATTAATTAAATAAACCGGCGGTATGTTCGAGGCTACCGTAAATAATTAAATAAAGATAGTAGCCTAAAACAATGGGAAATCCCATAGGAAAATATTTGCGGTTGAATATAAAAAGTAGTATCCACTGCCACCAGCCAAAACTCGATCAGGGGGGACGGAGACGTGCCCCCTCGACTAACAGACCCTGGGGCAATCGAATTGCCCCAGCCAGTACGTCCACAATATGATGGTTTGTACTGGGTCTGTTCAGAATTTAAGACTAGTAAAGTCAATGGTGACTTTACATGCCCTGGGAGACAGCAGTCAGTCCCAGGGTATGGAATCTATACTGGGGGGTCACTATGACACCCCTGTGTTACTGCACGGAGGGTGCTGTGCAACACACATCACAAAAACACATGAAACCCTATGGAGTAAAAGACCCCATAGCCCATTAAACACATCTAGATTCAAAGAAACACACTCAAATCATGTCCAAGAGTGAGGGTAAAAGAGTCTCACTCTTGGAGGGAGAAAAAAATAAACCCCAAAAATCCAGCAAAGCTGCTGGGGGACTCACTAGGTTAGGAAATTCAGCCTAAACAGAGAATTCTCCCTAACAAGGGGTGCACACAGCCAGGCGTTCGGCAAGGAGGCACCATGAGGACTGATCTCTGGCAGGAGGCACAATGGGCAGGTGAGGAAACCGGATGCGCACCGGGGACCAATAAGAGGATCGGAACAAACGGAAGGGACTCCAGCAGAGAATGAGCCTGAACAGATCCTGGCCGTGTTTAAAGTAGGTGCAATAAGAGGTACAGATTGTCAGGAAGAAGCCACAGCCCCTACCACAAGCGGGTTAAGGGAAGAGGGCCCCACCAGGATGGATACATTCTGGTAAATACAGGGATCGGGAGCCCAAATCCCCAACAGCGGAGAGTGTCCCAAGGCATCACAGTACAACCACCTGCGTGGCATCAGGGGCTCGGCAGGAGACCCAAGACATAGAAACTCAGCAACCAAGTCAACTGGAAGGGGGGTGCCCCCCACAAATCGTGCATTAGCTGCAGGCGCGGGGTGACTTGGGGACCCACAAAAGGAGGCATTAACATTAAGAGGACAAAGCAAGCAGGGCCCACCTAGCATACCTAACATAGGGCCGAAAAGAGGGTCACAAAAGGCCAATAAACAATCCACTAAGCCTAAAACAAGATGCACAAGCCCAGTAAAGGGAGGGAGACCCGGGGACCCAACGAATGACCACAAGGTCAGGGCGAAGAGAGCACAGGAGGACGTGAAAACGGACAACACTGGACGCAGTACTCTGGAATTCTGGAGTAAGAGCAGGCCAGTCCACCAATTAGACATACTCCCCACATGTCCAAAACAAAAGGAAAAGTGGCGGCGGAGGCTACTCAACAAACTCCCCCAACTAAAACAGGCAGTGAGCATCAGACAAATGTGGGGCACTGAACCACCTCAGACCCCGCGGCCTGGAGGCAAGAAGCAAATCTCACCATACAAGGAGGCAGGGGCAGCAGGCACGATGGCCATGTGCAAAAAAGACATGCATGGATGGTTTAAGGAGTTCCAGGACCAGTTTATGGCCTCCTTCCAATCCCAATTTGAAACATTAAAAATAAAAATTGTGCAATCCGTTCAGGAGTTAAAAACGGATGTTGCAAAGCTGGAGGAAAAAACAGTCACACTGGAAAGAGCTTTGCAAAGCATGGAAGAAGATGCAGAGAAAACGGGGGAGACCCTAGAACGTATAGCACTCCTAACACAAAACCTAGAAATACAGAGTGAGGACTTGGAAAACCGATCAAGGAGGTCAAACATAAGAATTTAAAATCTCTCAGAACGAGTCGAAGATAAGGACTTGAAGCCAACAACTCAGCAACTATTCACAGAAATCCTAGCAGAGGAGGCGGAGGACATGGTGCAGATAGACAGGATCCATAGAGTGGGCCCACGAAGATCTGGGGAACCGGGGGTATGACCCTGGGATGTCCTAGTCGCAATCACATTGTATACCCAAAAGGAAAAGATACTGAGGAAAGCAAGAATAGCAGTCCGAATCAACGGTGAAGACGGGCAACTATTCCAAGACCTAGCACTAACCACACTGCTAAAGAGAAGCCAAATGGGCCCAGTGGTGAGATTCCTAGCGTCAAAGAAAACGAGATACAAATGGATGTTTCCTTTTGGACTGCTGTTTACGTGGGAAGGACAACAGCACAGAGTCACCACATGTGAAGAAGGGGAAATGATTTTGAACTTGCAAGGAGACACACAGGGACGCGCAGTGGGATCAACAAAGGGGGGATAAACCCCAGAGGAAACAGTGGGAATGGAAAGAAGTCAGAGGCGGGGGTAAGAAAACTACATGACGGTCTGAGAGTCCAGAGACTGGACTTACAGCACGCAAGACACACAAGTAAGAAATGGGATGTGAATATGAACAAGCAATGTTATATTGAGCAAAGGGTTCTAGGGGCGGGTGAAGACAAGACTCTTGGAACTTACAGTGGGGTTTAGCATCCCCCACAAGAATGTCCTCGTTAGGGAGAATTCTCCAAATGTGCTAATTTCCCTTACCTTTTGACATCCCCAGCAACTTTGCTGGATTTCTAGGATTTCATTCTGTACCTGGGAAGAGTGTGAGCCTTTTTTTCCCCACTCTTCCATGTATTTTGTGTGTGCTTTACTTTTGTGTTCTTTGGTTATGGAGTTTTAAAACAACTCCAGTGGCATCATCGTTTTCTGTGTGTCACACAGCACCTTCAGTGCAGTGGCAAAGGGATGTCTTTTTAGACTCCCCAAAGGTTTAAATACCTTCTCTGGGACTGACTACTGTCTCCCAGAGTATGTAAAGTTAAATTGGCTTTACTAGTCTTTTTAAATGTACTGACCCAGCACACACTATCTTCCTTTAGAGTGCTGGAGGGGTTGCCTAGCTTCCCCTGAGTCAAAACACTCATGTAACAGTAAAATTTTACCCTTTCCTACTTTAAATGGCTGGTGGCAGTGGTTTAGATCAACTACCATGATTTTTCCCGACCGCTAACAACGGTAGCTAAAAATTGGGTCAGCCATGTTTTTCAATATGGCGCCCAAGACCTATCTGTAAAAACAGACTCCGGTCATCTTTTTTTGCCATTTCTTTTAGGAAAGGTCCTTCTTGTGTTTGTCTCTGCGTGCCAAACCAGGTTTGGTCCCTTTGTTCGTTGGCCTTTGGCGGGCTTCAGTGCTGAAGCCCTCCTCTGGCGCCAGGGTGTCTGGGGTGGACAGTATGTGAGGGAGGTGCCCGAAACTCCCTGTCCTTAGTCTCCTGGGCAACCTGAATGCACTATGGCGTGATTGGCTGGCTGGCTGTCCGGCAAGGCCAGCCACCCTGCTGTGTGAGTGACAGCCAGGCTGGAACGAATGGGGGAAAGTTGTTTAAAAGCAGGTCTCTGGGACTTGGAAAGCAGAGTCGACCACTGGAACGAAAGAACCGAAGAGGAGAGGAAGCAAGAGGACTGCTGCAACTCCTGGACGACCGGTGAAGCCCTGCAGCAGGTCAGAATTGCCTGAAACTCGGACGACAGAGAAGCCCTTCAAGGTTAACTTCTTCCCTTGAGTTTGATGGGAACAACCAACTCGCAAGCCACCTGGACACCATCCTATTATGGTCAAATTTTCATCAGAGTGTTGTTGAAAACCGGATAGCCAGAGGGAAGGAAACCAGCTCGTGGAATTTAAGGCACTCACACCTTAAACTGACGTCTTGCTACAGCTTTTGGCCTCTTCCCTGGGCAGTGCAGGAACCTCCCGACGCCCTCCTTCTTGTCCTCACGACTGAAGCTCAGGAACAGCAAGATCTGCTCGAACTGCCAGGAACAACTGCCTCAGCTACAGCTTTCTTCATTGACAAGGTACTGTGCGAACGCAGTCCGGAAATCTGTTCGGCCATCGAGAAAGTGCATGAAACTTTCCTCAACTACGAAGGCTTGTCCTTTCCTAAACATTCATCAAACTTTTCGCCTAGCCAAATCCTTTGAAAATCTGTGGCAAAGACTTAACCGTTATATACCAGAACTGTGCTATCATATACAAAACACTCTGAACCATTGACTTTGGCCCAGGCCTGTTGAGAAGAATTGCTGGTTGTATTTAACTGAAACCCTCTGCCCTGCCTATGAATGTTTTTTGGGCTGTCTATTCTTATAACCTTGTCTTTTCCCTCCTTTTGTTAAGTATCTGAAGTGCCACTTTGCTCCTACTTCATTTTTGAGCTAAACTTGTTCAGTTACTTACCGGTTGGGTTTTTGTGGTGTATTATTGTGTGATATTGAGCTGCTTATGCTAAAGTAATGTTGTATAAATGACTGAGTAAATAAATGTGTATTCTTTTACCAGGAAACCTTGAGTAGGTGTTTACTTGAATCACTGTATTGGTTGGTCCTTTGTGTAACTTGTTCTACTTCTCACTTAAACTCTTGCGATAAGTCTGGCTGCTCAGCCATCGCTACCACTTTACTGTGTAGTACAGGCTTTTAACAAAGGTGAAATTGTGCTTACACTTGTAGTCCTAATTTCCTGTAGTGTTCCCCAAGGGTACTGCAGGTGATTCTGCCTAACAGTCCCTGAGAGATATGAGGACAATGCGAGATGAGGCGCGGCGCAGCAGACAACACGTCTGGGCAACCATAGGAACCTGGTCCCTCCTCAGGGAGTTGGGTAGTTTGGTGGGGTAGGGGAAGTTGGGGAGGTTTGAGATGGGGAGCTGGAGTGGAGGGCTAAGATTAAGGGGAGGGGGGGGGCATTTGTTGGCAATGAAACAAAAACGAGTGGCTGGGATAATCATCAAGATCGTGACACTAAAAGTACTAACGTATAATGTGAGGGGACTGAACACCCCCATTAAAAGGAGAAAGGTGGAAAAACGTTTGAAGGAATTGAAAGCAGACGTATTAATGTACCAGCAAATGCACATTAAGAAACAGGATAAACACCTTTTAAGAATGAGAGGCTTCTACCAAATAAATCAAGCCAACGCAGGCGAGAAGAGGGCGGGAGTTATGATAGCGATACGAGATGGCCAGGGGATAAAGGTGCAGGGAGCGTGGGAGGAGAAGGAAGGGTGTTTTCTGTATCTGAATATAACTATGGGAGATTGGAAACTAACGCTGGCATCGATTTATGCATAGGCTCGAAAGGAGGTCTCATCAGCTTAGACAGGACCACATTAAGTTCCCAGGCTGGAGACAGCAGTTTGACCGGTGGAAATGAATAACAGGGCCTTTAGGAATTATTTCACCACATTGTGCGACCAAAGAGGAGGAGTGGCAGGGGATTGGGTATACCGTGAAGTCACTGCTAAGTGCCCTTTAATGGAGAAGTGTGACATTGATAATAGGTATGGCAGGACCATGCCCGGTTGAATTTATTTTATGGATATCAGTCAGTCAAACAAGTTTATTCGGTTGTATAAGGCAACCATTAAACGACAGATAAACACAATTGTTACACTAATTCATATTACAAAATCTTAAAATTATACTTCCATAAAAATAGGATCATAAAGCATTGCCAACATCAATAAACAAATACATTTAGCACCTGGACGATTTGCCTCGTCTTAAACTACGTTAAAAAATGTTTTGGTGATGATTCATACATAAACAGTATATAAAACTTTAACCCATTACGAGTGCTATAAAATTTTTCTTACAGACCCTCACCACCTTGCAGTTTCAGAATACGGTTTCTAAAATACATCGCTCTTTTCAGGAACGTCAAAAGAGCCCATGCGGTGTGAACTGTTTCGGCGCTCAAAAGGAACACAAGGGCAGCCCTGTGTGTGCGGATCATCGATTTCTTAAGGACAGGGATAAGGGACACTTTACGTATGCCTGCATACCCTATACAAAAGAATAACAAATGAGAGAGATCCTCTCTACCGTGTCCACAGATCGGGCAACCCGCTGAGTCGGGAAAACCCTTCCATTTGTAGGTGTTGCCTTGCAGCCGAAGACAATCGAACCGTGCCCTCGTAATCAGCCATCTGTCCTTTTTTAACGTACTATAAAGCAAGTAAGGTTGGATTCCAGTTAGACAGCTAATGCTTGAGTGAAATTCGCCATTACTATGGACACGTTCTAGCAAAATTCTTTTACTTGCTATATATTCACCCAGTATGGATTTGTAGACGGACCCCTCACTTTTGGACAAAATAGTATCAGGCGGAAAAAGGGCGCCTAAATTTATTTCACCCAGAGTTGAAAAGACATATGCTAGCCAGGGAATTTTTTTCCATCCACATTTACCTAGCACAGTACGTATAATAGTATGGCACAAGGAAGCATGCTCATTAGCCCACAGCCTGACCCAAAAAAGAAGAGGGGCCAACGCCCACTGGTCTTCCCAAAGCTCCACACCCAACTCCCTATGGACAGCTATTCCAGAAACACTGGACGGGAGCCCAAGCAGATTTTTAAAGAATTTGCTCTCCTTACGCTGGATTTCCACTGCATTCTGGAAACCCCAGATAGCTGCGCCGTACAAAGTGGAAGCGGCAGTTTGGGTGCCATAAATCTTAAGGATCACATCCAAAGGCCGGCCCCTACACTTTGACATGAATCTGAAGATTCCACCAATCTGTTGACTCATCTTAACAGATTGTTTGGCCACGTGAGCTTTACCATTTAAGGCCTCTGAAAAACATATTCCAAGGTAATCAAACGTCTTAACTCTGGGAATGATTTCATCTGCACATAGCATCGGTTTCATGGGCACAGAACGTTTTCTACCAACGCACGCCATTACTGCAGATTTCTTAGAATTAATTTTTAACCCCAAATTATCCATGAACCTTGAGTAAGCGTTAATCAATGTCTGTAGGGCCCTAGGTGTTCTTGCAAGAAGGACAGTGTCATCAGCATAGGCCAATACTGGGAACCCCCTTCCTCCCAAAACTAGAAAATCCGCCAGTACTCCAGACAAGTCCTGTGAAAGGCCATTAATGTAGAGGCAGAAGCAGATGGGGGCCAGTACGCAACCCTGCCTCACACCACACCCCACCTGAAAACAGGCCGTGCAGTGCCCCCCAGGGCCACTGCGAACACAGGCCTCATTGTTCGAATGGATGTCAACCAAGGCCTGCAGAATTTCCCCTGGGCACCCTATGGACCCAAGCACTTCCCAGAGCTTAGCTCTATCCACTTTATCAAAGGCGGTGCTTAGGTCCATAAAAGCTAGATAGACAGCCTCGCCACGGCAGAACACAGAGTTAGCCACCAGCAAATACAAATTGAGACTCTGTTCTATGGTGCCCACTCCAGGGCGAAACCCGAATTGGATGTCAGACAGAACTGACTGTTCCCCAAGCCAGGATACTATTCGGGCCAGCAGAATTCTCCCAAACATTTTAAACGATGAGTCTAGAAGGGATATTGGCCTGTATGCACCGGGACTAGACATGTCTCCCTTTTTGAAAATAGGGAATATTATTGCCCTCTTCCACGAGGAAGGGTATTTCCTCGATTTAAGACAAGCATTAAACGCCACCGTCAGAAGTGGGGCCCACAAATCGACTGGGTCCTGATACAAATCTGAGGGTATCATATCTGGGCCGGGGGCACGGTTATGTGCTTGAAGCCTGATTGCCTTAGTAATCTCCTCCACCTCAAACATCAGGCAGGGGCCACTAAAGTCTGACTCTATCTCTGAATGTGCAGATCCAAATAGGCTGCCAAAATGCGCCAACCATGCCTCTTCTTCCACATGGATGCCACTCCCCACGTTGGACCAACATCCCTCCGGACCACTTTTTACAAATGCCCAAAAGGCCTTCTGGTCCCTCTTCATGGCGGCATTCAAAAAACCTTCCCAGGCTGCCTGTTCTATCTCCAATTTCCTTCTCTTTAACTCCCGTTGATAGATTTTCCTATCATGTGCAATCTTCCGTCTACAACTAGTTGGATCCTTAAGGGTTCTAAACAGCGATTTCTTTGCAGTTTTGCAGGCCTCATCAAACCATCCTTTCTTAGATACATTACCATTGGACTTAGTGGTTTTGGAGAATTTTGAAGTTAGTGCAGTCAATAATTCTACAAATTTCTCTACAATTACATGTGCGGATTGATGATTGCCCAATATGTCCAGCACGAGCGGATTATTCTCCTTTAGGGAAGAATAGTGTAGCCCCTCCTCTAAAATGGTGCCCCATTTAATTCTTCTGGAGCCCAAGGGTACTCCCTGCCGAGGGCTAGGGGCTATGGCCGGAGATTCCCGTTCCCCCAACAAACCATTGAGAGTAAGACAAATGGGCAAATGGTCGCTATGGGTATCCGCCTGCACCTCAAAGCTCACAACACGTTCCCAGAGGTCTACTGAAATGCAAAAGTAATCAATTGTTGAACAGCCCAAGTGGTTCTTAAACGTTCCCTCCCCTGGGATGTCTGGGGCCTTTCGGCCATTAACAATACGGAACCCCCATTCCAGCAACCAGGAGTTAAACTGAAGACCCTTTGGGCAAACTCTCGCATCTCTCATACATCTAGGCGGGATGCTCTCTACCTGATCCTCAAGGGGGTCAAGAGCGCCCAGGTTCACCCCCCACCCATTTTTAGATTGAAATCCCCACCCCAAATACAGGAGGAGAACTTCCTACCTTCCCTGGACAACAGGTTCTCAATGAACCTTTTGACCTTGGACAGTCGCTCCAAATCAGAAAGGTGAGGGCTATTATAAAAGTTGATGATGCAGATTACCTTCCCCATCCTAGTTGATAGAGACGCAACCTGCAAAAAATCCAGCCCTGTTGGGATCAACTCAATCCCACAATCCAGAGCACCCTTAATCAAAATACACAAACCACCAAAGAGTCTTCCTCTCGGTTTTTTATTGGCAGGAATGTCAAAAGCAATAAAACCGTCTAAGTGAGGAGGTTCTAGAGCCCACGTTTCTTGGAGGAGGATTATAGAGTTATCTTGAAGACGTTCCCTTTATGGATATATTTATTTCCCTTATTACACACACAAACAGCCCAGAGTCATCGAGGCGCTATTACAACCAGTTACAGACATTCAGAGATCAGGTTATCAACATTACAGAGTTGGCGGGAAGTCTAATCAAATAGCAAGGTTTTCAATGCTTTTCGGAAATTCAATTAGGATGGTTTAGCTCTTAGGGTTGGGGGGCAGGGCATTCCATTGTTTGGCTGCAATGTAAGGGATGCTTGAGTCCCATGCTTTGGCACGTCTGACTTTAGGTTGGACGATGCAGTGGGCATATGGCATTCTGGTTGGTCTGGCCGAGTGGGCTTTTGCGATTTTCTGTGAAAGGTAGGGAGCCGTATTGGAGAGGCATTTGTGGGTAATGAACATAGTTTTGAATACAATTAATTTCCTAATTGGTAGCCAGTGTACCGATTTCCTGGCATCAGAAATGTGTTCTCTCTTCGGAATGCTGAGGGCCGCTCACAGCGCATTGTTTTGAATGACTTGCAGCTTCAGGAGGTTTTTAGTGGAGGTGCCTACAAACAGAGCGTTACAGTAATCCAACCTTGAACCAATGACTGCCTGTGCGATGGTGAGGCAGTTCTCTGTGGTCAGAAAAGGTTTGAAGGCGTTAAGCAGTTTCATCACAGAGGCAGCAGAAGAGTCTGTAGCGTTTACTAGACGGGACAGAGACAGAGTGGAGACGAGGAAGACCCCTAGTGTCTTGACAGATGCTGAGACTGGGATCAGAATGTCATCGGTGAGGAAGGCTGAGCATTGTTCATTGAGATTTTTTAGCACCAACGGTGATCCTACCAGCAGGATTCCAGTCTTATCCCCATTTAGCCACAGGCGGTTGGGTGCCATCTAGGCTTGGGTGGTGGAATAAGAAGCATTGAGCGTGCTAGAGTCATCCTTGTAGTTTCCAGTGAGTGGGAGGAGTATGCGTGTGTCATCGGCATAGTCGGTGTAGGCTATGCTGAGTCGAGGATGTCAAAAAGGCGTCTTGGGAATATGTTATGATATGGCATTTATAACATGCCTATACACAAGTGTTTCAAGGCGCGACCATATAGTGTAGGGGATATGCACGAGCCTTGAGGGACTTCACAGGGGAAAGGGGTGGGAGCAGCATTGGCATTCTCTGCAAACACTCTCATGACTCTTCCTTATAAGAAAGAGGTGATCCAGGCTGTAGCTCCGAGGGACAAGTTGACCGAAGTCATGAGATGGTGGCAGTGGATTTTGTGGTCCACCAAGTCGGGGGCCGCTGAGAGGTCTAAGAGGAGAAGGATGGAAGGCTTTCCAGTGTCCCTTTTCTCATACAGCTGTTTTTTAGATCCAGCAGTGCAGATTCAGTCCCATGGCCAGGGCCAAATCCCGATTGCCTCATACCCAGTATGTGATGGGTTTCTAGGAAGTGTTGGACTTGTAGGTAGGCCGCTCTATCGAGAATTTTGAGCAGAAATGGAACTGTGGTAATATGCCTGTAGTTATTGGGATTGGTCGGGTCTAGCGTAGGTTTTTTTATGAGAAAGCGCACCCACACTTCCTTAAGGCTAATTGGGACTAGGCCTATGGAGAAGGATGCATTTATGAATGCAGTGATAAGGGTGTCAAGGCTTCTGCGCAGTCATTGATTATGAATGCTGGGCAAATTTCTCTGTGGCTCCTGCAGGGTTTGAGACTGTTAAGGATGGCTTGGACCTCTGTTTCAGTGACCTCTTTAAATTGAAACTGTGGAGTGGAGTCCCCTCCAGTCGACGGTACGGCTGAGTGTGTGGGGCAGGGCAATAGGGTGTAGGGGGATGAGTAGCTTGATGGCTCTGGGTTCTTTTGTTTAGCATGTAAATTGTGTTCAGCATGGCTGCCTGAATATTGGTACACTTGGCTTCATCTTTGGTGACCAGTTGGGTGGGGGCAAAGATGGGGTCTCAAGTTCCCTAAAAATAGTGAATAATTCTCTGGTGTTGCATTTCACATTGGTGATTCTAGAGTTGAAGGAAGAGGATTTCACTGATGTGATAGCTTATTTGTAGGTTTTGGATATTTTATTAAACTCTGCTCTTGTGGAATCAGATGGATTTTGTGCCAAGTTGACTCAACAAGGCGCTTTTCTTTGCAGAGTTCTAGCAAGTCTGGGGTGAACCATACGTTTGAGTGTCTAACAGGTTTAGCTATGCATGGCGTTAGTGGGGCGATCATATCCATAACAGTGGTTAGACTGGATGCGTAGAGCTTGGCCAAGATGTTGGGGTTGTTGGGGTATGGAGGTTTGAGGTTTGCCGTGTCCAGCAAAGGTAGGGTGTTTTGTCTGGTGAGTTTGCTTGAACTACGATTAAGCACTGGAAGCAGAGGCAGGCTGGATAGCGTAGGTTTCTGGAGGTGTGCAATAGAGAAGTAGATAATGTGGTGATGAGATTAGGGACAGGGCGTGTTGTATTTAACTGAGTTCCTACAGTTAAGGTCTGCAACCCAGTCCAAAGTGTGACCTTTGGAGTGGGTGGGGGTGCTGACACAATGCTGGAAGCCTATGGTTTCAATGGCGTTTGCCAGAGAGGCGGCATGGGGGTCCTCTGGATCATTGAGACACAGATTAAGGTCTCCAAGAAGGATTATTTTTATGGAAATCTTAAGGTTGTCTTGCAGGATGTTGAGGAGGTCCCTGTTGAAGTTAGGTGATTGACCTGGAGGGTGGTAGAAGATATGGAAGGTGATGGTGCAAGTAGGTGTGGGGGGACAACTTTAAGCACAGTATGTCCATGTTCCCTTGTAGGGATGTGTTGACTTGTCTGAAGGGTAGAGAGTCTTTGGTCACCAGGGCCACACCACCACCTCTGGTGTTGGGGCAACATTTCCAGAATTAATGATGAGGGGGTTCACCTTATTTTGTCTGCACCAAATCTGAAAATGTGTTAATTAGCTTTTATAACAGGCCAGCGTAGCAGGAGCGTGGGCTTGGCCAAGAACTTCCCTGCAGTTTTGCAGCATATATATGGAGCCAAATTCTAGGAATACAGGAGCCATGCCGTCAGGATGAGAGTGGCTGGACCATGGTGGAGATTCTCTCCTTGGTTCCTGGAAAGCAGATCGTGGTATGGATAGAGTCTCCTCAGGGTCGTTGAGCAGAAGACTAGAAGGTTGGAGTTCCAGAACTGCCTTGGCCATGCAGACGCCACTATATCAGTTTTCACTGATATTGTCTGAAGACACCTATCACTTGCGCCAGCGGAGGAATAGGTGGGAATGCATAAAGGAACTTCCCTTCCCCTGGGAACGCAAAGGTATCTCCCAGACTGTTCAGATGTGGGAAACCTGCTGGTGAACAACTTGCACTTCTTGTTCTCGTTGGTGGCAAATAAATCTTTTTCCAGAGTTCCCCAGCTGCAGAACATTTGGTGAAGTTGCTTACTGTGTAGATCCCACTCATGCAAAGAACAAAGTTCCCTCCTGAGGACATCCGACATTGTATTCTGGATTCCTAGGAGGTGAAAAGGAACCAGGAACATGTGATGGTGTAATGCCCAGAGCCACAGTGTCTGCACTTCTGCTGAGAGGGAGGGGGTGGTCTGCATCCCTGCTTGCATATATAGAACATTGTGGTAGTGTTGCCTGTCACAATTTGAACCCGCTTTCCGCAGACCCATGAGAATAAATATTACAGTGCTCAGAAAACAGCTCGTAGCTCCAGGAGATTGATGTGGAACCTTTTCTTCTCCTCCATCCAGAGACCTCAGGACCGAAGGTTCTCCAAATGTGCCTCCCAGCCTTCCAGAGAAACGTCTGCAGTGATGGTGACCTGGTTGTGGGGTAGGTGAAAAGGGGCGCCTTGGACTAGATGGGCCCGGACTGACCACCAGTGCAGGCTGTTTGGAATTGTTGGGCCCATGTGATCTTGACTTTCCAGGATCATGAGACCTGCATCCACCAAGCATTGAAAAACTCCTGCCGGTGTTGCATGCACAGCCTGCAATTATTTAGTAGAGGGATGCACGAGGTTGCCCAACAGGGACTTGTATCTGTGAGCACAGACTGTCTGAAATAGAATGAGTTGGTGTACCTTTGTGAGGAGTGTTTGTACCCTTTCTGATGATGGGATCGCTGTACAAGGGAGGGTGTTGAGCTGAGCACCAGGGTATAGAGCCTGCTGGTATGAGACAAGACTTTGGAAAGTTGATCAAGAAGCCTAGGGATTGTAGACAGTAAATGGTCAGAGATGTGCCCTCTGCCGCCTAGTCATAAGATGCTGCCCTCACCAGCCAGTCGTCGAGATATGGGTAGACATGAGTGCCTGCTCAGCGCAGATGTGCCACCACTGGAGCCAGGCATTTGGTAAATACTCATGGGGCAGACCGTAGGCCAATGGTTATAAGCATTCAGAGTTTCACAACAGGTAAGTATGTGTCTACTAGTCTCCACTTAGAGCATACAAAGTCGGCAAAGTCTTTGGTCATGCGGAATGTTGGCCCACGCTCCAGTATACTCCAAAACTGGGAGCAGATTTAATCGCAGCTATAATATGAATCGTCTTAAAGACTGGCGGCAGAGGTTTGTTAAATAACTGCATGGTATATGTGGTGTAAATCCCTGCTTGACATATTCTGAGTAATGTTTTTTTGTAGATCATGCTTTCAGTGCTTAATTTGTAAAATAAGAAGTGCCAGGGCCCAAACAATCTTGGCCCCTTGGCCGGCGGGCGCTGTCCGGAAAGCAGGCCGCCTGGACTAGTTCAGTGCTAGACCTAGATCAGCCCACCACCAGCCCATCACACCGCTACTGATCTATGTCACATGTTTGCCACTGCAGCAACTGCTGGCACAGGCTAGTAGTGGTTTGAATGGGGAAGGGCACACATGGGTTGAGGAGTAGTAAAACATTAACACCGCCAGTTTCGGAGAAAGGCTTCTCTCACCTCCATGCTTAACAAAAAGCAACTCTGCACATCCAGTGGTGAACCTAGGCCAACATTTAGGGCGAGGGGGGTGGCTAACTATCCATTTGTTGGGAGAAGTGCTAACATCAGAGACGGTGGAGGAGCACAGGACACCATGGGATCCGCGCCGGAACCCTGAAACCAGCATCACTTACATGCTTTGGAGTCGGGCCTGAGTCTCCTGTCGAGGGAGAGGTTGGGTTGGGCCTGGGCAGCCACAGAAATGAAAAATAAGCAGGCCCGGGTAATGGAAGCAACGAGGCCGCACCACACGTGGCTGGCCTAGCTTAGGCAGGCAGGCTCTCTCCAGTAATCTCGCACAGCGCCACTCCCTAACAAGTAACTTGTGAAGGTGGCGCTGTACTTCACAACAATAACACCCACGTGACCCACCCCCGCACGTCACTGTATGTAATATCATTGGCTCAGAAGAACAGCCAGTGGAAACTGTACATTCTGTGTTACTATACAGAATTGATCAAATACTGCATAGTAACAAGAGAATGTCAGTTTTCATTGGCTGTTTGTTTCACTGCTGTAGTCTCAGGCCCATCCAGCCATGGCTTGGCCTGCAACTGCAAGCAGAGCACGAGATAGATGTTGAACCCAAAGTCACAAACAAACAAAACAATTATACTGCCCTGCCCACTGCATCAATTAAAAAAGAGTGCCGGTGTTGCCCACCGGCAAACACCGTCACAAATTAAGCACTGAATGCATCTACTGTCATTACTCCATCCCAACATAGTGACTTAGTTTTTAACTTTTGTAAAAAAGAAGCCAGGGTTTTCCATGTCACAAAGGTGTAATCCAATGGCCTCTAAATTGGCTTGATCTGTTTTAATCAAGTCTAGATGTGCAGCATTACCAGCCCTCTGGCGATGATGTTCTGCGAACTGGGCTAGTATTGTATCAGGGGATGGTGACAATCCTGCTTGCATTATCTTTAACAGAAATGTACAAAAGGCCAACTTCCACAGTTTAGACAGTGATGTCATGCCCAATTCCAGCCTAAGCGCTGCCACAGGAACCAACTTAGGGAGCCCAAGGAGTGATCTTAGAATCTCCACCTCAAAGACGTTCCCCCAGTTGACACATTTCCCTGTAAGTGTCATTAGGCCATAAAGTATGCACAATATGATAACGGTTTGATAAACTTCGTGATAAACTTAGTGTATATCTCAAGGTAGCTCTCATCCGAGCCACCCCACCAGTGCTGATGAAGCTTTTGATAACCTGCCACTTACGAGTGCATTTTAAAGATAATTCCTATAGTACAAAGTGTTAGGTGCACCAAGAGAGGGCAATCCCAGCTAAAAGTAGGAGTCCACGATTTCCAGCCTAACCCTCCCCCAAATATGCCAGTGATCGTCGTCTTCCATGAATCTGCATAAATCTTAGCTTTGCTTTGGTTAATCCACAACCAGTGCTTAATGGCATACTAGGAGAGTGCATCCAAGTATCGCTGAAGCCCAAAAGGGGTCCACTCCAGCAGTACCGTGTCATCCGTGTATGAGATCTAAGCCGTGGCAACTCCTCCAATGTGTGGTGGGAAGTTCAAACACTCTTTCAGAGATGCATCCATGTCTTTCACATAAAGATTAAACAGGAGGGGGGCGAGAATGCACTCCTGATTGAGTCCCTTATTGGTGGCCATAGGGGATTAGGTAGTGCCGTCCTGAGAATATCTGACTGTGACAGACGTGTTGGTGTAAACCAACTTGATGTAATAGAGCAAGTGTTTATTAATTCGCCAATGTTCCAGCTTCTCCCATAGGATGGCCCGAGATAATCAAAAGCTGCCGAATAATCTCCAAAGCAGAGGTATATGCCACCATCCCCCGCTTTGTAGATCAGCTGCTAATAACTTAAGTGCCCTTTTGAACCCAAGTTGTTGAGGCTTCAGTAGTTTTTGTTTTCAACCCAGCCTGCCAGTGCCCCAGCAGCACAGTGGTTGAAAATCTTTCTACACGTGTCCAGCATCGCCAGAAGTCAGACATTGCTGAGCTCATGTAAGCACGGGAATGAGTGTAGAACTCTGCCAACTGTTAGGTATGACACAATTGCAGGTGATATTTATAGACATGTTGTATAACAGTTTTTCCCAATATACTGGATTCCTTTTTAACACTACATTTAAAAAAAACATTTTAAAATAGTTTTTACCAAACCTTTAAAATGACAAAACACAAAACAAACCAATCCTTGACAAAATCCTTCCTCCCCCTTAAAACTACATTTGCCATCCCATACGGGTCAGGGGCCCTGGATGCCTTAATCTTCACAATGATCTCTAGTATGCCAGCCTCATTCATTTCCACATCAAGGCTACCTTGCATAGGTTGTTGCAGGTCAAGATCTGATGAGGCTAAGATCCCAATATGATTCCCCTCACATATGAGACCCATGCCTCCCATGTAGATCTGTTATCCCATAGCTCTACCTTGGAGCTTGAGTGGAAAGTTGGCTGCAGTAAAGGTGCCAGAATGTATGTGCATCATCAGATTTAATTAAACCAAACATAATCTTGCAATTAAAGGAAGAGATGTTGTGTTTGTGCAACTGTAGCCACTTAGTATATGTGGTACGCTGCTCTCCAATCATGATTTTGTGCATGGCATTTGAAAGGTGCTTTTTACTTTTGATGTCCACTTTAGTTTTGCGAAGGGCAAACGTTTTCCTGTGGATGGCAATGTCAAATAAGGGTAATGCACCTTGGTTTAGTATTGTTCCAACAGGACTTTCAGGTCACAATTTCACCCATATAGCAACTCTGCAGGAGAGAAGGAATTCACCGTTATCAGTGTGTTGAACTTATCAATGTTTGATTTGGTCCAGAGGATTCTGTTCCCCTGTAGAGTTTTAATGGCGTTGCCAGTATGACATTTTTCCTGGTCAGCTTTTTCAAAATAAAAGTAACACACATCATTGCAGGTTCACTCAGTAAGGTTTTTCTTAATTTTATATTTCAGAGCCAGCTTCTGCAGAATGCGTGACACAAATATAGTGTCTAGACGGGAAGAGCTGCCCTCACTCTGCCTCGTAACAACTCCAACCAGGGTATCACTGTTGCAGAGTATAAGGGGTTCCAGATTGTAGTTTAACATGGTCTCAGGCCATGTACGTCTATTTTTAATCTGATTTTAGGCATATTTATTGCCAGTGACAGTGTGTTTCATAGGTGACTTCATGCCTCAATCAAGCATCCACTCATCCATCACGCTAATGCAATGGGTGTTGAAATCCCCTGCGATAAGCATTCCCCGTTACTGCACCATGATGTTTTAACTGCTATGCCTATAAGATCTATTTTACTCTAGTGTGCAGCATGTTAGAATTCAAACCATTAGGGGGTCGTACATATTGAGAACCAAGGTACACTCATTTTTGGCTGGGAAATCGCTAATCTCGATGCCTAAACAGAAAACACATTCCCATCCAATATTGAGTTATTGTGTACCTAAGTGACACCTCACACTAGAGCATAAGCCACCCTTGGGACGTCCCATAGTAGTTTAAGTGGCTGCCTGTGTGAATATCTTGTAACCACCAAGTAACATATTTATAAGTAACCAAGTCTCCTGATGTAGGAATAAATCACAAAGCATAATGCATTGAGCTTTCAGTCTGAAATGTGAACGACCTGAAAACACGAGTATTCCATGAGAGAGCAGACCACTGTGGCGGACCCCTGGGACGTCAGTGCTAGGGGCCCTCCTGTACCGAGAGCCAGTTCACAGCAGATTGTTTTTGGGGCCTGTCATATACGTTCACCTTAATCACAGCCTGCTTGTGATGGACAAAAAGATCTCTCTGCAAATTGTTGCCCTTTTCCCCTCCATAGTATTGAAAGGGGTATAACGATCACCATGAGTATTGCTCACGGTGGTTTGTTGTATCTGGATGCCAAAGCCCATATCCCTAAACTCTTTGGTAAAACACACCAGCCTTTCTACAATCACGGGCGATATAAATGTAACCACCGCCCAGCTACTTTGGCTATATAAAGCAGGTAGTTAAACACTCTCAGTGTCCTGTTTAATTAATTAACTTGATGGAACAACTGCATTGTGGAATGGGCTTCTATTAGTTCGGGATATCTCCTCAATATGTACACTGCAGCTTCTGGTACCAAGGCACTGAGGCGCTTTTTTGCCAACTTCAAGTGTGGTACAGACCTAAGGATGTTGTTGGGTAAATGTGTCAGTGAGATGTGAAGTCATCGACACCGGATGTAAAGGTTGCATGGTCGTGAAGATGGAAGCCCTTACTGCCTCATGACTACTATCTCTCGCAGGTGAAAAGATGATCATGGTGGACAAAGTACAGGCATATTTGGTAGGAGCAAGCACTGCACCCCAACATTGTGCATCAGAGAGGGTGGCCTAATACCAGACGATACTTCCGTGCTCTTTGGGTGCTGCAAATTTGTATTCTCAATTGGTGAAGTCATAGCCAAATGTTCTGGGAACTGCAGCCATTTGTCAGGGTGCCCTGGATAAGGGTCAGCCTTGTTATTTGGTTTAGTTTTATGATGCGGTCGCCCTAGGGTAGGCCATAGTATCCAGTCGTACATTTCTGCTAGACGTCTCGGCAAAAGGGCCCACGTTGGCAGGCAGCCTAGACATGAGATTGGTCATTAAGCCACTTGCCCTATCCATTTTCTGTCGATCTTTCAGTCGTCTTTGCTTTTGTTGTGTTATTTTCATGGCCTTGTGGTGTCCCAGCTGTTTTGTGAGTCGGACAAGGGGCTGCGGGTACCATAGCTAGATGGATGACTTTCTACTGATTTGCCTTGGCAGCAGCCTGCCTAGGTGTAGGTAAGACAATGGAGGGGGTTGCTAAGCATACTTGACTCATTAGCAGTGTCATATTCAGCTATAGTTATGCTTTCCTCCACAGTCGTCAGTATCCCCGCTGTCTCATGCTTAGCACTACTAGACAAGATAACATCCACGACCCTGGCTAAAATATGCTTAATGGAGCTCTGCTCATTAGCCAAAGTAGAGCACAAGCCAAAGATTGCATTCATAGTTACTGCAATCGTATTAAGGCTTGGTGAGAAGGAGCTCTCATGTGAGTCTAATTTGTCATTCATCATAATCCCACTTGAGTCCATACGGAGGGATTCCGACACTACCATAAGCACAAATACATTCCAAGTCTGAGCTAGTTGACAAGTTCGTGTTTGGTAGTGTCAACGGTAGATTTACGGTTGTAATTTGACCACCTACTGACAATCTCCTTAAGTTAAGACACATGTTTATGAGAGAGTTATTGTTATCAATTATGTTTGTTAAAATGAGAGAGCCGCTGGTGCAGGGACCCAAAATGCGGTAACAGGGGGAGCAGCGGCCACCACAACCGGTGGGAAGAAATTGGTGCTTTTTTCACACTCAGTTGGTGCTCTGTTTGTGAACCGCAGCGCGTTAATGGTATCTCCTGTTACCAAGTCAGA
The DNA here is from genome assembly GCF_040938575.1 of Ambystoma mexicanum. Lineage (NCBI taxonomy): Eukaryota > Metazoa > Chordata > Amphibia > Caudata > Ambystomatidae > Ambystoma > Ambystoma mexicanum. The sequence goes on along the minus strand of NC_090931.1, from coordinate 487,075,552 downwards.
GACCTGTTCCCCAGCCACACCGGTAGAGGCCATGCTCTTCTGTTTACAAGGCACGGGTTGCGGGGTACAAGCCTTCTACCTGTGAACGACCATTGAAAGTCGCTTAGCGTGACTGCAAAGTGCATAGGAACGAGGCAGGGGAGGCTTAGAATTCATCCACAGGTGCATTGTGCTGTCTGTGATTGTAATCAGTGACAGTCATAAGTTAATATTTTTTTTAAAGTTGATAAATGTAGTGAGGTTGTCTCCAGTGCTTAATAGTATGTGAGCTTTATCTTGTAATGGCAAAGATATATTACATTTCAAATGGATAGTTTACCTGCTCCCCGGAGGACCACGGCATGCCACTCTGCCTCGCCGCTCCGCACGTGTTTGAATATTTGATAGGGTAGCTGCAGAGATCCTGCTCTGTGTCTCCCCCTCCTCAGTGGTAATGGCAAAATACTGCAAAATCCAGAATAACATTCTTCACCCACAGCAGACCACTCTACCTCGCCGCTCTACGTGAGTGTACATCTATATAAATAAAATGTAAATATTTGTTCAAAATCTTAAATCTCCAAAGTTCTTCACCGATTGCTTTGAAATTTTGACACAACGTTGCATTCGAATAGTCGTGTTTTTATATACCTACTATATATAGATGTCACCCTTGTGACAGGTTAAAACATACTTTTTCTGAAAAACAGTGCCATCTGTTGGACGTAAAAGCAACACACGCTATACTGAACATTTTACTGCAAAACAGCCCCATCGGTAAAAGCAACACATGCTATTTTATGATTCCATTTCAATGTTTCCGATTTAGAATGGCTCAAATACTTGCAGAGGAAGCACCAGAGCGATGTGCAGCCAGACTTTAGGAAGCACAGTTGCAAGCACGGCGATCGTGTTCTGCAGCTTCAGATCTGCTTCGTTCTCAACAGAATGACCGCAACAGGCTGAGAGTAGCTAAAAGAAGTCAACGAGAAACAGCAGATCAGAGCCAAACACGACTCCGTGCTCAGCAATCACGCGATTACAATCACCTTGCATTATGGTACAACCCAGCTGATGATTATAGTTTGAGCCGGCATGTTCTCATCGGCACCATGACTGAAGTGTGTCCTTATTGCAAGGCTCTGAAATTTAATGGTGAAACAAATGGAATGTGTTGCGCCGCTGGGAAAATTAAACTGCCTCAACTTGGAGAACTGCAAGAGCCATTAAAAACTACCCGCAAGCATTGTCAAATTAAACATATTAGAAACGTGCGCTTTCTCTCTTCTTCTTCTTCTTTCTTTTCCATTTAACCAGACTGAACCACAGCAACGCGTGGCCGGGGACAGCTAGTATGTTATATGGTGGCTGCAGAGCTCCTGCTCTGTGTCTCCCCCTCTTCAGCGGTAATGGCAAAATTACTGCAAACACCAGAATAACGTTCCTCAACCACGGCAGACCGCTCTGTCTTGGCAATCTGCGCGAGCTTGAGCATTTGATATGGTACCTGCAGAGCTCCTGCTCTGTAGCTCTTCCTCCCCAGTGGCAATGGCAAAAATACTGCAAACACCAGAATAATATTCCTCAGCCACGACAGACCACTCTATCTCACCACTCAGTGCCCTTGTATAGGTGTGGGGGTTGTTGGCTGTGCAGCCCTAGAGGGAGGCATGTCCAATCTTGGGCTAGATGGTGTCAAAATTCTCATCTGACGCGACAGCCAATGGGTCTACTACCTGCAAGGATGGTGGTAGAGTGTCCTCCAAGATGACATCAGGAGGAGGTACCCTGTGTGTGTTAATTTCCATCAAAAATCAAATACAATTAAGTAGTCGACACTCCTGTCCCCTGCACACTGTTATTACTGATCATAAAGAGAGTCAAAATGAATGTACAATTGGAGATCCAAGATGGCCCAGAGAGGTAACACTTTGAAAGTGTGTGCTGCGCTCTCTGGTGGCCCACCCATTAAGCTCTACAACAGATAAGGTCTGATCCAGGTCGGAATGAAACAAAAAGGCTTGTTGCACACTGCAAAGCTGTAGAAAAGAAAAGAGATCCATTGCAACAGAGTCGCTGTGGCAAGAACGCAGCATCCCGGGAAAGCACTGATGGAGTGGAAGGAGCTTTGACCCCCGGCACGGGTATCTGTAGGTGGTGTTAGCCCGTGCTTGCTGGGAGACAACAGAGGAGTGGGGCCGTCCCAGTAACAGCTGCACATGAGACTCCCAGAAGAGTGGCATACTTTATAGTGATCCCCAACGTCCACTGCCAACACACAGGGCAGCGGATAACAAGGGACGCAGCAAGGACCAGCCTTAATACCCAGTGAGAGTTCTGGTGTGAGGGGGCCTGCAAGGGCAAAGTAAAGACATGGAGCGGACTAGCCATTTTTGGAGGCGGCACACTAGGAGAGGGCAGCAGGGACCCCCAGGGGCAGGAGGGAGTGGAGCCTCCATACAGGGCAGCACAGTTACCCAAGGATACAAGGGTGACAGCTGAAAGAGTGGGCTGCTCAGGCAACATGAATGGGGTAGCTGCAGCATAGGGGCAACCCAGGTTCCTCTCATCTAGAACTTTACAGCACCCCTGGGGAGGAGAGGTAACTAAAGGCAACTATCACTGGCACACCACCCGTGTGAATAAATACTACATGGTCCAAGAGGCACCACCGAAAGACTAGAGAGCGGACCCCTGCGGTTCAAACAGCAAGGAGTCCTCATAAGCTCTCAAAGCCCAGAAATAAGCCCAAGGAAGGGTCAGCCAGCACAAAAACCCTGAGGAGGAAACAGGAAGGAAGCCTATAACAGTGCTGGGGACATGAGAGCAGAAGAAACAGACATACCACCAGAGGGGAGACACAGCAAACATGTGCAGGACCAGACAACTCCCCAGACATAGTGATGAGCAGGGAGGAGATGTTGCAATCCCTCCAGGACATTCAAACCAAACTGACAAGAGTCCCTGTAATCGCAATTCACAGACATGAAAGCTGATATGAAACAGGGCTTGCAAGATATAAGAGGGGACATAGCTAGCCTGGGAGCACATACAGACGTAATCAAAAACGCCATTCAGGAACTGGTGGATGATTCAAGGAAGAATGATGAATTGCTGGATAACCTTTCACGAGTGGCACAAAATGTGGAAATACAATGTGAGGACCTGGAGAATCGCTCCCAGAGGTCAAACGTTTGGATCAAGAACAGACCGGAAAACATCAAGGATAACTACTTGAAACAGTCAGTGCAAGACGCCTTTAGGGAAATCCTAGGAGGGGGCACTGAAGTGCTGATCCCAATCGACCGAATACACCGCGTGGGCCCCAAGAGGAACGAACTAGGTGCTAGTGTGTGAGATGTGTTAGCAGCACTGATGAACTACAACCAGAAAGAACAAATCCTTTATGCTGCCAGAATGGCCTGGGCAATCAGGATGAATTGTGCAGAGAACAACCTCTTCCAGGACATAGTGCAATCGACACTGATCAAATGCTGGGCAATGGGGCCAGTGACAAGGGCTCTTATACAAAAGAAAATAAAGTACAAATGGGTCTTCCCATTCGGCCTCCTGTTCACCTGGGAGGGCAGACAGCACTGAGTCACGACCTGTGAGGAGGGAATGGCCATACTACAAGTGGAGGAGGAAGTCTACCAAGGGGTTGCACCGAGCGAGAGTCAGCACCCACCAAGGAGGAAAAAGGGAATGGATAAAGGTACTCATAAAAGACAAGACAGATCAGACCCAATGGGAATTCATCAGTAAGTCTCAGAAGGGCTTAACAGAAATGAGGGCTGGAAATGCAGACTCTTCCAAAAAAAGGCAGGGATCCTGCCCGTGAAGTCATGGTTGCACGGAAGTGAAACATGCAGTGAAAATACAGGGAGCCACAGAGAACAAATCCACATTGATGAAACAATGGCCAATATGTGCAACGACACGGCCCGGACAACAAAAGAGACAGGCACGTGTGCGGGGGATTATGGGGGCCACTGGGTTTTCAATAGGGGTTAGTTGCTCTTACAAGTATCTCTGGGGTCAGTAAGCAAGTTGATTCCGGGTGAATGGAACCCCTGGACTCTTTAGGAACTTTGACTTTCACCAGAGGGTGGAAATAGGGGGAGGGGGTAATGGAAGGGGGAATGGGCAGAGTTGAGGGGGGTCTTAGGAGTAAGATGGGGAGAAAGCAAAATCCAGATCGACAGGTGCAAAAAGGTACGGTTTAGGTGGTCAGCGAGAAGGGGTTTTCAGACCCCAATACCCCAATACACAAGGGTGATGCATAAAACACACAGGGGCAGGCGAAATAAGATCTCAGTAGAGGGGATGTAAATGGGACCACACTTTAGGCACTTAACATATAACGTGAGGGGACTAAATATCGCATGGGAGCAACATAAGGACTGACATAAGGTTCGCAGCACAAAAATATATCATCATTAACTCTATTCGGCCTTGAGGCCATTAAAGTACAACAAATACAAAACAATTTGCAAAACAATAACTCTAGTTAACAACCAGTAGAAAAATGGCAGCAATTGGTAGCAATATCAACAACTCATATGTCGTTAGGATCAGGTCAATCAGTCATGGAAGATGCAACCCCACTGCCTTCAATGGTCCCACCAGGTCTTTTCCACAATGTAGGTATGTTGGCACTGGATACCTGAGAGAGCTGGCATCTTTTCCCAAAAGGGTAGATATAATTATGGTAAGGGATAACACTGATTTGGATTGAGCTACGAGGTAATAGACACAGTCTCCTGGCCATTTCCAGGATTCCATTGGACATTCTAGAATCGCACAGGTCAATGCAGATAGAGTCAAAGTGGGACGCTTCATTGGAACAGGTTCTCATACAGTTTATTACGTCCTCTCGGATCAGGGAGCAGCATCCACAGACTGTGCGAAGCCAGTGGGTACACTTGTTGATAAGAGAGTCCCTGGATTCAGGCTGAACGCATGAGGAACTCTATGCAAAAATAACCACCCCCCACCATGGACCCCCCTGTAGATCCCTCTCAAATTCTCAAATCCTTTCGCTTGGCCATGTTGGATTCTTAAGTTACTGCATGCAGTTGGATTGATCTGAGGCCAATGTGTGCTCTGGATGTGCTACTCTTCCCGCTCGTTTAGCTCCCGAGGACATGCTTCTTGGTCTCCAATTGGATTGCCCGTTGATGTCTCCTGCTAGTTTTTGGGCAGGTGTATGCTGCTGCGAGGGAGTCTGGGGCAGGTGTTAGATTCCACTAGTGTTATAGGCCTATCTACCAGCTTGGAAATGCTGATATCAGTTGTGTCACTGAAAATGGAAGCACCTGTCTGAATACCATATGATTTCACATCTACTGGCTGATGAGTCCTTGCAGGGCCATCCAGTCTTGGTTGTCGGTTCCCCATAGCACCACCATCCCTGAGGTCTGCTAAGATTAACATGAGCAGCTTCTTAACTTCAGTGATTTCATTTAAAATGATATTGAATTTGCATTTCATTTGGGTGACCTCTTGAGCCAGGATAGGGTGTGGGTGAGCACTGGTATGATATATGAGACGTCATTTATAACGCACCTGCACACAAGTGTTTCTAGGCGTAAGGGTGTATGCAGCTAAAGTTGGCCCTCTGGCAATAGCCTTTTTATGCACGTATGGCCTGCATCCTGTCTTTTTGGGTTTCAGAGCCCCTTGATACTATTGTGGGCAGTGTAGCCCTAAATAATAGGGCCCCTCCCTCCACCACAAATGAGCTAAGCACCACCTTCTGGGTTCCCAGAACACATCCATAAGCAGGACTTTGTATCGCACAGTTTGAGACAACACCACCTTCCTGGGAAGTAGATGGAAAAGGGTTCCTGGCTATAATGAGGTTTGGAGCTGTAGATTGAATAAGGGTGAGAGTTTGCTTGTGACCCCCCTCCTTTTTTAGATGATCCTTCCAACTCCTCTACTGGGTCCTCTGACTTAGTACTATGGGAAACCAGACTGCCTGCTGGGCAACCTGCCCCACTGCTCCCTATGCTTTGTGTGTTTGCACTGCTCTCGTAACTTGCAGTGCCTCTAGTGGGTTAATTGCTTGCGTCACTAATACCAGCAACTTTCCCCCTCGTAACGTCCTTTGCGCTCCCAAGAAAGAGATTTATTTCCTTAATGAGTTGGTAAGCGTCGCCCGATAGCATGGTAGGATTATGGGACTTTACATTGGGGCTACCAGGATCGTCACAGTGAGCAAGTAACAGCACCTGGTTTTTCCATTTAACAGTTAGGATTTTCCTCATGGGTCGATGAAACATAGGAAAGCTGCATACGGGTTCAGGGGAGGTGATAGCTGTATGCAGTCATTGTGATCTTTTCTAGCCTGCTGGAATAGATAGGCAGAAGCAGGTGAGGACAAAGTCAATAGCAACAGTGTTAGTGTTAATGGTCAGCAATAGAGTTTTCAACTTGTAGTATAAGAAAAAATCGAGCAGGCGAGTAAGCAAGATAATTTAAGTGGGGCCCCTCCCACCAACACGGCTCCTCACCTTGGCTACTGGAGTCCTTCTCCATTCTCCATTCCTAGGCGCTTCTTGTGCTTCCTGTTTCAATAAATTAGCAAAAGTCTGAGTGCATAGACCACGGACACAGTGCGCCCTCACCACACTTGCGCCTAACACTCCACGGGTGCTCAACAGCGCCAGCGCCATTGATCCAGCGGGCTTTACCCTGCGGGAGGTGTTGGTGGTGTAACTATCCTCAAGTTGAGGAGGCTCAGGTTTAGGGAAACCTGGGCTCAAGGTTCGACTACCAAGGGACTGCTGGTCTTCGTCACTCCTTCCCGCGAGCCTTGAAGTCTAACTCCCAATTGTCCAGTCAGTGAGTTGGTGAGTAACAGAAACAGAAGCCTTAACAAAGACTGCCAATGGAATCGACAGATACTTTGGCTACCATCATGCATATGGTTGCTGACCTTAGGACGGACATGTCCACAGCCCATGAGGCATAACATCAGCGTATCGTCTCCCTCCAGGGCATGGCGGCTTCGCCCCATTTACATGGTGTTGAGGCCTCGTGGGGTGCCCCCTCTGGGTCTGGTTTTCCGCTTCCTCGACAAGGAACCCACCCCCGTCTTGATGTCCGCACAATTCCCGAGGGCTGCCCCACAGCATTTTACAGGCGATCCGAAAGAATACAGGACATTTATCAATAGTTGCCGGTGGCCCAAGAGTCAAGGCTTCTGCAACAGGGTTGGCCAGCTCTTTGCAGATTTTAAAGAGTTCGGCCGAGTTGTCAGATGCCGCAGAGACACAGGCTTGGAAGTGGGCTCTCTTCTTGGTGTGGACAGGGAGTCAGTATTGCCTTTGGAGCAGGTGACAGGCCAGTTTATGAGAGGATGAAAAAGAAGCCCTCTATTTCCTCTCAGCCGCCCTACACTTACGTTTAAGTGTAGCTAGGTCAGAGTCCTACCAAGAATTGCACTTGGCTTTGGGATTCAAACGGATCCTCATGACATGGGAGTGAGCATCAAGAGTATTGGAAATAGAAGAGTAGAGCAAAGAAAGGGCTGTGTCAGGATGTGAGTCAGCCAGAGGTGGAGGGGGGGGAGAAGGTGGCAGCGAAAACCTCCAATGACACACGCTTCATGGGCCGGATGACCGAGAAAGTAGGTGTCGGTGTTGGGGTAGGCTTGGCCTGGGAAAAGAGAGTGAGAAATGAGAGGAGAGGAGGAAGTGATTGCTCCAGGAGAGCGGAGTCGTCACAGGGATGGATAGGGGGAGATCAGAGGAGATCAAGACATCAAGTGTGTGCCCTGCAGAGTGAGTCGGGCCAGAGGGGAGGGTAGAAAGGGAGAGGGAGTTGCAGAGGTCACAGAAGAGTATGGAGGAGGAACAAGGAGAGTCGAGATGGATATTGAGGTCACCAAGAAGGAGGAGTTGAGTGGTTGAGGCCAGGAGGGAGGAGGAGAGGTCTGCCCACTCAGAGAGAAATTAGGTGATTTGACCAGGGGGCTGGTAGATAGTAGCTATGCTAAGAGAGTGGCTAGGAGAGAGAGAGAGCCTGCAGACAAGGCATTCAAAAGAGGAGTAAGTCTGAGTGGGAATGATAGAGGAAGGAATCCACTCAGGAAAGATCAGGTCTACACTCCCTCCGGACCAGAAGGATCTGGGTGCAGAGAGGATCTTGTGGCCATCAGGGAGGAGAGTGTCAAAGCTCGTGACAGAGCTGGCCGTGAACCACGTCTCAGTAACAACGAGGATATCGAGGTCAAATTCTTTCAGGAGGTGGCAGATGTCAGAGGCGGGTTTGACAGCAGAGCAAGGGTTTAGAGTGGCAAGATGAAGAAGGTTGCCAGCCTTAAAGACCTTCCGGGGAGGGGTACAAATCAGAGGTACGCCCTGCTGAGGAGATGGAGCCCGAAGTGGGGCAGAGGAGGAGGGAAGGGAGGTGAAGGTAGCCAAGTTGGAGAGAAGAGGACAGCAGGAGATGAAAGGAAATTGATGAGGTGGGGGAAGCGCCTATCAAAGAGGAGGCGATTGGCCTAAGGGCCTTGGACCATGACGGTGCCATTAAGGTAGACATTAATGATGACTTTAGAGGAGTCGAAGGGAGCCATGAGAACTTCCCAGTGGGTGCCACAATCAATGGGAGAGAAGGATACAGGACAGAGCACAGAGATCATATGAATAGTCCATAGATCTGACGAAGGAACGATAAAGAGGATGTCGGTGAGGGTCTGTCTGGAGGAAGCGTTGGAATAGGTGTCAGCAGTAGGGATACCAGGGTTGGAGGCAAGGATATCCTTTTTGAACTTCTTCCTTCCAGAATTAGTGAGAAGGGTAGGAAAGTCAATGGAGAAGCAGTTGGAAAAGCTAGGAGAAACAGAAAGTGCCATGGGAGTGGTAGCGAGAAAAGGAGGCAAAAGCGGGGGTGAACGGGACAAAGAGCAGTGAAGTCACTGGGCCGGCAAGTTACAGAGAAGCAACAATTGCAAGAAAATTGCAGAGCAAGTTAGCAAAGTACAGCAAGATTTGACTTTTAAGCCAAAAAGCAAAAACAGCAACATTTGACTTTTAAACCAAAAAGCAAAAACAGCAAGATTTGATTTTATGATTGGGTTCAGATGCTAACAAAGAGTCTAGAAACACGATGCAATTCAGAATGTAAACATGGGAGAAACAAGCAGGAGGGACAGTGAAAATCAAAAGGGGTTGGGTGAGTCCAGAAGGAGGGAACTAACCCATAGTTAAGGAGGCGTGAATGTCAAGGCAATCCGGATTTATTAGAAGTGTGTGCTGGCAGCATCAATGAAGTTAAGGTTCTAGGGTGCAGAAAGGACCCAAGTAGCGTTCTGGTAGCAGACAGGGAGCAGACAGGGGCCTTAGGAGTGGGCCTCCGAGCAGGGGGCCGGCTGAAGCCTGTCGGTCCCGGATTGGTGGGTCTCAAGGCCCAGCTGGCCCATAGGAGTGCAGGAGGCACAAAGCAGGGCACTGCAAGTGGCCTCTACACTAGGACAAAGCCATTGGCCATCTTGGAAATACCACTCAGATGGCAAATAAATGCAACAGAAGGGCACTTTGCTGCTACACAATACAGTGGAGCATTGCAGTAAACCAAAACAATATTGGCGAATTTGTGCTACATGAGCAAAATTACTGTGGTAAAAAGCAATTTTCTTTTCTTTTTGTTTTTTTTGTTTTGTTTTAAAAAATAAAGTGTCATGATCAGCAAAATTAAGAAGGAGAAATAAGCAAGCACCAAATGTACCTTAGTGTAAGGCAGAACGAGAAAGGCACAACCTATCCATGTGATGCTGCAGAAGAATTTGAGCGCAGGACGTCGTACTTCGATCTTGGCAAGAAAAATGGAATCCCAGGAGAAAGAAGCAAAGTGGAAGGCCTCCGAGCAAGGGCCTGGCTGAAGCCTGCTGGTCCCGGGTTGGTGGGTTTCAAGGCCCAGCCTGCCAATGGGAGTACAGGAGGCACGAATCAGGGCACTGCAAGTGGCCTCTGCCCTAGGACAAAGCCGTCGGCCATCTTGGAAATGCCACTCAGATGGCAAATAAATGCAACAACAGAAGGGCACAATGCTGCTACACAATGCCGTGGGGTGCTGCAGCAAACCAAAACAATTTTGCTGAATGTGTGCTACATGAGCGAAATTACTGTGGTGGAAAAAGCAATTATCTTTTCTTTTTCATTAGAAATAAAAGCCCCTTTCATCAGGAGCAACATTTAAATGATGAATTCTTTTCTTCAAGATTCATGAGATATCTAAAGGGTAAGTAACCAATAGAGTCGGTATCACCATTTTGTGTAAAATTGACAGTTAAGTCTTTGTCTCACATAGAATTCAATTATCATTTGTGATGTATCCTCTGGCCTCCACACTAAAACCCTGCCTAAAGGTTCCTCCCAGGTGGCCAGGGAAAGGCGAATGCTTCCTGATCCTGACCTTGGTGGTGGTTTTCTGTGGGTGGGGATCACCTGGGAGGAGAAAGGGCGCAGGGGAATGAGCGGAATCTGTGGGGTGAGGTGTGTTATTTATCCTCATCTAGGGAGGACATCTCACAAATGCCTGAGTATATAATGGCTTGTTATCATAATAATCTGTTTATTCCACAAGTTGAATATCTTAATGTGGGTAAAACTAATTTGAAATCCTTTGGCATAGAGAGAAATAAAAGCCCTTGTCAAACCCGGGACACTCCTTCAGCAAACCACTCCTCTAACTCCCTGTAGAGGTGCAGTCAGACATCCTCGCTCCAAGCTCCCCCCCTATGTTGCCTATATGTTGGGAACCAGAGATGACGACATGTGCAGTCCCAGTTAGTGTACCAATACCGCAAAGACCCTTCGAGACAAGATATCCATTAAGGAAACCCTATCTAACGAGACAAAGACATAGCACTCTTTTGGATGAAGTACCGGAAGAAATGTGCATTTGAACACACAAAGAAGCCTGATGATGGCACATGAAAGGTAGTTGACATATCTAGAAGTTGGATGGAGAGAAGAAACATAACAAGTATTCTATAAAGATGTTAAGAATGGACGGTACAGATGAGCAACATTTCAGTCTCGAGATGAAGAGGCTCAGTCTATAGAAACACTGAAGAATATGTAAATCAGTTTACACAAGCACAGTTGCTGGAAACGCAAGTAGGGAAAAGTATTCAAAAGGCTTGCTACGTAGTGAATTAGATTGCGGCGACGCGCCAATGTATACACAACGAACTTCAAGCAGGCCTGAAAGTTCATGAACGAGAAAAGACTTTCAAAATGAGTGGCGTAGCTGGAAATTACTGATGGCATGGCAAGTTTCAGAGACGATGGGTCTGGCCCTGAACCAAGGGAAAAGACCACAGTGTAACTGATGCCTGTCAAGAAAGCGACAACGAATGTGAGAAAGGGACATGCTTTTGCTTAAAGGAGTATGAAAAAAACAGTAAAGGTTTCTACAGGCCATCATTTAAAAGGATTAAGTACAGCAAAGGACTAAAGAAGAGTGGTCTTCAAGTCACATGAGCAGAATCGGAATGGATTAGGTCAGGCTGTACCGAAACCAAAAGACGCAGTGAAGCTATCCTCCCCTTATTTCCCCGACGAAGTCCACAGCTACAAGTCCAAGTGCAAAAGCTAATTGTCTGAACAAACTGAAGGAGTGTTGACAGATAGCGGGTTAATTGGAGGGGAGGCATGATCACGCCAAACTTCCATGCACCTGTGATGGTAGCCTGTATGCTGCTAGCATGAGGAATATTCCAGAAGGGTACAAAGGTTCCAAACCAATCATAGTGGGTCGTATAATGAAGAGTCCAATGAATCGTCGTGTATTTAGTGACAGCAATAGTGACCAGTTATTGGGGGTTGGTTCTGATGCCCACCTGACTTAGATACCCAATCATAACCAGTGGCTAAATAGAACGTATACTTAGATGTTCATGGAAAGCCAATCACGGATGCCCATAAGTTTTGTAGTTTGCCACATATTATGACGTCTCAGTGACAAATGTTTTTTTATAAAAGAACTGTTTTTTGGTAAATGTTTCAGGATCGAGCTGTGCGGTGTCAGATGATGCCCGTTGTACTCTCTGTTTTAGATAATTAATATTAAAACAGAAAATCACTTTGCCAAACTTCCTGAGTCGTTTTGATCATTGATGTCTGAGTAACATCTATATCCCCATGCACCTCTGTGTATTGCTACCTCGTCTTAAAAGGCTCTTGGGAATAAGAGTTCACTTGGAAGCAGAGGATGGGTAAAGACCCATTGATCTAAGTAAAGCTTTGGGGTCCCAGCCACATCAGATGTCTTCCGCCATTTAGCTGAAAGGACGTGAAGCTCCCTGTAGATAGCGGTTATATTAAAATACAAACCCTTGCAAGGTTATATAGAACGGGGCCCTTGCCTTTCCCTGCGGAAACCCCTCCCGACTTCTACGGGAAGCTAAACGGATGGAAGGCTGAATCGGCTGATTGAGGAGGAGACGATCCCGAGGCTTGGAAGTTGAAAGACAAATGTTGAGTAGATTGGGGAACGTGGCAAACTGTATGCATGGGGTAAACTAACATGGGGAGAAGGTAACGGAGGGTTGGTTGAGTATTATGAGTATTGATGAGAAGAATTGAATAAGAGATACATGGACAATGACTGTTCCATAGGATAGCCCAGAGACCTGCACTTAGGAGTGTCAGAAGAAGATATCTTAATATCTAGAAATAGATCTATAGGAGACAAACAGAGATGTCTGTTAAAAGAAGATATTTTACACCCCCCCACCCATCAGGGATAAAAATTATGGGCATTACGGACCGCAAAGCACGTCGGCTAGGAGATACATGTGGGCCAGCAAAGTATGTTTCTATGTTTTGTATGTTATATGTATGTAAGTCAGAAGAAAAGTGAAGTGTCGAAGAGCGACAAGAAAATATTGCGTATTTAAAAAGAATTGTTTATTTGTGATATTTAGAGTGTTGATTAATTAGGAAAGATGAAGCATAACAAGGCATAGAGGGTTTGAGCTGTGACGATTGGTGCACGCTCAAGTTGGAGTGATTGGTTTTGTGTGAAGAACAGTGAGTATCGACAGGCAAGTGAGCCTTGTCACAATGGAGGAAATTACTCTGCTTACGCATATGTGCCAGCAGTTACCCAAACACGCACCCAAACTTAAACATTATAGTGCAGAATGGGTTAAAGGAACAGCAAATAAAATGTTCATGCTGTGGCCACAAGGGAGATCGCTGTCAAAAGCAGTGTTATTGCATATGAGCACATTTTTGCATGCAGCATACAAAGGAAAAAAGTTGGAGAAAAGGCCAGCTAGTTTAGAGCTTTGGAAGATGTATCAGGAGGAACAGAAAGGCCCACGTCCTGAAGACTGGATATGAAGTCAATGCACAGAGGAGGGTGATGAGCCTTCCGCTTCCCCCGAAGTAAATAATTATAAGTTAAAAGATGATGGAATGTATCCACTCAGAGAGCTTAAAGCAGCAGCAGGGTATAGTAACCCAACGTATGAACCGCCTGCTTATAGCAGTGATGAAGGTTCAGAGAAAGCTCCAGAGATAGACGTGGTCTCTACAGTCCCACGGGACAACGAAAGCAGTGAACAACCAGGTATGACCCTGGATATAGAAAGAGAAATAAAGAGATGAAAAGGAGAAAAAGATAAAACTAATGAGATAGCGCTCATACAAAATGAGTGGTTGGGAGGTCAGATATTGCTCAAACTCGATGGGACGAGCATTGGGGAAGTACAGCAAAAGGAAGATCAGGACGAGCAAGAAAAAAAAGAGAGGGAGAGAGAGAAACGGTTGAAAGAGGACAAGCTTAAACAAAATGACAGAAAAAGGCGCGAACAGCTATATCAAGAAGAACAGCTGAGGAAGGAAGAAAGGGCAGAAGAGCAAATGAAATATGATAATAGGCAGCGAGCAATCGAAGACCGGGATAGAATGGAGACGAAGAGAGAAGAGGAAGAGGAAGAGAAATTAAGAGAAAAGAGAATAAAAAGGCAAAAAAAAATATGAAATATGCAGGGCAAATGAGAGAAGAGAGATGAAGAGACAGGAGGAAGAAAGAATTAGGGAAGAGGCAAAGAATCAAAGAGCATTAGATGAGGAAATGGAAAGAAAAAGGAGGCAGAGAGAGTGTGACATTGATCGCATTGAGAAAGAGTTAAGAAATCCAAATTCAGTAGTATCATGGGAGGACATAGAAGAATTCTTCCCATCACAGGAGCCAATGGCAGGGCCTTCTAAGGTAAATCTAGAGGAGGATTTTCCAGAGGAAAATATTGGGGAACTATTGGGCACATGCACACAGTGGTTTACTGCTGAGTAATGGTAAGCATCCTTTCTACATTCCATTTACTGGGTGTTGAAAAGATAATTGAATTCTGATGACCCTTTACGTGATGTTAACAGGAGCATTTACTCGGACTGCATTCTTCATTTGCGAGTTGAAGAGTCCTTTGAATCACAAGGTACATTCAATTACCTTAATGTTCATACGAAAATGTTGATGCTAGCCACACTATTGACTTTGAAAAAGCGTTTTCCTTCCTTTTCTTTCTATTTTACACCACTCCAACGTTATTGTTGGAACACTTTGATGACACATGGAACCAGTATGTGTGTTTCTTTATGTATTTCAATCCTTAATTACTGTTCAATTATTAGGCTCACCATATGTTTTTGAAACTATTTAACATAGCTAATTGTTGGGCATATGAAAATTAATGTACAGCCCTGATGAAGGTTTTGATAACCGAAATGCATTGGCAATTGTACAAGAAATTCTAGCCAGTATTTTATGCCTGTCCTCATTGAATATGAAGTAAAATATTCGATAAAAGGATTAATTAAGAGATGTGAATAAACATTTCTTTCAAGAAAACTATCCATTATATTTGGTTGGTATTACTCATCATTTGAACTTTAACGCACGCTCAGAACAAATAGAATTAAAGTGTACAGCCTGTTTTAGGGCCAACTGAGAGCACCAGTTTGAATAGGGTGGACCCGCTCTATTTTTTCTTTGTTCATAATTATTTGGTCCCTATGCCATAGGACCTTCTCATGACTGGTAGCCCCAGGCTAAAACTTCACCAATCAGTATAAGTTAACCGAGACTGATTAAGGAACCGAGAAACCACATAGTGCCCACCTTCAACCTTTTGTTTTTGTATTTGCTCTAGACCATAGTATATTCTATGGCCTCAGATGGATAAGGACAATTTAAGATTTTAGTTGCCCAGTTTAACATCGGGTGACGGAAAATGGATCTACGAGTTAGAGAAGATGACAGGAGGTAATACGTTAGCCATAGGAGACATTAAATGTCTCCTTACAGCCATCTTTGGGGAAAGAGCTGACAACATTTGGTCCAGAGCAGGATATACAGGAGTTACCGCACAGAACACAGCACACAATGGTGCACCATTTAATAACTGTAGAGCAGCGGTTTCGAAAGCCCTTAGAATGCAGTATCCTGACACGTCAGATGTGGTAGCTATAATTGCACCAAAAATGCAGGAAGGGGAAGATCTGCTTGTTTATATTCAACATTTCCAAGAGCAGTGGTCATTTGGAAATGCGTGAGCCGTGAGGGAAATCTATACCAGTGTTTCTTCATATTTTATGTCAAGGGTTGCCGGAAAAGATACAGAGGCAGCTCAAGAAATTGGTGGGTATGAAAGTGAAGCCATGGCCAGAGGTTCAACTGACAATTGCGCATCATTGTTGACTGTTGCAAGAAAAAAAAACAAAAAGAAGGAAGATACTAGGAAGGTGGAGGAAGCCAAATTAGTGCAGAAAAAACGATCTAAATATGCCATTGAAGGGGCGCTATTAACTAGTGGAGATGGGACAGGATCGCAACAGGCTGCGGGTATGCCTCAGGTGAATAACCAACGACAGCCAGCGGAAATTGATTTATGCAGTAAGGGAGAGGAGGTTTCCGATGTCAAGGAAGCTTTCAGAATAGCCAAGGACATTTTCAGAATAATCAAGGTATGCAGGATGGACAAATGTGAAGATTCTCTTCTGTATGCTGGACATGTGGAATGACAGGGCATATAGCACGAACATGTAGGAGCCAAGGGTATGCACAGGGTATGTACAGAGTGGGCAATTCTCATGAGGGTGGGACAGTTTATCCTCCAGCATACAGTGCACAAGTAAGGGATGGATCTGCCCAAGATCAGACAGTATATCAGACGGTTTATAGTGAAAAAACCGAATTACAAAATCTCGAAAAAAAAAATCTCGAGTCCAAAATCTCGAAAACAAAAATCTCGAATTTTTTTTTTAATACGTTTTTATTTCGAAATGGGGGGGTTCCCCCCCCAACCCCTCTTTTTTCTTTTTTTTTTATTTTACCCTTTTTTTATACTTACCTGAACCCACAAATACATATAAATAAATAAATAAATAATTCGAGATTTTTTTTTCGAGATTTTGGTTTCGATATTTTTGTGATTCGATATTTTGTTTTCGGTTTTTTGACCGACCACCATATCAGACACAAGCACCGCAAACACACAAGGTTTTGCAATCACAGCAAGCACCGTTGAGTCCGCCACAAGGGCAAGCACAGAGCTGCACCCATGCGAATACAACAGAGTGGCAACACAAGACAGTTGTTGACTCCTAGGATGGGGGTGTCACTGTTGAAGGTGGAAATCCTTTAACAGGTTCAGGGATAAGTATGTATCTGCAATAGGACAGCTCACTGGGGGACTTGATGTGTTCGATCCTATCGGTAAAGCCTAATCCTAATGAGGAACCTAGGGTTGACGTCACGATAGGAGGCAAATCTTTTTGTTTCTAGTAGACACTGGAGCGACTCGCTCATGTATACGAAAGGGGAGATTTTCATTGTCGGGTAATGCCATGAATGCTCAAGGTTTCACAGGAGCTACAAGTAGAGATCCCTTTACTGAAAAATTGCCAGTATCAATAGGAGAATGTGACATGTCTGTTCCATTATTGTATTAAAAACAGACGCCAGTTAATATACTGGGGCGGGATTTGATGACAAAGTTGAATATGACAATTTCTTTCACTGATGAAGGCATAGTGTGTTCAACTCCAGGAATTCATAATTTAAATGTGAGTGAGTGTATTTTGGCATTTATAGGTCAAATAGCTTTGCGGGGAAAGCCATTGGAGCCCAAGGTTTTTTATTATGGAATACACATCTTGTTGACGTGGTTACCTGGATTAGTGGGCAGGGTAATTAGAAAACCTGCTGAGTTTTAATTCAGAGCACAGATACCTATGAATGAGGAAGGGGGCAGATATTCCCCCTGTAATTACAAACAGCCATAGTACTAGGGGAATTGGCCTTGCTCGAAGGATTTGATGATGACGGCAGGCCATGGGGAACAGTGATTGCAATTGAGGAAGGGTGTCGACTAATTAATGTCACTGACGAGGATATGTTGAATAGATGACCCGTAAAATGATGAAGTGGTGTTTGAAATAAGCATCACATTTTGGATTAGAACAGAAAGATGAGATATCCCACAGCGAATGGCGATCAAGTGACAACGCCCCTTGTATTTTGATGAGCATATGGAAAAGGTGCCCATTTCTTTATGCACAACAGGCCCTTATGACGTAGGACTACTGAGGGAAGTAGGAGAGGTTAAGATTAAGTTGAAACCAGGAGCAATTACACCCTATGTAAGATAATATCCTATGTCCAGGGAAGCAGATGAGGGAATTTTTAAGACTATGGGCCTCATCACGAGTTGGGCCCTAACCCCGACGGTATTACCCCGGGGCTATTAGCCCTACCACCAAAACACCGGCACTATTAGCACTGGATCACGGGTTTGGCGGAACGGTAAGTCCCCATTCCGGAATTTCCCATTCCCATTGGGCCCAATGGGGAATGTTCAGCGCTATTACCACAGGCGGTATTTCCGCCTGGGGTAATAGCACCGCAAATTGGCAAATTCGCAGCAGATTTGCCCCCAGCTCAGAGCTGGGGGTAAATCCGCCAAGCCTGTGATTTGGCAGACCCTTAAATGTGGCGGTAATAGCATTACTACCGCATTTAAGCGTTACTGGCAAACTCGTGATGAGGCCCTATATCAGCTATGATGGATCAAGGCATTTTAGTGATGTCAGAGTCACCATGTAATACTGCAGTGCACCCTATCAAAAAAAGTAAAGGGGGTTGTGGCTATAATTCAGGACATGAGGCCAATAAACCAAATAGTAAAGGCAGAGTTCCTTCTAGTTCCTAACCCTGCGACAATTTTATGTAATATCCTAGTTGAAGCAAAATATTTCATGGTTATTGACTTGAAAAATGCGTTTTTCTCAATCCCATTGCACAAAGATTCCCAAGATCTGACGTCATTCACGTTCCATCAGTCTAAACTATAGTCCTGTAGATGGACTTAAGCAGTATAGATTTGCCAAGTGTTGTTTTTCAGTATGTAGACGACATTCTAGTTTGCAGCACGTCTGAAGAAGAGTGTAGATGTGACGCAATTCAATTGATCATTATTCTTGCAAAGAAAGGATATAAAGTGGATAAAGAGAAATTGAAGTATTGTCAAAAGGAAGTATTGTACATAGCGCAGTTAATCTCACACAATGGAAAGAAGGTTACACCAAAAAGGGCTGAGGCCATTTTGAAAACAGCAAAATCGAACACAATAAAACAAATGCAGCAATTTTTGGGATTATGTAATTATGTGAGGGCATGGATATTTGATTACAGTACGTATACAAAGCCATTGCTGCAAGCCTTGAAAAAAGCACAGCAGAACTTGAACAAAATTGAATGTACTGTGGAAATGGAGGAATGCTTTGATGAATTGAAAAAAGCAATTTGTACGGCTCCAGTTTTAGGAATTCCCAATTATTCAGAGGAATTATTTTTATTTTCGCACAAGAATGGAACAGTTATGACAACTGTGTTCACGCAAAGAACTACGTTAGGGTACAGACCCTTAGCATATTACAGTGGGATTTTAAACCCAGTTATGAGGAGTCACTTCCCGTGCGAACAGTCTCTGGCAGCCGCCGCTTTTGCTATTGTCAACTCTGCTTGTATAGTGATGGGATGCTCCATGACGTTATTTGTTGAGCATGCTCTGTTTTCAGTCCTAGAAAAAGCCAAGGGTACCTTGACATCTCAAAGGGCTACTGCCTATTAAGTGGTAATATTGAATCCGACAATTAAAATAGTCAGATGTAAAATGGCGAACCCTGCCATGTTTGTTGCTGAACCATTGGCAGAAGGTGAACAAGTGCATGACTGCTCGAATCATGAAGAGTTCTATGATGATATCCCGAGAGTGACCGAAAATGCTCTTGCGGCAGAAGGAATTGTTTTTATTGACGGTTCCTCTAGAATCGATCAAATGGATGGACAGCGATACACAGGTGCTGCTGTGGTAAAGCATAAGGCTAATGGGGGTTTAAAGTAATAGCCAGTGTGAAACTACCATCTAATTTCTCAGCACAGGCTGCAAAATTGGTGGTGCTTATTGTTGCGCTAGAGAAACACGTAGACCAGGAAGTGACGGTGTATAGTGACTCCGCCTACGTTACATCTACCGTGCAGGCAGGATTGGAGCTTTGGAAAAGGAGGGGCTACCACTGAGCGGGCAGCACTCCGTTGCAACATGCTGCTCTATTGGACAGGCTCATTAAAGCACTACATCTCCCAGTAGCCATTGCAATAGTTAAGTGTGCAGCACACACTAAGAGAACAGACTTTATCTTGTGCGGAAACCAAGCTGCAGAAGAAGAAGCAAAAAGAGTTGCATATTCGCTGGACATAATGACCTTTGATACGCCTGATGTGAAAGAGAATATTGTGGTGATGATGATTGTGAATGAAAGTTTTAATAATTTGGCAAAAACACAGATTATGGAAATTCAGGGTAGCGCTTTACAGGAAGAATGAGATCTGTGGATACGGAGGGGTGTTCTTTATCCCCCACCAAAGCATTGTGGCGACAGGACAGCACTGGTAAAGATTGCTGAAGATTGGTTTGTACCAAACTTGTTGGAACACTTTGCCTTTTATGTAGTAAGCTGCATCGTATGTCAAAAGTTTTCTGCTGGGCACACATTGAGAACAGTCAGAGGAGTTATCCCTTGACCAACTGGTCTTTTTCAGCACCTACACATTGATTATGTGGATGCAAGTCTGTAATTGTTATAGATGTATGATAGTGGTAGTGTGCCCATTCTCGAGATGGATTGAAGCAGGTCCATGCACACATCCTGATGCTATTTGCGCAATGAGATTTTTAGTTCAAGAAGTCTTCCCCAGATGGGGAGTATGTGAGGTGCTGAGATCAGATAATGGCCCCCATTTTGTGAATGCAGTAATTGAACAAATCAGCTTATTACTTGACAAAAAGCATACGTTTTCTTCGGCTTATCATCTGCAAGGAAATGGAATTTGTGAGAGGCTCAACGGCCTACTAAGAGAAAGAATTGGCAAGCTAAAATTGACCCTGAAACGGGGGAGGCTGTATTGCCTACCGCTTGCGCTATATGTGCTTAGAAACCAACCTGGCTCAGACAAGCACCTCACACCCCACTAATTAGTCACTGGAAGGCGAATGAGAACACCTTTAACTCCTCCATTGAGGATTAGGAGTGATGCCCAGACAACTGCAGAATTATTAGGGACTGAACTTCAAGAATATTTAACATGCATGACCACAAGTATCTCTGTCATTTCAGACCAAGTCAAGCGGACGGGGTGTCGGGCAAAGAAGACAGATGGAGACCATTCAGCAACTCGAGTGAAAGAACTATCTGTACCAAAGGTCTTTCCAGGAGACTAGGCACTAACCCATAATTTCACCACGAAGTGGCATAAACCCAGATTTGGCGGCCCGTTCATTGTGGAAACCACCACACCATCAGCCATCAAAGTTATAGGAAGAAGAGCGTGGATTAATCAAGGAGACATTCAAATCTACACTGGGGAGCCTCCCACACCCCCAACCCATTCGGAAGCAAGTCAAGAAGAAGCAGTTGAGCACGTGCAGACAAGATCGATGATGAGGAAGAAGGACGTAGAGACTATCTAAGGATAGAAAAAAAGATCTTTGGACTTTGGCTTTCCTGGAAAGCATTCTTTGCATTTGCTACAGCAGAAGAGTGTAAAAATCATTGTTCTTAAGCCACAGAGAGGTGTTGACACTTGACTTTGAACTAACAAAAAGAGGAACAGAGCAATGCCACACTTGGATTTCTTGTTTGATGACTGGAAAAGGGAGCAGTTCCCTGACTCGTTCCAGACAGAGTTTCTTTTTGGAGGATTCTATGGTCCTCGCTGATGTGGGTGTGCACAGACTGCTTCTTGCTGTCTTCATTTTCACTCTCAGAACTTACTCTGTTCTTGTCAGCCATCATGGTGACATTTGGACTTTTCTCCAAGATCCTAAGAACAGTCCAGTGATTAGACGACTTTTGGCAGCAATTCTAAACCAGATCAGACTATTGCCTGAACATTTTCCTGAACATATAAATGGTTCTACTTGATGAAGACTTTCATAGACTACTTGGATTGATTCTTTATCTTTTGATTCACAAACACCCTCAGCTTGTTGGATGGCGCACAAGCACTTGTGCATTTCTGAGGGACCCCAGAAATCGACCTGCAATAAATTGGGTGATACGTGAACTTTGCAAACGAGCTTGTTCACCGCCTGGTGCATCTTTGTGAACATAACAAATGATCCTGTCTAATGATGATGCTCATAAACTATGCGGTATGGTCTTCCACTTTTTGATTGAGCAGTGGCCATATCTTGTTGGTAGGCAAACTGACGTTCATACATTTCTGAGAGACCCAAAGAATCAGCTTGCCCTTAATCAATTGCTGCGAGACATTATGGAACAGATTCATCATTTGTATGACGTTTCTTCATGAACTGGTGAATGGTTTCACAGGAAGATGTCCATCATTCAGTGGCATTCATTTTCTACTATCTACACGAAGCACATCCCTACCTCGTTTGGCGAAAGGACGACCCATTTGTCTTCAATAAGAACCCTATTTGTCATCAAGCAATCGGCCACTTGTTTGTGGAACTTGTGGAGATGATAGAGCAGCTGTCAGAATGGTTATAAGATTGCCTGAATAAAGCATTTTTCTTTCCTTAAAGTTAAGTACAGGCAAATCATATGGTCCATAAACCACTTAGCTAGGCCAGAAAGAGAGAGACGACAGCGATCAGCATCTTCACGTTGTTGGGGCATCTTTTATTGGTGCATGATTTATGCCTGCCTTATGTTTTTTGTCGTCATTCTGATCCTGGTAATACATGCTGCATATGTTATGGATCTGAAAAAAGAGAGGGTTCCTTTTGTTTACCCTACTCCTAAAGAGAAGGGAGAAAATCAACTTTCAAGGGATCCCAGGCCTTACATGATTGTTCCCACTCCGATTGCCTTGTGGCAAAGTCACTAGATGTCCTTATTCAGGAAAGGGCATCTAGGATGTTATTCTTGAGCATAAGTTACAGATTATTATAGAGAGAGACAACAGAAGTCTCCTGTAAACACCCCTACAGCAGTAGTACATGTAAAAACACCAGTTGCGCTGACTAATATTCCTATTATTCCTCCTGTAAGAAAGAGTTTTTCTGAGATAATGCATGATATATTCATTGAGCCACATGTGGGAAGGAGGAGACCTAAGAGATATGCACCAGAGGATGATTATGAATTGAATAATTATCTGGACAGTACAGCACATTTAGAAAACAATATTTGGTACCAATATATGAAAGAGGTGGGACAAAGAACATCAGAGGAGGACTGCTATGTATGTGCACTCCTGCCTTATAGTATGGGAAAATCCAAGGTCTTCGTAGCCAATGAAATAGATGTTCTAACAGCACACTGCCTAGCGCCGCTGGTGCTGGGTCCCTGGAGGGACGTTCCCCTTCCTGGCGGAGGCCACGCCCCCTGGACATTTCTCGGCGCTTCAAGCCCCGCAGCGGTGAAGCCCGCGGCGGGGCAAGGGCGCGGTGTTTGGCGCCGCTGGTGCTGGGTCCCTGGAGGGACGTTCCCCTTCCTGGCGGAGGCCACGCCCCCTGGACATTTCTCGGTGCTTCAAGCCCCGCAGCGGTGAAGCCCGCGGCGGGGCAAGGGCGCGGTGTTTGGCGCCGCTGGTGCTGGGTCCCTGGAGGGACGTTCCCCTTCCTGGCGGAGGCCACGCCCCCTGGACATTTCTCGGTGCTTCAAGCCCCGCAGCGGTGAAGCCCGCGGCGGGGCAAGGGCGCGGTGTTTGGCGCCGCTGGTGTTCGGCGCACGTGGAGGGAGGCACTCCTTGTATTGGCCATCGGTCGGGGGCGACAAGAAAAGTAAGTGCAGACAAGCGGTTTGCGCCTGGGCCTGGGCCTGCTGGTGTCTTCTTACTTAACGGCGTAGAGTCCGTGAAAACCTGCTGGGGGGCCGGACCCGGGACTTCAGCACAGTCCTCTACTGGTCAGTTCTGAGGGGCTCCGTCATGTCCCTAATAAAGTCCCTGAGGTCCTTTAGAGGCCATGCTGCGCCAAGGAAACCGGCTACGAAATCGGCTGGCTCCCTGCCATCCCTGCCATCTACCACGCCATCTACCCTGCCCACGTCTTGCTCTGAGTCCTCTGAGTCCCAGTCCAAAGCCCCCGAGTATACACTAGCAAGAAAACTTCTGGTCATCAAGAGAAGTAGCCATCAGGGTGCAACCGAAAAATCTAGGCCCACAGCTAAGCCCCATTCCGCGGCCTCCTTATGTTCTGACACTGACTCTGTATACCGAGAGCCTATATATACCGTGGAGGACACGAAAGCACCCACCCCAGGAACTGAATGCGGGGGGGGGGCCTTCCAGTAATCTGGCTAACTTCCCAATGCAGAGCCGTAAAGGAACCCTCCCAACTCAGAAGCTCGAAGACACTGTCTGTCAAGAATCTCTGCCTACCGTTTCTGGGAACTCCGAAGCCATGCCTCCGGCCAATGCCTCTGGCACAGGGATAGGGGGGGTTGGTGATGTGTCAGCTCTTCCTTTTGCATCCCTGGCACCTGTTGTTTCTGCCACCCCCCAACCGAGCTCGCCCACTGTAAGCCTACACTTGCCACCTGTTCTCTTACCTACTTCGGGCCCTATTTTCGCCTACTCACCCCCAGCCACAGCTGCTACCACTTTGGGTCTATTGGACACAGAAACTACTGGAACAACTGAAGATAATCTCCCGCCTATCTCCACCTGTAGCTCATGGAGCAAGACTTTACTAGCATCGATCTCAGGGTCCTGCTCCTTTTCTCATCTAACCCCCTTCAGGGCTCCCGAACCTGCCACCCATGGAAGCTATTCCTCCATCGCTCCACTACAGAAGGAGTCGCATACTATCAGCTGTTGCTCCTGTGCTCAAGTGCTTTCTGAAATTGCAATTATTAAGAAATTGCTTTTGGTACTGATTGATGCCCGGGGAATAAGAGGGGAGAGGAAGGGTGGTGGGGACCCGCCGGGGGAGTCTTCCAGTTTGCCCCCAGATGGCAAGGGACTCAACCCCCCCCAGCTACCTTCAATTATCCCACCCCGCGAACGGACCGCCAATGCATCAATGAGCCCTACTCGGGATGTCCAGCTGATGCACTCTAATGCAGAGAGGGGACACCCCACTGGGAGCATCGAACCAATTGTGATGGGGGAGAGTCCCCCAAACGTCCTGACAATCAATCCTCCTAGGGAGAGAGGGAACGGAGCACGTGGCTTCTGTTCAAGGGGGCGCAGCTCCAAGAGTCCTGTCCATGGGGGGGAAAGAACTGCTATGGTTTTCCTGCATGGGGTACCTAAGTTGCCTTTGGGCAGGCGTGAACCAAGGGATGCCCTCTCTAACAAATGTCTTCACTGGCTGCGTTCTGTCGGGAACTGTCCCTTTGTGACCAGGGAAGCGTTGGTGGGGTGCGTTAGACTGGCAGGCGAAGGTATAAACCCCTCTGACTCTGTTAAAATTGTCTTCAGGAATGGTCAAATGGTCAGGGAAGTTTTGAGAAGATCTGGGGGTTATGTGCGGGCCCCATATAGTGGGATCACAATCAGCTCGTGCCCCTATTTGGGAGCTGTAGCCCCACCTGGAACTGTCACACACTGTACTGTCCTGTCGGGAGCGAACTGTACTCCTCTGGGTAAAAGGCCTGTGGGGGGCCGCGTCTGAGTGACAAGAGCGGACAATTAGTTTTATGACCATTTGGTCAAGTTAAGGGACCTTGTGTAACGTAATGGGGTCATTGGGGTTGACTCCTTTTTCCACTATAAACATCTTTTGATCTATGGTGTCGGGTTATGGTGCAAAGATTGCATTTCCTTTTATGTGTTCTGATCTTGTTTATTTTGGGTTTGATGGATTGTTCAAACTGTAACCTGGATTTGTGCTATAATGTGTATTTTGTCGTTTAATGGTTGTTTTTACACATCCGAATAAACTTGTTTGACCTGACATAGCATTCTGTTGAACAAGAGGCCAGTTTATGTATCGAACAGTGTACCTAAAATGGGCAGCTGAATGGACAGATCCAGATGAAGATGACCCCACTGAGATGTCTAGGTAAGCTTTGGGCTAATTCCTAACTGCCCCAAAGCACCTTTGGCGCGTGCTGCATTTTGCCGTGAAACCGACTTAACCTCAACAGCATTCTCACAGAAGCACAAGCACTGCCTGTGCATCATCACCGCAGATGAATTTGTGCCATTATTGCCCATCTCAACAGCATCCGCCATTGATGTCCACGAGGCCTCTGTATTTTTAACATTGCCGACATGTTCCTTCTTGCCACTAATGCCTGGTGAGCAGATGGGTCCAGAATTGCTCCGATTGGCTGCTTCTGCTCTCTTCAGCCAATCGGATCTCGTCGGCAGGCGAGCGAGCCGGCCCTCGGAGGGGGGCATTCGGAAAAAGGCTCCTGTCCTGAGCCTGTCCAGAGAGTGACCAGAGGCCAAGGTCGGACCTCTTGCTCCTCAGTCCTCACCACTGCCTACTGGTCCGCGTGTATTGCCTAGGAAGCTGTGAAATCACTCTCTGATGACCTGCTAAGCGCAACAAATATGCTCCTCAATGCCATTGATGTATACTCACACCATGCTCTTCACACTAATCTCTGGCCAACATAAAGACTAGAAAGTACCGCCTATTGCAACAGCTACTGATGTTAACATCGGTAGCTACCCATGGCTATTTTATACTAAACTGTTCACAACTAACCTTCTACTATAATCGTCTGTCTCCAGTGCCCCCTTCTCAGAGATATTATAATGAGAAGAAAAAACTGTATGTGTTATCCAAATAACCTTTCATGTCTGCTTAGGAGCTTTCTGCACCAATAATTGTCTCGCCACTCAGAGGCAATGCCAGAATCTCGTTGCCCACCTACCTTAACTGTTTGTGATAATGCCCTGCATTCCAGCCTGATAGAATGCCTATTGTTGTTATTGCGCGTTAACTGCCTGCTGTATTGTACCAATTACTATCTTAGCCTATACTAAGGAAACTGAACCTAGGTTTAATATAAAGTGACCCACCCCACATTTTGATTTGTACTTATTGCACTAGTTTAAATTGTGCTTGGAATTTACGCAAACTTGTTTGCACACTGCATTTTTAGCCTTTACTGTGAATCTTGAATTTAGGTGAACCCCTATTGCTACAATTGCACCTACCTGTTTGCACATGGCATGTTTAGCCTTTACTGTGAATCTTGAATTTAGGTGAACCCCTATTGCTAGAATTGAACCTACCTCTTGCACATTGCATTTTTAGCCTTTACTGTGAATCTTGAATTTAGGTAAACCCCTATTGCTACAATTGCACCTACCCGTTTGCACATGGCATTTTTAGCATTTACTGTGAATCTTAACCCCTATTGCTACAATTGCACCTACATGCTTGCACATTGCATTTTTAGCCTTTACTGTGAATCTTGAACTTAGGTGAACCCTTATTGCTCAACTACGCCTACCTGTTTGCACATGGCATTTTTAGCCTTTACTGTGAATCCTGAATTTAGGTGAACCCTTTTGCGGCAATTGTACCTACCTGCTTCCACACTGCATTATTAGCCTTTACTGTGAATCTTGAACTTAGGTGAACCCTTATTGCTACAACTGTACCTATCTGTTTGCACATTACATTTTTAGCCTCACTGCGAATCTTGAATTTAGGTGAACCCCTATTACCATGAGTAAAAACATAAATACCCAGAGATACCTACTTACGATTCACTCTTCACCATCATGGCCTTTGCTACTTCCAACACAAGCCCACCTATAGACAGAAACATGAGACTTAGGTCAAGACTACGCCACATTTATGAACCCAAAAGAAATAATATAAATAATATCACTGGACTCCTCTCTACCCATGACTAACTAACTAAGCGTGCACAGGCACCAAAACAGACATCCCAAACCCGGTGCCTGCCCAATCTTACACAAAGAAGCACCCGAGCCAAAATAGACACTTAATCAAACCTTCACACAATCCTATCCCTAAGAGTACCCTGACATTAACTGGGTCATTCATCAACGCCAGATCCATGGTAGCCCTTGCCACCGAAATTTCTGACATTCTAAGCAACGGCAGCTTGGACCTACTTGCCATAACAGAGACTTGGCTCCACTAGGCAGCAGGACCTACCCTGATGTTAGCTCTTCCTGGCAGCTACAATATCCCCAGAGTAGACAGACCTAATGCTAAAGGCGGTGGCCTAGCCATCATCTCTAAAACTACCTTGCCTATTAGGCTTGACACCTCACCTCCTTGTTCATCCTGTGAAATACTCACAGCTAAATTGCTGTTATCCAATAACCACACGCTGGCCATCCATTTGATTTACAGGCCCCCAGGACCATTAGGAACCTTCGAAGATGACCTTACCAGCCTTGTAGCGAACAATACGCAAAAGCACTCCCAAACCTTACTGATGGGCGATTTCAAAATCGGACTCAATGACCCAGACAGCAAACATGCCCACTCAATAACAGCCTTACTTATGACCACGGGTTCACCCAAAAAGTCCTCTCACCTACCCACATCAAAGGCAGAACCCTCGACTGGGTATCCGAACTTAACTGTAACATTGCCATCACCGACATCGTCCCACAACCTTGGACGGACACTACTTAATCAACTTCACCGTCACACTCGATCTCCCCCCCAAAATTATCAGTATGATACCCCCCTACCTACTAGAAGTAAAAAAGATATCACTGCTGAAAAACTTATCCCGCTCCTCCTCCCCGCTATCAATGGCCTGGAGAGCAACACCGACCCAGACACCTTAGTGGACACCTGTTAGGAAAGATTTCATATTGTATGTAATTTTCCCTCCATGTGGCAACCCCCAAACTTTTTGCTGCTGTTTTACACCCTGATCTAGACTTTGCCAGAGAAGCGCAGTCTTCCGCTGCACTCCTCTGGGCTTTCGCTCAATTCTTATGGGGAAACTGACATGCCCTTAAGACAGTCAGTACTGGGAGACTTCGTTTCCCTTAGTCCTTTCCTCATGTTGCTGCTTTTGTGCAACATGAAACAAGGGTGCACTGTAACTTACTTTACCACGCTCTTGGGTCTCTAGTTATTCCAAAGGCTCTAGAAACTCTCGCTGGACTTATTATGAACTGTGCAAGTGTGTCACGGACAGGACTGGTGGCAGCTATTGTTTCTCTTGTGTTTTGAACCCCTTTTTGCCATGTTATCCGCGCTTACCGCGTTTGGCACAAATGAGTGGCCTGGCTCCAAAATGGCCATGCCACAAGGTTCTTTGTCCTGTACTCTGGCCGTCTTGCCCCTTCACTTTCCCCAGGTCGAGCCGACCCCGTCTGTCCTTATTTGGTCATGCACTTTCCCGCGAAACCCAACACTTTTGCGGGCTTCTGCATGCCTTGTGTGTGCCTCCAGAATGTGGGCTGGGATGTCTGTTCCCAATACACATCCTGGGTGCCAGAGAGTCTGGAGTGTCCTGAATGCCTGGGACCACCGTGGTCCGTGATTGGTCCACGTATGGTGTGAGTGTTTGTGAGCAGATCTCCCATTGGGTCCTCTCTGTTTTGGCGTAAAGGGAACTTTGGATAAGAGGAGGCTGAAAACACCACTACTGTGTTCAATCTCTTGAGTTCACACCAAACGAGGAATAAGGAGCCAAGTATCCTGCAACAAGAAGCTGAGTCGAGGAACCGCTGGTGACCCGCTGAAGGTTTGACACCCTGAACCGCTGTCGTCCTGCGAGACCACTCTGTACACCTTCTGATGTAGAAGGTCTACGAAGGTGCTTCGACCCATTGGAATAGTGGGATCAACTTTTCACGGCACCTTCATCAAACCCTGCAAGCAAGCCACTTCGTAAGTGTCCCTGAGCCAACCAGTGGGCTGACCAGCTTACGCAGGACGTTTTGCTCTGTCACCGCCGACGTTTCGGGGAAGCCCTCGAAATTTGGTCTACTGCTTGCTCTGTGTCCACGGCACCCTCACACCGAATTTTGTACACTTGGCATTCCCAGGTCTGAAGTGAGATGAGGGCGCCCAGACCAGAGTAAACGTGGTTGCCATGTTGCCCTGCTGTGGTAACAACCTGTGCACGTTAGCTGCAATTGGGACACCCTAAAACCTGCATGCTGCTACACAGAATCAACACAGTGTCGAGACGTCCTGATCATCGCAGCTGAACCTGCCAGCAACGTGAACTGAACTGGAGAAGTATGGGTCTGCCTGCATCGGGGACCGGTGAGTAGTCAATACCCCAGCCGGTCGCCCCTCATGCAGGAGCCTGTTTCTTTTCTACCGCTGTTGCAAAATAGCGACTCTCTACCGCACTCTCACCCTGCCTCTACCCACAAGTGGAGGCCTTGCTTGAGTAGTGGGGACTTGTTCTTCATTGTTTCATTCACCTTTCTGAGCTGCCTGAGACCCTTGAAGAGACCCTCCTTTATCCATTGGCACCAGCGCGTGCAGGTACTTTTGAGCATAAGGCTCCTCTCTTCGTAGAGCTCGGACTTCCTCCTAGTTAGGTGTATTTCTGATGTCGAACTCGGTCTAATGATTACTTGCACTGCCTGTTTTCCTCCCCATCTAGGTGGGCTACATATTATGTGCTCATAACTCCTTAGACCCCTCGGTCTAGTATATATATTGTATTGAATGTGATGTGTTGGTTTACTTTAGTATTATTGTGATTCTTTGCTATGGTCGATGTTACAAAGGCCTTGTAATAAATGTGTCTATTTTTTTAATATAACACCTGTCTGGAGTAATTTGTAAGTGTCCTTGCTTTGTGTGCTCATTGAGGTCTTTCAGTCACCCTCACCCCTCTTGAGACTTAGTCTTGACCGCCGCCATCGCTACCCTGATTGGTCTGGCTTGTCCAGAGGTTACCCTGTTCCAAGAAACTAGGCTGGCCTTCTGAACCTCTGCCCCTCCAGGCCCGAGTTCAGAAATCCATCTTAACAACACCTTCAACAAAACTATGACCATGGCACTAGACACCATTGCTCCAACTAAACTGCCCAAAAGGCAAACAGGAAGCACACTTGAATGCCTGGTTCCCACCCCAACTTAATGATCTAAGAAAGCAGAAAAGAAAGCTGCAACCTATCTGGCGCAACTCGCCTACCGACAACAACAAAGCCAAATTAGTCCAACAATCCAAACGCTATAAGAAAGAAATCATCAACACAAAAAAAAACTATTTGATGACAGAATCACAAAAGCCAAATCAAACACGAAGGAACTCTTTTCCATCCTCCGGGAAATGGAATCCCCCCTACAACCAGTAGACACTGTCCCAAAGGACAAGATATGGTGTACTAACATACAAAACGCCCTGTCGAATAAAATGTCCTCCCTCCAACTCAAAATAACCAAAAACAAAGACTCTCTGCCCCTCTTTGATCAACAAACACCACTGCCCACTGAGCACAATACTATTCCACCTTTCAGTTTCAAAACCATCTCAATCATTGATACTGAAAAGGTCATTCTCTCCTTGAAACCCTCCAACTGCAAGGGTGACAGTTGCCCAGCGCAAATAATAAAGGATGCAGCCAGAGACTTAGCCCCTTTTATCTTGAAGCTCATAAACTCCTCCTTTAAATCAAACACAGTACCTACCAACCTGAAAGAATCCTGGGTCCTCCCCTTACTCAAAAAACAAACCCTCGATCCATCCATCCCCACTAACTATAGACCCATCACTACCGTACCTTTCCTACTCAGAATTATTGACAGAGTAGCCTATTTACAAATTCAAGACTACCTGGAAGCTAATCATCTGCTAGGCTCTCTGCAATCGGGATTCCGCCCTCTCCATGGCACCGAAACAGCCTTGCTAGACCTTAAGACAAAAATTGAGGAGTTAAAGGATAGTGGCAAAACAGCTTTGCTACTGCTACTGGAATTGTCAGCAGCCTTTGACTTAGTGGACCATGCAGTTTTATACAGCCACCTCAGGCTCGCTGCTAACTTCACAGGAGATGACATAGCCTGGGTCCAATCCTTTCTAGCCAACCGGACTATGAGAGTTTTCTCTACCTCCACCTGCGCTGATCCTATCCAAATAACATGTGGAGTCCCACAGGGATCCTGTGTCTCAACCACCATGTATAACATTTTCACCAAGCTACTATTTAACAAGTTGGACAGACTGGGTGTCACCTACACTAATTATGCAGATGACACCCAGACCCTCATACCCCTTTCGGGCAACTATGAAGCAGACCTGGCCTTGGTGAATAAGATATACATCCTCATTCAGGCATGGATGGCGACCCACGGCCTCTGCCTGAACGACGATAAAACTGAGATTCTGCTCCTCGGATCTGACTCTAACCTAAAAAAAACTAACCCCAAACTATGCATCCTTCAATATTGACAACAATATCATCAAGGTTATGCCTGAGGTTAAAACTCTAGGATTCTATCTGGTCTCTTCTCTCACCCTGAAAAGGCAAATTAACTCTCTCTCCTCCACAACAGCTTACACTTGTAAATTAATCCGAGCTGCCAGACCATTCCTCTCCAGTGCTAGCTGTATCACCTTGGCTAATGCTCTTATCATGTCTAGACTAGACTATTGCAACACCCTGTACTCAAGAGCCAACAAGTATGTCACTGACAAACTCCAAAGATTGCAAAACAACGCCCTAAGAGCAGCGTTGAACATCCCATATAGAGAGCACATCTCTAAATTCCGGAAAGAGGCCCACTGGCTAAAAATAAAGGATAGAATCCTCCTCAAAACCATATCTATTACTTCCAAATGCCTAAACAATCTAGCACCTCCTTACTTATCGGAAAATATGTCCAGGAAATCCACAACCTGACCTTTGAGATCTGCCAACACATTCTTGCTGGAAATCCCTAGATTTAAACTGACCACGGCTGGAGGAACTAGCTTCCCAGTCAAAGCCGCGCAAGTATGGAATACACTCCCAATAGACCTTAGACGTCCCCTACCCTACGCCAGATTTAGAATCAATGCTCTCAAATGGCTTCACTCTAATGACCCATAACTACCGCTCCCCCCATTGCCACTACACCCTGACAACCACCCCACCTAACATTACTACTGCGACTTACACACCGGACCTGTTTGTCCATAGCCGTAGCCGTAGGCACTCACTAATTTATGCAATGTTAAGTCTGACCCTTGTTCCTGTATCTGATCAGTTATACCTTTCCATGCTCCACGAAAAGCAAATGTCTATACTGCTTCACTTACTGTACTCACATTGTATTTACCTGTATGCACGAATGACAAATGTCTGTACTGTCTCATTTACTCTACTACACACTGTATTCGCATGTATGCACTAGCCTGTGACAGGCACTGTAACTAAGCTTTGAGAATTCTTGTACTGTTGCGCCCAGCTGCCCAAGGGCTTGGTGTGCATTATCAAATTAATAAACAAACAAACAAACAAACAAATTAATAAACAAACAAACAGACTGTGTGCAGGACACAAAGACACAAGCAAAAACGCACACTTAGAATCACGTGATCAGATACGAGAGGTCTGGAGTAAAGGGAGCTGGAATCAGATGGGAAGTAAACAGAAGACTGGAGAACACAGTAAAAACTAAAGAGAAGATCCAAAGATTGAAGGAACGAGGCCAAATGCAGATCTGGGGTTCAGTACTCTCTCCAGACAGTCGGGAAGAAGGTGTGGTAATATGCAGAGCTTGGGTAGTAATGGGAGACCACCAGCCGACTATTGACAATGTGGAAAGGCTGTGTAAACCTGTATGGTCGAAACTTGCTAAATTACTGACATGGGTCGAGGATAAAGGAGGACGTTTGCAGATAGTGCCTTTGGAAAGTGCCAAGCTGTGCTCCAGCAAAAATGGCACAAGAAAAGTTGGAGAGAACCAGAACTGTGGACAAATCTTTAATGCGCAAGGAATGAGCGTTGGGACAGCAGTGATAATGAATCACTACTGGGCATGTGGATCCAGAGCTTATATGAAGGAAGTTGCCCCAGGATTGGGGAGGACTGTATTCCATAGTAAATGTCCATGTTCCAGCATTGGTGATTCCGAAAAAGTGACCTGAACATTGGTGAATTCCCAAAAGCAGATGCCTGAAGAGGGAGAATTATTTCTCAGCAAAATCAATAGACGCTTTTGATTCTATTCCATATTAACACAGACTGTTCAGCAAGACCTCACCAATATTTACGATAATCTTAATGCCCACGATCCAGACAGAAGCAAATACTAAATGGCTGCAGATCACCAGATGGGAGCTCCTGCAGATGATCAATACGACTATAAAAGGATTCAATGCAATCAAGGAAGAATTGAGAGCCATAAGACTGATGACTCTCCAGAACAGATAGGTTTTGGATATGATTACAGCTATGGATAGAGGTGTTTGTGCCAACATTAGAGAATCATGTTGCACAGTTATACCTTCTCATGACGATGAGAATGGCACCTTGACAGAGGCCATATCCATGTTAACAGACTGATATGTTCAGATGATTAAAGTATAAGACATTGCTGATTACAGTTGGTTTGGAGCAGTTTTCTCATGGGTTCCACAATGGATGGCAGATATGATCAAGTTTCTTAGGGCCCTGTTGGTGATGCTCATGCTCTGATTCTGTTGATTAGTATAATAATCTCACAATGCAAGAAGACTGTGAAGAAAGCTGTATGAAAGAAGATTGTGATTGATGTTGAATCAGAATGGATGACTAAAGAACTGACAGATGAAGAGATCAAAGACTGTGTGAAAGCCAGCATACACGTACCTAAAGGTACAAAGTTCCTGTACCCCAGACACCGGAAGAAGTACATGGAGAGATGGATTTACTGCAGCCCTACTGGACACTGCACCCTTATGACATGAAGCGTTGATGAGCATGTGAAATCAGCAGCAGGTTTGAAAGGAGTTGTGTAGATTTGGGCCCCAAAGGAACAGTTTTTCAGACGAGGATGTCTTGATGAAAAAATTGATAAAGTACTCAATGAATCGCCCCGAGGGGGAGTGTAGAGGTGCAGTCAGACATCCTCGCTCCAAGATCCGCCCCTATGTTGCCTATATGTTGGGAACCAGAGATGATGACATGTGCAGTCCCAGTTGGTGTACCAGTACTGCAAAGAACCTTCGTGAAAAGATATCCATTAAGGAAACCCTATCAAGCTGGACGAAGACATAGCACTCTTTTGGATGAAGTACCAGAAGAAATGTGCATTTGAACACAGAAAGGAGCCTGATGACTTCACATGAAAGGGAGTTGACGCATCTAGAAGTTGGATGGAGAGAAGAAACATAACAAGTATTCTCTAAAAATGTTAAGAATGGACGGTACAGAAGAGCAACTTTTCGAGCTTGAGCAGAAGAGGCTCAGTCTATAGAAACACTGAAGAATATGTAAATCAGTTTACACGTGTACAGTTGCTGGAAACGCAAGTAGAGAAGATTATTCAAAAGGCTGCCTACGTAGTGAATTAGATTGCCGCAACGCGCCAATGTATATACATAGGAATGTATATGACCTGGATGTTCCACAACGCACTTTAAGCAGGCCTTAAAGTTCATGAACGAGAAAAGACTTTCAAAATGAGTGGCGTAGCTGGAAATTACTGATGGCATGGCAAGTTTCGGAGACGATGGGGCCGGCCCTGGACCAAGGGAAAAGACCACAGTGTAACTGATGCCTGTCAAGAAAGCGACAACGAATGTGAGAAAGGAACATGCTCTTGCTTGAAGGAGTATGGAAAAACAGCAAAAGTTTCTACAGGTCATCATTTAAAAGGATTAAATACAGCAAAGGGCTCAAGAAGAGTGGTCTTCAAGTCACATGAGCAGAATTGGAATGGCTTAGGTCAGGCTGTACCAAAACCAAAAGACACAGTGAAGCTATCCTCCCCTTATTTCCCCGACGAAGTCCACAGCTGCAAGGCCAAGTTCAAAAGCTAATTGTCTGAACAAACTGAAGGAGTGTTGAGAGATAGCGGGTTAATTGGAGGGGAGGCATGATCACGCCGAGCTTCCATTCACCTGTGATGATAGCCTGCATGCTGCTATCATGAGGAATATTCCAGAAAGGTACAAGGGTACCAAACCAATCATAAAGGGTCATATAATGAAGAGCCCTATAGTATGAAGACCCAATGAATCATCGTATATTTATTGATGACAATAGTGACCAGTTATTGGGGGTGGGTTCTGATGCCCACCTGACTTAAGTACCCAATCATAACCAGTGGCTATATAGAACGTATACTTAGATGTTCACGGAAAGCCAATCACGGGTGCCAATAAGTTTTGCAGTTTGCCATGTACTATGATGTCAGCAGTGACACATTTTTGTTATAAAAGAACAGTCTTTTGTTAAATATTTCGAGATTGAGCTCTGCTACATCGGATGATGCCCGTTGTACTCCCTGTTTTAGATAATTGATATTAAAACAGAAAAGGACTTTGCCAAACTTCCTGAGTCATTTTGATTATTGATGTCTGAGTAACTTCTGCATCCCCATCCACCTCTGAGTATTGCTAACTCGTCTTAAAGGGCTCTTCTGAATAAGAGTTCATTGCAAAAGTGTAGTGTAGGGTAGTTTATGAATAATGGTCTAAATTCTAAAGAACCTTTTTCCTTTCTTCAATCAAGTCTGATGACTGACGCTTATGATGTTTCCTTAGAAAATATTATGGTGAACAGAAGTAAAGTTAAGGGTGAAGAAGAAATTCGAAGAACTAACTTTGTTACTGGGGACTAAAAGTCTCATAATTCCCTAAGTACTGGGACGAGGAAGAGGGCCCAAGAGGAACAAATCTGCAGGAGAGGTCAAATAATTAATGTATGTCCTACACCTGAGGGAGACTGGTAGGCTTAAAAATCCTCCTCAGGTGCAGGCATTATAAAGAGAAAAAGGAAAAGGAGGAGGAGAAGAGCTGAGTAAGCAGCAGTGCAGACCGTTTATGCAGCCGAGGTCGGGACTGGACGAGAAAGAAGACACCGGAACCATTGTGAAGCAAAAGACAGTGGCTGGTCTGGAAAGGGTCTATGCCTCCAGTTGTCCCAATTGCAAAGGTTGTGCAGTGGGAAGCATGCAGAAGGGACGCTTGCCCTATAAAGGCCTGCAGTGCAGAGGCTGCTCAGCAGGAAGTGAAAGCAGTGAGCCAAGTTTTCCCTTCCAAGAGGTGTCAAGTCGCTGCTATGCATCAGAGCCTCTCACGAGCAAAGGAAGGTCCAACAATGAGTGGCTTGGACGAAGGCGGACGAGGAGAACTGTTCGCCGGGTCACGAGAAGCCACTGCAGCTGAAGACCTGCAAATACTGAGAGCATCGAAAGCGTGCGACTTAGCTAGTGAGTTCACAAGTTGCAAGTAACACCAGAGCGCTCCAAGACTGTGTTCCATGCAGGCAGTTTCACTTGCATATGAGTGAAAGAAGTGTTAGTAGTGCTTTTGAATACCGAACTGTCAAGAAGCAGCGAGAATTGTATTCCGTGAAACCAAATGACTGCAAATTTAAGCATGTTAGTTTATGGAAGCCAACGACCCAGTGATGCAAAAGTGTTAAAAACTGAGGCATACAACCATTACCCACCCAAGAGAAACGAAAACCGAAGCAATACAAGCCCAACAGATATTGCCAAACGCAAAAAGGGAGTAATGGAAGATCCAAGAGTTGTGAAATTTGTTATGCATGTTTTGTGAAGCATATAACAACAGCTGATAGCTGATATAAACACACATTGCCAAAGCCAAGAAAAGAACAGGAAAAGACTCTTTCATATTCAGTATCAGGTTACTTGTATAGTGGGAGAACTAAATAGGCAAAAAAGGATGACTTTCTGGAAAAGGTTATTCAGAGGGATAGGATCATAATTTGCAAAGTAGTGTTAAAAAGCACCAAAGTAAATCT
The DNA here is from genome assembly GCF_040938575.1 of Ambystoma mexicanum. Classification (NCBI taxonomy): domain Eukaryota; kingdom Metazoa; phylum Chordata; class Amphibia; order Caudata; family Ambystomatidae; genus Ambystoma; species Ambystoma mexicanum. The sequence goes on along the minus strand of NC_090931.1, from coordinate 487,038,187 downwards.
GGTTTTCCAGAGAAGTTGCTAAAGTCTAATGCTGCAAGACAATGAATACTTTGAAGTTGTTACAAAGTTGTTGTCAGTTAAAGTTTACCACTAAAGCATGTTCTGTTTGTGAAATGCTGTTCAGGCAGGGGAGTATACCGAGATGGCAAACCTTTGAAGAAGTAGGCCTGGCATGGAAGTGGTAGCAGTTGATGAAGAGCTGTAAAGTGGTTTTTGAACCCAGGGGGCTCTTTTACTCAAGTGTCACAATCCGTCACTAACTTTGCAGTAACCCAATTGGAAAGAATGACTTACCAAAGCCAAGGAAGAAACTGTCTGGGAAACCGTCTGGGAAATTGAATACCTGTTGGGCCCTGGTGGCTCAGATCAGAATTCGGGGTGCAGTGTACTGTTCCCTCCTTGTCTTCCCCTAGGAAAGCAAGAGGAGGAGCAATGAAAATCTTTAAACGATTCCCCACCCCCTTTCTCTTATTCAGGAATTACCCTTCTGTTGATATTTCTTACCGTAGAGGAAGTCAGCTGATAATCCAATGTACTTGATCCAGGTAAGGTAGTAGTGGACAAATGTAACAAGAAAGGAAGGGAAGGTTAGTAAGGTATTCCAATCCGGATGGCACGAGGGTCACTTCTAGAGCCGGGGTGGTGCACGTAAACAGCAGAGCGTCCACACAGTCCAGTGCAGTGAGCAAGTAAATGGGGCTGCAGAGGATGATTGGGTGACAAAATACCATGTTGATCCAAGTCTTATAATGTGTAGAAAATGCCTTGCTTTGAATCAGTACACACTATAGAATGCCCCTTGGTTGAACTGAAAGCAAGTGGTTTGTGTATTCAGAGTAACGCGAGAGAAATGAACAAACAGAAACCCTGGGTTGGATTTTGAGTATGAAAAAAGACAGATTATATCAAAGGAGCCGCGTTATGTGGGTAATACCTTGCCTCTCCGATGTAGAAAGCCGAGTCGTCAGGAGCCGGTAACAGACATAGAACATGGACGGAGCCAGAAGAAGTCTGTGCCGTAAGCCAGTCGTCAGGAGCCGGTAGCAAACAGAAGCAAGAGGGCAGAGCCAGTAGAAGTCTGTAGAACATTTTCAGGTCGTTAGGAGAGAAGAAGTATTCCTGTAATTGCTAGGAAGCAGGTAACAACAATCAAAGCTCTGGTAGTAAAAACCACAATCAGAAGCACCCGATCCTTACACTGAAATTATTTAAAGAGAGTCCATGCAAGTCATGGCACCAGTGTGAGACGCTGCGTTGTCACATGATGCTTTGGAAGCGTGGAAACCATAGTTGCCTGGTGTCTCCAAGAACCACAACGTTGTCAAGCAAACCTGCTTGACAGTTTCCTCTGCGTCTAGAACGGTCTGGCAGCCGTTCTGAAAGCAGATGGAAAACGCTCTGCTTGTGGCGGACCCCGTGAACCAGCAGGCATGACATCAAGGTAAAATGTCATACTATGGATGGGAAAGAGAATAACTTATCAGACGAAATATCAAGACAGACACAGGAAGTTAGCAACGGTCATTGTTTTATTAACAATGATCTAAAACAGGGAGTACAATGTACATCAACGGACGTTGCACAGCAAATCTCAAAGCAGTTTATAAAAATCAGTTATATAATAAAAATGTGTCATTCATGACGTCATACTACGTGGCAAACTAGAAAAACTTTGTGGTACTGTGGTTGGCTTAAGGGGAACATCTAAGTATACTTTCTATATGGGATAGGATCGTGAATGGGCATCTATAGTCACTCCCCAAGTGCAAGTCATAGTGCAAGTCATCTTCTAAAGCTACTTGAAACACAACATTTCATTGGCTCTTAAACTATAAGGCTCTTCATTATACAGCCTTCTACAATTGGTTGGCACGCTTTTACCCTTCTGGAATATTTGATGCTCTAGCAGCACGTAAGCTGGTACCCGAGGTGTTGATGGGTGAGCCCGACCATGTCTCCCCACCCAATTAACCCAGTATCTCTAAACACTCATGCTGTCTGCCATTCATTTTGCCTTTGAACTCGGCCTTGTAGTAGCTTCTCGCCTCGGGGAATAAAAGGGAGTAGAGGCACTCTCTATCTCCAATATGGTACACCATGCTCTTCGTCTATTTTCATCCTTCGCTCACGTGATCAGAGATCATGAATTTGCTCATACTCTAGCGTTTAATTGTCTTTAATGAAAAAACCTGGCACTCATGGTGTTCTCTATTTGCAACTTAACAAGGTATGCCTGGTCTTCTCACATCTACTGTTCTTCCCAGCTGATAACCAGTTCTTGGCTGCTTGCAGTCCTTGACACCAAGCCAGGCAACGTCTTCGGTCTTGCTTCGAATTTGAACCTTTTCTTTGCTGTGACACACATAGCCTTAATCCGTCTTCTTACATGGCTTCTCGCTTACTAAATGATGTCATTGAATATCCAGAACTTTATATACCTATTGGCAGCACTTCCTGCAGTCTACATACTACGTATAGCCAGCCTTAAGAATACTTTGTCTACTTGTGTTACAGCGTCTGTACAATTGTAAAACGACTTGTGTTTTCTGTAGGGTTTTCCTCTCGTGCAATCTTCATTCTGCACATAAAAGCTACTTGATTCTATATTCCGCCATCAGTATGTATATATAGTCTATTCATCTTCTCCTTTGACCATCCTTCTCTTTCTGTCACTTTTACCTCTTCTGACATCATCTGCCTCTTACTTTCTAATTCTCACATTCCTTTGGGAGCTGCTTCCATTTCTTCGGGGGTACGTCATATAAGGTCTTCTTAATAGATAGCTTTTTTCAAAGATGCTCCTAGGAATTGTCAGAGTCACTGGTATGACCTCTGGTTTCCAGCACACTGGTAGCACGGGGGCGAGACTTCCTGTAGAGGCACTTGGCTCCTTCACTACACTCCCCCTTGTGGTTGATTCATCCTTCACCAGTCTCCACATCCAGGCATCCTCTCTTTAAAAGTGCTTCTTTGGGGTCCAGATCTTTACTACTCCTTTCAGGGACCCTGCTGATTTTACATGTTCATCAATGCTTCATGTCATATAGTTACACTGGCCATTCGGACTGCAATAGACCCATCGGCCCACATACCGCTTGTGGTTTCTTGGATGCAGGAACTTTGTTCCCTCGGGTGCTACGATGCTGGCCTTTATATAGTCTCTGATTTCGTCATCTGTCAACTCTTTAGGTTTGAATCCTGGTTCAACGCTGATCATGACCTTCATTCCTACTGCCTTCTTTGTTACCTTCTTGCATTGTGTAATTATTATCTTTATCATACAGAATGCAAACATGATCATCACTAGGATTGCTCCAAGAAACATAAGGATTCTTGCCATTCAGTGTGGAATCCATGAGAAGGTGGATGTAAACCAACTGTCATCTGCAATATCTTCCACTTCCTCTTCCATCTTATTATGCAGGTTTGTCAGCAATGTTATGGTCTCCATCAAGGTCCCATTCTCGTCATCATGAGAAGGTATTAATGTGCAACATGATGGCCTGATTTTGGCGCAAACTCCTCCTTCCATCGGAGTGATCATATCAAGGACATATCTGTTCTGGAGAGTCATCAGTCTTATGGCTCTCAATTCTTCTCTGATAGCATTAAACTCTTTTATGGTAGTGTTGATCATCTGCAATCTGTAACCATTTGGCATTAGCCATCATCTGAATCCCAGGTTTGTAGATAACCGTGAAGATTGAAGCAGTTTGGCTGAATAGTCGGTGCTCATACGGAATAGCATAAAAGGCTTCTATTGATTTGGCAGATAAGTAGTTTTCTCTCCTTGTTCGATTAAGAAACTCAAGTGATCTTCTCTTTCTCAAATTGGCTTCTGCTTTTGGAAATTCACCAATGTTCAGGTCACTTTGAGGAAAACTAAGCCTGAAACATGAATAATCACAAAAGAACAGGTTCCTCCCCAAACCTTAGGCAGCTTCATGTAAGCTCTGGGTCCACAGCCCCAGTATTAATCCATCAAAACAGCCGTTCCTGCTCCCATTTTGGAGACATCAACTGTAGTTTTGCAGCCAATGTTAGTTCCCACATGTCTCTTTCCTTCTCCTCAGAAACAAAGTGTCACATTTATTAATGGGATCACAATCAGTGGACCCGATTCATCTTCTACCCACGCCAGCAGCTTGGCGTGTTCAACCCATGATTTTAAACACTCATCATTCACTTTTTGTACTTCTCCTCTGACTTTAGTAAATGAGCTGCACAGGACGTCAGCCCTTATTCCCATTCTTTCTTGGTTTTTACTCGTCCATAGACTAACATCTGAGACCGTTCCCAACATCCAGGTGCCCAAGGTGTCTCTACTCTATCAGAACAGTCCATCTTCCTCATTTCATTATGACCACTTAATCTTGTCCTGCCCTAGGATATATAAGCATCTTGCTTTTCCATGCAGGCTCCTTTTCCATCTGTGCAGTCTTTATATAATCGCCTTGAAACGGAAATGATTATTTTGATCTCTATCGCAAAGTGGCCCAATTTCCTTGAAACTGTCCTCGAGTCATACATGCAGCAAGGTAAACAAGGCATCCAGCATCATACTCTGGAATTTCTCTGGCAATGAAAGTTCAGACAGCACTCTTGGCATACGATATGAGAACACACACATAACAACCCTCCTTGGATGTTCTCTCTCCTACTCGTTTCATATGCTGGTACCACATGTTACGACCCAAATGTGCTGTACTGTCCAAATAATTATTTACAGTCAATTGGTACACACTTTGACTTCGCCACCTCCTTAAATAATAGAAATCTGGTCACACTTGCTTTGGTAGTATTGGAGCATTTTATTATTAATTATCTCCCATTGCCCATTGATTGTTGACACGTGTTTCAGCCTCTCAGGGGCCTTTTTCAAAACAATAACTTTTTTGTGGGCAAATTACTTCCTATTTAGTACTTCCCGGTTTCGGCGTTCTGGTTTTCGCTGACGCGAGGGATACTGGCAGAACGCCGAAATTAAGGGATTAACCAATGATTTTGTGAGATGGAAACCCGAAAGTACTAAATAGGAAGTAATTTGCCCACAAAAAAGTTATTGTTTTGAAAAAGGTCCCTGAGAGGCTGAAACACGTGTCAACAATCAATGGGCAATGGGAGATAATTAATAATAAATTGTTCCAATACTACCAAAGCATGTGTGACCAGATTTCTATTATTTACGGAGGTGGCGCAGTCAAAGTGTGTACCAATTGACTGTAATTTTGTAACCAAGGGAAGGAGGAGACTGGTCCCTCCCTAAAACAACAAACTAGCGAGACACCGGACCAACAGGAGTTTTATTTAGGTCGCTGGGATAGGAAGCTGCACCCAGAGCAAAAACCCCAATTAAAAATACCAAATAATTATTTATCCCATCATTATCTTCCTCTGCACTCCTTTTGCCCTTGCCTAACAACAGGGTTGCTGCCCATGGATATAATTCTAAAGCAACCTTGCTATGGGGGATAACACAAAAGGCCTAGCCTCTTTGTTAATTGGCACATCAACAGTAGTTCCTGGAGCAGTAAGAATCAATGGAATGTCTGCTTTCTTCAGACTTGTGACATAAAGTGTATTAATCACCAGAACCAGTAAGATCAGGATAAATGCTGCAAATGCACATATTACATATCAATGCAATAATACCCACCACTTATAATTCTCTGAACGTCGTTGAACTTGTTCATTTTCAGAAACTGTATCATTCTCCTGTGTATTTCCTAATCATTCATTATGCCTGTGTACTACTTTAAGGAAAGAACCTTTTAAATCAGGCAAATCTGTTAAATGATCAGGCAGCTGCAGAATCTGTTCAATTATCGCCGTGAGAAACCTTCTTATTGCACGGCCATTTTTAGGACCATGCAAAAAAAGTAGGTATGTTGACACTGCGCATGACAATAGCAGGATAAGTCCTGAGAACGAATACTAAAACAGCAAGCAAGATCCTATGGGATCATTTGACAAAACCATGAGGTCAACCAAATAACTGCGTTGTGTAAAACGAAACAGTTCATGCTCCCAATTACATATAATATGCTGTCGTTTAAACATACTTCACAACGTATCAACAATCTTTCTAGAGAGTTGGAGTTATGTAGCCTACCTGAGAGGATGCCGGTGCATGTTGTCTTAGGATCTGATGGACATGACAAGATAAACTTAAAATATGTACTGGAACTTCAATAAAGGAACAACTAGAACATCAACTGATATCAGAGTCATCACAGGGAACCCAGATCTTTACAATGGCGACGAGGATGCTGGCTGTGCTGGGGGAACAGCACTAAGGAGGGCACATGCACTGCCCCCAATAGAAGATCCTCTCAGGTAGGGTGAGTGTTTTATGTAGTAGGCGCAGAAGGGCCCAGCGCAAAGGGCACAGGCACAGGAGATAAGGAGCTGCGCCAGGGCCAGGGGCCAGCTGACCTGCCAGCAGTTGGGCAGGTTAAGCACTGTGAGAGCCAAGAGAATGGCAGAGGAACTTTGGCAGTGCTGAGGGCCCATTGACTGTTTGAAGGGTTTGGGAACCCAAAGCTGCGCATGGAGGGCTTTGGAGCCCATGGCAGCAGCATTTGAAAAGGCTTGGAGTCTGAGCTGTGCCTTGAAAACATGGAAGCCATGCTATGCAGCTGAGGGGCTTGGAGCTCATAGCAAGGCTTCTGGAGGGGCTGGGAGCCCATAGCACAACTTTGGACTAGTGACATTGGTGGGGTTGGAGCCCATTACAGCGCCTAGAGGGATCAGAGCCCATTTGCTTTGCTTAGGAGGGGCATAGAGCCCAATGCAGCACTTGGAGGGGCCTAGTGTCCACATAACTGTGCAAACCTATAGAGCAAGTCTTACCTGTGTGTCAGTTGGAGCGAGAGGAGTGATCTGCAGGAGACTGTGTTGTGTGCTCTGGGAGGGGGCGCGGCACTGGAGGCAGTACAGTGAAAGCTGCTGTGGCGGCTAGTGCAGCGACGGTTGGGGGCATAGAGATCTGCTCTCTGTGGCTGTCCAGTTAGACTGGTGACATCACGCTGGTGAGCTGAGGAGTTGGTGATCCTTTAGAATGGTTGGTGTGAGTGTTCGGCGCCCCAGCATGTGTGGCAACGGTCGTTGCAGGAGCTTCATAAGCTCGGCTCTGTTAAAGAAAAGGACCGTAGGACGTGGCCCGACATCATAACGTAATGTTTTGCTTCCTGGTTTCAGGGAGATTCATAACGGTGAGTGAACGGAGCGATGTCGGCTCTGGGGGAGAGTTGTTGGAGGTTCTTCAGCAGATTTAGCAATGCGGTTTATTAGATCATATGGACAGCGTACTGATGGTTGGGCTTGCAAATTGCCAGAGGTCCAATACAGCAGCCGATGACAAGTAACGCAGGCATTGAAATGTTGCTTCAGTAACCAGCAAGGGTTGGGCCGTGTCCCCAAACGTACTTTTGGTTTGAGAAGAGCTGGCAGGAGAAGCGGCAGATAATGTTTATGTGTTATGGCTATGTTTTGTTATGCTAGTAGATTACAATGATAGTGATTTGTCAAAATGAGAGTGATGTGAGGCCTGTTTATTACTGTTTGATTCTAGGAATGTTGTGAGTCAGAAAAGGGTGAATCAGAGGAGCTTGAGTGTCATGGCCTCTGTTTAGAATATACCTTGTAGGATGGTGATTTGAGCAAGTGATTTTTAACAATCTTTTGTTTTGGTGTCTAACAGGATTTTTCTACAGATGGACTTTTGAAAGGAATAGGCAATGTGCAGTAGCTATACCGCAACTAGATGTTGATGACATTGATATGTTTAACAGTTTTTTTCCCACAGATGGACTCTTTTTAAATAAAAGTGGACTGGTCAGGTTACAGTAAATGGAGTAGAAATGTGATTCATGAATCATTACCAGACTAATCTTTTGCTTTGCAGGTGGGCCTTTTGTTTTAGCTAGAAAATTTAGTAGTTCACTTAGAATGTTCTAGAAATGTCAAGTATTTTGCTGTAGTATGTTATTGCAAAGTGTGGATTTTATGTGTGATGTTTGCCTGTGTGCTAGAAGCTTTTGATGAGTGGTGTGTTATATGGTGATGTTTCTTCACAGCAAGTGGTTGGCCTGTATGTTTATTTGTTGTTTGTTTATTCATTTGTAATGCGCACCAGACCCAGGGGTATCAGGGCGCAGCAGATTATGACAGATGCAAAGCTTAAAATATGTGTTACAAAACATAGGCAGTGATACAACATATGTACAAATTAAACAATATTGCATGAGATAGGCAAGGGTACGGCAGATGATCAGATTATACACAGAGTGAAATCTATATACAGCAGACTTTAAGTTAAAGATATTTGATTGACTATACATACATACATTCTTCCGAGGAATAGGTAGCCAGGGCTACCGGTCGGTAGATTTGAGCAAGTTGATGTAATTACTTCTAAAATTCAAGTATGGTTGATCCTCTCTGAGTGGGTGTGGCAGAGAGTTCCAGAGTTTGGCAGCTTTCACAGAAAAGCTGTTGCCACCTACCTTAGCGAGTCTGAATCTTGGAATGGTGAGGCAGTTCCTGCTGCTAAGTCTCAAAGGTCTGATAGATGATCTCCTGTGAAATCCATCCCTGAGATAGCTGGGGGTGACATTGTTGAGTGCTTTATGGGTGGGAAGCAGTTTTTAGGAAAATGTTGTTTTGAGTCGAGAGCCAGTTATTTTGGCACCTAGTCACTGAGATTCTGGTCACACCAAGTGCAGCTCTTAGGGCGTTATTTTGGAGGATTTGTATCCTCTGAATGATTGATTTATTGGCGCCAATGTAAAGGGCGTCACAATAATCTAGCCTAGAAATAATCAAGGCTCTGGCTAAGATCATGCAATTGTCATTCGACAAAAAGTGTTTACCTGTCCTAATGAGCTTACAGGTGTAAGCGGTGGCTGAGGCCATTGATTTCACCTGTTATTCGAAGGAGAGGGTAGAGTCAAGCTAGAAGCCAAGGGTCTTTACCTCCTTGGCCACCTTGATGAGGTTTCCCGTCAATAGTAAAGGATAAATACTTCTGGCCTAGTTTCTTTAAGTTAGAGTGGGTGCCCAGGATAAGGAGCTCAGTCTTGTAATCATTCAGGCATAGACCGTGGATAGCCATCCATGCCTGGGCGATGAGATACGCTCTATTGACCAACGCCAAATCCTTGTTATAATCCCCAGAAAGTGGGAGGAGAATCTGAGTATAATCTGCATAGTTCGTGTAGGTGATACCCAGAAGGTCCAGATCATCAAACAGGGGCTTGGTGAATATATTATATAATGTGGGGGAGACATATGAGCCCTGGGGGGGCGCCGCACCTGATTGGAATAGGGTCCGCTGCTGCTGACGGGGAGAAGACCCTCATAGTTCTGTCACTCAGGAATTATTCTATCCATTTGATGGCCTCTGTGGAAAAATGGGCCGCCGAGTCCAGGGGTCCGCATAGGACCTTATGGTCCATGAGGTCGAATGCGGCTGAGAGGTCTAGTAATAGGAGGAGGGACGATTTGCCTTTGTCTCTTAGCTCATCGATCTGGGATTTCAAATCGATGAGGGCGGTTTCTGTTCCATTCAGGGGGCGGAAGCCTGATTTTCTTGCTCCCAGGAGATTGTGAAATTCCAGATATTTTTGGATCTGGGTGTAAGCAATCTTATCCAGTATTTTGAGCAAGAAGGGTACCGTCGGCATGGACAGTAGTTAATAGGAATGAACATGTCTAATGTTTGCTTCTTAAGCAATGGGAGCACCCAGGATTTGTTTTAAGTTGGTGGGAATGATGCCCGAAGAGAATGAGACATTGACAAGTTTTGAAATAAAAGGAGCAAGATCTCTTGCAGCGTCTTTTATAATCTGTGCTGGGCATAGGCCACCCTGGCAATTGGAGGGCTTTAGTGACATAATAACTTTTTCTACTTCAAGTATAGTTGTTTTAGTGAAGTAGAATCTAGCCCATTGTTCAGATGGTGTCTCAATGGAGCAGGGGGCTGAGTTATTCAGCTCTGGTAATACGTTGAGTAAGGCTTTTTTTGGCTATTTTCTTCTGTAGAGTGGTTACTTTATTGGAAAGTGCCTGTTGGATTTCTGAGCGCCATGTTTTATTTCTGATGCAGATATCAGGTGTGGGAATAGGTGACTTTAATTCCTTTAGTATGGTGAACAATTCCTTCATACTGGAATTGGCATTGGATATACGTTTGTTGTAGGAATTGTGTTTAGCCAGGCATATTTCCTTTTTGTATTGGGCTGATATTTTGGTTAGTTTGGCCTTGTTGTTTTCTGACGGGAGTTGTCTCCAGGTGGTTTCACTATTCCTCTTTAGTAATTGTAGGTCCCTTAATTCGGGGGTAAATCATTTGTTTAAGTGGAGTTTGGGCTTATTAGGTCTGAGTTTGAGTGGAGCAATTTTGTCAAGTGTAGTAAGCATAACCTTATTATACTCGTTGGCCAATGTGCTTGGATCCAGGTAGTCTGCCAAAGAGTTAAGGGTTGGCAGAATGGCTGGGATTACATTGTCCAATGTAATGTTCTTTTTGTTAAGAAAGGTGGGGCAATTGGAGTAACCAGTGGGAGTGGTCTAATGGTGGACAGTGTGAAAGACATGAGGAAGTGGTCCGTCCCCATTTGCAGGGAGATAGAAGTGACATTGGTTGTGCAATTGTAGTCAGCCACCCAGTCCAGAGTTCGCCCTTTGTTGTGGGTAGTTTTGTTAATTTTTTGGGATAGTCCAAGTTCGGACAAAATATTGGCTATGTTTAAGGCGTGTTTATCTAGCGGGTCGTTAAATCCTAGATTGAGGTCACCAAGTAGTAGTAGTTGAGTGGCCGTTTTCAGGTTGTTGGATAAAAGATTGTAGAAATCTTCCTCAAATGTTCCCAATGGGCCAGGAGGTCTATAGATTAGGTGGATAGTGAGGAACTGAGAGTTGATTAGAGGGAGTTTAACAGTGAGGATTTCACAAGATTGCATAATTTGTGGGAGAGCAGGTCTAAGAGCGAGGCTTGTTTTAGATATAATGACAATTCCTCCACCTCGTGTTTTGTCTCTGTCCTGTCTGGATATTGTGTAGCCGGCTGGGACAATATAATAATAGTGGTCCTGCCGCCATGATTCAGAGTTGGCCAGGAAGTCCAGGTTATCTGCCAGTATAAGATCAGCGATGTCCGTTGCATGGGCAACCAAGGGCCTAGCATTTATGGGAGCTCCTTTGATTAGGTGAGCCTTGGTAATGGCTGAGGCAAGGATAGGGGTAGTTAGTTTGTGCATAATATGCTGTTTCGTGGTGTCATGCGAAATAGGAGAGATAGTGTGGCTAGCATGGTTATGGATGGCCATATTGGCATTAATGCCCTTCTCATGGGTGAGAAGGTTTTTGTTCATTCTTTTGTTGATGGGGGGGAGAGATCCCGTGAGGGGTTCGTACAATTTGGATAGTCTAGATCGGAGTCTAGAGTTCCTTTGATTTATAGTGCAAGGGATACTTGCATGTATTCTCAGTATAGTTGAATAGTTGGATTGGCCTGAGATTTGAAGGCAATCTAATGACATTATGGTTAGGTTGGGTGGGGCTAGAACACCAAGGGGAGGGAGCCAGTCAGAATACCAAAGAAGACTAGTAATGAATAGGATGGTGAGAGTGTGCACACTGTAAGTGATGGTGTGCATGTTTGATAAGGCTAGGATAGTGATAAGGTAAGGATTGGACACTACAGTGGCCAGTGGGCAGGCAGTGATTCAGTTCAGTAGGAGCAGGTGGGCAGTAGGCTAGTTTAGTAGGCACGCTTAACGATAGGCTGAATTAGTGGGCACACTTCAACTGTGGGTTGAAACAGGGGGCACACTACAACTGTGAACTAAAACAATAAGTACACTTCAGCTGTAGGCTATGACAATAGGCGCATACTAAATTAGTGGGCACACTTCAATTGTGAGCTAAAACAATAGGCACACTTCAGCTGTAGGCTAAAACATTGGGCACATGAGAGCAATCGGCTGAATCAATAATCACATTTCAGCTACAGGCTGAGTCAATCAATAGGCACAGGAGCTATGGCTGCAGTTTAACAATAGTGATCAGGCAGTAACACAGACATGCATTCAGGTTGCACTGGTAGGCTATAGAAGCACCAAATGCCCTCTGAAGAAGCAGAGGTAAACAGTGACTCAGATGAGTTTAAAAAGGATAAGTAAACGGGCATTAATACAAATGGACAGTCAGAATACAGGGGGCGTTTTTACTGCCGTGTTGTAGGCTAGGAACATGAATCAAGCACAACAGGGATAAGTGTTTGGTGTAGTTACAGAACTAGGCAGGCGGTAATATTGTTTTTGTAATGCTACAATGCATACAGGTGCAAAAATCAGGCAGGGTAATATTTAAACAGATCATATAGATGCTGGTAGTAGCGGGTAAGATATCACTTGTTTGCGCAACATAGATACACAGGACATGGAGCAGAGTACATTGGCAGTTAGAGCCGAGCAATAATCTGAAGCTGATGTGATATGGCATTGCCGTAGGGCTAAGTCAGAGGTGGATGTTTAGAATCTAGGTCCTATTAGTCAGGATATGAATTTTGGCAGTAAGTTCAGCATTAGAAGTAAAGTCACGCTGATGAGCCAGCAGGGAGCTTACCATGTAGAGGGAGTCTGGGCAGGCAAAGTGCGGGCCTGCAGAATAATTAGAGTACCGAACGGGCAGAGATCCTGGCCCTCGCCTCTGTCAGATCTGGACAGGCACGGGACAGGAAGTGCCTTGGAATGTGTGCTTTCGAAGGTGGGTCGGCTTATTGCCTGCCAGCAAGGGATTGGCAGGATAACGGAGCTTCCAGCCAATCACACACAGGGGCAGGTCCTGGCTGAGGGCTGGAGCCCTGATGCAGGATCAACAATGCTGGCGGCCATCCTGTAGCAGCAGAGCCTCGTGGGCTGCAATGGTGGCACGGATCCAATGGTGCAAAAATAGTAAGAAGGTAGCACAGAGCCAGCTATCCAACACGGTGCCGGAGATCAGGATGCTTGCAAGATAATAATGGGCTTAATAGCATCAAAATGCGCGATCAAGCGTGACGTAGCGCAATATTCTTTGGCATGTGTCCTGGGGCCTACTTTGTATCTAGATGTTGCCCAGGCCCTCCTGGTGGCAGGGGAACTGCTCCAGCAGTCAGGGGAGCTCCTGCTCCTCCATGCAGATGGAAGCTGTGTTGATGGGGCTCGAGACAGGAAGAGCTGTAGAATGTGTGCTTCCTGTTGTTTCATGAGGACACAGGTGACGGATAGGGGGGTGACAATACTGCACTTTGGGTGTTTTTGTTGTTGGGTGTTGTTTCACTCAGGCGTTTGGAATGTCCAGCCTGGTTCTTGGTAAAGTTCGGTGCACAGCATGGTGTTGTGTGTTTATTGAGGCTGTGAGGAGAGGAGTGTATGTTTTGTTGTGCAAGTAGTGTGCGGTTGTTGTGGTGAATGCGAAGCATTTGGTGATGTGGTATATGATGTGATGATGCTTCCTCATAGCAGTGGTTGGCCTGTATGTTGGTTAATGAGGACACAGGTGACGGATGGGGGTGGTGGCTATTGCACTTTAGGTGTCATGTTGTTTTGTGTCATTTCACTCGGGGGTTTGGAACGCCCAGCCTGGTTCTTTGGATAGTGTGGGTACACAGCTCAGAGTTGTGTGTTTGGTGTGGCTGTGAGGAGAGTAATGTATGATTAGTTGGCTAGGCAGTGCCAGCTGTGTTGAAGTGGAGAGTAGTGAGATGCTTTTTGTAGTGGTGCAATTTTTAGTGGTTGGTGTCCTTTCTCCACAGTGTAGAAAAGGGGAATGACACTGTTGGTATGTGTTTTGGTGCCATTGATGATGGTGACGTTTCCGGGTGTACAAGTGTGGTGATTGTAGTTTTGGTTGTGATGCATGTGCAGAGCTTGGAGTGTGTGTGATGTGAGTGTGACCTGGTTTTGGTAGGTGTAGTTTGTGTTCCCTAAGGAGGGAGATGTGTAGTGATTTAGTTTCCTTGTTGCTTTTATAAGTATGAGTGGAATGTTGGATGAGTGACACAGAATGTTGCCTGTGAGAATGTTGTTGTATATTTCTGAGTGAGTCAGTTGGAGTTATGTAGCCTACCTGAGGGGATGCCGTTGCATGTTGTCTTAGGATCTGATGGACCTGACAAGATAAACTTAAAAGATGTCCTGGAACTTCAATAAAGGAACAACTACAACATTAAAACAACAACAACAAAAAAACAATATTTCCTGCAGTTCATTTCAAAATACTCTGTGGCTCAAGAACCGGGATCACATTCCTGCTGTTATATCTATAAAGAGTGTACATGAGAGCCACAGTCCAAGTGCAAATCTGCACCCTTTTTAATCAATCCACTGGTTTAGCATCCTTCTTACTCATCATCAGTCAAGTCTGCACAGGCTGAAATTGTTCTTCTTGCCTTGCTTCCGAATTGATCATTGGAGGCACGTCGGCCTCTCCGCTGCAAATGTTTACATCACCAAGATGGATCCACGCTCTTCCACTTTTACTGCACCATTTATCAAGAGCGCAGTTAATGGAGATTCAAGGCAGTGCACCACAGGAAGAGCAAGAATTGTGGAAACAAAGAGGGTGTTCTTTATCCCCCACCAAAGCACTGTGGTGACAGGACAGTACCGGAAAGCCGGTGATGCCAGTAGCATTATTAAGGGTAGCGCTTGAGCAGCTGCACTACCCCACACATGTAACTAGGGAGAGTCTCACTGCTGCTATTGCAGAAGACTGGTTCATACCAAACCTGTTAGAACACTTTGATTATATTGATATGCTGCAAGTATGTAGTGGATAGAGGTATTTGATAGTGGTGGTGTGTCCCTTTTCAAGGTGGATCGAAGCAGGTTCTTCTACACGCCCTGCTGCCATTTGCGCATCAAAGTTTTTAGTATGTGAAGTCTTTCCAAGATGGGTACTGTGTGAAGTGCTGAGATCCGATATTGGGCCACATTTTCTTAATGAAGTATTTGAACAAATAGCGCTCTTTTGAATATGAAGTGCAAGTTTTCTTCTGCTTATCACCCACAAGTGAATGGAATATGTGAGAGACTCAAAAGCCTCCTAAAGGAGACAGTCGCCAAATTAAAAGTGACACTGAAAAAGGGATGGCTATATTTCCTGCCCTTAGCACTATATGCCCTAAGGAATCAATCTGGTTCTGACCATCACCTCATGCCCCACGAACTAGTGATAGGGAGACGAATGAGAATGCCTTTGACTTCTCCATCGAGGAGCCAAAGTGATGCCCAGAATAGTGCAGAACTGTTAGAAGATGAATTAAATGAGTACTTAACATGTATGACCGCTAGAATCTCTGTCATTTCAGATCAATTCAAGCGCAAGGGGTGTCAGTCTCCACACACAGATGAAGACAATTCAGCAACCAGAGTTAATGAGCTTTATCGGCACCAAACCTACTTATTGGCGATGTTGTCTTAATCTGAAATTTCACCAGGAAGTGGTGTGAGCCCAGATTCGTAGGTCCCTTTGTTGTGCAGGCTTTAAAGAAAGCACAGATGAATAAAGAAAACATAGAATGGTCTGAGGAAGGAGAGGAAGGATACAAAGAGCTTTAGGGATTCCCTGATATGCTGACAAGTTCTTCTTATTTTCACATTTTGATGGGACAGTTATGACAGCAGTGCCGGCACAGAGACCTGCATTGGGGTACAAACCCATGGCTTATTAGAGTGAGATATTAGACCCAGTAATGAAAGGGCATTTCCTATGCGATAAGTCATTGGCAGCCGCTGCGTTTGGAATTGAGAAATCTGCAAGCATTCTAATGGGCTGTTCCATGACACTTTTTGTAGAGCATGCTTTGTTTGCCATTTTGCACAAACCCAAGGGTACATTGACATCTCAAATGGCTTCCACGTAAGAAGTGTAATCCGCTCTCAGGTAGCCCCTCCTTTTCCAACGTGCTAGTCCTGCATGTAGAGTGGACGTCACATAGGCGGAGTCAATGTATATCGTCACTTCCTGTACCTCCTGTTTTTCACAAGCGCCACAATAAGCACTACCAATTTTGCTGCTTGTGCTGAAAGTGAGACGGTAGTCTTGCACTTGCTACCACTTCAAATTCACCATTGGCTCTGTGCCTTACCACAGCTGAATCTGAATGTGTTTGCCCACTAGTTTGATCAATTTTTGAAGAACCATCAATGAATATAATCTCCCCTTCTGGCAGTGCATTTTCTTTAACGCGCAGGATGTCTTCATAGAATTCCTCGTAGCTAGCACAATCATGCACATACTCGCCCTCTGCCACTGGCTCAGCTACAAATATGGCAGGGTTCACTATTTTACATCTGACGATTTTAATCGAAATATTAGATATAATAACTTCTTACGCGGAAGCCCTTTGAGATGTCAATGTACCCTTGGGTTTCTGCAAAATGGCAAACAAATCATGCTCTACAAAAAGTGTCATGGAACAGCCCATTAGAATGCTTGCAGATTTCTCAATTCCAAACGCAGCGGCTGCCAATGACTTATCGCACAGGAAATGCCCTTTCATTACTGGGTCTAATATCCCACTCTAATAAGCCAAGGGTTTGTACCCCAATGTAGGTCTCTGTGCCAGCACTGCTGTCATAACTGTCCCATCAAAATGTGAAAATAAGAAGAACTTGTCAGCATAGCAGGGAATCCCTAAAGCTATTTGTATCCTTCCCCTCCTTCCTCAGACCATTCTATTTTTTCTTTATTCATCTGTGCTTTCTTTAAAGCCTGCAAAAGAAAGGGGTCTTTTGTATGAACTGTAGTCAAACACCCATGCTCTCACATAATTACAAAGCCCCAGAAATCGTTGCATCTGCTTTATCATGTGCGGTTTTGCAGTTTTCATAATGGCCTCAGCCCTTTCTGGTGTCACTTTTCTTTCCCTCATGTGAGATCAACTGGCATATGTACAAAACCTTCTTGCCAATACTGTAACTTCTCGTTGTCTATTTTGTACCCTTTGTCTGCAAGGATTGTCATTTACTACACTCGTCTTCTGTTATGCTACAAACCAGAATGTCATCTACGTACTGTATTACGGTGCATTTCAAATCAATATTGCCAAGATCCATCTGCAGAACTCTATTAAAGATCGATGGAGACTCACAGTACCCTTTAGGCAGCCTTGTGTGCTTCAGCTGACTCTGACTAAACGAAAATTAAGTCAGGTCTTGCGAATCTTTGTGCAACGGGATTGAGAATAATGCATTTTTCAAATCAATCACTGTGAAATATCGCCCTTCCACCGGGATACTACATAGTATTGTCGCTGGATTTGGAACTAAAGGAAACTCAGCCTCTACAATCTAGTTAATCGGTCTCATGTCTTGTATGAATCTCCACGACCCTCCTTTTGATTTTTTTTATCAGATACACCACAGTATTACACAATGACTCTAATGGCACCAGAATGCCTTCATCCATTAGTGCTGAAATAGTCTTGAAAATCCCCTCATCCGCCTCTCGAGACATTGGGCATTGTCTTACTCGAGGTAAAATTGCTCCTGGCTTCAATTTTATCTTAACCTCTCCCACTCCATGTAATAGGCCTACATCATAAGGGCCTGTGGTCTATAAAACATTTGGCACCTTTTCCAAGTCTTCATAAAAAAATGATGGGCATTGTCGCATTTTGGCCATGCGATGTGGGATTTTGCTTTCCTCTCTTCTGATCCAATACGTAATACTTATTTCAAATATTACTTCATTATATGTTAGATCATCTCTAAACATGTCATCATCAGTGATGTCAGTTAACCTGCATTCTTCCCCATTATTGGGGCGATTATTGTTCTCCATGGTCTACCCTCATCGTCTGTGCCTTCAAGCATTGCCTTGTCCCCTCACACTATGGCTGCATCTTATTCTATGGGGATTGTCTGCTCCCCGTCTTCACCCTTAGGTATCTGTGGTCTGAACAAAAACTCAGTAGGTATTCTCATAGTTCTTCCCTCTAAACCAGTTAGCCATGTTAACAGAATGCTCACCCCATGAAGAAAAACTTCTGGTTCTATTGGCATGCCTCACAGAGCCATTTGCCTTGTAAATGCCAATATAAACTCACCCACATTGATATAGTGTATCCCAGGAGTGGAGCACACTATACCTTCATCAGTGAAAGAAATTGTCATATTTAGTTTTGCCATTAAATCTCTTCCCAGAATATTAACTGGTGTCTGCCGCGAATATAACAGCGGAACAGATATATCACACTTTCCTATAGAGACTGGTAACTCTTAAGTAAAAGGAACTTGTCTTGTAGCTCCAAAGAATCCTCGAGCATTCATGGCATTTCCCAACATTGGATACTTGCCCTCCCGTATAGATGAGCGAGTAGCCCTAGTGTCAACTAAAAATGAAAAAGATTTGCCTCCTATTTTCACATCAACCCTTTGTTCCTCCTGGGGGTCTGGTGTCACAGATAGTACTGAACACATCAAGTTGCCCTGTGAGCTGTCCTATTGTGGATACATGAATACCCCTGTCCCTGTGAAAGGATTCCCTCCTACCACCGTGACAGCCCCCTATTCTAGGTGCCAATAGCTGTTCTGTGTTTGCATTCTGCTGTGTCGTCATAGAGGCATGCTGTGACTGCCCTTGTGGTGGGTTCAATGGTGCTTGCTGTAACTTCTGTGGTTGCTGCATCTGTTGTGCTTGTGGTGCCTGTGACTGATAAACTGTCTGATCTTGGGCAAATCCATTACTAGCCTGTGAGCTATATGCTGGGGGCTAAGCTGTCCCCCTCTTGAGTATTGCCCATTCTGTATATACCCATGGCTTCCACATGTGCGCGCAATATGCCCTGTGATTCCTCACATCCAACATATAGGAGTGTTTCGTCTAATTAGCCCTCCCTCATTAAATCCTCCTTGCGCATTCTGAATATAATTCTGCATATTGCGAAAACCGCCTTGATTATTCTGTAAACCACCCCTTCCTCTGTAGCCCATTCCTCTGCCTCATGGTAGAGGAAACCCACTTCCCACTTCCTCCTTGGTTCATTGACCGTTGGTTATTCACTTGCGATGTGTTCCCTGTTTGCTGTACTCCTAGCCCTTCTCCACTTGTCAATACCAATCCTTCTATGGTGTATTCTGACAGTTTGTTCTGGACTAATTTAGCTTCCTCAATTTTTCTAGCATGTCTTACTATTTATTGTTCTCCTGCAGCAGCCGACAGTGATGTACTATAGTCAACTGTATTTCAGGCCATGGTTTTGCTTCCATTCCCACTAATTTCTTAAGCTGCCTTTGTACTGGCTCAGGCAACCCTTGACACAAAATGTGGTAAAATACTGCCACTGTTTTACTCCACGGCTCACGCGTTTCAAGATGCCGGCTGTCTTGAATGTAAGCAAGAGGATCTTCATCATCTTTCATCTTTCGTGTCATAATTGTACCCATATCTGACATGTCAGGATATTGTACTCTAAAGGCTACACAAACATCTCCCCTACAATTATTAAGTGGTGCTCCATCGTGCGCCATGTTTTGTGCCGTGAAACTCGAATGGCCTGCTCTCATGCAAATGTCATCTGCTCTCTCCTCAAGGATAGCTGCTAGGAGACCCTTATCCTATTGCCAGGTTATTTCCTCTGGTCACTTTTTCTAATTCATAAATCCATGTTCCTTCACCCGCCGTTAAACAGGGGAGTTTGCACCTTAAATTATCCTTGTCCATTTGTGGCCATGGATTTGTGGTCTCGCCCCTCTCTTCTCCAATAGGGGAAACTGTGTAACTCCTATACCAAAATCCGCTCCCATTGTCTGCTTATCTAAAGTAGGGGGAATGGTTCGCAATCGTCTTCTTCCTGGTAGGGACATTAACCAATTTATATATGGCAGCAATTCCCCCCTCTCGCTATGAGATCGTCCCTTAAGGTGCTCTGGACCTGTTATAGGATCTGGCATCCTATCCCTAGGTCTAAATCAAACCATCTTACTTTCTTGTCCGCCTGCATGCATCCCTCGGGACCCCCTCCCTCTTTCATACGGAAGGATTGCCTTTCTTCGTCTAACATAGCTCGTCGCTAACTATTATGGCTCTCTTCTCTTTTGGCCTTGTCTAAGGTTAACCTGCTTAGAGATAGGTGCTCTATGCTCAGGACCAAATGGGCTTCCCTCTTCGCCTCTTGATTGGCAGATTATAGATCGATCATCTTTTCCTCGGCTTCCTGATTCGCCTCTTGCTCTCAAATCCTGATAAGCTTTATTGATTCTATCTCTGATGCTCCCTATATCGAAGTTCTCATCTAGTGTAATCTTAGATGGCCCCGGCGTTGCTCCCTGTGACGAGAGGAACTCTTCTATATCGTTCCATCGTATCACTGGACTTGGTTCCATTAATTCTTTCTGAATACGCTCAATCTCGCGTTCTCGTTCTCTCCTTTTTCGTTTCATTTCTTTATCTAACTCTCCCATCTTCTGCATCCCATCTAATTCTCTCTTCTTCTTTTCTCCTTAATTCTCTCCTTTCCCCTGCTCTTCTTTCTTCTTCTTCCTTTCATCTCTGTATCCTTTTATCTCTCTTTTTATGTACCTCCTCTTCTTCTCTTTTTCTATCCTGTCTATCCTGTTCTTCCTTTGCCTGTTGTCATACTTCCTTTGTTCTTCTGCCATTTCTTCTTTCTTGTGTTGTTCTTCCTGATACAGCTGTTCCCGCGGCTGTCGGCTCTTCCTTTTCTGCTCATCTTCTTTTAATATTTTTTTCTCATTCCCTGTCTTTCCTATCTTGTTTGTCTCGGTCTTCCCTTTGCCTAACTTCCTCAATGCTTTTTCCATCTAGTTTAAATAATATCTGTTCTCCCATCCATTCATTCTGTACAAGCGTCACCTCGTCAGCTTTATCCTTTTTTTCCTTTTCATCTCTTAATTTCACGTTCTATGTCTGTTGATATATTTGATCGCTCAATTTGCTCTTCCCGGTTTTGTAAGACCTTAAAGATCTTCTCTTTTCTCTTAGTTTCCTCTGGGCTGTCATCACTGCTATAAACAGGTGGTTTGTATATCGGATTAGTATACCCCATTGCCACTTTCAATTCTTTCAATGGATACAATCCTTTGCTTTCTGTACTGATGCCTTTTGTCTCAGGCGAGGCAAGAGGAGCAGAAGGCTCGGCACCTTCCTCCATATACTGATTAAGCATCCAATCCTCAGGTGGTGGATCCTCTCTCTCTTCCTGATACATCTTCCAAAGCTCTAAAATAGCTAACCTTTTTTCTAATTTCTTCCCCATGTACGCAGAGTGCAAGTATGTGGTCATGTGTTGCAATACTGCCTTTGCCAAGGATCCTCCTTGTGGCCATGGCATGAACATTTTATCTGTGTGCCTTTTACCCATTCTGCACTATACTGTTTGAGCTTGGGCATGTGTTTTGGCAGCATTTTACACAGGTGCATCAAAGGAGTAACATCTTCCATTGTGACAAGTCTCAATTGACTGTCAATACTTACCAATGTTCTTACAAACACGTTTTTAGAAAAACAACAAATATGAGCACGCTCCAACAAATGGCTGCTCAAACCCTCTATTTTTCAATATTCTCAATCTAACTAAGTTGGTACCGATGACTTATCTAGTTAGAAATATATATTTTCTCAATTCTTCTCAATTCTCTTTACAATATCATCACTTTTTTAACTCAAAAACAAACATATAACAAACAGACAAACTAGTCGACTCTTCCCATTAATCCTCAGTGATTCTCGCTTATCTCTGCCCCTAAATATACCTTGATGACAAGGTGTAAGCCATTATCTAACGGGGACCTGTTCACTGCGCTGCCTACTTTACTCAGACTGGAGTTTATAATGGCTTCTACTGGCTCCCTTGAGCCAGGTTTTCGCAGGCTTTTATCTCTTAAATGCTCTTCATTTATACTTAAAAATGAACCCTGTTACTTTCCTTAATTACCACAATCCCATCCCCTCAATTTGCCATTCCCCTCAGTCTACTCACCATTTGCTCTTTCAGCTCGAGACCTTCGGTATCGAATCCCCTGCTCCAATCGCCCACTTTTGCCTTCCATCCACTCAGCGCCTGTGGAAACCAGGAGGAATTTCATGAAAGAGGGATCCGTCCCACCTGTATCGATTTTCTTGCAAGTTTTCTATATCGGCCGCTCTCCACAGGAAACCTTGCGATCTTCTGCCTGGATGGCGAAGGGCACTCAATCGTCCGAAGCGCTGGAGTCTAAGGTCAATGGGTCTTATTGTCAACCAACTGACATACTACCATGTGAACCCGGGGGGCTCTTTTACTCAAGGTAACATGTCGTACTATGGATGGGACAGTGAACAACTTCTCAGACTAAATATCAAGAATGACTCAGGAAGTTAGCAAAGGTCACTGTTTTAGTAACAATTATCTAAAGCAGGGAGCACAACGGACATCGCACAGCAAATCTCACCGCAGTTTATAAAAATCACAGTTATTTCATTCATGACATCATACTACGTGGCAAACAAGAAAACCTATGTGGGACTGTGGTTGGCTTAAGGGGAACATCTAAGTGTACTTTCTAAATGGGATAGGTTCATGATTGGGCGTCTATAGTCAGGTGGTCACTCTTGCCCTCCCCAATTACAAGTCATAGTGCAAGTCATCCTCGATAGCTACTTGAAACACAACATTTCATTGGCTCTCAAACTATAAGGCTCTTTGTTATACGGCCTTCTACAATTGATTGGCACGCTTGTACCCTTCTGGAATATTCGATGCTCTAGCAGCACATGAGCTGGTACCCCAGGTGTTGGTAGGTGAGCCTGACCATGTCTCGCCACCCAATTAGCCCAGTATCTCTAATCACTCATGCAAACTGCCAGTTTGGTTCACCATGCTCTTCGTCTATTTTCATCCTCAGCTCACGTGATCAGAGACCGTGAATTTGCTCATACTCTAGCATTTAATAGTCTTTAATGAAAAAAATTGCCACTTATGGTGTTCTCTCTTTGCAACTTAACAAGGGATGCCTTGGCTTCTCATGTCTACCGTTCATCGCAGCTGATAACCGGTTCTTGGCTGCTTGCAGTCATTGACACCAAGCCAAGCAACCTCTTCGGTCTTGCTTCGAATTTGAACCTTTTCATTGCTGCGACACACATAGCCCTAATCCGTCTTCTTACATGGCTTCTCACTTACTAAATTATGTCACTGAATATCCAGAACTTTATATACATATTGGTGGCACTGCCTGCAGTCTACATACTAGGTGTAGCCAGCCTTAAGAATACTTCATCTACTTGCGTTGCAGCGTCTGTACAATTGTAAAACGACTTGTGTTTTCTGTAGTGTTTTCCTCTCGTGCAATCTTCAGTCTGCACTTAAAAGCTACTTGATTCCCTATCCGTCATCAGTATATATATATATATATATAGTCTATACATCTTCTCCTTTGGCTATCCTTCTCAGTGTGCCACTTTTACCTCTTCTGATGTCATCAGCCTTTTCCTTTCTTATTCTCATATTCCTTCGGTAGCTGCTTCCATCTGATCATTTCTTCGGGGGTACTTCATATAATGTCTTCTTAATGGATACCTTGTTTAAAAGACCCTCCTCGGAATTGTCACAGTCACTGGTATAAAACTTGGCATGACCTCTGGTTTCCAGCACACAGGTAGCAGGGGGTGGGGCTCCCTGTAGAGGCACTTGGCTCCTCCTCTACAGCTTTAACAAAGACATGTGTATATTATTTATGGTACTAAAGGAAGAACTGCCTCCAAATGCAGCTTCTGTTATGACTCTGACCTGACCTCTCTGAAACGCAAGTGCAAAGAAGCTGAACAGAAGTGGCGGCCTTCAAGCACATCCTCTGACAAACTGGCCTGCAGCCTTCTCCAAAGAAAATACAGACTTTCTATCTGCTCGAAGAAGAGGGCCTATATCCTATATCCAAGCGCACATCTCTGGGGCAACTAACAACACGGTTTAACTTTTCAAAATCAGCAAGGAACTTGCCAATCCTACTGTAGTCTCCATTTCTTCTAGCCTTCCCTTGCCCTCTGCACTTCTCTGGCCTCTCACTTCATTACTAAAACTCAGGATATCCTGTCCTCTCTTTCCTCTATACCCAACCCTTCTCCATGACCCGCTCTCAGGCCTCCCTTGGTCCTCTCTCCCTACCCTCCCACTCTCCTCTTTCTCTACTATATCACCTGATGATATGGTAGAGAAGTCTGCTCTATGAAAGTCTCATCCAAACAGGTACTACACTGCTCCTCCATAACTATCAAGGACAACATTGTCTCCATTGCTCCAGCCTTGGCTGATTTCTGCAATCACTCCTTTGCCACTGGATCTTTCCCGTCACTCCTCAAGCACTCCCTTGTGCACCCCCCCTTAAAAAGCATTCTGCCGACCCTTCCTGTCCAGCTAACTACCACCCTGTCTCCATTACCCCCTTCCTGGGCAAACTCTTGGAGAAGCTGGCCATCTCGCAGCTCATTTACCATACTGAATCTGTTGGTTGTCTCCATGACCACAGTCTGGCTTCAGAGCTGCCAGAGGCACAGAAACTGAACTCCTGAACACCTGTGAAGATGTGCTCTCCAGTCTCCTTCTGTTCTCACCCTTCTTGACCTCTCCTCTTTCTTTGGTGCGGTCAATCATGCCACCCTTATAAATTGGCTCTGTGATACCCCTGGCATCACAGACCTGGCTCTGGACTGGCTGACCTCCTTCCTCTCTGAAAGAACTTCCCAGGTTCAACTGGGCCCTTTTCTCTTCTCCATCTCACTATCCACCAGTGGTGTCCACCAGGGCTCTATTCTCTCACCTTGGTTTTTCAACATCTACCCTGCCCCCCTAGCCCATCTGATCTCGGCCTTCTCTCCTAACTTCCAGTGTTAAGAAGACGACATGCAACTCTCCTTTAAGCTTCCCTCCTCTGCTTCCTTCTTTTCCTCTCTCATACCTGACTATCTGTCTGCTAGCCAGGCATGGTACACTGCTAACGATCTCTGCCTTAATGCCAGTAAGACCAATATACTTCTTATTGGGACACCTGCTCCCTTCTTTCCTCCTAGACTCTGGCCACCCTCCATGGGCCCCCTCCCCTCGCCCTCCTGTGAGTCAAAAAACCTAGGTGTCATCTTCAACTCCTGTCTCTCCTTCTCTCCTTACATCATGGACCTTGCCAAGAGGGCTAACGTTCAGCTATACCTCCTCAGAGGCATTATTCCTTTCCTCACCTTCCCCAGAAACTCAATGGGCCTCATCACGACTTCGGCGGTAACCCTTAAATCCGGCGGTAGCGCTATTACCGCCGGATTTAAGGGTCCGCCGAATCAGGGCTTCGGCGGATTTCGCCCCAGCTCTTGGCTGGGGGGAAATCCGCTGAAAATTCGCTCTATTACCGCCGGCGGGAAATCCGCCGGCGGTAAGAGCGCAAATTTTCCCCATTGAGCCCAATGGGGAATGGGGCATTCCCGAATGGGCTCAATGGGGAATGGGGACTTTCAAGTCCGCCCAAGTCGTGATCCCGCGCTATTAGCGCCAGGGGCTTTGGCGGTTGCGCTAATAGCCCCCGCGCTAATAGCGTTAGCGTTACCGCCGAGGTCGTGATCAGGCCCAATGTCTCCAGATTTCTGGTCCTCTCCAGGCTTGACTACTGTAACAGCCTCTTCCTCAACCTACCTAACTCCTCCCTCTTCAATTAATCCAGAATAGGACTGCAAGACATATCCTTGGCCTCAAGTCCAGGGAACAACTCTCTGTAGCCCTAATGTCTCACCACTGGATCCCGGTTGCTGCAAGGAACAAGTTAAAAACCCTCTACATCATCCACAAGGCTTTCTGGGGTCTGGGACCCCGGTACAACCAACTCTCTCTCTCTCTAAATACCTCCCTGCTAGAGTCTTTACGCCTTCTTGCTCCAACTCTCTGCAGGTCAGATAGTGTGGGGTAGATCTCTCCCCTCTCCAAGTGGGCCTCTCTGGAATGGCCTCTCTGCCCCGATCAGACCTGAGTCAGATGTCTTTAAGTTCCTGAAGCTTCTCAACACCTTCATTTTCTCGTCCTCCTTCCCTCTCCCCTTCCCTGCTAACGTCTCCCCCCTCTGCCTCTTGACTGGCTGCCTGGCTCCTTCAGATTTGCACAGGGCACAAGACACTCTCCTACCAGTCTACCCCTGCACTTGGCCTCCGCTGACCGCCCACCATCCTGCACTTGCCCTTCTGGGCTCCCTCCCTCTGCAATAGCCTTAAACTTTCCAGCCCTTCCACTCTATTCTTCCTGGGCTCTGTCCACCTGGCCTCCCTGGGCACTCGCTTAACCCTCCGGAATTCCCCCCTATCTCTCATCTCCCCTGCACTTCTATTACTGCACCTGCACAATCCAGATGTCACAAGGCCTACCTAGTAGGACCATTTCATCCTTGTTTTGTTGCGCCTTGAAACTCATTGAGCTTCATTACGAGCATGGCGGTAGCCGTGCCTGTATGGCAGGCATGGCTACCGCCATGCTCGCTACCGGCACCGCCTCCTGCGATTGGGCAATAACCGGCCCATTACGAGATAAATGGACCGGTAATTTCCCATTCGCGAGTGGCGGTATTGCCTGGCTCCCGATCCCCATTCTGGCCATTAGGGCAGAATGGGGGTGGGCAGCATGGTTGCGCCGGCACTGTTGATAATGGTGCCGCGCAATTACAAGTTATGCTCGCGGGTGCCGCACAGCCAGGCAGGTAAGACCTGGCGAGCTGTCAGGGACCCGCAAGCAAAACTCATAATGCGGCGTGACGGTATGAAAGGTGCCGGTGCCTTACCGGCACCGTTCATACCATCACCGCCTGGGTCCTAATGAGGCCCATTGTGTACAGGCGCATTATAAAAACCTAATAAATACAAATAAACTGTTTAAACCTGCTGTGTAGGAGTTACATTTCTTCAAAAGCATTCAGTTGTGGCAAATCATCCTGACAAAGACCATTCTTATTGCATGGTGAAGAAGGTAATTCTGGGGCTCAGTCTTACGCAAAGAAGAGAAAGAACATTCTATTTTCTTTGGTACATCTTTGAAGTGTTGGAACTATCTATTATCCAATTGAAGTTACAAAGAACTGTGTTGGAACTTTGTTAAGAATGAGGATTTCCTTATTTCCTTTTGAACTTTGCAGCAAGAATCCTGTTTGAATCTGGGGAAGGGCAATTCACCCAGATCATAAACCAGGATTGTGGTCATATTACAAATTCAATTGTTATATTAATTTTGTCGTTTTGAACTGCCATGCATTATGATTCGTTGAATGTATAAGTGTGAGGGACAGATAGCCTTTATTAGAGTGGTTTATTTAGTTTATTTCAGGCAGGGAAATCCTCATCAGGGTAGGGATAATGAGGCGTTTATACAACCTTTTTATTTAATAAAATGGCACATTTTGAAAACTCCTTTCAAAGTTGTCCGCCTCACATTTCTGACCCCTCACACATTCACCTGGCTGACAAATGCCGCTCATCTCCTCAAGATAATTCTCTTGAAATTGGTATTTGCTTCAAATTTTTTTGTGTATCTTTCCTTTTAGACCTATGGTTACAAATTGTATTTAATTTTAATGTGTACAGTTCAATCAAACTTTTCACATATCACACACAAATCCATTTTATACATATAACACTATATACATATTATAAATTACATTCTTAAAATAAGAACATTCTCTTTCAAGTGTGTTTTAACTCTACTCCATACATTATAAAGGGCAATGAGTAGTGCTTTGTTAGCAGTGTTTAAGCAGTATAGTCAGAACATTTCACTCTAATGTTATCATAATTACTTACACATTTTCCAAGCAGGTTCATGTAGATTGGCCCATTTGTTTGCCATTCAGTTAGAACCTGCTTTGACATTTCTTGTATGTGATTGATGGCACACATGCAACAATGCCTGTCCTCCACTGGCATTCCTATTTCAGGCCAAATACATGCCAACACAGGCAGCTTATTTATTCTTAATAACAACAGTAACCTTCGCAATTCAGGTGATGCACACAACCTCATGTAGCACTGTGGTGTCCGGTAAATGTGGGTTAGCCTTTGAATCTGAGTTTTTAAATTTTCCTAAATGTTTGTAATTAGACTGTCAATCACACATTTCCAATTTGTTAACAAATAATTTCTGTAAAAAAACAATAGTATTTGTTAGGGTGGAGCTCCAGGCAGGCTGAGCCTTTTGCTGGGAATCTGCGGTTGCAGAACTCGTGGAAGGCCTAATTCCTCCCCATCCCAAAAGAACGTAGGGTCCAGACAAGTAGCAAGGTGTAACTGGGTTTTATTACAGCCAGCAACCCACATGGCTCTCATGCACGGCAGTAATTCCAGGCACCTCTCAGCGAATCCTGGCTCGCAGGCGAGTTTTGATGTGAAATGGCGTCATGACTTGTGTCACATTCCAGGCCCTTGTCCAAAACCCTAAATCCACTCTGGATAGGCTGTTGAGTGGCAGTTCCCCTATAGGAGCCCATATAGAGGTTAGTTCATTGGACCAGGCCACGTCAGGTGTCATGCTTGGACCATCCCCGAAAATTGCTACTAACTCATTGTTACAGTATGCAGACCCCATGATTGGTCAGTGATCCCAGCTACCCACCCCTAGGGCCATGAATTTTGATCGGTGGACCAGCGTGCCCCCAAGCCTTGGTCAAACTCAGTTACCAGCCCGCAAGACACCTGTTCTCGGTGCATGTGCAACTATGTGTCTGGAAGGTGCAACTATGTGTCAGCGTCATAACTGTGTGTGGAACATCATTGCCGTGAGCGTGCTCCTTTCCCAAAGCAGAACTGTAGCATGCATGTAACAAATTTGTTGCAACCACTGTCTGGTCTGTGAGACGGTTGGCTCTTCCCAGCCACCAAATCTTGGCTCCTCATCAGCTCGGCCGGATCACATGCCCAAAGACCACGTTTGTGAGCTCAGGAGCTGTTATTTATTCTACATTTTACAGGGAATGGTCTTCCTTACAGCTCGTGTACCTTCAATTCAGGGTGAGGAATGTCACTTGCGACCTTGTACGACCTTGACAGTAGCTTGTTCTCACCACAGTAGCTCTGCTTGCACACCATTATGTGGCTTTGGTTTTCCTAGGACGGCCATGGCCTACGACGATTTCCTAAACCATGGCCTGGCTTCTACTATATGTGCCTTCCATAGTGTCCATAGATTAGTGCATTATGGCCGTCAGGTCCCTTGAGTGCTTCTGCCATTCCATAGTGTTATTTACATATAAGCATCTGTAAGAATTTACATGTGGCCTTCTTGCTTCTTGCATTCCTGCATTGCTGCAGCAAGTTAATGGCAAAATAATAAACATGCAGACAGTATGTACATGTCACTGTCCTCTAACTCATACAACTGTACGCATGTGTTCTTCATGTAGTTGGGTGTGTGGGTGTTCCGAACATGCAGATGGCATGTGTGCTTCATGTCTGACATAGCTATGTCATCGTGGTGTCTCTAATGACTTGGAGCATGGCTTCTCGGTGCCTTAATTGATTCTGTCCAAGTAGCTGTCTCCGGCTCCCTCTTGTGTGCCTTCGTCAACTCTGGGTAGGGTTTGCATGGCTCCTGTGTTATAGGGTCTGGTGAGAGGGTATCTCTTGCAATAGTTATCCATTGGGGGAGGAGTGGGGTTTGGTGTGAGCTTGTATGATCGGCAGACATATTGTCTTTGGTGCTTCTTGTTCAAGGGTTTTCCGGGACGAGAGGTGTATTCTGACATTCCCTCTTCATAGTCCTTTCCCCAATTCGGAACCCATTAGAGGATCCCAAAGGTTGTATTCACCAGTTGTGTAAAACTATCATGTTTTTCGGTATGATGGTATTCACCCAACAATTGTAGCAATGGACATGCTGGCGAAGTTTTAGATTGAATGTGTAATAAACACCTTCTTTTGATCGCCTGGGCAGGCAGCAAAATTAGTCACAGCTCTAGCCTTAACAATTTGTTTGGCACACTGGGACCAAGACCGAGTATTGCTCTGCAGAATTTACCTTCTAGTACTTTCAGCCAAGACCGGTCACAGATGTATAGTGCATCTAAGTTGTAAGGCATTGGGGCACAAAAACACTGTTTATACAGCAGGAGGATCAACCCTTAATATGATATGATATGATAGGTTATTTATAACGCACCTAATACCCAGAGGTTTCTAAGCGCGGACCCGGGGATCAAACCTGTGCTGCTCTGTATCGTCTTGCTTCCAAGACAAGCACGTGGCCACTGAGCTATCCTCCCGAGTCTAAAGCCGGAGCTATCTCTGGCTATCTTTGAGATCCTATCAGTGAATATTACAGATTTCCTGCTCTTCTTTTGAATGAGCTTGCAGTAACCTCCTTTAGTGATCAGAGTAATGCCCAGATATTTGTAACTATATACCTGTGCTATCAGCTGTTCTCTAATTACCAACTTCGGCACTCTTTTTTTCCTTATGCGCAAAGTGCAGTATTTTAATTTTTTCATGGTTTATGCATAAACCATTAGCTTCTTCATGATTGTACAGCTCCAGCATTGATTTCTTAATACCTATATAGGTGTGAACTCATACATTCACAAAATCTGCATAGAAGATACAGTTTACTTTGGTATTTTGAAATTTCGGTGGACAATTGTTTAATTTTGACAGTTCGCGGGGGAAGTCTGCCAGGTTGATGTTGACTAGAGGGAACACTGTTACATGTGGGGTTGGTGCTACATGGGTTATGCCATTCAGAAAACTCCTAGGACCAACCACTAATTATTGCCTAAAATGTTAAAAATTAGTTCTATGTCAGAACACAAAATCAAAAATAAAAATCAAATAGACCAGGATAGAGTAGGTCGTTGTTCAGCCAATATATATTCTTGAACAGACAAACACGAATGTACAACTATATAAATTTAACAAAGCAACATTTTCAAAATAAATAAATTTGAATATGCACATAACAATTGAAATTAAAAGAAAAAACTGAAGTTTTTACCAATTCCAAATTTAAAGAAACAAATCAAATATTGACAGAAATAGACTGTGTTTCAAATGTATGGATTATAACCAATAAATCTTGTTGTTCAGCTGATATATATACTTGAAAGAACAATACAAATGTACAAATGTATACATTTTAACAAAGTACTCAAAATAAATAAGTTTGAATATACATGTAACAGAAAAAAACTTTTTTTAATTTTGAAAGAAAAACAGACGTTTTTGCCAATTCAAGGTTAAAGTTAAAGATACTAGTCACATTTTGACAGAAACAGACTGCATTTCAAATGGATAGACTATAACCATTAACACATCTTTTGTCCTTCAAATCAGATGCTTATTATCAACCTCGAGGCGGAAACTACCTCTCGTGGAGGGGTCTGCCAACACAGTAGGGGGAACAAAAAAGAGGAAGAAAAGGGAGGTGTTGATGTTGATCAACCGGCTATGTCCCAATGACTAAATGCACAGGCTTGTGTACAAGCACCTTCGGTCCCCTCATGCATATAGCGTTTCGGCAGTGATATAGATAGAAATATTATAGTCCGCCTTCATAAGGGCAAATAATAAAGGACCCTGTGGAAAAAACAATAAAAATAAATTGGAGGACAGAATATCCTGGATTTCTAATTAGGTGTTCTAACATAGTGTAATAAAACCAAAAAACAAATGGAGAAACAAACAATTATAAAATGGTTGGGGGGCAACAAAGACTAATCTTTCACGGTGGAAGTCAAGCAAATTGAACTTACCACGAGAAGAAAACAATTGTACTTTGGTTCCCATTGACACCCTCAAAGGGAAGGCCCACCAAGCGACCTGAGGTACATGTCTGCCCGTCTCATATGTTCGTTGCTAAGTACAAAAAAGAAAAAAGAAACTCCTGTAAAACAGAGCAGGAGGTTCATCGTAACTAATGTCATCGAGGTGCAATTATCACTTTTGCCAAGGGAAGGGGGGCTTTTTTGGTTAACGTTAGAAGAGTGAATGGGCTCACCTGGCAGCAAGGTAGAGGTGGCATGTTGGGCACAGGCAGTACCAGCTCACAATATGAAATGCAATGGTAGGCCTTGGAGCACGTCTATACTGGTCTATTTGATTTTTGTTTTTGATTTTGTTTTCTGACATAGAATTAATTCAGTTAATTTAACATTTTAGGCAATAATTAGTGGTTGGTCCTAGGAGTTTTCTGAATGGCATAACCCATGTAGCACCAACCCCACATGTAACAGTGTTCCCTCTTGTTGATATATTGTAGTGCCCTACACAGTTACACGTCCACAAGGGCAAACCGACTCCACCGGTGGGTGGCTGTTTTCTTGGTACAGGTAGATGTTGACAGCAGTGGCGCCAATGGAAAACCCTATCCCAGGTTCTGATAGTGCCCCATGTTGAACAAACGCACCTGGACCTGGGTGTTTTCATACAGTCCACGGATCGCACTTGATATGTTAATGGGGCAGCCTAACTAACGTATCAAGCTTGGCCCATAAGATGTTCCGATCTGCTGTATCAAAAGATTAGCAAAAATTTCAGCAGTGCTGAAATCTATCATGGCTGCATATAGGTATGGGCCATTTTTTCCTTTCATCTGGAAGCTGTCCAATACGTGGTTATGGTCTACCTACTTAGCTGCTGTAGTAGTAGTATGGAAGCGAAAACCTTCCCTGAGACATCTAACACGGCCAGCAGGTGGTAATTTGCTGGATCTGACCGTTTGCCCTTCTCAATATCAAACTTATCGAACTGCAGCTCATAGCTTTTGGTAATACCTGGGTCTGATTTCTCCACCCGTGGGTTCACTTCAAAAACACTGCTAAAACATTGTGTCCACTCATGCCCACCAATCGAATTTATAATTTGCTCTACCTTTTTATGTTTTACGATCATTTAGGCGTTGCCACATCTAACTCAGATTTTTGGTCGATGATATATCAAATAGACGCTGCCATTGTGCATTTTTATGTGAACTACGCCACCATTTCAACCACCTATGATACTTATTTTGTATGGCGGTTACTAACAAAGGGCTTTGTTGGAAGCTAGCTTCTCATCTCCCTCTTGGCATTTCAAATTTCTCTGTAATATGTATTGGGATGGTTAGCTTGAGAAATAGATGCATAGGAAGTTTTAGTGGATGCAAAACATGCTGTAGTAGTTGAAAAACAAGCCTCAATTAAATCAGCTGATAAAGCTGAGAGGTCGTCACTATCTGCCTTGTACTTCTCTTGCATGTACTTCTGCATGTTATCTATATTCTTCAGGGACCAGCTAATTCTATTACCACCAGCAGTAACCCCCTTGTCTCCCAGTCACGCAAGGGTCTCTCCAGATGACTTACCTTTAACCACTAATTAAATAATTGAAAAACAAGGTAAATAAACACTAATGCCCTAATTTAAAATCTCATTATCTACATAAAGGGAATATCGCCAAGGAATTTAACTGTGGAATGAAGGTTGATGCTCAATATGACTTTCTATTGCTCTATCTTCTCATCAAGGTGACTTGCTTCAATAGATGTCAAGCAGTGTTATTCAATATCAGGTTATTGTGCTAAATTGATTTACGAACTGAAGGATGAGTTTGGATTCAGAAAATTATGAATTATGTTTTACCCTTTGTGATGAATGATGTGTTAAATTGAAAATGTGTGAGAATTATTAAATACGAGTTATATATTGTAACAACCACTGTATATTGGTTTAACATAGCTGAATCTGAGCATAAATGGTCAGTTGGGGAGGTCACCACTAAGAGTGCACAAGGATTATCTGTTGGCAACAACAGGTGTTTTTTTGGGGACAACTTGACAAGTCCTCATGTTAGGGATGTCAATGTGGGGAAAGTTGGAATAAGTATTACCTTAAGCAAACAAATAGAAACACAGCAAAGTGATACAACTGTGGCATACTTAAAGGACAATGGGCCTCATTACGACCCAGGCGGTAAGTTACCGCCTGGGCCGTGACTTTACCACCATGGCGTAAACTACGTTTACGCCATGGTGGTTGGCGGACTTACCGCCCCATTCCGACCTTGGCGGGGCGGTAAGTCCCCAATCCCCATTTACCCTTCCCCATTCCCATTTTTGCCCCATAGGGCATAATGGGAGTGGGGAAGGCGTTAATTACGCCACCGTAAATTACGGTGGCGTAATTAACTCCATGGTCCCTTAGCGCCATGGATTTTAACACCCGCCAAAAGTGGATGTTAAAACCTCCATGGCGCTAAGGGACCTCGTAATTGGCGGTAAGGGGTCGGCGCAGCTAACGCTGGCGTAAACCCCTTACCGCCAGGGTCGTAATGAGGCCCAATGACATTGAAAAGAAGTTCTGGTGACCAGGCAATTGGCATTTGTGCCAAGAAGGTACCTGGCAGAGAAGTATACCAGGGTATCTGTAGGATACCAGAGAAGGATTCCTGGCACCGAGTGTACCAGGCAATCCACCCAAAGCATAGAAAGTTGTAAGACATTGTGGCAAGATACCTGGCAGGGGAATATATCAGGGGATCTGAGAAGACCATAAAGGAAGTCCTGGCAGCCAAATATACCACACACTTTGAAATAGAATTCCTGGCAGGGGAGTATACCAGGAGAACCACCAAAGCTGTAAAAAGGAAGCTTAATGTGAAATGTATCATATTAATAAAAACACTTGTGAACCCAGCATAAAGAAATCAAGGAAGAGTTGAATATTATGGAATGTATTGTTTATAAGGTTTGCACATGAACTTTCTGAAACTAATTCGCAGAACCAAGTAGATTGTTGTTTGGAAGAGACACTTTTGCCATCCTACCTGAACATTAAGAAAATGTGATTTGAAAGAGACACTTTTGCAATTCTGCCTAAAAACCCAGGGGAAGGGAACCACCCTCTGGATCCAGGGGTTTCTCATTGGAAAACACTTTTCTGTTGGATTTACTGATTTACTTTTGATTATGAACAATTGTTGCCAACTCTAAGTCAGAGGGACAGATTAGAATGTTTTGGACACAAGGACAGTTTTATAAGTTTAATGACTTAACACAGATGGATCTTCAGTTTTAGTTTCCTAGGCAGGGAAACTCTCCTTAGGATAGAGAAAGAGAGGTGTTCATCCAACCAATTTCTGTTTAATAAACATGTCTGCAACAGAGAAAACTATACCTTTGTGTCCACCTCTCGTTTCTGGCACCCTTATAACACCTTCCAAAATGTGTCAGAGTTTATTTCTATACATTGATTACAATATATATAATTGTACATTAATTTTGACTGTCTTTATGATCAGTAGTATCGGGTATGCGTTATGGGAGTGTCCACTACTTAATCACACTGTATTTGTTTTTTGTGATGTTAGCAATGTTTTGTGCCAGGGTTGCATTTTTGTCCCCAGCATCCTAAATGCAACTTACATTTGTGAATACCTATATCTAACACATAATAAGATAGGTGTGCGATCTGCACTATTACCTTTCGATGTGTTCATTTCTCCCACCAGGGGATGAATGGGCTGTGGGATTGCTGTAAGCACAGACAATAGTATTGGTGTCGTCAACGCTGGTTGAATCAACAAAGATTTCGTCACTGCTAACTACAATTTTGGGATTATGATATGATATGATAGGTTATTTATAACACGATTAATACCCAGAGGTTTCTAGGTGCGGGTCCGGCTATCGAACCTGTGGTTCTCTGTATCGTATCGTCTTGCTTCCAAGGTGAGCACGTTGCCCCTGAGTTATCCTCCCACGACCGGATTGTGGGTGATGACGTGGACAACGGAAGTCTAGTGGTCGTAGGTGGAGTCGTCTTGCTTGTCGAAAACAATGTTTTTCATGTTATCGATGATGTTTTAATGGCCGTCGACAATGATGTTCTTGTCGTCATCAGTGTGGCCGTCAACAATGATGCTCTTTTTGTGAGTGAGGGTCTCATCGCCGTCATCAGGCACATGTCCTTTGTGTTTGTAAAGACTGGAGGGGGGTGTCTGTACTTCTGCTCTCTATATGGTAGAGGAGAGGCACAGAGGACCCCAGCCAAGATTCTCTATTATTGGTAACGTAGTCGAGCAATCAAGGCCTAGCATCTCAAGAGGTGATGGAGGCTATTTCTTAAGTACAGTGTGGTCCCCAAGCCCTCACAAAGGAATGTCCACACACTGTATTACTGAAAACACAGTCTTTATATAATCAATATTCAAAGGTATGTACACTATCACAATAACGCACTTTGTACTCAGAAATCAACAATGGTAAACATATACAATTCTAAAGTGGTACCACCAATATTATCAGATCTCATTAAAGTGCATCAACTATACTGTTAGAATGTCACACAGATCAATAACAAGGAAACCAGCAATAGAGATAGGAAGGAAAGAAAGATGGTTGACACAATTGGCAGAATACTGGCCCAGCTACCTAGGCACAGTTCTGTGTGGAGATCCCCCCACCTGGGCAACCTGTAAAATAAAGATCTAGCATAAGCCCAGTCCATATATTGATCAATAGTCTTATTCTCTCCTATAAGGTTTTTACCCCCCCAATGTACCTGGCGGTGTAGAGTTCTTCGAAGGCGTGTCGAGGGATCCTTCTTGAGTGACTCCCTTTAAAGCAGGAGCCACAGATCTTCGAGAGGCGTCGAAGAAGGTGAACTTGGCATCGACGACGTCGATGAAAAGTTCGAGGGTGCCGAGACCATGGCGTCGATCCAGGCGGTGCTCATCGGTGACGTCCTGTGAGGATGAGGTGTGCGGGGCACCTCGGCGTTTGATATTTCTGGACCGCAAAGAGTTTCAGAAGAACTGTGGCCCAGCAAGGGCGTTGAGTAGTCGAAGTCTTTGTGGCCTTCAGGTGGCGGGAAACCCACCAGCGGATTCTCCTTGGCGCGTCGGCGGCCTTGACTTTCTCCGGCAGGACAAAGCGGTCGACGTTGCGGGCAAGGGAGTCCTTCGATTCAAATGTTCTTAGGCAAAGGAGCGGGCGGCTCCGGTCATCAGCGGCACAGCGTCAAGCGGTCCCCTTTTCTGGGGCAACACAACTTAGACGGGGCCTCCAGCGGTTACACAAACCTGCGAACCCTGGTCGAAGGCAATGGACTTTGTCAGTGGCGAAGTCCTGGTGCTTCACTTCGTTCTCCTCAGTGGTCCCCGTCTCCGGTCGGCAGCCTTTCGAGGGTATGACTTCCAGGGAGCTTTGGCGAAGGTTAGTGGTGCTCGATGGTCCCTCGGAGCACGGGAGGAGGGCGCCTTACCAGGTCCTCTCTCGTCTTCTTCTTCCAGCTGGGTGTCGAGGATCAGCAGTTCCAGTTACTCTTCAAGTGTAGACACAGCTTCTCAACAATTTCCAGTGGTGAGAGGTCCCCAGATATACTATCCTGTCTCTCATCCACACTGCTGGGTCACACTCAGCAGCCAATCATACAGAAGGGCATTCATGCAGTCAGTCAGCCAATCACAGTGAATTCAGGCCATCCTCCTCCCTCTCAGGCACTTAGATCAAGGAATGTGGATTGGGACAAGTACCCAGCCATTCAACACTACACACTGCATTCAGGCCAGTTTCGGGCAGAGCTGTCTCAGTCTTTGTCTCTCATACCAGAAACCAGACAGCCACAACAAGAAGAGCATATTGGTCACACACTCCATTCACCCAGGTCCCACCCACACGGTGTACCCACAGCATATAGTCACTGGGAAGGCTCCAGCTAGTCTGGACTGGACCTCACAACAACATCATATATGGAACTTCCACCCAACAGCCAGTCAGGGGGAAGGGACAGAGTCAGGGATTCCCAGGACTTTGGGAAAACAAGGTAACAGGCAATAGAAAGCAAGAGGCCACCGGGGCCATCTTGTTTTCCATCAGGAATTAACTGATTCCAATGGCAGGGCTGGGTATCCCAAAATGGAGGATACTCAGGTCACCTGTCAAATTCAGCATGGAGTGGCCACCAGCCCATACCCTGCTCTGTGGGCCACCCACAGGTGCCCAAAAACATGCACTAGGGGCACAGGGTTGTACCACCACCCATGGGTGCCATAAGGGTATCCCATGGGTCTGTAAACCAAACCAAAAACAGGAAGAGCTGCACTGCCAGGAGTCCCACACAGACTCCTGGACATAAAACAACACAGAACACAATGAAAAAGGACTACAGGACAAGGACAGGGAGGCCCTGTCCCTCCAATGCATTTCCAGCATCACAGTTGCCCCCCCAGACTGAGGTTAGGGTGCCTAATCTCCCACGAGATAGACACCCATATCCAGACGGTGAACATACCTTCTGGAAAGGCCATCTGCATTATCGTGACTCTTCCCTGGTCTGTGCTCTATGTTGAAGTCTAGCCCTTGCAGGCTAATGGACCACCTGAGCAGTTTTGGGTTTTCACCCTTCATCTGCATAAGCCACTTCAGGGGCTTATGATCTGTTTGGACCTTGAAGGTAGACCCCGTAAGATAGGGCCTAAAACGCCTAAGGCTCCAAACTATACTGAAACATTCCTTCTCAACGGTAGCCCATGTAACTTCTCTACCCTTGAGTTGTCTACTGATGAAGATGATAGGATGTTCCCTCCCTTTGTCATCTAACTGGGACAAGACAGCTCCAATTCCGGTGTTGCAGGCATCCGTCTGGACGATAAAGGGTCAGCTGTAGTCAGGTGCACACAACACGGGTGCCCTACACAGACTTTCTTTCAAGCCATCAAAGGCCCTCTGACAGTCTTCAGTCCAATTAACCTTCCTAGGTTGTTTGGGTGAAGTCAGAGCTGTCAGGGGTGCAGCTATGGTTCCATAGTCTGCCATGAAATTGCGATAATACCCTGTGAGGCCCAAAAAGGCTCTCACCTGGGTTTGAGTAGTGGGAGTCTCCCAGTCCTGGACATCCTGTACCTTACTGGGGAGAGGTTGGATTTGACCCCCTCCTACCTCATGACCAAGATATGTGACTTTCCCCTGAGCTATCTGGCACTTGGTGGCCTTGATAGTGAGGTTAGCCCTTTTCAAGGCCTGCAACACCTTATACAGATGTGTCAAATGTTCTTCCCAGGTGGAACTGTAGACGGCAATGTTGTCTAAGTAAGCCACAAAAAAGGCTTCCAGTCCACTGAGCGCATGGTTGTCCAATCTCTGGAAGGTGGCAGGGGCATTCTTCAAACCAAAAGGCATGACCCTAAACTGGTAGAGTCCCACTGGTGTTGAGAACACCGTATTTTCCTTGGCATGGTCCGTCAGAGCTATTTGCCAATAGCCTGAGGTGAGGTCAAAGGTGCTCACAAATTTGGTAGCACCTATGGTGTCCACAAGCTCATCAGCCCTGGGCAATGGGTGCGCGTCAGTCTTGGTGACGGCATTGACTCCTCTGTAGTCCACACAGAACCTCCAATCCTTGGTACCTGCCTGGGAACTTGCCTTGGGGACAAGGACCACGGGACTGGACCAGGGACTGGTTGAGGGTTCAATAACGCCCAGATCCAACATCTTGGCAACCTCAGCATGGATGTGGTTCTTAACAGTATCTGACATACGGTAGCTCCTGCTTTTGCCAGGCCCGCTGTCACCAGTGTCAATCTCGTGTGTACACCACAGTGTAAGGCCTGGTGTCAGTGAAAACAGAGGCATACTGCTGGAGCAAAGCCCTGCAGGCCTTCTACTGCTCTGTTGTCAAATCTGGAGAAAGATGCGCTCCTTCCACAGAGCCATCCTGATGCTTGCTATGCAGCAAATCTGGAAGGGGCTCACTCTCATCCTCTTCTTGCTCTGAAGCTAGCAAGAGACATGAGACTTCTGCTCGCCGGTGTAAAGGCTTGAGCCTGTTAACATGGAATACCTGAGGGGCTACTCCAGAGGCTCCCATGTCAACCAGATAATTGACCTCGCCCATCTTGGAGATTATCCTGAAGGGTCCAGTCCATTTATCTGCCAACGTCCGCGGCTTGGTGGGCTCCATCACGAGGACCTCCTGTCCCGGAGTCCAATCCACTTGTGATGCTTTAAGGTCATGCCAGTACTTGTTCAATTCCTGGCTGGCCTTGAGATTCGCTGTTGCCTGACCCATCATCTGTGTCATCCTCCGTCTGAGGCCTAACACATAGTCCCCCACTTGCTTGGTGGGACCTGGAGGGGTGGCTTCCAAACCTTCTCTGATCAAGGCAAGGGGCTCCCTCACGGGATGTCCAAAGAGTAACTCAAAGGGGCTGAAACCAACACCCTCTTGAGGTACCTCTCTGTAAGCAAAAAGCAGGCATGTCAGGAGGAGATCCCATGTCCTCCTTAAGGGCTCTTCCAAAGCACCTATCATGCCCTTGAGAGTTTTATTGAATCTCTCAACCAGACCATTGGTCTGGGGATGGTAAGAGGTGGAGTACTTGTAGGTTACTCCGCACTCTTTCCACATGGTCTTCATGTAACTAGACATGAAGTTGGATCCTCTGTCAGAGACAACCTCCTTAGGGAATCCAACATGGGTGAAAATGCCCAGGAGAGCCCTGGCAATCACCTTGGCAGTGACAGTCCGAAGGGGTATAGCCTCAGGGTACCTGGTGGCATGATCTACCAAGACCAGGATGAACCGATGTCCACCTGAAGTGGGAGGGTCCAGGGGACCGATGATGCCGATGTCCACCCTCTCAAATGGTGTGCCAACCACTGGCAATGGCTGCAGTGGGGCAATGACACTGCCTCCAGTCTTGCCAGACAACTGACAAGTTGGCCAGTTCCTGCAGTGGGACTCCACTTCTACTCCCATCCGAGGCCAGTAGAAATGGACAGAGAGCCTCTGCTTAGTCTTCTTGGTACCAAGATGACCAGCCAAGGGCACCTCATGCGCCAACTGCAGCTGGAAGGGCCTGTAAACCTGGGGTACCACCAACCTCTTGAGGGCTCTAGGTTCAGGCTTAGTGGGCTCACTAACAAGGAGCTCACCCTCCCAATAAATCCAGAATGTCCTAGGCACTTCTCCTTGTGTCTGGGACAGGGCCTGTTTCCTCAGACCCTCGAGAGAGTGGCACTCTCTCTGTCCCTTACAGAAGTCTGCCCGGGAGTGTCCCCCTTCAGCTAACAAGCATTGAGGATCGGGATGATCCCCTGGGTTGAGAACCTCTCCGACAGGAGAGTCTTCTGGCTCTTCTCCCCCAGGAGTTGAGACAGGGTTTACCACTGGATTCAGCCCGTCCGGAGCATGGATCCCAATGGGTGCTGTAGGAACAGCAGGAAGAGAAGGGGCCCCCGGCACCGAGGTTGCCTTCTTGGTCTTCCTTCGTCTTGCCTTAGGCCTGCCTTTGGCTCGGGTACCTGACTCACAGCCAGACCCTGTGTCACCTGTGACCTAGTGACTGTAGCAGCAGTCATGGGAAGACCATCCAAGATCAACCCCAACTCTACTAGATCATTTCCTAACAGAATGTTACCAGGGACATTGTCCTGAACCAGGACAGGAAGCTTTGCTGTCTTGTCTCCAATTATGAGTGTGACTAAGGCTACAGGCGATAATTTGGGAGGCCCACCAGCTAACCTGTTGGTTCTCAGAGGAGCACCTAAATAGTCCTCTGGCTTGAGCAGGATCCTGTCCACCACGGTCATGCTTGCCCTAGTGTCTCTCTAACCAGTAGAAGGCTGCCCATTAAAGAGGACACTTCTCAAAAACCTATGGGTGTTCTGTGGGATAGTCGCCATTACTTCCGCATACTGGTCCCAGGCCCCAAGGGACACTAAGGAAATCCCTACAGGAGCACCAAATCCCTGTAGAGGAGGGGGGGACAGTGGCCTCCACCTCAGACATGGCGTAAGGGTAGGTCAGGCTGACAGCCTGTACTCCAAGTGCCTTACCTTTACACTTGATGTCACCCCTCTTGTGATCCAGAGCCCCGCAATCCCAACAAGTGCTGGGAGTGCGGGGTACGGTACTGGAACCACTGGGAGCCTGCTTTGCAGGAGGTGGACCACTACTCTTATTCCCACCCATAGATGACTTATCTGTGGGTTTAGGTTTACCCGACTGTGGGGGTCATTCCGAGGTTGGAGGTAAGGGATTACCGGCGCCGGTAAGGGCACCGATGGCGGTAATCCCTTACCTCCGTATTCCGAGTTCCCTTTGCGGGTCCCTCTTTACCTCCTGCTTTTAGCAGGAGTAAATTACGGGACCCGCAAAGTGACCTTGGAGTAAATTACGGCACCGTAATTTACGGTGCCGTAATTACCTCCTTCCCCATTCCCATTGAGCCCTATGGGGGCAGAAATGGGGATGGGGAAGGGCTATGGTGAATGGGGAATTACCGGTCCATCCAACCTTGGAATGGACCGGAAATTACTCCATTCACCATGCCGGTATTCCATGGAGTAAATAGCTCCATGGTTGCCAACCATGGAGCTATTTACTCCATGGTGTAGTCCTAACTCGGAATGAGGGCCTATGTCTGCTTTTGGCACTCCTCAGCTTTCTGAGAGACCCCCTTTTCTTTGTCCTTGTCCTTCCCACTTGAGTCCTTAGGGGACACCCGGTGGGAGATGTTAGGGAGAATTCTCTGTTTAGGCTGAATTTCCCTACCTAGTGAGTCCCCCAGCAGCTTTGCTGGATTTCTGGGGTTTAATTTTTTCTCCTGCCAAGAGTGAGACTCTTTTACCCTCACTCTTGGACATGTTGAAGTGTGTTTTCTTGGTTAAACCTTGTGTTGAATGGGCTATGGGGTCTTTTACTCCATAGGGCCTCATGTATTTTTGTGATGTGGGTCACACAGCACCCTCTGTGCCGTGACCCAGGGGTGTCCTAGGGACTCCCCAACATAGACTCCATACCCTGGGACTGACTACTGTCTCCCAGGGCATGTAAAGTCACCAAAGACTTTGCTAGTCTTGAATCCTGAACAGAACCAGTACAAACCATCATATTGTGGACGTACTGGCTGGGGCAATTCGATTGCCCCAGGGTCTGTTAGTCGAAGGGGCACGTCTCCGTCCCCCCTGATCGAGTTTTGGCTGGTGGCAGTGGAAACTACTTTTTATATTCGACCGCGAATATTTTCCTATGGGATTTCCCATTGTTTTAGGCTAACACATTTAATTATTTATTTACGGTAGCCTTAAACATACCGCCGGTTTATATATTTATTTTTATAACTCCGGTTGGGACTTTTTGCCAAAACTTGATTCTAAAATGGCGTTGGTGTTCGCCTCTGTAACTCTGACCCAAAGTGGAGCCCTTTGTTCCACTTTTGGCGGGCTTCTCCACAGAAGCCCTCCAAAGTGGTGCCACTCTGTCTGGGGTACTTAGGAGGGGTGGAGGGGGATTTAGGCACCCTGGACTGAGTTACCTTGGTAACTCAAGTCGCACTCCGTCCTGATTGGCCCAAGTGGTGAGCCGCCCGGCTCACCACTTAGCATGTTTAAGCCACAGCTACCAGGTAAATCTGGGTGGTACAGACTGCTACCAAAGGGGTTTACTGCTCTACCTGTAGTCTTAAATCTTTTGCAGTGTTCCCCAAGGGAACTGCACAGGTTTCTGCCTAACACTGGTGTACAGCGGTGGGATTTGTATTGAGTATACATTTTATTGTGCTTTAGATACCTTAGTGCAACTAACCACAAAGCTTAGCACTGAAAAAGTAAAACCTCTAACATGTCAGTTATAGAAAGCTATAGTCAAGAGTCCCTTGCAGCCAAAACTGCTGATTGTTTAAGAGTGCTCTGTAAACATAAGGATCTCCTGACTAAGGGCAAGAAAATGGAGCTGATTGAAAGATTGTTAGCTAACCAAAGTCTGGGTGATGGTTCAGAGGAACCTACCACTCCAGCAACTGTAGATGACAGTATTGAAGTTAACATGGAGCAAAATGTTGATGTTTCTGAGGAAGAGTCAGAAGAGGAGGGTGAGGATGTTGTAACTGTCCCCCCTAGGCC
This sequence comes from Ambystoma mexicanum, assembly GCF_040938575.1. Taxonomy (NCBI): domain Eukaryota; kingdom Metazoa; phylum Chordata; class Amphibia; order Caudata; family Ambystomatidae; genus Ambystoma; species Ambystoma mexicanum. Next base: position 486,994,314 of record NC_090931.1, on the reverse strand, counting down.
TCTGCCTGCTCTACCTGCTGTACCTACTGGACCTTTACCAGGTCCCACATTTAGTCCTCAGTACTTTGAACTGGAGAAAATGAAGCTAGAATTGGAGTATAAGAAACTTAATGCTCAAACTGACAAAGAACTCAGGCTAAGGGAAATGGAGCTCAAGTATGACTTAGAAATGAAGAAATTATCTGTTGAGAATGTTTCTCTCTCTGGCTCCTCTAGAAGTTCCAGTCCTAAAAGACCCCGGATGCCTAAAGAATTGGTTGGTATGTATGAGCCTAAGTTGGATGTGTTGGATTGGTTGTCTCTGTTTGAATATAATCATGGGCTCCAGAACATCACAGGAAATGACTTACTCACCTGGTTGTTCTCTAGGCTTCCCCCTGTTGCAACTGATGTGGTAATGGAGATGGGGGAGGAGGATAGGAAGGACTATGAATGTGTGAAACTAGCTTTAATAGCTAGGTTTGGGAAGACCCCTTCCCAGTATCTTAAGAGGTTTAGGAGCCTCAAAAAGCATGATGGTACCCCTTGGGCTACCTGGGTGAATGAATGTTTGAAAAACTTAGAGGGATGGATTAAGGGTTACAAGGTGAACACTTATGAAGGTATGAAGAATTTGTTTATGTTGGAGACTATTTATGATGCCTGCTCTCCTGAGCTCAGACAACACTTGGCTGATTCCAGGGAATTAGATTCCCGGAAACTAGCTAAGGCTGCTGACTTGTGGGTTGCCAACAGGGCCACTCACAAGGATTCTGGGGTAACTCAGAAGAAGGATGGGGAAAAACAATCTAAGAAGGACTCCAAAGAGAATTCTAATACTACAAATTCCAAAGAGGGCCCCAAACAAAACTATAAGGGTAAGCCACAAGGGAAACCAAATCAGGCTAGTGTACCTTCTGGTCCCAGACCAGAAGGAGGTCAGAACAAGCCTCCATTCCAGCGAGCCTTTGGCTCATGCTTTGTTTGTAAGGCTACTGACCATGTGAAAGGAGATCCCAGATGTAAGGGTAAACCTTCAGGGGTCCAGCTTGCCTCCTTAGCCTTCGCTCCAGAAGAGGAAGTACATATGGCAAGTGGAAACTTTCTATTACTAGCTGATGAACCCACTGGAGTCTCAGCTAGTGTTTCTTTAGTCTCTCTGGGGTTGTGGGAGCAACAGAATTTAGATGTCTATAACTCTATCCCAGATAATACTAAAGAGTATTATAAGGACAGTGTCCAGGTGAATGGTCAGGAGACTCCTGCCATTAGGGACACTGGAGCCAGCATAACTGTGGTGGATGAATCATTTTTCAAGGCAGAGGATGTTGCTAAGGCACCCAAATGCCTCACCAAGTTAGCTGGTGGGCCTGTGCAGATGTGTCCCCAGTTACCAGTTCTCATCCAATGTAATGATATGGCTGTAAAAATACCTGTCAGTGTACAATGTGAAGTGCCAGGTAGGGTTCTGTTGGGTAATGACCTCAAAGCTCTTGGAGTTGTATCTCATACCCCCAGACCTCCTAGCAAAAGGTTTCAGGAACTCACAAAACCTGCAAGGGAGAAAACCCTGAGAGGGTTATCCCAGGAGATGATGACAGAAATCACTCCTCTACCACTGGAGCAACTTACTGCAGTAACTACCAGATCAGGAGCAAAGGGGCAACCCAAGACTCCTAGGAAAAAGCCAGCAGCAAGCACTCCAGTGCTTCCAACAAGGACTTCCCCTAGGTTGTCCAAAGTTACACCTGTAACTCCCCCTCCAGCTGAGGCTGAGAGAGAGGTACAACCCTGTGTGGTTGAGCTAGACTCTGAGGAAGAGCTAGAAGGAGGCCCCAACCTTATTGGAGATTTGGACCCTGAGGACCATCCTGAGCTGCAGTCTTTACTGGCAGAAGGTGGGCCTAGCAGGGCAGCTTTTCGTAAGGGGCAAAGAGAATGTCCAACTCTGGAGGGTCTCCGCCACCAGGCAGCTTCTCAAGCTGATGGGCAAGAGCCTGGGAAGTATAGGTTGCACTGGGAAGATGGCCTCTTCTACAGTGAACCCACTGAGTCTGAACCTGGAGACTACAAACGCCTTGTAGTCCCACAAGAAAACAGACAACAGTTCTTACAACTAGCCCATGAGATACCTTTGGCTGGCCACTTGAGTTTCAAGAAGACCAAGGAAAGGCTCTCACTCTACTTTTATTGGCCAAAGATGGGGGCTGAAGTAGATAGATATTGTAAGAGCTGCCATACCTGCCAGACTTCTGGTAAGGTTGGTTCCAAGAATGTGGCACCTTTAGTGCCTCTCCCAGTTGTGGGAGTCCCATTTGAGAGGGTAGGGATTGACATTGTTGGTCCCCTTGATCCTCCAACCTCCTCAGGCAACAGGTTTATCCTTGTTGTAGTAGACCATGCTACTAGATACCCTGAGGCCATTCCTATGAGGACTGTTACAGCTCCGGCTGTGGCTAAGGCCCTCCTTGGTATTTTTACCAGGGTTGGGTTTCCTAAGGAGGTAATCTCTGACAGGGGGTCAAACTTTATGTCCCACTACATGAAGGCCATGTGGAAAACCTGTGGAGTTACCTACAAGTTCTCAACCGCCTACCACCCTCAGACAAACGGGTTGGTTGAAAGGTTTAACAGAACCATGAAGAGCATGATAGGTGCTTTGGAAGAACCCCTTAAGAAAAAGTGGGACCTTCTACTGCCATGCCTTCTCTTTGCTTATAGAGAAGTCCCTCAGGAGGGAGTAGGTTATTCTCCCTTTGAGCTTCTCTATGGCCATCCAGTCAGAGGTCCATTGGCCCTGATTAAGGAGGGGTTGGAAGGTGCTCCTCCCCTCAAGCCAGTCAGAGTGACTGACTATGTGATAGGTCTCCGGAGGAGAATGTCACACATGATGGCAGAAGCAAGTGACAACTTGAAAGCTGGTCAAGCCCTGGTCAAACATTGGCACGACCAGAAGGCTAACATGGTTGAGTTTACTCAAGACCAGCTAGTTCTAGTTATGCTCCCAACAAGGCAGAGGGCCTTGCAAGACAAATGGATGGGACCCTTCAAGGTTGTGGGAAAACTTGGAGAGGTCAACTATCTGGTGGATCTGGGCAGACCCAGGGAAGCTCCTAGAGTCTTCCACACCAACCGACTAAAAGCATACATCTCCAGACCTGATGTAGGAGCCTTGCTTCTAGCTTCAGCTGCAGAGGAGGAAGAGAGTGAATCTCTCCCTGATCTCCTCAGAGGTGTACCTTTAGATGAAAAAGTTGAGGGAGTCAATCTCTCTTCAGACCTGACACCTGAGCAACAAGAGGAGTGCAAATCTATGTTAAATCAGTTTGCCTCCCTGTTCTCACTGTCACCAGGCTTGACCCCTTGGGGCCAGCATGAGATACTCACTGGTGACTGTCTGCCAGTCAAAAGCAGAGGATACAGAATGTCAGAACATATCAGAGCCCACATCAAAGGAGAGGTCAAGAAGATGCTTGATCTCGGGGTAATAGAGCCCTCTACTAGTCCATGGTCTAGCCCAGTTGTGTTAGTACCAAAGGCAGGATCCAAAGACTTGAGATTCTGTGTGGACTATAGAGCTCTAAATGCAGTCACCAAGACTGATGCCCACCCTTTGCCCAGGACAGATGAGTTGGTGGATAAACTTGGTGCAGCCAAGTACCTCAGCACATTTGACCTGACGTCAGGCTATTGGCAAATAGCCCTGACAGACCATGCCAAGGAGAAAACTGCATTTTCAACCCCAGTTGGCTTGTACCAGTTTAAGGTCATGCCTTTTGGACTGAAAAATGCACCTGCCACATTCCAAAGGATGGTGAACCAGGTTCTGGCTGGGATGGAAGATTTCTGCATGGCATACTTGGATGACATTGCAGTCTTCAGCCACTCCTGGGAAGAACATGTGAACCACCTAGGACATGTGTTGCAGGCTCTGAAACAGGCCCATTTGACAATCAAAGCCAGTAAGTGCCAGATTGGTCAAAGTAAAGTGGTCTACCTTGGACATGAGGTAGGAGGTGGAGAAATAAGGCCTTTGCCCAGCAAGATTGAAGCTGTGCAAAATTGGACAACACCAACTACTCAAACCCAAGTGAGAGCTTTTCTAGGCCTCACTGGGTATTACAGGAATTTCATTGAGAACTATGGGACCATAGCTTCTCCACTGAATGTAATCTCCTCTCCCAAATTCCCTAAGAAGGTAAAATGGAATGAGGAGTGCAATCAGGCCTTTGAAAAACTGAAGAGAGCTCTTTGCCAGGCTCCAGTATTGAGAGCTCCTGACTACCACCAACCTTTCATTGTACAAACTGATGCTTCCAATGTAGGTATAGGTGCAGTTCTAAGCCAACTGGATGAGAAGGGTAGGGAGCACCCCATTTGCTTCATCAGTAGGAAACTGAAGGATCCTGAGACAAGGTGGGCAACTATCGAAAGAGAATGCTTTGCTATTGTGTGGGCACTGAAGAAGTTTAGGCCATACTTGTATGGTTCTACTTTTGTTATTCAGACTGACCACCAACCCTTGAGATGGTTAATGCAAATGAAAGGGGAAAATCCAAAACTATTGAGATGGTCAATCTGCCTGCAAGGGTTTGATTTCACCATTGAGCACAGGTCAGGGTGTCACCATCAAAATGCTGATGGACTCTCTAGGATGTATATCATCGACTAGAGGTATGAGGTTCATCCAGGAGTGGATTAAATCCTCCTGTCCCTTAGTCTGGGGGGGGCGAGTGTTAGGGAGAATTCTCTGTTTAGGCTGAATTTCCCTACCTAGTGAGTCCCCCAGCAGCTTTGCTGGATTTCTGGGGTTTAATTTTTTCTCCTGCCAAGAGTGAGACTCTTTTACCCTCACTCTTGGACATGTTGAAGTGTGTTTTCTTGGTTAAACCTTGTGTTGAATGGGCTATGGGGTCTTTTACTCCATAGGGCCTCATGTATTTTTGTGATGTGGGTCACACAGCACCCTCTGTGCCGTGACCCAGGGGTGTCCTAGGGACTCCCCAACATAGACTCCATACCCTGGGACTGACTACTGTCTCCCAGGGCATGTAAAGTCACCAAAGACTTTGCTAGTCTTGAATCCTGAACAGAACCAGTACAAACCATCATATTGTGGACGTACTGGCTGGGGCAATTCGATTGCCCCAGGGTCTGTTAGTCGAAGGGGCACGTCTCCGTCCCCCCTGATCGAGTTTTGGCTGGTGGCAGTGGAAACTACTTTTTATATTCGACCGCGAATATTTTCCTATGGGATTTCCCATTGTTTTAGGCTAACACATTTAATTATTTATTTACGGTAGCCTTAAACATACCGCCGGTTTATATATTTATTTTTATAACTCCGGTTGGGACTTTTTGCCAAAACTTGATTCTAAAATGGCGTTGGTGTTCGCCTCTGTAACTCTGACCCAAAGTGGAGCCCTTTGTTCCACTTTTGGCGGGCTTCTCCACAGAAGCCCTCCAAAGTGGTGCCACTCTGTCTGGGGTACTTAGGAGGGGTGGAGGGGGATTTAGGCACCCTGGACTGAGTTACCTTGGTAACTCAAGTCGCACTCCGTCCTGATTGGCCCAAGTGGTGAGCCGCCCGGCTCACCACTTAGCATGTTTAAGCCACAGCTACCAGGTAAATCTGGGTGGTACAGACTGCTACCAAAGGGGTTTACTGCTCTACCTGTAGTCTTAAATCTTTTGCAGTGTTCCCCAAGGGAACTGCACAGGTTTCTGCCTAACAGGAGACCCACTTGTCAGCCAACCTAGCCAGCTTAAAGGGATCCAAAATGTTCTGGTCAGCAACATACTGACGCAGCTCTGGTGAACAGGCTTCAGAAGAATGCTCAAAAAACAACAGGTGGGGCAATTCAACAAACGTTTTCACTTTGTATCCATCAATCCACCCCATCATGTTCATGTGCGCAGCACTCACCCAGTCAACCCAAAACACATTCTCTCTTTTCTTAAAATCCTTGAACCTTTTAAGGTATTGGGTAGGTGTCTTGCCATACTTGGCAATCAAAGCAGATTTCATACACTCATACTGACCCCTGTCTTCCACACTCAGCTTCAGAATACAGTCATACCCAGTCTGAGGCACTCTACTTAGCAAACACTTAGCCCAATCTCTTTTGTCAACATCATGAATTGCACAAGCCATTTCAAATGCTTCAATCCATTGGAGGATATCAGAACCCTCCGCAAACACACCAACCAAATCTTTCAGAAACTTGGTGGCTGGGGACCTGCCACTCTCAACTGGTTTTGCTGAAGTCTCCACTCTAGCTTTCTCTAGCTGGATTCTCTGACATTCAGTTTCCTTGTCTTTGAGTTCAAGATCCCTATTCTTGGGTTCCACTTGCTGTGCCAGCTCCTCTTTCTTAAGTTCAACTTCTATCTCCAACTTGCGGTATTCAAAGGCCAATTTCATCCTTAATAACTCAAGTTCTATGGAATTGCTGGGGTTCGGAACAGAGGCAGCAGGAATGGTGGCATTCTCAGAAACAGATTCAGCAGAAACCCCAGGGGCACAGTCCTCATTGGTTGCATTCCCCCCTCATCAAAAGTTTCACCATCAGTCTGGTAGTCCAGCAGGGCAGCTATCAGCTCAGCCCTAGACCTATCCACAAACTCTAACTCCCTGGCTTCACAAGCACTCTGGAGAGCCTCTGAGCTCATCCTAGTCAATTTGCCATTTGCAATAGACTCCATTGCTTGTAATGCAGTTATTTTGTACACAACTAAACCTTAATTTAATAAAGTGCGGATATTTTGTAAGTGGCACGGTTATACACTGATTCTTAAAACCATAAGCGTCCCACTGCTGCCACCAGTTTAAAGACTGGAGCGGGTGTCTGTACTTCCACTCTCTATATGGTAGAGGAGAGGCACAGAGGACCCCAGCCAAGATTCTCTATTATTGGTAACGTAGTCGAGCAATCAAGGCTCCTCATCCTAGGCACACAGCAAAGACTTAACAAGCTGAACCCATTGTTCAACTCCTTTAATATCGACGGAAACTCCATAAAAGTTTCCAAAGACACCAAAACGATCGGAATCTACCTCAATTCCACTCTCTCCCTCCACAGACAAACAAATGCAGTTGCGGCCGCCACTGCTTACACCTGCAAGCTGATCACAGCATACCACCCTTTTCTTTCCACTCATAACTGTACTATCCTTGCCAGGACTTTGGTCATGTCCAAACTGGACTACTGTAATGCACTGTACCAAGGCCCTAATCAAGGCAACTTAGACAAACTCCAGGTCATACAAAACAACGCCATCAGAGCAGCCGTCAATATCCCGAGATCAGCCCACATCTCGGAAACCAGGAAGAACCTTCACTAGCTGTCAGTCACCCAAAGGATCTCTCTAAAATCGCTTGCCCTGACCTACAAATGCATTAATAACCTGGCCCCCATCTACCTCTCCTCACGGTTCACGCAGTATACCCCATCTTGATCTCTAAGATCTACCCTCAACCAGAGCCTAATGATCCCTAGATACAAGCTCCAAACAGCCGGTGGATTCAGCTTCCCAGTTTTGGCAGCCAAATTGTGGACCTCTGTCCCCCCTACCATCAGAAACCTTCCTTCTCTGAATCTGTTCAAACACATAGTCAAACATTGGCTAGTCACATCTGTTGACCAAGCTGCACTCTGAATACTTGATTACATATGTATCTCTGTACAAACTACCAATGTGTTTGATTACTATGTCAATTTAAATGTAACCTGAAATGTCGTAATATGATGTAACCACTGTTGCTAAGATATGCGCCTGGTAGCCTCTGGGCCTGGTTTGTGCTATACAAATAAAACAAATACAAATACAAATACAAGGCCTAGCTTCTCAGGAGGTGATGCAGGCTGGTTCTTAAGTACAGTGTAGTCCCCAAGCCCCCACAAAGGAATGTCTACACACACTGCTGGGTCACACTCAGCAGCCAATCATACAGAAGGGAATTCATGCAATCAGTCAGCCAATCAGGCACACAGTGAATTCAGGCCATCCTCCTCCCTCTCAGACACTCACATCAAGGAATGTGGATTGGGACAAGTACCCAGCCATTCAACACTACACACTGCATTCAGGCCAGTTTCGGGCAGAGCTGTCTCAGTCTTTGTCTCTCATACCAGAAACCAGACAGCCACAACAAGAAGTGCATATTGGTCACACACCCCATTCACCCAGGTCCCACCCACAGGGTGTACCCAAAACATACAGTCACTGGGAAGGCTCCAGCCAGTCTGGACTGGACTTACAACAACACCATATATGGAACTTCCACCCAACAGCCAGGCAGGGGGAAGGGGCAGAGTCAGGGCTTCCCAGGACTTTAGGAAAACAAGGTAATAGGCAATAGAAAGCAAGAGGCCACAGGGGCCATCTTGTTTTCCATCAGGAATCAACTGATTTCAATGGCAGGGCTGGGTATCCCAAAATGGAGGATACTGAGGGCACCTGTGAAATTCAGCATGGAGCGGCCACCAGCCCATACCCTGCTCTGTGGGCCACCCACAGGTGGCCAAAAACATACACTAGGGGAACAGGACTGTACCCCCACACATGGGTGTCATAAGGGTATCCCATGGGTCTGTACACCAAACCAAAAACAGGAAGAGCTGCACTGCCAGGAGTCCCACATGGACTCCTGGGCAGAAAACAACACAGAACACAATAAAAAAGGACTACCAGGGGAATTCAGACGTGGACCCCTTGCTCACTGTTCTCATAGAGGCACAGCTCCACCTCACTGATGATGCCCAACAAGGCTGAAACACGTGTATGGGGTTGCTGTTGGTACTCTTGTTCAGAGGAGAATTGCCTAGCATTTCGGTGCTGGACTGCCCCTGGGCAGGACACATACTGATATGCAGGGATATTTCTTCTCTGTGAAAGGGACAGTGAGCTAAAGACTTGGTTGAGACTCTCCCAGGGGCCATCCACCCAAGAACAGGTCAATAGACTGTGTTCATGCTGGTAGAGAGATTCCCAGAACCCCCTTTGTTTTGTATATTAAGTAACTTTGGGTCTCACCCTAAGTTACCAGGGGAATTCAGACGTGGACCCTTTGCTCAATGTTCTCAGAGAGGCACAGCTCCACCTCACTGATGATGCCCAACAAGGCTGAAACATGTGTATGGGGTTGCTGTTGGTACTCTTGTTAAGAGGAGAAATGACTAGCAATTCGGTGCTGGACTGCCCCTAGGCAGGACAAAGACTGATATGCAGGGATATTTCTTCTCTGCGAAAGGGACAGTGAGCTAAAGACTTGGTTGAGACTCTCCCAGGGGCCATCCACCCAAGAACAGGTCAATGGGCTGTGTTTGTGCTGGTAGAGAGACTCCCAGAACCCCCTTTGTTTTTCATATTAAGTAACTTTGGGTCTCACCTTAAGTTACCAGGGGAATTCAGACATGGACCCCTTGCTCACTGTTCTCAGAGAGGCACAGCTCCACCTCACTGATGATGCCCAACAAGGCTGAAACATGTGTATGGGGTTGCTGTTGGTACTCTTGTTCAGAGGAGAATTGCCTAGCATTTCGGTGCGGGACTGCCCCTGGGCAGGACAAATACTGATATGCAGGGATATTTCTTCTCTGTGAAAGGGACAGTGAGCTAAAGACTTGGTTGAGACTCTCCCAGGGGCCATCCACCCAAGAACAGGTCAATGGGCTGTGTTCGTGCTGGTAGAGAGACTCCCAGACCCCTTTGTTTTTCATATTAAGTAACTAAAGGGTCTCACCCTAAGTTACCAGGGGAATTCAGACGTGGACCCCTTGCTCACTGTTCTCAGAGAGGCACAGCTCCACCTCACTGATGATGCCCAACAAGGCTGAAACAGGTGTATGGGGTTGCTGTTGGTACTCTTGTTCAGAGGAGAATTGCCTAGCATTTCGGTGCTGGACTGCCCCTGGGCAGGACAAATACTGATATGCAGGGATATTTCTTCTCTGTGAAAGGGACAGTGAGATAAAGACTTGGTTGAGACTCTCCCAGGGGCCATCCACCCAAGAACAGGCCAATAGACTGTGTTCGTGCTGGTAGAGAGATTCCCAGAACCCCCTTTGTTTTGCATACTATTGCGGGTAGACTGCGCCTCCTTTGATAATACACCAATCCATATGTTTTTTTAAATGTTGACATATGTGAGGTCTGCGGACTGACGCATGTTTTGAGTTAGTTCTCGTTATTGGAAATGTTCCAAAGATTTACATTGCCGATGCTTCCAAGACTTTTACGGCACTGTTTGTTTCTTAAGGTTTTGAAGTTAGGTTCACCTGTGGCTGGTGTCAATTGAAGGAGATCTCCGAAAACAATTACATGTTTTTTAATTTTTATTAAGAATGTTTTACCTGATCCAGCTTCACCACTTACATACAGTAATATAGGTTTGTAATTCTTACAGGTGCAAGTTGTGCTTTCGTGCTGAAAAACATGCTCAATGGTTTTATATTAGGTTCATATTAGGTTCATGCGCCTTTAAAAAAAATGAAGGTCCACACAATATATCTTGTGAAGAACCACTCCAATCACATTTGGTGGTACTTTATATTTCTGTGCAATTGCCCTTTGTGATAACACGTGTTTCGGCAGCATATACCGCCTTTCTCAAATCAGGGCTAGTCTTAAAGTTACAAAACAAATTTTACATCAAAATGAAAAACGAGCCCAACATATGCAAAAAATGGTTACAAGTTACCAAAGCAAGAGAACACAAAAATCAAAAACACATATCAAGCAAGCAATATATATCCATGTGTATGCATTTCCACAGGGCGTCAAAAAACGCAACGGTTCAACGTTAATTATTAAAACAAAAAGAAAATGATCATAATCCACATGTGACCCATCCAAGAGAAAATAAGAAAAAACATTCCAAATTGTTTCAATGACCATAATGCACATGTGACCCATACACGAAAAAACACAAAAAAACATTCCAAATAATTTCAATCACCAATAATTCATTTCGTCACAGACATGAAAGGAGTGGAGAGGGAGGGATGTTTTAGGTAAGAAAATACAAAAAGAAAACAAGAAAACAAAAGAGAAAGATCAATCAGTATCCCTTAGAGATCATATATATCATGTCCTTTAGAGTAGGTTACAATGCATTACTCTTACCAATAACTGTATCTTGATGCATAAGTAGTCTTGTAAGAACGAAAAAAGTCATGGGTTCAATCCCAACCTGCCAGATAAACATATTGTAAGCGGCCACTCCCTGGTATAAATTGTTTGGTGTCCTCCAGTTCTTTTATGTAAATCGCATTGATGTGCAGCGTGTTGCAAAACACAATAGTCCATACACTCTTCTAGCTTGCACTTGCACGTTTGTTCAAAAAGGGTTCCACGCTTTATCCCTTAATCAATATTATAGATAATATGTTTTAACTCCATTACACATTCCCGCTAATCTTTCACTACAAGATTATCCGTGCCATGCGTTTCAAAGACTGGTTATTCACATAAAATTCAGATTTTCAACACATTCGTTAAAGACACGGAGGCGAAGGATTATGCTTTCTCTAAACTTTACTGTTCAGCAGCAAAGAAAACACAAATATGAAATAACAATACAAAACTAATAAAAAACTACAATAACCTGAAGTTTTTGAGTTTTGTAGTCCATGTCCATTGGTTCTCAAACTGACCATGTGATTCTAATAACCAATCAAAAACCAAGTCCTAAAATAAAACCTCTTGTCCTCTTTCTATTCCTCCTCTTTCTTTGATCCTGCGAGGTTGTGTTCAGTACCTCTTTGAAATTCCCTCTGCATCCTAACTCAGATCCCAGATTGCTTGTTGTCCGTCGTCCCTCCTATAGAAACATAAAATTAGAAAGGTGACTATAGACCGAAGAAAAAACTGGGTGGGACATTCGTATACATAGGTACAACAAAATGATATCTTCAATAAACCATTACAAATATTTTCTCATAAGCAGTATGCATAACACATAAAACATGATATATCACTTTCTACATTCATACGATTGATAGGGTGGGATAATCCTTCGCCTCTGTGTCTTTAATAGAATTATGACTTTCAGTAACGAATGTGTTGAAAATCTGAATTCTATGTCAAGACCGGAGGCTCGGATTATGCTTGTTCAAAGCTTACTTACCACTACCGATGTCGCACTTTCCATGGGCTTAAAGTAAAAGGTCTTAAAAGTCGATTCCTTCGACCAATCTGCCGCCCTCATAATATCCTCTACTCTGGCTCCTATATTATTTGCTTTAGTAGCCATCGCTCCTCTAGAGGAGTGGGCGCGATATTTCTCAACATCTATGCCCGCTTGTACCATCACCCATCTAAGCCATCTAGCTATAGTGGCCGGTGTAATCGCTTTATAAGGTCTACAAATTGCTATCAATAGTTGTGACTCTCCCGGGGGCCTAACCTCCCTTGTCATCTCCTCATATGCCGCTAAGCATCTGACTGGACATAATTTTGGTTGAGTAGGGAAAGACTCATAGGAAATAGATCTGAAATCTGTTTTGGTCCACTTTGTTATAAGAAAGGTCACTCCGTTCGGACCTATACTCTTCCTGTTAACCTCCAGAGCCCTAACATCAGAGGATCTTTTGAATGCTAAAAGACATAAGAGTATAGATAATTTGCCTGAAATCGCTTTCCGTGACAACTCTTGATTATCCAGCCAAAATAAAAATAGTTTCAAGACTGTATCTACATCCCACAACTGATTATACTTAACACTAGGGGGTTTTAACATCCTTACTCCCTTTAACAATCTACAGATCAAAGGATGTTCACCAATCGCTATGCCCTCTACTCTAGGGAGCCCCGCAGATATCGCAGACCTGGCTGTGTTGATAGTCCTGTAAGCCTTCCCCTGCGCTGCCATCTGAGCAAAAAAATTAGCCACGTGAACTACATCCGCTCTATTGGGATGAATATTCCTTTCCAAACACCAGCTATTCCATCTATCCCATGCTGAGCTATAAGCCTTGTGAGTCCCTGGGGCCCAGGATTCGTTAATGATGTTCTCAGCCTCATTCGATAGTCCTGGCCTAGCCCAAGCTCTCCTGAAATCGCTCACGCTATTAGTCAGAGTCCCCCTGACCTCACTAGTGGATGACTGTGATTTCTGAGATCTCGAATAATAAATTCTGTGTTGGGTAGAACTACTGGGTTGTGATGTGTCAATTCCAGTAGACTGGGAAACCACGCCTGTACCTTCCAGTCCGGCTTAATCAAGATTATGGATGCTTTTTGGTGCCTCTCCTGCGCTAGCGTCCTCGCTATCATGGAGGAAGGACGAAACGCGAAATTTGTTTGGTGTTCCCAAGATTGTAGGAAGGCATTGGTCGCCTCCGCTTCCGGATCCGGTCTCCAGCTGAAGAATCGAGGAAGCTGTTTGTTTAGTCTCGATGCGAATAAATCGATCTAGCAAGGACCCATCATGTCATAATTTCCTGGAACACTACCTCGTCCAGCTTCCAATCGCTGGCGTCTCTGAGGTATCTCGAGTTCCAATCGCCCACTTCGTTCATCTGTCAAGGCAGATATTCTGCCGTCACTGAGATTCTTCTCTCCAGACAGAGCTCCCAGAAATCTTTTGCCAGTTCTGCCAATAACCTGGATCTCGTCCCCCCCAGTCTGTTGATGTATCTGCCTGCAGAGACATTGTCCATCTTTAACAGGACGCAACATTGTGCTTTCTCCTGGGTCCAGCATCTCACTGCAAAGGACCCTGCCAGCAATTCCAGGCACTTGATGTGGAGTCGTGTCTCCTGGTCTGACCACCTGCCGCCTGTCGACAGGTTCCCGCAACGGGCTCCCCAGCCCCATCTGCTGGCGTCGGATTCAATAACAAGGTCCGGGATGAACCAAATATGGCTCTCCCATTCCATGCATCCATATGAATGAGCCACCATTCCAACTCCTCTCTCACCTCCTGCGAAATATTCACCTTTGATTCGTATGAATCGCCCCTCCTGAGGTGAGAGATCTTCAGCCTCTGAAGAGCCCTGTAATACAGAGGCCCTGGAAATATCGCTTGAATTGATGCCGCTAGACGGCCCACCAATCTCGCGATGTCCCTTAACGACAGTTCTCCTTTCGCTAGAGTATGTCTCAGCTGCTTCTTAATGTCGTTCACCTTGTGAATGGGTAAACTGAGAGTTCCCTGTATCGAATCCACTATGAAACCCAGAAATTCTATTGACTGGACAGGTGTTACACTGGACTCAGAAACCCCAGACTCTCTAACAGCTCTATAGTTATCTGAACCTGTTCTATTAACGTTTCCACACATCGGACATATGTCGTCTAGATAAATTATCAGCCTTATCCCTTGAGCTCTGAGATGAGATACTACAGGTTTCATCATTTTTGTGAAACACCAAGGTGCCGATGTCAGGCCGAACGACAGACACCGAAATTCCCATATCGTACTCCCCCAGATGAACCTCAGAAACCTGCAGTGTTCCTCTGCTATGGGAATAGTCAGGTATGCATCTTTCAAATCTATTCTGGCTAACCAATCTCCCTGAATAAGGGTATCTCTCAACAGATGTATCCCTTCCATCTTGAAATGTCTGTACACTACGTAACTGTTTAGGGCTCTCAGATTTATGATCGGTCTCGTCTTGTGTCTTCCTTTCACTATGAACATATTGCTTATGAAACCTCCTACCTGACCTGTAGCGGGTTGTATAGCTCTTTTGTTTACCAAACCCTGTAATTCTCTTTCCAGTAAGGCCCTGTCTTCCTTGCTCATCTCTAAACACTTTGGTGGTTCCCTTTGATAAGATGTTTCTATAAAATCTATACAAAAACCTTGGGCGGTCTGAAGTACCCAGGGATCTCCTGATATGTTCAACCAATTTTGTAAAAATTGAGCAGTTCTCCCCCCTACCTCTGGGGTTTTTGAATGCGGGATTGATATTCTCACCTGGGTTATTCTGTTGACGCTCTCCTCGCCAGCCTCTGCCTCTTCCCCTTCTCCTCGATGGGAAGAAAGGCTTTTGCCTGCGCTCTTCCTGTTCGCGCCAGTTTGTTCTGTCTTGAAAGGATCGGTTGAATTGGAACCAACCAGCCGAGCGACCCCTACCTCGGCTGGCCTGTCCAAAAATTTGCCTCATGAAAACTCTCTTAAGAGAGGCTTGCGCCTTATCCAAAGCTGCGTAAGAATTCACAAATTTGGTGAGCTCCTTGATAAAGGAGTCCCCAAATAACTTTCCCTTTGCCGAAGAGGTTGATTCTGAGGAGGCTAATTCACTCAATTTTGGGTCGATCTTTACTAACAAAGATCTCCTCCTTTCGGTGGTTATAGCATGATTAGCATTACCCA
The DNA here is from genome assembly GCF_040938575.1 of Ambystoma mexicanum. Taxonomy (NCBI): domain Eukaryota; kingdom Metazoa; phylum Chordata; class Amphibia; order Caudata; family Ambystomatidae; genus Ambystoma; species Ambystoma mexicanum. Next base: position 486,979,010 of record NC_090931.1, on the reverse strand, counting down.
ACATGCATATCGCCCTTTGGGCCCATCCTATAAGAATCGCCGGCTCTATCGGCTCCCCTTTTATTTTTGCATCTTCTCCCGTCTGGAGAATCTTTGTGAGGGGTCCCGTCATATCAAGCATCTTATCCTGACAAGATCGCCAGGATCTATCATGGCCTTTCCTCACATCTTTTGTGAACTTACTCATAAAGGTTATAATTTTTTCATCTATTACAGGTGTATCAGCCGCACCTTCAGGGAGGAGTGGTCTGGGGCATTCTGCCCTCATCTTGCTTCTAGCCTCTTTGGCTAGCAGCGCCCTCAGGCGTTTCCTTAAATATGCCGCAATTCTTTTGGGTGGCTCCCATTCTGATGACCTGGGATGGATCAGTGCTTCCGGATCAAAGTCCTCATCATCCGCACCGTCCTCTTCCTCCTCCTCCTCCTTCTTTCTTTTCTTTAACACGTCGTGGATTTCTTCCCCTGATGAGGAAATGGATAAGACTTCCTCCTCTTCAGGGTTTTCCTCCTCCCACTCATTCTCACCCTCATCTGAGGTATTAGATGATTCTCGTCCCCTGCTAGGCACCGCTTTACCTTTCCTCTTCCTTTGTCCACCCTTCTTTCCTGGTGGGGTGCCCGGGGAGGTGTGGGCTTCATCCGCCCTACGGGCTGCTTTACTGCCCCCTTTTGATTTCATCCGAGCCTTAAGGTCCTTGACCTCCTCCAGGCTCTGAGAGAATCGGAGCCAATCCTCCATCAGCGCTGTTTGCTGAGGATCATGTCCCAGAGAAGCCCCAGGGCTTTTTGGAAGCCATCAGTCATGGTTGTGTGGCTCCTCTTTTGGCTAACACTAGCCTTCCCCTCATCACTGGAGGAACTCATGATTCTCAGGCCCTGGGGAATGTAAGAATCGTAATGATATGTGAAAAAAAAATATATATATATTCCAGGGATTAGCCAACTCTCTCAGTTCAGAGAGCCAAATCTGTCGAGAAAGAAAAATCTTCCCTGGTTCTGGTTATATACAAAGATATAAGAATATCAAATGACAGGTTTTACCTGGGACTATGGACTCCTGATACAGGACGCTACATTGCTTGAACGATGCGTGTTGTTTTTGGAATCAAACACAATAGACAAAGGATTATGTAAATAAACACCGCCACACTCGCATAAAACACTTCTGAGCTTTCAAACGACACGGAACGGAAGAAATAGAGCGCCGGAACTATGCGGACCTGTTGCGCTCCTACTTCCGTGCCGCAGTACCCTCTACGCCGGGTCCGTGAAGCTGCGGCCGCCAGTGCACTAGCCCCGTCGTGGCTGCAACGTCAGAGCCGCCCACGTTATAGCGGATATGCTCCGCTCGAAAAGGCACGCGCGCAAGTATGCCTAAATAAACCAAATTATACCGTCAAAACACTCACACAAGTCATTCACACTCAATGAAGGAAAGAAAGCACTTAACTCGCTGCCGAGCAGCAAAGAAAGAGAGGAATAGAAAGAGGACAAGAGGTTTTATTTGAGGACTTGGTTTTTGATTGGTTATTAGAATCACATGGTCAGTTTGAGGACCAATGGACATGGACTACAAAACTCAAAAATGTCATGGTTATTGTAGTTTTTTATTAGTTTTGTATTGTTATTTCATATTTGTGTTTTCTTTGCTGCTGAACAGTAAAGTTTGGAGAAAGCATAATCCGAGCCTCCGGTCTTGACATAGAATCTGAATGTCCCTCGTACACTTTAATCTTTGGCCATTTATGTTTATGAAAATGAATGCGCAATATCTAAGACATAATTTTGAACGTGTTCATGGCTGCAAAAGGAAGACGCCTGGTGCGTTGCACTTCCCTGTCAAGCTCTGGGCTTACCTCAGAAATACTGGCCCCTAGCGTCCGTGCGATCGAGTCCATGTTCCAACGTGGACTGGATTTCGACACTAATATGTTGTGTCCTTGTTGTCATAGAGACTCATGTAGTCCTACCTTACTTACTATTCTGGCTGCCATATTTTGGTTTTTTTTACACAGTTTTCTATTGGAAATGTTCATCTCGTTCCCATACTCAAGAGTTTGCATCAGTCCATTCCAAATCTATTCTATAGACATAAAAGTTATTAATTTTCCCTCCTGATATTGAAACATTAATTTTAATGGTCAATCTACTTGTCATACCTAATATCTATTTCAATGGGAATTATTATTTAAACGCAATTGACTTGCACAATGCCTTCATTAGTGGCAAAACATTTAATGTTTTTTTCTCTCTCTCTTTCCGTTATTAATTATCTATTTTTATGATGAATGTAAACCTGAAAGCATAAATATAATCCCAAATTGGGTCACATGTGCATTATGATAAGTTTCTGCACTGTGGAAATGCATACACATTGATCTATATTGCTTGCTTGATATGTGTTTTGATTTTTGTGTTCTCTTCCTTTGGTAACTTGTAACAATTTTTTGCATATGTTGGGCTCGTTTTTCATTTTGATGCAAAATTTGTTTTGTAACTTTAAGACTAGCACTGATTTGAGAAAGGCGGTGTATCCCGCCGAAACACGTGTTATCACAAAGGGCAATTGCACAGAAATATAAAGTACCATCAAATGTGATTTGAGTGGTTCTTCACAAGATATATTGTGTGGACCTTCATTTTCTCATGGCGCATGTACCTAATATGAAGCAACATCATACTACAACTCCATAACATAGGGGTGCTACTTCACTTTCAAAGAGCAGGTGGAATATGTACTCCATGTTCTGTCTTAATCTTGGGTCTTCAGCATACATTCGTAAACAGTGGTATTCGGATGCTGTTATTTGTGTGCTTGTCTCATCATATCTTCCACCTTTTCCAGTGGGGAAGAGTAGAGGAAAGGCTTGTGCTTCCAAACTTCTTTCCCATATACTGATTGGCACTCCTTTGGCTTGCCGCATTTGATATGTTTCTAGTGCATCGTCTATGGTGTCTCTGGAGGGCAGTGGGTGAATTATATAGTGGTCTAAAATACTGGAGGCTGCACTAGGATCTAGGTGTTCAAATTGGCCACTTGTTGAGGAGTCCTGAATTATTTCGGTTGTTTCTCTCAGGTTTTCTTCAATGTTTATTTCCTTGTAGTATTCATTGTTTTCTTTAAGGTACTGCAATACCTCTCTAACTTTGGTTAAATCCACTAGTTGTTGCCAAATTTCTTTGTCTTTTGTAGGTACACCATTTACCAGGATAATCAAAGATGTGTGTATTGGCCTTTGCACTCATAGAGTGTCTACATTTTCTTTCAGATCTAACAGTAAATAAACTACTTTACCGCAAATGCCTTTCAGTAATTCGGTGGGAGGTAATTTTGCAGTTTTTGGTTGAAGATGTATTATTGCTTGAAATGGGTGCACTGTTCGTATAATACTGCCCTCATACAAATGAAGTTGCTGCAGTGCGTTTGGCACTGGAAACAGTCCAAATTATTACTAATTGCATGTGAAGGCCTTTGCTTATTGTCAAGTTTTGAAGTGCAGTTATAATAATAATAATAATAATAATAATAATAATAATAATAATAATAACTATAATTTTGCATTTATATAGCGGTACGAACCCTCAGGTATCTGAGCGCTGCTTATTATTACCCACGGTGTGTGGTGCTCATTTATCGACCTCGGAAGGATGAAAGGCTGAGTTTGGCTCTGCCGGGATTCGAACCTGCGTTAGCAGGATCTGCACTGATGTCAAAAGGAGCGCTCTACTCACTGTGCCCCTTGACCGGCTGTTATGTGTGTTATGTGCACAGTATGGCAGTGTCGGTAATGTCATACTTGTTTTCTGCTAGAAGGTACATAGCTAATTAAAACCATTGGGATTCCTCATTGCCTTCTATTTTCTGAATGATATCAACAGTGTTGGTGCTCTTTTTATAGAAAGTTCTACAACAACATCCACATATTTGGTTTGGCATTTCAGCAGAAGTGCTTTTGAACTTTTGTATTTCTTTTGTGTATGTATGATGTAAAAAGTTGATAGCTGCACTGTTGTCAGTATTGTTGGCTGACAATGTTGCAGTGGTTAAGTGCTCTTCAGTTTCACAGTATTTCCTTAGGATGTGCTCAATTTAATTGCGCACTTGTTTGGCTGTACCGTGTAGGGGATTATAATTTAAATGTTGGAGTGCTAAAGCCAGAGTTTTTGCATAGTACAGTTTGTAGAGTAGATTTCTGATTGTTGAATGGTGGGTTGCTAACATTTTAATTCGGTGGAAGGTGCTTTTGCAAGCTGCTCGACAAATTCAGGCTAAGGAATGTCCGCATATTCCAGTGTACTTGCGCAATGAACAGGAGTCCATACTTTGTAGTATTTTCATTTTTCTTTTGTTGGTGTCTTTGACATACTGATTCAGGATTTGCTGCATATTTTTTGATGTGCAAGGCCATTTGTAGGTGAGGCGTGTTGGTTTGGTGTATTGGAGTGTGCCATCTGAGTTTGATGGGAATATTTGTGAAAGAAGTGTTTCTTCTTCCATTATGGTATTGGCTATCTTTTCATATCCTCGTCCACTCTGATGTAAGGCAATTTGGTTAGTTAGTTGTTTGCTGGATTCTTCATTGAAGTATGGCTCTGTGTTGGTGGTGTGACTCCACTCACCTGTACATATGTGGCCAAAGGTATCTATGGTGACGTTGTGTTTGTTTCGTAGTACTGCTTGTAATTTACCAATTAATCTTGTTAGTGGTTTCATTCGGTTTAAAGTTACTATAAACAATTTCCGCTTCACACTTGTAGCAGTGTCTACAAGAGCTTCTAGGTTTTGAGGGTTGAGCATGAATTCTGTCCTCTACTTGTAAGGTTGTGAAGGACTCTGTGGTGGAACATTTTTTGTAAAATTAGATTTTTGAATGCATGCTTGTGATTACACTGCTATTTGTACATGCTCTTTTAGGAGGAGACTGCGTTGGACTGTATTTTGTGGTTTCCTGTACATTCTCACATTTTGCCAGATCACCTACACTGTCTTTACTTGGTAGATAGAATAGTTTTCCTTAATGACTGAATTAAATCTTCTCCGGAACCTTTCTGTTTATGTACAGATTGCAGTCGATGGGTACTTTCTGTGTTTGTAGGTTGCGTGGCTCTCTTTCTATGTTGCTTTTCTAAGGAATTGACTTTGGTAGGCATTGTGTAGTAGCTGTTGGTGAAGAAAGCGAAGTGTGAGTGTGCACATTTTCACATTCATATGTGTACAATGTGCATCAGTGGGTGAATGGGAGGTTTGGCAGCTATTTAAGTGCAAGTGTGTGCTGTGTATTAGTGTGTGAGGTTAGGTTGGGTTCACTATGTTTGTATGCAGGTATTAATGTAATGGTGGTGACATAAGAAACACTTAGCACCTGTAGAGGTGTGATTAGTAACAATGAAGTACATACTGCTGGATGGGTACACCTGTATATGCTACAGTAGAATATAAGTGCACTGGTTTAGTAATACATACAAGAGTATGCTGCTATTGTACTTTATTCATTGCAGAGAGTAGGTGTCTTCTAGGCTATATTTTGAAGTGTATACTCCAGTAGCTTCCCAAAGACAGGTGGGTACTGCTCCTGTATAAGAAGATGGTAAGAAAATATGTTGGCTAATGACATACTGCTTATATTTGTATATTACATTCTCGAGAACTGTAGGGGGATGTCTTGGCAGGAAGACAAAGTGTGTTTGTATAAATGGAAGGTCTACAATGTGAAGGGCGGTTGGGAGTAAAAGCATGTTTTTTAAGGGAGTAGGTGGCCTACTTGGGAGTTTAGTGTGTCCCAGGTTATGAAAAATGTGTGTGTATTAGTGTAGGCCTATTTACTTGTCAAATGCAGTACTGTGCAGTGTGGGAGGATGAGACAAAGGTGCGGAAAAATGTACAGAGTAGAAAGTACAATGTCTTTGGGCGTCCATTTGCATGCAGTTCTGTGCATATGTATGCTTAGTACCTGAGTGCTGGGATTGCTTAGGGGTTTTAATTTGAATATGCACATTTACGTATGTTACTGTTTTGAACGTGGCGCTAACTTTTTTTATTGCTTAACTGCTGTTGTTATGTATGATGTACAGGTGGAAACTGCTGTTATGCTTGAAATGTATGCGGTTTGCATAGTTTGGTCGGAAAGGCTGCCTGATAGTTGTGTTTGTGATTTGTACAAAAGTGCTAGGAGGTGGTGTAATGGGGGAAACAATTGTAAAAAAGACAAAAGAACACAGTAACCTTTTTCGTCTACCAATGCGTGTTGCGGCCAAATGGAACCTATTCCACCACCTACCACTGTAGGAGCAATTTCATGGTATGTGATGGGGGGCACAATAGTAAAAATGTTGAGTATGTTATGGAGATTTAGACTTAGGTACTCTGTTGCTACGCATGGTGTATAGTTCTCAACCTTTCAAGGCTCTTGGGCGGGTGAAAACAACTGATGTCTTAATTGGCGTGTGAAAGCCCATTGTTTATTATCAGCGTTCAGGGAGCTTGGCAGGTGAGACAGCTGCATAAGTGGCGGGTGACAGCCGCCAAAAGCGTGTGCTTTGAGAGGTATGCAGACGTATAACACAGTAGGCACTGTACTGTAGAAAAAATAGTAATACCTACTGGGTGTGCTGATCGGTAGTGATGCTGATGTTTGTGGGTGCAGAACGCGTAGATCGTTCTCCCGTAATTTCTCGTGGAGGTGGTTTTCATTTAGAAGATATGTCACCTCTGCGTGAGTAACGGCTGTTACACACTGTTCATTAGATGTGATAGAATTAAATGCACACTTCTTGGTTGTAATTGGTTTATGCGTAAGTAATAGTTTAACAGTAGCCAATCAGGGAGTGCTGCTGAAAGACTATTTGAAAGGGAAGAAGGACTGGCCCTGCTCTACTGGGCCGCGGCCCTCGCAGTAGTAGGGGAAATCGCACATGCTAAATGGTGCTCTTTGTAATGTGCTTGGTATGGAAATTGGACTACGGTTGAGCGATTCACGTGTATGTATGCTTTTGTGTTCCATGGTAGGATGTTGTTTTGTGGCCATGATAACTTTAGTGCTTGTAGTGTGACGTTTGTTAGTGACAGTGATTTTTTTTTTCTTCTATTGCAATTAGTAATCTGTTGCAGTACATATTATGTATGCTGCAGACACACATGTAGTAATATACGGAGGACAAGCCAAGAGCAACCCATAACAAGGATCACAGAAGAAGGTGTTTCTTGACACGTTCCTTTAGCAAAATTATAAATAAACACTTTGCATAACTTCTACAAACACGCAGATTTTTTATTATGCTTCAAATGTGTTTGTGTAGCCCCGTAGCCCCGTACACACGGCAATATGTTGGTGAAAGCCGCACCTTTTGGGGGAGCGCACATGCTACATCGGGGTATTGTGAGAGTGGGTGCAATGGAAATGGGACTATGCACAAGTTGGGATTGGTCAATATGAATTTGTGGATGTGGTGTGTAGGAACAGATTGTGGCATAATGCTTCTTTGCCAATAGGAGTGGACATGGCTACAGGGATGGGTGTTCCGTTAAGTAGGCAGACTATATGGCTGTTGGGCGACTCGTGGATACATTGGGTACAACTTTACGCAGAGTGGTGTGCACTAGCAGCACACCTTGGTTTCGATAATGTTGCTGTGCACTGGTACGGAATACGTGGAATGCAATGGGTCCATGTGGGTCCTTTTTGTGCTAGTTTGGTGACGTGTTCTCATCCAGACATTATTATTGTTCATTGTGGAGGAAACAGTTTAGGACATGTTACCGGCATTTCACTGCAGTTTGAAATGAAGGAGACATTTTGCCAACTAATGGAAATGTTTCCAAATTCACACATAATCTTTTTCACATTGACCAGAGGCAGATGTGGCTGCGTTCTTCCTTCTGTGGTCCACAAATGAAGAAAGCGCAGCGCAATGTGAACAAAGCTGTGTGGGCTTTTCTGCGTGATGTTGGCATGTTCTCCTTCCACAATGAAAACATTACCTTTCGTAGTAGGAACATTTTTCGTTCAGATGGAGTTCATCTGACTGATGCTGGCAATGAGATCTTTCTGCGTAATATCCAAAATGCTGTACAGCACCTCGTGCAAGTGTAGGATGCATTTTCCCAGTGGTCCTTCACCAATTGTAACGTTTAAGATACAAATAGTATCAAAAAAGCTCTTTTCAGAGCGACTAATTTTTTTTGTTTAAATGCGTACAATGCATTTGACGGCGTCTCACCGCTAATTGTTGCCATCTCTGTATGCAGCGCTTATAGGCTGCGTCACCGCCTGCATGCTTCATTTGAAATTCTATTTTTGAACACTGGAAGGTGGCTCTGAATTGAGCCTTATTGTTCGCCCCGCTTTCTGGCTGTGTAGCATTTTTCCTGTTTTTATAAGAGACGCCAGAAAAGACAGCAGTGGAAGGGAGATTTCACAAAGCGTACCAACCACAGGGATACGAAATGGTAAGTGGAGAGTAGAAGATGTAAGGTGCACCTTACTTGGGTAGGGAGCAGTATTTGCCATGGTCCCGGACGGCTGACTCGAAAGCACTTTGAAAATGTTCTCCCCTACACAGTACCGCATCGCAGTATATGCACAATACAGTGACCTTTGAAAGGTAGGGGTCTGTTGTATTGTGTATGTCCTCCAAGGTTGCTTGCGGGATGCGGTGGCCCACTGGAGTGTCTCTAGTGGTGGTATGAGCAGATGTTGAGGATGCTGTAGTGGACAACAACGTACTGCTTGCTTGGAAGGGGACAGCTCTCCAAATAGCTGCCTGGTGGTTCGCTTTAAGGTGCCGCTGCATGGAAGTTTTGCCATAGCTGTACAAGCCAGGTTTCCCGCGACTGAGTACACTCAGTGCACTGCACCTGGTTAGCACTTGATTTAGGCACATTTCCAACAGTCCTAAATAGTTTCCACACCCAGGATTGGCGCTGGCTATAGGCAATGGCATTCCTTCTACTTTACTCTTGTTTCCTTTTCGATGTCCCTCCCCATTATGACACTTGTCTATTTGCTGAGGACTTTTAGAAGGAGGTGTTGGTGGTGAAGGTGTGGGTACTTCTGAGTCAGAGGTAGTAGCAGAAGCTCTGGTGGCCATTACTTGGAGAAGTTGTTTGCAGGCACAGATTTGATGAGAAAGCTATTTCTGCCCTAAGCACTGTGCACCGGTGCACTTGTATAGGAAGCCAAACAGAGCAAGTGAAGGGTGTGCTTTTTTATAGGGCTCATGGGGAGCATGTGACATCACAAAGTGCCATTAACTCATTCCCTACAATATCTACATGTAGAAGGAAGAGTGGAGGATCGATGTAAGGGTGCACTGTCACTGTAACACTCCGTACATTGCAGATAAATGTTCTCTTTCGATGTGCACGGATCTGGCTCGTGTCTGCCAAATAAGGGACAACGCACAACATTGATCCGTTGTCATTGTTCTCCATTTGCAAGCTTGTCTATTGCACATTACACTTTGTTGCATGTGCATAGTTGTACTACTGATACGTTTCCCACCCCCGGCCTACTTAAACATATGGTTCACGTACATTGCACATTTCTACCTAAGCTAGCTGTTAGCGCTATAGAGTAGGTCGGGTGTTTACGTGGAAAAATACGCGCAGAACGAGGGTGTACGCTTCCAGCTACTACTACTATACCACATGTATATTCGGTTATGTTCACCAGGGAAAGTGTTACCAGGCATCGCAGCACGATATACGTATGTGCACAGTTGTGCCACAGATAAACGGACGCTGCTGTTAGTATTTCCAGACGGATGTGTGCATGTAAAAATGCGGCACGTAGTGGCGTCCTACGGATGATCGTATTGTGATTGTGCATACGGCAGCCAGCTGTGGAGGTCGTCTGCCTCCTCCATTTTTCTCACTTGAATTCATCCTCACTAATGCTGTGCCCTTGTCACTTACAATCGCCTTGTTAAATGAAGAAAAAAAAGGGACATACACAATTTGTACAAATTAACATTGCAATATTTATTAGCGTGCATTTATAGCGAGTATTCAAAAAAGGAAGGGGGACAAGAAACAGATACATATATTGGGGATGTTTCCATTTCAACAAGCTGCTGCTGAGGGGAAGAAGGGATTGAGCTCTCATCAAAGCGTCTTTCATGACACTGATTTTGCAGGGAACGGGGGCTGGGAATTGGGGAAGGCAGACATGTGCAAGTTGGGCAGTGATATCTTATTTTACCCCTTATATGTTCTTCTACAAACGTTCTCAAGGCAGCAAATTGGAGGAGCAACTGTCGATTTTGGCGTCCAGGTGGTCAACTTTCATATGCCCAGTGTTCAGTTCAGTTTCGGTGCCCGTTTGTTCCTGTGCAAAACGTGCCGCTCTGGTGTACAGCTTTGCATTCTGGTATGTTCTGTTAAAAGAGAACAAATGTGGTTACTTGAAATTAAGTTTTATATTGCGATTGTGTTCTTTTTGCCAGCTCGTTCCCTACCTATGGGGTTACTATACTCACTCATTTGGTCTTTCGGAAAATTTTCCTCCAGCCATTCCAGGGTGCTTGTCCTTCCAGTAACTCTTTCCCTTTTCACAGTGCGGCGGGTAACAATGGGCCTATCATCATCACTCATTTCTTCATGTGGAAAATTCTCCTCAAGCTATTCTAGGGTGGAAGCCATTGCTGCACACAAACAGAAAACATAATGCTTTTCTACTATTGTACACTTACGAACCTGTGCAATTACAACAAAAACGTTCATCTACTTACCACGTTCTGGGTAGTTGCCGTTTGTTCCTCTGCCTCTTCCTTCTTTGTTTGATTGTGCAGCAAGTGTGCGGTAAGATTGATGAAGGCAAACGTCCTTTTTCAGGTTGGTGCATTCCTTTATGCTACATACTTTATGCCTTTGTGCACTTTGTTGCGAAAGTACACATTTTCGTATAGGTACGGCATTTTCCCTTTTAATTCATGCACTTGAAGCTGTTTGCATATGTTTTTTGTCTTTGCTGAATGTTACACCTTTTTATGACCCCCTCCCTTTCTGGGCACGTTGGACTCAACCCAATCTCCGCATATGGCGCAGTGTTCCCAACCTTTGTGCCTTTTACTATACAGCGTTCCGGCTTCAGTATGTTGCACAGTACATCTTTACACACTAAGCGTATCCTGTACACATCTAATGCAATTCACTGAAAGACACATTATTACAGGGTCACTATGGTTCACTTGTGCACCTTAAACCATATCATCTTCCATGCAAAAACTATAACATACGAACGTTATGGTTAAAGTGCCGTACTAAAAACCTCTGAAATTCACTAACAAAAAACATTGTTAAAGGGACGTTATGGTTAAGTTGTGCTACTACAACCATTTCCGCTTTATTCACAAAACTAGCCTAAAGCATTGGTATGGTTACAGTGCACTATTAAAAACCTATGCAATTGACTCAACAAACAACCTTTTTAAAGGGACGTTATGGTTAAGTTGTGCTACTAAAACCATTTCCACTTTATTGCAAAAAACTAGCCTAAAGCATCGTTATGGTTACAGTGCACTATTAAAAACCTAAGAAATTCGCTAACAAAAAACCTTGTTAAAGGGACGTTATGGTTAAGTTGCACCACTACAAAACCTATGAAAGTCAATGGAAAAACGTTGCTACAGGGACGTTATGGTTACAGGTAAAACCTAAAACCCCCAGAAATTCACAAGTTATGGTACGCCACGCAACCATAACTCGAGCTACCACTTTGCACTGCAAGGACTAACACCCATGACATCATAAATAACATCACAAATGTCAATGATGACATCACATGTATATGTAGTTGTCATGAAAAGCCTCCAGAAGGGATTGTCTTTGTTATGTTGCCATAAAACTATCAGAGATCATGGGGAGAACTATCATTACATAAGTAGGTAATTAGACAAGGCATTGCTATAAACAGTATTGCATTACACATTTCTTTCCAATACAAGACTGAACTCATGTACAAACATAGGCAGTGTGTGCAGCATGCCTAATGCAGGTGCAATATCCACATTTTTCCCATGTTGCATAGTGAAATAATGCATGCTTTGCTGTTAGACTTTTGTGGACTATTAAACGTATGATAAGTAGATACCAATCCCTCAGTTACTATATAAATATACTACTGAACACAAAAATGAAAGACAGCACAACGCATACCAATAGCAGCATAGGCAAAGAAAGTAAAGTAAGCAAAAACGTAACAGTACTACCAGAAAGTGTTCGTAATCTACCTGATTATTTTAATGCACAGAAATAAGTGCTGCATTTCAGGCTTCCTTCTTCCCGTCTATATATGTAGCATATGATGTCACTGAACCCTAAGGACAGCAGTGTAAGAAAATATGAGAACGGTAAGGTGTACAAATGCAGTACCTTCTCACTTTGCACTGCTTGCCAAGAAAATCACCTAGTGTACATGCCACACTAAACTAAAAAAAGAGGGTTCCAGACTTGTGTTGTCATCAGTGATGTCATCAATGAAATTTGTGATGTCATTTTTGATGTCATGGTGGTTAGTCCTTGGTGTGCACAGTGGTAGCGCGAGTTATGGTTGCAAAGTGTACCATAACTTGCACATTTCTGGCGTTTTTAGGTTTTACCTGTAACCATAACGTCCCTGTAGCAATGTTTTTCCATTGACTTTCATATGTTTTGTAGTGGTGCAACTTAACCATAACGTCCCTTTAACAAGGTTTTTTGTTAGTGACTATATATATAAATATATATATTCAGTGAAAAAACTTTTTTAAAGGGACGTTATCGTTAAGTTGCGCTGCCAAAAACCGATCAAATTCAGTGAAAAAACGTTGTTAAAGGGACATTATGGTTCAGTTGCCGTATTAAAAACCTGTCAAATTCAGTGCTCAAACTTTGTTAAAGTGACGTTAAAGTTACTTTGGACTAATAACCATCTATCCATATTATGGGAACAAGTAAAACCAAAAAACACCATAAATTCACCAATTATGGTAAGCTAAGCAACCCTAACTCGTGCCACCACCGTCCACTGCTAAGATTAACACTCATGACATCAAAGATGACATCATAAATGCCATTGAAACGGTTTGGGCTGTACGCATGCGCAAACATTTTGTCCATTCAGTCTATGGAAGAAAAAATGTGGGACCCCCACTATAACTTTACCCACCCTGGACGAAACCTCACCAAACTACCCAAATCAATTCAGAGTGTGCCATATATTTACTTTGCAAAGTTTGATGTATATTCATCCAGTGGGAGCAAAGTTATAAGCCTCCCAAAAAATGGTCTTCCTATGGGTTGAGCAACTTGACATAACGACACGGCTGCTACTGCGGGCGTGTAATATATATTCTTTTTTAACACATCCTAAATGCCAAGTCAACTAGCTTGTGGCTTGGCAGTGAACATTTAAGGCTTTCCCTTTATAAGGGTTATGGCAGGAACCTTGCTGTACATTTTCTCTTCTGGGCGTGTTTTGGGACCTTGCCATATGGCATAGTTTTCCTCGTGCTAGCTTTGGGATACCCATTCCCATTCTTAAAGGCAGTGTAACTGATATTCTTTTGCATATGTTTTAATGATTGTTTTTCTCCTTTAAGCTAGCCATGTGACAATGCACTATGCAACACATGCCACAGGCCTCCTGTTCCTTGTGGGCCACACAAAACCTGATTATTCCATAGATCCCAAGTGCTGCTTGCATAACATTACAAATTCCATCCCCATTGCTATTAGTGGCAAACATGCCCTATGTCCATTACTTCAGCACCCTCTTACACAGTGAATTCCTTTCTTTGGCGAAGTGAGTAAAGTACCTTTCAAAGTTGTGAGAAACAAACTCTATGCCCAAGGTACGTTGCTACAATTTATTTTAGTCTGTTCTAAACACTTGCATTGTTTTGCATTCCCAGCTTGTACTTTTCCATTCAGGTTGCGGAAACAAAGCAATAATATTGTTTTGGCTTCACATGTTTCTATAAGGAGTTACATGTTGTCAGGTTGCTTTACTATGTGATTTGTGTTTTTTGTCAGTAATCACTGTAAGATCGTCCCAGATAGCCAATAGGTGTACCTCATAAATCTCAAAAAGAATGCAGTTAAGTGGCTAAATTGAAGAGTGGGTTAAAATCCCTAAAGAGAGAGAGAGAGAGAGAGAGAGAGAGAGAGAGAGAGAGAGAGAGAGAGAGAGAGAGAGAGTGTGTGTGTTATTTTAAGAACTCAAGATACATTTGAACTGACCAGCAATATCAGTCCAACAAAATTCTACACTAGGAAGCAACAAAGCAAGTCTCAGAATATGTGTTTAATTGCCATGTGTTAACAAGAATATCCATTTTTTGGGGGGTGCCAACGGCACTGTACAGACCATATTCTAGTCCCCAACCAGTGGAGGAAGCAGGGCCCAGGCCAGTGAGAACGCAGAGGGAGTGTGCAGCAGAGCTGATAACCAACTAGATGAAGAGCTGCTTCAGCTTCTAAACAGGTCGACCACATAGTCTAGTGAGTGGCATCAGAGGGAGGCCATACTGTTTATGAATGATTCCATGAATCCCCAGTTTACCGGCTGTGCACATTTCATAACACATTTGATATCCAAAAATAGAAATGCCTGCCTAACTAGCAGGTGTTTTTAAAGCTTACATCTGTGTGTAAAATTGATGTTGAAACTGCTCAACTCCAAAGTCTTCTAAAGCAATGGAATATTAGTGGTCAAAGCCAATAGCCATGGCATTTTCATAGCCATTTGTTTCAAGAATTCAACTTTGGCCAGATTTTGCTGTTACATGCCCATGCATGACTGGCCTTTGGGTATTTTGGGATGCAGGCAGGGCTGAGCTAAACCCAGGGCAGGGCTATAGGCTGGGCTGTGTTGTGGGATGGGCTCGGGGAAGGACTAGGGACCAGATTGTGCTTTAGGTTGGACCTCTATTTGGTGATCCCATATAAACTCGACATTTTGACTGATTAGAAGCCAAGGTGCTCCAATGAGCCATACTTGGGGGATCATGGGCCCGATTACAAGTCAGGCGTTAAGGGGTTAACGGCGCCGTAAAGAGCGTCGGCGCCGTTAAACCCTTAACGCCTGATTCACACTTTAACGCCTGCTTTTTGCAGGCGTTAAAGTCCAAGGCGCTAAGCGACCTTGGTGCTAATTACGGCACCGTAATTTACGGTGCCGTAATTAGCGCCTTCCCCATCCCCATTATGCCCTATGGGGCAAAAATGGGAATGGGGAAGGGCAAATGGTGAATGGGGAATTACCGCCCCGCTCACCTTGGAATGGGGTGGTAATTCCGCCATCAACCATGGCGGAATCCGGCATGGACCATGGTGCTAATAGCACCATGGTCCACCGCCTGACTTGTAATGAGGGCCATGGTGTTTCATAGCCCACAGTAGAGAATCAGTGCTTCATCTGTCTGCTTTCACTTTCTTTCTTAGTGAGCTCATCATGGATATGTTTGTGACACGAATGCCCAGGAATTCTGCAATATCAACTAGTAAGAAGGAAACTTTGTTTTCTACTCGCACATTTTGTTATTAGCTCTTTTCAAATGTATTTTTGTTTCAGTGTAGCCTTTTTCACTTTGTTCATTTTGATTTCTTTTTTTTCCTTGCACTTTTCGTAAAGTCAGTTATGCTCTATTTAGTGCAATTTGTTTTAATATAGTGGCTTCATTTTAATCTCATGCCAGGCTGCAGTATTATCTTGATCCTCCCACCTCTAAACACAGTTATACTTGGCCCTATGTAATAGAAATAACTTACCTTCGGACAGAAACAAACAGCCATGCAAATTGTGATTCAAACTTGCCTGCTGTCCTTTTTTTGTTTTTAAATTACAATTTTACGAATTTACTAATATTGTGTAAACGTTTATTATTTTACAAGAGGTTTCACTGCTGTGTGTTTTCTCAGTCAATACCAACATCGGTCTGCTGATACATGACACATTGACATAATTTTTTGTTTGTTTTACTTTATTGGTGTTGCAGATATATTGCTCCAGGTCGTGATGAGTGATTCAGAGAACCCACACTTAGAAGAAAGGATCACAGGGCATAGTCATAGAGGAAAATACCAAGGAAAGACCAGAAATGCCAATGCAGATATATTGGACCTAGATGATCATGACAGATTCTGAGACCGGGAACGTTAGAGAAATGTACCCAGCAAAAGTAGTAAGGCCCAGTACAGATGTATTGCCACAGTTGATGGCGAGGGAGTTGGACACTGCAAGCACAACAGAAAGAATAACCGAAGGCTCATGTACAAAAATGTGCAGCATTAAGAGAGGTTCTGATGGCACTATCTTTAAAAAAGCAAAAGGATCATGTGGAGCAGCTGTAGTGAATCAGCCGGTAGAGGAACCAGGCACGCAATCCACAAGAACAGGCAAGGGAAGCTACCACTAGAAAATTAGAGGGGTTGCATGAGTAAAACTTAAGGTTCCAACATGACTGGTGTAGAATCTTTGATTTGTTAAGCCCTCTAAATCACCTTATTATTTCTACTGTACAATTTGTAACAAAGACGTGCGCATCCATCATATGGGCAGAAGGGATCTTGGGAGGCACAAGAACCATGCTTTGCACATTGAACTTTCTAAAGTAAAAGGACAACAGCCCTCTTTATCGTCTCAAAGTAAAACCTCTGGGGACAAATCAGTTACTGTTGCAGAGGTGAAGAGGGTCAATTCTTTGGTCCACCATAACCTCCCCCTCGGCGCAGCAGACCACATCACGCCCTTAATGAGGGCTATATTTCCAGATTCCCTAATTGTTCAGAACTTCAGTTGTGGCGCCATAAAAATAATGTGCATTCTCAATGATGCACTATCCATCATGCTAAAGGCTGATTTGGTAAAACATTTGCAGGAAAATCCATACTGTTTAGCAAGTGATGGTTCTGGGGATAACAGTTTGCACAAACCTAACCCATAACAGTGTGTCTTTTTTAACTAGATAAAGAAAGGGTTACAACACAGTTTCTGCATATAGGGATAACCAAAGGGAAGGAGGCAGGCACTGCCAAAGTCATATTCTCAAAGATAGATGATGTTTTAGTTACAAACAATATGCCCCCGGAAAATTGTGTGGGAATGTTACAGTTACCGCATCTGTGAATATGGGGAAGTTTAATGGGATAATTCCCATGGCAAAGGCTAAGGCTCCTTGGGCCTCATTACGACCCTGGCGGAGTGAGTTTCCGCCAGCGGTATTCGCGGCGGACCCGTCCGCCCTACTACGAGTTCCCGTAGCGCCATGGCGCCGTTTTCCGCCTGGTTTTACCAGGCGGAGAAAACCATGGCGCTACGGGACCTCGTTGTTAATTACGCCACCGTATTTTACGGTGGCGTAATTAACTCCTTCCCCACTCCCATTATACCCTATGGGGCAAGAATGGGAATGGGGAAGGGCAGAATGGGGATTGGGGATTTACCGCTCCGCCAAGGTCGGCATGGGGTGGTAAATCCGCCAACCCCCATGGCGCTATCGACGGCTTTCCGCCGTGCTCCGCGGTGCATTTAGCACCGCGAAATCCGCCAGGGTCGTAATGAGGGCCCTTGTCTTTTTTTCCATGAGTGTGGTTGTCACATTGTACATAATACAGCTTGCCATGCTACAAGAGCTGTCTGCAAAGAAACCAAATGTGATGTTGAAGACTTTGTAGTTGATGTTTTTTACTACTTCTAGAAAAGCATACAACGCAAAGGGGAATATAACGAGTTTTGTGATTTTACGGACATTACATATAGAGACTTGGTGAAGTATGTTGGCACAAGGTGGCTTACTTTGGGTAAAGCAGTGTTATGAATTTACCAGCATTATCCAGCCTGAAAAAGCTAGTTTATGTCAAAGGATCTTGCCAAAGGGAAGTTTCAGCTTTTCAAAGATCGATTCAGTGATCCAATGACTGAAATATTCCTGCTTTTCTTTTCACAAGTACTGCCAATTTTTGAGCAGACCAATGCATTTCTACAGCAAGAAGAGTCAATGGTTCATCTACTTTATAGCACTATGTGTTCTTTTGTCAACAAGATTTGTTCTTGTTTTGTTTTGAATTCTGTAATTAAGGCAGCCGATTCCCCAGTAAGCGTTCCATATAACAACCCAACAAAAACTGCCTATTCATTGGGGCATCAACACGACCTTCTCTGTCAAAAATGTTCAAAGGTGATGATTACATGCAAAGAAAATCTGTGGGTTTTTTGCAGCATGTTGGAAGTTCTATGAAGCAGCAGCATCCTATGCTTTGCAAAAACAACCATTTAATAAGGCCCCCTAAAGCACGCAAGGCTGGTTGATGTGACAAGGAGGGAAATGGTTTCCTTTGAGTCTGTTAAATACTTTGTAGACAGGTACAATCTCCTTTTTAAGAATTCTGACAGATATCTCATTCACAATGAGTTTGTGGAGTATCAAATAACAAAACACAATTTAGAAGCAGCTTCGATGTGTCCAGAACACTGTCATCCAGTATACAAGTAAAATTACACACCAATGAAGCCTCACAACCTTGCCACAGATCTAAGCCGAACAATGATTTGATAGCGCTAGCCAAAAAGTCTAAACAAGCATACAACCTGAAGCATAAGAACTAAGGTAGTTGACTTGCAATCTGACCAAGGAATAATTTTTCAAATTGAGGCTTTAGTCTCCAGATTGACGTACTACCTCTGTTCCACTATTTCGAGTGCAACATCATGTGAGCACAGTTGGTTTCTTGTGACAGTTGTACATTTATTTTTAGGCAGGTGTGCTTCTGGGAAAAAAAAAGAAACTGTAGAGAATGAACATGAGTTTGCATTTGTTGTAACTGTATTTACTTGGTTCCATGGCTGCATGCAAAAGGGCCTAGTGCGGCACCACAAAGGGCTGTAGCTGAGACAGACGTTCCTGGTAGTTCCTGCAGGCTCATGGTTCCTGAAGCGACTGTCGGACTGATCAGAAGTAGGAAGACTGGAGGGTACTGCACTACCCAGGGAAGAAACCAGCAGCAGCGCCACACAACGAATAAAAGGTGCACTCCTTAAAACCCAAACAGGGTCCGACCTTCCTGGCTATCCGGCCCACTGTAGCTCTGTACAGCGAATTCGACCAGAGGAGGGATCTTGGCTTGCAGTTTGGGTGAACTGGTTGGTCCCACCAGCTCAACGGAAGAAGTTTCCTAGAGGATCTTCTCTGTCGTCGGATTTGGAGATTCAAACGTGCAGCAGGGCATTACCGGGCAGTTCAGTCATTGTAGGGGTCCTTTTCTTCCAGTTCCTCATTGGTTCTTTCGTTCCAGTGGTGACTCTGCCTTTCCATTCCCAGAGACTGCTTTTTATGCAGTTTTTCCCCCATTCATTCAGCCTGGCTGTCAATCACATAGCAGGGTGGCTGTCCTGGCAAGGACAGTCACCCAGCCAATCAAACAGGAGTGTGATTTGGGCTACCAAGGGAACGCATGGCAGGGGTTCTAAAACCCCTCCTTCACATCCTGCCTACCCAGACTTTCAGGCGCCATAAGGAGGGCTTCTGTGCAGAAGCCCGCGAAAAGGAGATGAACAAAGGGATCAAACCTGGTTTGGCATGCAGAGTAAAACACGAGAAAGAGATTTACAAAACGAAATGATGAATAAACCCAGCCAGAACCGTAATGAAAGCCTAAAACAATAGCATGGTTATTTAAGATAACCGCGGTATAACAAATAGGGTAGATACCACTGCCACCAGCCAAGTCTTAGTGTAAAGGGAGCAAAAACATGCTCCAAGAGATACAGATAAAAAGGGATAAGAATTAACCCTTTCCAATACTTCATGTAAGATGGGGTGTACTGGATCTGTGGTAAAAGTGATCAAAATAAAGTTAATGCCAACTTTACCTTTTACCTTTTCTGGGGGACAGTAGTCATCCCCAGAAAATGGAGTCAGTGGGAAGTCACAAAGACAACCCTGTGTCACTGCACTGAAGGTGCTGTGTAACACACATGGAAAAAATTAGGATATGGAGTAGGTGAGGCTCCATTGCCCAAGATCACACAAAAAGTAGAAATACTGGAAAGTAGAAATACTGGAATTTATTGGGAGTTATGTGGTATATTAAGAGTGATTTTTAAACTGCTTAGAATAGTGAAATGTTATACAACTGCAGAGTGAAATAAATATATTCTTTTACTTGAAAACCTTGAGTCAGTGTTTGCCTGAATCATAGTAATTGCTGTCCTTTGTGTAACTATGTCTACTGCTCACTTACTCTTGAGATACATCTGGCTTCTCAGCCACAGCTACCACTTTAATTGGGTTTTACAGGCTTGTACCAAAGGTACATTTGTACTGTCACTTGTAGTCTTAATTGTGTGTGGTGTTCCCAAAGGGTACTGTATATAATTCTGCCTAACAAGAAGCTTGCGGCGACTGTATTGGTGATAATATGCATTTTCGCGGAGTGGGTTGTGCATAAGTTATTGAATGAGTTGTCGAGTCAATAGAGCATTTCTCGTAATAATTTGGAGAAGAGGTCTGATTTGTGTTATAGGATAAATCATTTATACTTGCATGTATAGAAATGTCCGTAATCATCTCACTTGCTTTAGATGACTTCTGTGGGGTATCCACATTTGTATAAATCACAACCGGCTTGCGGCGTAGGTTTTGTTCAGTTTCTAATATTGTTAGATCCGATACCACTTGTGGTGGGGGATCCGAAATTACAGGACTCTCAACCATTGTATCTGATAATTTGTCCGGGTGAATCGGATACAAGTTGCTAATATCTGTGTGGTTGGATGTATGTCTGTTATCCATCACGGCGTCAGCAAAACATATGTAAGAGTGGGAAAAAGGCTCACACTCTTACCAGGTGAAAAAAAAATAAACCCTAGAAATCCAGCAAAGCTGCTGAGGGACTCATAAGGTCAGGGGAATCAGCCATTTATGAGAATTCTCCCTAACACTCGCCCCCCCAGACTAAGGGACAGGCGGATTAACTCCACTCCTGGATGAATCTCTACCTCTAGTCGATAAAAACATCCTAGAGAGACCATCAGCATTTTTGTGGTGACATCCTGCTCCGTGCTCAATGGTGAAATCAAACCCTTGCAGGCAGATTGACCATTTTAGTAGTTTTGGGTTTTCCCCTTTCATTTGCATTAACCATCTCAAGGGTTGGTGGTCAGTTTGAATCACAAAAGTAGCTCCATACAAGTATGGTCTAAACTTCTTCAAACTCCACACAATGGCAAAGCATTCACGCTCTATGGTTGCCCACATTGTCTCTGGTTCCTTCAGTTTCCTGCTGATGAAGCAAATGGGGTGCTCTCTACCTTTCTCATCCAGTTCACTAAGGACTGCACCTATACCTACATTGGAGGCATCTGTCTGCACAATGAAGGGTTGGTGGTAATCAGGAGCTCTTAAGACTGGAGCTTGACAAAGGGCTTTCTTCAGGGTTTCAAAGACTTGAGTGCACTCCTCATTCCACCTAACCCTTTTAGGGAATTTTGGAGAGGAGACTAGATTCAAGGGAGAAGCTATGGTCCCAGAGCTCTCTATGAAATTCTTGTAGTACCAGTGAAACCTAGGAAAGCTCTCACTTGGGTTTGAGTAGTAGGGGTGGCCCAGTTTTGCACAGCTTGTACTTTGCTGGGCAATGGCCTTATTTTACCTCCTCCTACCTCACCTCACGACCAAGGTAGACCACTTTCCTCTGACCAATTTGACATTTGCTTGCCTTTATGGTCAGACAGGCCTGCTTAAGAGCCTGCAAAACATATCCTAGGTGGTCAATATGTTCTTTCCATGTAGGGCTGAACACTGCAATGTCATCCAAGTATGCCATGCAGAAGTCCTCCATCTCATTCAGAACTTGATTAACCATCCTTTGAAATGTAGCCGGTGCATTCTTTAGTCCAAAAGGCATAACCTTAAATTGGTAGAGGCCTGCTGGGGTAGAAAATGCAGTTTTCTCCTTGGCATGGTCTGTCAGTGCTATTTGCCAATAGCCTCAGGTTAGGTCAAATATACTGAGGTACTTGGCTGAACCAAGTCTATCCACCAGCTCATCTGTCCTTGGCAAAGGATGGGCATCAGTCTTTGTGACTGCATTTAGAGCTCTATAGTCCACACAGAATCTCAACTCCTTGGATCCTGCCTTTGGTACAAGATGTTCTGACATTCTGTAACCCCTGCTTTTGACAGGTAGACAGTCACCAGTGAAAATGTCATGCTGGCCTCAAGAGGTCAAGCCGGGTGATAGTGAAAACAGGGAGGCAAACTGATTCAACAGAACATTGCACTCCTCCTGGTGTTCAGGAGTCAGCTGAGAAGAGAGATTAACTCCTTCTATGTTTTCATCTAAAGGTTGGCCTCTGAGAAGTTCAGGTAGAGGTTCACTCTCCTCTTCCTCTTGTGCTGAAGCTAGAAGCAAAGCTCCCACTTCTGGTCTTGAGACATAAGCCTTTAAACGATTGGTGTAAAAGACTATGGGAGCCTCCTTAGGTCTGCCTAAGTCCACCAGATAGTTCACCTCTCCAAGTTTGCCCACAACCTTGAAGGGTCCCATACACATGTCCTGCAAGGCCCTCTGCCTTGTTGGCACCATAACTAATACAAGCTGGCCTAGAGCGAACTCAACCATGCTGGCCTTCTGGTAATGCCAATGTTTGACCTGAGCCTGACCTTCTTTTAAGTTACTACTTTTTTCTGCCATCATGTGTGACATTCTCCTCCGGAGACCTATCACATAGTCAGTCACTCTGACTGGCTTGGGGGAAGGAGCACTCTCCAACCCCTCCTTGATCAGGGCCAATGGACCTCTGAAGGGATGGCCATAGAGAAGTTCAAAGGGACTGTAACCAACTCCCTCCTGAGGGACCTCCCTATATGCAAAGAGAAGGCATGGCAGTAGAAGGTCCCACTTTTTCTTAAGGGGTTCTTCCAAGACACCTATCATGCTCTTCATAGTACGATTAAACCTCTCTACCAGTCCATTTGTCTGTGGATGGTAGGCTGCAGAGAACCTGTAAGTGACACCACAGATTTTCCACATGGCTTGCATGTAGTGGGACATAAAATTGGATCCCCTGTCGGATATCACTTCCTTAGGACACCCTACCCTGGTAAAAAATACCAAGTAGAGCCTTAGCCACAGCCTGAGCCGTAACAGTTCTCATAGGTATAGCTTCTGGGTATCTTGTAGCATGGTCTACTACATCCAGGATAAACCTGTTCCATGAAGATGTGGGAGGGTCAAGGGGACCGACAATGTCAATGCCCACCCTCTCAAAAGGAACTCCCACCACTGGGAGAGGCACCAGAGGTGCCACATTCTTGGCTCCACTCTTGCCAGAGGTTTGGCAAGTGTGACAGCTCCTACAGAATTTGTCTACTTCTGAACCCATCTTAGGCCAGTAGAAGTAAAGGGAGAGCCTTTCCTTGGTCTTCTTGAAACTCAAGTGACCAACCAAAGGTATCTCATGGGCTAACTGTAGGAACTGGAGTCTGTTGGCAAGGGGCACTGCAAGTATTTTGCAGTCCCCAGGGGTAGACTCAGTCGGTTCACTGTAGAAGAGGCCATCTTCCCAGCTTAACCTGTGCTTCCCAACATCTTGCCCATCAAGTTGGTTAGCAGCCTGTTGTTGAAGACCTTCAATAGTAGGACACTCTCTCTTTCCTTTGCTAAAGTCTGCCCTGTTGGGTCCACCTTCTTCCAGTAAAGATTGCAGCTCAGGATGGTCAACAGGGTCAAGATCTCCAACTAAGATAGTATCTTCCTCCAGATATGACTCTTCAGATGCTGGTTCAACCACACAATGTTGCACCTCATACTCTGCCTCAGCAGGTGGAGGGGTCACAGGTGTGATCTCGGCGATGGCCTTGTTGGTAGCACAGGGATGCGGTCTGTCTTTTTCCTGGAGGACTTGGGTTTCCCCTTTGCCTCTGTTTTCTTCAAAATGGCAGTAAGCAACTCCTGTGGAGTGGGAGTGATAGTTTCCTCTATCAACTTCTCTGGAGAGCCTCTCAAGGTTCTCTCCCTTGCAAGCCATGTGAGCTCCTGTTTACTTTTACTGGGAGGCCCGGGGCGCTTGACACAACTCCAAGAGTTTTCAGGTCATTACCCAACAGGACTTCACTCTGCACACTAACAGGTATTTTGACAGTCATATCATTACACTGGATGAGATCTGGTAACTGGGGAAGCATTTGCACAGGGCCTCCAGCTATCTTGGTGAGGTGTTTGGGTGCCCTAGCAACATCCTCCACCTTGAAAAATGATTTATCCACCACAGTTATGCTGGCTCGAGTGCCTCTGATGGCAGGGGTTTACTGACCATTCACAAGAACACTATCTTTATAATACTCTTTAGTATTATCTGGGATTGAGTTATAGACATCTAAGTTCTGTTGTTCCCACAACCCCAGGGACACTAAAGAAACACCAGCAGAGACTCTCATGGGTTCATCAGCCAGTAGGTGAAAGTTTCCACTTGCTATAGGTACTTCTTCCTCTGGGGAGAAGGCTAAGGAGACAGTGTGGACCACTGAAGGTTTACCCTTACATATGGGATCCCCTTTCAAATGGTCAGTTGACCCACAAACATAACATTTTCCAAATGTTTTGATGAATGTGGGTTTGTTCTGACCTCCATCTGGTTTGGGTCCAGATGGTGCACTAGCCTGATTTGGTTTCTCTTGTGGTTTACCCTTATTCTGTTGTTTGTGGCCCTCTTTTGGATTGGAGGTATTAGAATTCTCTTTGTTATCTTTCTTTGGCTGTTTACCCTCATCCTTCTTCTGAGTTGCCCCAGAATCCTTGTGAGTAGGCCTGTTGGCAACCCACAAGTCAGCAGCCTTAGCTAGCTTCTTTGGATCTATCTCCTTAGAATCTGCCAAGTGCTGTCTGAGCTGAGGAGACATCAAAATAGACTCCAACATTACAAGATTTCTCATGCCTTCATAAGTGTTTACTCTGTAACCCTTAATCCAACCATCTAAGTTTTTCAAACATTCACAGACCCACGTATCCCAAGGGGTACCATCATGCTTTTTGAGGGTCCTAAACCTCTTAAGGTACTGGGAAGGGGTCTTCCTAAATCTAGCAATTAAAGCTAGCTTCACACACTCATAATCCATCCTATCCACCTCCCCCAACTCCATCACAACATCAGATGCAACAGTGGGTAGCCTAGAGAAGAGCCGGGGAAGCAATTGATTCCCTGTAAGACCTTGAATACCATTCAAACATTGCCAACCAATCCAAAATATCAAGCTTAACCTCATACATACCCACAATTTCTTTAGGCATACAGGGTCTCTTAGGACTGGAAGACCTAGAGGACTCTGGGAGAGAAGCATTTTCAATAGATAACATTTTCATTTCTAGTTCATGATTCAACTCCATTTCTCTGAGTTTCAGTTCTTGTTCAGTTTGAGCATTTAAACGTTTGAATTCCAGTTCAAGCCTAATGTTCTCTAGAGCAATGAATTCAGGACTGAGTGTAGGACCTGTGGGGGTCCCAGTGGATAAGGGTTGAGGTTGCTGAGCAGGCAAGGGAGCAGAGAGACCTACATTAGGAGACACATCTACTTCTTCCAATTCATCAGTAACAGATACATTATCATCCTCAATACTTTCCACATTTGCTGGGGAGTCAGGTATTTCAGACCCACTCCCTAAACTTGGACTCTTTAACAACTTTTCAATCAATTCAGACTTTTTGCCTTTACCAGAAAGATTCCTAGCTTTACATATAGTTTTTAAATACTCTACAGTATAACTAAGGAGGGTCTTCTGACTGTAGTTTTCCATATCAGACATGATTAATATTGCTTTTTAGTGATGTTAGCCTTGTGGTTAGTTGATTCAAGGTAATAGCAGCACTCTAAGTGTTATTACTATACTTTATCCTCACCACTGTACACCAGTGTTTGGCAGAATGACTACAAGTGACAGTACAAATTTACCTTTGGTAAAAGCCTGTACTACACAGTTAAAGTGGTAGCTGTGGCTGAGCAGCCAGACTTATCTCAAGAGTAAGTGAGCAGTACAAATAGTTACACAAAGGACAGCAATTACTATGATTCAGGCAAACACTGACTCAAGGTTTTCAAGTAAAAGAATATATTTATTTCACTCTGCAGTTGTATAACATTTCACTGTTCTAAGCAGTTTAAAAGTCATTCTTAATACACCACACAACTCTCAATAAGTTGCAGACAAGCTAAGCTCACAATATGAAGTGGGAGCAAAATGGCACTCCAGTAACTTTTGAAAAAGGGAGGGAAAGACAAGGTTAACAGAAAATGAATCAAACCAACAGGTAAGTAGTCAGGGCAATTGAACAAGAGGAACTTCAATGATAAAATCAGATGGAAAAGGCTTAGGGCAAAGTCAATGGGTCAAAAGTCTTTTGCTCAAGATAATACAGTTCAGTATAGTTTGCGGTAAAGTTCGTGCCACGGATTCCGGACGAGGTTTGTTGGTAGAAACGTTAGTTCAAAGAGAAGAGAAGGACAAGCCCTCGGATTGGAGAAAGATTTCAAACACTTTCACCTCAGCTGAACGAAACGCACAACCGGATTTGCACAGTACCTTAAAACGGAGAGGGGCTGTAGCTGAGGCAGACGTTCCTAGTAGTTCCTGCAGGCTCACGGTTCCTGAAGTGACTGTCGGACTGATCAGAAGTAGGAAGACTGGAGGGTCCTGCACTACCCAGGGAAG
Organism: Ambystoma mexicanum; assembly: GCF_040938575.1. Taxonomy (NCBI): domain Eukaryota; kingdom Metazoa; phylum Chordata; class Amphibia; order Caudata; family Ambystomatidae; genus Ambystoma; species Ambystoma mexicanum. The sequence continues at coordinate 486,952,327 of NC_090931.1, read as the reverse complement.
AAACCAGCAGCAGCGCCAAACAACAAATAAAAGGTGCGCCCCTTAAAACCCAAGCAGGGTCCGACCTTCCTGGCTATTCGGCCCACTGTAGCTCTGTACAGTGAATTCGACCAGAGGGGGGTCCTGGTTTGCAGTTTGGATGAACTGGTTGGTCCCACCAGCTCAAGGGAAGAAGTTTCCTGGAGGATCTTCTCTGTCGTCAGATTTGGAGATTCAGACCTGCAGCAGGGCTTCATGAGGCAGTTCAGTCGTTTTAGGGGTCCTTTTCTTCCAGTTCCTCGTTGGTTCTTTCGTTCCAGTGGCGACTCTGCCTTTCCATTCCCAGAGACCTGCTTTTTATGCAGTTTTTCCCCCATTCATTCAGCCTGGCTGTCAATCACACAGCAGGGTGGCTGTCCTGGAAAGGACAGTCACCCAGTCAATCAAACAGGAGTGCGACTTGGGTTACTAAGGGAACCCAAGGCAGGGGTCCTAAAACAATTTCCTCACATCCTGCCTACGCAGACTTTCAGGCGCCTAAAGGAGGGCTTCTGTGCAGAAGCCCGCGAAAAGGCGATGAACAAAGGGACCAAACCTGGTTTGGCGCGCAGAGTAAAACAAGAGAAAGAGATTTACAAAAAGAAATGGCGAATAAACCCAGCCGGAAACGTAATAAAACATATATGGTCAAGTGGGTTTATGTTTGAGGCTACATTGATAGCCTAAAACAATACCATGGTTATTTAAGATAACCGTGGAATAAAAAATAGGGTAGATACCACTGCCACCAGCCAAGTCTTAGTGTAAAGGGAGCAAAACAATGCTCCAAGAGACACAGATAAAAAGGAATAAGAATTAACCCTTTCCAATACTCCATGTTAGATGGGGTGTACTACATCTGTGGTAAAAGTGACTAAAATAAAGTTAATGACAACTTTACCTTTTCTGGGGGACAGTAGTCAGCCCCAGAAAACGGAGTTGGTGGGAAGTCTCAAAGACAACCCTGTGTCACTGCACTGAAGGTCCTGTGCAACACACATGGAGAAAATGAGGCTATGGAGTAGGTGAGGCTCCATTGCCCAAGATCACACAAAAAGTAGAAATACACTCAGCAAAACACATGTAAGAGTGGGAAAAAGGCTCACACTCTTACCAGGTGAAAAAAATAAACCCTAGAAATCCAGCAAAGCTGCTGAGGGACTCATTAGGTAAGGGGAATCAGCCATGTATGAGAATTCTCCCTAACACTTCTGTAAACCAGCATATTGGAGATAAAACTCGCACCTATCAACACAACAATTCTGAGCTTGTTCAAATTATTTAAATCGTTGGATGTTAAAATGACCAACAAACCCGCACAGATTCAAACAATTGTGGAATGGATTGCACAAGAGATGGAAACCAGATCGAGTAGATTACGTGACAAAGCAAAGTTATGTCCATTGGGGTCTCTGGTAAATAAGCAAAATTTAGCGATTGAACAATGCGTGTTGATTCCTGCGGTGCCACAGTTCAGTAAAATAATTAAACCTGTGAGTGACGAATGCTCGAATGTATCGGTTGTGCATATTAACGATTTGTGGGTTAGTCTCAAACAAGAGAGTAGATTGCAAACATGTAAAGTATCTATGAATCACTATGACATATTTACAGAAAGGGGTCTACAGAACAGCAACAAGCGCCCCGCAAAACCAACTTGAAAGGGACGGGCAAAGGATTAAACATAAATGCAAAAAAACCCACTAAAAGCATGCAAGCAGCTGCAGCTTCAAGCATTAAGAGTGCTAAACCCTTGATTCGAGCCATTTGCAAAGTGTTAACCCCCCCCCCCAAAGAAATGTAGGGGAGAACTTAAAAAACAAGAAAATGATTGGGAATGCAGATGTCCCGGTCACTGTTCCAGAGGTAGAGCATTTATGTACATATGATCCTTTAAATGACCTGGTAGCAGTATTAGAACAAGATGCATTATCGGCACAGACCGAAATAAAACAGTAACAGGAAATATACTGCGCCCGGACTCTTTGCAAGCCTCTAAATTAGATGCTCACGCTTGTCAGAGGCAAATAGTACAGTGCTTAAAGTGGGCCGGGGCCTGCCGGGGCTGGGCCCCGGCAGTCTCCAAAAAGTGAGGCTGAGCCGGGGCCCTGCCGGGGCCCTCCGGTCCCGCCACTTGATGGCGGGTCATTGTCCCGTCACGGCCGCAGCCGCGACGAGAGATGAGCGCGCCGTCAAAAAGTCAGGCAGCTGTGACTGACACAAGTGCAGGGCAGTCACAGCTTCGCTCAAATTTGCGCGAAGCTGGGGCTGGCTGACACTTGTTTTAGTCACAGCTCAGGGTCCTCACCCACCATTAACACCCCTTTGTCTTCACTCCCTGTGCTGAGAGTAACAGGCACAACAGGAGTGGAGACAAAAGGGTGTTAATGTTTGACCCATTAACCCCATGACGGGAAGGGGCGGGGGGCAGAGGAGGAGCTCACTGATATTGCGGCTGGAGGTGAGTGAGGCTTGCTTCAGGCAGTGTTGAGTGGCCTCGCCGGTAATTCGCCCTTTTGACATAATTATGCATTTTTAAATTTTACAGCGTTTCACGCAGTTAAGGATTCAGCCATTGCCGTGGTTGACCCTCCCCTGGTCCTTGCTCAGCAGTTGTGTTTCTCATTGGGTCAGAGTCCGTTTTTGCACTTTTGTAAGCACCACCACAAAATCTAACTTCTCGTTGCCACTAAAACGAGAATTTGGGTGATTTCCTCTGCATTGCTAATTGTCCCAATGACGAAACGTGGCTGCTCTTGGCTCTGACTATACTTGCACCTGTGTTAGCACTCAAACTAACAAAACTCAACAGGTTGTCCTTGTGCCAGCCCTGCCCATTTTGCAAATCCGTTCATGTGTCGAATCTACGATTCCCTGATGCAAACGTCTGACCACACCCAGACAAGATTATGAATGTTAGCATGCGCCACACTTAAAGAAACTTCCCCGAATACAAGGACTGCTTGTATTTTAAGCAGTCAACTTTCTCTCTTTTTAAAAAGCCTCACCCTTAACAGTGCAATTAAATGATTTGCCCAGGACCACACGATTTGGTTGTACCAGCAGTGTTGCAGTATGCGCTTAGTTGTGTAGACAAGACCACCTCTGTTCATTTTTACATGCTTTTCGTTAGGCCACGCCTTCAAGTTTTAGGCCACGCCCATCAGGCAAGCCACTCCCCCAAATGAGGGCCCCCCCTCAATTTCTTATCCCACTTAAAGCACTGCAAATAAAGCACAGTGCAGAGGCAAAGGCCATAGATATAAAAAATGCAGTTGATGCATACTTAGCCGAACGCCTTAAAGATCAGATGTGAAATATCCAGCAACCTATAACTAATTATGATTTTCCATCACTTGAAGCGAGAAAGTGGAGAGAAGCATCCACCAAAATACAAAGACAATGGCAAGGTGAAGCTTTGCTGGAGAGCCGGGCAGTTCATAAGCCGAATAAATGCACATTGAATGCTCTTAGAGCTCCTGCGAATCAGCAAGCAAATAGCGTGCCCCATAAAAGTGAGCTAATAGATAAACCTTCATCAGTGGGGGACAAAATTCCCCAATACACCCACTGGTTAATCATGAAATGTCACGCTTTACCATACAATAAATACGATCTTTGTCGTTCTAGCATATTGAACATATTTGCTGAAATTCCAGCTTTAGAAGATTGGTGTTCCCTTGACATCGAACAGGTGGAATTTTTGAGTGACGAGGATCTATACATAGTGAGAGTGTGGATTTCATCAGGAGTAGTGATTAACACTGTGTGGAGGGCTAGAATTGACCTTTTTAGATTGGGTTTCATCATAGCTCAAAACCCTGGAAGTCTACACTCTCCCCAACAGGACACTATAAATGTTTATCCTTAACAAAACTGTAAAAATCATGAATCTGAGATAAACCCACAAACCGCAGGTCCAGCAGCATGGCTCAGCATAACTATTATCACATAAAAGAACACAACCAATATGGCTAGCCTGCTGCAACACTCCCGGTCACACCCACCTACAGACATCAAACGAAAATCAATTAAATAAATTTGATATCATTGCACTGCAGGAAACTTGGTTCACCAGTACACTGACTTGGGATGACCATGATATTGTGCTAGTGCCTGCGAAACAATCCACTAGGTGTCGTCCAACCTCAGGATTATTGGTCACAGTTAAAAAGAGCTCTGGGTTCACCATCAAACCATGGGCAGCTCCAAATAATTTTCTTCAACTAGTAGAGATCACGTATTACGAGCGCAAAATCGCATTGATCAATATATATAGGAATCCAGCGGGAATAGCAGATGATTGTTTTTATAAATCATTAACATCAGTGCTGGATACCATTCTAATGACTCCCAACATTAGCACCACAATAATCCTCGGAGATTTGAACTTGGAATGTATTAACATTAATTCCAAAGTAAGACATTCTGATGCACTGCGATGGAGCACGCTTATGATGGAGCGAAATTTGGGCATGATAAATGGCTCAGTGGCTGGTGATGTTCCTCCGCAGTGTACATGGAGGAGGGGAGTATCACAAAGTATCATTGATTACATATACATTGATGAAGAGTTGTTTAATACAGTGGCAACATTTTAAATTGTGCAACAACCTCAGAGTGATCATAACATGCTATCATTAATGTGGACTTGGATACTAACATCAATATCCCATTAGCTCAATTTTATAAACCATCATTAATTATTAATAGTGCTAAAAACCACTTTCGAGGGGATTGGGTCCTCCGACGTATTCCATATCTATGACATGTAATCACCACAGCTGTGCTGCTTCTGAAACTTTTCCGGCGTCTGCGTCCTGCGTCGATGACGTCGATGCGCCGACGTCGAGGACCTCCTCCGACGTCCGACGTCATCCGATGTGATAAGTAGGACGCACGACGCCTGTAGCCTCAGTTCCGTTTTTTCCGCGAACGTGTTGCTTCGTGTTTCTCGGTTCTAAGCCTCGACTCTTTGGAGTTCTGTTCTTTCTGGTTCTTCGAACCTGTTCGTTTGTGAATTTCCTTCGGCGATGTCTTCCACTTCGTCTTCAACCCCGCGTCCGGGCTTTAAGAAGTGCGGGGAGTGTGGGTCCAAGATGTCGGTGACTGACTCGCACGACGCCTGCCTCTGGTGCCTCGGGGAGGCCCACGACACGGATGACTGTATCGACTGCCAGTCGCTCACGTCCAAGGCCTTACGCGAGCGTAAGAAGAAATTGTCGGTAGGTCGGGTGTCCAAGCCCCGGAAATCGAAGTCGGCGGGGCTTTCGACGGATGATTCGAGGGGTGACTCTCCGCGTCTTCGTCGGAAGTCTCGTCGGTCTTCTTCTAGGAGTCGGTCTCGCCACTCCTCAGCCTCTTCGGGGCATTCTCGGAAGCGCCGACACCGGTCGCCTTCCAGGTCCTCTTCAGAGGACTCTGCCCGGCACGTCGGTTACCCCACCAGCCGTGCGACGCCGGAGGAATGGGCTTCCTTCGGGAAGAAGATGTTGGCGATTCTTGAGTCGCAGGGTACTCAACCGTCCGCGCCCCCGAGTGGGGTCGGCCGTGAGAGGTCGAGAGCCACCGCTCGCAAGAGTGGTCGGCACGAGTCACGGGAGAGGTCTCGTTCGGACAAGGAGGCTCGTTCTCGCCGTACCCGTTCCAGGTCCCGGTCCTCGACGCGATCGAGACCGTGTGCACCTGTGTTGTCTTCGAGGAAGACATCGACGTCTGAGGCGTCGAGGGCGTCGACAGGCTTTCTCGAGGCTCCGGCTCCGAGGAAGTCGTCGAAGCCGTCGACGGTCAGGTCGTCGAGGGACACGCTCGGGGCTCCGGCTTCAAGGGCTGTGTCGACGCCGCCGATACTGGAGGCGCTGCATCTGACGTCGACGCCGATTTCCTCGACGTCGACGTCGATCCTCTCGGCGCCGTTGCCGGTTTTCTCGACGGCGGCGCCGATTCGCTCGACGCCATCGACGCCTTTCGTGTCGGAGGTGCCCCGTGTCTCGGGTGTACCCCCTAGGAAGGCTCTGGCTAAGAGCAGGCACTCTCGGGTGCCTTCTTTTCGCCACCTGGAATATATTTCAGAGGCGGATGAGGATTCTGATGGCCTGGTTCCTCGTCGGGTGCCAGATGACATTGTCTCGGGCCATAGTCAGTTTGACGATTTGAGGCAGTCTCTGCATGATGCCAGTGGACTGGACACCTCTCCGGAGGTGGAATTTTGTAGGCCTGAGCCTGGCTCCCATGCCGATTCCTCGTACCGGCGCCTTATGGCTAGGGTTTCTGAGTATCTGGGATGGTCGGCTCCCCCAGGGGAGTTTGTGCAGGATGACCTGACGGACATCCTGGATGTTGGTCCCCCAACTGACCCGGTACTGCCGTTCCATATGGCTTTACAGAGAAGGGTGGCGGCGGCTTGGACTGCTCCGGAGAGTCTCCCGGCGGTGGGCAAGTCCTTGTCGCGTAAATACCGTCCAGCCAGTAGCGACCCCTGCTACTTGACCAGGCACCCCACTCCGGAAAGTTTGGTGGTGCAGGCGGCCACGGCCCCGGCAAAGCAGGCGTCGTACCCTACCATCCCTCCTGATAGGGACGACAAGCGTTTTGATGGCTGGGCGAAGAAAGTGTTTTCTTCTGGTGGTATGGCGCTTCAGGCGGCCAACTCCATTTGTGCCTTGTCACGTTTCACGCACACTCTGTGGAACTGTGTTGCGTTAGCGGCTGAACATATTCCCGAAGGGGATGAACGGGATGGTTTCCTTGCTATGGTCCAGGATGGTAAGGATGCCATGTGTGAGTCCGTTCAGTCGGGTCTGGACTTGGCTGAATGCGTCAGTAGGTCCATGGCGGCGAGCACCGTGATACGCAGGTTTGCGTGGTTGCGGAAGTCGGGGTTTGCTCCTGATGTTCAGTCCCGGCTCCTCAACATGCCCTTTGACGGTGAACACCTTTTTGGCAGCAAGGCTGACGAGAGCCTTGAGAGGTTGCAGACCTCAAAAGCTGCAGCGAAGTCGTTGGGCGCTGCAGTTCGCCAACCTCCGCCTTTTCGTCCTAGGGGACAGCAGTGGAGGAGTGGTTCCTTTCGCTTTTACTCGTCCTTCAGTAAAGCGAGAGGGGCTGGCAGTCAAAGAGGCCAGCGCAGGGGTACCAGAGGTGGACGACAGGGTACCCGTGGTGCCAAGGCCGCTCGGGCAGTTGCCTCTTTGCCCTCAGGTAACGCCGCAGCCGCTCCTACTCAGTCATGAGGCCATGTCCCATGGTTCGCCGGTTGGGGGAAGGCTGACGCAGCATCTTGTAGAGTGGCAAGCCATTACTTCAGATGTGTGGGTTCTGGAGATCATAGCCCACGGCTACTGTCTTCCCTTTCGGCACAGGCCTCGCGACAATCCACCGGGGAACCTCTCTTTGAAGTGTCCGGATCCGCTCCTTGCGCAGGAAATTCAAGCCCTGCTGGAGAAAGGCGCTATAGAACTGGTGCCTGTAGCGGAGAGGAACAAGGGATGGTATTCCCCTTATTTTTTGATTTCCAAGAAAGACGGGGGATTGAGACCCATCATGGACTTGCGCGGTTTGAACAAACTCCTCAGGAAGGACAAGTTCAAGATGGTTACTCTCTCTCAAGTCCTCCAGGCCCTTCAGCTTCAGGACTGGTTGGTGTCACTCGACCTCAAGGATGCTTACTTCCATGTGCCGATCCATTCCAAGCACAAGAAGTACCTGAGGTTCGCGGTTGGCGACTCGCACTTTCAGTTTCGGGTCCTGCCGTTCGGATTGACCTCCGCCCCGAGGGTTTTCACCAAGCTCATGGTGGTGGTGGCAGCGCATCTCAGGCAAGGGGGGATTCACGTCTACCCCTACCTGGACGATTGGTTGATCAGGGGGAGCTCTCCCGAGCAAGTCCTGGATCATCTGTCCGTCACCTGCCACTCCCTTCACAGGCTGGGCTTTTCCCTCAATTTAAAGATGTCCCATTTGACGCCAACGCAGAGGCTCCAGTACATCGGAGCAGTGCTCGACAGTGTTTTCCTCCCCAGGTGAGGGCTCTTCACATTCAGCAGATGGTGCGCAAGTTTCAGCATGCCCAGACGCTCCCAGCGTTCGAGTTCTTGAGGTTGCTCGGCCTCATGGCATCCTGCATTCTTCTGGTGCCAGAGGCTCGCCTGCGAATGAGATCTTTGCAGTGGGCACTCAAGATGCAATGGTCACAGTCCTCCGGCAGGATGTCGGACCCGATTCAGGTGCCGCCCTCGGTCGCCCGGGACCTTCTGTGGTGGGCCGTCGAAGGCAACTTGATGAAGGGGGCTCCATTTTGGCTTCCCTGGCCGGAGGTGACGATCGTGACGGATGCATCCCTCACGGGATGGGGAGCTCATGCCAACGGGCTGACAGTCAGCGGTCGTTGGTCTCCGTCGGAGTCCAAACTCCATATCAATCTGTTGGAGCTGAGGGCCGTCAGGCTAGCCCTGTGCGAGGAAAGAATGTCCTGATCCTGACGGACAACACAGTGGCCATGCACTACCTCAACAAAAAGGGGGGGGCAGGGTCACTTCCTCTGTGCAGGGAGGCGATGCAGCTCGAGTTCTGGGCCGTCCAGCAGGAAGTTTCGATCTCAGCAGTTCATCTGGCCGGAGTCGAAAACGTGACGGCGGACGCTCTGAGCAGGCAGAGCACGATCTCTCACGAGTGGGAGTTGGCTCAGGAGATTCTCCTGGAGATCTTCGCCCTTTGGGGGACCCCTCAAGTGGATCTCTTCGCCTCCAGTGTCAACCGGAAGTGCGAAAGGTTTTGCTCGCGGGAATTTCCTCCAAAAGGAGCCTTAGGAGACGCGTTCGTGGTGGAGTGGTCGTTCCCGCTGCTGTACGCGTTTCCTCCAGTCCCCGTCATCCCGCAAGTGCTGCGGAGGTTACGGAAGTTCGGTTCCCGGATGATCCTCATTGCTCCGGCGTGGGCTCGGAGGACGTGGTACCCGGACCTTCTCGACTTGTCCATCTGCCCTCCACGTCGTCTTCCCTACCGAGACGATCTGCTCTCACGGGAGGGGGGTCTGGTTCTCCATCCAGAGGTCAGGTCCCTCAACCTTCACGCTTGGCTTCTGAAAGGTTGAGGTATAGGGATTGGGACCTCCCTGAAGACGTGTTGGAGGTGTTGCTTTCGGCCCGAAGGCCAGCAACTAAGTCTCTGTACCGTTGCTGTTGGCGTAAGTTCTGCGACTGGTGCAGAGTTCGGAATGTGGATCCTTTTGCATGTGACATCCCCATGGTTCTGTCCTTTTTGCTTTCTTTGGCCCACAGGGGCTTGCAAGTGGGTACCATTAAAGGTTACCTGGCGGCGCTGTCCATCTTTAAGCGCTCGTCTGATGAGTGTTCTTACTTTAAGATCCCTTTAATTTCACAGTTTCTCAAAGGGCTCACTAATGTGTTCCCTCCGTCACCTTTCCTGGTGCCCGGTTGGGATTTAAACCTTGTTCTTAGGTTTCTTATGGGTGCTCCGTTTGAGCCTTTGCATTCTTGCCCTTTGAGGCTGTTAACTCTGAAAACTGTGTTTTTAGTTGCGGTTACTTCCGCTCGCAGAGTGAGTGAGTTACAGGCACTTTCAGTTAAGCCACCCTTCACTGTTTTCCACAAGGACAGGGTTGTCCTTCGAGTTCGTCCTTCTTTTCTTCCGAAGGTTGTGACGGAATTTCATTTGGCCCAGAAGGTTGTTCTTCCGGCATTCTATCCTCCTCCGCATCCTGGTAAGGAAGAGTTGAGGCTCCATAGGCTTGATCCTAGGAGAGCTTTAAGCTTTTATGTTTCCCGCATGTCCCGGGTCAGAGTGGACGATCAACTCTTTATTGGTTACGCTGGTAAGCGTTTGGGGCAAGCTGTGACGAAACAGACTTTGTCCCGCTGGATTATTTTGGCCATCTCGGAGTGTTACCGCTTGGCGGGTAAGGACCCACAGGCTGGCTTGCGGGCCCATTCTACCAGGGGTGTGGCTGCATCTACTGCGCTGCAGAGGGGTGTTCCTATTCGCAACATCTGTGATGCAGCCACCTGGGCTTCAGTACATACATTTGTACGGCATTATTCCCTCGATTCCATCAGAGGGCAGGATCTGGCCTTTGGCAAGGCGGTCCTTTGCTCTGCTGTTTGATTGGCTATTATACATTTTGTTTATAAATTCTTTCCCTCCTCCTTGCTCTGGTACTGCTTTGGGAGTCTGTCATAGATATGGAATACGTCAGAGGACCCAATCCCCTCGAAGAACAAGTTACTTTCTTACCTGGTAACGTTCTTTCGATGGGATGGTCCGACGACGTATTCCATATCGCTTCCGCCCTGCCTTCCCCGCTGCTGAATTTCTTTTGCGATTGCAGCTTACGTTCCGCAAGGCTTTGTGTCTGACTGGCAGTTGACTTATGTCACACGTTCTGGGGGAAAAAACTACAACTGAGGCTACAGGCGTCGTGCGTCCTACTTATCACATCGGATGACGTCGGACGTCGGAGGAGGTCCTCGACGTCGGCGCATCGACGTCATCGACGCAGGACGCAGACGCCGGAAAAGTTTCAGAAGCAGCACAGCTGTGGTGATTACATGTCATAGATATGGAATACGTCGTCGGACCATCCCATCGAAAGAACGTTACCAGGTAAGAAAGTAACTTGTTCTTCCTGATGCAATGATAATCTGCAATTGTTGAATACAAAATTGTTACAACAATATTGGAAGACTTCATTGAAGGAATATACAGATATTCTAGACACATTCAAGTGGTCTGTAGTAACAACTAAGGCACTGAGACATCAACATTACTTTGACCCAGAAATAAGGGAGAGAAAAGCAGAGTGGAGATTGAAAAAGGGCCATTAATAAACTAGTGATAAAGTGAGAGGCCTACTATTAAAAGCAGCAAAATGTAAATATCACAATTGGATTCAAGGTCGACAAGAGTGGCAGTTTCAATGCGATAGTGAAGCTATGTTGTCCTCCTTACACAATAAGAACTCAGCCCAAACCTGGCAACTCCTACACAACGCAAATCAAAATATGCGAATGCATAGTCAACTTAATGGAGTAACGGAACTTCAGTGGGTACAATATTATACCTCATTATATGCCGACGCAGATTTTATAATATGAGTTATTGCAAACGTGCTCCTGATGTTTGGAAAGTAAATTACTCATTGGAAATCATTGAATAACATGGGCTCAGCTATGCTATGTGTAAGTCTGATCCTCGAAATTGGGCTACTATTGTATATGTATAACATCTTTAAGGAGGTACTCAATAAATGTGACATTCCAAGGTCATGGCGTAAATCACTAATCGACCCAATCTTCAAGAAGGGAGACCGGACTTCCCCCTCCAATTATAGGCCGATAGCCATACTGGATGCCCCAGGCAAAATATTTGCCAGGCTTATTTTAAGAGACTTCAATGTATGGAAAGAAGCCCATCATCAGCGAGATCCGCATCAAACCGGCTTCGTGACGGGCATGGGTACGGGGGTCAACCTTTTATGTCTTAATGCAATAGGGTCCCATGGTCATTTGATTAAACAACCACATTTGTTGACCTGCACTCGGCTTTCGACTCCGTCTCCCGAGTTCTCCTAATGATTCAACTTCGAGATGCAAACTGTCCCTCCACTCTGTGTGACATTATTTATGCTTTTCATTCAAAAACATCAGTTCAGATAAGATTGACCACTTAGGGGTTGTTGTCATCTTCCATACATGCATACAGAGGGCTGAAGCAAGGATGCCTCCTTGCTTCGCCCTCTTCAACTTTTTCATCCATGATGTTGGGGAAGCATTTGAAGGCATTATATCTGATTCCCCAAAACTGAAAGGAGTATCTATTAAAGCACTGTTTTATGCAGACGACTTAGTTCTCATATCCAAAACACTGATACGTCTGCAACATTTAATCAACGCTTTAGCTCTCCATTTGGGAAAAAATCAATTAATAATCAATCTGCAAAACACCCAAGTAATGGCCTACATTCCAAGAAAACTAATCGTAGCTCCTTGTCATGGATGATTAATAAGGCACGCCTCGAAGTGGTCCCTTCTTACATATATCTGGGCATGAAAATAGATCATGAAATGCAGAATGGAAATCACTTACAGTTGTTGGAACACAAAGTAACATCAGCCGTGTCACAGGCTAAAGTTATCATGCACAAATATGGTACATTTTCGCTATATCCTGCAATAACATATTACACACAGAAAGTCACTCCCAAATTGTTATATGGCATGGATACAAGAGAGATACTGCCAAAACTTCCTTTAACAAAATGGAGGCGAAATTCTGGAGAAAGATTTTACATCTTCCTCATTGTATTCCAGCATCATGGATATGATATGAATTGGGTTTGGTGTCTCTGAATGCCCTATATTCCTGGTGTTTGTGTGCCATGCTTCGGAAATGTCTTACATCTCAAAGTACAGAAACACTATTGAAAACAATAGCAGATTACTTGTTCTCTTCAGATCACACATTTCCCATGGCATGGGCAATGGGTGTGTATCATATTTTGATTGAAGCAGATGTTACTATTGAAGTTCTCATCTCGAATCCTGATCGTGCTAAATTGAAAATATATCAAGCAGATTGGATCGAAATGAGAAGACTCTGCACAACTTATAAACAATTTGCAAATAACCGATTTATAGACACAAAATTCAGATTGATGGAACCATATTTAAGTAAGTCCCCATCTCCATCCATCAGATCGGCTATTCTTAGATTTAGATTGAATCTTTGGCTGACGCGACTGATAGAAATTTCTGCTAACTAATAGAAAATTATTATCACCAGAACAGAACATGTGTTGCTTTTGCTGTAAAATAAGATGCAAGGAAACATTAGAATACTTGATCGTGTATTGTCCAGCTCTGATGGTGGAAAGATCAAGATATTTCTTGAAGCATTATGAGTACTTGTGCACCTTGAAGCCTTCGACTAGATGGTTATTCATTTTGTGTGCACCGTCTATCAGCATATGCATAGCGACTATACATTTTCTGTCAGCTTTGAATGTGATGAATTAAACAGCTATGACTTTTTCTGAGATATTCAAGCATTCAATTTTAAATTCAGCATGTTGATAAGAGGGCAGGATAAGAAGGACATTGATTTGTAAGAAGCACGCCATTCATGTTTGATCTGTTGTCAACATAATGTGAAGGAGAACTGATATACATGTGAGCATATGGACATTATAATTTTCTTTCTTTAATAACTTTGATGAAGTTTCAAATCTTTCAATTGTGAACTGGATATTCTTTTCCTTTTTTCTTCTCTCTTTTTTGAATATATGTGGGGGGTGTCTGGTGTAAGGAATATTGGAATTCATATGTTTAAATGCACATGGTAATGAGTGCATTTTTTTTTCTTTCCACATTTTAATTGTCTGTACGTTCTAATATTGTCTAAGGGTGATTCTTATTTTATTTTATGATATATGTTATTCATAATGATGTGATTTTAAAATAGTTTATTTGTACATGATTTGATATTTTTTATATGATATATTTTGATATGTATTAGAAATTGAAAAGTTGATTAATTTCAGCAATATCAATAAAATAACAAAAACATTTTAAAAAAAGAATATGCTCATAAGTCGGTCCAGGGCTTGTTTTGCCCATGGAATCAATCACACTGATGAAGAGGCCCAACAAGAACAACATGTATCTGGGGTTCTATGTGTTCCTGAGTTGGCAGGATTAGCCTAGCATTTCTGGACTGCTTCCTTCAGAACAGTGCCAGCGATGGTTGACATATGGTTAGCCCACTTATAAGTAACACATATGAGTAATAATCAGTAGGAATTGAATGCTAGCCTAAGGATTTGACTATTGATGTGAAATAAACGTCCAGTCAGTTCTGCATGTTGAGTATTGAGCTTTGCAGCAAACTCAAACCTGCAGGCCCATTTTTGGAACATAGTTGCATAACAACACAGCTCACCAAAATTTCCAACGTGAAGCACTGAGCATTACTTAAATATTTCTGCAACTCTTTGGTAATTTAATTTCCTTTCTCATGTCTTATTTATACCATACATTTAATGTAGTGAAGGTCATGGGATGGAGTTTCACCTGGAGGTTTACAGATTATGTTCCAAATTTCAGATGAAGACTTTTAATCCCACTATGAATAAAGTCTGAAAAACGTTGTTCCGATTTGAAGTATGAAAATCCCCATAATAATTATGTTCTTTTCCCAGGGGAGATCACACTACAACTATGAGCTATCTGACGGTCCTGCCTCAGGGAATGGAGTGTGTGGTGTTCAGCATTGATGGCTCATTCGCAGCCAGTGTTTCAATCATGGGCCGTGACCCCAAAGTGCGAGCTGGAGCCATCGATGTGGTCAGGTAACTGTAATATTTCACCTGGTTGTTTCCATAGCCTACTTTGTGGCCATGCCTACCCGAATGCAAGATGAGCACACTGTACTCACTGTAGAGTCAATGTTTCTGAGATAAGTTACACGCTGACTGCACTTATTAAGTTACCTGCACATCCCCTGCCACCTCCCCAGGCACTTCTCCCCTTTCCTCTTCCCCACACTTGCGCGATCTGAATGACACAAGGCCTAGTAAGATTGTTGTTTTGTCCTCCCTTTGTTTTCCCCTCCTTTTCTTGTCGTGCCTAGAAAAACTTGTGTACAGGCATGTTATAATTGCCATATCATATCATATCATATCATATCATATAAAAGTGTCAAAAATGAAGGCCATATAAAGGTCTGTAAGTATAAGTAACTAAGTATAAGGTCCTTTTGATATGGACAATTATAGCGTCCTTGCAAGATGTGGGTATATGTTTGCCAGATGTTATATTGTTTAATATTTTTAAGGGGACGAGGACCCAAATATTTGTTGCGGGGGGGGGGGGGTGAAAGATCTGTAGGAATAGATTCTAAGCCAGGATCATCATTTCATTATTTATAGTTAGCTGACATTTCTACTTCCTTTGTGCTAATATTAAGAGAAACTGAACAGATAGGCTACGAGAAAAAGCACTACATTGGACTGTCCTGGAGCCATCTGGCAAGTCATCTTACAAACTTCTGAAATGGGTTGTCCATTGATCTGAAGTTATGTGTGAATCTACAGATGTATGCCTGTCAGCGGCTCCAGTTTACAACATTTTCCAGAATACTCTATGATCATTTATATTTGTTGCTTTCAATAATCCACCCAAGCTCTGACGTTCATAATCTTTTTTTATTTGCTTTAATCAGAGTCTTATATTTAAATCTTACTGTCCTGATTCACAGGAGGTCTCTTGTCCCTTCTGATTTTAAAGCTTCTAGTAACATAAATTGGATGGGCCTATAATCTTGATAGAATCCTCTCCGATTATACAAGTTATCTTTTGTATTTGATGAGTGTGGCTTGGTAAAAAAAACAGGGAGTCAATACATTGCTGATAGACTCCTATATAGTTTTAATAGAGACTCTGTGGGAGTCTAACATGTTCTCAAATATGGGGATTAAAGACATATATAATTCCAGAATGTTATTCCTGCTTTCAATGGACTTCTAGAGGACCCTCCTCCTATTAGAAGAAAGTATAATAGCTGGTGCTGTGTCTGTAATATAAATACTTAGTGCTTGTGGGATCATCAAAGATAGATGTAGAGGGTCATGGTCACTTTCCAAGCAATAAACATCCTTGAAATCATATACCATTTTCCAGCTTTCTACTCTAGTTTGCATGAAATCAATGTGGGAGTGTCTCCAGAATGTATAAAATATGATTTTTACAGCAATATTGCTTGGGATTCTGCTGTTGCAAGATCTAAAGCCCTTGGCTAATAAAAATCATAATATTTTAAGAGTATATTTGAAGCTACAGTGTGGCAGGGGAACATCCAGTATTCATTGTGGTCTTCAAAAGAAATATGCATTGTTCCACAGACTCAAGTTGGATGTTGAAATCCTCTGCCAGTATTGCACACATTCCTGTTGGAAAGAATGTGGACTATATGCTCTAGGGATTTAAGATGGTAAATTAGAGCATCTGCTGCCTACTCCGATAGCCTGAGGTAAATATTTACCAGGATCATTGTGGTGTTGTTGTTTATATCCCACCTTAGTGATAGAATGTTGAAGGAAGATGAATTTAATCTAAAAGAAATTTCTTTCAGGTCATTTTTAATCCAAGTGGTCAGACCACCGTTGAAGTGCCACCTGCTGCTCTTTCAATATTTATAAAGAATCAGGTATAACCCTGTTTTTCCTGTTGTTACAACAGCCAGGTTTCTTATAAACAATCAACCTTGAATTTGTCTAAAAGGTTGTGCCAGACTGTGTCACCCTATTTCCCTGACATCTGCTATGTTCCAAGAAATAACATCTATGAGGGAGTCCATAGGAGCAGGGATTCCAGGGACCTTCAGGGGACCAGCCCTGAAAGGGAAGGTAAATTGCTTGGTACAAAAGGAACGAGTCAGTCAATGACAATCTGGCTCTCCTTTCTTTGTGAATTAATCAAATTGGGGTAAACATGAGGGCCAGTCTTATTTGGATATTTGAACCAAGAGGGGACAAGAATCTTGCTTCCACTGCCAAGAGACCATTCAGAAGTAATTGGTCCCTCAGTCTTAATTCAATGGTATCATACCGATTTGCTGACACTTGAAAAGGTCTGATTGTTTCCGAGATGTGCTCTCCAATAATAGATATGCAAACTCTTACATGTCCGGGCAATGGCATGTTTTGTTGATTAAAGACGAGTTATCCACCAAGGGGATGGACCCCTGTAATAAAGATAGAGTGACACATGGATTTCTGAACTGAGGGCGTCCCTAGAGTTGCCCTTGGCATGGACTTCTGGGAACAGAGTGGCCATGGGCAAAGATTGACTTGTAACATTTTGCAAAAAACACGTACCCGCTTTCATCGGAACACACCAGTGCTTGTAGGACAAAAGTTCTGAGGTTATGATTTTTTCCTTAACCGAGTGGTGACAGTTGTCCTTTGTTTTTTGAAAATTTACTTTTTCTGCCCTTTGTCTCCAGGGGTAAAGTGTTTTTTGGACAAGAAGAGTTAAGGGGTGCTGTACCCGAGTAGGGTTGTAAAACCCTTTACACTGAAGATGCTGTAATTTGTTTTATGAAAATTTGTTTGATAAAAATGGGAAACTTTTTTATAGATGTATATTTTTAATGTGTATTAAAGTTGTGCTGATTTTGTTATAGTATTTAACATTTACCATTAGCATGATTTATTACATATTAGCGTAAATTCAATATTTGCACTTTAGTGTATTTTAAGTATGACTAATGTTAATAACTTTGCAATGTATATAAATCGTGTATATATTGGTGTTATTTGTTAAAGTAAATGTTAATCAGTCAGTTAATAAGCTTTATTGTGGTGTTAGCCAAAAAGCAACAAGTAAATATGATAAACATAAAGAAATGACTGAAAATATTTAAAATAAAACAACAAATACAAACATAAAATCAATAAGACATAGCAAAAACAGGTGTACAATAATTCAAATTTAGTATTGTAGCATATCACAATATAATGTTTACAACATTCAAAACCGGTGCAGGGTCATGGTCTAAGTGGGTCAGTAACGTAACATTAACCCGCTTTGCTTCTTTTTAGCCAAGCCATGTGGATATATTTCAATACAAAGTGTACCATTATCCGGTTGCTAGTATCCTTACAAAAGGCAAGGGCATCCTCGACATGATGAATTTCAGCTAATCTAAAGAGTGGAAACAAGTATTTCTCATGATAGCTTTGTACCCCTCACAATGTAAAAGTATATTTTGCATGAATACCTCCTGATAGTAAATGATTGGCCTAAGCGCATTTGCATCGCACTATAAATTGCATTGAATGAACCTGAAAGAGGCCGTTTTGAGTTATCGCCCATTTTGCTTGCCTCTTGCTTTCTGTCCGATGTTTAGAATTGTGTTTTCGGCACCAGCAGAGCAAAATTAACTTTCTACCGTTTCCATGATGTCAACGTAGATAAGAATGTTGAAGCTGCTAAAGTGGATTGTTTGTCCTACACTGAGAAACTTAAGAACAAATGATAGACAAATATAAGCGAGCAAAATAAGGAATGTTACCTTTGTGTCTTATATTTGGAAAACATGTGAAATGTTTAAAGGAAAACAACAAACTATTCAAAGATGTTTAAGCATGACTTAGTTATATGTGGAAAGGCTATAAACCCTAGGTAAATGTATTACACGAAGAGGGGTTGGACGATGTGTCCGGTATTGTGGAAAACCTGGATAAATACTTGTGTTTTTGAAATGTCCAGTACTCTCTCATCTCCACATATTGTGGGGTGTTGAGAGCCAGACAGCTGCCTGTTAATACATTTGGTACCTTTGGACTCCTGAGTGGAGTATTCCTATTATGTGGTATTAAGCCTCAATATTCTTTAATCTTTCAACAAAAGAGCAAAAAGTGAATAGTAGTTCATTCATTTTCCCCACAGACCAAACATGCTTAGCCCCTAGACCCTCGCGATTTACCTGTAAAAGATGCCACTTTTAAGATATTAAGGCAAAACTTTAGGTATAAGACTGTGCACATCGCGGGCTGATTGTGTCCAGATAGAGCTCGAACCCAAAATCTGATTTTTACTGAAAATAAGACAAGCCTGTGATAAGTATAGAGCCATCTTTTTCCAACCTAAGGCGAGAGCAAATGCCACCCACACATTTAATGTGCTGTCTCGACTCACCACTCATCAATTCATGGGACCTTCAGTACTGGCCCAGGTTCAATCTGCACCGTTCGGTTTTCACAAATTTGAACCATTGAAGGGAATTAGACACCACCAGAGATAAGACGTGTGCCAGTTTGCCTTTGTATACAGCCAAATCTGGCCAGGTCCAAATCCCTGTGCTATACTGAAGGTACTGTAATCTAACTTCACCTTCAGTTGGTTGGAGGTCACCTTCCATTAGTAGACGAGCACTGGGTAACGAACTGGGTAGCATAAGTAATGTTTTTAAACATTTCTTTACGACAGTGCCTAATGATTTCACTCCCACATGTCCCCAGAGCTCTGCCCTATATGATGACGGGGCAGTAGCCTCAGTCCAATGCAATAATAGGGCTGGGCTAATAGCGCCACTATGATGCTTACAATTTATTCACCCTATACCACCACAACATTTTTCGAAGGTGGCCATTGCTTTAGTTACCTGCTGTGCCCACTGACCAGTGTCTGTAAACCCGACTCCGAGATAGTCATTGGATGTAACCTGTTCTACAGTAGAACCATCCACCTTGAAGTCAAGCTTCTGAAATTGGGCTAGGAGGGGACTGAAGACTAATGTTTTAGTGTTCTCTTTATTTAGTTCCAGCCCCAAATCATTATATTTCTCAATTAACTTTGCCATGGCGTTCTTAATGCCCATAGCCAGCAGTACCATATCATCCCCAAATAGTAACACAGGAAACCTGGCGCTGCCCAATCTGGGCGGGTCAAGGCAGCCTTCCTCCATCTCCTCAATAAGCTCATTAATATAGATACTCAAGAGGAGTATATAGATACTCAAGAGGAGTGGGCCAGCATGCAGCCTTGCCTTCCGCCTTTCCCTATAGCAATTGGGTCCGTCAACTCACCCCAGGCCTCAGTGTACTATGAGGGGTCAGAAATGTGAGGGGACAACTTTCTAAAGAGTTTTCAAATTTAGCCATTTTATTAAAGAAAACAGATTTAATAAATGCCTCACTATCCTTATCCCGCCGAGGATTTCCCTGCCTTAAATAAAGTAAAGGAAACACTCTAACCAAAGGATATCTAACCCTCACACGTATACAACAATCAAGGCAAAAAGGAAATATATGGCAATTCAATTCAACAACATATAACATATGGCCTGGTTCACAATGTAATCAATGTCTCTTGTCACGATCTGGATGAACTTCCCTTCCCCAGATCAAAAGAAAGGTTTTCTCCACAGTTCAAAGGAAAAACAAGGAAATCTGGATTAACACAAAGTTCCAATACAGTTCTTAAGTTCTTAGTCTCAAGTTCAGAAAGTTCCATTGATTCAGAAAGTCCGAAATCCTCACTCCTCCCGGAACAAGAATTGTCTCACATTTGTAGTAACAATAAGTAATTTGGTCACGATGGTTTAACGCAACTTTAACTGCAGAAAAAATTGTAACTTATCTTCAGTCAGCTTTCACAACTCTTCCGCAAATGTCACCATTCAGCATGTTGTTTTCAATTAGTGCCACTCTCTTCAGCACGTGCACCTTCTACTACCTGGTTTATCCTTTCACCAGGTCTCTTCTGGGCAATCACTTCTTGCCCTACGGGTATACTTACCTGCCCGTCTACTTCTTCAACCAACAGAACAGAAAAGTGCTTCAAGGGTAACTTTCAGTCTAGAATAATGACTTCAATAGTCTTCTTTGGAATTAAACATTTTAGCATCTTTCAGGGAATAGAACATACGCATTAATCCATATTAGGACTGTTCTGCAAATGATGCTCATCTCCCCCTAGATAGCACATTCCAGAAGGGCAGAGTTTTTGCTACCTTTCTTTCCCTTCTACATCAATAACAGCATAGTGGTCAGGAAAACAGCATAGGGCTCTGCTGCAAACTTTGCTCATCTCCCTCTGGATGGTCTGCTCCAGAAGGGCAACCTGTTTGCCCCCCTTTTCTCCTTTCTGCTTCAGTAGTTACACAGTATTTAGCAGTTGTTACCTTGGCTTTGGCACTGTGAGTTTAGATCATGCACGTTTTTCTCAATATATGAGCAGCACTTCCTACAACCCTTGGGATTCGTATTACTTCCCTCAAGCCCGCAAGGCTATTTCAACATATAAGTTATACAAGCCCCTTGCAGTCGAGGTAATGAAGCGAGATCATTTTAAAACTGACATGTGCAAATTTCCTAGTGTACGTTGTCGAAAGATTCTGCTTTAACATATGCGAAATAATAAGTATTCAGGTGGCCGGACCTCAAAGGCTTCGTACTGCAGTTTTTGTAAACCCCCTGGGTGGCCAGGTATTTGGAAACATTTTCCTTGATTGCCCAGGAGCTCATCATGCTCAACTGTTATCTTAGGACATTTGTCAATGATGTTGATTTTTTAAACTTCAGAGCAGTTTTGGTTCAGACTGCTCTCCGTTAAACAGAATGCATGGCCACTAGCGGTTTAATGTGATCAGATCTTGCAATGTTTCAGCAGAAAAGTACATGTCATTGGTATACATTGTTTTTATTAGCTTGTATCTGTTTGAAGTTGAAATAAGTAGTTATGATGCAGACAAAGCATGCATTCTTCCTTTTTTTTATCTCTGATTAATTGTGAAAGGTGTATCTAACCAGAGCACAATAAATACATTTAAAAAATGATTAATATTAAGGCATGCACATAGAAATACTACCAACTGGGTAGCAGATCAGCAACACATATTTTTATTTCTAACATAAATTCAGATGTTAATTTTCTGCAGGTTGGTGTGAACTTAATATCATTCCAGGACAACCACAATGTGAAGGGAGTAGCGAGCGGGTCAACTAACAGGCTGAGAACAATATTTAATAACTCAACGTACCCTTTTAGGATTAAAATTGATGAAGGTCAGTGTAAAGTAGGCCTGTCTAAAAAAAAACAAGCTGCCAGTCTCTGGTGCACTGTGTATTCTTTTCAATTTTTGACGTCTCCGGAGTATAGCTCAGGGGCAATGTGCACGCCTTGCAAGCAAGACAAAGCATAGCAACACAGGTTCAATCCCCGGGTCTGCACTTAGAATCCTCTGGGTATTAAAGGAATGGAGTGGTCAGAAATATTATTGTCCATATGGTTCGGCCATGTGTTTTTAAGCATAAGTTGATCGATCGTACAAAAATGTCCTATGCACATTACCAGAGTTTTCGTCTCTTGAACACAAGCAAAATCAGGCAGCAATGTGCCGCTATCTTGTGCTAATCTCATCACTTGCCGCATCGCCCTGGGTGACCTGCCTTCGTGGCACTAAATCATATCCCCCGCCCCTGAGCCTGACATCACTAGACGCGTACCACCCATTTCACAACGCCAAAGCACGTCTCGTGTCAACATTCTCTGCGCTTCAGCTAATGATGTGTCACCATTGAAATGGCAGGGCGCCTCTTTCCTCAATAAGTATAACAGACTGTTTCACAACACACAACAGCAGATTTTCTATTCCATTCCTCTCACTGAATTTCTTTGAGTATTCAGTGACACGTTTCTGTGCTCTGGTCAGCTACCTTCGTTGCTTGTAGCCGTGTGAACAGATACCAGTACCATTGCTATACATTATTTTCATTTGTTTACCACACAATGGCAACAATAATGCCCTACCAGTACGAGCCCAAGTATTCTGAGGAGAAATTACTGGAAAGAGAAAGATGCGGAAACAATGGGGCTTTGGATGGCAGTTGGGAGGGCGATTCAACAGATCAAGAGCCTGGGCCTAGTCGCATGGACGGCGTCTCCACCTGGTGTACCTGTAATCGGTGTGCGCTAATGCCAACCGAGGAGGATAACTGCTGCTGCCGAGAAAACTCTGGATGCTTGTCCTACATATCGCAAGGCGAGCCACGGCCGCAATGCGTTTCCGAGCTGCCAGACTTCAAGGCAGCCTGCCTCACACGGTCCGTGTTGAGGATTTTGATGGTGCTTATGCACGAACTTTGCGCAACAGTTCACCCTCGTAATCCAAGCAACGAGTAAGTATACTCTTGTTGTGATGTCAGTTAGGCCACTACTATTTCATGGTTTTCACCTCTATTCTCGTAACTTCAATATATCATTGTCATATCAATTTAGTCTTGCAATTCTCTAGTAATAGTCGTATAAAAGTCATTCAATATTGTGCAGTGTCTAGTTAGCATTTCTTCTGACAAAAATGCCATTGGATACTAGAATTGTCATTGACAACTAAGGTGTAATACACTTATCTTGGTCATTTAAAAACAGTTTCTATCTTTCTCTTTCACAGGTGGTACCGGCTGGTGGCCTATCGTTCTTTTACATGGTGGCTTCATGGGAGGCTTGGACACCGCGTTCGACGAGTAATACCCACCTGCGTCATTGGTGCCATTAGAGAAACTTTCCCCAGTGACAGCAGTCAGTACAGGGGATTTTCCCTCGCTGTGCTGCAACCAGACCTTTACAATGTGTAGTAGTTTTGTGCCATCAAAATAAGAAACAAAATAAAACACAACTTATTTTTTATCAATGGTTGTTTCAGTTTTTAAGTGAATCAAGTGTGTCTCTGTTCAGCAGTGTTCCGGTGCCTTGTCTGCATGCCCCAGGCCCATCCATCCATTCCCCCTCCACTATCAAAGGCAGTTCACACCAGTCAGAGGCGCGAACGGCCAAGGTGCCAAAGACCATGTACACTTCAAAGCTATCTTTCGTGCAGGGGTCATTGTTCACAAGGCCTCCTCAGACCCCGTGTCTCCAGGCAGGCTCCCCTTGAAGCAGGCCGCGCCCCTGCAATCCACATAATACCACAACATATACACGCCATTCATTCACAAACACACCCCTTTTTGTAATTCTTTATAAACCACTTGATATTTATCATGAGAACATCTTTGAGCACTGCAAGTCAACTCGTGAACGTGCTACCGGAGAAGCCCAGTGACCGATGCTAACCTGCTCTTCATCATGTTATCTATGAACTTATGTGACCGCTTCGAGTGAACTCGTCAGTGTGCTACCTGTGAACATCTCCCTCTTCTCCTGCCACTAACTACTCTGCTTGCTGAATCTAACTGTTTGTTGGTCAAGGTAAGGGCATGTATCCTAATCATATCTCCTTCATTTGTAAATTTCTATCTATTTTGAAGTAACATACTCAGTAGAGCTATGTTCTTTTGTCTCATTGCTATTGACTTGAGTTTCATTTGTTATTTTATCGATATATCATTTTTCATCAGTGTCAATTGGCATCGAATTGCATCCTTTGCGGACTGTGTCTATAATATAAGCATGTTTCCTTTTAATGCACGATAGTACATTCAAGGGACGAGTTACATGTTCTGATTTTCAACACATCAATGAATTGTTTGTGAAAGTTATCCTATAATACAGCCGCCCACGCTGCACTTGTTTTGCTGTGGTGCCTAAAAGAAAGCGTGCATTGAACAATGTATGGTCTAATTCCTTCTTTCTCACATTTTTATGCAAAATAAAATTTGAATAATGAGGACTTTTATTTTGCAGAATTTACAACAATGTGCTGTTTTTGGTTGCCCTTCGAATACCCATGACAAATCTGAAGGCATTACAATGCATGTATTGCCTAAGGCTGTTGATCGAATAAGAGAATGGGTCAGATATTGCGGATATCCACCGGAAGAGCTTGAAAGTAGAGTCCAAAAAGTCTTGGAGGACAAGAGGGGTGATCGATAGCGTATCTGCAGTCTGTACTTTACCCCGAATATGTACGACACATCCCTGTTCACAAAGATGAATCAACTGAGAACAACTCGAAAATTGCTCCCAAACGCTATTCCGACTTTATTCGTTCACATGCCGCCACAGGTGAGTCAGGCTTCCGTATTTAGCTTTAGGCCTGTATTTTAGGTGTAAATGTCACTTATAATACTTTCGATATTTATATGATTGAATAGCTTTTTAAATTAAGACCATTTTGCTAAACATCAGTCCTTGTTTTTAGAACCCTCATAGAAAATTGATTTATGGGCACAGGTAACTATGCTATGTTATGCATTTACATAAGCATAATTTTTTGTATTCAGTCTGCTTACATGCCACTTTTTAATGTTGGCATTGCTAAATCAAATAATACTTTCCCTTTACAGCTCCATGACTATCCACCGAATATGAAGCAACAAGATTCAACATCCATGTCTTGCCTGGAGTCATCAACCGCTTCGAGCGCGTATCAGTTAATCTTACTTAGCTATTCTGTTCCAGACTTGTTTTATGCATGGAATTTGAGATAATGTGATTATATTTTCACATCGTGTCATTGCTTTACACAATGTTTTTCGTGGTTTGCTATTGATATGTACCTTTGTCCGCGTCCCAATGTGTGTGTTCAATTTCCAATATTTTCATCCTTATTAATGCAACTACTATGTTTCAGGGAGATGCTGAAGCATCCACTAAAATTAAAACATCCCTCCTAGTAGATGCGGAGCCAGAGGTATGGGTCTTGACAGTTCCATCGAACAAGATAATCTGATCATATTTACATATCGTGTAATTGTTTTACACAATGTTTCATTCGCGGTTTGCTATTGATATGTACCTATGTCGTCTTGCCAAAGTGTGTCCCCCAATATTTTAATCCATACTAATGCAAGTACTGTGTTTCAGGGAGATGCTGGAGCGTCCGCTACAATTACAACATCCCTTGTAGTTGATCCAGATGTATGGGTCATGACAGTTCCATCGAACAAGATAATCTGGTCATATTTACATATCGTGTAATTGTTTTACACAATGTTACATTCGTGGTTTGCTATTGTATGTACCTTTGTCGTCTTCCCAAAGTGTGTGTCCAGTTTCCAATATTTTAATCCATACTAATGCAAGTACTGTGTTTCAGGGAGATGGTGCACCCACACATGTGAGGTACTGTTTTCATCGGGACACCTGTGGGAATGCGGGGCAGTAGGCCATGTGATGTTGGGGGCGTGTTTCGATGGGTGAGCCGAGCAAAATGTGCGGAAAATGCGTTTTTTTCCCACATTTCGGACTTTGCGGGGGTGTATGGGTAATAAATTCTGGGGCGATTTGGGCATATCATACCTCTGCGGATTCCCACGGGTGTCCTCTTTTCGGAAATGCATGGGGTTCCCTGTTTTCCCCGGTGGCTTGGACGTCAGAGGCCCATATCTGTATGTTGTGCCGGTCGGCAGAACGTCTCAAATTCCGGTCAGAAAACAGACTTGGGGTTACTTGTGTTTTAGGCTTTCCCCTTGGTGGCCAGGTAGGTGCACCCACACATGTGAGGTACCGTTTTCATCGGGACACCTGTGGGAACGCGGGACAGTAGGCCATGTGTTGTTGGGGGCGTGTTTCGATGGGTGAGCCGAGCAAAATGTGCGGAAAATGCATTTTTTTTCCCACATTTCGGACTTTGCGGGGGTGTATGGGTAATAAATTCTGGGGCGATTTGGGCATATCATACCTTTCCGGATTCCCACGCGTGTCCTCTTTTTGGAAATGCATGGGGTTCCCTGTTTTCCCTGGTGGCTTGGACACCCGAGGACCATATCTGTATGTTGTGCCGGTCGGCAGAGCGTCTCAAATTTCGGTGTGAAAACAGACTTGGGTTTACATGTGTTTTAGGCTTTCCCCTTGGCGGCCAGTTAGGTGCACCCACACATGTGAGGTACCGTTTTCATCGGGACACCTGTGGGAATGCGGGACGGTAGGCCATGTGCTGTTGGGGGCATGTTTTGATGGCTGAGCCGTGCGAAATGTGCGGGAAATGCAGTTTTTTTCCCACATTTCAGACTTTGCGGCGGTGTCTAGGTAATAAATTCTGGGGCGATTTGGGCATTCCCACGGGTGTCCTCTTTTCCCACGGATTCCCACGGGTGTCCTCTTTTGGGAAATGCATGGGGTTCCCTGTTTTCCCTGGTGGCCTGGACACCCGAGGCCCATATCTGTTTGTTGTGCCGGTCGGCAGAGCATCTCAAATTTCGGTGTGAAAACAGACTTGGGGTTGCTTGTGTTTTAGGCTTTCCCCTTGGTGGCCAGGTAGGTGCACCCACACATATGAGGTACCGTTTTCATCAGGACACCTGTGGGAATGCGGGACGGTAGGCCATGTGCTGTTGGGGGCGTGTTTCGATGGGTGAGCCGAGCAAAATGTGCGGAAAATGCGTTTTTTTCCCCACATTTCGGACTTTGCGGGGGTGTCTGGGTAATAAATTCTGGGGCGATTTGGGAATATCATACCTCTGCGGATTCCCACGCGTGTCCTCTTTTTGGAAATGCATGGGGGTCCCTGTTTTCCCCGGTGGCTTGGACACCAGAGGCCCATATCTGTATGTTGTGCCGGTCGGCAGAACGTCTCAAATTCCGGTCAGAAAACAGACTTGGGGTTACTTGTGTTTTAGGCTTTCCCCTTGGGGGCCAGGTTGGTGCACCCACACATGTGAGGTACCGTTTTCATCGGGACACCTGTGGGAATGCGGGACGGTAGGCCATGTGCTGTTGGGGGCATGTTTCAATGGGTGAGCCGAGCGAAATGTGCGGAAAATGCGTTTTTTTCCCCACATTTCAGACTTTGCGGCGGTGTCTGGGTAATAAATTCTGGGGCGATTTGGGGATATCATACCTCTGCGGATTCCCACGGGTGTCCTCTTTTCGGAAATGCATGGGGTTCCCTGTTTTCCCCAGTGGCTTGGACACCCGAGGCCCATATCTGTATGTTGTGCCGGTCGGCAGAGCGTCTCAAATTTCGGTGTGAAAACAGACTTGGGGTTACTTGTGTTTTAGGCTTTCCCCTTGGCGGCCAGGTAGGTGCACCCACACATATGAGGTACCGTTTTCATCAGGACACATGTGGGAACGTGGGACGGTAGGCCATGTGCTGTTGGGGGTGTGTTTCGATGGGTGAGCCGAGCGAAATGTGCGGAAAATACGTTTTTTTACCCACATTTCGGACTTTGCGAGAGTGTCTGGGTAATAAATTCTGGGGCGATTTGGGCATATCATACCTCTGCGGATTCTCACGGGTGTCCTCTTTTCGGAAATGCATGGGGATCCCTGTTTTCCCCGGTGGCTTGGACACCCGAGGCCCATATCTGTATGTTGTGCCGGTCGGCAGAGCGTCTCAAATTCCGGTCAGAAAACAGACTTGGGGTTACTTGTGTTTTAGGCTTTCCCCTTGGCGGCCAGGTAGGTGCACCCACACATGTGAGGTACCGTTTTCATTGGGACACCTGTGGGAACGCGGGACGGTAGGCCATGTGCTGTTGGGTGTGTGTTTCGATGGGTGAGCCGAGCGAAATGTGCGGAAAATGCGTTTTTTTCCCCCCATATCGGACTTTGCGGGGATGTCTGGGTAAAAAAGTCTGGGGCGATTTGGGCATATCATACATCTGCGGATTCCCACGGGTGTCCTCTTTTCGGAAATGCATAGGGTTCACTGTTTTCCCCGGTGGCTTGGACACTCGAGGCCCATATCTGTATGTTGTGCCGGTCGGCAGAGCGTCTCAAATTTCGGTGTGAAAACAGACTTGGGGTTACTTGTGTTTTCGGCTTTCCCCTTGGCGGCCAGGTAGGTGCACCCACACATGTGAGGTACCGTTTTCATTGGGACATCTCTGGGAACGCGGGACAGTAGGCCATTTGCTGTTGGGGGGGTGTTTCGATGGGTGAGCCAAGCAAAATGTGCAAAAAATGCATTTTTTTCCCCACATTTCGGACTTTGCGAGGGTGTCTGGGTAATACATTCTGGGGCGATTTGGGCATATCATACCTCTGCGGATTCCCACGGGTGTCCTCTTTTCGGAAATGCATGGAGTTCCCTGTTTTCCCCAGTGGCTTGGACAACCTAGGCCCATATCTGTATGTTGCGCCAGTCGGCAGAGTGTCTCAAATTCCGGTCAGTAAACAGACTTGGGGTTACTTGTGTTTTAGGCTTTCTCCTTGGCGGCCAGGTAGGTGCACCCACACATGTGAGGTACCGTTTTCATCGGGACACCTGTGGGATCACGGGACGGTAGGCCATGTGTTGTTGGGGGCGTGTTTCGATGGGTGAGCGAGCGAAATGTGCAGAAAATGCATTTTCTTTCCCACATTTTGGACTTTGCAGGGATGTCTGGGTAATAAAATCTGGAGCGATTTGGGCATATCATACCTCTGCAGATTCCCACGGGTGTCCTCTTTTCGGAAATGCATGCGGTTCCCTGTTTTCCCCGGTGGCTTGGACACCCAAGGCCCATATTTGTATGTTGCGCCGGTCGGCAGAGCGTCTCAAATTCCAGTCAGTAAACAGACTTGGGGTTACTTGTGTTTTAGGCTTTACCCTTGGCGGCCAGGTAGGTGCACCCACACATGTGAGGTACCGTTTTCATCAGGACACCTGTGGGAACGCGGGACGGTAGGCCATGTGCTTTTGGGGGTGTTTTTCGACCGGTGAGCCGAACGAAATGTGCGGAAAATGCATTTTTTCCCCCCATTTCGGACTTTGCGGGGGTGTCTGGATTATAAATTCTGGGGCGATTTGGGCATATCATACCTCTGCGGATTCGCACGGGTGTCCTCTTTTCAGAAATGCATGGGGTTCCCTGTTTTCCCCGGTGGCTTGGACACCCAAGGCCCATATCTGTATATTGTGCCGGTTGGCAGAGCGTCTCAAATTTCGGTGTGAAAACAGACTTGGGGTTACTAGTGTTTTAGGCTTCCCCTTGGCGGCCAGGTAGGTGCACCCACACATGTGAGGTACCGTTTTCATCGGGATACCTGTGGGAACGTGGGGCGGCAGGCCATGTGATGTTGGGGGCGTGTTTCGATGGGTAAGCCGAGCGAAATGTGCGGAAAATGCATTTTTTCCCCACATTTCGGACTTTGCAGGGGTGTCTGGGTAATACATTCTGGGGCGATTTGGGCATATCATACCTCTGCGGATTCCCACGGGTGTCCTCTTATTCAGAAATGCAAGGTGGTTCCCTGTTTTTCCCGGTGGCTTGGACACCCGAGGCCCATATCTGTATGTTGCGCCGGTCGGCAGAGCGTCTCAAATTCCGGTCGGAAAACAGACTTGGGGTTACTTGTGTTTTAGGCTTTCCCCTTGGTGGCCAGGTAGGTGCACCCACACATGTGAGGTACCGTTTTCATCGGGACACCTGTGGGAACGCGGGATGGTAGGCCATGTCCTGTTGGGGGCGTGTTTCGATGGTTGAGCTGAGCGAAATGTGCAGAAAATATGTTTTTTTTCCCACATTTCGGACTTTGCGGGGTGTCTGGGTAATAAATTCTGGGGCGATTTGCGCATATCATACCTCTGTGGATTCCGACGGTGTCCTCTTTTCGGAAATGCATGGGTTTCCCTGTTTTCCCCGGTGGCTTGGACACCCGAGGCCCATATCTGTATGTTGTGCCTTTCGGCAGAGCGTCTCAAATTCCAGTCAGAAAACAGACTTGGGGTTACTTGTGTTTTAGGCTTTCCCCTTGGCGTCCAGGTAGGTGCTCCCACACATGTCAGGTACCATTTTCATCTGGACACCTGTGGGAACGCGGGACGGTAGGCCATGTGTTGTTGGGGGCTTGTTTCGATGGGTGAGCCGAGCGAAATGTGCGGAAAAAGTGTTTTTTTCCCCACATTTCAGAATTTGCGGGGGTGTCTGGATTATATATTCTTGGGCGATTTGAGCATATCATACCTCTGCGGATTCCCACTGGTGTCCTCTTTTTCGGAAATTCAAGGGGGTTCCCTGTTTTCCCCGGTAGCTTGGACACCCGAGGCCCATATCTGTATTTTGCGCCAGTCGGCAGAGCGTCTCAAATTCCGGTCGGAAAACAGACTTGGGGTTGCTATTGTTTTAGGCTTTCCCCTTGGTGGCCAGGTAGGTGCACCCACACATGTGAGGTACTGTTTTCATCGGGACACCTGTGAAAACGCGGGACGGTAGGCCATGTGTTGTTGGGGGCGTGTTTCGATGGGTGAGCCGAGCGAAATGTGCAGAAAATGCATTTTTTTTCCCACATTTCGGAATTTGCGGGGGTGTCTGGGTAATACATTCTGGGGCGATTTGGGCATATCATACCTCTGCGGATTCCCACAGGTGTCCTCTTTTTGGAAATGCATGCGGTTCCCTGTTTTCCCCGGTGGCTTGGACACCCAAGGCCCATATCTGTATGTTGCGCCGGTCGGCAGAGAGTCTCAAATTCCAGTCAGAAAACAGACTTGGAGTTACTTGTGTTTTAGGCTTTCCCCTTGGCAGTCAGGTAGGTGCACCCACACATGTGAGGTACCCTTTTCATCGGGACACCTGTGGAATTGCGGGACGGTAGGCCATGTGCTGTTGGGGGCGTGTTTCAATGGGTGAGCCGAGCGAAATGTGCGGAAAATGCGTTTTTTTTCCCCACATTTTCGGACTTTGCGGGGTTGTCTGGGTAATACATTCTATGGCGATTTGGGCATATCATATCTCTGCGGATTCCCACGGGTGTCCTGCTTTCGGAAATGCATGGGGTTCCCCGTTTTCCCCGGTGGCTTGGACACCCGAGGCCCATATCTGTATATTGTGCCGGTCGGCAGAGCGTCTCAAATTTCGGTGTGAAAACAGACTTGGGGTTACTAGTGTTTTAGGCTTTCCCCTTGGCGGCCAGGTAGGTGCACCCACACATGTGAGGTACTGTTTTCATCGGGACACCTGTGGGAACGCGGGGCGGTAGGCCAGGTGATGTTGTGGGTGTTTTTCGATGGGTGAGACGAGCGAAATGTGTGGAAAATGTGTTTTTTTTCCACATTTCGGACTTTGCGGGGGTGTCTGTGTAATAAATTCTGGGGCGATTTGGGCATATCATACCTCTGCGGATTCCCACGGGTGTCCTCTTTTCGGAAATGCATGGGGTTCCATGTTTTCCCCGGTGGCTTGGACACCCGAGGCCCATATCTGTATGTTGCACCGGTCGGCAGAGCGTCTCAAATTCCGGTCAGAAAACAGACTTGGGGTTACTTGTGTTTTAGGCTTTCCCCTTGGTGGCCAGGTAGGTGCACCCACACATGTGAAGTACTGTTTTCATCGGGACACCTGTGTAAATGCGGGACGGTAGGCCATGTGTTGTTGGGGGCGTGTTTCGATTAGTGAGCCGAGCGAAATGTGCAAAAAATGCATTTTTTTTCCCACATTTCGGAATTTGCGGGGGTGTCTGGGTAATAAAATCTGGGGCGATTCGGGCATATTATACCTCTGCGGATTCCCACAGGTGTCCTCTTTTTGGAAATGCATGGGGTTCCCTGTTTTCCCCAGTGGCTTGGACACCCGAAGCCCATATCTGTATCTTGTGCCGGTCGGCAGAGTGTCTCAAATTCCAGTCAGAAAACAGACTTGGGGTTACTTGTGTTTTAGGCTTTCCCCTTGGCGGCCAAGTAGGTGCACCCACCCATGTGAGGTACCGTTTTCATCGGGACACCTGTGGGAATGCGGGACAGTAGGCCATTTGCTGTTGGGGGCGTGTTTCGATGGGTGAGCCTTGCGAAATATGTGGAAAATACATTTTTTTCCCCACATTTCGCACTTTGCACGGGTGTCTGGGTAATAAAATCTGGGGCGATTTGGGCATATCATACCTCTGCGGATTCCCACGGGTGTCCTCATTTCGGAAACGCATGGGGTTCTCTGTTTTCCCTGGTGGCTTGGACACCCGAGGCCCATATCTGTATGTTGTGCCGGTCGGCAGAGAGTCTCAAATTTCAGTGTGAAAACAGACTTGCGGTTATTTGTCTTTTAGGCTTTCCCCTTGGTGGCCAGGTAGTTACAACCACACATGTGAGGTACCGTTTTCATTGGGACACCTCTGGGAACGTGGGATGGTAGGCCATGTGCTGTTGGGGGCGTGTTTCGATGGTTGAGCTGAGCGAAATGTGCAGAAAATGCGTTTTTTTCCCACATTTCGGACTTTGCGAGGCTGTCTGGGTAATAAATTCTGGGGCGATTTGGGCATATCATACCTCTGCGGATTCCCACGGGTGTCCTCTTTTCGGAAACGCATGAAGTTCTCTGTTTTCCCCGGTGGCTTGGACACCCGAGGCCCATATCTGTATGTTGTGCCGGTCGGCAGAGAGTCTCAAATTTCAGTGTGAAAACAGACTTGGGGTTATTTGTCTTTTAGGCTTTCCCCTTGGTGGCCAGGTAGGTACACCCACACATGTGAGGTACCATTTTCATTGGGACACCTCTGGGACCGTGGGATGGTAGGCCATGTGCTGTTGGGGGAGTGTTTCGATGGGTGAGCTGAGCGAAATGTGTGGAAAATGCGTTTTTTTCCCACATTTCGGACTTTGCAGGGGTGTCTGGGTAATAAATTCTGGGGCGATTTGGGCATATCATACTTCTGCGGATTCCCACGGGTGTCCTCTTTTTGGAAATGCATGCGGTTCCCTGTTTTCCCCGGTGGCTTGGACACCCAAGGCCCATATCTGTATGTTGCACCGGTTGGCAGAGAGTCTCAAATACCAGTCAGAAAACAGACTTGGGGTTACCTGTGTTTTAGGCTTTCCCCTTGGTGGCCAGGTAGGTGCACCCACAGATGTGAGGTACCGTTTCCATTGGGACACCTGTGGGAATGCAGGACGGTAGGCCATGTGCTGTTGGGGGCATGTTTCGATGGGTGAGCTGAACGAAATGTGCAGAAAATGCTGTTTTTTTCCCACATTTCGGACTTTGCGGGGGTGTCTGGGTAATAAATTCTGGGGCGATTTGGGCATATCATACCTCTGCGGATTCCCACGGGTGTCCTCTTTTTGGAAATGCATGGGGTTCCCTGTTTTCTCCGGTGGCTTGGACACCTGAGGCCCATATCTGTATGTTGTGCCGGTTCGGCAGAGCGTCTCAAATTTCTGTGTGAAAACAGACTTGGGGTTACTTGTCTTTTAGGCTTTCCCCTTGGTGGCCAGGTAGGTACACCCACACATGTGAGGTACTGTTTTCATCGGGACACCTCTGGGAACGCGGGATGATAGGCCATGTGCTGTTGGGGGCGTGTTTCGATGGGTGAGCTGAGCGAAATTTGCAGAAAATGCGTTTTTTTCCCACATTTCGGACTTTGCGGGGGTGTCTGGGTAATAAATTCTGGGGCGATTTGGGCATATCATACCTCTCCGGATTCCCACGCGTGTCCTCTTTTTGGAAATGCATGGGGTTCCCTGTTTTCCCTGGTGGCTTGGACACCCGAGGACCATATCTGTATGTTGTGCCGGTCGGCAGAGCGTCTCAAATTTCGGTGTGAAAACAGACTTGGGTTTACATGTGTTTTAGGCTTTCCCCTTGGCGGCCAGTTAGGTGCACCCACACATGTGAGGTACCGTTTTCATCGGGACACCTGTGGGAATGCGGGACGGTAGGCCATGTGCTGTTGGGGGCATGTTTTGATGGCTGAGCCGTGCGAAATGTGCGGAAAATGCAGTTTTTTTCCCACATTTCAGACTTTGCGGCGGTGTCTAGGTAATAAATTCTGGGGCGATTTGGGCATTCCCACGGGTGTCCTCTTTTCCCACGGATTCCCACGGGTGTCCTCTTTTCGGAAATGCATGGGGTTCCCTGTTTTCCCTGGTGGCCTGGACACCCGAGGCCCATATCTGTTTGTTGTGCCGGTCGGCAGAGCATCTCAAATTTCGGTGTGAAAACAGACTTGGGGTTACTTGTGTTTTAGGCTTTCCCCTTGGTGGCCAGGTAGGTGCACCCACACATATGAGGTACCGTTTTCATCAGGACACCTGTGGGAATGCGGGACGGTAGGCCATGTGCTGTTGGGGGCGTGTTTCGATGGGTGAGCCGAGCAAAATGTGCGGAAAATGCGTTTTTTTCCCCACATTTCGGACTTTGCGGGGGTGTCTGGGTAATAAATTCTGGGGCGATTTGGGCATATCATACCTCTGCGGATTCTCACGGGTGTCCTCTTTTCGGAAATGCATGGGGATCCCTGTTTTCCCCGGTGGCTTGGACACCCGAGGCCCATATCTGTATGTTGTGCCGGTCGGCAGAGCGTCTCAAATTCCGGTCAGAAAACAGACTTGGGGTTACTTGTGTTTTAGGCTTTCCCCTTGGCGGCCAGGTAGGTGCACCCACACATGTGAGGTACCGTTTTCATTGGGACACCTGTGGGAACGCGGGACGGTAGGCCATGTGCTGTTGGGTGTGTGTTTCGATGGGTGAGCCGAGCGAAATGTGCGGAAAATGCGTTTTTTTCCCCCCATATCGGACTTTGCGGGGATGTCTGGGTAAAAAAGTCTGGGGCGATTTGGGCATATCATACATCTGCGGATTCCCACGGGTGTCCTCTTTTCGGAAATGCATAGGGTTCACTGTTTTCCCCGGTGGCTTGGACACTCGAGGCCCATATCTGTATGTTGTGCCGGTCGGCAGAGCGTCTCAAATTTCGGTGTGAAAACAGACTTGGGGTTACTTGTGTTTTCGGCTTTCCCCTTGGCGGCCAGGTAGGTGCACCCACACATGTGAGGTACCGTTTTCATTGGGACATCTCTGGGAACGCGGGACAGTAGGCCATTTGCTGTTGGGGGGGTGTTTCGATGGGTGAGCCAAGCAAAATGTGCAAAAAATGCATTTTTTTCCCCACATTTCGGACTTTGCGAGGGTGTCTGGGTAATACATTCTGGGGCGATTTGGGCATATCATACCTCTGCGGATTCCCACGGGTGTCCTCTTTTCGGAAATGCATGGAGTTCCCTGTTTTCCCCAGTGGCTTGGACAACCTAGGCCCATATCTGTATGTTGCGCCAGTCGGCAGAGTGTCTCAAATTCCGGTCAGTAAACAGACTTGGGGTTACTTGTGTTTTAGGCTTTCTCCTTGGCGGCCAGGTAGGTGCACCCACACATGTGAGGTACCGTTTTCATCGGGACACCTGTGGGATCACGGGACGGTAGGCCATGTGTTGTTGGGGGCGTGTTTCGATGGGTGAGCGAGCGAAATGTGCAGAAAATGCATTTTCTTTCCCACATTTTGGACTTTGCAGGGATGTCTGGGTAATAAAATCTGGAGCGATTTGGGCATATCATACCTCTGCAGATTCCCACGGGTGTCCTCTTTTCGGAAATGCATGCGGTTCCCTGTTTTCCCCGGTGGCTTGGACACCCAAGGCCCATATTTGTATGTTGCGCCGGTCGGCAGAGCGTCTCAAATTCCAGTCAGTAAACAGACTTGGGGTTACTTGTGTTTTAGGCTTTACCCTTGGCGGCCAGGTAGGTGCACCCACACATGTGAGGTACCGTTTTCATCAGGACACCTGTGGGAACGCGGGACGGTAGGCCATGTGCTTTTGGGGGTGTTTTTCGACCGGTGAGCCGAACGAAATGTGCGGAAAATGCATTTTTTCCCCCCATTTCGGACTTTGCGGGGGTGTCTGGATTATAAATTCTGGGGCGATTTGGGCATATCATACCTCTGCGGATTCGCACGGGTGTCCTCTTTTCAGAAATGCATGGGGTTCCCTGTTTTCCCCGGTGGCTTGGACACCCAAGGCCCATATCTGTATATTGTGCCGGTTGGCAGAGCGTCTCAAATTTCGGTGTGAAAACAGACTTGGGGTTACTAGTGTTTTAGGCTTCCCCTTGGCGGCCAGGTAGGTGCACCCACACATGTGAGGTACCGTTTTCATCGGGATACCTGTGGGAACGTGGGGCGGCAGGCCATGTGATGTTGGGGGCGTGTTTCGATGGGTAAGCCGAGCGAAATGTGCGGAAAATGCATTTTTTCCCCACATTTCGGACTTTGCAGGGGTGTCTGGGTAATACATTCTGGGGCGATTTGGGCATATCATACCTCTGCGGATTCCCACGGGTGTCCTCTTATTCAGAAATGCAAGGTGGTTCCCTGTTTTTCCCGGTGGCTTGGACACCCGAGGCCCATATCTGTATGTTGCGCCGGTCGGCAGAGCGTCTCAAATTCCGGTCGGAAAACAGACTTGGGGTTACTTGTGTTTTAGGCTTTCCCCTTGGTGGCCAGGTAGGTGCACCCACACATGTGAGGTACCGTTTTCATCGGGACACCTGTGGGAACGCGGGATGGTAGGCCATGTCCTGTTGGGGGCGTGTTTCGATGGTTGAGCTGAGCGAAATGTGCAGAAAATATGTTTTTTTTCCCACATTTCGGACTTTGCGGGGTGTCTGGGTAATAAATTCTGGGGCGATTTGCGCATATCATACCTCTGTGGATTCCGACGGTGTCCTCTTTTCGGAAATGCATGGGTTTCCCTGTTTTCCCCGGTGGCTTGGACACCCGAGGCCCATATCTGTATGTTGTGCCTTTCGGCAGAGCGTCTCAAATTCCAGTCAGAAAACAGACTTGGGGTTACTTGTGTTTTAGGCTTTCCCCTTGGCGTCCAGGTAGGTGCTCCCACACATGTCAGGTACCATTTTCATCTGGACACCTGTGGGAACGCGGGACGGTAGGCCATGTGTTGTTGGGGGCTTGTTTCGATGGGTGAGCCGAGCGAAATGTGCGGAAAAAGTGTTTTTTTCCCCACATTTCAGAATTTGCGGGGGTGTCTGGATTATATATTCTTGGGCGATTTGAGCATATCATACCTCTGCGGATTCCCACTGGTGTCCTCTTTTTCGGAAATGCAAGGGGGTTCCCTGTTTTCCCCGGTAGCTTGGACACCCGAGGCCCATATCTGTATGTTGCGCCAGTCGGCAGAGCGTCTCAAATTCCGGTCGGAAAACAGACTTGGGGTTGCTATTGTTTTAGGCTTTCCCCTTGGTGGCCAGGTAGGTGCACCCACACATGTGAGGTACTGTTTTCATCGGGACACCTGTGAAAACGCGGGACGGTAGGCCATGTGTTGTTGGGGGCGTGTTTCGATGGGTGAGCCGAGCGAAATGTGCAGAAAATGCATTTTTTTTCCCACATTTCGGAATTTGCGGGGGTGTCTGGGTAATACATTCTGGGGCGATTTGGGCATATCATACCTCTGCGGATTCCCACAGGTGTCCTCTTTTTGGAAATGCATGCGGTTCCCTGTTTTCCCCGGTGGCTTGGACACCCAAGGCCCATATCTGTATGTTGCGCCGGTCGGCAGAGAGTCTCAAATTCCAGTCAGAAAACAGACTTGGAGTTACTTGTGTTTTAGGCTTTCCCCTTGGCAGTCAGGTAGGTGCACCCACACATGTGAGGTACCCTTTTCATCGGGACACCTGTGGGAATGCGGGACGGTAGGCCATGTGCTGTTGGGGGCGTGTTTCAATGGGTGAGCCGAGCGAAATGTGCGGAAAATGCGTTTTTTTTCCCCACATTTTCGGACTTTGCGGGGTTGTCTGGGTAATACATTCTATGGCGATTTGGGCATATCATATCTCTGCGGATTCCCACGGGTGTCCTGCTTTCGGAAATGCATGGGGTTCCCCGTTTTCCCCGGTGGCTTGGACACCCGAGGCCCATATCTGTATATTGTGCCGGTCGGCAGAGCGTCTCAAATTTCGGTGTGAAAACAGACTTGGGGTTACTAGTGTTTTAGGCTTTCCCCTTGGCGGCCAGGTAGGTGCACCCACACATGTGAGGTACTGTTTTCATCGGGACACCTGTGGGAACGCGGGGCGGTAGGCCAGGTGATGTTGTGGGTGTTTTTCGATGGGTGAGACGAGCGAAATGTGTGGAAAATGTGTTTTTTTTCCACATTTCGGACTTTGCGGGGGTGTCTGTGTAATAAATTCTGGGGCGATTTGGGCATATCATACCTCTGCGGATTCCCACGGGTGTCCTCTTTTCGGAAATGCATGGGGTTCCATGTTTTCCCCGGTGGCTTGGACACCCGAGGCCCATATCTGTATGTTGCACCGGTCGGCAGAGCGTCTCAAATTCCGGTCAGAAAACAGACTTGGGGTTACTTGTGTTTTAGGCTTTCTCCTTGGTGGCCAGGTAGGTGCACCCACACATGTGAAGTACTGTTTTCATCGGGACACCTGTGTAAATGCGGGACGGTAGGACATGTGTTGTTGGGGGCGTGTTTCGATTAGTGAGCCGAGCGAAATGTGCAAAAAATGCATTTTTTTTCCCACATTTCGGAATTTGCGGGGGTGTCTGGGTAATAAAATCTGGGGCGATTCGGGCATATCATACCTCTGCGGATTCCCACAGGTGTCCTCTTTTTGGAAATGCATGGGGTTCCCTGTTTTCCCCAGTGGCTTGGACACCCGAAGCCCATATCTGTATCTTGTGCCGGTCGGCAGAGTGTCTCAAATTCCAGTCAGAAAACAGACTTGGGGTTACTTGTGTTTTAGGCTTTCCCCTTGGCGGCCAAGTAGGTGCACCCACCCATGTGAGGTACCGTTTTCATCGGGACACCTGTGGGAATGCGGGACAGTAGGCCATTTGCTGTTGGGGGCGTGTTTCGATGGGTGAGCCTTGCGAAATATGTGGAAAATACATTTTTTTCCCCACATTTCGCACTTTGCACGGGTGTCTGGGTAATAAAATCTGGGGCGATTTGGGCATATCATACCTCTGCGGATTCCCACGGGTGTCCTCATTTCGGAAATGCATGGGGTTCTCTGTTTTCCCTGGTGGCTTGGACACCCGAGGCCCATATCTGTATGTTGTGCCGGTCGGCAGAGAGTCTCAAATTTCAGTGTGAAAACAGACTTGCGGTTATTTGTCTTTTAGGCTTTCCCCTTGGTGGCCAGGTAGTTACAACCACACATGTGAGGTACCGTTTTCATTGGGACACCTCTGGGAACGTGGGATGGTAGGCCATGTGCTGTTGGGGGCGTGTTTCGATGGTTGAGCTGAGCGAAATGTGCAGAAAATGCGTTTTTTTCCCACATTTCGGACTTTGCGAGGCTGTCTGGGTAATAGATTCTGGGGCGATTTTGGCATATCATACCTCTGCGGATTCCCACGGGTGTCCTCTTTTCGGAAACGCATGAAGTTCTCTGTTTTCCCCGGTGGCTTGGACACCCGAGGCCCATATCTGTATGTTGTGCCGGTCGGCAGAGAGTCTCAAATTTCAGTGTGAAAACAGACTTGGGGTTATTTGTCTTTTAGGCTTTCCTCTTGGTGGCCAGGTAGGTACACCCACACATGTGAGGTACCATTTTCATTGGGACACCTCTGGGACCGTGGGATGGTAGGCCATGTGCTGTTGGGGGAGTGTTTCGATGGGTGAGCTGAGCGAAATGTGTGGAAAATGCGTTTTTTTCCCACATTTCGGACTTTGCAGGGGTGTCTGGGTAATAAATTCTGGGGCGATTTGGGCATATCATACTTCTGCGGATTCCCACGGGTGTCCTCTTTTTGGAAATGCATGCGGTTCCCTGTTTTCCCCGGTGGCTTGGACACCCAAGGCCCATATCTGTATGTTGCGCCGGTTGGCAGAGAGTCTCAAATACCAGTCAGAAAACAGACTTGGGGTTACCTGTGTTTTAGGCTTTCCCCTTGGTGGCCAGGTAGGTGCACCCACAGATGTGAGGTACCGTTTCCATTGGGACACCTGTGGGAATGCAGGACGGTAGGCCATGTGCTGTTGGGGGCATGTTTCGATGGGTGAGCTGAACGAAATGTGCAGAAAATGCTGTTTTTTTCCCACATTTCGGACTTTGCGGGGGTGTCTGGGTAATAAATTCTGGGGCGATTTGGGCATATCATACCTCTGCGGATTCCCACGGGTGTCCTCTTTTTGGAAATGCATGGGGTTCCCTGTTTTCTCCGGTGGCTTGGACACCTGAGGCCCATATCTGTATGTTGTGCCGGTTCGGCAGAGCGTCTCAAATTTCTGTGTGAAAACAGACTTGGGGTTACTTGTCTTTTAGGCTTTCCCCTTGGTGGCCAGGTAGGTACACCCACACATGTGAGGTACTGTTTTCATCGGGACACCTCTGGGAACGCTGGATGATAGGCCATGTGCTGTTGGGGGCGTGTTTCGATGGGTGAGCTGAGCGAAATTTGCAGAAAATGCGTTTTTTTCCCACATTTCGGACTTTGCGGGGGTGTCTGGGTAATAAATTCTGGGGCGATTTGGGCATATCATACTTCTGCGGATTCCCACGGGTGTCCTCTTTTTGGAAATGCATGCAGTTCCCTGTTTTCCCCGGTGGCTTGGACACCCAAGGCCCATATCTGTATGTTGCGCCGTTCGGCAGAGAGTCTCAAATACCAGTCAGAAAACAGACTTGGGGTTACTTGTGTTTTAGGCTTTCCCCTTGGCGGCCAGGTAGGTGCACCCACACATGTGAGGTACCGTTTTCATTGGGACACCTGTGGGAATGCGGGACGGTAGGCCATGTGCTGTTGGGGGCGTGTTTCGATGGGTGAGCCAAGCAAAATGTGCAGAAAAAGCGTTTTTTCCCTACATTTCGGACTTTGCGGGGGTGTCTGGGTAATAAATTCTGGGGCGATTTGTGTAAGAAGAGAGGACTGGTGGGGGGTGGTCTGTACTTCTGCTCTCTATATGGTAGAGGGGAGGCACAGAGGACCCCAGCCTAGATTCGGTAGCTATGGTCGAGCAATCAAGGCCTAGCTTCTCAGGAGGTGATGCAGGCTGGTTCTTAAGTACAGTGTAGTCCCCAAGCCCCTACAAAGGAATGTCCACACACTGTATTGGTTAGAACACAGTCTTTATATAATCAATATTCAAGGTTATGTACACTTATCATAATAACTCACTTTGTACTTAGGAAAACCAACAATGGCAAATATATACAATTCTAAAGTGGTACCACCCTTTGTATTAGATCTCATTAAAGTGCATCAACAATACTGTAACAATGTCACACAGATCAATAGAGTGAAACCAGCAATAGAGAGAGGAGAGAAAATAAGATGGTTGAGCAATAGGCAGAATACTGTCCCCTGCCACTAGACACAGTTCTTTGTGGAGATCCCCCCACCTGGGCAACCTGTAAAATAAAGATATAGCACAAGCCCAGTCCATATATTGTTCTGTAAGTCTTATTCCCTCCTATAATGTTTTTACCCCCCCCAATGTACCTGGTGGAGTCGAGTTCTTCGAAGAGGCGTCGACAGATCCTTCTTGAGCAACCCCCTTTCAAGTGGGAGTCACGGATCGTCGAGAAGCGTCGAGGAACTCGGGGTTCGGCGGCGGGGAATCGACGGCCCTTCTTGAATGCCTTCCCTTTCAAGCGGGAGACACGGGGCGTCGAACGTCCGTCGAGGAACTCGGCGTTCGGCGTCGGGGAATCAAGCGGGAGACACGGGGCGTCGAACGTCCGACAACAAACAGGGTAGAACGGCGTCGATGAGGCGGCAGCTTCGATCCAAGCGGTGCTCGTCGACGACGGAGCGTTGGCGTCCTGCAAGGCAGAGGCGTGCGGGGCACCTCGACGACAATTGTTCTGGACCGCAAAGATTGTGGAGACGGGGGCCCAGCAAGGGCGTCGAGTCGTTCGAGTCTTTGTGGTCTTCGGGTGGCGGGAAACCCACCGGCAGGTTTCTCCTCGGCACGTTGGTCGTCCTCGACTTTCTCCGGCAGGATAAAGTGGTCGACGGTGCGGACGAGGGAGTCCTTCGATTCATATGTTCTTAGGCAAGGAGCGGACGGCTCCGGTCGTCGGCGGCACGGCATCAAGTGGTTCCCACGGCTGGGCAACACAACTTCGACGGGCCTCCAGCGGTTACACAAACCTGCGAACCCTGGTCGACGGCAATGGACTTCGACAGCGGCAATGTCCGGGTGCTTCACTTCGATCTCCTCGGCGGTCCCGTCTCGGGTCGGCAGCCTTTCGAGGGTCTGTCTTCCAGGGCGCTTCGGCGAAGATGGAGCGGTGCTCGATGGTCCTTCAGAGCACGGGAAGAGGGCGCCTTACCAGGTCCTCTCTCGGGTCAGTCTTCGACGATTTCGGCAGCCTTCGGATCGGTCGAAGCAAATGCAGCAGCAAGTCTTTTTCTTCCAGCTGGACGTCGAGGATCAGCAGTTCCAGTTACTCTTAGAGTGGAGACTCAGCTCCAGAACGCTTCTGAACAATTACCAGTGGTGAGAGGTCCCCAGATATACTATTCTGTCTCTCATCCACACTGCTGGCACACACTCAGCAGCCAATCATACAGAAGGGCATTCATGCAGTCAGTCAGCCAATCAGGCACACAGTGCATTCAGGCCACACTCCTCCCTTTCAGACACTCACAACAAGGAATGTGGATTGGGACAAGTACCCAGCCATTCAACACTACACACTGCATTCAGGCCAGTTTCGGGCAGGGCTGTCTCAGTCTTTGTCTCTCATGCCAGAAACCAGACAACCACAACAAGGAGTGTATATTGGTCACACACTCCATTCACCCAGGTCCCACCCACAGGAGGTACCCACAACATACAGTCACTGGGAAGGCTCCAGTCAGTCTAGCTGGGCCTTCACAACAACACCATATATGGAACTTCCACCCAACAGCCAGTCAGGGGGAAGGGACAGAGTCAGAGCTTCCCAGGACTTTGGGAAACAAGGTAACAGGCAATAGAAAGCAAGAGGCCACAGGGGCCATCTTGTTTCCTATCAGGAATCAACTGATCCCAATGGCAGGGCCTGGGTATCCCAAAATGGAGGACACCCAGAGCACCTGTCAAATTCAGCATGGAGCTGCCACCAGCCCATACCCTGCTCTGTGGGCCACCCACAGGTGCCCAAAAAACATACACTAGGGGCACAGGGTTGTACCCCTACCCATGGGTGCCATAAGGGTATCCCATGGGTCTGCTCACCAAACCAAAAGAGAGAGCTGCACTGCCAGGAGTCCCACATGGACTCCTGGGCAGAAAACAACACAGAACACAATAAGAAAAAGGACTACAGGACAAGGACAGGGAGGCCCTGTCCCTCCAATGCCTTTCCAGCATCACAGTCGCCCCCCTCAGGCTGAGGTGGAGGGTGTCTAATCTCCCACGGGATGGACACCCTCATCCAGACGGTCAACATACCTTCTGGAAAGGCCATCTGCATTATCGTGACTCTTCCCTGGTCTGTGCTCTATGGTGAAGTCTAGCCCTTGCAGGCTAATGGACCACCTGAGCAATTTCAGATTCTCACCCTTCATTTGCATAAGCCACTTCAGGGGCTTATGATCTGTTTGGACCTTGAAGGTAGACCCCGTAAGGTAGGGCCTAAAACGCCTAAGGCTCCAAACTATGCTAAAACACTCCTTTTCAATAGTAGCCCACCTAAGTTCTCTACCCTTGAGTTGTCTACTGATGAATATGATAGGATGTTCTCTCCCTTTGTCATCTAACTGGGACAAGACAGCTCCAATTCCGGTGTCGCAGGCATCCGTCTGGACGATAAAGAGTCGGCTGTAGTCAGGCGCACACAACACAGGTGCCCTACACAGACTTTCTTTCAAGCCATCAAAGGCCCTCTGACAGTCTTCGGTCCAATTAACCTTCCTAGGCTGTTGGGGGGAAGTTAGAGCTGTCAGGGGTGCAGCTATGGTTCCATAGTCTGCCATGAAATTGCGATAGTACCCAGTGAGGCCCAAAAAGGCTCTCACCTGGGTTTGAGTAGTGGGAGTCTCCC
This sequence comes from Ambystoma mexicanum, assembly GCF_040938575.1. Classification (NCBI taxonomy): domain Eukaryota; kingdom Metazoa; phylum Chordata; class Amphibia; order Caudata; family Ambystomatidae; genus Ambystoma; species Ambystoma mexicanum. The sequence continues at coordinate 486,908,145 of NC_090931.1, read as the reverse complement.
AGTTCTGTACATACTGTACTTTACTGGAGAGAGGTTGGATTTGACCCCCTCCTACCTCATGACCAAGATAGGTAACTTTCCCCTGAGCTATCTGGCACTTGGTGGCCTTGATAGTGAGGTTAGCCCTTTTCAAGGCCTGCAACACCTTATCCAGATGTGTCAAATGCTCTTCCCAGGTGGAACTGTAGATGGCAATGTCGTCTAAGTAAGCCACACAAAAGGCTTCCAGCCCACTGAGCGCATGTTTGACCAATCTCTGGAAGGTGGCAGGGGCATTCTTCAACCCAAAAGGCATGACCCTAAACTGGTAGAGTCCCTCAGGTGTTGAGAAGGCCGTCTTTTCCTTGGCATGGTCCGTCAGAGCTATTTGCCAATAGCCTGAGGTAAGGTCAAAGGTGCTCACAAATTTGGCAGCACCTATGGTGTCCACAAGCTCATCAGCCCTGGGCAATGGGTGCGCGTCAGTTTTGGTGACGGCATTGACTCCTCGGTAGTCCACACAGAACCTCCAATCCTTGGTACCCGCCTGGGAACTTGCCTTGGGGACAAGGACCACTGGACTGGACCAGGGACTGGTTGAGGGTTCAATAACACCCAGATCCAACATCTTGGCGACCTCAGCCTGGATGTGGTTCTTGATGGTATCTGACATACGGTAGCACCTGCTTTTGACAGGCACACTGTCACCAGTGTCAATTTCATGCCTACACCACGGTGTAAGGCCTGGCGTCAGTGAAAACAGAGAGGCATACTGTTGGAGCAAAGCCCTGCAGGCCCTCTGTTGCTCTGTTGTCAAATCCGGAGCGAGATGTACTCCCTCCACTGAGCCATCCTGAGGGTTGCTATGCAGCAAATCAGGAAGGGGCTCACTCTCATCCTCTTCTTGCCCTGAAGCTAGCAAGAGACATGAGACTTCTGCTCGCCGGTGGAAAGGCTTGAGCCTGTTGACATGGAATACCTGAGGGGCTACCCCAGAGGCTCCCATGTCAACCATATAATTGACTTAGCCCATCTTGGATATGATCCTGAAGGGTCCAGTCCACTTGTCTGCCAAAGCTCTAGGCTTGGTAGGCTCCATCACAAGGATTTCCTGTCCTGGAGTCCAATCCACTTGCGAGGCTTTAAGGTCATGCCAGTACTTATTCAATTCCTGGCTGGCCTTGAGATTTGCTGTTGCCTGACCCATCATCTGTGTCATCCTCCGTCTGAGGCCTAACACATAGTCCCCCACTGGCTTGGCGTGACCTGGAGGGGTGGCTTCCAAGGCTTCTCTGATCAAGGCGAGGGGCCCCCTCACGGGATATCCAAAGAGTAACTCAAAGGGGCTGAAACCAACACCCTCTTGAGGTACCTCTCTGTAAGCAAACAGCAGGCATGGCAGGAGGAGATCCCATTTCCTCCTTAGGGGTTCTTCCAAAGCCCCTAGCATGCCCTTGATAGTTTTATTAAATCTCTCAACCAGACCATTGGTCTGGGGGTGGTAAGAGGTGGAGAACTTGTAGGTTACCCCGCACTCTTTCCACATGGTTTTCATGTAACTAGACATGAAGTTGGATCCTCTGTCAGAGACAACCTCCTTGGGGAATCCAACACGGGTGAAAATGCCCAGGAGAGCCCTGGCAACCACCTTGGCAGTAACAGTCCGAAGGGGTATTGCCTCAGGGTACCTGGTGGCATGATCTACCAAGACCAGGATGAACCGATGTCCTCCTGAAGTGGGAGGGTCAAGGGGACCGACGATGTCGATGCCCAACCTCTCAAATGGTGTGCCAACCACTGGCAATGGCTGCAGTGGGGCAATGACACTGCCTCTAGTCTTGCCAGACAACTGACAAGTTGGGCAGGTCCTGCAGTGGGACTCCACCTCTACTCCCATCCGTGGCCAGTAGAAATGGGCAGAGAGCCTCTGCTTAGTCTTCTTGGTCCCAAGATGACCAGCCAAGGGCACCTCATGCGCCAACTGCAGTAGGAAGGGCCTGTAAACCTGGGGTACCACCAACCTCCTGAGGGCACCAGGTTCAGGCTTAGTGGGCTCACTAACAAGGAGCTCACCCTCCCAATAAATCCGGAACGTCCTAGGCACTTCTCCTTGTGCCTGGGACAGGGCCTGTTTCCTCAGTCCCTCGAGAGAGTGGCACTCTCTCTGACCCTTACAGAAGTCTGCCCGGGAGGGTCCCCCTTCAGCTAACAAGCATTGAAGGTCGGGATGATCCTCCGGGTTGAGAACCTCTCCCACAGGAGAGTCTTCTGTCTCTTCTCCCACAGGAGTTGAGTTTGGGTTTTCCACTGGACCCAGCCCGTCCGGATCATGGATCCCAATGGGTGCTGTCGGAACAGCAGGAAGAGAAGGTGTTCCCTCCACAGAGGTGGCCTTCTTGGTCTTCCTTCTTCTTGCCTTAGGCCTCGCCTTTGGCTCGGGTACCTGACTCACAGCCAGACCCGGTGTCACCTGTGACCTAGTGACTGCAGCAGCAGTCATGGGAAGACCATCCGAGATCAACCCCAACTCTACTAGATCATTTCCTAACAGAATGTTAGCAGGGACATTGTCCTGAACCAGGACAGGAAGCTTTGCTGTCTTGTCTCCAATCATGAGTGTGACTAAGGCTACAGGCGATAATTTGGGAGGCCCACCAGCTAACCTGGTGGTTCTCAGAGGAGCACCTACATAGTCCTTTGGCTTGGGCAGGGTCCTGTCCACCACTGTCATGCTTGCCCCAGTGTCTCTCAAACCAGTAGAAGGCTGGCCATTCAAGAGGACACTTCTCAAAAACCTATGGGTGTTCTGTGGGATAGTCGCCAGTACTTCTGCATACTGGTCCCAGGCCCCAAGGGACACTGAGGAAATCTCTACCGGAGCACCAAATGTGATCCCGGTAGAGGAAGGGAGGACAGTGGCCTCCACCTCAGACACAGGGTAAGGGTAGGTCAGGCTGACAGCCTGTACTCCAAGTGCCTTACCTTTACACTTGGAGTCACCCCTTCTGTGATCCAGAGCCCCACAGTCCCAAAAAGCGCCAGGAGTGCGGGGTACGGTACTGGAACCACTGGGAGCCTGCTTTGCAGCAGGTGGACCACTACTCTTATTCCCACCCACAGATGACTTATCCCCACTAGATTTTTGGGTCTTGGGAGAGGAAGGTTTAGGTTTACCCGACTGTGACTGCTTGTGGGACTCCTCAGCTTTCTGAGAGGCCCCCTTTTCTTTGTCCTTGTCCTTCCCACTGGAGTACTTAGGGGATACCCGGTGGGAGACCCACTTGTCAGCCAACCTAGCCAGCTTAAAGGGGTCCAAAATGTTCTGGTCAGCCACATACTGACGCAGCTCTGGTGAACAGGCTTCAGAAAAATGCTCAAAAAACAAGAGGTGGGACAATTCAACAAAAGTCTTAACCTTGTATCCATCGATCCACCCCATCATGTTCATGTGTGCAGCACTCACCCAGTCAACCCAAGACACATTCTCTCTTTTCTTAAAATCCCTGAACCTTCTAAGGTATTGGGTAGGTGTCTTGCCAAACTTGGCAATCAAAGCAGACTTCATACACTCATACTGACCCCTTTCTTCCACATTCAGCTTCAGAATACAGTCATATCCAGTTTGAGGCACTCTGCTTAACAAACACTTAGCCCAGTCTCTTTTATCAACATCATTAATCGCACAAGCCATTTCAAATGCTTCAATCCATTGGAAGATATCTGAACCCTCCACAAACACACCAACCAAATCTTTCATAAACTTGGTGGCTGGGGACCTGACACTCTCACTGGTTTTAGCTGAAGTCTCCACTCTAGCTTTCTCTAGCTGGATTCTCTGACATTCAGTGTCCTGGCTCTTGAGTTCAAGGTCCTTATTTCTGAGTTCAAGATCCCTATTCTTGAGCTCCACTTGTTGAGCCAACTCCTCTTTCTTAAGTTCAGCATCTATTTCCAACTTGCGGTATTCAAAGGCCAATTTCATCCTTAATAACTCAAGCTCCAAGGAATTGCTGGGGTTTGGAACAGAGGCAGCAGGAATGGCGGCATTCCCAGAAACAGATTCAGTGGAAACCCCAGGGGCAGAGTCCTCATTGGTTGCATTCCCCCCCTCATCAAGAGTTTCACCATCAGTCTGGTAGTCCACCAGGGCAGCTATCAGCTCAGCCCTAGACTTATCCACAAAGTCTAACTCCCTGGCTTCACAAGCACTCTGGAGAGCCTCCAAGCTCATCCGAGTCAATTTGCCATTTGCAATAGACTCCATTGTTTGTAATGCAGTTATCTTGTACACAACTAAACCTTAATTTAATAAAGTGCAGATATCTTTTGTAAGTGGCACGGTTATACACTGATTCTTAAAACCATAAGCATCCCACCGCTGCCACCAGTGTCAGAAGAGAGGACTGGTGGGGGGTGGTCTGTACTTCTGCTCTCTATATGGTAGAGGGGAGGCACAGAGGACCCCAGCCTAGATTCTCTATTCGGTAGCTATGGTCGAGCAATCAAGGCCTAGCTTCTCAGGAGGTGATGCAGGCTGGTTCTTAAGTACAGTGTAGTCCCCAAGCCCCCACAAAGGAATGTCCACACACTGTATTGGTTAGAACACAGTCTTTATATAATCAATATTCAAGGTTATGTACACTTATCATAATAACTCACTTTGTACTTAGGAAAATCAACAATGGCAAATATATACAATTCTAAAGTGGTACCACCCTTTGTATTAGATCTCATTAAAGTGCATCAACAATACTGTAACAATGTCACACAGATCAATAGAGTGAAACCAGCAATAGAGAGAGGAGAGAAAATAAGATGGTTGAGCAATAGGCAGAATACTGTCCCCTGCCACTAGACACAGTTCTGTGTGGAGATCCCCCCACCTGGGCAACCTGTAAAATAAAGATATAGCACAAGCCCAGTCCATATATTGTTCTGTAAGTCTTATTCCCTCCTATAATGTTTTTACCCCCCAATGTACCTGGTGGAGTCGAGTTCTTCGAAGAGGCGTCGACAGATCCTTCTTGAGCGACCCCCTTTCAAGCGGGAGTCACGGATCGTCGAGAGGCGTCGAGGAACTCGGCGTTCGGCGGTGGGGAATCGACGGCCCTTCTTGAATGCCTTCCCTTTAAGCGGGAGACACGGGGCGTCGAACGTCCGTCGAGGAACTCGGCGTTCGGCGTCCGGGAATCGACGGCCCTTCTTGAATGCCTTCCCTTTCAAGCGGGAGACACGGGGCGTCGAACGTCCGACAACAAACAGGGTAGAACGCGTCGATGAGGCGGCAGCTTCGATCCAAGCGGTGCTCGTCGACGACGGAGCGTTGGCGTCCTGCAAGGCAGAGGCGTGCGGGGCACCTCGACGACAATTGTTCTGGACCGCAAAGATTGTGGAGACGGGGGCCCAGCAAGGGCGTCGAGTCGTTCGAGTCTTTGTGGTCTTCGGGTGGCGGGAAACCCACTGGCAGGTTTCTCCTCGGCGCGTTGGTCGTCCTCGACTTTCTCCGGCAGGATAAAGCGGTCGACGGTGCGGACGAGGGAGTCCTTCGATTCAAATGTTCTTAGGCAAGGAGCGGACGGCTCCGGTCGTTGGCGGCACGGCATCAAGTGGTTCCCACGGCTGGGCAACACAACTTCGACGGGCCTCCAGCGGTTACACAAACCTGCGAACCCTGGTCGACGGCAATGGACTTCGACAGCGGCGATGTCCGGGTGCTTCACTTCTATCTCCTCGGCGGTCCCGTCTCGGGTCGGCAGCCTTTCGAGGGTCTGTCTTCCAGGGCGCTTCGGCGAAGATGGAGCGGTGCTCGATGGTCCCTCGGAGCACGGGAAGAGGGCGCCTTACCAGGTCCTCTCTCGGGTCAGTCTTCGACGATTTCGGCAGCCTTCGGATCGGTCGAAGCAAATGCAGCAGCAAGTCTTCTTCTTCCAGCTGGACGTCGAGGATCAGCAGTTCCAGTTACTCTTAGAGTGGAGACTCAGCTCCAGAACGCTTCTGAACAATTACCAGTGGTGAGAGGTCCCCAGATATACTATTCTGTCTCTCATCCACACTGCTGGCACACACACTCAGCAGCCAATCATACAGAAGGGCATTCATGCAGTCAGTCAGCCAATCAGGCACACAGTGCATTCAGGCCACACTCCTCCCTTTCAGACACTCACAACAAGGAATGTGGATTGGGACAAGTACCCAGCCATTCAACACTACACACTGCATTCAGGCCAGTTTCGGGCAGGGCTGTCTCAGTCTTTGTCTCTCATGCCAGAAACCAGACAACCACAACAAGGAGTGTATATTGGTCACACACTCCATTCACCCAGGTCCCACCCACAGGAGGTACCCACAACATACAGTCACTGGGAAGGCTCCAGTCAGTCTAGCTGGGCCTTCACAACAACACCATATATGGAACTTCCACCTAACAGCCAGTCAGGGGGAAGGGACAGAGTCAGAGCTTCCCAGGACTTTGGGAAACAAGGTAACAGGCAATAGAAAGCAAGAGGCCACAGGGGCCATCTTGTTTCCTATCAGGAATCAACTGATCCCAATGGCAGGGCCTGGGTATCCCAAAATGGAGAACACCCAGAGCACCTGTCAAATCCAGCATGGAGCTGCCACCAGCCCATACCCTGCTCTGTGGGCCACCCACAGGTGCCCAAAAAACATACACTAGGGGCACAGGGTTGTACCCCTACCCATGGGTGCCATAAGGGTATCCCATGGGTCTGCTCACCAAACCAAAAGAGAGAGCTGCACTGCCAGGAGTCCCACATGGACTCCTGGGCAGAAAACAACACAACACAATATGAAAAAGGACTACAGGACAAGGACAGGGACACCCTGTCCCTCCAATGCCTTTCCAGCATCACAATTTGGACATATCATACCTCTGCAGATTCTCACCGGTGCCCTCTTTTCGGAAATGCATGGGGTTCCCTGTTTTCCCCAGTGGCTTGGACACCCAAGGCCCATATCTGTATGTTGTGCCGGTCGGCAGAGCGTCTCAGATTCCAGTCAGAAAACATACTTGGGGTTACTTGTGTTTTAGGCTTTCCCCTTGGCGGCCAGGTAGGTGCACCCACACATGTGAGGTACCGTTTTCATCGGGACACCTGTGGGAACGAGGGACGGTAGGCCATTTGCTGTTGGGGCGTGTTTCGATGGGTGAGCTGACCAAAATGTGCAGAAAATGCATTTTTTTCCCCACATTTCGGTCTTTGCGGGGGTGTCTGGGTAATAAATTCTGGGGCGATTTGGGCATATCATACCTCTGCAAATTCCCACGTGTGCCCTCTTGTCGGAAATGCATGGGGTTCCCTGTTTTCCCCGGTGGCTTGGACACCCAAGGCCCATATCTGTATGTTGTGCCGGTCGGCAGTCGGAAATGCATGGGGTTCCCTGTTTTCCCCGGTGGCTTGGACACCCAAGGCCCATATCTGTATGTTGTGCCGGTCGGCAGAGCATCTCAAATTACGGTCAGACAACAGACTTGGGGTTACTTGTGTTTTAGGCTTTTCCCTTGGTGGCCAGGTAGTTGCACCCACACATGTGAGGTACCGTTTTCATCGGAACACCTGTGGGAATGCGGGATGGTAGGCCATGCGCTGTTGGGGGCGTGTTTCAATGGGTTAGCCGAGCGAAATGTGCGGAAAATGTGTTTTTTTCCCACATTTCGGACTTTGCGGGGTTGTCTGGGTAATACATTCTGGGGCGATTTGGGCATATCATACCTCTGTGGATTCCCACGGGTGTCCTCTTTTCGGAAATGCATGGGGTTCCCTGTTTTCCCTGGTGGCTTAGACTCCCAAGGCCCATATGTGTATATTGTGCTGGTCGGCAGAGCGTCTCAAATTTCGTAGTGAAAACAGACTTGGGGTTACTAGTGTTTTAGGCTTTCCCCTTGGCGGCCAGGTAGGTGCACCCACACATGTGAGGTACCGTTTTCATCGGGAAACCTGTGGGAACGTGGGGCGGTAGGCCAGGTGATGTTGTGGGTGTTTTTCGATCGGTGAGCCGAGCAAAATATGTGGAAAATTTGTTTTTTTTCCCACATTTTGGACTTTGCGGGGGTGTCTGTGTAATAAATTCTGGGGCGATTTGGGCATATCATACCTCTGCGGATTCCCACGGGTGTCCTCTTTTTGGAAATGCATGGGATTCCCTGTTTTCCCTGGTGGCTTGGACACCCGAAGCCCATATCTGTATGTTGCCCCGGTCGGCAGAGCGTCTCAAATTCCGGTCAGAAAACAGATTTAGGGTTACTTGTGTTTTAGGCTTTCCCCTTGGCGGCCAGGTAGGTGCACCCACACATGTGAGGTACCGTTTTCATCGGGATACCTGTGGGAACGCGGGGCGGTAGGCCAGGTGATGTTGTGGGTGTTTTTCGATGGGTGAGCCGAGCAAAATGTGTGGAAAATGTGTTTTTTTTCCCACATTTTGGACTTTGCGGGGGTGTCTGTGTAATAAATTCTGGGGCGATTTGGTCATATCATACCTCTGCGGATTCCCACGGGTGTCCTCTTTTCGGAAATGCATGGGGTTCCCCGTTTTCCCCGGTGGCTTGGACACCCGAGACCCATATCTGTATGTTGCGCCGGTCGGCAGAGCGTCTCAAATTCCGGTCAGAAAACAGACTTGGGGTTGCTTGTGTTTTAGGATTTCCCCTTGGTGGCCAGGTAGGTGCACCCACACATGTGAGGTACTGTTTTGATCGGGACACCTGTGTAAATGCGGGACGGTAGGCCATGTGTTGTTGGGGGCGTGTTTCGATGGGTGAGCCGAGCGAAATGTGCAGAAAATGCATTTTTTTTCCCACATTTCGCACTTTGCATGGGTGTCTGGGTAATACAATCTGGGGCGATTTGGGCATATCATACCTTTGCCGATTCCTATGGGTGTCCTCTTTTCGGAAATGCATGGGGTTCCCTGTTTTCCCAGGTGGCTTGGACACGCGAAGCCCATATCTGTATGTTGTGCCGGTCGGCAGAGTGTCTCAAATTCCAGTCAGAAAACAGACTTGGGGTTACTTGTGTTTTAGGCTTTCCCCTTGGCGGCCAGGTGGGTGCACCGACACATGTGAGGTACCGGTTTCATCGGGACACCTTTGGGAACGCGGGACAGTAGGCCATTTGCTGTTTGGGGCGGGTTTCGATGGGTGAGCCAAGGGAAATATGTGGAAAATGCGTTTTTTCCCCAAATTTCGCACTTTGCACGGGTGTCTGGGTAATACAATCTGGGGCGATTTGGGCATATCATACCTCTGCAGATTCCCACGGGTTTCCTCTTTTCGAAATGCATGGGGTTTCCTGTTTTCCAGGCTGGCTTGGACACCTGAGGCCCATATCTGGATGTTGCGCTGGTCGGCAGAGCGTCTCAAATTCCAGTCAGAAAACAGACTTGGGGTTACTTGTGTTTTAGGCTTTCCCCTTGGCGGCCAGGTAGGTGCAACCACACATATGAGGTACCATTTTCATCGGGACACCTGTGGGAACGCGGGACAGTAGGCCATGTGTTGTTGGGGGCGTGTTTCCATGGGTGAGCCGAGCGAAATGTGCGGAAAATGCATTTATTTGCCCACATTTCGGAATTTGCGGGGGTGTCTGGGTAATACATTCTGGGCCGATTTGGGCATATCATACCTCTGCGGATTCCCATGGTTGTCCTCTTTTCGGATATGTATGGGGTTCCCTGTTTTCCCCGGTGGCTTGGACACCCGAGGCCCATATCTGTATTTTGTGCCGGTCGGCAGAGCGTCTCAAATTTCGGTCAGAAAACAGACTTGGGGTTACATGTGTTTTAGGCTTTCCCCTTGGCGGCCAGGTAGGTGAACCCACACATGTGAGGTACCGTTTTCATCGGAACACCTGTGGGAACGCGGGACGGTAGGCCATGTGCTGTTGGGGGAGTGTTTCGATGGGTGAGCCGAGCGAAATGTGCAGAAAATACATTTTTTTCCACACATTTTGGACTTTGCGGGGGTGTCTGCGTAACAAATTCTGGGGCGATTTAGGCATATCATACCTCTGCGAATTCCCACGGGTGTCCTCTTGTCGGAAATGTATGGGGTTCCCTGTTTTCCCTGGTGGCTTGGACACCCGAGGTCCATATCTGTATGTTGTGCCGGTCGGCAGAGCGTCTCAAATTCCGGTCAGAAAACAGATTTACTGTTACTTTTGTTTTAGGCTTTTCCCTTGGCGGCCAGGTAGGTGCACCCACACATGTGAGGTACCGTTTTCAACCGGACACCTCTGGGAATGCGGGACTGTAGGCCATGTGTTGTTGGGGGCATGTTTCGATGGGTGAGCCGAGCAAAATGTGCGGAAAATGCATTTTTTTCCCCACATTTCGGACTTTGCGGGGGTGTCTGGGTAATACATTCTGGGGCGATTTGGGCATATCATACCTCTGCGGATTCCCACGGGTGTCTTCTTTTTGGAAATGCATGGGGTTCCCTGTTTTCCCCAGGGGCTTGGACACCCGAGGCCCATATCTGTATGTTGCGCCAGTCGGCACAGCGTCTCAAGTTCCAGTCAGTAAACAGACTTGGGGTTACTTGTGTTTTAGGCTTTCTCCTTGGCAGCCAGGTAGGTGCACCCACACATGTGTTGTACCGTTTTCATCGGGACACCTGCAGGAACGCGGGACTGTAGGCCATGTGTTGTTGGGGGCGTGTTTTGATGGGTGAGCCAAGCGAAATGTGCAGAAAATGCATTTTTTTCCCACATTTTGGACTTTGTGGGGGTGTCTGGGTAATAAAATCTATAGCGATTTGGGCATATCATACCTTTGCAGATTCCCACGGGTGTCCTCTTTTTGGAAATGTATGCGGTTCCCTGTTTTCCCCGGTGGCTTGGACACCCAAGGCCCATATCTGTTTGTTGTGCCGGTCGGCAGAGCGTCTCAAATTCCAGTCAGAAAACAGACTTGGGGTTACTTGTGTTTTAGGCTTTTCCTTTGGCAGCCAGGTAGGTGCATCCACACATGTGAGGTACCGTTTTCATCAAGACACCCGTGGAAAGGCGGGACAGTAGGCCATTTGCTTTGGGGGCGTGTTTCGATGGGTGAGCCGAGCGAAATGTGTGGAAAATGCGTTTTTTTCCCCACATTTCGGACTTTGCGCGGGTGTCTGGGTAATAAAATCTGCGGCGATTTGGGCATATCATACCTCTGCAGATTCCCACGGGTTTCCTCTTTTCGAAATGCATAGTGTTCCCTGTTTTCCACTGTGGCTTGGACAGCCGAGGCCCATATCTGTATGTTGCGCCGGTCGGCAGAGCGTCTCAAATTCCAGTCACAAAACAGACTTGGGATTACTTGTGTTTTAGGCTTTCCCCTTGGCAGACAGGTAGGTGAACCCACACATGTGAGGTACCGTTTTCATCGGACACCTGTGGGAACGCGGGACGGTAGGCCATGTGCTGTTGGGGGCGTGTTTCGAAGGGTGAGCCGAGCGAAATGTGCAGAAAATGCATTTTTTTCCACACATTTTGGACTTTGCGGGGGTGTCTGTGTAACAAATTCTGGGGCGATTTAGGCATATCATACCTCTGCGAATTCCCACGGGTGTCCTCTTGTCGGAAATGTATGGGGTTCCCTGTTTTCCCTGGTGGCTTGGACACCCGAGGTCCATATCTGTATGTTGTGCCGGTCGGCAGAGCGTCTCAAATTCCGGTCAGAAAACAGATTTACTGTTACTTTTGTTTTAGGCTTTCCCCTTGGCGGCCAGGTAGGTGCACCCACACATGTGAGGTACCGTTTTCAACCGGACACCTGTGGGAATGCGGGACTGTAGGCCATGTGTTGTTGGGGGCATGTTTCGATGGGTGAGCCGAGCAAAATGTGCGGAAAATGCATTTTTTTCCCCACATTTTGGACTTTGTGGGGGTGTCTGGGTAATAAAATCTATAGAGATTTGGGCCTATCATACCTCTGCAGATTCCCACGGGTGTCTTCTTTTTGGAAATGCATGGGGTTCCCTGTTTTCCCCAGTGGCTTGGACACCCGAGGCCCATATCTGTATGTTGCGCCAGTCGGCACAGCGTCTCAAGTTCCAGTCAATAAACAGACTTGGGGTTACTTGTGTTTTAGGCTTTCTCCTTGGTGGCCAGGTAGGTGCACCCAAACATGTGTTGTACCGTTTTCATCGGGACACCTGCGGGAACGCGGGACTGTAGGCCATGTGTTGTTGGGGGCGTGTTTTGATGGGTGAGCCAAGCGAAATGTGCAGAAAATGCATTTTTTTCCCACATTTTGGACTTTGTGGGGGTGTCTGGGTAATAAAATCTATAGCGATTTGGGCATATCATACCTTTGCAGATTCCCACGGGTGTCCTCTTTTTGGAAATGTATGCGGTTCCCTGTTTTCCCCGGTGGCTTGGACACCCAAGGCCCATATCTGTTTGTTGTGCCGGTCGGCAGAGCGTCTCAAATTCCAGTCAGAAAACAGACTTGGGGTTACTTGTGTTTTAGGCTTTTCCTTTGGCAGCCAGGTAGGTGCATCCACACATGTGAGGTACCGTTTTCATCAAGACACCTGTGGAAAGGCGGGAAGTAGGCCATTTGCTGTTGGGGGCGTGTTTCGATGGGTGAGCCGAGCGAAATGTGTGGAAAATGCATTTTTTTCCCACATTTCGGACTTTGCGCGGGTGTCTGGGTAATAAAATCTGGGGCGATTTGGGCATATCATACCTCTGCAGATTCCCACGGGTTTCCTCTTTTCGAAATGCATAGTGTTCCCTGTTTTCCACGGTGGCTTGGACAGCCGAGGCCCATATCTGTATGTTGCGCCGGTCGGCAGAGCGTCTCAAATTCCAGTCACAAAACAGACTTGGGATTACTTGTGTTTTAGGCTTTCCCCTTGGCAGACAGGTAGGTGCACCCACACATGTGAGGTACCGTTTTCATCGGGACACCTGTGGGAACGCGGGATGGTAGGCCATGTGCTGTTGGGGGCATGTTTCAATGGGTGAGCTGAGCAAAATGTGCGGAAAATGCGTTTTTTTCCCCACATTTCGGACTTTGCGGGGGTGTCTGGGTAATAAATTCTGGGGCGATTTGGGCATATCATACCTCTGCGGATTCCCACAGGTGTCTTCTTTTTGGAAATGCATGGGGTTCCCTGTTTTCCCCAGTGGCTTGGACACCCGAGGCCCATATCTGTATGTTGCGCCAGTCGGCACAGCGTCTCAAATTCCAGTCAGTAAACAGACTTGGGGTTACTTGTGTTTTAGGCTTTCTCCTTGGCGGCCAGGTAGGTGCACCCACACATGTGTGGTACCGTTTTCATCGGGACACCTGTGGGAACGTGGGACTGTAGGCCATGTGTTGTTGGGGGACTGTTTCGATGGGTGAGTCGAGCTAAATTTGCAGAAAATGCATTTTTTTCCCACATTTTGGACTTTGTGGGGGTGTCTGGGTAACAAAATCTATAGAGATTTGGGCATATCATACCCCTGCAGATTCCCACGGGTGTCCTCTTTTTGGAAATGTATGCGGTTCCCTGTTTTCCCCGGTGGCTTGGACACCCAAGGCCCATATCTGTTTGTTGTGCCGGTCGGCAGAGCGTCTCAAATTCCAGTCAGAAAACAGACTTGGGGTTACTTGCGTTTTAGGCTTTTCCTTTGGCAGCCAGGTAGGTGCATCCACACATGTGAGGTACCGTTTTCATCAAGACACCTGTGGAAAGGCGGGACAGTAGGCCATTTGCTGTTGGGGGCGTGTTTCGATGGGTGAGCCGAGCGAAATGTGTGGAAAATGCATTTTTTTCCCACATTTCGGACTTTGCGCGGGTGTCTGGGTAATAAAATCTGGGGAGATTTGGGCATATCATACCTCTGCAGATTCCCACGGGTTTCCTCTTTTCGAAATGCATGGTGTTCCCTGTTTTCCACGGTGGCTTGGACACCCGAAGCCCATATCTGTATGTTGCGCCGGTCGGCCCAGCGTCTCAAATTCCAGTCACAAAACAGACTTGGGGTTACTTGTGTTTTAGGCTTTCCCCTTGGCAGACAGGTAGGTGCACCCACACATGTGAGGTACCGTTTTCATCGGGACACCTGTGGGAACGCGGGATGGTAGGCCATGTGCTGTTGGGGGCGTGTTTTGATGGGTGAGCTGAGCGAAATGTGTTGAAAATACATTTTTTTCCCCACATTTCGGACTTTGCGGGGGTGTCTGGGTAATAAATTCTGGGGCGATTTGGGCATATCATACCTCTGCGGATTCCCACGGGTGTCCTCTTTTCGGAAATGCATGGGATTCCCTGTTTTCCCAGGTGGCTTGGACACCCGAAGCCCATATCTGTATGTTGTGCAGGTAGGCAGAGCGTCTCAAATTCCAGTCAGAAAACAGACTTGGGGTTACTTGTGTTTTAGGCTTTCCCCTTGGTGGCTAGGTAGGTGCACCCACACATGTGAGGTACCGTTTTCATCGGTACACTTGTGGGTACGCGGGACAGTAGGCCATGTGCTGTTGGCGGTGTGTTTCGATGGGTGAGCCGAGCGAAATGTGCGGAAAATGCGTTTTTTTCCCCCCATTTCGGACTTTGTGGGGGTGTCTGGATAATACATTCTGGGGCGATTAGGACATATCATACCTCTGCGGATTCACACGGGTGTCCTCTTTTCAGAAATGCATGGGGTTCTCTGTTTTCCCCAGTGGCTTGGACAACCGAGGCCCATATCTGTATCTTGTGCCGGTCGGCAGAGCGTCTCAAATTTCGGTGTGAAAATTGTCTTGGGGTTACTTGTCTTTTAGGCTTTCCCCTTGGTGGCCAGGTAGGTGCACCCACACATGTGAGGTACCGTTTTCATCAGGACACCCGAAGCCCATATCTGTATGTTGCGCCGGTCGGCAGAGCGTCTCAAATTCCGGTCAGAAAACAGATTTAGGGTTACTTGTGTTTTAGGCTTTCCCCTTGGCGGCCAGGTAGGTGCACCCACACATGTGAGGTACCGTTTTCATCGGGACACCTGTGGGAACGCGGGACTGTAGGCCATGTGTTGTTGGGGGCATGTTTCGATGGGTGAGCCGAGCAAGATGTGCGGAAAATGCGTTTTTTTCCCCACATTTCGGACTTTGCGGGGGTGTCTGGGTAATAAATTCTGCGGCGATTTGGGCATATCATACCTCTGCGGATTCCCACGGGTGTCTTCTTTTTGGAAATGCATGGGGTTCCCTGTTTTCCCCAGTGGCTTGGACACCGAGGCCCATATCTGTATGTTGCGCCAGTCGGCAGAGCGTCTCAAATTCCAGTCAGTAAACAGACTTGGGGTTACTTGTATTTTAGGCTTTCTCCTTTGCGGCCAGGTAGGTGCACCGACACGTGAGGTACCGTTTTCATCGGGACACCTGTGGGAACGCGGGACTGCAGGCCATGTGTTGTTGGGGGCGTGTTTCGATGGGTGAGCCGAGCGAAATGTGCAGAAAATGCATTTTTTTTCCCACATTTTAGACTTTGTGGGGGTGTCTGGGTAATAACATCTGGAGCGATTTGGGCATATCATACCTCTGCAGATTCCCACGGTGTCCTCTTTTTGGAAATGTATGAGTTTCCCTGTTTTCCCCGGTGGCTTGGACACCCGAGGCCCATATCTGTATGTTGTGCCGGTCGGCAGAGCGTCTCAAATTTCGGTCAGAAAACAGACTTGGGGTTACATGTGTTTTAGGCTTTCCCCTTGGCGGCCAGGTAAGTGCACCCACACATGTGAGGTACTGTTTTCATCGGGACACCTGTGGGAATGCAGGACGGTAGGCCATTTGCTGTTGGGGGCGTTTTTCGATGGGTGAGGCGAGCGAAATGTGCAGAAAATGCATTTTTTTCCCCTCATTTTGGACTTTGTGGGGGTGTCTGGGTAACAAATTTTGGGGCGATTTAGGCATATCATACCTCTGCGAATTCCCATGGGTATCCTCTTGTCGGAAATGCATGGGGTTCCCTGTTTTCCCTGGTGGCTTGGACACCCGAGGTCCATATCTGTATGTTGTGCCTATCGGCAGAGCGTCTCAAATTCCGGTCAGAAAACAGATTTAGGGTTACTTGTGTTTTAGGCTTTCCCCTTAGCGGCCAGGTAGGTGCACCCACACATGTGAGGTACCGTTTTCATCGGGACACCTGTGGGAACGCGGGACTGTCGGCCATGTGTTGTTGGGGGCATGTTTCTATGGGTGAGCCGAGTGAAATGTGCGGAAAATGCGTTTTTTTCCCCACATTTCGGACTTTGCGGGGGTGTCTGGGTAATAAATTCTGAGGCGATTTGGGCATATCATACCTCTGCGGATTCCGAAGGGTGTCTTCTTTTCGGAAATGAATGGGGTTCCCTGTTTTCCCCAGTGGCTTGGATACCCGAGGCCCATATCTGTATGTTGCGCCAGTCGGCAGAGCGTCTCAAATTCCAGTCAGTAAACAGACTTGGGGTTACTTGTGTTTTAGGCTTTTCCTTTGGCGGCTAGGTAGGTGCACCCATACATGTGAGGTACCGTTTTCATCGGGACACCTGTGGGAATGCGGGACTGTGGGCCATGTGTTATTGGGGGCGTGTTTCGAGGGGTGAGCTGAGCAAAATGTGCAGAAAATGCATTTATTTTCCCACATTTTGGATTTTGTGGGGGTGTCTGGGTAATAAAATCTGGAGCGATTTGGGCCTATCATACCTCTGCAGATTCCCACGGGTGTCCTCTTTTTGGAAATGCATGCGGTTACCTGTTTTCCCCGGTGGCTTGGACACCCGAGGCCCATATCTGTATGTTGCGCCAGTCGGCAGAGCGTCTCAAATTCCAGTCAGTAAACAGACTTGGGGTTACTTGTGTTTTAGGCTTTTCCTTTGGCGGCTAGGTAGGTGCACCCACACATGTGAGGTACCGTTTTCATGAAGACACCTGTGGGAACACGGGACAGTAGGCCATTTGCTGTTGGGGCGTGTTTCGATGGGTGAGCCGAGCGAAATGTGTGGAAAATGCATTTTTTTTCCCACATTTCGGACTTTGCGGGGGTGTGTGGGTAATAAATTCTGGGGCGATTTGGGCATATCATACCTCTGCGGATTCCCACGAGTGTCCTCTTTTCGGAAATGCATGGGGTTCCCTGTTTTCCCCAGTGGTTGGGACACCCGAATCCCATATCTGTATGTTGTGCAGGTAGGCAGAGCGTCTCAAATTCCAGTCAGAAAACAGACTTGGGGTTACTTGTGTTTTAGGCTTTCCCCTTGGCGGCCAGGTAGGTGCACCCACACATGTGAGGTACCGTTTTCATTGGTACACCTGTGGGAACGCGGGACGGCAGGCCATGTGCTGTTGGGGGTGTGGTTCGATGGGTGAGCCGAGCGAAATGTGCGGAAAATGCGTTTTTTTCCCACCATTTCGGAATTTGCGGGGGTGTCTGGATAATAAATTCTGCGGCGATTTGGACATATCATACCTCTGCGGATTCACACGGGTGTCCTCTTTTCGGAAATGCATGGGGTTCTTTGTTTTCCCCGGTGGCTTGGACAACCGAGGCCCATATCTGTATGTTGTGCCGGTCGGCAGAGCGTCTCAAATTTTGGTCTGAAAACAGACTTGGGGTTACTTGTCTTTTAGGCTTTCCCATTGGTGGCCAGGTAGGTGCACCCACACATGTGAGGTACCGTTTTCATCGGGACACCTGTGGGAACGCGGGATGGTAGCCATGTGCTGTTGGGGGTGTGTTTCCATGGGTAAGCCAAGCGAAATGTGCGGAAAATGCGTTTTTTTCCCACCATTTCGGAATTTGCGGGGGTGTCTGGATAATAAATTCTGCGGCGATTTGGACATATCATACCTCTGCGGATTCCCACGGGTGTCCTCTTTTTGGAAATACATGCGGTTCCCTGTTTTCCCCGGTGGCTTGGACACCCAAGGCCCATATCTGTATGTTGCACCTGTCGGCAGAGTCTCAAATTCCAGTCAGAAAACAGACTTGGGGTTACTCGTGTTTCAGGCTTTCCCCTTGGTGGCCAGGTAGGTGCACCCACACATGTGAGGTACCGTTTTCATGAGGACACCTGTGGGAACGTGGGACGGTAGGCCAGGTGTTGTTGGGGGCGTGTTTCGATGGGTGAACCGAGCCAAATGTGCGGAAAATGCAGTTTTTTTCCCACATTTCAGACTTTGCGGGGGTGTCTGGGTAATAAATTCTGGGGCGATTTGGGCATATCATACCTCTGCAGATTCCCACGGGTTTCCTCTTTTCGAAATGCATAGTGTTCCCTGTTTTCCACGATGGCTTGGACAGCCGAGGCCCATATCTGTATGTTGCGCCGGTCGGCAGAGCGTCTCAAATTCCAGTCACAAAACAGACTTGGGATTACTTGTGTTTTAGGCTTTCCCCTTGGCAGACAGGTAGGTGCACCCACACATGTGAGGTACCGTTTTCATCGGGACACCTGTGGGAACGCGGGATGGTAGGCCATGTGCTGTTGGGGGCATGTTTCGATGGGTGAGCTGAGCAAAATGTGCGGAAAATGCATTTTTTTCCCCACATTTCGGACTTTGCGGGGGTGTCTGGGTAATAAATTCTGGGGCGATTTGGGCATATCATACCTCTGCGGATTCCCACAGGTGTCTTCTTTTTGGAAATGCATGGGCTTCCCTGTTTTCCCCAGTGGCTTGGACACCCGAGGCCCATATCTGTATGTTGCGCCAGTCGGCACAGCGTCTCAAATTCCAGTCAGTAAACAGACTTGGGGTTACTTGTGTTTTAGGCTTTCTCCTTGGCGGCCAGGTAGGTGCACCCACACATGTGTGGTACCGTTTTCATCGGGACACCTGTGGGAACGCGGGACTGTAGGCCATGTGTTGTTGGGGGACTGTTTCGATGGGTGAGTCGAGCTAAATTTGCAGAAAATGCATTTTTTTCCCACATTTTGGACTTTGTGGGGGTGTCTGGGTAATAAAATCTATAGAGATTTGGGCATATCATACCCCTGCAGATTCCCACGGGTGTCCTCTTTTTGGAAATGTATGCGGTTCCCTGTTTTCCCCGGTGGCTTGGACACCCAAGGCCCATATCTGTTTGTTGTGCCGGTCGGCAGAGCGTCTCAAATTCCAGTCAGAAAACAGACTTGGGGTTACTTGCGTTTTAGGCTTTTCCTTTGGCAGCCAGGTAGGTGCATCCACACATGTGAGGTACCGTTTTCATCAAGACACCTGTGGAAAGGCGGGACAGTAGGCCATTTGCTGTTGGGGGCGTGTTTCGATGGGTGAGCCGAGCGAAATGTGTGGAAAATGCATTTTTTTCCCACATTTCGGACTTTGCGCGGGTGTCTGGGTAATAAAATCTGGGGCGATTTGGGCATATCATACCTCTGCAGATTCCCACGGGTTTCCTCTTTTCGAAATGCATGGTGTTCCCTGTTTTCCCAGGTGGCTTGGACACCCGAAGCCCATATCTGTATGTTGTGCAGGTAGGCAGAGCGTCTCAAATTCCAGTCACAAAACAGACTTGGGGTTACTTGTGTTTTAGGCTTTCCCTTTGGTGGCCAGGTAGGTGCACCCACACATGTGAGGTACCGTTTTCATCGGTACACTTGTGGGTACGCGGGACAGTAGGCCATGTGCTGTTGGCGGTGTGTTTCGATGGGTGAGCCGAGCGAAATGTGCGGAAAATGTGTTTTTTTCCCCACATTTCGGACTTTGCGGGGGTGTCTGGGTAATAAATTCTGCGGCGATTTGGGCATATCATACCTCTGCGGATTCCCACGGGTGTCTTCTTTTTGGAAATGCATGGGGTTCCCTGTTTTCCCCAGTGGCTTGGACACCCGAGGCCCATATCTGTATGTTGCGCCAGTCGGCAGAGCGTCTCAAATTCCAGTCAATAAACAGACTTGGGGTTACTTGTGTTTTAGGCTTTCTCCTTTGCGGCCAGGTAGGTGCACCGACACGTGAGGTACCGTTTTCATCGGGACACCTGTGGGAACGCGGGACTGCAGGCCATGTGTTGTTGGGGGCGTGTTTCGATGGGTGAGCCGAGCGAAATGTGCAGAAAATGCATTTTTTTTCCCACATTTTAGACTTTGTGGGGGTGTCTGGGTAATAACATCTGGAGCGATTTGGGCATATCATACCTCTGCAGATTCCCACGGTGTCCTCTTTTTGGAAATGTATGAGTTTCCCTGTTTTCCCCGGTGGCTTGGACACCCGAGGCCCATATCTGTATGTTGTGCCGGTCGGCAGAGCGTCTCAAATTTCGGTCAGAAAACAGACTTGGGGTTACATGTGTTTTAGGCTTTCCCCTTGGCGGCCAGGTAAGTGCACCCACACATGTGAGGTACTGTTTTCATCGGGACACCTGTGGGAACGCAGGACGGTAGGCCATTTGCTGTTGGGGGCGTTTTTCGATGGGTGAGGCGAGCGAAATGTGCAGAAAATGCATTTTTTTCCCCTCATTTTGGACTTTGCGGGGGTGTCTGGGTAACAAATTTTGGGGCGATTTAGGCATATCATACCTCTGCGAATTCCCATGGGTATCCTCTTGTCGGAAATGCATGGGGTTCCCTGTTTTCCCTGGTGGCTTGGACACCCGAGGTCCATATCTGTATGTTGTGCCTGTCGGCAGAGCGTCTCAAATTCCGGTCAGAAAACAGATTTAGGGTTACTTGTGTTTTAGGCTTTCCCCTTAGCGGCCAGGTAGGTGCACCCACACATGTGAGGTACCGTTTTCATCGGGACACCTGTGGGAACGCGGGACTGTCGGCCATGTGTTGTTGGGGGCATGTTTCTATGGGTGAGCCGAGTGAAATGTGCGGAAAATGCGTTTTTTTCCCCACATTTCGGACTTTGCGGGGGTGTCTGGGTAATAAATTCTGAGGCGATTTGGGCATATCATACCTCTGCGGATTCCGAAGGGTGTCTTCTTTTCGGAAATGAATGGGGTTCCCTGTTTTCCCCAGTGGCTTGGATACCCGAGGCCCATATCTGTATGTTGCGCCAGTCGGCAGAGCGTCTCAAATTCCAGTCAGTAAACAGACTTGGGGTTACTTGTGTTTTAGGCTTTTCCTTTGGCGGCTAGGTAGGTGCACCCACACATGTGAGGTACCGTTTTCATCGGGACACCTGTGGGAATGCGGGACTGTGGGCCATGTGTTATTGGGGGCGTGTTTCGAGGGGTGAGCTGAGCAAAATGTGCAGAAAATGCATTTATTTTCCCACATTTTGGATTTTGTGGGGGTGTCTGGGTAATAAAATCTGGAGCGATTTGGGCATATCATACCTCTGCAGATTCCCACGGGTGTCCTCTTTTTGGAAATGCATAGGGTTACCTGTTTTCCCCGGTGGCTTGGACACCCGAGGCCCATATCTGTATGTTGCGCCAGTCGGCAGAGCGTCTCAAATTCCAGTCAGTAAACAGACTTGGGGTTACTTGTGTTTTAGGCTTTTCCTTTGGCGGCTAGGTAGGTGCACCCACACATGTGAGGTACCGTTTTCATGAAGACACCTGTGGGAACACGGGACAGTAGGCCATTTGCTGTTGGGGCGTGTTTCGATGGGTGAGCCGAGCGAAATGTGTGGAAAATGCATTTTTTTTCCCACATTTCGGACTTTGCGGTAGTGTGTGGGTAATAAATTCTGGGGCGATTTGGGCATATCATACCTCTGCGGATTCCCACGAGTGTCCTCTTTTCGGAAATGCATGGGGTTCCCTGTTTTCCCCGGTGGCCTGGACACCCGAATCCCATATCTGTATGTTGTGCAGGTAGGCAGAGCGTCTCAAATTCCAGTCAGAAAACAGACTTGGGGTTACTTGTGTTTTAGGCTTTCTCCTTGGCGGCCAGGTAGGTGCACCCACACATGTGAGGTACCGTTTTCATTGGTACACCTGTGGGAACGCGGGACGGGAGGCCATGTGCTGTTGGGGGTGTGTTTCGATGGGTGAGCCGAGCGAAATGTGCGGAAAATGCGTTTTTTTCCCACCATTTCGGAATTTGCGGGGGTGTCTGGATAATAAATTCTGCGGCGATTTGGACATATCATACCTCTGCGGATTCACACGGGTGTCCTCTTTTCGGAAATGCATGGGGTTCTCTGTTTTCCCCGGTGGCTTGGACAACCGAGTCCCATATCTGTATGTTGTGCCGGTCGGCAGAGCGTCTCAAATTTTGGTCTGAAAACAGACTTGGGGTTACTTGTCTTTTAGGCTTTCCCATTGGTGGCCAGGTAGGTGCACCCACACATGTGAGGTACCGTTTTCATCGGGACACCTGTGGGAACGCGGGATGGTAGCCATGTGCTGTTGGGGGTGTGTTTCCATGGGTAAGCCAAGCGAAATGTGCGGAAAATGCGTTTTTTTCCCACCATTTCGGAATTTGCGGGGGTGTCTGGATAATAAATTCTGCGGCGATTTGGACATATCATACCTCTGCGGATTCCCACGGGTGTCTTCTTTTTGGAAATGCATGGGCTTCCCTGTTTTCCCCAGTGGCTTGGACACCCGAGGCCCATATCTGTATGTTGCGCCAGTCGGCACAGCGTCTCAAATTCCAGTCAGTAAACAGACTTGGGGTTACTTGTGTTTTAGGCTTTCTCCTTGGCGGCCAGGTAGGTGCACCCACACATGTGTGGTACCGTTTTCATCGGGACACCTGTGGGAACGCGGGACTGTAGGCCATGTGTTGTTGGGGGACTGTTTCGATGGGTGAGTCGAGCTAAATTTGCAGAAAATGCATTTTTTTCCCACATTTTGGACTTTGTGGGGGTGTCTGGGTAATAAAATCTATAGAGATTTGGGCATATCATACCCCTGCAGATTCCCACGGGTGTCCTCTTTTTGGAAATGTATGCGGTTCCCTGTTTTCCCCGGTGGCTTGGACACCCAAGGCCCATATCTGTTTGTTGTGCCGGTCGGCAGAGCGTCTCAAATTCCAGTCAGAAAACAGACTTGGGGTTACTTGCGTTTTAGGCTTTTCCTTTGGCAGCCAGGTAGGTGCATCCACACATGTGAGGTACCGTTTTCATCAAGACACCTGTGGAAAGGCGGGACAGTAGGCCATTTGCTGTTGGGGGCGTGTTTCGATGGGTGAGCCGAGCGAAATGTGTGGAAAATGCATTTTTTTCCCACATTTCGGACTTTGCGCGGGTGTCTGGGTAATAAAATCTGGGGCGATTTGGGCATATCATACCTCTGCAGATTCCCACGGGTTTCCTCTTTTCGAAATGCATGGTGTTCCCTGTTTTCCCAGGTGGCTTGGACACCCGAAGCCCATATCTGTATGTTGTGCAGGTAGGCAGAGCGTCTCAAATTCCAGTCACAAAACAGACTTGGGGTTACTTGTGTTTTAGGCTTTCCCTTTGGTGGCCAGGTAGGTGCACCCACACATGTGAGGTACCGTTTTCATCGGTACACTTGTGGGTACGCGGGACAGTAGGCCATGTGCTGTTGGCGGTGTGTTTCGATGGGTGAGCCGAGCGAAATGTGCGGAAAATGTGTTTTTTTCCCCACATTTCGGACTTTGCGGGGGTGTCTGGGTAATAAATTCTGCGGCGATTTGGGCATATCATACCTCTGCGGATTCCCACGGGTGTCTTCTTTTTGGAAATGCATGGGGTTCCCTGTTTTCCCCAGTGGCTTGGACACCCGAGGCCCATATCTGTATGTTGCGCCAGTCGGCAGAGCGTCTCAAATTCCAGTCAATAAACAGACTTGGGGTTACTTGTGTTTTAGGCTTTCTCCTTTGCGGCCAGGTAGGTGCACCGACACGTGAGGTACCGTTTTCATCGGGACACCTGTGGGAACGCGGGACTGCAGGCCATGTGTTGTTGGGGGCGTGTTTCGATGGGTGAGCCGAGCGAAATGTGCAGAAAATGCATTTTTTTTCCCACATTTTAGACTTTGTGGGGGTGTCTGGGTAATAACATCTGGAGCGATTTGGGCATATCATACCTCTGCAGATTCCCACGGTGTCCTCTTTTTGGAAATGTATGAGTTTCCCTGTTTTCCCCGGTGGCTTGGACACCCGAGGCCCATATCTGTATGTTGTGCCGGTCGGCAGAGCGTCTCAAATTTCGGTCAGAAAACAGACTTGGGGTTACATGTGTTTTAGGCTTTCCCCTTGGCGGCCAGGTAAGTGCACCCACACATGTGAGGTACTGTTTTCATCGGGACACCTGTGGGAACGCAGGACGGTAGGCCATTTGCTGTTGGGGGCGTTTTTCGATGGGTGAGGCGAGCGAAATGTGCAGAAAATGCATTTTTTTCCCCTCATTTTGGACTTTGCGGGGGTGTCTGGGTAACAAATTTTGGGGCGATTTAGGCATATCATACCTCTGCGAATTCCCATGGGTATCCTCTTGTCGGAAATGCATGGGGTTCCCTGTTTTCCCTGGTGGCTTGGACACCCGAGGTCCATATCTGTATGTTGTGCCTGTCGGCAGAGCGTCTCAAATTCCGGTCAGAAAACAGATTTAGGGTTACTTGTGTTTTAGGCTTTCCCCTTAGCGGCCAGGTAGGTGCACCCACACATGTGAGGTACCGTTTTCATCGGGACACCTGTGGGAACGCGGGACTGTCGGCCATGTGTTGTTGGGGGCATGTTTCTATGGGTGAGCCGAGTGAAATGTGCGGAAAATGCGTTTTTTTCCCCACATTTCGGACTTTGCGGGGGTGTCTGGGTAATAAATTCTGAGGCGATTTGGGCATATCATACCTCTGCGGATTCCGAAGGGTGTCTTCTTTTCGGAAATGAATGGGGTTCCCTGTTTTCCCCAGTGGCTTGGATACCCGAGGCCCATATCTGTATGTTGCGCCAGTCGGCAGAGCGTCTCAAATTCCAGTCAGTAAACAGACTTGGGGTTACTTGTGTTTTAGGCTTTTCCTTTGGCGGCTAGGTAGGTGCACCCACACATGTGAGGTACCGTTTTCATCGGGACACCTGTGGGAATGCGGGACTGTGGGCCATGTGTTATTGGGGGCGTGTTTCGAGGGGTGAGCTGAGCAAAATGTGCAGAAAATGCATTTATTTTCCCACATTTTGGATTTTGTGGGGGTGTCTGGGTAATAAAATCTGGAGCGATTTGGGCATATCATACCTCTGCAGATTCCCACGGGTGTCCTCTTTTTGGAAATGCATAGGGTTACCTGTTTTCCCCGGTGGCTTGGACACCCGAGGCCCATATCTGTATGTTGCGCCAGTCGGCAGAGCGTCTCAAATTCCAGTCAGTAAACAGACTTGGGGTTACTTGTGTTTTAGGCTTTTCCTTTGGCGGCTAGGTAGGTGCACCCACACATGTGAGGTACCGTTTTCATGAAGACACCTGTGGGAACACGGGACAGTAGGCCATTTGCTGTTGGGGTGTGTTTCGATGGGTGAGCCGAGCGAAATGTGTGGAAAATGCATTTTTTTTCCCACATTTCGGACTTTGCGGTAGTGTGTGGGTAATAAATTCTGGGGCGATTTGGGCATATCATACCTCTGCGGATTCCCACGAGTGTCCTCTTTTCGGAAATGCATGGGGTTCCCTGTTTTCCCCGGTGGCCTGGACACCCGAATCCCATATCTGTATGTTGTGCAGGTAGGCAGAGCGTCTCAAATTCCAGTCAGAAAACAGACTTGGGGTTACTTGTGTTTTAGGCTTTCTCCTTGGCGGCCAGGTAGGTGCACCCACACATGTGAGGTACCGTTTTCATTGGTACACCTGTGGGAACGCGGGACGGGAGGCCATGTGCTGTTGGGGGTGTGTTTCGATGGGTGAGCCGAGCGAAATGTGCGGAAAATGCGTTTTTTTCCCACCATTTCGGAATTTGCGGGGGTGTCTGGATAATAAATTCTGCGGCGATTTGGACATATCATACCTCTGCGGATTCACACGGGTGTCCTCTTTTCGGAAATGCATGGGGTTCTCTGTTTTCCCCGGTGGCTTGGACAACCGAGTCCCATATCTGTATGTTGTGCCGGTCGGCAGAGCGTCTCAAATTTTGGTCTGAAAACAGACTTGGGGTTACTTGTCTTTTAGGCTTTCCCATTGGTGGCCAGGTAGGTGCACCCACACATGTGAGGTACCGTTTTCATCGGGACACCTGTGGGAACGCGGGATGGTAGCCATGTGCTGTTGGGGGTGTGTTTCCATGGGTAAGCCAAGCGAAATGTGCGGAAAATGCGTTTTTTTCCCACCATTTCGGAATTTGCGGGGGTGTCTGGATAATAAATTCTGCGGCGATTTGGACATATCATACCTCTGCGGATTCCCATGGGTGTCCTCTTTTTGGAAATACATGCGGTTCCCTGTTTTCCCCGGTGGCTTGGACACCCAAGGCCCATATCTGTATGTTGCACCTGTCGGCAGAGTCTCAAATTCCAGTCAGAAAACAGACTTGGGGTTACTCGTGTTTCAGGCTTTCCCCTTGGTGGCCAGGTAGGTGCACCCACATATGTGAGGTACCGTTTTCATGAGGACACCTGTGGGAACGTGGGACGGTAGGCCAGGTGTGTTTGGGGACGTGTTTCGATGGGTGAACCGAGCCAAATGTGTGGAAAATGCGTTTTTTTCCCCACATTTCGAACTTTGCGGGGGTGTCTGGGTAATACATTCTGGGGTGATTTGGGCATATCATACCTCTGCGGATTCCCACGGGTGTCCTCTTTTCGGAAATGCATGGGGTTCCCTGCTTTCTCCGGTGGCTTGGACACCCGAGGCCCATATCTGTATGTTGTGCCGGTCGGCAGAGCGTCTCAAATTTCGGTGTGAAAACAGACTTGGGGTTACTAGTGTTTTAGGCTTTCCCCTTGGTGGCCAGGTAGGTGCACCCACACATGTGAGGTACCGTCTTCATCGGGACACCGGTGGGAACGCGGGATGGTAGCCATGTGCTATTGGGGGCGTGTTTTAATGGGTGAGCTGAGCGAAATGTGCAGAAAATGTGTTTTTTTCCCACATTTCAGACTTTGCAGGGGTGTCTGGGTAATAACTTCTGGGGCAATTTGGGCATATCATAACTCTGCGGATTCCCACGGGTGTCCTCTTTTTGGAAATGCATGATGTTCCCTGTTTTCCCCGGTGGCTTGGACACCCACGGCCCGTATCTGTATGTTGCGCCGGTCGGCAGAGAGTCTCAAATTACAGTCAGAAAACAGACTTGGGGTTACTTGTGTTTTAGGCTTTCCGCTTGGCGGCCAGGTAGGTGCACCCACACATGTGAGGTACCGTTTTCATTGGGACACCTGTGGGAACGCGGGACGATAGGCCATGTGCTGTTGGGGATGTGTTTCGATGGGTGAGCCAAGCGAATTGTGCGGAAATTGCGTTCCCCCCCCCCCCCCATTTCGGATTTTGCGGGGGTGTCTGGATTGTAACTTCTGGGGCGATTTGGGCATATCATACCTCTGCGGATTCCCACGGGTGTCCTCTTTTCAGAAATGCATGGGGTTCCCTGTTTTCCACGGTGGCTTGGACACCCGAGGCCCATATCTGTATGTTGTGCCGGTCGGCAGAGCGTCTCAAATTTCGGTGTGAAAACAGACTTGGGCTTACTAGTGTTTTAGGCTTTCCCCTTGGCGGCCAGGTAGGTGCAACCACAAATGTGAGGTACAGTTTTCATCGGGACACCTGTGGGAACGCGGGACGGTAGGCCAGGTGTTGTTGGGGGCGTGTTTCGATGGGTGACCCGAGCAAAATGTGCAGAAAATGCATTTTTTTGCCCATGTTTCGGATTTTGCGGGGGTGTCTGGGTAATAAAATCTGGAGCGATTTGGGCATATCATACCTCTGCAGATTCCCACGGATGTCCTCTTTTGGGAAATGCATGCGGTTCCCTGTTTTCCCCGGTGGCTTGGACACCCAGGGCCCATATCTGTATGTTGCGCCGGTCGGCAGAGCGTCTCAAATTCCAGTCAGAAAACAGACTTGGGCTTACTTGTGTTTTAGGCTTTCCCCAGGGCAGCCAGGTAGGTGCACCCACACATGTGAGGTACCGTTTTCATCGGGACACCCGTGGGAATGCAGGACGGTAGGCCATGTGCTGTTGGGGGTGTGTTTCGATGGGTGAGCCGAGCGAAATGTGCGGAAAATGTGTTTTTTTCTCCCCCATTTCGGACTTTGCGGGGGTGTCTGGGTAATAAATTCTGGGGCGATTTGGGCATATCATACCTCTGTGGATTCCCACGGGTGTCCTCTTTTCGGAAATGCATGGGGTTCCCTGTTTTTCCTGGTGGCTTGGACACCCAAAGCCCATATATGTATGTTGTGCAGGTAGGCAGAGCGTCTCAAATTCCAGTCAGAAAACAGACTTGGGGTTACTTGTGTTTTAGTCTTTCCCCTTGGCGGCCAGGTAGGTGCACCCACAAATGTGAGGTACCGTTTTCATCGAGACACCTGTGGGAATGCGGGACAGTAGGCCAGCCATTTGCTGTTGGGGGCGTGTTTCGATGGGTGAGCCGAGCGAAATGTGCAGAAAATTTGTTTTTTTCCCACATTTCGGATTTTGCACCGGTGTCTGGGTAATAAAATCTGGGGCGATTTGGGCATGTCATACCTCTGGAGATTTCCACGGGTTTCTACTTTTTGAAATGCATGGTGTTCCCTGTTTTCCACGGTGGCTTGGACACCCGAGCCCCATATCTGTATGTTGGGCCGGTCGGCAGAGTGTCTCAAATTCCAGTCAGAAAACAGACTTGGCGTTACTTGTGTTTTAGGCTTTCCCCTTGGCGGCCAGGTAGGTGCACCCACACATGTGAGGTACCGTTTTCATCGGGACACCTGTGGGAACCCGGGATGGTAGGCCATGTGCTGTTGGGGGCGTGTTTCGATGGGTGAGCTGAGCGAAATGTGCGGAAAATTGTTTTTTTTCCCACATTTCGGACATTGCGGGGGTGTCTGGGTAATACATTCAGTGGCGATTTGGGCATAACATACTTCTGCGGATTCCCACGGGTGTCCTCTTTTTGGAAATGCATGCGGTTCCCTGTTTTCCCAGTGGCTTGGACACCCAAGGCCCATATCTGTATGTTACGCCGGTCGGCAGAGAGTCTCAAATACCAGTCAGAAAACAGACTTGGGGTTACTTGTGTTTTAGGCTTTCCCCTTGGCGGCCAGGTAGGTGCACCCACACATGTGAGGTACCGTTTTCATCGGGACACCTGTGGGAATGCGGGACAATAGGCCATTTGCTGTTGGGGGCGTGTTTCAATGGGTGAGCCGAGCGAAATGTGCGGAAAATGCGTTTTTTTCCCACATTTCGGACTTTACGGGGGTGTCTGGGTAATAAATTCTGGGGCGATTTGGGCATATCATACCTCTGCAGATTCCCACGGGAGTCCTCTTTTTGGAAATGCATAGGGTTCCCTGTTTTCCCTGGTGGCTTGGACACCCGAGGCCCATATCTGTATGTTGTGCCGGTCGGCAGAGCGTCTCAAATTTCGGTGTGAAAACAGACTTGGGGTTACTTGTGTTTTAGGCTTTCCCCTTGACAGCCAGGTAGGTGCACCCACACATATGAGGTACCATTTTCATCGGGACACCTGTGGGAACACGGGACAGTAGGCCATGTGTTGTTGGGGGTTTGTTTCGATGGGTGACCCGAGCGAAATGTGCAGAAAATGCGTTTTTTTTGCCCACATTTCAGAATTTGCGGGGGTGTCTGGGTAATAAAATATGGAGCGATTTAGGCATATCATACCTCTGCAGATTCCCACGGATGTCCTCTTTTGGGAAATGCATGCGGTTCCCTGTTTTCCCCGGTGGCTTGGACACCCAAGGCCCATATCTGTATGTTGCGCCGGTCGGCAGAGCGTCTCAAATTCCAGTCAGAAAACAGACTTGGGGTTACTTGTGTTTTAGGCTTTTCCCTTGGCAGCCAGGTAGGTGCACCCACACATGTGAGGTACCGTTTTCATCGGGACACCCGTGGGAATGCAGGACGGTAGGCCATGTGCTGTTGGGGGTGTGTTTCGATGGGTGAGCCGAGCGAAATGTGCGGAAAATGTGTTTTTTTCTCCCCCATTTCGGACTTTGCGGGGGTGTCTGGATTATAAATTCTGAGGCGATTTGGGCATATCATACCTCTGCGGATTCCCACGGGTGTCCTCTTTTTGGAAATGCATGGGGTTAACTGTTTTCCCTTGTGGCTTGGACACCCGAGGCCCATGTCTGTATGTTGTGCCGGTCGGCAGAGCGTCTCAAATTTCGGTGTGAAAACAGACTTGGGGTTACTTGTGTTTTAGGCTTTCCCCTTGGTGGCCAGGTCATTGCACCCACACATGTGAGGTACCGTCTTCATCGGGAAACCTGTGGGAACGCGGGATGGTAGCCATGTGCTGTTGGGGGTGTGTTTTAATGGGTGAGCTGAGCGAAATGTGCGGAAAATGTTTTTTCCCCCCATTTCGGACTTTGCAGGGGTGTCTGGGTAATAAAATCTGGAGCAATTTGGGCATATCATACCTCTGCAGATTCCCACGGATGTCCTCTTTTGGGAAATGCATGCGGTTCCCTGTTTTCCGCGGTGGCTTGGACACCCAAGGCCCATATCTGTATGTTGCGCCGGTCGGCAGAGCGTCTCAAATTTCGGTGTGAAAACAGACTTGGGGTTACTTGTCTTTTAGGCTTTCCCCTTGGTGGCCATGTAGGTGCACCCACACATGTGAGGTACCGTCTTCATCGGGACACCTGTGAGAACGAGGGATGGTAGCCATGTGCTGTTGGGGGCGTGTTTTAATGGGTGAGCTGAGCGAAATGTGCAGAAAATGTGTTTTTTTCCCACATTTCAGACTTTGCGGGGGTGTCTGGGTAATAATTTCTGGGGCAATTTGGGCATATCATACCTCTGCCGATTCCCACGGGTGTCCTCTTTTTGGAAATGCATGCGGTTCCCTGTTTTCTCCGGTGGCTTGGACACCCAAGGCCCATATCTGTATGTTGCGCCGGTCGGCAGAGAGTCTCAAATTACAGTCAGAAAACAGACTTGGGGTTACTTGTGTTTTAGGCTTTCCCCTTGGCGGCCAGGTAGGTGCACCCACACATGTGAGGTACCGTTTTCATCGGGACACCTGTGGGAACGCGGGACGGTAGGCCATGTGCTGTTGGGGGTGTGTTTCAATGGTTGAGCCGAGCGAAATGCGTGGGAAAAGCGTTTTTTTCCCACATTTCGGACTTTGCGGGATGTATGGGTAATACATTCTGGGGCGATTTGCGCATATCATACCTCTCTGGATTCCGACGGTGTCCTCTTTTCGGAAATGCATGGGTTTCCCTGTTTTCCCCGGTGGCTTGGACACCCGAGGCCCATATCTGTATGTTATGCCTTTCGGCAGAGCGTCTCAAATTCCAGTCAGAAAACAGACTTGGGGTTACTTGTGTTTTAGGCTTTCCCCTTGGCGGCCAGGTAGGTGCAACCACAAATGTGAGGTACCGTTTTCATCGGGATACCTGTGGGAACGCGGGAGAGTAAGCCATGTGTTGTTGGGGGCGTGTTTCGATGGGTGAGCCGAGCGAAATGTGCAGAAAATGTGTTTTTTTCCCCACATTTCGGACTTTGCGCTGGTGTTTGGGTAATAAATTCTGGCGCGATTTGGGCATGTCATACCTCTGCAGATTCCCACAGGTTTCTTCTTTTTGAAATGCATGGTGTTCCTTGTTTTCCACGGTGGCTTGGACACCCGAGCCCCATATCTGTATGTTGCGCCGGTCGGCAGAGCGTCTCAAATTCCGGTCAGGAAACAGACTTGGTGTTACTTGTGTTTTAGGCTTTCCCCTTTGTGACCAGGTAGGTGCATGTTAGGGAGAATTCTCTGTTTAGGCTGAATTTCCTAGCCTAGTGAGTCCCCCAGCAGCTTTGCTGGATTTCTGGAGTTTGTTTTTTTTCCATCCTGCCAAGAGTGAGACTCTTTTTCTCCCACTCTTGGACATGAATGTGTGTAATTCCTTTAAATGTGAATGTGTTCTATGGGCTATGGGGTCTTTTACTCCATAGGGTCTCATATGTTTTTCTATGTGTGTTATACCGCACCCTACGTGCCGTAACACTGGGGCATCCTAGCGGACCTCCATCATAGACTCCATACCCGGGGACTGACTACTGTCTCCCCGGGCATGTAAAGTCACCATAGGCTTTACTAGACCCAAATTTACTAACAGAGCTAGTACAAACCATCCTATTGTGGACGTACTAGTAGGGGTAATTCGATTACTCCTGGGTCTGTTATTCGAGGGGGCACTGTCCCGTCCCTCCTCATCGAGTTTTGGCTGGTGGCAGTGGAAACTACTTGTTATGTTCGACCCCGAACATAACCCTATGGGATTCTTCCCATTGTTGGAGATTGATACCTTTTTCCCGTTAATCTCTAACGTACCACCGGTTTACTTATCTTAAATAAGTCTATCGGATGGTATTTTCTGCCAGAACTCGGTTTTTAAAATGGCGTCTGTGTTCGTCTCTGTGACTCCTAAACCAAAGGTTGAGCCCTTTGTTCCACTTTTGACGGCCTTCTGTACAGAGACCCTCCAAAGTGGTGCCATTCTGTCTGTGTTACCACAGGGGTGTGGGAGGGGGTTTAGGCACCCTGGACCGAGTTGCCTTGCCAACTCCGGTCGCACTCTGGTGTGATTGGCCCAAGTGGTGAGCCTCCCCCCTCACCACTTAGCGTGTTGTGATTGACAGCTAGGCTGAATGAATGGGGGTTTTCTGCATAAAAGCAGGGCTTTTGGGACTGGATCTTCAGAAGTCGCCACAGGACCTAAGAATCCGACGAGAGTAAAGCTGAGCTGACCTGCAATAACGACACCGCCGGTGGAGCCCTGTGGAACCGACTCACCACTTCCCGACGACAGAGGAGATCTCCCTGCCGGAGAGTCTCTTCCCCTGACTGGTGGGAACAACCAGTCCCCTTTGCTTTTTCTTCGCTCCAGGACGCAGTGGTCGAATTGCCCGTGCAGAGCACCACGGCAACCGGATAGCCACTACCCCTGTACCGTGACCAAAAGGTGGTACCTTGTGACGGAGCACTCCGCGGCTGGTCTCTTCCCTGGTGGTGCAACGATCTTCAACTTTCCTTCGACGATGAGATCATCTCTTCTCTTGGCAAAGACCCGACGTGCATCCA
Organism: Ambystoma mexicanum; assembly: GCF_040938575.1. NCBI lineage: Eukaryota > Metazoa > Chordata > Amphibia > Caudata > Ambystomatidae > Ambystoma > Ambystoma mexicanum. Next base: position 486,875,128 of record NC_090931.1, on the reverse strand, counting down.
CCACCAGGAACAACTGCCCCCGCCGGAGCTGTCTCTCCACAATCAAGGTACCTTGTCCACCTCGCTTCCCTTTCTGCCGGATCGAGTGAGGTGTCTTAATCCTCGCCTTTCCGTTGGGTCGCCTCCAAGCTTTCTTTTACGTGTTGTTCTGAACTGGTCCAATCTTTCCATAACAATTTTGCGATTAAGACTCGAAGCGCATTTCCACTGAGACACTTTTTGGGACATATTGCCTTGCCTCTCTCCGAGTGGGCCTGGCCTCTGAACTTTGTGATCTGCAGTAGACTTTGCCTTACTTGCCTTGCATTTGTCCGAAAAGTATTGATACCGAGTTGACTTCATAACCTGTCTTATTTTTCTCTCCCGTCCTAACAAATACTAGAATACCATCTATGTTAAAGCATACACCTCTGTCTGCAAATAAGTGATGCCAGTGAACCTAGACTTGTTAAACTATTGTTAGGGCGAATGATCTTTTTCTTCGTATAGTAATTGTGATTGAAGTTGTTTGACGTATAAGTGCCAGAGTGTTTTCCATAGATGTGTTGTTAAAAATAAATACCTTTATATCTTTACACCGAAGCCTTGTTCCGTGTTTGCTTGTTCTACTGTGTAGATTGCCCTATATTGTATACTCCACATACTGCCTAACTCTTCTTGAGGGAGGTCTGACTGCTCTGCCACAGCTACCAAGTGAATCTGTGTGGTACAGACTGCTACCAAGTGGGTTTACTGCCAAAAACCTGTAGTCCTAAATCTTTTGCAGTGGTCCCAGAGGGAACTGCACAGGTTTCCGCCTAACAGTGCACCCACACATATGAGGTACCGTTTTCATCGGGACACCTGTGGGAATGCGGGACAGTAGGCCATTTGCTGTTGGGGGCGTGTTTCGATGGGTGAGCCGAGCGAAATGTGTGGAAAATGCATTTTTTTCCCCACATTTCGGACTTTGCGCGTGTGTCTGGGTAATAAAATCTGGGGCGATTTGGGCATGTCATACCTTTGCAGATTCCCACGGGTTTCCTCTTTTCAAAATGCATGGGGTTCCGTGTTTTCCACAGTGGCTTGAACACCCGAGGCCCATATCTGTATGTTGCGCCGGTCGGCAGAGCGTCTCAAATTCCAGTCAGAAAAGAGACTTGGGGTTACTTGTGTTTTAGGCTTTCCCCTTGGCGGCCAGGTAGATGCACCCACACATGTGAGGTACCGTTTTTATTGGGACACCTGTGGGAAAGTGGGACGGTAGGCCATGTGCTGTTGGGGTGTGTTTCGATGGGTGAGCCGAGCGAAATGTGCGGAAAATGCGTTTTTTTTTCCTCCCATTTCGGACTTTGCGGGGGGTCTGGATAATAAATTCTGGGGCGATTTGGGCATATCATACCTCTGTGGATTCCCACGGGTGTCCTCTTTTCGGAAATGCATGGGGTTCTCTGTTTTCCCCGGTGGCTTGGACACCCGAGGCCCATATCTGTATGTTGTGCCGGTCGGCAGAGCGTCTCAAATTTCGGTGTGAAAACATACTTGGGGTTACTTGTCTTTTAGGCTTTCCCCTTGGTGGCCAGGTAGGTGCACCCACACATGTGAGGTACCGTTTTCATCGGACACCTGTGGGAACGCGGGATGGTAGGCCATGTGCTGTTGAGGGCGTGTTTCGATGGGTGAGCTGAGCGAAATGTGCAGAAAATGTGTTTTTTTCCCACATTTCAGACTTTGCTGGGGTGTCGGGGTAATAAATTCTGGGGCGATTTGGGCATATCATACCTATGCGGATTCCCACGGGTGTCCTCTTTTCGGAAATGCATGGGGTTCCCTGTTTTCCCCAGTGGCTTGGACACCCGAGGCCCATATCTGTATATTGCGCCGGTCGGCAGAGCGTCTCAAATTGCGGTCAGAAAACAGACTTGGGATACTTGTAATTTAGGCTTTCCCCTTGGTGGCCAGGTAGGTGCACCCACACATATGAGGTACCGTTTTCATCGGGACACCTGTGGGAACGCGGGACGGTAGGCCATGTGTTGTTGGGGGCGTGTTTCAATGGGTGAGCCGAGCGAAATGTGCAGAAAATGCATTTTTTTCCCCACATTTCGGACTTTGCCAGGGTGTCTGGGTAATAAATTCTGGAGCAATTTGGGCATATCATACCTCTGCAGATTCCCACGGCTGTCCTCTTTTCGGAAATGCATGCGGTTCCCTGTTTTCCCCGGTGGCTTGGACACCCAAGGCCCATATCTGTATGTTGCGCTGGTCGCCAGAGCGTCTGAAATTCCAGTCAGAAAACAGACTTGGGGTTACTTGTGTTTTAGGCTTTCCCCTTGGCGGCCAGGTAGGTGCTCCCACACATGTGAGGTACCGTTTTTATCGGGAAACCTGTGGGAATGCGGGACGGTAGGCCATGTGCTGTTGGGGGTGTGTTTCGAAGGGTGATCCGAGCGAAATGTGCGGAAAATGCATTTCCTCCCCCCATTTCGGAATTTGCGGGGGTGTCTGGGTAATACATTCTGGGGCAATTTGGACATATCATACCTCTGTGGATTCCCACAGGTGTCCCCTTTTCGGAAATGCATGGGGTTCCCTGTTTTCCTCGGTGGCTTGGACACCCGAAGCCCATATCTGTATTTTGTGCCGGTCGGCAGAGTGTCTCAAATTCCAGTCAGAAAACAGACTTGGGGTTACTTGTGCTTTAGGCTTTCCCCTTGGCGGCCAGGTAGGTACACCCACACATGTGAGGTACCATTTTCATCGGGACACCTGTGGGAACGCGGGACAGTAGGCCATGTGCTGTTGGGGGTGTGTTTCGATGGGTGAGCCGAGCGAAATGTGCAGAAAATGCATTTTTTTCCCACATTTCGGAATTTGCGGGGGTGTCTGGGTAATAAAATCTGGAGCGATTTGGGCATATCATACCTCTGCAGATTCCCACGGGTGTCCTCTTTTCAGAAATGCATGCGGTTCCCTGTTTTCCCCGGTGGCTTGGACACCCAAGGCCCATATCTGTATGTTGCGCCGGTCGGCAGAGCGTCTCAAATTCCAGTCAGAAAACAGACTTGGGGTTACTTGTGTTTTAGGCTTTCCCCTTGGCGGCCAGGTAGGTGCACCCACACATGAGAGGTACAGTTTTCATCAGGACACCTGTGGGAATGCGGGACGGTAAGCCATGTGCTGTTGGGGGTGTGTTTTTCGATGGGTGAGCTGAGCGAAATGTGCGAAAAATGCGTTCCCCCCCCCATTTCGGACTTTGCGGGCGGTGTCTGGGTGATAAATTCTGGGGCGATTTGGGCATATCATACCTCTGCAGATTCCCACGGGTGTCCTCTTTTTGGAAATGTATGCGGTTCCCTGTTTTCCCCGGTGGCTTGGACACCCAAGGCCCATATCTGTTTGTTGTGCCGGTCGGCAGAGCGTCTCAAATTCCAGTCAGAAAACAGACTTGGGGTTACTTGTGTTTTAGGCTTTTCCTTTGGCAGCCAGGTAGGTGCATCCACACATGTGAGGTACCGTTTTCATCAAGACACCCGTGGAAAGGCGGGACAGTAGGCCATTTGCTTTGGGGGCGTGTTTCGATGGGTGAGCCGAGCGAAATGTGTGGAAAATGCGTTTTTTTTCCCACATTTCGGACTTTGCGCGGGTGTCTGGGTAATAAAATCTGGGGCGATTTGGGCATATCATACCTCTGCAGATTCCCACGGGTTTCCTCTTTTCGAAATGCATAGTGTTCCCTGTTTTCCACGGTGGCTTGGACAGCCGAGGCCCATATCTGTATGTTGCGCCGGTCGGCAGAGCGTCTCAAATTCCAGTCACAAAACAGACTTGGGATTACTTGTGTTTTAGGCTTTCCCCTTGGCAGACAGTAGGTGAACCCACACATGTGAGGTACCGTTTTCATCGGGACACCTGTGGGAACGCGGGACGGTAGGCCATGTGCTGTTGGGGGCGTGTTTCGAAGGGTGAGCCGAGCGAAATGTGCAGAAAATGCATTTTTTTCCACACATTTTGGACTTTGCGGGGGTGTCTGTGTAACAAATTCTGGGGCGATTTAGGCATATCATACCTCTGCGAATTCCCACGGGTGTCCTCTTGTCGGAAATGTATGGGGTTCCCTGTTTTCCCTGGTGGCTTGGACACCCGAGGTCCATATCTGTATGTTGTGCCGGTCGGCAGAGCGTCTCAAATTCCGGTCAGAAAACAGATTTACTGTTACTTTTGTTTTAGGCTTTCCCCTTGGCGGCCAGGTAGGTGCACCCACACATGTGAGGTACCGTTTTCAACCGGACACCTGTGGGAATGCGGGACTGTAGGCCATGTGTTGTTGGGGGCATGTTTCGATGGGTGAGCCGAGCAAAATGTGCGGAAAATGCATTTTTTTCCCCACATTTCGGACTTTGCGGGGGTGTCTGGGTAATAAATTCTGGGGCGATTTGGGCATATCATACCTCTGCGGATTCCCACGGGTGTCTTCTTTTTGGAAATGCATGGGGTTCCCTGTTTTCCCCAGTGGCTTGGACACCTGAGGCCCATATCTGTATGTTGCGCCAGTCGGCACAGCGTCTCAAGTTCCAGTCAATAAACAGACTTGGGGTTACTTGTGTTTTAGGCTTTCTCCTTGGCGGCCAGGTAGGTGCACCCACACATGTGTGGTACCGTTTTCATCGGGACACCTGTGGGAACGCGGGACTGTAGGCCATGTGTTGTTGGGGGCCTGTTTCGATGGGTGAGTCGAGCTAAATGTGCAGAAAATGCATTTTTTTCCCACATTTTGGACTTTGTGGGGGTGTCTGGGTAATAAAATCTATAGAGATTTGGGCCTATCATACCTCTGCAGATTCCCACGGGTGTCCTCTTTTTGGAAATGTATGCGGTTCCCTGTTTTCCCCGGTGGCTTGGACACCCAAGGCCCATATCTGTTTGTTGTGCCGGTCGGCAGAGCGTCTCAAATTCCAGTCAGAAAACAGACTTGGGGTTACTTGTGTTTTAGGCTTTTCCTTTGGCAGCCAGGTAGGTGCATCCACACATGTGAGGTACCGTTTTCATCAAGACACCTGTGGAAAGGCGGGACAGTAGGCCATTTGCTGTTGGGGGCGTGTTTCGATGGGTGAGCCGAGCGAAATGTGTGGAAAATGCATTTTTTTCCCACATTTCGGACTTTGCGCGGGTGTCTGGGTAATAAAATCTGGGGCGATTTGGGCATATCATACCTCTGCAGATTCCCACGGGTTTCCTCTTTTCGAAATGCATAGTGTTCCCTGTTTTCCACGGTGGCTTGGACAGCCGAGGCCCATATCTGTATGTTGCGCCGGTCGGCAGAGCGTCTCAAATTCCAGTCACAAAACAGACTTGGGATTACTTGTGTTTTAGGCTTTCCCCTTGGCAGACAGGTAGGTGCACCCACACATGTGAGGTACCGTTTTCATCGGGACACCTGTGGGAACGCGGGATGGTAGGCCATGTGCTGTTGGGGGCATGTTTCGATGGGTGAGCTGAGCAAAATGTGCGGAAAATGCGTTTTTTTCCCCACATTTCGGACTTTGCGGGGGTGTCTGGGTAATTAATTCTGGGGCGATTTGGGCATATCATACCTCTGCGGATTCCCACAGGTGTCTTCTTTTTGGAAATGCATGGGGTTCCCTGTTTTCCCCAGTGGCTTGGACACCCGAGGCCCATATCTGTATGTTGCGCCAGTCGGCACAGCGTCTCAAATTCCAGTCAGTAAACAGACTTGGGGTTACTTGTGTTTTAGGCTTTCTCCTTGGCGGCCAGGTAGGTGCACCCACACATGTGTGGTACCGTTTTCATCGGGACACCTGTGGGGACGCGGGACTGTAGGCCATGTGTTGTTGGGGGACTGTTTCGATGGGTGAGTCGAGCTAAATTTGCAGAAAATGCATTTTTTTCCCACATTTTGGACTTTGTGGGGGTGTTTGGGTAATAAAATCTATAGAGATTTGGGCATATCATACCCCTGCAGATTCCCACGGGTGTCCTCTTTTTGGAAATGTATGCGGTTCCCTGTTTTCCCCGGTGGCTTGGACACCCAAGGCCCATATCTGTTTGTTGTGCCGGTCGGCAGAGCGTCTCAAATTCCAGTCAGAAAACAGACTTGGGGTTACTTGCGTTTTAGGCTTTTCCTTTGGCAGCCAGGTAGGTGCATCCACACATGTGAGGTACCGTTTTCATCAAGACACCTGTGGAAAGGCGGGACAGTAGGCCATTTGCTGTTGGGGGCGTGTTTCGATGGGTGAGCCGAGTGAAATGTGTGGAAAATGCATTTTTTTCCCACATTTCGGACTTTGCGCGGGTGTCTGGGTAATAAAATCTGGGGCGATTTGGGCATATCATACCTCTGCAGATTCCCACGGGTTTCCTCTTTTCGAAATGCATGGTGTTCCCTGTTTTCCACGGTGGCTTGGACACCCGAAGCCCATATCTGTATGTTGCGCCGGTCGGCAGAGCGTCTCAAATTCCAGTCACAAAACAGACTTGGGGTTACTTGTGTTTTAGGCTTTCCCCTTGGCAGACAGGTAGGTGCACCCACACATGTGAGGTACCGTTTTCATCGGGACACCTGTGGGAACGCGGGATGGTAGGCCATGTTCTGTTGGGGGCGTGTTTTGATGGGTGAGCTGAGCGAAATGTGTTGAAAATACATTTTTTTCCCCACATTTCGGACTTTGCGGGGGTGTCTGGGTAATAAATTCTGGGGCGATTTGGGCATATCATACCTCTGCGGATTCCCACCGGTGTCCTCTTTTTGGAAATGCATGGGATTCCCTGTTTTCCCAGGTGGCTTGGACACCCGAAGCCCATATCTGTATGTTGTGCAGGTAGGCAGAGCGTCTCAAATTCCAGTCAGAAAACAGACTTGGGGTTACTTGTGTTTTAGGCTTTCCCCTTGGTGGCCAGGTAGGTGCACCCACACATGTGAGGTACCATTTTCATCGGTACACTTGTGGGTACGCGGGACAGTAGGCCATGTGCTGTTGGCGGTGTGTTTCGATGGGTGAGCCGAGCGAAATGTGCGGAAAATGCGTTTTTTTCCCCCCCATTTCGGACTTTGTGGGGGTGTCTGGATAATACATTCTGGGGCGATTAGGACATATCATACCTCTGCGGATTCACACGGGTGTCCTCTTTTCAGAAATGCATGGGGTTCTCTGTTTTCCCCAGTGGCTTGGACAACCGAGGCCCATATCTGTATCTTGTGCCGGTCGGCAGAGCGTCTCAAATTTCGGTGTGAAAATAGACTTGGGGTTACTTGTCTTTTAGGCTTTCCCCTTGGTGGCCAGGTAGGTGCACCCACACATGTGAGGCACCGTTTTCATCGGGACACCTGTGGGAACGCGGGATGGTAGCCATGTGCTGTTGGGGGCGTGTTTCGATGGGTGAGCTGAGCGAAATGTGCGGAAAATGTGTTTTTTTCCCACATTTCAGACTTTGCGGGGGTGTGTGGGTAATAAATTCTCGGGCAATTTGGGCATATCATACCTCTGCGGATTCCCACGGGTGTCCTCTTTTTGGAAATGCATGCGGTTCCCTGTTTTCCCCGGTGGCTTGGACACCCAAGGCCCATATCTGTATGTTGCACCTGTCGGCAGAGTCTCAAATTCCAGTCAGAAAACAGACTTGGGGTTACTTGTGTTTTAGGCTTTCCCCTTGGTGGCCAGGTAGGTGCACCCACACATGTGAGGTACCGTTTTCATCGGGACACCTGTGGGAACGTGGGGCGGTAGGCCAGGTGATGTTGTGGGTGTTTTTCGATGGGTGAGCCGAGCAAAATGTGTGGAAAATTTGTTTTTTTTCCCACATTTTGGACTTTGCGGAGGTGTCTGTGTAATACATTCTGGGGCGATTTGGGCATATCATACCTCTGCGGATTCCCACGGGTGTCCTCTTTTTGGAAATGCATGGGATTCCCTGTTTTCTCCGGTGGCTTGGACACCCGAAGCCCATATCTGTATGTTGCGCCGGTCGGCAGAGCGTCTCAAATTCCGGTCAGAAAACAGATTTAGGGTTACTTGTGTTTTAGGCTTTCCCCTTGGCGGCCAGGTAGGTGCACCCACACATGTGAGGTACCGTTTTCATCGGGACACCTGTGGGAACGCGGGACTGTAGGCCATGTGTTGTTGGGGGCATGTTTCGATGGGTGAGCCGAGCAAGATGTGCGGAAAATGCGTTTTTTTCCCCACATTTTGGACTTTGCGGGGGTGTCTGGGTAATAAATTCTGCGGCGATTTGGGCATATCATACCTCTGCGGATTCCCACGGGTGTCTTCTTTTTGGAAATGCATGGGGTTCCCTGTTTTCCCCAGTGGCTTGGACACCCGAGGCCCATATCTGTATGTTGCGCCAGTCGGCAGAGCGTCTCAAATTCCAGTCAGTAAACAGACTTGGGGTTACTTGTGTTTTAGGCTTTCTCCTTTGCGGCCAGGTAGGTGCACCGACACGTGAGGTACCGTTTTCATCGGGACACCTGTGGGAACGCGGGACTGCAGGCCATGTGTTGTTGGGGGCGTGTTTCGATGGGTGAGCCGAGCGAAATGTGCAGAAAATGCATTTTTTTTCCCACATTTTAGACTTTGTGGGGGTGTCTGGGTAATAACATCTGGAGCGATTTGGGCATATCATACCTCTGCAGATTCCCACGGTGTCCTCTTTTTGGAAATGTATGAGTTTCCCTGTTTTCCCCGGTGGCTTGGACACCCGAGGCCCATATCTGTATGTTGTGCCGGTCGGCAGAGCGTCTCAAATTTCGGTCAGAAAACAGACTTGGGGTTACATGTGTTTTAGGCTTTCCCCTTGGCGGCCAGGTAAGTGCACCCACACATGTGAGGTACTGTTTTCATCGGGACACCTGTGGGAACGCAGGACGGTAGGCCATTTGCTGTTGGGGGTGTTTTTCGATGGGTGAGCCGAGCGAAATGTGCGGAAAATGCATTTTTTTCCCCCCATTTCGGACTTTGTGGGGGTGTCTGGATAATACATTTTGGGGCGATTTAGGCATATCATACCTCTGCCAATTCCCATGGGTATCCTCTTGTCGGAAATGCATGGGATTCCCTGTTTTCCCTGGTGGCTTGGACACCCAAGGCCCATATCTGTATGTTGTGCCTGTCGGCAGAGCGTCTCAAATTCCGGTCAGAAAACAGATTTAGGGTTACTTGTGTTTTAGGCTTTCCCCTTAGCGGCCAGGTAGGTGCACCCACACATGTGAGGTACCGTTTTCATCGGGACACCTGTGGGAACGCGGGACTGTCGGCCATGTGTTGTTGGGGGCATGTTTCTATGGGTGAGCCGAGTGAAATGTGCGGAAAATGCGTTTTTTTCCCCACATTTCGGACTTTGCGGGGGTGTCTGGGTAATAAATTCTGAGGCGATTTGGGCATATCATACCTCTGCGGATACCGAAAGGTGTCTTCTTTTCGGAAATGAATGGGGTTCCCTGTTTTCCCCAGTGGCTTGGATACCCGAGGCCCATATCTGTATGTTGCGCCAGTCGGCAGAGCGTCTCAAATTCCAGTCAGTAAACAGACTTGGGGTTACTTGTGTTTTAGGCTTTTCCTTTGGCGGCTAGGTAGGTGCACCCACACATGTGAGGTACCGTTTTCATCGGGACACCTGTGGGAATGCGGGACTGTGGGCCATGTGTTATTGGGGGCGTGTTTCGAGGGGTGAGCTGAGCAAAATATGCAGAAAATGCATTTATTTTCCCACATTTTGGATTTTGTGGGGGTGTCTGGGTAATAAAATCTGGAGCGATTTGGGCATATCATACCTCTGCAGATTCCCACGGGTGTCCTCTTTTTGGAAATGCATGCGGTTACCTGTTTTCCCCGGTGGCTTGGACACCCGAGGCCCATATCTGTATGTTGCGCCAGTCGGCAGAGCGTCTCAAATTCCAGTCAGTAAACAGACTTGGGGTTACTTGTGTTTTAGGCTTTTCCTTTGGCGGCTAGGTAGGTGCACCCACACATGTGAGGTACCGTTTTCATGAAGACACCTGTGGGAACACGGGACAGTAGGCCATTTGCTGTTGGGGCGTGTTTCGATGGGTGAGCCGAGCGAAATGTGTGGAAAATGCATTTTTTTTCCCACATTTCGGACTTTGCGGGGGTGTGCGGGTAATAAATTCTGGGGCGATTTGGGCATATCATACCTCTGCGGATTCCCACGAGTGTCCTCTTTTCGGAAATGCATGGGGTTCCCTGTTTTCCCCGGTGGCTTGGACACCCGAATCTCATATCTGTATGTTGTGCAGGTAGGCAGAGCGTCTCAAATTCCATCAGAAAACAGACTTGGGGTTACTTGTGTTTTAGGCTTTCCCCTTGGCGGCCAGGTAGGTGCACCCACACATGTGAGGTACAGTTTTCATTGGTACACCTGTGGGAACGCGGGACGGGAGGCCATGTGCTGTTGGGGGTGTGATTCGATGGGTGAGCCGAGCGAAATGTGCGGAAAATGCGTTTTTTTCCCACCATTTCGGAATTTGCGGGGGTGTCTGGATAATAAATTCTGCGGCGATTTGGACATATCATACCTCTGCGGATTCACACGGGTGTCCTCTTTTCGCAAATGCATGGGGTTCTCTGTTTTCCCCGGTGGCTTGGACAACCGAGGCCCATATCTGTATGTTGTGCCGGTCGGCAGAGCGTCTCAAATTTTGATCTGAAAACAGACTTGGGGTTACTTGTCTTTTAGGCTTTCCCATTGGTGGCCAGGTAGGTGCACCCACACATGTGAGGTACCGTTTTCATCGGGACACCTGTGGGAACGCGGGATGGTAGCCATGTGCTGTTGGGGGTGTGTTTCCATGGGTAAGCCAAGCGAAATGTGCGGAAAATGCGTTTTTTTCCCACCATTTCGGAATTTGCGGGGGTGTCTGGATAATAAATTCTGCGGCGATTTGGACATATCATACCTCTGCGGATTCCCACGGGTGTCCTCTTTTTGGAAATACATGCGGTTCCCTGTTTTCCCTGGTGGCTTGGACACCCAAGGCCCATATCTGTATGTTGCACCTGTCGGCAGAGTCTCAAATTCCAGTCAGAAAACAGACTTGGGGTTACTCGTGTTTCAGGCTTTCCCCTTGGTGGCCAGGTAGGTGCACCCACACATGTGAGGTACCGTTTTCATGAGGACACCTGTGGGAACGTGGGACGGTAGGCCAGGTGTTGTTGGGGGCGTGTTTCGATGGGTGAACCGAGCCAAATGTGCGGAAAATGCGTTTTTTTCCTCACATTTCGAACTTTGCGGGGGTGTCTGGGTAATACATTCTGGGGTGATTTGGGCATATCATACCTCTGCGGATTCCCACGGGTGTCCTCTTTTCGGAAATGCATGGGGTTCCCTGCTTTCTCCGGTGGCTTGGACACCCGAGGCCCATATCTGTATGTTGTGCCGGTCGGCAGAGCGTCTCAAATTTCGGTGTGAAAACAGACTTGGGGTTACTAGTGTTTTAGGCTTTCCCCTTGGTGGCCAGGTAGGTGCACCCACACATGTGAGGTACCGTCTTCATCCGGACACCTGTGGGAACGCGGGATGGTAGCCATGTGCTGTTGGGGGCGTGTTTTAATGGGTGAGCTGAGCGAAATGTGCAGAAAATGTGTTTTTTTCCCACATTTCAGACTTTGCAGGGGTGTCTGGGTAATAACTTCTGGGGCAATTTGGGCATATCATAACTCTGCGGATTCCCACGGGTGTCCTCTTTTTGGAAATGCATGATGTTCCCTGTTTTCCCCGGTGGCTTGGACACCCACGGCCCGTATCTGTATGTTGCGCCGGTCGGCAGAGAGTCTCAAATTACAGTCAGAAAACAGACTTGGGGTTACTTGTGTTTTAGGCTTTCCCCTTGGCGGCCAGGTAGGTGCACCCACACATGTGAGGTACCGTTTTCATTGGGACACCTGTGGGAACCCGGGACGATAGGCCATGTGCTGTTGGGGATGTGTTTCGATGGGTGAGCCGAGCGAAATGTGCAGAAATTGCGTTTCCCCCCCCCCATTTCGAATTTTGCGGGGGTGTCTGGATTGTAACTTCTGGGGCGATTTGGGCATATCATACCTCTGCGGATTCCCACGGGTGTCCTCTTTTCAGAAATGCATGGGGTTCCCTGTTTTCCACGGTGGCTTGGACACCCGAGGCCCATATCTGTATGTTGTGCCGGTCGGCAGAGCGTCTCAAATTTCGGTGTGAAAACAGACTTGGGCTTACTAGTGTTTTAGGCTTTCCCCTTGGCGGCCAGGTAGGTGCAACCACAAATGTGAGGTACAGTTTTCATCGGGACACCTGTGGGAACGCGGGACGGTAGGCCAGGTGTTGTTGGGGGCGTGTTTCGATGGGTGACCCGAGCAAAATGTGCAGAAAATGCATTTTTTTGCCCATGTTTCGGATTTTGCGGGGGTGTCTGGGTAATAAAATCTGGAGCGATTTGGGCATATCATACCTCTGCAGATTCCCACGGATGTCCTCTTTTGGGAAATGCATGCGGTTCCCTGTTTTCCCCGGTGGCTTGGACACCCAAGGTCCATATCTGTATGTTGCGCCGGTCGGCAGAGCGTCTCAAATTCCAGTCAGAAAACAGACTTGGGCTTACTTGTGTTTTAGGCTTTCCCCTTGGCAGCCAGGTAGGTGCACCCACACATGTGAGGTACCGTTTTCATCGGGACACCCGTGGGAATGCAGGACGGTAGGCCATGTGCTGTTGGGGGTGTGTTTCGATGGGTGAGCCGAGCGAAATGTGCGGAAAATGTGTTTTTTTCTCCCCCATTTCGGACTTTGCGGGGGTGTCTGGGTAATAAATTCTGGGGCGATTTGGGCATATCATACCTCTGTGGATTCCCATGGGTGTCCTCTTTTCGGAAATGCATGGGGTTCCCTGTTTTTCCTGGTGGCTTGGACACCCAAAGCCCATATATGTATGTTGTGCAGGTAGGCAGAGCGTCTCAAATTCCAGTCAGAAAACAGACTTGGGGTTACTTGTGTTTTAGTCTTTCCCCTTGGCGGCCAGGTAGGTGCACCCACAAATGTGAGGTACCGTTTTCATCGAGACACCTGTGGGAATGCGGGACAGTAGGCCAGCCATTTGCTGTTGGGGGCGTGTTTCGATGGGTGAGCCGAGCGAAATGTGCAGAAAATTTGTTTTTTTCCCACATTTCGGATTTTGCACCGGTGTCTGGGTAATAAAATCTGGGGCGATTTGGGCATGTCATACCTCTGGAGATTTCCACGGGTTTCTACTTTTTGAAATGCATGGTGTTCCCTGTTTTCCACGGTGGCTTGGACACCCGAGCCCCATATCTGTATGTTGGGCCGGTCGGCAGAGTGTCTCAAATTCCAGTCAGAAAACAGACTTGGGGTTACTTGCGTTTTAGGCTTTCCCCTTGGCGGATAGGTGCACCCACACATGTGAGGTACCGTTTTCATCGGGACACCTGTGGGAACCCGGGATGGTAGGCCATGTGCTGTTGGGGGCGTGTTTCGATGGGTGAGCTGAGCGAAATGTGCGGAAAATTGTTTTTTTTCCCACATTTCGGACATTGCGGGGGTGTCTGGGTAATACATTCAGTGGCGATTTGGGCATAACATACTTCTGCGGATTCCCACGGGTGTCCTCTTTTTGGAAATGCATGCGGTTCCCTGTTTTCCCCGGTGGCTTGGACACCCAAGGCCCATATCTGTATGTTACGCCGGTCGGCAGAGAGTCTCAAATACCAGTCAGAAAACAGACTTGGGGTTACTTGTGTTTTAGGCTTTCCCCTTGGCGGCCAGGTAGGTGCACCCACACATGTGAGGTACCGTTTTCATCGGGACACCTCTGGGAATGCGGGACGTTAGGCCATGTGCTGTTGGGGGCGTGTTTCAATGGGTGAGCCGAGCGAAATGTGCGGAAAATGCGTTTTTTTCCCACATTTCGGACTTTGCGGGGGTGTCTGGGTAATAAATTCTGGGGCGATTTGGGCATATCATACCTCTGCAGATTCCCACGGGTGTCCTCTTGTCGGAAATGCATGGGATTCCCTGTTTTCCCTGGTGGCTTGGACACCCAAGGCCCATATCTGTATGTTGTGCCTGTCGGCAGAGCGTCTCAAATTCCGGTCAGAAAACAGATTTAGGGTTACTTGTGTTTTAGGCTTTCCCCTTAGCGGCCAGGTAGGTGCACCCACACATGTGAGGTACCGTTTTCATCGGGACACCTGTGGGAACGCGGGACTGTCGGCCATGTGTTGTTGGGGGCATGTTTCTATGGGTGAGCCGAGTGAAATGTGCGGAAAATGCGTTTTTTTCCCCACATTTCGGACTTTGCGGGGGTGTCTGGGTAATAAATTCTGAGGCGATTTGGGCATATCATACCTCTGCGGATACCGAAAGGTGTCTTCTTTTCGGAAATGAATGGGGTTCCCTGTTTTCCCCAGTGGCTTGGATACCCGAGGCCCATATCTGTATGTTGCGCCAGTCGGCAGAGCGTCTCAAATTCCAGTCAGTAAACAGACTTGGGGTTACTTGTGTTTTAGGCTTTTCCTTTGGCGGCTAGGTAGGTGCACCCACACATGTGAGGTACCGTTTTCATCGGGACACCTGTGGGAATGCGGGACTGTGGGCCATGTGTTATTGGGGGCGTGTTTCGAGGGGTGAGCTGAGCAAAATATGCAGAAAATGCATTTATTTTCCCACATTTTGGATTTTGTGGGGGTGTCTGGGTAATAAAATCTGGAGCGATTTGGGCATATCATACCTCTGCAGATTCCCACGGGTGTCCTCTTTTTGGAAATGCATGCGGTTACCTGTTTTCCCCGGTGGCTTGGACACCCGAGGCCCATATCTGTATGTTGCGCCAGTCGGCAGAGCGTCTCAAATTCCAGTCAGTAAACAGACTTGGGGTTACTTGTGTTTTAGGCTTTTCCTTTGGCGGCTAGGTAGGTGCACCCACACATGTGAGGTACCGTTTTCATGAAGACACCTGTGGGAACACGGGACAGTAGGCCATTTGCTGTTGGGGCGTGTTTCGATGGGTGAGCCGAGCGAAATGTGTGGAAAATGCATTTTTTTTCCCACATTTCGGACTTTGCGGGGGTGTGTGGGTAATAAATTCTGGGGCGATTTGGGCATATCATACCTCTGCGGATTCCCACGAGTGTCCTCTTTTCGGAAATGCATGGGGTTCCCTGTTTTCCCCGGTGGCTTGGACACCCGAATCTCATATCTGTATGTTGTGCAGGTAGGCAGAGCGTCTCAAATTCCATCAGAAAACAGACTTGGGGTTACTTGTGTTTTAGGCTTTCCCCTTGGCGGCCAGGTAGGTGCACCCACACATGTGAGGTACAGTTTTCATTGGTACACCTGTGGGAACGCGGGACGGGAGGCCATGTGCTGTTGGGGGTGTGATTCGATGGGTGAGCCGAGCGAAATGTGCGGAAAATGCGTTTTTTTCCCACCATTTCGGAATTTGCGGGGGTGTCTGGATAATAAATTCTGCGGCGATTTGGACATATCATACCTCTGCGGATTCACACGGGTGTCCTCTTTTCGCAAATGCATGGGGTTCTCTGTTTTCCCCGGTGGCTTGGACAACCGAGGCCCATATCTGTATGTTGTGCCGGTCGGCAGAGCGTCTCAAATTTTGATCTGAAAACAGACTTGGGGTTACTTGTCTTTTAGGCTTTCCCATTGGTGGCCAGGTAGGTGCACCCACACATGTGAGGTACCGTTTTCATCGGGACACCTGTGGGAACGCGGGATGGTAGCCATGTGCTGTTGGGGGTGTGTTTCCATGGGTAAGCCAAGCGAAATGTGCGGAAAATGCGTTTTTTTCCCACCATTTCGGAATTTGCGGGGGTGTCTGGATAATAAATTCTGCGGCGATTTGGACATATCATACCTCTGCGGATTCCCACGGGTGTCCTCTTTTTGGAAATACATGCGGTTCCCTGTTTTCCCTGGTGGCTTGGACACCCAAGGCCCATATCTGTATGTTGCACCTGTCGGCAGAGTCTCAAATTCCAGTCAGAAAACAGACTTGGGGTTACTCGTGTTTCAGGCTTTCCCCTTGGTGGCCAGGTAGGTGCACCCACACATGTGAGGTACCGTTTTCATGAGGACACCTGTGGGAACGTGGGACGGTAGGCCAGGTGTTGTTGGGGGCGTGTTTCGATGGGTGAACCGAGCCAAATGTGCGGAAAATGCGTTTTTTTCCTCACATTTCGAACTTTGCGGGGGTGTCTGGGTAATACATTCTGGGGTGATTTGGGCATATCATACCTCTGCGGATTCCCACGGGTGTCCTCTTTTCGGAAATGCATGGGGTTCCCTGCTTTCTCCGGTGGCTTGGACACCCGAGGCCCATATCTGTATGTTGTGCCGGTCGGCAGAGCGTCTCAAATTTCGGTGTGAAAACAGACTTGGGGTTACTAGTGTTTTAGGCTTTCCCCTTGGTGGCCAGGTAGGTGCACCCACACATGTGAGGTACCGTCTTCATCCGGACACCTGTGGGAACGCGGGATGGTAGCCATGTGCTGTTGGGGGCGTGTTTTAATGGGTGAGCTGAGCGAAATGTGCAGAAAATGTGTTTTTTTCCCACATTTCAGACTTTGCAGGGGTGTCTGGGTAATAACTTCTGGGGCAATTTGGGCATATCATAACTCTGCGGATTCCCACGGGTGTCCTCTTTTTGGAAATGCATGATGTTCCCTGTTTTCCCCGGTGGCTTGGACACCCACGGCCCGTATCTGTATGTTGCGCCGGTCGGCAGAGAGTCTCAAATTACAGTCAGAAAACAGACTTGGGGTTACTTGTGTTTTAGGCTTTCCCCTTGGCGGCCAGGTAGGTGCACCCACACATGTGAGGTACCGTTTTCATTGGGACACCTGTGGGAACCCGGGACGATAGGCCATGTGCTGTTGGGGATGTGTTTCGATGGGTGAGCCGAGCGAAATGTGCAGAAATTGCGTTTCCCCCCCCCCATTTCGAATTTTGCGGGGGTGTCTGGATTGTAACTTCTGGGGCGATTTGGGCATATCATACCTCTGCGGATTCCCACGGGTGTCCTCTTTTCAGAAATGCATGGGGTTCCCTGTTTTCCACGGTGGCTTGGACACCCGAGGCCCATATCTGTATGTTGTGCCGGTCGGCAGAGCGTCTCAAATTTCGGTGTGAAAACAGACTTGGGCTTACTAGTGTTTTAGGCTTTCCCCTTGGCGGCCAGGTAGGTGCAACCACAAATGTGAGGTACAGTTTTCATCGGGACACCTGTGGGAACGCGGGACGGTAGGCCAGGTGTTGTTGGGGGCGTGTTTCGATGGGTGACCCGAGCAAAATGTGCAGAAAATGCATTTTTTTGCCCATGTTTCGGATTTTGCGGGGGTGTCTGGGTAATAAAATCTGGAGCGATTTGGGCATATCATACCTCTGCAGATTCCCACGGATGTCCTCTTTTGGGAAATGCATGCGGTTCCCTGTTTTCCCCGGTGGCTTGGACACCCAAGGTCCATATCTGTATGTTGCGCCGGTCGGCAGAGCGTCTCAAATTCCAGTCAGAAAACAGACTTGGGCTTACTTGTGTTTTAGGCTTTCCCCTTGGCAGCCAGGTAGGTGCACCCACACATGTGAGGTACCGTTTTCATCGGGACACCCGTGGGAATGCAGGACGGTAGGCCATGTGCTGTTGGGGGTGTGTTTCGATGGGTGAGCCGAGCGAAATGTGCGGAAAATGTGTTTTTTTCTCCCCCATTTCGGACTTTGCGGGGGTGTCTGGGTAATAAATTCTGGGGCGATTTGGGCATATCATACCTCTGTGGATTCCCATGGGTGTCCTCTTTTCGGAAATGCATGGGGTTCCCTGTTTTTCCTGGTGGCTTGGACACCCAAAGCCCATATATGTATGTTGTGCAGGTAGGCAGAGCGTCTCAAATTCCAGTCAGAAAACAGACTTGGGGTTACTTGTGTTTTAGTCTTTCCCCTTGGCGGCCAGGTAGGTGCACCCACAAATGTGAGGTACCGTTTTCATCGAGACACCTGTGGGAATGCGGGACAGTAGGCCAGCCATTTGCTGTTGGGGGCGTGTTTCGATGGGTGAGCCGAGCGAAATGTGCAGAAAATTTGTTTTTTTCCCACATTTCGGATTTTGCACCGGTGTCTGGGTAATAAAATCTGGGGCGATTTGGGCATGTCATACCTCTGGAGATTTCCACGGGTTTCTACTTTTTGAAATGCATGGTGTTCCCTGTTTTCCACGGTGGCTTGGACACCCGAGCCCCATATCTGTATGTTGGGCCGGTCGGCAGAGTGTCTCAAATTCCAGTCAGAAAACAGACTTGGGGTTACTTGCGTTTTAGGCTTTCCCCTTGGCGGATAGGTGCACCCACACATGTGAGGTACCGTTTTCATCGGGACACCTGTGGGAACCCGGGATGGTAGGCCATGTGCTGTTGGGGGCGTGTTTCGATGGGTGAGCTGAGCGAAATGTGCGGAAAATTGTTTTTTTTCCCACATTTCGGACATTGCGGGGGTGTCTGGGTAATACATTCAGTGGCGATTTGGGCATAACATACTTCTGCGGATTCCCACGGGTGTCCTCTTTTTGGAAATGCATGCGGTTCCCTGTTTTCCCCGGTGGCTTGGACACCCAAGGCCCATATCTGTATGTTACGCCGGTCGGCAGAGAGTCTCAAATACCAGTCAGAAAACAGACTTGGGGTTACTTGTGTTTTAGGCTTTCCCCTTGGCGGCCAGGTAGGTGCACCCACACATGTGAGGTACCGTTTTCATCGGGACACCTCTGGGAATGCGGGACGTTAGGCCATGTGCTGTTGGGGGCGTGTTTCAATGGGTGAGCCGAGCGAAATGTGCGGAAAATGCGTTTTTTTCCCACATTTCGGACTTTGCGGGGGTGTCTGGGTAATAAATTCTGGGGCGATTTGGGCATATCATACCTCTGCAGATTCCCACGGGTGTCCTCTTTTTAGAAATGCATGGGGTTCCCTGTTTTCCCTGGTGGCTTGGACACCCGAGGCCCATATCTGTATGTTGTGCCGGTCGGCAGAGCGTCTCAAATTTCGGTGTGAAAACAGACTTGGGGTTACTTGTGTTTTAGGCTTTCCCCTTGACGGCCAGGTAGGTGCACCCACACATATGAGGTACCATTTTCATCGGGACACCTGTGGGAACACGGGACAGTAGGCCATGTGTTGTTGGGGGTGTTTTTCGATGGGTGACCCGAGCGAAATGTGCAGAAAATGCGTTTTTTTTGCACACATTTCAGAATTTGCGGGGGTGTCTGGGTAATAAAATATGGAGCGATTTGGGCATATCATACCTCTGCAGATTCCCACGGATGTCCTCTTTTGGGAAATGCATGCGGTTCCCTGTTTTCCCCGGTGGCTTGGACACCCAAGGCCCATATCTGTATGTTGCGCCGGTCGGCAGAGCGTCTCAAATTCCAGTCAGAAAACAGACTTGGGGTTACTTGTGTTTTAGGCTTTTCCCTTGGCAGCCAGGTAGGTGCACCCACACATGTGAGGTACCGTTTACATCGGGACACCCGTGGGAATGCAGGACGGTAGGCCATGTGCTGTTGGGGGTGTGTTTCGATGGGTGAGCCGAGCGAAATGTGCGGAAAATGTGTTTTTTTCTCCCCCATTTCGGACTTTGCGGGGGTGTCTGGATTATAAATTCTGAGGCGATTTGGGCATATCATACCTCTGCGGATTCCCACGGGTGTCCTCTTTTTGGAAATGCATGGGGTTAACTGTTTTCCCTTGTGGCTTGGACACCCGAGGCCCATGTCTGTATGTTGTGCCGGTCGGCAGAGCGTCTCAAATTTCGGTGTGAAAACAGACTTGGGGTTACTTGTGTTTTAGGCTTTCCCCTTGGTGGCCAGGTCAGTGCACCCACACATGTGAGGTACCGTCTTCATCGGGACACCTGTGGGAACGCGGGATGGTAGCCATGTGCTGTTGGGGGTGTGTTTTAATGGGTGAGCTGAGCGAAATGTGCGGAAAATGTTTTTTTCCCCCCCATTTCGGACTTTGCAGGGGTGTCTGGGTAATACATTCTGGGGCTATTTGGGCATATCATACCTCTGCGGATTCCCACGGGTGTCCTCTTTTCAGAAATGCATGGGGTTCCCTGCTTTCTTCGGTGGCTTGGACACCCGAGGCCCATATCTGTATGTTGTGCCGGTCGGCAGAGCGTCTCAAATTTCGGTGTGAAAACAGACTTGGGGTTACTTGTCTTTTAGGCTTTCCCCTTGGTGGCCAGGTAGGTGCACCCACACATGTGAGGTACCGTCTTCATCGGGACACCTGTGAGAACGAGGGATGGTAGCCATGTGCTGTTGGGGCGTGTTTTAATGGGTGAGCTGAGCGAAATGTGCAGAAAATGTGTTTTTTTCCCACATTTCAGACTTTGCGGGGGTGTCTGGGTAATCATTTCTGGGGCAATTTGGGCATATCATACCTCTGCCGATTCCCACGGGTGTCCTCTTTTTGGAAATGCATGCGGTTCCCTGTTTTCTCCGGTGGCTTGGACACCCAAGGCCCATATCTGTATGTTGCGCCGGTCGGCAGAGAGTCTCAAATTACAGTCAGAAAACAGACTTGGGGTTACTTGCGTTTTAGGCTTTCCCCTTGGCGGCCAGGTAGGTGCACCCACACATGTGAGGTACCGTTTTCATCGGGACACCTGTGGGAACGCGGGACGGTAGGCCATGAGCTGTTGGGGGTGTGTTTCGATGGTTGAGCCGAGCGAAATGTGTGGGAAAAGCGTTTTCTTCCCACATTTCGGACTTTGCGGGATGTATGGGTAATAAATTCTGGGGCGCTTTGCGCATATCATACCTCTCTGGATTCCGACGGTGTCCTCTTTTCGGAAATGCATGGGTTTCCCTGTTTTCCCCGGTGGCTTGGACACCCGAGGCCCATATCTGTATGTTATGCCTTTCGGCAGAGCGTCTCAAATTCCAGTCAGAAAACAGACTTGGGGTTACTTGTGTTTTAGGCTTTCCCCTTGGCGGCCAGGTAGGTGCAACCACAAATGTGAGGTACCGTTTTCATCAGGATACCTGTGGGAACGCGGGAGAGTAAGCCATGTGTTGTTGGGGGCGTGTTTCGATGGGTGAGCCGAGCGAAATGTGCAGAAAATGTGTTTTTTTCCCCACATTTCGGACTTTGCACTGGTGTTTGGGTAATAAATTCTGGGGCGATTTGGGCATGTCATACCTCTGCAGATTCCCACAGGTTTCTTCTTTTTGAAATGCATGGTGTTCCTTGTTTTCCACGGTGGCTTGGACACCCGAGCCCCATATCTGTATGTTGCGCCGGTCGGCAGGGCGTCTCAAATTCCGGTCAGGAAACAGACTTGGTGTTACTTGTGTTTTAGGCTTTCCCCTTGGTGACCAGGTAGGTGCATGTTAGGGAGAATTCTCTGTTTAGGCTGAATTTCCTAACCTAGTGAGTCCCCCAGCAGCTTTGCTGGATTTCTGGAGTTTGTTTTTTTTCCATCCTGCCAAGAGTGAGACTCTTTTTCTCCCACTCTTGGACATGAATGTGTGTAATTCCTTTAAATGTGAATGTGTTCTATGGGCTATGGGGTCTTTTACTCCATAGGGTCTCATATGTTTTTCTATGTGTGTTGCACCGCACCCTACGTGCCGTAACACTGGGGCATCCTAGCGGACCTCCATCATAGACTCCATACCCGGGGACTGACTACTGTCTCTGCGGGCATGTAAAGTCACCATAGGCTTTACTAGACCTAAATTTACTAACAGAGCTAGTACAAACCATCCTATTGTGGACGTACTAGTAGGGGTAATTCGATTACTCCTGGGTCTGTTATTCGAGGGGGCACTGTCCCGTCCCTCCTCGTCGAGTTTTGGCTGGTGGCAGTGGAAACTACTTGTTATGTTCGACCCCGAACATAACCCTATGGGATTCTTCCCATTGTTGGAGATTGATACCTTTTTCCCGTTAATCTCTAACGTACCACCGGTTTACTTATCTTAAATAAGTCTATCGGATGGTATTTTCTGCCAGAACTCGGTTTTTAAAATGGCGTCTGTGTTTGTCTCTGTGACTCCTAAACCAAAGGTTGAGCCCTTTGTTCCACTTTTGACGGCCTTCTGTACAGAGACCCTCCAAAGTGGTGCCATTCTGTCTGTGTTACCACAGGGGTGTGGGAGGGGGTTTAGGCACCCTGGACCGAGTTGCCTTGCCAACTCCGGTCGCACTCTGGTGTGATTGGCCCAAGTGGTGAGCCTCCCCGCTCACCACTTAGCGTGTTGTGATTGACAGCTAGGCTGAATGAATGGGGGTTTTCTGCATAAAAGCAGGGCTTTTGGGACTGGATCTTCAGAAGTCGCCACAGGACCTAAGAATCCGACGAGGGTAAAGCTGAGCTGACCTGCAATAACGACACCTCCGGTGGAGCCCTGTGGAACCGACTCACCACTTCCCGACGACAGAGGAGATCTCCCTGCCGGAGAGTCTCTTCCCCTGACTGGTGGGAACAACCAGTCCCCTTTGCTTTTTCTTCGCTCCAGGACGCAGTGGTCGAATTGCCCGTGCAGAGCACCTCGGCAACCGGATAGCCACTACCCCTGTACCGTGACCAAAAGGTGGTACCTTGTGACGGAGCACTCCGCGGCTGGTCTTTTCCCTGGTGGTGCAACGATCTTCAACTTTCCTTCGACGATGAGATCATCTCTTCTCTTGGCAAAGACCCGACGTGCATCCACCACCAGGAACAACTGCCCCCGCCGGAGCTGTCTCTCCACAATCAAGGTACCTTGTCCACCTGGCTTCCCTTTCTGCCGGATCGAGTGAGGTGTCTTAATCCTCGCCTTTCCGTTGGGTCGCCTCCAAGCTTTCTTTTACGTGTTGTTCTGAACTGGTCCAATCTTTCCATAACAATTTTGCGATTAAGACTCGAAGCGCATTTCCACTGAGACACTTTTTGGGACATATTGCCTTGCCTCTCTCCGAGTGGGCCTGGCCTCTGAACTTTGTGATCTGCAGTAGACTTTGCCTTACTTGCCTTACATTTGTCCGAAAAGTATTGATACCGAGTTGACTTCATAACCTGTCTTATTTTTCTCTCCCGTCCTAACAAATAGTAGAATACCATCTATGTTAAAGCATACACCTCTGTCTGCAAATAAGTGATGCCAGTGAACCTAGACTTGTTAAACTATTGTTAGGGCGAATGATCTTTTTCTTCGTATAGTAATTGTGATTGAAGTTGTTTGACGTATTAGTGCCAGAGTGTTTTCCATAGATGTGTTGTTAAAAATAAATACCTTTATATCTTTACACCGAAGCCTTGTTCCATGTTTGCTTGTTCTACTGTGTAGATTGCCCTATATTGTATACTCCACATACTGCCTAACTCTTCTTGAGGGAGGTCTGACTGCTCTGCCACAGCTACCAAGTGAATCTGTGTGGTACAGACTGCTACCAAGTGGGTTTACTGCCAAAAACCTGTAGTCCTAAATCTTTTGCAGTGGTCCCAGAGGGAACTGCACAGGTTTCCGCCTAACAGTGCACCCACACATATGAGGTACCGTTTTCATCGGGACACCTGTGGGAATGCGGGACAGTAGGCCATTTGCTGTTGGGGGCGTGTTTCGATGGGTGAGCCGAGCGAAATGTGTGGAAAATGCATTTTTTTCCCCACATTTCGGACTTTGCGCGGGTGTCTGGGTAATAAAATCTGGGGCGATTTGGGCATGTCATACCTTTGCAGATTCCCACGGGTTTCCTCTTTTCAAAATGCATGGGGTTCCCTGTTTTCCACAGTGGCTTGAACACCCGAGGCCCATATCTGTATGTTGCGCCGGTCGGCAGAGCGTCTCAAATTCCAGTCAGAAAAGAGACTTGGGGTTACTTGTGTTTTAGGCTTCCCCCTGGCGGCCAGGTAGGTGCACCCACACATGTGAGGTACCGTTTTTATTGGGACACCTGTGGGAAAGCGGGACGGTAGGCCATGTGCTGTTGGGGTGTGTTTCGATGGGTGAGCCGAGCGAAATGTGCGGAAAATGCGTTTTTTTTTCCTCCCATTTCGGACTTTGCGGGGGGTCTGGATAATAAATTCTGGGGCGATTTGGGCATATCATACCTCTGTGGATTCCCACGGGTGTCCGCTTTTCGGAAATGCATGGGGTTCTCTGTTTTCCCCGGTGGCTTGGACACCCGAGGCCCATATCTGTATGTTGTGCCGGTCGGCAGAGCGTCTCAAATTTCGGTGTGAAAACATACTTGGGGTTACTTGTCTTTTAGGCTTTCCCCTTGGTGGCCAGGTAGGTGCACCCACACATGTGAGGTACCGTTTTCATCGGACACCTGTGGGAACGCGGGATGGTAGGCCATGTGCTGTTGAGGGCGTGTTTCGATGGGTGAGCTGAGCGAAATGTGCAGAAAATGTGTTTTTTTCCCACATTTCAGACTTTGCTGGGGTGTCGGGGTAATAAATTCTGGGGCGATTTGGGCATATCATACCTATGCGGATTCCCACGGGTGTCCTCTTTTCGGAAATGCATGGGGTTCCCTGTTTTCCCCAGTGGCTTGGACACCCGAGGCCCATATCTGTATATTGCGCCGGTCGGCAGAGCGTCTCAAATTCCGGTCAGAAAACAGACTTGGGATACTTGTAATTTAGGCTTTCCCCTTGGTGGCCAGGTAGGTGCACCCACACATATGAGGTACCGTTTTCATCGGGACACCTGTGGGAACGCGGGACGGTAGGCCATGTGTTGTTGGGGGCGTGTTTCAATGGGTGAGCCGAGCGAAATGTGCAGAAAATGCATTTTTTTCCCCACATTTCGGACTTTGCCAGGGTGTCTGGGTAATAAATTCTGGAGCAATTTGGGCATATCATACCTCTGCAGATTCCCACGGCTGTCCTCTTTTCGGAAACGCATGCGGTTCCCTGTTTTCCCCGGTGGCTTGGACACCCAAGGCCCATATCTGTATGTTGCGCTGGTCGCCAGAGCGTCTGAAATTCCAGTCAGAAAACAGACTTGGGGTTACTTGTGTTTTAGGCTTTCCCCTTGGCGGCCAGGTAGGTGCTCCCACACATGTGAGGTACCGTTTTTATCGGGAAACCTGTGGGAATGCGGGACGGTAGGCCATGTGCTGTTGGGGGTGTGTTTCGAAGGGTGATCCGAGCGAAATGTGCGGAAAATGCATTTCCTCCCCCCATTTCGGAATTTGCGGGGGTGTCTGGGTAATACATTCTGGGGCAATTTGGACATATCATACCTCTGTGGATTCCCACAGGTGTCCCCTTTTCGGAAATGCATGGGGTTCCCTGTTTTCCTCGGTGGCTTGGACACCCGAAGCCCATATCTGTATTTTATGCCGGTCGGCAGAGTGTCTCAAATTCCAGTCAGAAAACAGACTTGGGGTTACTTGTGCTTTAGGCTTTCCCCTTGGCGGCCAGGTAGGTACACCCACACATGTGAGGTACCATTTTCATTGGGACACCTGTGGGAACGCGGGACAGTAGGCCATGTGCTGTTGGGGGTGTGTTTCGATGGGTGAGCCGAGCGAAATGTGCAGAAAATGCATTTTTTTCCCACATTTCGGAATTTGCGGGGGTGTCTGGGTAATAAAATCTGGAGCGATTTGGGCATATCATACCTCTGCAGATTCCCACGGGTGTCCTCTTTTCAGAAATGCATGCGGTTCCCTGTTTTCCCCGGTGGCTTGGACACCCAAGGCCCATATCTGTATGTTGCGCCGGTCGGCAGAGCGTCTCAAATTCCAGTCAGAAAACAGACTTGGGGTTACTTGTGTTTTAGGCTTTCCCCTTGGCGGCCAGGTAGGTGCACCCACACATGAGAGGTACAGTTTTCATCAGGACACCTGTGGGAATGCGGGACGGTAAGCCATGTGCTGTTGGGGGTGTGTTTTTCGATGGGTGAGCTGAGCGAAATGTGCGAAAAATGCGTTCCCCCCCCCATTTCGGACTTTGCGGGCGGTGTCTGGGTGATAAATTCTGGGGCGATTTGGGCATATCATACCTCTGCAGATTCCCACGGGTGTCCTCTTTTTGGAAATGTATGCGGTTCCCTGTTTTCCCCGGTGGCTTGGACACCCAAGGCCCATATCTGTTTGTTGTGCCGGTCGGCAGAGCGTCTCAAATTCCAGTCAGAAAACAGACTTGGGGTTACTTGTGTTTTAGGCTTTTCCTTTGGCAGCCAGGTAGGTGCATCCACACATGTGAGGTACCGTTTTCATCAAGACACCCGTGGAAAGGCGGGACAGTAGGCCATTTGCTTTGGGGGCGTGTTTCGATGGGTGAGCCGAGCGAAATGTGTGGAAAATGCGTTTTTTTTCCCACATTTCGGACTTTGCGCGGGTGTCTGGGTAATAAAATCTGGGGCGATTTGGGCATATCATACCTCTGCAGATTCCCACGGGTTTCCTCTTTTCGAAATGCATAGTGTTCCCTGTTTTCCACGGTGGCTTGGACAGCCGAGGCCCATATCTGTATGTTGCGCCGGTCGGCAGAGCGTCTCAAATTCCAGTCACAAAACAGACTTGGGATTACTTGTGTTTTAGGCTTTCCCCTTGGCAGACAGTAGGTGAACCCACACATGTGAGGTACCGTTTTCATCGGGTCACCTGTGGGAATGCGGGGCAGTAGGCCATGTGAGGTTGGGGGCGTGTTTCGAAGGGTGAGCCGAGCGAAATGTGCAGAAAATGCATTTTTTTCCACACATTTTGGACTTTGCGGGGGTGTCTGTGTAACAAATTCTGGGGCGATTTAGGCATATCATACCTCTGCGAATTCCCACGGGTGTCCTCTTGTCGGAAATGTATGGGGTTCCCTGTTTTCCCTGGTGGCTTGGACACCCGAGGTCCATATCTGTATGTTGTGCCGGTCGGCAGAGCGTCTCAAATTCCGGTCAGAAAACAGATTTACTGTTACTTTTGTTTTAGGCTTTCCCCTTGGCGGCCAGGTAGGTGCACCCACACATGTGAGGTACCGTTTTCAACCGGACACCTGTGGGAATGCGGGACTGTAGGCCATGTGTTGTTGGGGGCATGTTTCGATGGGTGAGCCGAGCAAAATGTGCGGAAAATGCATTTTTTTCCCCACATTTCGGACTTTGCGGGGGTGTCTGGGTAATAAATTCTGGGGCGATTTGGGCATATCATACCTCTGCGGATTCCCACGGGTGTCTTCTTTTTGGAAATGCATGGGGTTCCCTGTTTTCCCCAGTGGCTTGGACACCTGAGGCCCATATCTGTATGTTGCGCCAGTCGGCACAGCGTCTCAAGTTCCAGTCAATAAACAGACTTGGGGTTACTTGTGTTTTAGGCTTTCTCCTTGGCGGCCAGGTAGGTGCACCCACACATGTGTGGTACCGTTTTCATCGGGACACCTGTGGGAACGCGGGACTGTAGGCCATGTGTTGTTGGGGGCCTGTTTCGATGGGTGAGTCGAGCTAAATGTGCAGAAAATGCATTTTTTTCCCACATTTTGGACTTTGTGGGGGTGTCTGGGTAATAAAATCTATAGAGATTTGGGCCTATCATACCTCTGCAGATTCCCACGGGTGTCCTCTTTTTGGAAATGTATGCGGTTCCCTGTTTTCCCCGGTGGCTTGGACACCCAAGGCCCATATCTGTTTGTTGTGCCGGTCGGCAGAGCGTCTCAAATTCCAGTCAGAAAACAGACTTGGGGTTACTTGTGTTTTAGGCTTTTCCTTTGGCAGCCAGGTAGGTGCATCCACACATGTGAGGTACCGTTTTCATCAAGACACCTGTGGAAAGGCGGGACAGTAGGCCATTTGCTGTTGGGGGCGTGTTTCGATGGGTGAGCCGAGCGAAATGTGTGGAAAATGCATTTTTTTCCCACATTTCGGACTTTGCGCGGGTGTCTGGGTAATAAAATCTGGGGCGATTTGGGCATATCATACCTCTGCAGATTCCCACGGGTTTCCTCTTTTCGAAATGCATAGTGTTCCCTGTTTTCCACGGTGGCTTGGACAGCCGAGGCCCATATCTGTATGTTGCGCCGGTCGGCAGAGCGTCTCAAATTCCAGTCACAAAACAGACTTGGGATTACTTGTGTTTTAGGCTTTCCCCTTGGCAGACAGGTAGGTGCACCCACACATGTGAGGTACCGTTTTCATCGGGACACCTGTGGGAACGCGGGATGGTAGGCCATGTGCTGTTGGGGGCATGTTTCGATGGGTGAGCTGAGCAAACTGTGCGGAAAATGCGTTTTTTTCCCCACATTTCGGACTTTGCGGGCGTGTCTGGGTAATTAATTCTGGGGCGATTTGGGCATATCATACCTCTGCGGATTCCCACAGGTGTCTTCTTTTTGGAAATGCATGGGGTTCCCTGTTTTCCCCAGTGGCTTGGACACCCGAGGCCCATATCTGTATGTTGCACCAGTCGGCACAGCGTCTCAAATTCCAGTCAGTAAACAGACTTGGGGTTACTTGTGTTTTAGGCTTTCTCCTTGGCGGCCAGGTAGGTGCACCCACACATGTGTGGTACCGTTTTCATCGGGACACCTGTGGGGACGCGGGACTGTAGGCCATGTGTTGTTGGGGGACTGTTTCGATGGGTGAGTCGAGCTAAATTTGCAGAAAATGCATTTTTTTCCCACATTTTGGACTTTGTGGGGGTGTCTGGGTAATAAAATCTATAGAGATTTGGGCATATCATACCCCTGCAGATTCCCACGGGTGTCCTCTTTTTGGAAATGTATGCGGTTCCCTGTTTTCCCCGGTGGCTTGGACACCCAAGGCCCATATCTGTTTGTTGTGCCGGTCGGCAGAGCGTCTCAAATTCCAGTCAGAAAACAGACTTGGGGTTACTTGCGTTTTAGGCTTTTCCTTTGGCAGCCAGGTAGGTGCATCCACACATGTGAGGTACCGTTTTCATCAAGACACCTGTGGAAAGGCGGGACAGTAGGCCATTTGCTGTTGGGGGCGTGTTTCGATGGGTGAGCCGAGTGAAATGTGTGGAAAATGCATTTTTTTCCCACATTTCGGACTTTGCGCGGGTGTCTGGGTAATAAAATCTGGGGCGATTTGGGCATATCATACCTCTGCAGATTCCCACGGGTTTCCTCTTTTCGAAATGCATGGTGTTCCCTGTTTTCCACGGTGGCTTGGACACCCGAAGCCCATATCTGTATGTTGCGCCGGTCGGCAGAGCGTCTCAAATTCCAGTCACAAAACAGACTTGGGGTTACTTGTGTTTTAGGCTTTCCCCTTGGCAGACAGGTAGGTGCACCCACACATGTGAGGTACCGTTTTCATCGGGACACCTGTGGGAACGCGGGATGGTAGGCCATGTTCTGTTGGGGGCGTGTTTTGATGGGTGAGCTGAGCGAAATGTGTTGAAAATACATTTTTTTCCCCACATTTCGGACTTTGCGGGGGTGTCTGGGTAATAAATTCTGGGGCGATTTGGGCATATCATACCTCTGCGGATTCCCACCGGTGTCCTCTTTTTGGAAATGCATGGGATTCCCTGTTTTCCCAGGTGGCTTGGACACCCGAAGCCCATATCTGTATGTTGTGCAGGTAGGCAGAGCGTCTCAAATTCCAGTCAGAAAACAGACTTGGGGTTACTTGTGTTTTAGGCTTTCCCCTTGGTGGCCAGGTAGGTGCACCCACACATGTGAGGTACCATTTTCATCGGTACACTTGTGGGTACGCGGGACAGTAGGCCATGTGCTGTTGGCGGTGTGTTTCGATGGGTGAGCCGAGCGAAATGTGCGGAAAATGCGTTTTTTTCCCCCCCATTTCGGACTTTGTGGGGGTGTCTGGATAATACATTCTGGGGCGATTAGGACATATCATACATCTGCGGATTCACACGGGTGTCCTCTTTTCAGAAATGCATGGGGTTCTCTGTTTTCCCCAGTGGCTTGGACAACCGAGGCCCATATCTGTATCTTGTGCCGGTCGGCAGAGCGTCTCAAATTTCGGTGTGAAAATAGACTTGGGGTTACTTGTCTTTTAGGCTTTCCCCTTGGTGGCCAGGTAGGTGCACCCACACATGTGAGGCACCGTTTTCATCGGGACACCTGTGGGAACGCGGGATGGTAGCCATGTGCTGTTGGGGGCGTGTTTCGATGGGTGAGCTGAGCGAAATGTGCGGAAAATGTGTTTTTTTCCCACATTTCAGACTTTGCGGGGGTGTGCGGGTAATAAATTCTGGGGCAATTTGGGCATATCATACCTCTGCGGATTCCCACGGGTGTCCTCTTTTTGGAAATGCATGCGGTTCCCTGTTTTCCCCGGTGGCTTGGACACCCAAGGCCCATATCTGTATGTTGCACCTGTCGGCAGAGTCTCAAATTCCAGTCAGAAAACAGACTTGGGGTTACTTGTGTTTTAGGCTTTCCCCTTGGTGGCCAGGTAGGTGCACCCACACATGTGAGGTACCGTTTTCATCGGGACACCTGTGGGAACGTGGGGCGGTAGGCCAGGTGATGTTGTGGGTGTTTTTCGATGGGTGAGCCGAGCAAAATGTGTGGAAAATTTGTTTTTTTCCCACATTTTGGACTTTGCGGGGGTGTCTGTGTAATAAATTCTGGGGCGATTTGGGCATATCATACCTCTGCGGATTCCCACGGGTGTCCTCTTTTTGGAAATGCATGGGATTCCCTGTTTTCTCCGGTGGCTTGGACACCCGAAGCCCATATCTGTATGTTGCGCCGGTCGGCAGAGCGTCTCAAATTCCGGTCAGAAAACAGATTTAGGGTTACTTGTGTTTTAGGCTTTCCCCTTGGCGGCCAGGTAGGTGCACCCACACATGTGAGGTACCGTTTTCATCGGGACACCTGTGGGAACGCGGGACTGTAGGCCATGTGTTGTTGGGGGCATGTTTCGATGGGTGAGCCGAGCAAGATGTGCGGAAAATGCGTTTTTTTCCCCACATTTCGGACTTTGCGGGGGTGTCTGGGTAATAAATTCTGCGGCGATTTGGGCATATCATACCTCTGCGGATTCCCACGGGTGTCTTCTTTTTGGAAATGCATGGGGTTCCCTGTTTTCCCCAGTGGCTTGGACACCCGAGGCCCATATCTGTATGTTGCGCCAGTCGGCAGAGCGTCTCAAATTCCAGTCAGTAAACAGACTTGGGGTTACTTGTGTTTTAGGCTTTCTCCTTTGCGGCCAGGTAGGTGCACCGACACGTGAGGTACCGTTTTCATCGGGACACCTGTGGGAACGCGGGACTGCAGGCCATGTGTTGTTGGGGGCGTGTTTCGATGGGTGAGCCGAGCGAAATGTGCAGAAAATGCATTTTTTTTCCCACATTTTAGACTTTGTGGGGGTGTCTGGTAATAACATCTGGAGCGATTTGGGCATATCATACCTCTGCAGATTCCCACGGTGTCCTCTTTTTGGAAATGTATGAGTTTCCCTGTTTTCCCCGGTGGCTTGGACACCCGAGGCCCATATCTGTATGTTGTGCCGGTCGGCAGAGCGTCTCAAATTTCGGTCAGAAAACAGACTTGGGGTTACATGTGTTTTAGGCTTTCCCCTTGGCGGCCAGGTAAGTGCACCCACACATGTGAGGTACTGTTTTCATCGGGACACCTGTGGGAACGCAGGACGGTAGGCCATTTGCTGTTGGGGGTGTTTTTCGATGGGTGAGCCGAGCGAAATGTGCGGAAAATGCGTTTTTTTCCCCCCATTTCGGACTTTGTGGGGGTGTCTGGATAATACATTTTGGGGCGATTTAGGCATATCATACCTCTGCCAATTCCCATGGGTATCCTCTTGTCGGAAATGCATGGGATTCCCTGTTTTCCCTGGTGGCTTGGACACCCGAGGCCCATATCTGTATGTTGTGCCTGTCGGCAGAGCGTCTCAAATTCCGGTCAGAAAACAGATTTAGGGTTACTTGTGTTTTAGGCTTTCCCCTTAGCGGCCAGGTAGGTGCACCCACACATGTGAGGTACCGTTTTCATCGGGACACCTGTGGGAACGTGGGGCGGTAGGCCAGGTGATGTTGTGGGTGTTTTTCGATGGGTGAGCCGAGCAAAATGTGTGGAAAATTTGTTTTTTTCCCACATTTTGGACTTTGCGGGGGTGTCTGTGTAATAAATTCTGGGGCGATTTGGGCATATCATACCTCTGCGGATTCCCACGGGTGTCCTCTTTTTGGAAATGCATGGGATTCCCTGTTTTCTCCGGTGGCTTGGACACCCGAAGCCCATATCTGTATGTTGCGCCGGTCGGCAGAGCGTCTCAAATTCCGGTCAGAAAACAGATTTGGGGTTACTTGTGTTTTAGGCTTTCTCCTTTGCGGCCAGGTAGGTGCACCGACACGTGAGGTACCGTTTTCATCGGGACACCTGTGGGAACGCGGGACTGCAGGCCATGTGTTGTTGGGGGCGTGTTTCGATGGGTGAGCCGAGCGAAATGTGCAGAAAATGCATTTTTTTTCCCACATTTTAGACTTTGTGGGGGTGTCTGGGTAATAACATCTGGAGCGATTTGGGCATATCATACCTCTGCAGATTCCCACGGTGTCCTCTTTTTGGAAATGTATGAGTTTCCCTGTTTTCCCCGGTGGCTTGGACACCCGAGGCCCATATCTGTATGTTGGGCCGGTCGGCAGAGCGTCTCAAATTTCGGTCAGAAAACAGACTTGGGGTTACATGTGTTTTAGGCTTTCCCCTTGGCGGCCAGGTAAGTGCACCCACACATGTGAGGTACTGTTTTCATCGGGACACCTGTGGGAACGCAGGACGGTAGGCCATTTGCTGTTGGGGGTGTTTTTCGATGGGTGAGCCGAGCGAAATGTGCGGAAAATGCGTTTTTTTCCCCCCATTTCGGACTTTGTGGGGGTGTCTGGATAATACATTTTGGGGCGATTTAGGCATATCATACCTCTGCCAATTCCCATGGGTATCCTCTTGTCGGAAATGCATGGGATTCCCTGTTTTCCCTGGTGGCTTGGACACCCGAGGCCCATATCTGTATGTTGTGCCTGTCGGCAGAGCGTCTCAAATTCCGGTCAGAAAACAGATTTAGGGTTACTTGTGTTTTAGGCTTTCCCCTTAGCGGCCAGGTAGGTGCACCCACACATGTGAGGTACCGTTTTCATCGGGACACCTGTGGGAACGCGGGACTGTCGGCCATGTGTTGTTGGGGGCATGTTTCTATGGGTGAGCCGAGTGAAATGTGCGGAAAATGCGTTTTTTTCCCCACATTTCGGACTTTGCGGGGGTGTCTGGGTAATAAATTCTGAGGCGATTTGGGCATATCATACCTCTGCGGATACCGAAAGGTGTCTTCTTTTCGGAAATGAATGGGGTTCCCTGTTTTCCCCAGTGGCTTGGATACCCGAGGCCCATATCTGTATGTTGCGCCAGTCGGCAGAGCGTCTCAAATTCCAGTCAGTAAACAGACTTGGGGTTACTTGTGTTTTAGGCTTTTCCTTTGGCGGCTAGGTAGGTGCACCCACACATGTGAGGTACCGTTTTCATTGGGACACCTGTGGGAATGCGGGACTGTGGGCCATGTGTTATTGGGGGCGTGTTTCGAGGGGTGAGCTGAGCAAAATATGCAGAAAATGCATTTATTTTCCCACATTTTGGATTTTGTGGGGGTGTCTGGGTAATAAAATCTGGAGCGATTTGGGCATATCATACCTCTGCAGATTCCCACGGGTGTCCTCTTTTTGGAAATGCATGCGGTTACCTGTTTTCCCCGGTGGCTTGGACACCCGAGGCCCATATCTGTATGTTGCGCCAGTCGGCAGAGCGTCTCAAATTCCAGTCAGTAAACAGACTTGGGGTTACTTGTGTTTTAGGCTTTTCCTTTGGCGGCTAGGTAGGTGCACCCACACATGTGAGGTACCGTTTTCATGAAGACACCTGTGGGAACACGGGACAGTAGGCCATTTGCTGTTGGGGCGTGTTTCGATGGGTGAGCCGAGCGAAATGTGTGGAAAATGCATTTTTTTTCCCACATTTCGGACTTTGCGGGGGTGTGTGGGTAATAAATTCTGGGGCGATTTGGGCATATCATACCTCTGCGGATTCCCACGAGTGTCCTCTTTTCGGAAATGCATGGGGTACCCTGTTTTCCCCGGTGGCTTGGACACCCGAATCCCATATCTGTATGTTGTGCAGGTAGGCAGAGCGTCTCAAATTCCAGTCAGAAAACAGACTTGGGGTTACTTGTGTTTTAGGCTTTCCCCTTGGCGGCCAGGTAGGTGCACCCACACATGTGAGGTACAGTTTTCATTGGTACACCTGTGGGAACGCGGGACGGGAGGCCATGTGCTGTTGGGGGTGTGATTCGATGGGTGAGCCGAGCGAAATGTGCGGAAAATGCGTTTTTTTCCCACCATTTCGGAATTTGCGGGGGTGTCTGGATAATAAATTCTGCGGCGATTTGGACATATCATACCTCTGCGGATTCACACGGGTGTCCTCTTTTCGCAAATGCATGGGGTTCTCTGTTTTCCCCGGTGGCTTGGACAACCGAGGCCCATATCTGTATGTTGTGCCGGTCGGCAGAGCGTCTCAAATTTTGATCTGAAAACAGACTTGGGGTTACTTGTCTTTTAGGCTTTCCCATTGGTGGCCAGGTAGGTGCACCCACACATGTGAGGTACCGTTTTCATCGGGACACCTGTGGGAACGCGGGATGGTAGCCATGTGCTGTTGGGGGTGTGTTTCCATGGGTAAGCCAAGCGAAATGTGCGGAAAATGCGTTTTTTTCCCACCATTTCGGAATTTGCGGGGGTGTCTGGATAATAAATTCTGCGGCAATTTGGACATATCATACCTCTGCGGATTCCCACGGGTGTCCTCTTTTTGGAAATACATGCGGTTCCCTGTTTTCCCTGGTGGCTTGGACACCCAAGGCCCATATCTGTATGTTGCACCTGTCGGCAGAGTCTCAAATTCCAGTCAGAAAACATACTTGGGGTTACTCGTGTTTCAGGCTTTCCCCTTGGTGGCCAGGTAGGTGCACCCACACATGTGAGGTACCGTTTTCATGAGGACACCTGTGGGAACGTGGGACGGTAGGCCAGGTGTTGTTGGGGGCGTGTTTCGATGGGTGAACCGAGCCAAATGTGCGGAAAATGCGTTTTTTTCCCCACATTTCGAACTTTGCGGGGGTGTCTGGGTAATACATTCTGGGGTGATTTGGGCATATCATACCTCTGCGGATTCCCACGGGTGTCCTCTTTTCGGAAATGCATGGGGTTCCCTGCTTTCTCCGGTGGCTTGGACACCCGAGGCCCATATCTGTATGTTGTGCCGGTCGGCAGAGCGTCTCAAATTTCGGTGTGAAAACAGACTTGGGGTTACTAGTGTTTTAGGCTTTCCCCTTGGTGGCCAGGTAGGTGCACCCACACATGTGAGGTACCGTCTTCATCCGGACACCTGTGGGAACGCGGGATGGTAGCCATGTGCTGTTGGGGGCGTGTTTTAATGGGTGAGCTGAGCGAAATGTGCAGAAAATGTGTTTTTTTCCCACATTTCAGACTTTGCAGGGGTGTCTGGGTAATAACTTCTGGGGCAATTTGGGCATATCATAACTCTGCGGATTCCCACGGGTGTCCTCTTTTTGGAAATGCATGATGTTCCCTGTTTTCCCCGGTGGCTTGGACACCCACGGCCCGTATCTGTATGTTGCGCCGGTCGGCAGAGAGTCTCTTATTACAGTCAGAAAACAGACTTGGGGTTACTTGTGTTTTAGGCTTTCCCCTTGGCGGCCAGGTAGGTGCACCCACACATGTGAGGTACCGTTTTCATTGGGACACCTGTGGGAACCCGGGACGATAGGCCATGTGCTGTTGGGGATGTGTTTCGATGGGTGAGCCGAGCGAAATGTGCGGAAATTGCGTTTCCCCCCCCCCCCATTTCGAATTTTGCGGGGGTGTCTGGATTGTAACTTCTGGGGCGATTTGGGCATATCATACCTCTGCGGATTCCCACGGGTGTCCTCTTTTCAGAAATGCATGGGGTTCCCTGTTTTCCACGGTGGCTTGGACACCCGAGGCCCATATCTGTATGTTGTGCCGGTCGGCAGAGCGTCTCAAATTTCGGTGTGAAAACAGACTTGGGCTTACTAGTGTTTTAGGCTTTCCCCTTGGCGGCCAGGTAGGTGCAACCACAAATGTGAGGTACAGTTTTCATCGGGACACCTGTGGGAACGCGGGACGGTAGGCCAGGTGTTGTTGGGGGCGTGTTTCGATGGGTGGCCCGAGCAAAATGTGCAGAAAATGCATTTTTTTGCCCATGTTTCGGATTTTGCGGGGGTGTCTGGGTAATAAAATCTGGAGCGATTTGGGCATATCATACCTCTGCAGATTCCCACGGATGTCCTCTTTTGGGAAATGCATGCGGTTCCCTGTTTTCCCCGGTGGCTTGGACACCCAAGGTCCATATCTGTATGTTGCGCCGGTCGGCAGAGCGTCTCAAATTCCAGTCAGAAAACAGACTTGGGCTTACTTGTGTTTTAGGCTTTCCCCTTGGCAGCCAGGTAGGTGCACCCACACATGTGAGGTACCGTTTTCATCGGGACACCCGTGGGAATGCAGGACGGTAAGCCATGTGCTGTTGGGGGTGTGTTTCGATGGGTGAGCCGAGCGAAATGTGCGGAAAATGTGTTTTTTTCTCCCCCATTTCGGACTTTGCGGGGGTGTCTGGGTAATAAATTCTGGGGCGATTTGGGCATATCATACCTCTGTGGATTCCCATGGGTGTCCTCTTTTCGGAAATGCATGGGGTTCCCTGTTTTTCCTGGTGGCTTGGACACCCAAAGCCCATATATGTATGTTGTGCAGGTAGGCAGAGCGTCTCAAATTCCAGTCAGAAAACAGACTTGGGGTTACTTGTGTTTTAGTCTTTCCCCTTGGCGGCCAGGTAGGTGCACCCACAAATGTGAGGTACCGTTTTCATCGAGACACCTGTGGGAATGCGGGACAGTAGGCCAGCCATTTGCTGTTGGGGGCGTGTTTCGATGGGTGAGCCGAGCGAAATGTGCAGAAAATTTGTTTTTTTCCCACATTTCGGATTTTGCACCGGTGTCTGGGTAATAAAATCTGGGGCGATTTGGGCATGTCATACCTCTGGAGATTTCCACGGGTTTCTACTTTTTGAAATGCATGGTGTTCCCTGTTTTCCACGGTGGCTTGGACACCCGAGCCCCATATCTGTATGTTGGGCCGGTCGGCAGAGTGTCTCAAATTCCAGTCAGAAAACAGACTTGGGGTTACTTGCGTTTTAGGCTTTCCCCTTGGCGGATAGGTGCACCCACACATGTGAGGTACCGTTTTCATCGGGACACCTGTGGGAACCCGGGATGGTAGGCCATGTGCTGTTGGGGGCGTGTTTCGATGGGTGAGCTGAGCGAAATGTGCGGAAAATTGTTTTTTTTCCCACATTTCGGAAATTGCGGGGGTGTCTGGGTAATACATTCAGTGGCGATTTGGGCATAACATACTTCTGCGGATTCCCACGGGTGTCCTCTTTTTGGAAATGCATGCGGTTCCCTGTTTTCCCCGGTGGCTTGGACACCCAAGGCCCATATCTGTATGTTACGCCGGTCGGCAGAGAGTCTCAAATACCAGTCAGAAAACAGACTTGGGGTTACTTGTGTTTTAGGCTTTCCCCTTGGCGGCCAGGTAGGTGCACCCACACATGTGAGGTACCGTTTTCATCGGGACACCTCTGGGAATGCGGGACGTTAGGCCATGTGCTGTTGGGGGCGTGTTTCAATGGGTGAGCCGAGCGAAATGTGCGGAAAATGCGTTTTTTTCCCACATTTCGGACTTTGCGGGGGTGTCTGGGTAATAAATTCTGGGGCGATTTGGGCATATCATACCTCTGCAGATTCCCACAGGTGTCCTCTTTTTAGAAATGCATGGGGTTCCCTGTTTTCCCTGGTGGCTTGGACACCCGAGGCCCATATCTGTATGTTGTGCCGGTCGGCAGAGCGTTTCAATTTTCGGTGCGAAAACAGACTTGGGGTTACTTGTGTTTTAGGCTTTCCCCTTGACGGCCAGGTAGGTGCACCCACACATATGAGGTACCATTTTCATCGGGACACCTGTGGGAACACGGGACAGTAGGCCATGTGTTGTTGGGGGTGTTTTTCGATGGGTGACCCGAGCGAAATGTGCAGAAAATGCGTTTTTTTTGCACACATTTCAGAATTTGCGGGGGTGTCTGGGTAATAAAATATGGAGCGATTTGGGCATATCATACCTCTGCAGATTCCCACGGATGTCCTCTTTTGGGAAATGCATGCGGTTCCCTGTTTTCCCCGGTGGCTTGGACACCCAAGGCCCATATCTGTATGTTGCGCCGGTCGGCAGAGCGTCTCAAATTCCAGTCAGAAAACAGACTTGGGGTTACTTGTGTTTTAGGCTTTTCCCTTGGCAGCCAGGTAGGTGCACCCACACATGTGAGGTACCGTTTACATCGGGACACCCGTGGGAATGCAGGACGGTAGGCCATGTGCTGTTGGGGGTGTGTTTCGATGGGTGAGCCGAGCGAAATGTGCGGAAAATGTGTTTTTTTCTCCCCCATTTCGGACTTTGCGGGGGTGTCTGGATTATAAATTCTGAGGCGATTTGGGCATATCATACCTCTGCGGATTCCCACGGGTGTCCTCTTTTTGGAAATGCATGGGGTTAACTGTTTTCCCTTGTGGCTTGGACACCCGAGGCCCATGTCTGTATGTTGTGCCGGTCGGCAGAGCGTCTCAAATTTCGGTGTGAAAACAGACTTGGGGTTACTTGTGTTTTAGGCTTTCCCCTTGGTGGCCAGGTCAGTGCACCCACACATGTGAGGTACCGTCTTCATCGGGACACCTGTGGGAACGCGGGATGGTAGCCATGTGCTGTTGGGAGTGTGTTTTAATGGGTGAGCTGAGCGAAATGTGCGGAAAATGTTTTTTTCCCCCCATTTCGGACTTTGCAGGGGTGTCTGGGTAATACATTCTGGGGCTATTTGGGCATATCATACCTCTGCGGATTCCCACGGGTGTCCTCTTTTCAGAAATGCATGGGGTTCCCTGCTTTCTTCGGTGGCTTGGACACCCGAGGCCCATATCTGTATGTTGTGCCGGTCGGCAGAGCGTCTCAAATTTCGGTGTGAAAACAGACTTGGGGTTACTTGTCTTTTAGGCTTTCCCCTTGGTGGCCAGGTAGGTGCACCCACACATGTGAGGTACCGTCTTCATCGGGACACCTGTGAGAACGAGGGATGGTAGCCATGTGCTGTTGGGGCGTGTTTTAATGGGTGAGCTGAGCGAAATGTGCAGAAAATGTGTTTTTTTCCCACATTTCAGACTTTGCGGGGGTGTCTGGGTAATCATTTCTGGGGCAATTTGGGCATATCATACCTCTGCCGATTCCCACGGGTGTCCTCTTTTTGGAAATGCATGCGGTTCCCTGTTTTCTCCGGTGGCTTGGACACCCAAGGCCCATATCTGTATGTTGCGCCGGTCGGCAGAGAGTCTCAAATTACAGTCAGAAAACAGACTTGGGGTTACTTGCGTTTTAGGCTTTCCCCTTGGCGGCCAGGTAGGTGCACCCACACATGTGAGGTACCGTTTTCATCGGGACACCTGTGGGAACGCGGGACGGTAGGCCATGAGCTGTTGGGGGTGTGTTTCGATGGTTGAGCCGAGCGAAATGTGTGGGAAAAGCGTTTTCTTCCCACATTTCGGACTTTGCGGGATGTATGGGTAATAAATTCTGGGGCGCTTTGCGCATATCATACCTCTCTGGATTCCGACGGTGTCCTCTTTTCGGAAATGCATGGGTTTCCCTGTTTTCCCCGGTGGCTTGGACACCCGAGGCCCATATCTGTATGTTATGCCTTTCGGCAGAGCGTCTCAAATTCCAGTCAGAAAACAGACTTGGGGTTACTTGTGTTTTAGGCTTTCCCCTTGGCGGCCAGGTAGGTGCAACCACAAATGTGAGGTACCGTTTTCATCAGGATACCTGTGGGAACGCGGGAGAGTAAGCCATGTGTTGTTGGGGGCGTGTTTCGATGGGTGAGCTGAGCGAAATGTGCAGAAAATGTGTTTTTTTCCCCACATTTCGGACTTTGCGCTGGTGTTTGGGTAATAAATTCTGGGGCGATTTGGGCATGTCATACCTCTGCAGATTCCCACAGGTTTCTTCTTTTTGAAATGCATGGTGTTCCTTGTTTTCCACGGTGGCTTGGACACCCGAGCCCCATATCTGTATGTTGCGCCGGTCGGCAGAGCGTCTCAAATTCCGGTCAGGAAACAGACTTGGTGTTACTTGTGTTTTAGGCTTTCCCCTTGGTGACCAGGTAGGTGCATGTTAGGGAGAATTCTCTGTTTAGGCTGAATTTCCTAACCTAGTGAGTCCCCCAGCAGCTTTGCTGGATTTCTGGAGTTTGTTTTTTTTCCATCCTGCCAAGAGTGAGACTCTTTTTCTCCCACTCTTGGACATGAATGTGTGTAATTCCTTTAAATGTGAATGTGTTCTATGGGCTATGGGGTCTTTTACTCCATAGGGTCTCATATGTTTTTCTATGTGTGTTGCACCGCACCCTACGTGCCGTAACACTGGGGCATCCTAGCGGACCTCCATCATAGACTCCATACCCGGGGACTGACTACTGTCTCCGCGGGCATGTAAAGTCACCATAGGCTTTACTAGACCTAAATTTACTAACAGAGCTAGTACAAACCATCCTATTGTGGACGTACTAGTAGGGGTAATTCGATTACTCCTGGGTCTGTTATTCGAGGGGGCACTGTCCCGTCCCTCCTCGTCGAGTTTTGGCTGGTGGCAGTGGAAACTACTTGTTATGTTCGACCCCGAACATAACCCTATGGGATTCTTCCCATTGTTGGAGATTGATACCTTTTTCCCGTTAATCTCTAACGTACCACCGGTTTACTTATCTTAAATAAGTCTATCGGATGGTATTTTCTGCCAGAACTCGGTTTTTAAAATGGCGTCTGTGTTTGTCTCTGTGACTCCTAAACCAAAGGTTGAGCCCTTTGTTCCACTTTTGACGGCCTTCTGTACAGAGACCCTCCAAAGTGGTGCCATTCTGTCTGTGTTACCACAGGGGTGTGGGAGGGGGTTTAGGCACCCTGGACTGAGTTGCCTTGCCAACTCCGGTCGCACTCTGGTGTGATTGGCCCAAGTGGTGAGCCTCCCCTCTCACCACTTAGCGTGTTGTGATTGACAGCTACGCTGAATGAATGGGGGTTTTCTGCATAAAAGCAGGGCTTTTGGGACTGGATCTTCAGAAGTCACCACAGGACCTAAGAATCCGACGAGGGTAAAGCTGAGCTGACCTGCAATAACGACACCTCCGGTGGAGCCCTGTGGAACCGACTCACCACTTCCCGACGACAGAGGAGATCTCCCTGCCGGAGAGTCTCTTCCCCTGACTGGTGGGAACAACCAGTCCCCTTTGCTTTTTCTTCGCTCCAGGACGCAGTGGTCGAATTGCCCGTGCAGAGCACCTCGGCAACCGGATAGCCACTACCCCTGTACCGTGACCAAAAGGTGGTACCTTGTGACGGAGCACTCCGCGGCTGGTCTCTTCCCTGGTGGTGCAACGATCTTCAACTTTCCTTCGACGATGAGATCATCTCTTCTCTTGGCAAAGACCCGACGTGCATCCACCACCAGGAACAACTGCCCCCGCCGGAGCTGTCTCTCCACAATCAAGGTACCTTGTCCACTTGGCTTCCCTTTCTGCCGGATCGAGTGAGGTGTCTTAATCCTCGCCTTTCCGTTGGGTCGCCTCCAAGCTTTCTTTTACGTGTTGTTCTGAACTGGTCCAATCTTTCCATAACAATTTTGCGATTAAGACTCGAAGCGCATTTCCACTGAGACACTTTTTGGGACATATTGCCTTGCCTCTCTCCGAGTGGGCCTGGCCTCTGAACTTTGTGATCTGCAGTAGACTTTGCCTTACTTGCCTTGCATTTGTCCGAAAAGTATTGATACCGAGTTGACTTCATAACCTGTCTTATTTTTCTCTCCCGTCCTAACAAATAGTAGAATACCATCTATGTTAAAGCATACACCTCTGTCTGCAAATAAGTGATGCCAGTGAACCTAGACTTGTTAAACTATTGTTAGGGCGAATGATCTTTTTCTTCGTATAGTAATTGTGATTGAAGTTGTTTGACGTATTAGTGCCAGAGTGTTTTCCATAGATGTGTTGTTAAAAATAAATACCTTTATATCTTTACACCGAAGCCTTGTTCCGTGTTTGCTTGTTCTACTGTGTAGATTGCCCTATATTGTATACTCCACATACTGCCTAACTCTTCTTGAGGGAGGTCTGACTGCTCTGCCACAGCTACCAAGTGAATCTGTGTGGTACAGACTGCTACCAAGTGGGTTTACTGCCAAAAACCTGTAGTCCTAAATCTTTTGCAGTGGTCCCAGAGGGAACTGCACAGGTTTCCGCCTAACAGTGCACCCACACATATGAGGTACCGTTTTCATCGGGACACCTGTGGGAATGCGGGACAGTAGGCCATTTGCTGTTGGGGGCGTGTTTCGATGGGTGAGCCGAGCGAAATGTGTGGAAAATGCATTTTTTTTCCCCACATTTCGGACTTTGCGCGGGTGTCTGGGTAATAAAATCTGGGGCGATTTGGGCATGTCATACCTTTGCAGATTCCCACGGGTTTCCTCTTTTCAAAATGCATGGGGTTCCCTGTTTTCCACAGTGGCTTGAACACCCGAGGCCCATATCTGTATGTTGCGCCGGTCGGCAGAGCGTCTCAAATTCCAGTCAGAAAAGAGACTTGGGGTTACTTGTGTTTTAGGCTTCCCCCTGGCGGCCAGGTAGGTGCACCCACACATGTGAGGTACCGTTTTTATTGGGACACCTGTGGGAAAGCGGGACGGTAGGCCATGTGCTGTTGGGGTGTGTTTCGATGGGTGAGCCGAGCGAAATGTGCGGAAAATGCGTTTTTTTTTCCTCCCATTTCGGACTTTGCGGGGGGTCTGGATAATAAATTCTGGGGCGATTTGGGCATATCATACCTCTGTGGATTCCCACGGGTGTCCTCTTTTCGGAAATGCATGGGGTTCTCTGTTTTCCCCGGTGGCTTGGACACCCGAGGCCCATATCTGTATGTTGTGCCGGTCGGCAGAGCGTCTCAAATTTCGGTGTGAAAACATACTTGGGGTTACTTGTCTTTTAGGCTTTCCCCTTGGTGGCCAGGTAGGTGCACCCACACATGTGAGGTACCGTTTTCATCGGACACCTGTGGGAACGCGGGATGGTAGGCCATGTGCTGTTGAGGGCGTGTTTCGATGGGTGAGCTGAGCGAAATGTGCAGAAAATGTGTTTTTTTCCCACATTTCAGACTTTGCTGGGGTGTCTGGGTAATACATTCTGGGGCGATTTGGGCATATCATACCTATGCGGATTCCCACGGGTGTCCTCTTTTCGGAAATGCATGGGGTTCCCTGTTTTCCCCAGTGGCTTGGACACCCGAGGCCCATATCTGTATATTGCGCCGGTCGGCAGAACGTCTCAAATTCCGGTCAGAAAACAGACTTGGGATACTTGTAATTTAGGCTTTCCCCTTGGTGGCCAGGTAGGTGCACCCACACATATGAGGTACCATTTTCATCGGGACACCTGTGGGAACGCGGGACGGTAGGCCATGTGTTGTTGGGGGCGTGTTTCAATGGGTGAGCCGAGCGAAATGTGCAGAAAATGCATTTTTTTCCCCACATTTCGGACTTTGCCGGTGTGTCTGGGTAATAAATTCTGGAGCAATTTGGGCATATCATACCTCTGCAGATTCCCACGGCTGTCCTCTTTTCGGAAATGCATGCGGTTCCCTGTTTTCCCCGGTGGCTTGGACACCCAAGGCCCATATCTGTATGTTGCGCTGGTCGCCAGAGCGTCTGAAATTCCAGTCAGAAAACAGACTTGGGGTTACTTGTGTTTTAGGCTTTCCCCTTGGCGGCCAGGTAGGTGCTCCCACACATGTGAGGTACCGTTTTCATCGGGAAACCTGTGGGAATGCGGGACGGTAGGCCATGTGCTGTTGGGGGTGTGTTTCGATGGGTGATCCGAGCGAAATGTGCGGAAAATGCATTTCCTCCCCCCATTTCGGAATTTGCGGGGGTGTCTGGGTAATACATTCTGGGGCAATTTGGACATATCATACCTCTGTGGATTCCCACAGGTGTCCCCTTTTCGGAAATGCATGGGGTTCCCTGTTTTCCTCGGTGGCTTGGACACCCGAAGCCCATATCTGTATTTTGTGCCGGTCGGCAGAGTGTCTCAAATTCC
This sequence comes from Ambystoma mexicanum, assembly GCF_040938575.1. Taxonomy (NCBI): domain Eukaryota; kingdom Metazoa; phylum Chordata; class Amphibia; order Caudata; family Ambystomatidae; genus Ambystoma; species Ambystoma mexicanum. Next base: position 486,830,863 of record NC_090931.1, on the reverse strand, counting down.
AGTCAGAAAACAGACTTGGGGTTACTTGTGCTTTAGGCTTTCCCCTTGGCGGCCAGGTAGGTGCACCCACACATGAGAGGTACAGTTTTCATCAGGACACCTGTGGGAATGTGGGACGGTAAGCCATGTGCTGTTGGGGGTGTGTTTTTCGATGGGTGAGCTGAGCGAAATGTGCGAAAAATGCGTTTCCCCCCCCCCATTTCGGACTTTGCGGGCGGTGTCTGGGTGATAAATTCTGGGGCAATTTGGGCATATCATACCTCTGCGGATTCCCACAGGTGTCCTCTTCTTGGAAATGCATGCGGTTCCCTGTTTTCCCCGGTGGCTTGGACACCCAAGGCCCATATCTGTATGTTGCGCCGGTCGACAGAGCGTCTCAAATTCCGGTCAGAAAACAGACTTGGGGTTACTTGTGTTTTAGGCTTTCCCCTTGGTGGCTAGTTAGGTGCACCCACACATGTGAGGTACCATTTTCATCGGGACACCTGTGGGAACGCGGGACGGTAGGCTATGTGTTGTTGGGGGCGTGTTTCGTTGGGTGAGCCGAGCGAAATGTGCGGAAAATGCGTTTTTTTCCCACATTTCGGAATTTGGGGGGGTTTCTGGATTATAAATTCTGGGGCGATTTGGGCATATCATACCTCTGCGGATTCCCACGGGTGTCCTCTTTTCAGAAATGCATGGGGTTCCCTGTTTTCCATGGTGGCTTGGACACCCGAGGCCCATATCTATATGTTGTGCCGGTCGGCAGAGCGTCTCAAATTCCGGTCAGAAAACAGACTTGGGGTTACTTGTGTTTTAGGCTTTCCCCTTGGTGGCTAGTTAGGTGCACCCACACATGTGAGGTACCGTTTTCATCGGGACACCTGTGGGAACACGGGACGGTAGGCCATGTGTTGTTGGGGGCGTGTTTCGATGGGTGACCCGAGTGAAATGTGCAGAAAATGCATTTGTTTCCCCACATATCAGACTTTGCGGGGGTGTCTGGGTAATAAAATCTGGAGCGATTTGGGCATATTATACCTCTGCAGATTCCCACTGGTGTCCTCTTTTCGTAAATGCATGTGGTTCCCTGTTTTCCCCGGTGGCTTGGGCACCCAAGGCCCATATCTGTATGTTGCGCTGGTCGGCAGAGCGTCTCAAATTCCGTTAGAAAACAGACTTGGGGTTACTTGTGTTTTAGGCTTTCCCCTTGGCTGCCAGGTAGGTGCACCCACACATGTGAGGTACTGTTTTCATCGGGACACCTGTGGGAACGCAGGACGGTAGGCCATGTGCTGTTGGGGGTGTGTTTCGATGGGTGAGCCGAGCGAAATGTGTGGAAAATGCGTTTTTTTTCCCCTTATTTCGGACTTTGCAAGGGTGTCTGGATTATAAATTCTGGGGCGATTTGGGCATATCATACCTCTGCGGATTCCCACGGGTGTCCTCTTTTCAGAAATGCATGGGGTTCCCTGTTTTCCACGGTGGCTTGGACACCCGAGGCCCATATCTGTATGTTGTGCTGGTCGGCAGAGCGTCTCAAATTTCGGTGTGAAAACAGACTTGGGGTTACTAGTTTTTTTTTAGGCTTTCCCCTTGGCGGCCAGGTAGGTGCAACCACACATGTGAGGTACCGTTTTCATCGGGTCACCTGTGGGAATGCGGGGCAGTAGGCCATGTGAGGTTGGGGGCGTGTTTCGATGGGTGAGCCGAGCGGAATGTGCGGAAAATGCGTTTTTTTCCCCACATTTCAGACTTTGCGGGGGTGTCTGAGTAATAAATTCTGGGGCGATTTGGGCATATCATACCTCTGCGGATTCCCACGGGTGTCCTCTTTTCGGAAATGCATGGGGTTCCCTGTTTTCCCCAGTGGCTTGGACACCCGAGGCTCATATCTGTATGTTGCGCCGGTCGGCAGAGCGTCTCAAATTCCGGTCAGAAAACAGACTTGGGGTTACTTGTGTTTTAGGCTTTCCCCTTGGTGGCCAGGTAGGTGCACCCACAAATGTGAGGCACCGTTTTCATCGGGACACCTGTGGGAACGCGGGACGGTAGGCCATGTGTTGTTGGGGGCGTGTTTCGATGGGTGACCCGAGTGAAATGTGCAGAAAATGCATTTGTTTCCCCACATTTCAGACTTTGCGGGGGTGTCTGGGTAATAAAATCTGGAGCGATTTGGGCATATTATACCTCTGCGGATTCCCACGGATGTCCTCTTTTCGGAAATGCATGTGGTTCCCTGTTTTCCCCGGTGGCTTGGACACCCAAGGCCCATATCTGTATGTTGCGCCGGTCGGCAGAGCGTCTCAAATTCCAGTCAGAAAAAAGACTTGGGGTTACTTGTGTTTTGGGCTTTCCGCTTGGCGGCCAGGTAGGTGCACCCACACATGTGAGGTACCGTTTTCATCGAGACACTTGTGGGAATGCGGGACAGTAGGCCATTTGCTGTTGGGGGCGTGTTTCGACAGGTGAGCCGAGCGAAATGTGTGGAAAATTTGTTTTTTTCCCACATTTCGGACTTTACGCCGGTGTCTGGGTAATAAAATCTGGGGCGATTTGAGCATGTCATACCTCTGCAGATTCCCACGGGTTTCTTCTTTTTGAAATGCATGGTGTTCCCTGTTTTCCCCGGTGGCTTGGACACCCGATGCCCATATCTGTATGTTGCACCGGTCGGCAGAGCGTCTCAAATTCCAGTCAGAAAACAGACTTGGGGTTACTTGTGTTTTAGGCTTTCCCCTTGGCTGCCAGGTAGGTGCACCCACACATGTGAGGTACTGTTTTCATCGGGACACCTGTGGGAACACGGGATGGTAGGCCATGTGCTGTTGGGGGTGTGTTTCGATGGGTGAGCCGAGCGAAATGCGCGGAAAATGCGTTTTTTTCCCCCCATTTTGGACTTTGCGGGGTGTCTGGGTAATACATTCTGGGGCGATTTGGGCATATCATACCTCTGCGGATTCCCATGGGTGTCCTCTTTTCGAAAATGCAAGGGGCGCTCGTAGTGGCTGGGCCTGAGTTCCACGGCGTTTGTGGGTCAGTCCCGGAGGGCAAGGCTCTAACGTGGAGGGTGAAGCTCTAAGGGGGCCCAGCCAGAGCTCCGGGGTGGCCTGGGCTGCTTCCACCCCCCGTCTCGAAGGTCCCCAGGCCCAGCGCTGGTCGCGGGGAGCCCCGGCGGGGTCCCCATCGCTCCCCACAGGAAAAGCTCTAAAGGGGCCCCGCCAAAGACCCGGGGTGGCTAGAGGGGCTGGCCCTTTGCCTTGCATGCCTCTCTCGCGAGTGGGTTAACCGCCCTCCCCCCCAAGCCCAGCAGCGGTGCCGGGGAGCACCCGGCGGAGTCCCTGTCCCTCCCCGGAGGGAGAAGCTCTAATGCAGAGTGGGGGGGAGGCGCTAAGGTGGCCCGGGCCAGGGGCTCCAGGCTGCTGCAACCCTGGCCTTGGGCGCCGCGTCAATCCCGTCACCCGGCCTGGCAGCAGTTCCCGGGGAGCCCCGGCGGCATCCCCGTCCCTCTCTGGAGGGAGAAGCTCTAATGCGGAGTGGGGGAGGCTCTAAGGTGGCACGGGCCGGAGCTCCAGGCTGCTGCAACAACCCTGGCCTTGGGCGCCACGTCGATCCCGTCCCCCGGGCCCAGCTGCAGTTTCTGGGGTGCCCCGGCGGCGTCCCCGTCCCTCCCCAGAGGGAGAAGCTCTAATGCGGAGTAGGGGAGGCTCTAAGGTGGCCCGGGCCAGAGCTCCAGGCTGCTGCAATGACCCCGGCCTTGGGAGCCTGTCGACCGACCCTTGGACCTGCCTGGCAGGCCCCTGGGTAGCCCCAGAGGGTTCCCCGTCCCTCCCCAGAGGGAGAAACTCTAATGCGGAGTGGGGAGGCTCTAAGGTCACCCAGGCCAGAGCTCCAGGCAGGCGTCCAAGGCCGGGCTGCTGCCACCCGGCCCTCCCCAGCGGGAGAAGCTCCAATGGGAGAGGGGGAGCACTATGGCAGCCCGGGCCAGAACTCCAGGGAGGTGGCCAGAGGCTGCTGCAACCCGGCCTTGGGTCCTACAAAGGTCCCCACACCCGGCGGTGTCCCCGTCCCTCCCCGCAGGGAAAAGTTCTAATGTGGCGGGAGAAAAGCTCTGAGGCGGCCTGGCCGGAGCTCGAGGAGGCCCTGCCGGTGCTGGCCCATGCATGCCCTTGGGCCCCTGCCAGCCCTCGGTCCTTTGCCAGGCGGGTCCGGGGCCCACAGAGCACTTCCCATCCAGGCCCATTGGAATGCATCGCTCTCTGAGGCCGGCCATCTGGTGGTGGGCCATAGAAATGACTGCAAGGACCTGATGGCCGGGCCACTCTGGAAGTCCGGATGGGTGTCAATCTGAAATTCATCTCCAGTTGGGTCTATAAGGAGCCCGGGCGGTTTCGCCGAGAGGTCCCCCTCTGTCGCTCCGGGCGCGCGCTTTACAAGAAAGCTCAGTCATCTTCCTGTGGATTACTATAGACAGGGGGGAGAGGGACCTGTCTGCGTGTCCTCCAGGGTATTTTTCGCCAGTGGCTGCCCGGCCCGTGCTCTGCGGCTAAACCACTGCCCCTCCCCGGGTCCAGCTGGCCGGTGGGGCCATGCCCCGCGGAGCGCCTCAGCAGAGACTGGCCTGCTGGGGGCGCTCTTTTCCGAGCACTCCTTGCGATCGATTTGGCGCACTTGGTCCCTATAGGGTTGGACTGCTTGGCCAGCCTCGGCTGTTGTTTCAAGCAATTCGCTTCCACCCGTCTTGGGACCGTGTCAAGGGAATGCCCCCGTCTTCGGGGAGGGCCCCCACCCCCGCGTGGGCGGCTCTCCCATCCGAGCAGAGCGAAGGCCGATCAGCCCAGCAGCTTCCCCAGTGGTCCGATCAGAGTGGAGGGGGTCGGGTGGCGCTAGCTAGCCCCAGCGGGGGTGTGCCTACCGCAAGCCAGGACACGGCCCCTGC